>NC_041806.1:46414585-47664585 GCF_900964775.1 Scleropages formosus | reverse complement strand
TATATATTTTTCAAATGGTGGAAAAAAGTGTCTATGTATCCATGTGTAACTGAAAGTGTCCACTGGTGTCTGAGAATTCTGTATTTACATACTATTTACTAAGACCTTTTCTCCAAGGTGACTTAAAATATTTGTTCACTAACAAGTAAGTTTTTTACACACTTATATACCTGGCTATTGTACTGTGTCATTTTAGGAGAAGTGCTTTAACCAAGGGAACTACAGCAGGACCAGGGATTGAGGCTCATAACTTCCAGATTGCTCGGCAAAGGACCCTAAATATCTTTTTAACTGTGACCCCAGGACTGACTGATTCAGATAAAATGACGTTGTCAGTCATGCTGAAACTATTGAAAGTTATAGAATTTAAATATTTACTACCTTATAAGTGAACCTGTAAGATAAATATCATGAGGGTCACATTTGCTGAACTGCCAATCAGAGCTTCTGGTTTGTTTCCCTTTGTAAAGTGTTTTCATTAAATCCATTCTGGCCAAACTCAGGTGCAGAGAAGACCATTTAACTACATTAAACTTGAAACCTGGCTGTTCACTCTAGCAGGGAATGTTCAATTCAATTAAATTTATGTAATATGAATATATATATCACATTTTTGTAATGTTATCCAGGCAGCTCAGAAAGGAAGGTTATTGCAAATTATAGAACACTGTCTAATTAGCACAAACAATATATCTATACAGGCGCGGCAGGTTTGGCCGGTGCCCCCTGTGTGGTAGGTCTGGGGTTTGAGCCCAGCTTGGGGTGCCTTGTGACGGACTGGCGTCCTGTCCTGAGTGTGTCCCCTCCCCTTCCAGCCTTGCGCCCTGTGTTGCCGGGTTAGGCTCCGGCTCCCTGGGACAAGCGGTTTCGGATGATGTGTGTGTGTGTGTGTGTGTGTGTGTGTGTGTGTGTGTGTGTTTTTACCGTCAAGAGTATTTCACTGCTACATAAATGAGTAATTCATTCTTAGTAGTATATCTAACATTGAAAGTGGGGTGAACAGGTATAGGATGAAACTGCTAATATTTTATTGGAAGTCACTCTGGAGAGAAGCATCTGCTAAATGAATAAATGTAGCTGAACTACTTTATTTTATTTAAGGGTGTGTTTGACTAGGCGGTGGTGCCAAAGTACCTCCTACATCTCCGGCCACTACAGTGTTTGTCTGGAATTGTTGCAACTCAGCTCTCACTGCTCTCACTGTTCGTTCATTCAATTCACACTCCAGAAGTCCAACTGTCTCATGGAAAACACACTGGACCACTTTCACCACGTTGCTCCTGGGTGCTGTGATCGGAATGTCATCAGTGTAGTCTGGGTTGTAACTGTGGTGCATGATCACCAGAATGACGGGTTTGTCATCTGTCAGGAAGGAGAGGAAATAAACCGAGATGAGTGTCTATAGTGAAACCAGTCAGACAAAGGTGTTTTTTCCAAGAACAAACACAGTTTCTGTTTCTTAACAGAGAGAGAACAGGTGTCAAAAGGAAGCTCTTTTGGAAGGTAGCAGTGTGTCCACAAACCAGCATAGAGAAATTAAGAGTTAAGTCAGACAAATGTACCTCTAAGCAACAACAGGCCTATCGTGGTTCTTTAACTCTAGGATCCACATCTGGCGCAGCAGTTTAGGTTATTTGTTAAAGATGAAGGTTTATAATGGTTCTCATTCTTTATGCAAAATTACACATTGCTACAGACCACCGAAGGAATCAGAAACGACTCAAATCTCACCTGGAACATTTTTCACACCTGCGTCCATGTCCGTCCCCATCCGAGTGACAACGGGACAGAAGATCAGGATCACACTGCAGTTCTCCAGGCTGCACTCCTCCAGAGACATGTCCAGCTTTTTCATGAATGTCTGGTGCGAGTTCAGGGCGGGGCCACTGACCGCTATGTGGACTTTAACTGGGCAGACAGGGCAAATACAAAACTATGAATGCATTAAAACAATATAAAATCCTATTTCATCCTAGTGCAGAGATTATGCAGGGTCAGAGAAAAAAGCTATATGATGCATATTTCACTGTTCAACAGGTATTTTAATACTTTTTGTTTAGTGCTACAAAATAGGGGGTGCGGTGGTGCAGTGGGTTGGACCGCAGTCCTGCTCTCCGGTGGGTCTGGGGTTCGAGTCCCGCTTGGGGTGCCTTGCGACGGACTGGCGTCCCGTCCTGGGTGTGTCCCCTCCCCCTCCGGCCTTACGCCCTGTGTTACCGGGTAGGCTCCGGTTCCCCGTGACCCTGTATGGGACAAGCGGTTCTGAAAATGTGTGTGTGTGTGTGCTACAAAATACTGGCGACAGGGACATGTCCAGCTTTCTTTTAAATGGATGGTACGTGTTCAGGGTGGAGCCACTGACCACTACATGGATTTTAACTGGGAAAAAAACTGTATGGATAAATATGCATGTAAAAGTATCCATTGGAGTCTATGAGAACTCTGCACTTACATATCAAGACCTTTGCTTAAGGGTCTTAAAAATTTCAAGTTTTATTTGTCACATACACAACCATACTTAGTATGACGTGCAATGCCTTTTCTGACTCTCCGCGGTACTGATAAATTAGGCAATACAAATAAGTAGAAATTAGGAACAAACTACAGGAATATGAGGAATATATAATGATGAAAATAGGAAAGATAATAAATAATAAAATAAAGTAGGATACAAGTATGTGTAGTCCAATATTAAAGGTTAAATAAAAGTCCAATGTGTTAACTAAATCTCTACCCATTTACCAGATTAAACACCTGGCTATTCCTACCGTTTCATTTTCGAATAAGTACCTTGATCAAGGGAAATATGGCAAGACCGGGGATTTGGACTCAGAACCATCAGACTGCTGAGCACAGGCACCCAACTACTGTGCCACCTGCTGCCCCAGAAGTGACTGAGATAAAATCCTGTTAGCACTTATGCAGAAATTATTTAAAATGATATTACTGTGCAGAAATACTGATTACCCTTTAGGTAGAATATCAGTTAATAATTAGGGTAACATTTGCTAACATGCAGTTTCAGTTTCTGATTTGTTTCACTTTGTTCGAATTCAGCACATTTAAGAAGTGAATGCTCAGTTTTACACATAACTATATTTATTAATGGTTCAGGGTCAAAGGACATGTCTTCACACATACTGTATGAGGACATCTATGAATGGCTTCATTATGAACGTCTGTTCAGTATATTTTCCTGTAGCACGGAATGTTATCCAGGCAGCTCAGAAAGGAAGGTTACTGCAAATTATGAAATGCTTATTAGCAGAAAACTATAGCCATAAAGATAGTTAATTTAATTTTAATCTGTAGGTTTCCCAAGTATTTCACAGTTTACCTGGAGCTGGTTTTGAGGTGGTGTTGATGCTGGGCCACTTTGGCCCTGGATAAAAATGAAAGAGAGGTAAAGGGTTAAAAATATATTAATAATAAAAATATTTTTCATAAATATGAAAGAGATGTTAAGGGTTCTCTGGAAAGATTATATAAGAAAGAGTGAAAGAGAGGTTTGCAGGTGAACTGGAGAAAAGAGCAGTCAGTCCCTGGTGGCCATTCAGTGCTACTAACCCTGTTTTACTACATGTCCCATCTCAGAGGGACACACAGTGGACAAGTGGAAGAAGATAGTGGGGGTGTGAACTAGGGCATTTTTCACAGTAAGAGCAGAACTGTGTCCAACATGTTGTGAAGAGAAGGATCTAGTGACAAACTTACAAGGTATGTTGAGAAAGCTCCAGATTTTTTCAGTCAGAAATTTTACCTGTAGAAAGACAATATATTGAAAAAGAACATTAATTGTTTTGCAGCATTGCGGTAACACATGTTTCTGATAAATCTGTGAAAAAATGGCTGTCAAGTGCCAACACTAAATATGTTTAATATAGAACAAAAAGCAGAGAGATTATCAATTTGCTGTTCAGTTGACATTTTATTTAAAAAAGAAAAAAAAAAACAAACAGGAATTCGTTTATTCAGCAGTGTGTTTTATTGGAGCACTTCTGGTTCATTATGCTGTTCCTAGGTAGTATAAGATTGTCAAGGAGGTGGTATTGAACCAGCAACCTTCAGGTTTGATGTCTTTACTACACTATACTGTGCGCTTCCTCTCTGAGTGCCTTAAACAGCGAAGCCCATCAATACTGCACCTTTAATATGGAGATCTGCAGGCCTTCGTGGTTTTGTTCAGTACCAGTTATCCAAGGACAGACAAATGGAAAGAGTTTCTCACTGCATTTGTTTTCTAAACTGATGATGCATGACTTGTCAGTGGAGTTGAAGAAGGACACCTGTCTGTTGTCATAATCCAGCTCTACTCCGATCTTCTCAGGTTTCTTCTTGACCTCAAGCCTGCTGTATCCAGCTTGATACTCTCCATTCTTCAACATTAACGCCCAGAAACCGCTGTCTGGTCTGAAAGTGATCTTCCTCTCCTTGTTTATGGGCTCTTCCAACACCCCTACAGCCCAGGAAGGACTGTCCCCCACCTCCACCTCCCAGCTGTGTTTTCCAGAGGTAAACCCCTCGGAGGCCAAAACAAATCCCAAATGACCAGGTGTCTCTGTGTTGTCAGAAGGCTGCTGTTCGTCTCCAGTGTTTAATGCTGTGGTTAGGTCCGGCAGAGAGAGTACTGTGGATGTAGGAGTAAGAGAAAATCACACACACACACACACACACACACACACACACACACACACAAAAAACATACTGATAAAAAAAATCTACAAGGAAAATAACTGACAAAACACATCAAAGCATACCAGTACAGAAACAAATATTAAAATGCCTCCTCTTGCTGTATCACCCCTGATCAATATACACACACACATTTTCAGAACCGCTTGTCCCTTACGGGGTCACGGGGAACCGGAGCCTACCCGGCAACACAGGGCGGAAGGCCGGAGGGGGAAGGGGACACACCCAGGACGGGACGCCAGTCCGTCGCAAGGCACCCCAAGCGGGACTTGAACCCCAGACCCACCGGAGAGCAGGACTGCGGCCCAACCCACTGCGCCACCGCACCCCCCTGATCAATATATTTTCCCTGAATTACTCTAGTAAAAGTATACAGTACTATAAATGGATAAATCGGTGGAAGTAGTTTAGCACCAAGTTGGTACCACTACATGGACTTTAACAGGGTAAACAGAAAATGTTAAAAAGTCAAATTTTTTTAAAATTTAATTTTGTTCAAATTGCTTTAAATATATATATTTTTCAAATGGTGGAAAAAAGTGTCTATGTATCCATGTGTAACTGAAAGTGTCCACTGGTGTCTGAGAATTCTGTATTTACATATTATTTACTAAGACCTTTTCTCCAAGGTGACTTAAAATATTTGTTCAGTAACAAGTAACAGTTTTTTACCCACTTATATACCTGGCTATTCCTACTGTGTCATTTTAGGAGAACTACTTTAATCAAGTGTCTCCTCCCCCTCCGGCCTTACGCCCTCTGTGCCGGGTTAGGCTCCGGTTCCCCGTGTCCCGTATGGGGCGACTGGTTCGGACGGACTTTAACCAAGGGAACTACAGCAGGACCAGGGATTGAGGCTCATAACTTTCAGATTGCTCGGCAAAGGACCCTAAATATCTTTTTAACTGTGGCCCCAGGACTGACTGAGATAAAATGATGTTGTCAGTTATGCTGAAATTATTGAAAGTCATAGTACTGAAATATTTACTACCTTCTAGCAATGTAAATGAAATATCTTGAGGGTCACATTTGCTGAACTGCCAATTTCAGTTTTTGGTTTGTGTCACTTTGTAAAGTGTTTCAATTTGGCATCTTAAGATGTACATGACATCCTGTGGGAGGTACTTCGGGATTATGGGGTTCGGGGCTCGCTGCTACGGGCTGTTCGTTCCCTGTATGACCGGAGCAGGAGCTTGGTTCGCATTGCCGGCAGTAAGTCAGACCTGTTCCCGGTGCAAGTTGGACTCCGCCAGGGCTGCCCTTTGTCACCGATTCTGTTCATTATTTTTATGGACAGAATTTCTAGGCGCAGTCAGGGAACGGAGGGTGTCTGTTTTGGTGGCCGCGAGATCTCGTCTCTGCTTTTTGCGGACGATGTGGTCCTGTTGGCTTCATCAAGTCAAGACTTGCAGCGTGCACTGGGGAGGTTTGCAGCCGAGTGCGAAGCGGCGGGGATGAGAATCAGCACCTCCAAATCCGAGGCCATGGTTCTCAGTCGGAAAAAGGTGGATTGCCCCCTCCGGGTTAGGGGGGAGTTGCTCCCTCAAGTGGAGGAGTTTAAGTATCTCGGGGTCTTGTTCACGAGTGAGGGAAAAATGGAGCGGCAGGTCGACAGACGGATCGGTGCGGCGTCCGCAGTAATGCGGTCATTGTACCGGTCTGTTGTGGTGAAGAGGGAGCTGAGTCGTAAGGCGAAGCTCTCAATTTACCGGTCGATCTACGTTCCTACCTTCACCTATGGTCATGAACTCTGGATCATGACCGAAAGAATGAGATCGCGGATACAAGCGGCAGAAATGAGTTTCCTCCGCAGAGTGGCTGGGCGCACCCTTAGGGATAGGGTGAGGAGCTCGGTCACCCGGGAGGAGCTCGGAGTAGAGCCGCTGCTCCTCCGCATCGAGAGGAGCCAGTTGAGGTGGCTCGGGCATCTGTTCCGGATGCCTCCTGGACGCCTCCCTGGGGAGGTGTTCCGGGCTTGTCCCACTGGGAGGAGGCCTCGGGGCAGACCCAGGACACGTTGGAGAGACTATGTCTCCCGGCTGGCCTGGGAACGCCTTGGGGTTCCCCCAGAGGAACTGGAGGAGGTGTGCGGGGAGAGGGAAGTCTGGAGGACTCTGCTTGGACTGCTGCCCCCGCGACCCGGCCCCGCATAGCGGAGGAAGATGGATGGATGGATGGATGGTTTGTGTCACTTTACAAAGTGTTTCAATTTGGCGTCTTAAGATGTACATGCTTAGTTTTCAACATAAATATTTTTATTACTGGTAAAGGGTAAACAGCATATCTTCAAAGGTACTGTATGGAGACACCTATGAATGACCTCCTAATGCACATTAAAATGCCATCTCCTGCTGTAGTACCCCTGACCACTATACTTGCCCTGAATTGCTCCAGGAAAATAACCCAGTTGTATAAATGGGTAAATCAGTGCCAGTGTAACACTAAGTTGCTTTGAAGAAAAGCTAAATGCATAAATGTACTCACTGTGTTCCATAATCTTCTTCACTCTTAATTTCAAAGGTTCCAGATGTTTGTTCGCATCTATCGGAACCCCTGACAGCAGCTCTGGATCTTGCAACTTGAAATCAAGTCTACAAAAAATTGACAAAAAAAGTCTGTGATACTTTGGCATCTGAGATGAGTGAAATATAAAAGAAGAGAACAGGAAAGACTATTCAAGGCAGTTGGAGTGAAGTTGGAGTGATACAGTTTTACAGATAAATAGAAAGATACCTTTCCTTTGTATCCTTGTATGTCTGTAAAAATACAAAATCACATCAGACCTTCACAAATACAAACATGTTGTTCGTAGATACTAAAAGAATGCCTTTAAAGAAAATGTTTTATGATAATTCAGTATAAATTAATACACTTCTCACAACTAAGAGAAATGCAGTCTGAGGATCAGCCTAAATTTTACAAAAAGAATACATTCAAGTAAAGTTTATACCTTTAAAAAAGTTATGTCATCCTCCATCAGTCTCCTCTCAGTCGATTCTATTTTGTCTGACAGGGTGGAAATGTGTTTGGAGATGTTGTCCATCATTTCCATCACCCTTTGAGTGTTCTCCTCCTCTTCCTCCCTCAATGCAATCAGCCTGGACTTCTCTTCATCTCGTAAGAACTGGTAGATTCTCTCATACTCCTCCTTGATCTGCTTCTCTGTGTCCCGGGCTTGAATCTGAAAGTCACAGTCAATGTATGTGAAATAACTTTTTTTTTGGTTTATGAGGTAAAGTACACCATTTGAGTGTATAAATACCTTGATCTGTGAGATGGTTTTGTCATATTCCTTTTTAGCTTCAGTCAGCTTTTTCACATCTTCTTTCATTGGATTCAGTATAGCCTTCAGTTCCTCCTGAAATAAAGTTATTATACTGTTTATAATAATCCAGAATAAACCCCACCCACAGACTGACAGATGCACCTGTGAAGTTTGCTGAGAGGAAACAAGCACCAGGTGTGGCCAGTTCACCTGCCAAACATACAAACAAAAGTCTTGACCTAAAATAGTTGAAATAGTAGAAAGTTTCATGAGTACTTAGTGTGCCATGGTGAACGTTGTGTGTCGACAGTGATTACCTACTTGGTTTCCTTCTTGTAATTGTGTGTTCTGTGAAATTACTGTTTTTTTTCTATAGCAGCAATTTCTTCTAGCTTTATTAAACTATGAGAACCAGTGTTTCAGCAGAGACAGAAGTACAGTGCAGCTGATGTTAAAAGACAAAGATCCACCATCATTTTCAAAGATGTGTATTGCAGTTTTATTTTGAATGTGTTTCTGTAAGGCTTGAGACAGGAAGACTTTTTGGAAAATATAGTGGCATTTCTATAATTGTACATGCAGTTACTGATAACATTGCTTATATGATTTTAATATTTTGTTGCAAAACTTTAAATAATAAAGATGCTTCTTTAGGATACACTTTTTATTTTACTAACTGGAACTTTACAGCTCATCACAACAGATCGGTGCAATGATAGACAGCGTTCATTATGAACCTTTATTGTAATAGCGATATGATATGGGAGGTATCGGTGCAAACACAAAGAAATGGTGCTCTCAGTCTAAGAAGCCCTTTTTCCTGAAGGATCTGCACCTCCAACTCCCTCTTCAGCAAGCTTAACACCCATCTTGCTTTTCTGGACTTGCTCTAGCCAACACACTCACCCCCTTAAGTCCCCCCACTGGTTGAACGCTTATTCCATTTTACCCACAATCCAACTCACACACGGTCTGAAACCGCTTGTCCGAAGCGGGGTCACGGCAAACCGGAGCCTAACCCGGCAACACAGAGCGCAAGGCTGGAGGGGTAGGGTTGGCAACCGGCTGTATTTAAGGGATAAGAGTTGCGTTCAGTATTAAAACCATACGGAACGCGGTTTATCCTGTATTTTATCCTTTCACACCCAGAGGCATTTAAAAGTATTTATTACATGTATGTATTTTTTGCAAAGTTCGCATAAAGGTGTTAAGAAATTAGGAAAACAAATCGCAAAAATGGATGTGAAACAGAGCTGTGTTGCGTTGAGTCCGACTGTCACTGAGCGTTGCTACGTTACCTGGATGACACTGTAACGACCCGCCTTACTGTGTTTTACCGGGAAATGTGCTTAGTGTATTAGCGTTTTGGTGACGTACGGGGAATATAGAGGGGTGGCTGTGTCTGCCAAGGGAAGAGAAGAGAGCCTGGGGGCGCTAAACAGTCTTGGAAGAAGGCTGGCTTGAGACGCACAGGTCCTGGAAAAAACCGGGTTCTCGGACCGAGAGCGGCATTTCCCCCTATGCCGATGTTCAATAAAACATTAGAGATGAACGCTGCCCCGGCTGTGCTGTTCTTCGCCCCATCCAAACCCACGGCGCTGCGCGCCACAATATACATTTGACAGTGGGGTAGGGAAGTGAATACTTCGAAGAGCAGAATTATACAGAACATAAAAAAAACAAAACACCAAATGGGAAAAGGAAGACGGCGCAAAAACTTCGTTTCGTTTTGACGGTAATCTGACGCCGGGCCAAACGAAAGTAAAACACAAGAAAAAGAAAAGGTCTTCAGCGCCCTCAGACGCCGTAACTAACGGTAGTAATTACCAGTAACCGAAATACTGGCACTCGTCCCTCACCGGCTGCTCTGCTTAAGAAACTCACAGCGGGGGGGGGGAGGTTGTGTCGCGACGACCGTCTTATGAGGCTTATCCGTTCAGTTTTCACTTAAAACGCACAATTACAGTAAAAACAAAAGGCACACGCTATAAGATGGAGGGAAGCGTCAAGTCAGTTAAGACATGGTCCGATTTACGTTTTAAACTTGACGTGGTGGCAGTGATTGGCTGGAGTTGCAACGATGACGTCACTGTCAAAAAAAGATGGACATTATGATGGACCAATAGCAGAAAACGACGTACGTTTCAGAGGAAAAAATAAATCGGAGTGCATTAAATAAACTGGAGATATTTGGATGCAGAAATGTGCTTCTACACACAGTATACAACTGCTTGTTTCAAGCGGAGTCGCGGCGAACGGGAGCCTAACCCGGCAACACAGGGCGGGGGCCAGAGGGGGAGGGGAGACACCCCGGACGGACGCCAGTCCATCGCAAGACACCCCAAGAAGGATTCCGATTCCTTCATATAGGTTGCATACGATTGGAACGAAAAGTCGTTTCTCTGGACCATGGTGCCACCCAGAACAGTACGCAAGACAACGTGACAAAGTACAAACACAGCAATGTGAGACAAGTACAGGACAATACACACACACACACACACACACACACATTTTCAGAACCGCTCATCCCATACGGGGTCATGGGGAACCGGAGCCTAACCCGGTAACACAGGGCATAGGGCCAGAGGGGGAGGGGACACACCCAGGACAGGACGCCAGTCCGTCGCAAGGCACCCCAAGCGGGACTCGAACTCCAGACCCACCGGAGAGCAGGACTGTGGTCCAACCCACTGCACCACCGCACCCCCCACCAGGACAATACATTTCCGACATAAACCAGTATACATCACACGAGTAGCTGTATTGAGTTACCAATTATTCAACAATTTCTAACTTGATAATTATTAGGCATTTACACGTTTATCATGCATTTTAAGAGATCGGTGGAAAAGTGAGTCCATACACACACAGTAACAGCGGAAATTCAAATACCTTCTTGTTCTGTAAAGCCTTTTCCACTGGACTGTGATGGTGGTCTCTGTGTTTTATTGAATTCACACACACCAAACAGATGACATCCTGGTCCTCCTCACAGAACGAAAGAAACTTCTCTACATGGAGACTGCAGAAAGATTCATTTTGAATTTCAGATTGATCATTTTTCTGTAAGAAGAGGTCTGCAACCTCTTTCAACCTCTGGTTTAATATAGGTTCGTCCTTGGAACACTTCTGCTTGCATTCTGGACACTCCCGAGAACTCTTGTTTTTCCAGCAGTCCTGCAGACAGGATCCACAAAAGCTGTGGTTGCACTTCAGGATAACAGGCTCCTTGAAGATCTCAATGCAAATAGAGCAACAGAGCTCATCTGGGAGAGATGAAAGGCTATGAGCCATTTTCCAAATAAAATTCTCCTCTGTTTCAGCCGAGAGTCCAGAACATTTCACTTTCAGTATCATCTGTTTCACTTTCGCTCTTACAGGACACACCCCATGTCAGGACTCATCTGACTGTTCAAGGAAAGGATCACTTTGTGTTGTATGAACTGGTAACGAGGTCTACCACTATAAACAGGTTAAAGAGTGAACTGAAATCCCCTTACACCCCTCTGTAGATGCAGTGTAACACAGGTGGTAAGGAGTGAATAGTTAGGAGTAGAGCTCATAGCAAGTCTTAGACACCGAACAAGGTGTCCATGAATGTGGAACTGATGATTTCCATGTGTGAAAAAGCCACTGAAGACTTACAGAAGGCAAACCAAAGTGTTCGTGAAAGCCTCCCATTTCAAATAACATGTCACCTGTGACTCTGCACTTGTTTGCTGATGTCTCTTTGGGCCTCACACACATGTAGGAGATAAGATGGAAGTATATTAAGCAGAAACACACCACAAGGTCATCATTCAAGTCCCAGGCAGCGCTTTGGTGTTGGATCCTTATCAGAAAGAAAGGTCTGTCCAAAAAGGAGATTCCTGTAACAGTTTTCTGTTTTCACTGAACAGAAAACAAAGAAAACTTGACTTTTACCGAACACCCATATTTATCCGAAACATTTATCAAACTGTATATACAAGCAAAGACAATGCGTATTATATGCAGTAGATTAAATGTAAAAACCAGTCAGATCTGTTGCACTTAGCGAGAGAAAACTGAAATCCGAGAAGGGATTTTATATATCCGTAACTTAATGTTAATGTCAGCGCTTTCAAAAACTGAGGCATAAGCCCACGATACGGGAATGAATTCATTCATGATTTCTGCATCAGTTCAACTGAATACACAAGTTCTAAACTCGGCTCACTTTCACTTCATTTTAGACCGGAAAAACTTGTTTCACACGAGAAAACCGTTAAATTCACTGCAGAATTGAGGGTCACAATAACAATAGATTTCCATCCGAACTCGGCGAACACTTCCGTATCACGTGATCTGCAGAGGCTCGAAACGGTGGTTCTAATTGGTTAGCTTTGCAGAATCATCTAACAGAGGATAGGAAACGAGAGTTGTCTTTCATTGGCTGTCTTGGCCCGAGGGGCGTGTTCAAGGTGAGGTCATCTCGTACCGGGGGTGGTATTATGATCAGTTGCGGTGGCGTCATGGTCGTTTTAATCGTTGAGGTCCACAGCGATATTTGCGTGAATTCTGGCATCCAGGGAATGTTTTAAATCCCCATGATTATTCCTGCTGCATGTATTTTCAGATTTCCCATCCATGGCATTCTGTCAGAGAATTTATATAATACAACTAATATTATATCACTCGAGTTGAGGGCAGATTAACCATCTTTATTTGCAAATAAGCAGAATTAATACAACACATCGACGAGGTGCATGGCTTGTCTTTAATACCTTATTTATATACTTAGACATAGAAATACAGGGGAGCAGGGATCATTATCACATCAGAATATTAGGTGACAATGAAATTAATAAACACAGAAGTTTTTACATTTGCAGGACCAATTTGTGAGAATTTCACAGCTGGAACACAGAACTGCTCAGACTTGTGTTTGAAATGTTGTCAGCCTGTTTCCAGAGTGATTACAGATAACAGTGAAGCTCTTGGGAAGAAACCCAGTAGTTTTTCAACATCTGTAGTTTACTGTACATCTGTGTCTATGAGAAAGTAATTAAAAGCAGTTTAGAGCTCTGTACTCCTTCCCCTCACCCACTTGTACACAAATCTACTCAGTGAGGGAATTCAAGGGTAAACACCAAGCTCAAGGGTTCATCTGCAGTGTCCCTGGGATTGTAACCTACAGCATACAGGTTCCATGTCTACTTTAGCTGCTACACAACCACTGTTACAAATAGTCACTGATACACTGATTTAATAAAACATGCTTCAGTAGAGTATTCAGATTCAGCTGGGTAACTATAATGGAAGCTGGGGTTTGGTGCTGCAGCGAGTAGTGCTGTTATTTCACAGCACCTGGGTGGTGTGGAAGGACATGGGTTCGATCCCTGCTCAGTCCATATGGAGTTTAAATGTTCTCTCCACGTTTTTGTGGGTTTCCACCAAGTAGTCTGGTTATCTCCCACAGTCCTTGCGATAAAAACACATAACATGTTTCGAGTGAATTAGTAACACTGCATTGCCCATAGCAAGAGTGTGTGTGTGTGCATGTGTGTGTGTGAGAGAGAGAGATTTTCACTGGTACATAAATGAGTGACTCATTGTGAGTAGTATATCTAGCATTGTAAGTCACTTTGGGTGAACAGATGGGGGATGAAACTACACAATGTTGATTGGAAGTTGCTCTGGAGTGAAGCATCAGCTAAATGAATAAACATAATGGAGCCATTTTATTTAAGGGTGTGTTTGACTAGGCGGTGGTGCCAAAGTACCTCCTGTTTGTCCGACCACTACAGTTTTTGTCTGGAATTGTTGCAACTCGGCTCTCGCTGCTCTCACTGCTCGTTGGTTTAATTCACACTCCAGAAGTCCGACTGTCTCATGGAAAACACACTGGACCACTTTCACCACGTTGCTCCTGGATGCTCTGATCGGAATGTCATCAATGTGGTCTGGGTTGTAACTGTGGTGCATGAGCACCAGAATGATGGGTTTATCACCTGTTAGGGAGGAGAAGAAATAGGAAGATAAGTGATTTTACAGGCAAACAAGGAGCATTTAGAATAAATTCAATTTTCCTGAGGATAAATCTGCTTCTCAAGCTACATCTTAACAGGCTCATTATAGTTCTTTATTTCTTCCGGGTATACCTGGTGCAGCAGGTTTATAACGGTCCTCATTCTTTTTGCAATGTGTAATTTTCCATGAAACCAGGAAGATTCAGAAAGGACTCAAATCTCACCGGAAACATTTTTCAAGGCTGTTTCCATATCTCTCCCCATCTGAGTGACAATGGGACAGAACACCAGGATTATTCTGCAGTTCTCCTGGCTGCACTCCTCCAGGGACATGTCCAGCTTTCTTTTAAATATCTCATGGGAGTTCAGGGTGGAGCCACTGACCGCTACATGGATTTTAACTGGGAAAAAAAAATGTATGGATAAATATGCATGTAAAAGTATCCATTGGAATCTATGAGAACTCTGCACTTACATATCAAGACCTTTGCTGAAGGGTGTTGAAAATTTTAAGTTTCAGGTTTTATTTGTCCCATATGCAAACATACTTAGTACGACGTGCAATGCCTTTTCCGACTGTCCGCGGTACAGATAAATAAGGCAATACACACACACATTTTCAGAACCGCTTGTCCCATACGGGGTCACGGGGAACCAGAGCCTACCTGGTAACACAGGGCGTAAGGCCGGAGGGAGAGGGGACACACCCAGGACGGGACACCAGCCCATCGCAAGGCACCCCAAGCGGGACTCAAACCCCAGACCCACCGGAGAGCAGGACTGTGGTCCAACCCACTGCGCCACCCCCCCAAGGCAATACAAATAAGTAGAAGTTAGGAATATACTACAGGAATATGAGGAATATATAATGATGAAAATAGGAAAGATAATAAATAATAAAATAAAGTAGGATACGAGTATGTGTAGTCCAATATTAAAGGTTAAATAAAAGTCCAATGTGTTAACTAAATCTCTACCCATTTACCAGATTAAACACCTGGCTATTCCTACTGTTTCATTTTCGAATAAGTACCTTGATCAAGGGAAATATGGCAAGACCAGAGATTTGGACTCAGAACCATCAGACTGCTGAGCACAGGCACCCAACTACTGTGCCACCTGCTGCCCCAGAAGTGACTGAGATAAAATCCTGTTAGCACTTATGCAGAAATTATTTAAAGCGATATTACTGTGCAGAAATACTGATTACCCTTTAGGTGGAATATCAGTTAATAATTAGGGTAACATTTGCTAACATGCAGTTTCAGCTTCTGATTTGTTTCACTTTGTTCGAATTCAGCACATTTAAGAAGTGAATGCTCAGTTTTACACATAACTGTATTTATTAATGGTTCAGGGTCAAAGGACATGTCTTCACACATACTGTATGAGGACATCTATGAATGGCTTCATTATGAACGTCTGTTCAGTATATTTTCCTGTAGCACGGAATGTTATCCAGGCAGCTCAGAAAGGAAGGTTACTGCAAATTATGAAATGCTTATTAGCAGAAAACTATAGCCATAAAGATAGTTAATTTAATTGTAATCTTTAGGTTTCCCAAGTATTTCACAGTTTACCTGGAGGAGTTGGTTTTGGGACAGTGCTGGTGCTGGAGAAGTTCAAAATATTTTGCCCTGGATAAAAATGAAACAGATGTAAAGGTTAATTTAGACATTTCCCCAGGGAGATTATACATCTGTGATTTTTGATGAAGAGAATAAAGGAATTTGTGTTCAGTTAGACAGATGAATTGGAGGGATGGGATAAGAAAATGTTTAATTTTGATATTTAGATTTCCCAAATATTTCACAGTTTACCTGGAGCTGGTTTTGAGGTGGTGTTGATGCTGGGCGACTTTGGCCCTGGATAAAAATGAAAGAGAGGTAAAGGGTTAAAAATATATTAATAATAAAAATATTTTTCATAAATATGAAAGAGATGTTAAGGGTTCTCTGGAAAGATTATATAAGAAAGAGTGAAAGAGAGGTTTGCAGGTGAACTGGAGAAAAGAGCAGTCAGTCCCTGGTGGCCATTCAGTGCTACTAACCCTGTTTTACTACATGTCCCATCTCAGAGGGACACACAGTGGACAAGTGGAAGAAGATAGTGGGGGTGTGAACTAGGGCATTTTTCACAGTAAGAGCAGAACTGTGTCCAACATGTTGTGAAGAGAAGGATCTAGTGACAAACTTACCAGATATGTTGAAAAAGCTCCGGATTTTTTCAGTCAGAAATTTTACCTGTAGAAAGACAATATATTGAAAAAGAACATTAATTGTTTTGCAGCATTGCGGTAACACGTTTCTGATAAATCAGTGAAAAAATGGCTGTCAAGTGCCAACACTAAATATGTTTAATATAGAACAAAAAGCAGAGAGATTATCGATTTGCTGTTCAGTTGACATTTTATTTAAAAAAGAAACAAAAAAAAAAAAAACAGGAATTAATTTATTCAGCAGTGTGTTTTATTGGAGCACTTCTGGTTCATTATGCTGTTCCTAGGTAGTATAAGATTGTCAAGGAGGTGGTATTGAACCAGCAACCTTCAGGTTTGATGTCTTTACTACACTATACTGTGTGCTTCCTCTCTGAGTGCCTTAAACAGCGAAGCCCATCAATACTGCACCTTTAATATGGAGATCTGCAGGCCTTCGTGGTTTTGTTCAGTACCAGTTATCCAAGGACAGACAAATGGAAAGAGTTTCTCACTGCATTTGTTTTCTAAACTGATGATGCATGACTTGTCAGTGGAGTTGAAGAAGGACACCTGTCTGTTGTCATAATCCAGCTCTACTCTGATCTTCTCAGGTTTCTTCTTGACCTCAAGCCTGCTGTATCCAGCTTTATACTCTCCATTCTTCAACATTAATGCCCAGAAACCGCTGTCTGGTCTGAAAGTGATCTTCCTCTCCTTGTTTATGGGCTCTTCCAACACCCCTACAGCCCAGGAAGGACTGTCCCCCACCTCCACCTCCCAGCTGTGTTTTCCAGAGGTAAACCCCTCGGAGGCCAAAACAAATCCCAAATGACCAGGCGTCTCTGTGTTGTCAGAAGGCTGCTGTTCGTCTCCAGTGTTTAGTGCTGTGGTTAGGTCCGGCAGAGAGAGTCCTGTGGATGTAGGAGTAAGAGAAAATCTCACACACACACACACACACACACACACACACACAAAAAACATACTGATAAAAAAAATCTACAAGGAAAATAACTAACTGACAAAACACTTATATCAAAGCACACTCAAAACATACCAGTACAGAAACAAATATTAAAATGCCTCCTCTTCTGTATCACCCCTGATCAATATACACACACACACACACACACACTTTCAGAACCGCTCGTCCCTTACGGGGTCACGGGGAACCGGAGCCTACCCGGCAACACAGGGCGTAAGGCCGGAGAGGGAAGGGGACACACCCAGGACAGGACGCCAGTCCGTCACAAGGCACCCCAAGCGGGACTCGAACCCCAGACCCACCGGAGAGTAGGACTGCGGTCCAACCCACTGCGCCACCGCACTCCCCGCCCTGATCAATATACTTTCCCTGAATTGCTCTAGTAAAATTATACAGTACTATAACTGGATAGGAGGGTGCGGTGGCGCAGTGGGTTGAACCACAGTCCTGCTCTCCGGTGGGTCTGGGGTTCGAGTCCTGCTTGGGGTGCCTTGCGATGGACTGGTGTCCCATTCTGCGTGTGTCCCCTCCCCCTCCGGCCTTACGCCCTGTGTTACCGGGTAGGCTCCGATTCCCCGTGACCCCGTATGGGACAAGCGGTTCTGAAAATGTGTGTGTGTGTAAATCAGTGGAAGTAGTTTAGCACCAAATCGGTACCACTACATGGACTTTAACAGGGTAAACACACATTTTCAGAACCGCTTGTCCCATACGGGGTAACAGAGCCAACCCGGCAACACAGGGCGTAAGGCCGGAGGGGGAGGGGACACACCCAGGACGGGACGCCAGTCCGTCACAGGGCACCCCAAGCGGGACTCGAACCCCAGACCCACCGGAGAGCAGGACTGTGGCCCAACCCACTGCGCCACTGCGCCCCCCACAGGGTAAACAGAAAATGTTAAAAAGTCAAATTTTTTTAAAATTTAATTCTGTCCAAATTGCTTTAAATATATATATTTTTCAAATGGTGGAAAAAAGTGTCTATGTATCCATGTGTAACTGAAAGTGTCCACTGGTGTCTGAGAATTCTGTATTTACATACTATTTACTAAGACCTTTTCTCCAAGGTGACTTAAAATATTTGTTCACTAACAAGTAACAGTTTTTTACACACTTATATACCTGGCTATTCTACTGTGTCATTTTAGGAGAAGTGCTTTAACCAAGGGAACTACAGCAGGACCAGGGATTGAGGCTCATAACTTCCAGATTGCTCGGCAAAGGACCCTAAATATCTTTTTAACTGTGACCCCAGGACTGACTGATTCAGATAAAATGACGTTGTCAGTCATGCTGAAACTATTGAAAGTTATAGAATTTAAATATTTACTACCTTATAAGTGAACCTGTAAGATAAATATCATGAGGGTCACATTTGCTGAACTGCCAATCAGAGCTTCTGGTTTGTTTCCCTTTGTAAAGTGTTTTCATTAAATCCATTCTGGCCAAACTCAGGTGCAGAGAAGACCATTTAACTACATTAAACTTGAAACCTGGCTGTTCACTCTAGCAGGGAATGTTCAATTCAATTAAATTTATGTAATATGAATATATATATCACATTTTTGTAATGTTATCCAGGCAGCTCAGAAAGGAAGGTTATTGCAAATTATAGAACACTGTCTAATTAGCACAAACAATATATCTATACAGGCGCGGCAGGTTTGGCCGGTGCCCCCTGTGTGGTAGGTCTGGGGTTTGAGCCCAGCTTGGGGTGCCTTGTGACGGACTGGCGTCCTGTCCTGAGTGTGTCCCCTCCCCTTCCAGCCTTGCGCCCTGTGTTGCCGGGTTAGGCTCCGGCTCCCTGGGACAAGCGGTTTCGGATGATGTGTGTGTGTGTGTGTGTGTGTGTGTGTGTGTGTGTGTGTGTGTGTGTTTTTACCGTCAAGAGTATTTCACTGCTACATAAATGAGTAATTCATTCTTAGTAGTATATCTAACATTGAAAGTGGGGTGAACAGGTATAGGATGAAACTGCTGATTGTTTATTGGAAGTCACTCTGGAGAGAAGCATCTGCTAAATGAATAAATGTAGCTGAACTACTTTATTTTATTTAAGGGTGTGTTTGACTAGGCGGTGGTGCCAAAGTACCTCCTACATCTCCGGCCACTACAGTGTTTGTCTGGAATTGTTGCAACTCAGCTCTCACTGCTCTCACTGTTCGTTCATTCAATTCACACTCCAGAAGTCCAACTGTCTCATGGAAAACACACTGGACCACTTTCACCATGTTGCTCCTGGGTGGTGTGATCGGAATGTCATCAACGTGGTCTGGGTTGTAACTGTGGTGCATGAGCACCAGAATGACGGGTTTGTCATCTGTCAGGAAGGAGAGGAAATAAACCGAGATGAGTGTCTATAGTGAAATCAGTCAGACAAAGGTGTTTTTTCCAAGAACAAACACGGTTTCTGTTTCTTAACAGAAAGAAAACAGGTGTCAAAAGGAAGCTCTTTTGGAAGGTAGCAGTGTGTCCACAAACCAGCATAGAGAAATTAAGAGTTAAGTCAGACAAATGTACCTCTAAGCAACAACAGGCCTATCGTGGTTCTTTAACTCTAGGATCCACATCTGGCGCAGCAGTTTAGGTTATTTGTTAAAGATGAAGGTTTATAATGGTTCTCATTCTTTATGCAAAATTACACATTGCTACAGACCACCGAAGGAATCAGAAACGACTCAAATCTCACCTGGAACATTTTTCACACCTGCGTCCATGTCCGTCCCCATCCGAGTGACGACGGGACAGAAGACCAGGATCACACTGCAGTTCTCCAGGCTGCACTCCTCCAGAGACATGTGCAGCTTTTTCATGAATGTCTGGTGCAAGTTCAGGGCGGGGCCACTGACCGCTATGTGGACTTTAACTGGGCAGACAGGGCAAATACAAAACTATGAATGCATTAAAACAATATAAAATCCTATTTCATCCTAGTGCAGAGATTATGCAGGATCAGAGAAAAAAGCTATATGATGCATATTTCACTGTTCAACAGGTATTTTGATACTTTTTGTTTAGTGCTACAAAATACTGGCGACAGGGACATGTCCAGCTTTCTTTTAAATAGATGGTAGGTGTTCAGGGTGGGGCCACTGACCACTACATGGATTTTAACTGGGAAAAAAAGTGTATGGATAAATATGCATGTAAAAGTATCCATTGGAGTCTATGAGAACTCTGCACTTACATATCAAGACCTTTGCTGAAGGGTCTTAAAAATTTCAAGTTTTATTTGTCACATACACAACCATACTTAGTATGACGTGCAATGCCTTTTCTGACTCTCCGCGGTACTGATAAATAAGGCAATACAAATAAGTAGAAAGTAGGAACAAACTACAGGAATATGAGGAATATATAATGATGAAAATAGGAAAGATAATAAATAATAAAATAAAGTAGGATACGAGTATGTGTAGTCCAATATTAAAGGTTAAATAAAAGTCCAATGTGTTAACTAAATCTCTACCCATTTACCAGATTAAACACCTGGCTATTCCTACCGTTTCATTTTCGAATAAGTACCTTGATCAAGGGAAATATGGCAAGACCGGGGATTTGGACTCAGAACCATCAGACTGCTGAGCACAGGCACCCAACTACTGTGCCACCTGCTGCCCCAGAAGTGACTGAGATAAAATCCTGTTAGCACTTATGCAGAAATTATTTAAAACGATATTACTGTGCAGAAATACTGATTACCCTTTAGGTGGAATATCAGTTAACAATTAGGGTAACATTTGCTAACATGCAGTTTCAGTTTCTGATTTGTTTCACTTTGTTCGAATTCAGCACATTTAAGAAGTGAACGCTCAGTTTTACACATAACTATATTTATTAATGGTTCAGGGTCAAAGGACATGTCTTCACACATACTGTATGAGGACATCTATGAATGGCTTCATTATGAACGTCTGTTCAGTATATTTTCCTGTAGCACGGAATGTTATCCAGGCAGCTCAGAAAGGAAGGTTACTGCAAATTATGAAATGCTTATTAGCAGAAAACTATAGCCATAAAGATAATTAATTTAATTTTAATCTTTAGGTTTCCCAAGTATTTCACAGTTTACTTGGAGGAGTTGGTTTTGGGACAGTGTTGATGCTGGAGAAGTTGAAAATATTTTGCCCTGGATAAAAAGGAAACAGCTGTAAAGGTTAATTTAGACATTTCCCCAGGGAGATTATACATCTGTGATTTTTGATGAAGAGAATAAAGGCATTTGTGTTCAGTTAGACAGATGAATTAGAGGGATGGGATAAGAAAATGTTTAATTTTGATCTTTAGATTTCCCAAATATTTCACAGTTTACCTGGAGCTGGTTTTGAGGTGGTGTTGATGCTGGGCAACTTTGGCCCTGGATAAAAATGAAAGAGAGGTAAAGGGTTAAAAATATATTAATAATAAAAATATTTTTCATAAATATGAAAGAGATGTTAAGGGTTCTCTGGAAAGATTATATAAGAAAGGGTGAAAGAGAGGTTTGCAGGTGAACTGGAGAAAAGAGCAGTCAGTCCCTGGTGGCCATTCAGTGCTACTAACCCTGTTTTACTACATGTCCCATCTCAGAGGGACACACAGTGGACAAGTGGAAGAAGATAGTGGGGGTGTGAACTAGGGCATTTTTCACAGTAAGAGCAGAATTGTGCCCAACATGTTGTGAAGAGAAGGATCTAGTGACAAACTTACCAGGTATGCTGAAAAAGCTCGAGATTTTTTCAGTCAGAAATTTTACCTGTAGAAGGACAATATATTGAAAAAGAACATTAATTGTTTTGCAGCATTGCGGTAACACATGTTTCTGATAAATCTGTGAAAAAATGGCTGTCAAGTGCCAACACTAGATATGTTTAATATAGAACAAAAAGCAGAGAGATTATCAATTTGCTGTTCAGTTGACATTTTATTTAAAAAAGAAAAAAAAACAAACAGGAATTCGTTTATTCAGCAGTGTGTTTTATTGGAGCACTTCTGGTTCATTATGCTGTTCCTAGGTAGTGTCAAGGAGGTGGTATTGAACCAGCAACCTTCAGGTTTGATGTCTTTACTACACTATACTGTGCGCTTCCTCTTTGAGTGCCTTAAACAGCGAAGCCCATCAATACTGCACCTTTAATATGGAGATCTGCAGGCCTTCGTGGTTTTGTTCAGTACCAGTTATCCAAGGACAGACAAATGGAAAGAGTTTCTCACTGCATTTGTTTTCTAAACTGATGATGCATGACTTGTCAGTGGAGTTGAAGAAGGACACCTGTCTGTTGTCATAATCCAGCTCTACTCTGATCTTCTCAGGTTTCTTCTTGACCTCAAGTCTGGTGTATCCAGCTTTATACTCTCCATTCTTCAACATTAATGCCCAGAAACCGCTGTCTGGTCTGAAAGTGATCTTCCTCTTCTTGTTTATGGGCTCTTCCAACACCCCTACAGCCCAGGAAGGACTGTCCCCCACCTCCACCTCCCAGCTGTGTTTTCCAGAGGTAAACCCCTCGGAGGCCAAAACAAATCCCAAATGACCAGGCGTCTCTGTGTTGTCAGAAGGCTGCGGTTCGTCTCCAGTGTTTAATGCTGTGGTTAGGTCCGGCAGAGAGAGTACTGTGGATGTAGGAGTAAGAGAAAATCACACACACACACACAAAAAACATACTGATAAAAAAAATCTACAAGGAAAATAATTGACAAAACACTTACATCAAAGCACACTCAAAACATAACAGTACAGAAACAAATATTAAAATGCCTCCTCTTGCTGTATCACCCCTGATCAATACACTTTCCCTGAATTGTTCTAGTAAAATTATATAGTACTACACACACATTTTCAGAACCGCTTGTCCCATACGGGGTCACGGAGCCTACCCGGTAACACAGGGCGGAAGGCCGGAGGGGACACACCCAGGACGGGACGCCAGTCCATCGCAAGGCACCCCAAGTGGGACTCGAACCCCAGACCCACCGGAGAGCAGGACTGTGGTTCAACCCCCTGCGCCACTGCACCCCACTATACAGTACTATAAATGGATAAATCAGTGGAAGTAGTTTAGCACCAAGTTGGTACCACTACATTAACAGAAAATGTTAAAAAGTTAAATTTTTTAAAATTTAATTTTGTTCAAATTGCTTTAAATATATGTATTTTTCAAATGGTGGGAAAAAGTGTCTATGTATCCATGTGTAACTGAAAGTGTCCACTGGTGTCTGAGAATTTTGTATTTACATACTATTTACTAAGACCTTTTCTCCAAGGTGACTTAAAATATTTGTTCACTAACAAGTAACAGTTTTTTACCCACTTATATACCTGGCTATTCCTACTGTGTCATTTTAGGAGAACTACTTTAATCAAGTGTCTCCTCCCCCTCCGGCCTTACGCCCTCTGTGCCGGGTTAGGCTCCGGTTCCCCGTGTCCCGTATGGGGCGAGTGGTTCGGACGGACTTTAATCAAGGGAACTACAGCAGGACCAGGGATTCAGACTCATACCCTTTAGATTGCTCGGCAAAGGACCCTAAATATCTTTTCAACTGTGGCCCCAGAACTGATTGAGATAAAATGTTGTTGTCAGTTATGCTGAAATTATTGAAAGTCATAGTACTGAAATATTTACTACCTTCTAGCAATGTAAATGAAATATCTTGAGGGTCACATTTGCTGAACTGCCAATTTCAGTTTTTGGTTTGTGTCACTTTACAAAGTGTTTCAATTTGGCGTCTTAAGATGTACATGCTTAGTTTTCGACATAAATATTTTTATTACTGGTAAAGGGTAAACAGAGCATATCTTCAAAGGTACTGTATGGAGACACCTATGAATGACCTCCTAATGGACATTAAAATGCCATCTCCTGCTGTAGTACCCCTGACCACTATACTTGGCCTGAATTGCTCCAGGAAAATAACCCAGTTGTATAAATGGGTAAATCAGTGCCAGTTTAACACTAAGTTGCTTTGGAGAAAAGCTAAACGCATAAATGTACTCACTGTGTTCCATAATCTTGTTCCCTCTTAATTTCTGAGGTTCCAGATGTTTGTTCGCATCTATCGGAACCCCTGACAGCAGCTCTGGATCTTGCAACTTGAAATCAAGTCTACAAAAAATTGACAAAAAAGTCTGTGATACTTTGGCATCTGAGATGAGTGAAATATAAAAGAAGAGAACAGGAAAGACTGTTCAAGGCAGTTGGAGTGAAGTTGGAGTGATACAGTTTTACAGATAAATAGAAAGATACCTTTCCTTTGTATCCTTGTACGTCTGTAAAAATACAAAATCACATCAGACCTTCACAAATACAAACAGGTTGTTCCCTAAATACTAAAAGAATGCCTTTAAAGAAAATGTTTTATGATAATTCAGTATAAATTAATACACTTCTCACAACTAAGAGAAATGCAGTCTGAGGATCAGCCTAAATTTTACAAAAAGAATACATTCAAGTAAAGTTTATACCTTTAAAAAAGTTATGTCATCCCGCATCAGTCTCCTCTCAGTCGATTCTATTTTGCCTGACAGGGTGGAAATGTGTTTGGAGATGTTGTCCATCATTTCCATCACCCTTCGAGTGTTCTCCTCCTCTTCCTTCCTCAATGCAATCAGCCTGGACCTCTCTTCATCTCGTAAGAACTGGTAGATTCTCTCATACTCCTCCTTGATCTGCTTCTCTGTGTCCCGAGCTTGAATCTGAAAGTCACAGTCAATGTATGTGAAATAACTTTTTTTTTTGGTTTGTGAGGTGAAGTACACCATATAAGTGTATAAATACCTTGATATGTGAGATTGTTTCGTCATATTCCTTTCTAGCTTCAGTCAGCTTTTTCACATGTTCTTTTATTGGATTCAGTACAGCCTTCAGTTCCTCCTGAAATAAAGTTATTAAACTGTTCATAATAATCAAGAATAAACCCCACCCACAGACTGACAGATGCACCTGTGAAGTTTGCTGAGAGGAAACAAGCACCAGGTGTGGCCAGTTCACCTGCCAAACATACCAGCAAAAGTCTTGACTTAAAATAATTGAAATAGTAGAAAGTTTTATGTGTACTGAGTGTGAATGTTTGTGTGTCAACAGTGATTACCTACTTGGTTTCCCTCCTGTAATTGCATGTTCTCTGAAATTACTGTTTTTTTCTATAGCAGCAAGATATTTTCTTCTAGCTTTATTAAACTGTATGAGAACCAGTGTTTCAGCAGAGACAGAAGTACAGTGAAGCTGATGTTAAAAGACAAAGATCCACCATCATTTTCAAAGATGTGTACTGCAGTTTTATTTTGAATGTGTTTCTGTAAGGCTTGAGACAGTAAGACTTTTTGGAAAATATAGTGGCATTTCTATAATTGTACATACAGTTACTGATAACATTGCTTATATGATTTTAATACTTTGTTGCAAAACTTTAAATAATAAAGATGCTTCTTTAGGATACACTTTTTATTTTACTAACTGAAACTTTACAGCTCATCACAACAGATCGGTGCAATGATAGACAGCGTTCATTATGAACCTTTATTGTAATAGCGATATGATGTGGGAGGTATCGGTGCAAACACAAAGAAATGGTGCTCTCAGTCTAAGAAGCCCTTTTTCCTGAAGGATCTGCACCTCCAACTCCCTCTTCAGCAAGCTTAACACCCATCTTGCTTTTCTGGACTTGCTCTAGCCAACACACTCACCCCCTTAAGTCCCCCCATTGGTTGAACGCTTATTCCATTTTACCCACAATCCAACTCACACACGGTCTGAAACCGCTTGTCCGAAGCGGGGTCACGGCAAACCGGAGCCTAACCCGGCAATACAGAGAGCAAGGCTGGAGGGGTAGGGTTGGCAACCGGCTGTATTTAAGGGATAAGAGTTGCGTTCAGTTTTAAAACCAATTGCTTCTCGGCCTTTTGGCTAAGATCTTTCTTGCCACAAGGTGCTGCTGCATAGCTTAGAGGGGGTAGAGGTGATCCTAGTGCATGTCCAGTAGGTGGCTTGTCCGCCGCTGGCATGGGGTGATCCTCTATCCTCTAGAAGGCTTTTATTTTCTTTTGGGTAGCCCAGCGATCCTAATGCATGTCTAGTGGGTGGCATGACTGCTGCTGTCAAGGGGTGAGCTGGAGTTTCTGTTTCCTAAATCCCTTTATTAGTTTTATGTTAGTTTAAATATGATGCTTTCACCAAGAAGGACTCCATCTGTAAGGGAGGAACCTTCGATGGGCACACCATTGAAGAATAGAGATGGACCATTGGGGAGAACAATGAACACCGGCAGAACTTCTTTTCCGCCGAATGGAATGCAGGCAGCAGATGAAGGACTGTTGAAAAACACAGCCCGTTTTTATTGGAGACCCCAGGAGGAAGATAGAAACTTCCACGATCGACTTACCTTTATAAAAGAGGTAATTTTGGGTCTCCTTGGCCTTACTGTGGAGGACGTTATTTGCATTCAACGGAATATCCCGCTGCGGTTCTTTGATGTCACTTTAACTACAGAATTTTGTTTTAAAGGGATGACTGAGAGTTGCAGAACTCTTGCCGATCATTCTGCGTTGAAATTTTATGACATTGAGAACCGTTGGGTTAACAACCAGCGCATAGTAACTGTGCATGTTTTTAACCCTTTTATTACGGTGGAGTCGATACGAGAATTTTTACAGAGGTATGTTGAAGTTCTGCCTAGTCACAAAGACATGAGGGATGAACTTGGTTTTTGGAATGGGAAAAGACAGTTTCGGGTCCGTTTGCTCCCTGATCCACAAGGTTTGGATGGGTTTTGCCACCCATCCGCTACTTTTAATTTGGGCACAAGCAAGGGCTATTTATTTTATTCTAACCAGCCACCCTTCTGCCGAGTGTGTCAGGGGTTTGGGCATACGGGGCTGAGTGCACCAATATGCGATGTAATAACTGTTTGGAGAAAGGTCATATGGCTAGAGATTGTAATGGTCCACGCAGGTGTAATGTCTGCAGGGCAGAAGATCATCTTGCCCGCACCTGCTCTCAGGGGAACCCACCTATGCCGACGCCGTGTCGGGGAGCCGGGTGTCTGGCGGATGGGAGGAAGAAATGTTAGCTCAACCTGATGTTGCTGAGGAGCAGGTGCATGCAGAGTTGGCAGTAGAGAAGGAACACCTGACGTTTGTGACCCCAAGGACCACGCCCACCAAAGCCCAGAGTACCCCCAAAGGATACAAATAGGAAAAGGAGTAAAAGCCCTACTCCAAAGGAATACAAGGAGAGCAGAAAAGAGGAGGGGGTGAGCAGGAAAGAGGAAAAGCCAGGACCAAAGATGGAGGAGGACCAAGACCAATGTTTGCTGGTAGGGGATGGAAGCCATACGGATTGGCCGGTTGTGACTGCACCCCCCTACAGTATGATGAGTTCCCCTCTTTATTCAGACCAGAATGATGATATCAGTGAGCAGCCATATGTTGCTGTAGATTTCCAGAGTATGATAGAAATGTTGGGAGGGGAATGACTTTGTTTTAAATTTGTTTTTAATGAATTTTAGTAGGGTTTTACTGTTCTTATGGTTGGTTAATTATTTAATTTGCCCCTTTTATGGCTGATTTTAAAATTTTAACCTTAAACGTCAGAGGATTGAAGAATGTCTTGAAAAGTGCAGCAATGTTTGATAGGCTTGCATCCTCTGCCTTCCAGGTATGTTTTTTACAGGAAGTCCATCTTCGAGACCAGCGGGATGTGGCCGTTTTCTCTTCAGGTTGGAGGAAAGGTCGATCATACTGGAGTGTGGGTGGCATCCACTCAACAGGTGTAGGCATTCTTTTCGGAGAACGAAGTTTTGAGAATGTAAGCACATTTACAGTTCTACAGGGTAGAGTATTGGGAGTGGACGCCACCTGGAGGGGACAACGCATCAGTGCGATGTGTGTCTACGCTCCGGTAGAGGCCGCATCCCGCATATCTCTCTTAGAAGAGCTGACCCCCTTTTGTGTCTGTAATAGACACTTAATAATTGGGGGGGGGATTTTAATATATATCTGGAGGGTAAAGAGGATGTTAGCATCAACCATTTTAAGAATTTTATGCTCAGATTTGGTCTTTCTGATGGTTTTAAAGTATGCATGGATTTAAAACTGGCAGTGCCTCCACGAAAGACTACCCGTAATGGAGAAACTTTACAGGTATGGGTTGACCGGACGTCCCGACTGCCCGCGACCCTGTGTTTCGGTGCGGAAACGATTAAGCACGTTTTTTGAGATTGCGGTTATGCCTGGACAGTCTGGTCATTGGTTGAGCCCTTGTGCAGAGAGTTAGACGGCGAGATGGCATTGACTTTTGATAGTATTATGAAGGGACTGTCCCCCAAGGTAAGCAAAGCAACCTCCGGTAGGATTTGGTTGATTGTGAATTTGACAAAGAAAGAATTGTGGAATGCACACATTAACCTTGTCCAAAAGGGGTTGAAAATGGAGCTTATGGTGCCTTTTTGAAAATTTGAGCTGAACTGAAGTTCAGAATAAAGTGGGATCTGATTGCCTGGGGCTACCACGAGGCAAAGGACAGATGGAAAGGCCTCGTGGATAAATGTGTCTGAAGCTCTGAGGATGGACGTCTGCTTTATGGAACTGCATTCTTTTAAAACATATTGTGCCTTCTTGTATCTTACCCTTTTGTATATTTATTTTCTTTTGTATTTGTGTCATTTTTACTTGTACAGTATTTATTCACAGATTTTAGTAGTTTTGTATTGTTGGGTTTGTGCAATTTTAACTAACATTCTTTTAACTTGTGTGGGTTTTATTTGTATAGTGTTTTATCTACAGATTTTAATGGCTTTGTTTTATCTGGTGATTCTGTGCACTTTGAGTTTTTATATTGATGACTACTCATGTGTATGTCTGTCTTGTATTTATTTGTTTGTTTTTAGGGGTATGATCAAGTTTTATACTGTAATTTAGAAGTATTTTATGTGTTTTGAAGGAAGCGTTTATTAGGATATGATGACTTCGGTTGAGCTGCTATTGGGGGACAGTCCTTTTGCGGGTATGTTGGTGTGGGGAAGATATGGGTCAGTTATATTTTTTGAAGCCAGAAAGGGGATTGTTATGGGAAACACTGTCTTGACAGTGTATTTTATTAATGGTTGTTTAGTAATTCCCGTTCTGGGTGTGTCCCCTCCCCCACCGGCCTTACGCCCTGTGTTGCCGGGTGGGCTCCGGTTCCCCGTTACCCCCTTTGGGACAAGCGGTTCGGAAAGTGTGTGTGTGTGTGTTTAGTAATTTTGTTGACCAACTGTAGGAAAATGGTGTCGGGTTTGTTTGATTGTGGATTTTTAATGTATTGTTTTGGTTGTGTGTATTATTGATAACTTTATTAAATAGTTTGGGGGGAAAAAAAACCATACGGAAGGCGGTTGGTCTTGTATTTTATCCTTTCACACCCAGAGACATTTAAAAGTATTTTTTACATGTATTTATTGCAAAGTTCGCATAAAAGTGTTAAGAGATTAGGAAAACAAATCGCAAAAATGGATGTGAAACAGAGCTATGCCGCGTGAGTCCGACTGTCACTGAGCGTTGCTACGTTACCTGGATGACACTGTAACGACCCGCCTTACTGTGTTTTACCGGGAAATGTGCTAGTTGTATTAGCGTTTGGTGACGTACGGGGATAGAGAAGCGACTGCATCTGCCAAAGGAAGAGAAGAGAGCCTGGGGGCGCGAAACAGTCTTGGAAGAAGGCTGGCTTGAGACGCACAGGTCCTGGAAAAAACCGGGTTCTCGGACCGAGAGCGGCATTTCCCCCTATGCCGATGTTCAATAAAACATTAGAGATGAACGCTGCCCCGGCTGTGCTGTTCTTCGCCCCATCCAAACCCACGGCGCTGCGCGCCACAATATACATTTGACAGTGGGGTAGGGAAGTGAATACTTCGAAGAGCAGAATTATACAAAACATAAAAAAAACAAAACACCAAATGGGAAAAGGAAGACGGCGCAAAAACTTCGTTTCGTTTTGACGGTAATCTGACGCCGGGCCAAACGAAAGTAAAACACAAGAAAAAGAAAAGGTCTTCAGCGCCCTCAGACGCCGTAACTAACGGTAGTAATTACCAGTAACCGAAATACTGGCACTCGTCCCTCACCGGCTGCTCTGCTTAAGAAACTCACAGCGGGGGGGGGGGAGGTTGTGTCGCGACGACCGGCTTATGATAAGGCTTATCCGTCCAGTTTTCACTTAAAACGCACAATTACAGTAAAAACGAAGTAACATACCTTACTACCAACTAACAAACAAAGCGAAACACATTATAAGATGAAGGGAAGTGTGAAGTCAGTTAAGACATGGTCCGATTTACGTTTTAAACTTGACGTGGTGGCAGTGATTGGCTGGAGTTGTAATGATGACGTCACCGTCAAAAAAGATGGACATTATGATGGACCAATAGCAGAAAACGACGTACGTGTCAGAGGAAAAAAAAAATCGGAGTGTATTAAATAAACTGGAGATATTTGGATGCAGAAATGTGCTTCTACACACAGTATACAACTGCTTGTTTCAAGCGGAGTCGTGGCGAACGGGAGCCTAACTCGGCAACACAGGGCGGGGGCCAGAGGGGGAGGGGAGACACCCCGGACGGACGCCAGTCCATCGCAAGACACCCGAAGGAAGCAGGATTCGAACCTAGACCCACCACCGCGCCCCTCTTCGTAATTCCACAGTACAGTTAATTTCAAGTGGTTTCTATTGTCATTCCTTCACATAGGTTGTATACGATTGGAACGAAATGTCGTTTCTCTGGACCATGGTGCAACACAGAACAGTACGCAAGACAACGTGACGAAGTGCAAACACAGCAATGTGAGACAGGACAATACATTTCCGACATATAAACCAGTACATCACACGAGTAGCTGTACTGAGTTACCAATTATTCAACAATTTCTAACTTGATAATTATTAGGCATTTACACGTTTATCATGCATTTTAAGAGATCGGTGGAAAAGTGAGTCCATACACACACAGTAACAGCGGAAATTCAAATACCTTCTTGTTCTGTAAAGCCTTTTCCACTGGACTGTGATGGTGGTCTCTGTGTTTTATTGAATTCACACACACCAAACAGATGACATCCTGGTCCTCCTCACAGAACGAAAGAAACTTCTCTACATGGAGACTGCAGAAAGATTCATTTTGAATTTCAGATTGATCATTTTTCTGTAAGAAGAGGTCTGCAACCTCTTTCAACCTCTGGTTTAATATAGGTTCGTCCTTGGAACACTTCTGCTTGCATTCTGGACACTCCCGAGAACTCTTGTTTTTCCAGCAGTCCTGCAGACAGGATCCACAAAAGCTGTGGTTGCACTTCAGGATAACAGGCTCCTTGAAGATCTCAATGCAAATAGAGCAACAGAGCTCATCTGGGAGAGATGAAAGGCTATGAGCCATTTTCCAAATAAAATTCTCCTCTGTTTCAGCCGAGAGTCCAGAACATTTCACTTTCAGTATCATCTGTTTCACTTTCGCTCTTACAGGACACACCCCATGTCAGGACTCATCTGACTGTTCAAGGAAAGGATCACTTTGTGTTGTATGAACTGGTAACGAGGTCTACCACTATAAACAGGTTAAAGAGTGAACTGAAATCCCCTTACACCCCTCTGTAGATGCAGTGTAACACAGGTGGTAAGGAGTGAATAGTTAGGAGTAGAGCTCATAGCAAGTCTTAGACACCGAACAAGGTGTCCATGAATGTGGAACTGATGATTTCCATGTGTGAAAAAGCCACTGAAGACTTACAGAAGGCAAACCAAAGTGTTCGTGAAAGCCTCCCATTTCAAATAACATGTCACCTGTGACTCTGCACTTGTTTGCTGATGTCTCTTTGGGCCTCACACACATGTAGGAGATAAGATGGAAGTATATTAAGCAGAAACACACCACAAGGTCATCATTTCAAGTCCCAGGCAGCGCTTTGGTGTTGGATCCTTATCAGAAAGAAAGGTCTGTCCAAAAAGGAGATTCCTGTAACAGTTTTCTGTTTTCACTGAACAGAAAACAAAGAAAACTTGACTTTTACCGAACACCCATATTTATCCGAAACATTTATCAAACTGTATATACAAGCAAAGACAATGCGTATTATATGCAGTAGATTAAATGTAAAAACCAGTCAGATCTGTTGCACTTAGCGAGAGAAAACTGAAATCCGAGAAGGGATTTTATATATCCGTAACTTAATGTTAATGTCAGCGCTTTCAAAAACTGAGGCATAAGCCCACGATACGGGAATGAATTCATTCATGATTTCTGCATCAGTTCAACTGAATACACAAGTTCTAAACTCGGCTCACTTTCACTTCATTTTAGACCGGAAAAACTTGTTTCACACGAGAAAACCGTTAAATTCACTGCAGAATTGAGGGTCACAATAACAATAGATTTCCATCCGAACTCGGCGAACACTTCCGTATCACGTGATCTGCAGAGGCTCGAAACGGTGGTTCTAATTGGTTAGCTTTGCAGAATCATCTAACAGAGGATAGGAAACGAGAGTTGTCTTTCATTGGCTGTCTTGGCCCGAGGGGCGTGTTCAAGGTGAGGTCATCTCGTACCGGGGGTGGTATTATGATCAGTTGCGGTGGCGTCATGGTCGTTTTAATCGTTGAGGTCCACAGCGATATTTGCGTGAATTCTGGCATCCAGGGAATGTTTTAAATCCCCATGATTATTCCTGCTGCATGTATTTTCAGATTTCCCATCCATGGCATTCTGTCAGAGAATTTATATAATACAACTAATATTATATCACTCGAGTTGAGGGCAGATTAACCATCTTTATTTGCAAATAAGCAGAATTAATACAACACATCGACGAGGTGCATGGCTTGTCTTTAATACCTTATTTATATACTTAGACATAGAAATACAGGGGAGCAGGGATCATTATCACATCAGAATATTAGGTGACAATGAAATTAATAAACACAGAAGTTTTTACATTTGCAGGACCAATTTGTGAGAATTTCACAGCTGGAACACAGAACTGCTCAAACTTGTGTTTGAAATGTTGTCAGCCTGTTTCCAGGGTGTTTACAGATAACAGTGAAGCTCTTGGGAAGAAACCCAGTAGTTTTTCAACATCTGTAGTTTACTGTACATCTGTGTCTATGAGAAAGTAATTAAAAGCAGTTTAGAGCTCTGTACTCCTTCCACTCACCCACTTGTACACATATCTACTCAGTGAGGGAATTCAAGGGTAAACACCAAGCTCAAGGGTTCATCTGCAGTGTTCCTGGGATTGTAACCTACAGCATACAGGTCTCACGTCTACTTTAGCTGCTACACAATCACTGCTACAAATAGTCACTGATACACTGATTTAATAAAACATGCTTCAGTAGAGTATTCAGATTCAGCTGGGTAACTATAATGGAAGCTGGGGTTTGGTGCTGCAGCGAGTAGTGCTGTTGTCTCACAGCACCTGGGTGGTGTGGAAGGACATGCGGTCGATCCCTGCTCAGTCCATATGGAGTTTAAATGTTCTCTCCACGTTTTTGTGGGTTTCCACCAAGTAGTCTGGTTATCTCCCACAGTCCTTGCGATACAAGCACATAACATGTTTTGAGTGAATTAGTGACACTGCATTGCCCGTAGCAAGAGTGTGTGTGTGTGTGTGTGTGTGTGTGTGTGTGAGAGAGAGATTTTCACTGGTACATAAATGAGTGACTCATTGTGAGTAGTATATCTAGCATTATAAGTCACTTTGAGGGAACAGATGTGGGATGAAACTACACAATGTTGATTGGAAGTTGCTCTGGAGTGAAGCATCAGCTAAATGAATAAACATAATGGAGCCATTTTATTTAAGGGTGTGTTTGACTAGGCGGTGGTGCCAAAGTACCTCCTGTTTGTCCGACCACTACAGTTTTTGTCTGGAATTGTTGCAACTCGGCTCTCACTGCTCTCACTGCTCGTTGGTTTAATTCACACTCCAGAAGTCCGACTGTCTCATGGAAAACACACTGGACCACTTTTACCACGTTGCTCCTGGGTGGTGTGATCGGAATGTCATCAATGTGGTCTGGGTTGTAACTGTGGTACATGAGCACCAGAATGATGGGTTTATCACCTGTTAGGGAGGAGAAGAAATAGGAAGATAAGTGATTTTACAGGCAAACAAGGAGCATTTAGAATAAATTCAATTTTCCTGAGGATAAATCTGCTTCTCAAGCTACATCTTAACAGGCTAATTATAGTTCTTTATTTCTTCCGGGTATACCTGGTGCAGCAGGTTTATAACGGTCCTCATTCTTTTTGCAATGTGTAATTTTCCATGAAACCAGGAAGATTCAGAAAGGACTCAAATCTCACCGGAAACATTTTTCAAGGCTGTTTCCATATCTCTCCCCATCTGAGTGACAATGGGACAGAACACCAGGATTATTCTGCAGTTCTCCTGGCTGCACTCCTCCAGGGACATGTCCAGCTTTCTTTTAAATATCTCATGGGAGTTCAGGGTGGAGCCACTGACCGCTACATGGATTTTAACTGGGAAAAAAAAATGTATGGATAAATATGCATGTAAAAGTATCCATTGGAATCTATGAGAACTCTGCACTTACATATCAAGACCTTTGCTGAAGGGTGTTGAAAATTTTAAGTTTCAGGTTTTATTTGTCCCATACGCAACCATACTTAATACGATGTGCAATGCCTTTTCCGACTGTCCGCGGTACAGATAAATAAGGCAATACACACACACACATTTTCAGAACCGCTTGTCCCATACGGGGTCGCGGGGAACCAGAGCCTACCTGGTAACACAGGGCGTAAGGCCAGAGGGAGAGGGGACACACCCAGGACGGGACACCAGCCCATCGCAAGGCACCCCAAGCGGGACTCAAACCCCAGACCCACCGGAGAGCAGGACTGTGGTCCAACCCACTGCGCCACCCCCCCAAGGCAATACAAATAAGTAGAAGTTAGGAATATACTACAGGAATATGAGGAATATATAATGATGAAAATAGGAAAGATAATAAATAATAAAATAAAGTAGGATACGAGTATGTGTAGTCCAATATTAAAGGTTAAATAAAAGTCCAATGTGTTAACTAAATCTCTACCCATTTACCAGATTAAACACCTGGCTATTCCTACTGTTTCTTTTTCGAATAAGTACCTTGATCAAGGGAAATATGGCAAGACCAGAGATTTGGACTCAGAACCATCAGACTGCTGAGCACAGGCACCCAACTACTGTGCCACCTGCTGCCCCAGAAGTGACTGAGATAAAATCCTGTTAGCACTAATGCAGAAATTATTTAAAGCGATATTACTGTGCAGAAATACTGATTACCCTTTAGGTGGAATATCAGTTAATAATTACGGTAACATTTGCTAACATGCAGTTTCAGTTTCTGATTTGTTTCACTTTGTTCGAATTCAGCACATTTAAGAAGTGAATGCTCAGTTTTACACATAACTGTATTTATTAATGGTTCAGGGTCAAAGGACATGTCTTCACACATACTGTATGAGGACATCTATGAATGGCTTCATTATGAACGTCTGTTCAGTATATTTTCCTGTAGCACGAAATGTTATCCAGGCAGCTCAGAAAGGAAGGTTACTGCAAATTATGAAATGCTTATTAGCAGAAAACTATAGCCATAAAGATAGTTAATTTAATTGTAATCTTTAGGTTTCCCAAGTATTTCACAGTTTACTTGGAGGAGTTGGTTTTGGGACAGTGTTGATGCTGGAGAAGTTCAAAATATTTTGCCCTGGATAAAAATGAAACAGATGTAAAGGTTAATTTAGACATTTCCCCAGGGAGATTATACATCTGTGATTTTTGATGAAGAGAATAAAGGAATTTGTGTTCAGTTAGACAGATGAATTAGAGGGATGAGATAAGAAAATGTTTAATTTTGATCTTTAGATTTCCCAAATATTTCACAGTTTACCTGGAGCTGGTTTTGAGGTGGTGTTGATGCTGGGCAACTTTGGCCCTGGATAAAAATGAAAGAGAGGTAAAGGGTTAAAAATATATTAATAATAAAAATATTTTTCATAAATATGAAAGAGATGTTAAGGGTTCTCTGGAAAGATTATATAAGAAAGAGTGAAAGAGAGGTTTGCAGGTGAACTGGAGAAAAGAGCAGTCAGTCCCTGGTGGCCATTCAGTGCTACTAACCCTGTTTTACTACATGTCCCATCTCAGAGGGACACACAGTGGACAAGTGGAAGAAGATAGTGGGGGTGTGAACTAGGGCATTTTTCACAGTAAGAGCAGAACTGTGTCCAACATGTTGTGAAGAGAAGGATCTAGTGACAAACTTACAAGGTATGTTGAGAAAGCTCCGGATTTTTTCAGTCAGAAATTTTACCTGTAGAAAGACAATATATTGAAAAAGAACATTAATTGTTTTGCAGCATTGCAGTAACACCCATCCATCCATCCATCCATCTTCCTCCGCTTTATCCGGGGCCGGGTCGCGGGGGCAGCAGTCCGAGCAGAGTACTCCAGACTTCCCTCTCCCCACACACCTCCTCCAGTTCCTCTGGGGGAACCCCAAGGCGTTCCCAGGCCAGCCGGGAGACATAGTCTCTCCAACGTGTCCTGGGTCTGCCCCGAGGCCTCCTCCCAGTGGGACAAGCCCGGAACACCTCCCCAGGGAGGCGTCCAGGAGGCATCCGGAACAGATGCCCGAGCCACCTCAACTGACTCCTCTCGATGCGGAGGAGCAGCGGCTCTACTCCGAGCTCCTCCCGGGTGACTGAGCTCCTCACCCTATCCCTAAGGGTGCGCCCAGCCACTCTGCGGAGGAAACTCATTTCTGCCGCTTGTATCCGCGATCTCATTCTTTCGGTCATGATCCAGAGTTCATGACCATAGGTGAGGGTAGGAACGTAGATCGACCGGTAAATTGAGAGCTTCGCCTTACGACTCAGCTCCCTCTTCACCACAACAGACCGGTACAATGACCGCATTACTGCGGACGCCGCACCGATCCGCCTGTCAACCTGCCGCTCCATTTTTCCCTCACTCGTGAACAAGACCCCGAGATACTTAAACTCCTCCACTTGAGGGAGCAACTCCCCCCTAACTCGGAGGGAGCAATCCACCTTTTTCCGACTGAGAACCATGGCCTCGGATTTGGAGGTGCTGATTCTCATCCCCGCCGCTTCGCACTCGGCTGCAAACCTCCCCAGTGCACGCTGCAAGTCTTGATTCGATGAAGCCAACAGGACCACATCGTCCGCAAAAAGCAGAGACGAGATCTCGCGGCCACCAAAGCAGACACCCTCCGTTCCCTGACTGCGCCTAGAAATTCTGTCCATAAAGATAATGAACAGAATCGGTGACAAAGGGCAGCCCTGGCGGAGTCCAACATGCACCGGGAAAAGGTCTGACTTACTGCCGGCAATGCGAACCAAGCTCCTGCTCCGGTCATACAGGGAACGAACAGCCCGTAGCAACGAGCCCCGAACCCCGTAATCCCGAAGTACCCCCCACAGGATGCCACGAGGGACACGGTCGAATGCCTTCTCCAGGTCCACAAAACACATATGGACTGGTTGGGCAAACTCCCACGAACCCTCCAGCACCCTAGTGAGGGTATAGAGCTGGTCCAGTGTTCCACGGCCAGGGCGAAAACCGCATTGCTCCTCCTGGATCCGAGGTTCGACTATCGGTCGGATTCTCCTTTCCAGTACCCTGGCATAGACTTTCCCAGGGAGGCTAAGGAGTGTGATCCCCCTGTAGTTGGAACACAATCTCCGGTCCCCCTTCTTAAAAAGAGGGACCACCACCCCGGTCTGCCAGTCCAGAGGCACCGTTCCCGAACTCCACGCGATGCTGCAGAGGCGTGTCAGCCAAGACAGCCCCACAACATCCAGAGACTTGAGAAACTCGGGGCGGATCTCATCCACCCCCGGAGCCTTGCCACCGAGGAGTTTTTTGACTACCTCAGCAACTTCAGCCAGGGTAATGGACGAGTCCCCCTCCGAGTCCCCGGCCTCAGCTTCCTCTACGGAAGGCGTGTCGGAGGGATTGAGGAGATCCTCAAAGTACTCCTTCCACCGCCCGAGAACATCCTCAGCTGAGGTCAGCAGCGCACCACTTCCACTGTAAACAGTGTTCGTGGAACACCGCTTCCCCCCTCTGAGTCGCCGGACGGTTTGCCAGAATCTCTTTGAGGCCGACCGAAAGTCTTCCTCCATGGCCTCACCGAACTCCTCCCAAGCCCGAGTTTTTGCCGCGGCGACTGCCAGAGCCGCGCTCCGTTTGGCCCGTCGGTACCTGTCAGCTGCTTCAGGAGTCCCATGAGCCAGCCAGGCCCGATAGAACTCCTTCTTCAGCTTGACGGCATCCCTTACTTCCGGTGTCCACCACCGTGTTCGGGGATTGCCGCCGCGACAGGCACCGGAGACCTTATGGCCGCAGCTCCGAACCGCCGCACCGACAATGGAGGAGCGGAACATAGTCCATTCGGACTCAATGTCCCCCACCTCCCTCGGGACCTGGTTGAAGCTCTGTCGGAGGTGGGAGTTGAAGACCTCTCTGACAGGGGCCTCCGCCAAACGTTCCCAACAGACCCTCACTATGCGTTTGGGCCTGCCAGGTCTATCCAGCTTTTTCCCCCGCCATCGAATCCAACTCACCACCAGGTGGTGATCAGTTGACAGCTCAGCCCCTCTCTTCACCCGAGTGTCCAAGACATATGGCCGAAGGTCAGAAGAAACGACTACAAAGTCGATCATCGACCTCCGACCTAGGGTGTCCTGGTGCCAAGTGCACTGGTGGACACCCTTATGCATGAACATGGTGTTCGTTATGGATAAACCGCGACTAGCACAGAAATCCAATAACAACTCACCGCTCGGGTTCAGATCAGGGAGGCCGTTCCTCCCAATCACGCCCCTCCAGGTATCACTGTCGCTGCCCACGTGGGCGTTAAAGTCCCCCAGTAGAACGACAGAGTCCCCAGTGGGAGCGCTTTCCAGCACGCCCCCCAGGGACTCCAAAAAGGCCGGGTACTCTACACTGCCGCTAGGCGCATAAGCACAAACGACAGTGAGAGACCGTTCCCTGACCCGAAGGCGTAGGGAGATGACCCTCTCATTCACCGGGGTAGACTCCAACACATGGCGGCTGAACTGGGGGGCTATTAATAAGCCCACACCAGCCCGCCGCCTCTCACCTTGGGCAACGCCAGAATAGTGGAGAGTCCACCCTCGATCGAGTAGAGTGGTTCCAGAACCCAAGCTGTGAGTGGAAGTGAGCCCGACTATATCTATATCTAATACTATATCTATATCTCTTGCCTGAATGAGTCCAGGAGCTATGTTGTCTGGGGCTACATGCCCCTGGTAGGGTCTCCCATGGCAGACAGGTCCTGGATGACAGACGAGACAAAGCGCGGTTCAAAAACCCCTTATGAAGGAAAAAGCAAGGCGTCCGTTTACCCCGCCCGGTATGGGGTCACCGGGGCCCCACCCTGGAGCCAGGCCTGGGGGGGGGGCTCGCATGCGAGCGCCTGGTGGCCAGGTCTATGCCCACGGGGCCTGGCCGGGCTCAGCCCGAAGCCATAACGTGGAGCCGCTCTTCGGTGGGCTCACCACCTGCCGGAGAAACCGTAAGGGGCCGGTGCATTGTGAGTTGGGCGGTGGTCGGGGCCGAGTGCCCGGCCGACCCAAACCTCGGGCGCCAACTCTGGTTTTTGGGACTTGGAATGTCACCTCACTGGCGGGGAAGGAGCCTGAGCTGGTGCGGGAAGTTGAGAGATACCGTCTAGATATAGTCGGGCTCATTGCAGTAACACGTTTCTGATAAATCAGTGAAAAAATGGCTGTCAAGTGCCAACACTAGATATGTTTAATATAGAACAAAAAGCAGAGAGATTATCGATTTGCTGTTCAGTTGACATTTTATTTAAAAAAGAAAAAAAAACAAACAGGAATTCGTTTATCCAGCAGTGTGTTTTATTGGAGCACTTCTGGTTCATTATGCTGTTCCTAGGTAGTATAAGATTGTCAAGGAGGTGGTATTGAACCAGCAACCTTCAGGTTTGATGTCTTTACTACACTATACTGTGCGCTTCCTCTCTGAGTGCCTTAAACAGCGAAGCCCATCAATACTGCACCTTTAATATGGAGATCTGCAGGCCTTCGTGGTTTTGTTCAGTACCAGTTATCCAAGGACAGACAAATGGAAAGAGTTTCTCACTGCATTTGTTTTCTAAACTGATGATGCATGACTTGTCAGTGGAGTTGAAGAAGGACACCTGTCTGTTGTCATAATCCAGCTCTACTCCGATCTTCTCAGGTTTCTTCTTGACCTCAAGCCTGGTGTATCCAGCTTGATACTCTCCATTCTTCAACATTAACGCCCAGAAACCGCTGTCTGGTCTGAAAGTGATCTTCCTCTCCTTGTTTATGGGCTCTTCCAACACCCCTACAGCCCAGGAAGGACTGTCCCCCACCTCCACCTCCCAGCTGTGTTTTCCAGAGGTAAACCCCTCGGAGGCCAAAACAAATCCCAAATGACCAGGTGTCTCTGTGTTGTCAGAAGGCTGCTGTTCGTCTCCAGTGTTTAATGCTGTGGTTAGGTCCGGCAGAGAGAGTACTGTGGATGTAGGAGTAAGAGAAAATCACACACACACACACACACACACACACACACACACACAAAAAACATACTGATAAAAAAAATCTACAAGGAAAATAATTGACAAAACACTTACATCAAAGCACACTCAAAACATAACAGTACAGAAACAAATATTAAAATGCCTCCTCTTGCTGTATCACCCCTGATCAATATACTTTCCCTGAATTGCTCTAGTAAAATTATACAGTACAATAAATAGATAAATCAGTGGAAGTAGTTTAGCACCAAGTTGGTACCACTACATGGACTTTAACAGGGTAAACAGAAAACGTTAAAAAGTTAAATTTTTTAAAATTTAATTTTGTTCAAATTGCTTTAAATATATATATTTTTCAAATGGTGGGAAAAAGTGTCTATGTATCCATGTGTAACTGAAAGTGTCCACTTGTGTCTGAGAATTTTGTATTTACATACTATTTACTAAGACCTTTTCTCCAAGGTGACTTAAAATATTTGTTCACTAACAAGTAACAGTTTTTTACCCACTTATATACCTGGCTATTCCTACTGTGTCATTTTAGGAGAACTACTTTAATCAAGTGTCTCCTCCCCCTCCGGCCTTACGCCCTCTGTGCCGGGTTAGGCTCCGGTTCCCCGTGTCCCGTATGGGGCGAGTGGTTCGGACGGACTTTAATCAAGGGAACTACAGCAGGACCAGGGATTCAGACTCATACCCTTTAGATTGCTCGGCAAAGGACCCTAAATATCTTTTCAACTGTGGCCCCAGAACTGATTGAGATAAAATGTTGTTGTCAGTTATGCTGAAATTATTGAAAGTCATAGTACTGAAATATTTACTACCTTCTAGCAATGTAAATGAAATATCTTGAGGGTCACATTTGCTGAACTGCCAATTTCAGTTTTTGGTTTGTGTCACTTTACAAAGTGTTTCAATTTGGCGTCTTAAGATGTACATGCTTAGTTTTCAACATAAATATTTTTATTACTGGTAAAGGGTAAACAGAGCATATCTTCAAAGGTACTGTATGGAGACACCTATGAATGACCTCCTAATGGACATTAAAATGCCATCTCCTGCTGTAGTACCCCTGACCACTATACTTGGCCTGAATTGCTCCAGGAAAATAACCCAGTTGTATAAATGGGTAAATCAGTGCCAGTTTAACACTAAGTTGCTTTGGAGAAAAGCTAAACGCATAAATGTACTCACTGTGTTCCATAATCTTCTTCACTCTTAATTTCAAAGGTTCCAGATGTTTGTTCGCATCTATCGGAACCCCTGACAGCAGCTCTGGATCTTGCAACTTGAAATCAAGTCTACAAAAAATTGACAAAAAAGTCTGTGATACTTTGGCATCTGAGATGAGTGAAATACAAAAGAAGAGAACAGGAAAGACTGTTCAAGGCAGTTGGAGTGAAGTTGGAGTGATACAGTTTTACAGATAAATAGAAAGATACCTTTCCTTTGTATCCTTGTACGTCTGTAAAAATACAAAATCACATCAGACCTTCACAAATACAAACAGGTTGTTCCCTAAATACTAAAAGAATGCCTTTAAAGAAAATGTTTTATGATAATTCAGTATAAATTAATACACTTCTCACAACTAAGAGAAATGCAGTCTGAGGATCAGCCTAAATTTTACAAAAAGAATACATTCAAGTAAAGTTTATACCTTTAAAAAAGTTATGTCATCCCGCATCAGTCTCCTCTCAGTCGATTCTATTTTGCCTGACAGGGTGGAAATGTGTTTGGAGATGTTGTCCATCATTTCCATCACCCTTCGAGTGTTCTCCTCCTCTTCCTTCCTTAATGCAATCAGCCTGGACCTCTCTTCATCTCGTAAGAACTGGTATATTCTCTCATACTCCTCCTTGATCTGCTTCTCTGTGTCCCGAGCTTGAATCTGAAAGTCACAGTCAATGTATGTGAAATAACTTTTTTTTTTGGTTTGTGAGGTGAAGTACACCATATAAGTGTATAAATACCTTGATATGTGAGATTGTTTCGTCATATTCCTTTCTAGCTTCAGTCAGCTTTTTCACATGTTCTTTTATTGGATTCAGTACAGCCTTCAGTTCCTCTTGAAATAAAGTTATTAAACTGTTCATAATAATCAAGAATAAACCCCACCCACAGACTGACAGATGCACCTGTGAAGTTTGCTGAGAGGAAATAAGCACCAGGTGTGGCCAGTTCACCTGCCAAACATACCAGCAAAAGTCTTGACTTAAAATAATTGAAATAGTAGCAAGTTTTATGAGTACTGAGTGTGAATGTTTGTGTGTCAACAGTGATTACCTACTTGGTTTCCCTCCTGTAATTGCATGTTCTCTGAAATTACTGTTTTTTTCTATAGCAGCAAGATATTTTCTTCTAGCTTTATTAAACTGTATGAGAACCAGTGTTTCAGCAGAGACAGAAGTACAGGGAAGCTGATGTTAAAAGACAAAGATCCACCATCATTTTCAAAGATGTGTATTGCAGTTTTATTTTGAATGTGTTTCTGTAAGGCTTGAGACAGGAAGACTTTTTGGAAAATATAGTGGCATTTCTATAATTGTACATACAGTTACTGATAACATTGCTTATATGATTTTAATATTTTGTTACAAAACTTTAAATAATAAAGATGCTTCTTTAGGATACTTTTACTAACTGGAACTTTACAGCTCGTCACAACAGATCGGTGCAATGATAGACAGCGTTCATTACGAACCTTTATTGTAACAGCGATATGATATGGGAGGTATCGCGATATGATATGGGAGGTATCGGTGCAAACACAAAGAAATGGTGCTCTCAGTCTAAGAAGCCCTTTTTCCTGAAGGATCTGCACCTCCAACTCCCTCTTCAGCAAGCTTAACACCCATCTTGCTTTTCTGGACTTGCTCTAGCCAACACACTCACCCCCTTAAGTCCCCCCACTGGTTGAACGCTTATTCCATTTTACCCACAATCCAACTCACACACGGTCTGAAACCGCTTGTCCGAAGCGGGGTCACGGCAAACCGGAGCCTAACCCGGCAACACAGAGCGCAAGGCTGGAGGGGTAGGGTTGGCAACCGGCTGTATTTAAGGGATAAGAGTTGCGTTCAGTATTAAAACCATACGGAACGCGGTTTATCCTGTATTTTATCCTTTCACACCCAGAGGCATTTAAAAGTATTTATTACATGTATGTATTTTTTGCAAAGTTCGCATAAAGGTGTTAAGAAATTAGGAAAACAAATCGCAAAAATGGATGTGAAACAGAGCTGTGTTGCGTTGAGTCCGACTGTCACTGAGCGTTGCTACGTTACCTGGATGACACTGTAACGACCCGCCTTACTGTGTTTTACCGGGAAATGTGCTTAGTGTATTAGCGTTTTGGTGACGTACGGGGAATATAGAGGGGTGGCTGTGTCTGCCAAGGGAAGAGAAGAGAGCCTGGGGGCGCTAAACAGTCTTGGAAGAAGGCTGGCTTGAGACGCACAGGTCCTGGAAAAAACCGGGTTCTCGGACCGAGAGCGGCATTTCCCCCTATGCCGATGTTCAATAAAACATTAGAGATGAACGCTGCCCCGGCTGTGCTGTTCTTCGCCCCATCCAAACCCACGGCGCTGCGCGCCACAATATACATTTGACAGTGGGGTAGGGAAGTGAATACTTCGAAGAGCAGAATTATACAGAACATAAAAAAAACAAAACACCAAATGGGAAAAGGAAGACGGCGCAAAAACTTCGTTTCGTTTTGACGGTAATCTGACGCCGGGCCAAACGAAAGTAAAACACAAGAAAAAGAAAAGGTCTTCAGCGCCCTCAGACGCCGTAACTAACGGTAGTAATTACCAGTAACCGAAATACTGGCACTCGTCCCTCACCGGCTGCTCTGCTTAAGAAACCCACAGAGGTTGGTTGGTTGGTTTTGTGTATGTGTCGCGACGACCGTCTTATGAGGCTTATCCGTTCAGTTTTCACTTAAAACGCACAATTACAGTAAAAACAAAAGGCACACGCTATAAGATGGAGGGAAGCGTCAAGTCAGTTAAGATGTGGTCCGATTTACGTTTTAAACTTGACGCGGTGGGAGTGATTGGCAGGAGTTGCAGCGATGACGTCACTGTCAAAAAAAGATGGACATTATGATGGACCAATAGCAGAAAACGACGTACGTTTCAGAGGAAAAAATAAATCGGAGTGCATTAAATACACTGGAGATATTTGGATGCAGAAATGTGCTTCTACACACAGTATACAACTGCTTGTTTCAAGCGGAGTCGCGGCGAACGGGAGCCTAACCCGGCAACACAGGGCGGGGGCCAGAGGGGGAGGGGAGACACCCCGGACGGACGCCAGTCCATCGCAAGACACCCCAAGAAGGATTCCGATTCCTTCATATAGGTTGTATACGATTGGAACGAAAAGTCGTTTCTCTGGACCATGGTGCCACCCAGAACAGTACGCAAGACAACGTGACAAAGTGCAAACACAGCAATGTGAGATAAGTACAGGACAATACACACACACACACACACACACACACACACACACACACACACATTTTCAGAACCGCTCATCCCATACGGGGTCATGGGGAACCGGAGCCTAACCCGGTAACACAGGGCATAGGGCCAGAGGGGGAGGGGACACACCCAGGACGGGACGCCAGTCCGTCGCAAGGCACCCCAAGCGGGACTCGAACTCCAGACCCACCGGAGAGCAGGACTGTGGTCCAACCCACTGCACCACCGCACCCCCCACCAGGACAATACATTTCCGACATAAACCAGTATACATCACACAAGTAGCTGTATTGAGTTACCAATTATTCAACAATTTCTAACTTGATAATTATTAGGCATTTACACGTTTATCATGCATTTTAAGAGATCGGTGGAAAAGTGAGTCCATACACACACAGTAACAGTGGAAATTCAAATACCTTCTTGTTCTGTAAAGCCTTTTCCACTGGACTGTGATGGTGGTCTCTGTGTTTTATTGAATTCACACACACCAAACAGATGACATCCTGGTCCTCCTCACAGAACGAAAGAAACTTCTCTACATGGAGACTGCAGAAAGATTCATTTTGAATTTCAGATTGATCATTTTTCTGTAAGAAGAGGTCTGCAACCTCTTTCAACCTCTGGTTTAATATAGGTTCGTCCTTGGAACACTTCTGCTTGCATTCTGGACACTCCCGAGGACTCTTGTTTTTCCAGCAGTCCTGCAGACAAGATCCACAAAAGCTGTGGTTGCACTTCAGGATAACAGGCTCCTTGAAGATCTCAGTGCAAATAGAGCAACAGAGCTCATCTGGGAGAGAGAAAAGGCTATGATCCATTTTCCAAATAAAATTCTCCTCTGTTTCAGCCGAGAGTCCAGAACATTTCACTTTCAGTATCATCTGTGTTTCACTTTCGCTCTTACAGGACACACCCCATGTCAGGACTCATCTGACTGTTCAAGGAAGGGATCACTTTGTGTTGTATGAACTGGTAACGAGGTCTACCACTATAAACAGGTTAAAGAGTGAACTGAAATCCCCTTACACCCCTCTGTAGATGCAGTGTAACACAGGTGGTAAGGAGTGAATAGTTAGGAGTAGAGCTCATAGCAAGTCTTAGACACCGAACAAGGTGTCCATGAATGTGGAACTGATGATTTCCATGTGTGAAAAAGCCACTGAAGACTTACAGAAGGCAAACCAAAGTGTTCGTGAAAGCCTCACATTTCAAATAACATGTCACCTGTGACTCTGCACTTGTTTGCTGATGTCTCTTTGGGCCTCACACACATATAACACACAGATGTAGAAGATAAGATGGAAGTATGACGAGCTGAAACACACCACAAGGTCATCATTTCAAGTCTCAGGTGGGGCTTTGCTGTTGGACCCTTTATCCGAAAGACAAGTCTGTCCAAAATGGTGGTTCCTATAATCCATGTATACATTTTTCAGTTTTGATTGAACAGTGAGGAGCAGAGTTCACCTTTTTGCTCTGACATTTATCAAAATACAATTTCCAAAGTATAACAGAAGTTATACTATTTGGTGTAAATTAAATGTAAATTTTAGCTAAATCTACTGCACTTTAACACCCAACTCATGTAGAAAATTGAGAAGAAGGGAATTAATATTCAAGCCGGGTTCTGCAGAAAAAAAAAACACTGATATAAAAAGCCGATGTTCAGTAAAGAGCGGTTTCCCTTGTGATTTCTATATCAGGTTAAACCACACATTCCAAACTTGGTTCACTTTCATTTCGTTTTAGAGTAGTAAAGGTGGTTTCCACAAGAAAACTTATTAAATTTGAAGCTCTCTTCTAATCGGCGCTGAGCTCGTTTTAGACCGAAACTGAATTAACGCTTCCTCATCACGTGATCTTTATCGTGCTAGAAAACCATGGTCTCATTGGTCAGTCTTTCGGAGCCGCCTCCTATAGGGTAGTGAATGAGTGCCGTCTGTCATTGGCTGTTGTGGTTCAGGAGGCGTGTCCAGAATGAGGTCATCTCTTAGTGGGGATGGTAATATGGTCAATTCTAGTGGGTTTGTCGCCGTTTTCAAGTGTCCGTCGTAAAGATTCGCAGCGATCTGTGCCGCAACACGACGCCGTAGAAATGTTCTCCGCACATGTGCCGGAGGGCGAAGTCAGAACATAGAGCACGGAGGAGAGGAGAGAGAGCTGAGCTGTGTGGAGGAGAAGGTATGGGTGGACATTACACAGTCAGTGCAATCTGGAACACACGCTGCATGCTGTCACTTCTGCAACAGGGAGCGTCTGTGTGCACGAGGCAGGGCAGGGCAGCGCGTGTAGCATGTCATTTGTGTGGATGATCATCATGATGTTCCCCACCGTGGTACGGTGATGGACAGATGGGAACAGATGCCATGGTAATGGACCCACAGCACTACAGTGTCTGGACTCCTCTCCATACAGGGCTGCAGCCCCTCTTCTGGCCTCATCTGTTCTTAACTCTGTGTGTGTGTGTGTGTGTGTGTGTGTGTGTGTGTGTGTGTGTGTGTGTGTGTCATGGTGTTATGGCAACAAGTGACCCCCCATGTTACCCATGTGTTTTTGTATAAAGCCACCCATGGATGGTGTAATGTCCAGCCCAAGAGAGTGACACAAAGTAAAGCGGAGACAGTGACAAAGGGCTCATGGACTGCACCACTCCTTTAATATGCAACATACATGGCAGCTTTGCTGTAAGCAATAATAACAAATAAACTGCCAAATAAATAAATGGAATTAATTCATTTGGCTCCTTTATTATTAATTTACTTTTTTAAGCTTTTCTACAAGAAGAGACTTAGAATGTTCAGATACCTATTCATTTACACAGCTGGGTAATTTTTACTGTATCATTTTGTGTAAGAACCTTACTCAGGGGTACCACAGCAGAAGAGAAGACTCAGACTTGAGTCCTTCAGGTCCAAAGCTAGTTGCTTTAACCGCTATGCCTCCTGCTGCCCAGACTCCTTTATTAAAGGTGACTTACGATATTATAGATATATACTTTGATTTATTTATTATTACAGCAGGTTGTCTTTTAAAATTTTGAGTAAGAACCTTGGTCAAGGGCACTGCAGCATTTATAGTTATTAATTTTGATGATGTTTTTCTTCAAAGCAACTTACAACATGAAACCATTTTACAATTATTTGCCCATTTATGCAACTGGGTAATTTTACTGGAGCAATTTAGGGTAAGTACCTTACTCAAGGGTACTACAAATAGAGGTAGTACCTCTAACCTACTACCTTTGGGTCCAAAGGCAGGAGCTCTAACCACTGTGTTACTAGCAGCCCCACCAGAAATGGGATTCAAACCTGGCACCTTCAGGCTACAGCAATACTACCTGCTGCACCCATTACCACTTATAGATTAAATGGCTGTTCAAATGTTGAAAAAAAATGAGCCAGTTATTGATGTGCAGATGCACCAATAACAAATTCTAGGCCCATCCCCTCCATTTGTGTGCTTTGTAAAAGATGCAAATATGAATTTTATTTTTCGTTCTAGAGAGCAAGGGCAGGAGAATAGTAATTATTGTGCTTGATTATTGCATTTTGCCGCATCAGATTTCTAATTTTAAATGCAATTTATCGTACGATATGTTCACACTTCCTACTGTCTGTGATTTGAGGTCTCCTTCTTCTCTAGCGCAGGTCTGCGGACTGTAACATAGATGGATCGAAAATCAAAGAATGTGTCGGCTTCAAAGACGTCCAGGAAAAGGAAGGCTTCCAGGCCGAGACAGAAACGCAAGGCACAAGGTAACATCATTAGAAGCGTAAAAAATGCACAGGATCTGGCTTTCATAGAGCCTCAAAGGCCCCTTAATGGGCATGATGCACACAATGCTGAGTTGTAACATTTCACCGATTGGTTTGTAGCTTTCAAAATGCTATTTTAGTATGCCGGAGTTTTGTGTCGGTGCTTTTTGCATTTCAGAGTCCTTCAAACCACCAGAGAAGAAGTCCAAAGTAGGTACAGACAGATTATCCAAGGTAAGAAATGCTATGTCAGTCTCAACCCATCCAGCAGTTATCACTAAGAGGATGATGGTGGTCTGGAGTCGATCCCTGAAGCATAGGGTGTGAGGCATGGTACATCCTGGTTGGGACACCAGTCCATTACAGAGCAACCACATTCTCCTATTCCCTCACACATATATAGAAAGGGAAATTTACAGTCACCATTTCACCTGAAACACATATTTGCACTGTGGGAGGAAACCAGAGCACTCAGAGGAAACCTAGGCAAATTCCGCAGAGACTGACTGACCTGGATTTGGGCCCATGGCTCAGGAGCTGTGAGGCAGAAGTACTACCTGCTGTGCCACTGTGCCACCCTTGTCACTTTCAGAGTCTTTGAAAACATTTGCTCTGTGTACACAAGTGGGAAAACACAAAGTTACTTTTGTATTTGAGAAGTTGTCTTTCTAATGGTTTATTCCTATAACTGGCCACTAGTTTGAATACTTTTATATGCATGAAATAGAAAAATCCTGTACTGTGTATTGAAAGTTTCTGTAATAGTTGAATTTTGTAAGTGAGGCTTTATTTACACATTCGTTGAGAATGATTGGCTTGGGTGTTGGTTGAGTAGTTGTACCCTTGATCAAGCTGCTTACGCTGAATTTATGGAGTAAAAATTACCCAGCCATAAACGGTTGATGGGTAAATAATAGTAAAGAAGCAGAAAATAATAAGACATGAAAAAAATGATAAATAAGGCACATAATAATAAACAAGAATAGGACTGGAGACAAACCTAAAACTGTCTTATTTTATTTTGTTCAGCAGATTTTGTGAGGTTGCATGAAACAGTGTGATTAAGACAAATGACAGTAGGAAATGGAGGGAAAGGGAGAGTACATGGTTTCACATTTTTCAGTTTAAATCTGTCTTTGAGAATGTAACAAAGGAAATAAAGGATTTAAAGTCTTGGTAGTGGGCATCTGTAGACATTGAAGTGTCTTTGAATTTCGGTGAAACTTACTGGAATTTGACATTTATTTCCATCCAGCACCTCTCTTCCTGTAGCCGACAGGCACTAACAGATAGCGCTGTGTGACTCCAGTGCTTTTATGTTGCAGTGTGAGAAAACAGAGTTGCAGAGACCCCAGAAGATCAAAAGGACATATGAAAGGAGACAGTAAGAGAAACACACTCTTAGTTGTTTTGCCATATTAAAAATGCTCTCTTTTCATTCTTCTACATCTAAATGGACAACTAATTGCATTATGGGTAAGCCACTTGGGGCTGGTAACAAAGAGGTTGCGGGTTCAAGTCTGGGATAAGCCTTGCCCTGAAAAATTTTCGAAAACTGAGTTGCTGAAGTTGTTATAAAGTGAAATTGGAAGGGTCTGTTGTTTAGAATATACCTAATGGATCCATGTAAAGGGTGAGTGGTCAAAAGAAATGAAATGCCCTCTGAAAAACAAGTCTGTATTTCCATTGGCAGCAACCGCTTGCCCTAATTGGGGGTCGCGGCAAACCAGAGCCATGCCCAGCAACACAGGGGGCAAGGCCAAAGGGGGAGGAGACACACCCAGGATGGGACACCAGTCCATTGCAAGGAACCCCAGGCAGTGCTCGAATCCCAGACCCACTACATAGGGGGCACCAGCTGAACCCGCTGTGCCACCACGGGCTGGAGTTTCAATTTTATATTTACATTTGCATTTATTTATTTAGCAGATTCTTTTCTCCAAAGTGACTTCCGATGAACTCTATGTAGTGCTATGAGCCCACACACCTTATTCACCGTGGTGACTTACACTGCTAGATACACTACTTACAATGGGTCACTCATCCATACATCAGTGGAACACACTTTTAAAAATGTAAATCACAATTAGAAACGTTGCTGCAAAGGTGAGTCATATTAGGAGCTCTGACAGTTACCCCTTTGACATGTCAGCTTAGAAGAAAACTCCATAGACCTGCTAGGTGGTGTCCAAATTGCAGGCACTTCAATTACAAAAACTGCAATATTATTTAATGTGTCAAGGCGAGCAGTCTCAAAAATAATGACAGCATATTCCAAAGATGGACAAATTGCATCGGCAAAGAGGGACAGTGGATGTAAGTCAAAGATAAAAAACAGGAAGAGACAGATGCTTCACAGGAATAGTTACCAAACGCCACATAAGTTCAGCCTCAAAAATTACAACAGAATTGAATCAACACCTCTGTGATCCAGTCTAAAAAAATTGTATATCATGAGCTTCACAAAGCTAGAATTTAGCAGGACTGCCGCTGAGGTACTGCATGTTATCCAAGGTGTAAGCAGCACACATGTCCCAAGCTCTGTTTCTCCAATATATCAGAATTAGTGTGTTATTCAGTTCTTGATTGAGCATCTCAATATTCTGTCCTTTTCAAGGTCCCAGCGCCTCTACGCGGTGCCCCCAGAGGAGTCTACCAGCGAGTCATCCTGCTCCTCACTGACCAATGGCGGTGAGGAAGGTGCCACACTAGCCAGGGGATTGCATAGTGGGACGGAGGCAAAAGTGGGCACGGTGAGGTCAGAGGTCAGACAGGACAGAGGTGAGCACATCAGTGAGGCTGGAAAAGTCCTCCTTCAGTAGTGTATTATAACACAGGAATCACACTTGACTGACAACCTGAAGCTTATACATGGATTGTCAAGAAGTTGAGAATATGTAACATGACATGATCGTAAATCAAACATTATGAATGAAAGACAAACTTTGTCTGTTTATTGGCAGGTAACATGTGATCCTTCAGCAGGAACTTACGCCCTGTTTGTACCCCAGCCATTTAGGGACATGCTAAATTAAAAGCTGATCAAGGGTAGAGGTTTAGGTATCTTTAAATGAAGGAAAAATCCGAAGTCGTTTTGGCTGCGGTGTATTGGCAAGAAGTACCAGATTACATTATTTTCACAGCAGCCACTGGTAAAATTTGAAACGTTGGCTGTGATATCAATTTTTGAAGATATGAAGAATTTTCCAGTTTCTTATTTTATTTTCAACAGCACTTTCTGGCATCTGTTTAAAATAAGTGTCAGAATAAAATATTATTATTATTATTATTATTATTATTATTATTGTCTGTTTTCCAAAGTTTCAGCTTGCAGAGTGGTCAGTGTGACCTGTTTTTATGTGTCCAGGCAATAGATGGCAGTAAAGAGCACCCAAACAAAATAAGAGTGTGAATTTGCGTTAATTTGACTTCTGCAGAGTTTAAGGCTACTATGAGTTCTAATCAATAATAATATGATGACTATTCCACCTGTTTATGGAATTAAGCAGTCAACAGCTGGGATTGAATAGTATGCGTTTTTATTTTCTGTCACTTCAGTGTAACTCAAATTCAATGAGGATTTTGAAATATAAAGCCTTGTTTTAATAACGACATTCCAGATTTTTACAGAAACAAACCAACGCATCCATCAAGGTTTTTGTTGGTTGCAAGTTGGTAAAATTCACTTTGGAGTTACAAATGAAGCAAATTTCAGACTTCTGAACCTTTTTGTATTTTAATAAATGTAAAGCCAATGTATTATTAAATATTTTTGGTATTGTAGGTAAGGAATCAATTTTTGGCAAACTGTTTATTTTCTCCTGGAGAGGTATTGCTGTTCATATTGGGTGACTCCCTGTGTAGCAGTGATATATCAGATTTCGTGATGCCTCAGTGACTTCTCTCGCTCACATTCTCATCCCATCTATGTAATTGAATGCTGGGGCTTCTGACCAAATCTGCCACTTTGGGACCGTGCCTTCATGATGATGCTCTTCTCGCCCAGGGACCATAGTGAAAGGAAAACGGAAGCAGAGACGTAGCTGCAAGCCTGCCAACAAAAATGTTGCTAAGGAATCAAAAGATTCAGGTAACGCGTGAGACTCCCAGCTCTCGTTTCACTTTTTGTGAACCCTGCGTAATGTCAGACGATAACATCCAATGCATTTTCAGTGCCTGGTTTGGGATGTAGTGAGAAGAAGATCCACAAGGAAGACAAAGAGCCTGAGCAGAGGGCCAAAGACAATGAGGTTAACAAAGAATCTCCATGCTACATTCCAGGTAGAGGCCAAGACCCATCATGTTCTCCAGCAGTCATCATGGTTCATCACTGTGGACCAATAATGTCCAGTGAACATGTTTCTGAAGGATGATTCTGTAGAGATGTTCTGAGGAATATCAGCATTATGTGTTGCTGATCCTCATCAGGACTTGCTGTTTATTTCTGTTCTCACCTTACAGGGAGTCAGGAGGAACTGTGGAATCTCCAGATTGTGGGAAAAGGTCGCGTGACCTGCCCGAAGTGCAAAACTGTCAGCAGGAAGACTGTTGAGGGCTTGAAAAAACACATGGCAAACTGCAAGCTGGTATGTGGGGTTCAAAGGAAGATTCTCGTCTTCAGTAAGGCCTAATAGGAAATATTCATGGTTGTAGTTATGAACATCATGGTGGCTCAAAAGCTATCAAGTTTAGTTCTTCCCAAAGCAACTATGCTATGTACCATTTTATAGATTACCATTTAGCTGGAAATTCAGTTTTAAAGGTACTCCAGGGTACAACACTACCTTCCTAAAATCTGAACAAATAACCTTCAGAAGAAAAAAAAAAAAAAAATTACAGCTCCTTAACCACTGTGCTGCCTGCTGCTTCCTAATCTGAAAAAAAAAATTGTATGTTGCAATAAAAACCGCTTGTTTTCAGGACAAAGTCAATCAAACTGTATGTCACCTTGGAAAAAAGTGTCAGATAATAATAGTAATAATAATAATAAATTTACATTTGCATTATTCATTTAGCAGACATAGTATTTATTTAGCATACTATATAGATGACACATTTCACCCAAGGTGGCCTACAATGCTAATAATCATAATAATAATAATTTACATTACACATTTACATTTATTAATTGTAAGCTTGTTACTGTAGCAATTGTAACCTTAACATTGAAAGTTGGTTTGGAGAAAAGTATCAGCTAAATGAATAAATGTAAATGTAACAGTAATAAGAAGTGATTACAACTGTGTGAAATTGTATCATGTGCTCATGGGTTTTCTCCCCTCTTTCCGTCCCAGAATCCCTTCACTTGTCAGCACTGTGGGAAACAGCTCAAGTCCTTAACTGGCATGAAGTACCACCTGATGGCAGACCACAACGACTTGGTGAAGCACATCCCATCTTTGCTGCTTATGCATGGCTGCCTGAAGTTTTACTTTTTGAAGCTGTTTTTGCTCATGTCGTGCCCTCTTCTTGGTTGCACAGCCCACCTCTGTGGATGGCAGCGAAGACGACAGCCAGGCTGTGAAGGAGAAGCTGAGGAAGGTGTTGAAGCGAATGGGCAAACTGAAGTGCTCCAAGGAGGTACGTGTATAGGGCTTGGCATTCATTGTTTTGTGCTTGCTTGTCCGCAGGATGAGTACGTTATACATTCCAGTTGTCCCATCAGATTCGCACCTGTCCTGTTTTGGAACATGTGGGAATGACGCCACTGCATAAATTTCTAGGTTTAAAGTATCGCTGTAAATTGTAATCAAAGTGAGGCAATCATGATGTCGCATAAAAGGAAGCGTACTAACAAAAAGGCTTCAGCACAAAGAAATTGCCCCAAAAAAGCAAGATATTTGGCACATTTTTCTTTATTTTTGACAAATTTTGTTTACAAGGGACAAAATGATTTCGAAACAGAAATACAGATGATGGAATTAGTGATGTCATACTGTTAATTTATTATGATGGCAACAAATTTTTTGCATTGAATATTGTACCATTAATTTACTTTTCAGCCTCTCTACAAGAATGTATGCAAATTACATGACCCAGATAGCCAGGCATCCTTTAATTCCAAGCTTTATCTAGTTGTTTGTTTGAGCTTAGGCTCTCTCCATCAAAATATTTCAATAATTCATGATTGTTGTTTGCATTTGATAGATCAGATAATGCTGGATCTTACTTTATTTATTATTTTCAATGCATTTTATTAGGTATCACTTTTTCTTCTTTTTGAAATGGCATTTGAGTACTGCAGTTCAGGGAGTAACAGCAGACACTCACATTTACTCATTTAGCTGACGCTTCTCTCTAAAGTGACTTCCAATATTAGGCTAGATACAATTATTTACCCATTTATACAGCTGGGTAATTTTACTGGAGAAATTTTTAGAGCAAGCACCTTTCTCAAGGGTACTACACTACTGGAGGTGGAATTCAAACCGGGAACCATTGAGTCCAAAAGCAGCAGATTTAACTGCTATGGTACCAGCTGCCCCAGACATGGTATGAGTCGCGCTGTGTGCTTTAACTGTTCGCTCCAGGGTTGCAACGGGAGCTTCACCAGCGTCATGGGGTACTTGTACCATACAAGGAAGTGTGGCAAGGAGGAGGCTGAGCTGGAGAAGCTCGTGCTCAACTGCCAGCACTGTGGGAAGGCCTACAAGTCCAGAGCAGGGCTGGAGTACCACCTGAAATCTGAACATACCCCGGTGAGTCACTGGGCCTCTGACACATCCTTTTAGTAACAGTGGATCACATTAAGGTCGTTGTCCTTTAGGTACTTAAACAGCGGCTTCACGTTTAATACCTAAAGGACCCTTTCCATTTAGTTTATTTTTTATTTTTCAATGCATTTTGTTTACATAAGTACTTTCTAAAACTTCAGTTTGTAGCATAGAGACTGCAACCTGTGTTTACTTTTTGAGCGGACAAATGGCAGTAAAGAACACCTAAACAGAATAAGACTGTGGGCTTGACTTAAATCAACTCACTTCCCCAGTGCTTACAGCTCATGTCTGGTGTTTCTGAGTGTTGCTGCTCAATTTTGTTATTAAATTGGGATTAGGTGTTAATTGGGATTTAGTTATTAATTGAGAATAAAATAATATTAGGATTAGATTTGTTTTAAAATTTTTCCAGCTGTATAAATGGGTAAATCATTCCAAGTTTAACATACAGCTACTTAGCATATAGACTGCAGTACAGAAGCTGCATGCAACTGTGTTTTCTTGGCAGAGCACAGAAAAGGCCGAAGACATCAAGGACAGGACTCCTCCAAAAGAGGTGGACCCTGAGAGGACCCCCAGTGGGAGGGTGAAGAGGATATCAGCCCAGGTTGCCATCTTTCACCTTCAGGAGATTGCCAGCGAGGAGCTGCTAAAGGAGTGGCCCAAGAGGAAGGTGCAGCAGGACCTGGTGCCGGACGACAAGAAGGTGAGCGTGGACATGTCCTTGGAAGTTGGTGCGGCCGCGAAGAACCCTCTTTGAATGGTCTTGTTTTGGGTATGTAGTCCAATCTGAAACAGTCCAGTCTCTGCTTGAATTCCACAGCTAAAGTACGCTCGACCTGGGCTTCCCGCTTTCAGCCAGGAGGTTCTCCGGAAGTGGAAGAATGAAGTGAAGCTGCAGCGGAAAGTGCAGTGTCCAAACCAGGTGGGACCACAGCAGGGCTGAGTCAGTAACTCCTTGTCGTGACCTGTCCTCTACCCTGGTCACCGTTTCTCTGTCTCTTTCAGGGCTGCGACTCAGTCTACACCAGTGTCTCTGGGCTCAAAGCTCACCTTGGACTTTGTTCGAGGGTATGGCATATTACTGTGTTTTTACTTTTGCTTCCTCAGCCAATTTTTACATGATCATTCAACATACACAGGGCAAGATGTTACACCCCGTGCATATATTACAAGGGCGTGATCTATTATTTTAGCGTGTTCTAAGGAGAGTGTAGCTCAGCGTTTTCAGCTTCCATTTGTCTTCATTAGGTTTAAGATCCAGTTCAATTTACATCCGAGTATCTTTGTCTCTTCCCATTGCAATACAAGTTTTACATTATTTGAGCTAGAACAGAGTACAGACGGTCCCCGAGTTACGATGGTCCGACTTATGATTTTTCGACTTTACGATGGTGCGGTAATGATACACATTCAGTAGAAACTGTACTTCGAATTCTGAATTTTAATTTTTTCCTGGGCAAGCAAAATGTGGTACAGCACTCTCTAGTGATGCTGGGTAGCTGGGCAGCTGTCACGGCGAACAGAGGATACGGAGGAGGCTGGACCCAAGTGCAGGTTCGTTTATTTAAAATCACTTGCTCTTGATGTGGACGGGTGAAGAGTCGGTTGATCGGCGGTCAGGGTGAGAGCGAAGATCTGTAGTTGAGACGAGGCGACCGGTCAGGAGCCAGGGAACGAAGAACAGGATATGAGGATGAAGGGGAGCAGGGCGTGGACTGCGGTGAGTTTCGTGGGCGCAGACGGGACGCTTGTTTAAATGAGATTCCGCAACTGAGAAGAGGCTGAGAGGTGTTTTTGCAGCTGAATGCTCCGATTAAGGCCATCATGTCTACGAAACGCCCATCTGTGTGTTCTGCTACTGGTGGGAATAAGAAGAGGAGGGCAATTTTTCTTGAGGAGAAACCCAATATGAAGGCGACAAGCCCGTAATGGCCATTGCACGTACGCTAGACTATGATATTTGGTAGGTTAGGTGTATTAAATGCATTTTTGACTTATGATGGGTTTCATGGAACATAACCCCATCGTAAGTCAGGGACCGTCTGTAAAGCATTCCTCATCGAAGGCTTCAAACCACCAGTCTTCTGGTCATAGGCTTCAAACCACCAGTGTTCTGGTCATAGGCTTCAAACCACCAATCTTCTGGTCATAAACCCAGGTGTGTAACTGCTACACTGCCATGTGCCCCATATCCTCTATCCTCACATATATTCCCACGGTTGATGTCAATTATGCAAAAATAGGCCCAAGATCACCATGACCGTGCTCAGGAAAAGCGGTTAATGAAATCAAATGGATAGACTGGCAAAATGATAATTGCACTTTTTATGCCCTTTGGACAGGGTGACTTTGAGGCTGGAAAATACAAGTGCTTGATATGTGATAAAGAGTTCAGCTCAGAAAGTGGTGTGAAGTATCACATCAACTCCATCCATGCCCAGGTAAGACAGTTCTCATAGTGCAAATGCCATCTCACAGCCTTCTCTACAAGTTTAGATGCATTTACATGTCTTCTTCAAGAGCAAAACACTTTCAGAGGGGGTTGAGCTTACAACATTGTGTTTGTAAATGATATAGCCCATAATATTTATGTCTCAGTATGTCTCTGTTCCTCTTAGGACTGGTTTGTTGTAAACTCTAAAGCATCCAAGAGTTTTGAGAAGCTCTTGAAGACAAAGCCCAAGGAGAACTACGTGAAGGCCCGTGCAAAGCACAAACCCACGCTGAGGTTCACGCTGGAGCCCAAGGCCTGGCAGGACCGGAGGCCCCGAGTTGGCCCTGCACCAGGCCTGAGGGCCAAGCCAAGCGTTGTGAATGTGGAGCGCAAGGCGAAGGAAGCTCCAAACAGCAAGGAGAAGGACTGCTATGACTTCAGTGGCAGTGACAGCCCTAGCAGCACCTCCAGCAGCGATAGCTCCAGCAGTGAGTCGGAGCCCGAGGAGCCTGAAACTCCAAAACACGACAAGTGGGCATTGAAGAGGCCCATGGCTAGGTCTGACACAGCCAGGCAGGCCAAGAGCTCTTAACCCCACCCTCAGTCTCCATGGTAACAAAGTTATTTCCAAACTCCACCCTGTAAGTGCTCTAACACAGTCCTTTTATAACCCCACCCCCTGGTCGCCACAACGACCGTGTTCTTTCCTAATAGCAAAACGTGGTCTCTTTGGTCTGTCGTTGTGCTGCTCTGCACAACAGAATTGATCATTTCTAATACATATTTTCACAGAGTATTTTCTCACACTTATTTTGCACCCTTCTGTTTCACATTTTTTGTGTTGTACATCCCATTTTAAGAGGTTTTATGATCATCTAGGAACAAGCTGCCTCCTCTCAGCCATAGGAAAGACAGAATGTTGATTGATTGAGGGGGTGTTAGTTTGAGTATTAGATTTAGTAGATCTGGTAAATCTTGCCACCAGCAAACTGTCGTGAACCTTGGAATGAGGAACATTATCTGCAGAATACAGTGTGAGCGTTATTGCCTGGGACAGACCAGCAGGAAACTTTCAATGTAGGTACAAGAAGATCAGCTGGCGGTGAGGATCTGGTCATCAAATATCTAATAGTCAAGCCATAGATACCGTTTCTATATATTTACTCATTGATGCAGGTCATTTAGGGTAATAATTTAACATCCATAAACACTGAGCTTTCCATGTATGCAGAATAAAAAAAAAATGAAATGCAGTGATTTTAATTCACCCATTTACCGCATTTGCAATAGAGACATTACATCTGTTTTAATAAAATTTATAGGCTTTATTTGTGTGGGTCAAGCAGCTTTTAGTGTCAATGGTTGAAAAACGATTTCTGTCCATTCCCAAAGACTGGGCAGCAAGCTGTGAATGCTCAAGGTTTAAAAGACATAATAAAGATGAATACAGAGACTTTTTCTATGTAAAGCAACAACCTGACAACTTGAAAAGAAGAATAAGATAAAAGTGAAATGGGAACAACCAAAAAGAGAAATATTGTTGAGAAAAAGTAACATTTTTAACTCTTTGTCTTCCATTTGTCATCAGGTTATTTCTGCCATTCCTGTCTTATAAACAAGCATTTTACAGTTATTTTTACTTTGACTCTTAATTCTTTGCCATATTACTTATTCTGTATTGTACATAAAGGCAGCATGCAACATTATTCTTGATGCCATTTTGATTGTGTTCATTAATACATATTGATGCCCACTGACAGTTAACTGCAGCACCTGTTGTTTTGGTTTGCTTCATTTACCTGTTTATGTTGAGCTATTTAGAATCAAGTTCCATTTGCTATATGTTTATACACATGTATGGTAGCTATTACTCTTTATATGCACATTTATTAACTGAAAGAGCATTTAGATGAGTGTTAATGCTAAGAAACATGAAGGTACTTATTGTGGATTCATTTCAGCAAATGTAACAATCATAGCTTTAAAATGAATGTCTTAAATATGTTAAGTTTTTAAAAAACATATTGATTTTTTATTTTGTTATATCATTTTTAAATATAGTGTATTTATGATGAACCTTTTTTTTATTGTTTTAATATGTTATTAACTTTATGAAATTTAGGACTTGTCTTTCAACAGTTACAGTGACTGTGAAGCATGGCCAAAGCGAGGAGACTGTGTGCACTTTCAACTTGAGTTTCTTAACAGAAGGGACACCGTTTGCGTCTTTCGCTCACTGAGCCGTGTTGTAGTGAACCACGTTAACTCCTTTACCCTCTCACACACCCCAGTACAGTGGGATGGGAGCTCGAGCCTGTTATACAGCAGAACCCGCTTTTTGTGTGCACTGCCACGCCTGACTGTTTCACCGTGGTAGATGTATTGATTAACATATGAACTGTTGTTGTTGTGTATGGAAGGCACCCCTTTATTGCCCCGATAGTGTTTTCCTCTTTGTGGTTATCTTTATTCATAGCAAAAGTTCTCATTTTAATTAGACGCAGTGATACCTGAATTCTTGCTTGTATACCTTTTTTTAAATTCCTATTTATTTATTCATTCTCCTCTGTTACATTTCATAGTTGCAAGAAATGGACGATTTAATGCCTTGAATTAAAATATACATGTAAACACCCTGACACTGGGTTTTGACCATGCTTTCTGGAGAGCAATATGAATGCCATTGTCAGTATCAGTACCAATACCAGTTCTAGCACCAATGTTAGTATGAATACTAATAGCAATACCAATATCTGTGTGAGTACGAATACCAGTACGTATGTCAGTATTAATAGCAATAGAAGTAACAGTACTTAATTGATTATCAGTACCAATACCAGTACCAATTTCAGTATCAGTACCACTACGGGTACCAATATCTATGTGACTACCAGTACTAGCACCAATGTTAGTATGAATGCTAATAGCAATACCAATGTCTGTGTGACTACCAGTACCACTATGTATGTCAGTATCAGTACCAATAGAAGTACCAGTACCTAATTGATTATCACTACCAATACCAATCCCAATACCATTATCAGTACCAGTAGCTCTACCAATACTGAAAGAAAACTTCTTCAGCCATGATGCCAACTCATGCTATTGAGCTGAATGCTCTCAGCCTGCTCTTCAACTTTCTCTTTCATTATTACTGTTCCATTTAAATACAAAAGTGAAAGTAATTCTGAGAGGTACATTTGGGTGTATTACTGAGAAGAGCAACTCACTGCAGAATTTAAGGTAAGAAAAGGCACAAGCTAAATAAGAATTTACAGTTATTGAATATAATATTTGTAGTTATTATAGTAAGCTGTAGCCAGCACTCAGAATGTCAGGTATCTTTGTGTTTTTTAATCATGTCATGACATCAAAGATAAGAACAGTTATTATAGTAAGTGGACAGTTTATACTATAATCTAGATTCTTTTTAAAACATTCTATCTGTTATGGCTTCCTCATGGAACTGAGACGCCGGAGCTCAGGGTGTTTTATTCAGGGAAATCCAAAACTCGTTATCCAGAAAACGAGGCAAGGGGGGACACCGAGGCGCGAACGTGCGTACAAAGAGAATCCAAGAAACAGGCAGTGCCAGTGGGTCGAAGAGATATCGAGGAAACTTGGAGACATAAGTGGAAGGGCTCGGGAATAAGGAGAGAGGGCCATCGGAATAATCAGGAGCGCAGATGCCACCACGTACCGCTGAACTGAGGTTCTGCGTCCTGTGGCGTTTTGAGCTCCCTTTTCCTTGCGCCTCATGATCCATCGCAGGTGTTCCTTGTTGCATGGAAGTGGAGGGCTTGACACCATCACAATTTGTCCCTAATTCTTACGGAGAAAATTAGCCACTCAAATGTTCCTTTGCCCTAGCTTAAGGCTGCTCTTTGTGAAAATGTGAAATACTATAACGTGTAATTTTCAACTTGTACTCTGTTCTACAGTTGAAAAGTTCAGTTCACATAGCAGCTTGGCTGAATCCCAGTGAAAAGGCCATGATTAGTGACTCGGAAATCATGTCGTTGACAGGTTCTCCAAACAGAGGTAAAAAACGGTGTAGTAAACCTTTTCAGTCAGAAATACCACACAGCATCATGTGTCATATTAAGAATCATTAATATCATATTAAAAAAGTAAACGAGACAAAATTATGGCTTGAACGACACATCCTGCAGAAACACAGCACTGAAGAACAAACCCGAATTCGGGTACCTGCCTAGGAGGGGTGGGGTTGGATGACATCATAGCCTAGAAAAACAACTGCTAACATCTTAAAAACAAATATGGCAGAAATTCTAATTTTCACATAACAAAACAGCAGAAACATATCACCAGGTTACTGCAAGGGGTTAATGCATCACAAGCAGCAATAAAAATGATGACTGATAAAGTTATTGATGACCATAAATAACCAATGATCATAACCATAAATGACTACATATGTGATGTAGTTTAATACCACTCTAAGATGTAAATGTACTGGACATTACTAATTATTTTTTACTTCTCCATAAATGATGATGTATGATACAGATAATTCATCTCCATGGCAGAGATGTTCACCATGCTTCCTCCTTTACAGGTAAAAAGTCCAGTTTTTTCAGCTGCTCTGAACATGTAAATACTATATCTGTTTGGTTCAATAATTCTTTGCGACATCATTACTGACTCAGGCTCCCAATATTGTTTCAAATACATTTAGATTTCTGATTGGACTCCTTCATCTGATATCTCAATTCCTTCTTTGGCTTTTACATCTGGGTAAGCAATTTCAGGCATTCTGAACATGCAAATACATTTGATTGTGCAAATATCTTCTACATGACCTTCTAACTTATTATTGCTTTAAATGTCCTTAGGGTGTTTGCTGATTGGATGTATCAAATCTATATGTGGAAAACCGTGTGCTTGTTCCTTCTCACAAGGTAAATGGTCAAGCCTCTCAACATGCAAATACTTCTGATGTCCTTTCTGTCAATGACACACACACACACACACACACATTTTCAGAACCGCTTGTCCCTTACAGGGTCACGGGGAACCGGAGCCTACCCGGCAACACAGGGCGTAAGGCCGGAGGGGGAAGGGGACACACCCAGGACGGGACGCCAGTCCGTCACAAGGCACCCCAAGCGGGACTTGAACCCCAGACCCACCGGAGAGCAGGACTGCGGTCCAACCCACTGCGCCACCGCACCCTCCCCTGTCAATGACAGTAAAGCTAAAATGACATCATAATTCATAATGACCTCTTTGACTGTGCTCAAACCAATCCCTTCCACCACATGGTTAACATGATCAAACAGGATTAATGTTCTGTTACTGGTGGTTTATGAAGCTCTTTACCACACCAATCAAATTTGAAGGTTACTGTCATTAATTTGTTAGTATGAAACAGAAAATGTTTTTGATGTTTATTTATTTTTATACTTCATCTGTCTGGCCAGTTAAAGTCCATGTTGTGGTCAGTGGCCCCACCCTGGACTCCCACCAGGAGTTCATGAGAAAGCTGGGCATACCCCTGGAGGTCTGCAGGCTGGAGGAGTGCAATGTGATCCTAGTTTTCTGTCCTGTTGTCACTCGGATGGGGACGGATATGGAAGCAGCTCTGAAGAACATTCCAGGTGAGCTTTACATCAATCCCTGCCTGTTGTTCTGTCTTTTAAGCCCTTAAGCAGCATATAATACCACATCACCGACACCAATGGGAAATACATTTTTCATTATTGGAACCGAAGGGTCCCTCTTAAAGACTTGAACAGGCAACCTTAAAGTAACAAATCCAGGTTCTTAACTAGTTCACCTGTTGGTTGAAATCAACTGGTACTTAGACCAAGAAAAGACTTGAGCTGTACTTTTTCCTATGAAGACATAAAGCTCTAACTGTGCTTGCCTTTAGTGTAAGTGACCTTTCTCTACTTCCTCTCCTTCCGGACAGGTGACAAACCTGCCATTTTGGTGCTCATGCACCACAGTTATACCTCTGAACACATTGCTGACATTCCGATTACACCAAGCAAGAACAACGTAATGAAAGTGGTTCAATGTGTTTTCTATCAGCTGCTTGATTCAGCTAAACTGCTGGACTGTGAGTTAAACTACCGAGCGCTTAGAGAAGTAGCAGCTGAGCTGAACCTGTCCAGGCAGAACCACGAGATGCGATTGTTCTGACTGGTGTTAAACATAATTTTCAATTAAATGAATAAAAATAACATTTCAGAACAGCATGTTAAAATTATGAAATGCTTTCAAACTGATAAAAATTCCATGGCCTCTGTGTGTGTGTGCTCAATATGGATCTGGCATTCTGTGGTATGATGTGACAGATCCTTGTTCCTCTATACCACATTAATGAAGAACTTCTGTAACCAGAAAAAACAGTAAAAATAGGTTTTGCATGTTGCACAGGTGTGTTGATGTTAATTCTGAGTTTTGATGATGGAAAATAAAATGTACACTCTATTTGTCATTGTAAGAGCTGCTTTCTTCCAAAGCAATTTCAAGGTTTGAACCTGCACCAAGTTTTTATCAGCGGTGCCCCTCAACGCCCATTTAGATGCGCCAATAGGTCAAGGAAGAGCCCTGAACCCAACGAAATAGCAGCAAAAAACAGTTTGTTCCATTATTCATCCTATCTTCCACTGCAAGTCTGTTAACTGAAGCCCGATTTACGTTTGTGACAAACACAGATCACAGAACCAGCATCTGCTAAATCAGTCCTGATCTGAGCCTAAGACTGTAATGTTTTGGGGTGGTATATTTTTTATAAAAAAAGAGACACAAATATGTGAGTCTTTACTTGGCCACCATCTTAATGCATTTCCCTCACACACCCCAGGGCTTATGGGTAATGCAGTCTTTCACTGCATATACTACAAAGAGAAACCAAAACCTCTAAATTGTTTTTCCTGTAAAACACCAAATAAAATACTACAGGGTCAAGGACAATGAATCAGACTTTGCTCACAGTGTCATTTTCTCAAGAAAATCTTTAGAAATACAGACTTTCCATAATAACACATTAGCAGTCAGTTCAGTAGACGACTGGTTTTTGGCACTTTGTTGATCACATTATCCTTGTTGAAGGCCATCAGAATCTCTTTTCCCCTTGACCTGAGCATGAATGTTTCAAAGTGCTCCTGAGTGAAAGAACTCCTTAGTGTCCTTCTTTTAGAGATGTGACTGAAAAATTTGTGAAAGTAGGGCTATGCAAATCAAAATATAACAAACACAAGAATAATCTTAATTTATCTGAGAATACCAACTGCAATTGTTTTTGAATTATGAAATAAGAAGGCCTTAATATACTGCTGCACATCTTAGTTCCATTTACACTTTTAAAAACATTGTGCATACCTAAATTATCCTATAGTTTTCTGTTGTATATGTAATACTCCAGCTTTCAAACAGAAATGTACCAGGTAATACATCCCATGGCCCAAATTACATAACATACCAATACCAACACACACACAGACACACGCAGACATGCAGATACATGCATACATATGCTGTATATACAGTACAAATAAATGAATATTAATTTTATCACTTCATAAAAAGCCGTAAATTATGTGGTTTTGATTAGCTGCTATGCGTAAGAAATCATATTACGAGAAGGCTATGAAAATGTGGAGTAGGTCAAATATAGCAGTAAAAATAGTAGAAATGCCAATCATTATACCACAATTTCATTTTATTTTTAACATAATATACTTTTAACCTTCACATAAACAATACTGAAAATGTGTATGTTTTGCAGTATGTTGCAATAAGTGCTTTTGATGTTTTTCAGTTCTTTTTCTTGTTAAGTGAGAAAAATCCAGTCTTTCTTGGGTTTGAACAATTGCACTGAAGTTTGGTTGAATTTCTGAGGTGCATGTGCAAAGGACAGCTGACAGGTGATCATCAATGAGTGAGGATCTGTATCTGGATTTGCTGACCTTCATCACTGAGAATGTTTGTTCACATATGTAGGCAGATCCTAACATCTTCTGAGCATACCTCCTCATGTGTGGAAAGTTCTCCTCTTTGAGAGAAGAGTAAAAATCCAGCAGTGATACTGACTTAAAGTGCTCTGCCAGTAGTGTATCACACTGCAAGTCACTGAGTTCGAGCTGAACGTCGCTGGGTGTATTTTCCACACTGCAGATAAAGGGAGAATAAATTGTGAAATGAAATTCCGTTTTACTTATTCTATTCTGTTACATTAAGTTGTTGTGCAGTAATCATGTGAACTTTGTACATGTTTTTGGGCTGTTGTTTGTATGAAGACTGTTCCTCTAAGATAAGGAAGCATGTGCTTGTACGAGAACACCCTAGCGCGAGACCAGAAATCTCAACGGTTTCGGTTAAGGGCATGTGTGCTTAGAATACGATAAGAGTGCCCGAAAATGAGGACCTGTGTACGTGACTAAACATGACTGGTATGTTGTGATAAAAGGATGTCTTTTGTGCCTACACCTACAGACAAGCTTGGGGTAGAAGTAACAACCCCGCCCCTGCGTGTATAAACATCTGCTTGCTTGCCGGCCTCGTTGTGACTCTCCCAGGAGGCTCAACCGTGCACACCTATTGCATTAAAGGCTTCTGTAACCTGAGAGAGAAGTCAATGTTGTTCTTTCCTACCACAAAATCATGTGCATTTAATTCTCAACTGTTTTGAAGTCTTGAAATCGCCTTGAAAACTCACCATGCAGTGCTCCTGACATGGATGAGTACCTACAGAGGTGATCAGCTGATGGTATGGCTTCCTTTAGTGTTGGCAAGTGGGTGAGAATGTTGTCCTCCATTTGGCTTGAAAGAAACTGCAGCTTTCTCAAGAAAGCCTTCACCAAGCTGTACATTTCATGTACAAAAAGGCCCTTGTATTGCAGTTTGGTATTTAATTCATTTATTAGTGCAGTCACATCAACAGAAAATCTAAAATCTGCCATCCAGTCTGCATCTGAGAGCTCTGGGATGTCATTCCCTTTCTTTTCACAGAACTCTTGAATCTCTGCTCTCAGGTCCCATACTCTTTTAAGCACTTTGCCCAGGCTGAGCCATCTGACAGCTGTGTGGTCACGATGTCCCAATGTTGAGTCTCATGCTCTTCCAAAAGTGCAACAAGCTGTCTTTGATTCAGTGCTCTTGCCCTGATGAATTTAACTATTTTAGTTACAACATCAATAATAACATGATTAATTTTTAGCACTGACTTACACAACACCTTCTGATGTATAATACAATGTAAAAATACCAATTTCTGTTCAGGGTTCATTTCAGTCACTTTATCCTGCATCCGCTTCAAAAGTCCTACATTTTTCCTTGTCAGATTGGGACAACAATCCGTTATAACACCTGCCAGTTTGTCCCATTTCAGTCTCAGCTTGTCCAAGCATACATTTACCTCCGTAAACAAATCACTCCCTGTTGTCGTCCCTTTGTTGACCGCATTGCTGCCAGCTCCTCTGTGATCTTAAAGTCCTTCATTATCCCACGTGCAAAGACGAGTAACTGGGCTGTGTCGTGGACATTGCAGCTCTCATCCAAAGCAAAGGAAAAAAAGTCAAAATTGTCCGCTTTGTTTTGCAGCTGAAGCTTCACATTTCCCACGATGTCCTCGATCCTTCTGGTTACGGCACGCATGGACATAAGAAAATTGAAATAAAAAACAGTCGGATTCAGAATAAAAGCAATGCAGTTGTATTGCGTGCATGGCATACACTTATTTACATTTGATTTCTAATTTCCAATTGACCTCATGCGGGCCGGACAGGGACAGCGAAAGGGTCCGATGTGGCCAGGGGGCCATAAAATACCCAGGTCTGCTTAAAATACAAAAGTACATTACAATTCTGAGAGGAAAATTTGGGTGTATTTGTAAGATTTCAGCGCTTACATTTATTCACTTAGCAAATTCTTTTCTCCGAAGCGACTTACAATGGATACTATGTAGTGTTACTAGCCCACACACCTTCACCGCGGTTACTTACACTGCTAGATACAATACTTACAATGGGTCACTCATCCATACATCAGTGGAATACATTCTCTCTGTGTCGCTCACACACTATGGGGGAACCTGAACAGCATGTCTTTGGACTATGGGAGGAAACCAGAGCACCCAGAGAACATGCAAACTCCACACAGACTGAGCGGGGATCAAACCCATGTCCTCTCATTCCACCCAGGGGCTGTGAGACAGCAGCGCTACTCACTGTGCCACCCATAAATATATTTCAGCTCTTCTATGTAAAGGGAATAAAACCACCAAGTCAAATGACATCAAGATTCCCTGTTTGTCCATCTCCTATCTTAGTTAGGAGTGGGGTGTGGAGAACTAGTGGGTTAGACAAAATTGGATGCTACCCATTCCCCTCAAGCTAAATGGTCGAACCACTTAACCTACAGGTACTTATCCAGCTCCACAGTGCAAAGGGAGTAAAGTCGATGAGTCAAATGACATTAACACTCCCCATTTGTTCATCTTATGCCTTCATAGTTTGACTGTGTTACTGAAACCAAGCTCCTTCAACACAACTGATACACTGTGTGTATCTCACAGTGTCTGGGCTGTGTGATTGGACATAGGTTTGATCGCTGTCAGTCTGTATAGCAATTATCGTGTTCATGTGGGTGTCCTCCCACAACCCAAAGACATGTATTTCAGGTGAACCTTTGACTCTAAACTACCCTAAGTGTGTGTGTGTTACATGCACTGCTGTAGAAACAGGTCAATCCCTGTAGAGAGTTTACGGTAGTGTTTCTAACACAGTAAGTCACCTTGGACAAAGCAGTCGGTAAAATACCACATAAAAATCATCTGACTGGCTGCTAAACGAATGAATGGAAACTACTGGACAGCTGTGAGTAAACAATAATTATACAGCTCAGCTCTAGAAATTTAACACTCCATCCATTCATCCATCCATCCATCCATCCATCCATCCATCCATCTTGTCCCGCTTGTCCTTAAAGGGTCGCGGTGGCAGCAGGGAGAGCAGAGAGGCCCATTCGCCCCTGTCCCCTGCAACTTCCTCCAGCTCAACCTGGGGGATCCCCAGCCGTTCCCAGGCCAACTGTGAGATATAATCCCTCCAGCGGGTCCTGGGCCGATCTCGGGGCTTTGTTCCAGTTGGCTGTGCCTGGTATACCTCCAAAAGGAGGTGCCCAGGAGGCATCCTTATCAGATTCCCAAACCACCTCAACTGGCTCCTCTCAATGTGAAGGAGTAGCGGCTCTACTCTGAGTTCCTCCCGGATGTCCGAACTCCTCACCCTGTCACGGAGAGTGAGTCCCAGCACCCTGCGGAGAAAACTCATTTCGGCCGCTTGTATCCGCAATCTTATTCTTTCGGTCATCACCCAGAGTTGATGACCATAAGTGAGGGTAGGGACGTAGATCGACCGGTAAATGGAAAGCTTCGCCTTATGGCTCAGCTCCTCCTTCACCACTACAGTCCGGTACAGCGACCGCATTACTGCTGCCGCTGCTCCCAGTCTGTGGCCGATCTCACGCTCCCTTCTTCCCTTACTCGTGAATAGGACCCCAAGATACTTGAACTCCTCCACCTGGGGCAAAAACTCTCCCTTTACCTGGAGGGGGCATACCATCCTTTTCCGTGAGAGAACCATGGACTCAGACTTTGAGGTGCTGATCCTCATCCCCACCACTTCACACTTGGCTACAAACCGTTCCAGTGAGTGCTGGAGGCAGCCATGTGACGGTGCCAAAAGGACAACATCATCCGCAAAAAGCAGAGACGTCACCTTCCGACTCTCACACAGAATGCCCTCCTGACCTTGACTGAGCCTTGAAATCCTGTCCATGAAAACCACAAACAGGAGTGGAGACAAGGCACAACCTTGGCGGAGTCCAACACCCACATTGAACAGGCTTGACTTAATGCCGAGTATGCGGACACAGCTTTCGCTCCGTATGTACAAGGACCGAATGACCCTCAGTAGTGGCCCCGGTACCCCATACTCCCAAAGCACCTCCCACTGAATTTCCTGGGGAACACGGTCATAAGCCTTCTCCAAGTCCACAAAACACATGTAGACTGGATTAGCAAATTCCCATGCCCCTTCAATGATCTGTGAGATGTAATACATAAATTGACTTTTGCAGAGATGTAAGTCGCTTTGGACAAAAGCGTCTGCTAAATGAATAAATGTAAATGTAATGTAAAATGTAAAAAGCTGGTCCACTGTTCCATGGCCAGGGTGGAATCCGCATCGTTCCTCTTCAATCTGAGGTTCAACCATTGGCCGGAGCCTCTTCTCCAGCAACCCGGCATAGACTTTCCCAGGGAGGATGAGAAGTGTGATGCCCCGATAGTTAGCACACACTCTCCGGTCCCCTTTCATAAAGATTGGGACCACCACCCCAATTTGTCAATCCAAGGGCACTGTCCCCGAGGTCCATGCAACATTGCAGAGGAGTGTCAACATGACAGCCCTGCAACATCCAGGGCCTTGAGCATTTCCGGGAAGATCTCATCCATCCCCGGTGCTTTGCCACTGTGGAGCTTACCAACTACCTCAGTGACTTCCACCAGAGAAATGGACTCTGATAGCCCGAAAGCCTCTGGCCCTGACTTCTGTAAGGGAGGCATATCACTCAGGTTTAAGAGTTCTTCAAAGTGCTCCTTCCACCTCCCGACAATGTCCTCATCAGAGGTCAGAGTTTCTCCACTCCTGCTAAACACAGCCTGAGCGAAACTCCTCCAACCCCTTCTGAGCTGCTGGATCGTTCTCCAGAACCTCTTTGAAGCCAACCAATAATCGTTTTCCATGGCCTCTCCAAACTCCTCCCATGCCCGAAATTTTGCTTCTGGGACTGCAGCTGCTGCTGCCTTTTTCGCCTGCCGATACCTGTCTGCTGAGTTAGGAGTCCCCAGAGCCAACCAGGCCCTAAAGGCCTCCTTCTTCAGCTTGACGGCTTCCCTCACCACCGGTGTCCACCAGCGGGTTCTCGGGTTGCCTCTGCAATGTTGCATGAACCTCGGGGACAGTGCCCTTGGATTGGCAAACTGGCACCAACAAGCTTTTGGCCACAGCTGTGCCTGGCTACTTCCACAATGGAGATTTTGAACAGGGTCCAGAGGAGGGGCATGAGAGAAGCTCTCCCGGAGGTGTGAGTTAAAATCATTCCGGACAAGGTCCTCTGACAGTTGTTCCCAGCACACCCTCATTAAATTTAACACTGGTATGCACACACACACACACACATTTTCAGAACCGCTTGTTCCATACAGGGTCACGGGGAACCAGAGCCTACCCAGTAACACAGGGCGTAAGGCCGGAGAGGGAGGGAACACACCCAGGACGGGACGCCAGTCCGTCACAAGGCACCCCAAACGGGACTCGAACCCCAGACCCACCAGAAAGCAGGACTGTGGTCCAACCCACTGCACCGCCACACCCCCACTGGTATGCAAATTTATATTAATAGGTTAATTAAATGTCTTAATTCTAAAAAAATATTATTTGTTCTACTACACATTTTGGTTCAGAATCTTCAAGGGTGTGTTTAACTATAACTGTATTATCATGTGATTGTCACGCCCTGCGCACCCACCTCATAGGCGCTACCTGCAGATTCCTGATGGAAGCTGCTTAAAAGGAGGCGACGAGCAAGCAAGGGTGCGGAACTTAGTTTGCCTCTTTGTTTCCCAACCGACGTGTACCAGTGAACTCAGCCCGTGTCTGACCGCCGCTTGTGTTTTTCGACCACGATCTTTGCCTTCGCCCTTTGTACTCCGTATGCTAATCGTCCGACCCTTGCCTGTCCCTCAACCTGCCTTTTGGATATCGATTTTTGACCCATTAAACCTACCTCACTCCTCACGCTGTGCTTGAGTCCTTCCTTCCTCGGAGCAACCATGACAGTGATTCAACAGAAATTTATAATATTTATGGTCCGCGTAGTGCGTATTAATAATTTTACTAATATTCTTGCTTCATGTGAAACAGTGAGATGCATATAGTCCACCTGTCATGCTTGGAACAAACAGGTTGGAGACAGGTAGGTGATGAACCCAATTGCGGGTTGGTTTTAATTTTTCAATGAGGTTCGTAGGACAGAACACAAACGAAGTCAGGGGCAGGCGAAGGTCTTGCAAGCCACAAATGTCACAGTACAGGCAATCCGAAGTCAGGAGTCAGGAAGAACGGGCGAGAGTCAAAAAACCAGGAACAAGGGAACAAGCATAGAAAGGACGCTGAGACTGCAAAACCACAAAGGTGTTTGCGAGAATCCACGTCATGCTGTGGACTCAGAGCTCCTTATATCCCGGGGATTCTCAATTAGCCACAGGTGTTTCCGCTCCGCTCTTTCCCGGGGTCATGACACCACCCTCATGCCTGCTTCCCCCGAGATAGGTCCTGGTAATCCCAGTGTGTGGGCAACATGCTTGTGTTACAGTTTTCAGCTTTATGTGACCCATCCCAGAGTTCAAGGCTCCAGCAAACACAATTATAAGGACCCCAGGTGCACTCAAACCCCTTTTCTCAATGCCAAGGTTCAAAATGTGCCCTTGAGTGGTCAAGGAAAAAAATGTGCTCCTAATAATAGCGTCTAGAACAATGCTGAGTTTTATAGCATTAAACCACAAATACCAAAATGTTGATGAACAGTAGAATTTTCTGAACAATTGAAGATAATAGTGTAGTGGTTGGTGCTGCTGGCTCCATCTGTTCCAGGGTCAGATCTCACCTCCTGATGTTGAGGAAGGTACTTGATCTAAATTGCTGCAGTAAAATTTTCACAGCTATATAAATGCTCAAATAGTAGGAGGTGGCTTAACATTGTAAGCTGCTGTTGTCTTGCTGAGGACCTGCAGGCTGCAGACAGGTAAGTAGTCGACCCAATTGCGGGTTGGTTTTAATCTTTTAATGAGGTTCGTAGGACAGGACACAATCAAGGTCAGGGACAGACAAAAGTCTTTCCAGGCGTGAATGTCACAACACAGTCAATCCAAAGTCAGTAGTTGAAGAGAACAGGCAAGGGTCAAAAACCAGGAATGAGAGAACAAGCAAGACATGTAGCAAGATGAAGATGCTCAGACTGCAGAACCACGAGGGTGTTTGCAAGAATCCGCATCGATGAGTGGACATGGAGTTCCTTTTATCCGTGTTTTCTTAATTGAGCACAGGTGTTGTCGCTCCGCTTGTTCCCAGGGGCATGACAGTACCGCCCCCTCTACGGGTGGCACCCGCCGCCTGCTGAGGCCGAGGAGGGGAACCCCTAGACCAAGGCTCCGGGCAATCCGGGTGGTCTCTGTGGAAGGAGGCAATCAGGATATTCTTCGCCGGTACCCAGCTGTGCTCCTCCAGACCGTACCCTTCCCAATCGACCAGATACTGTAGCTGGCTGTGACGCTGTCGGGAGTCCAGGAGCTCCTTGATTCGGTATGCAGGGGTTCCATCCACCTGTATTGGTGGGGGTGGTTCCGAAGTCCTTGGGGCCTAGAGGGGCGACACTTTCTATAGCTTAAGCAGGGATACATGGAATGATGGATGTGCCTGGAGAGACGGGGGCAGATGCAAGCAGAAAGTGACGGGAGTTACTTGGCGGACGATCCGATAAGGACCTATAAAGTGGAGGCTGAGTTTTACGGGATGGGAGGCATAATTTCAGGTCCCGTGTGGACAGCCAGACCCACTGGCCGGGATGAAAGGATACTGGATGCCAGTGACGATCTCCCTGTTATTTATACTGGTGCATGCTGTGGTGCAGCCAGGCTTTGACTGTTCTCCAGGTCTCCTCACTGTTGCGGTACCATTCGTCGACGGCCAGGATCTCTGTTTGCTCCGGATGCTAGAGAAAAAGGGGAGGCTGATACCCTAGGACACACTGAAAGGGTATAAATGCAGTCGAAGAATGCGGCAGGGAGTTATGAGCGTACTCCGCCCAGGGCAGATATCGGACCCACCGGTGCTGCTTTCGGCTGCTAAAAGACCTGAGGTACTGTCCCAGGTCTTGGTGCAGCCTCTTGACCTGGCTGTTCACTTGTGGATGATACCCAGATGTAAGACTTACCGCAACTCCCAGTTTCCGCCAGAAGGCCTTCCAGAGGTGTGAGGTGAACTATGGGCCTCGAATGGAGACAATGTCCTCCGGAAGGCCATACAGACAAAAAACATGTTGGAACAGGGCCTCCGCAGTTTCCAACACTGATGGTAGTTGCTGCAAGGATATCAGGCGACATGACTTAGAAAATCTGTCGAGGACGGTGAGAATGACGGTGTTACCTTGTGATGGGGGCAGGTCCACCAGGAAGTCTATTGACACATGTGACCAGGGTCGAGCTGGGACAGGCAGAGGCTCCAACAGACCAGTGGACTTCTGACTGGGGGTCCTGGCTTGGGCACACGTCTCACAGGCCTTGATGTACTCCTGCACATCCTCCTTCATGGATGGCCACCAATAGCGACCTGGAGGATGGCCAGGGTCCGTCGGGTGCCCAGATGTCCTGCCGCTGGAGAGTCGTGTGCCCACTGTAGGAGGCTAGGCTGGAGCCTGACTGGGACATATTCCTTACCTTCCAGTTGGTCAGGTGGTCTGGGATCCTCTTCACGGGCCGCCTGGAGCTCCTGTTAGAGATGCCATCGAACCGGAGCCACCACCCATCGCTCCGGCAAGATTGTGGCGGGCTCTGCCGGCTCTGGGTCCCTGCCATGTATCCTAGACAGGGCGTCGGCCTTCGTGTTCTTCGTTCTTAGGTCACCGTGAATCTGAACTGGGTGAAGAACAAGGCTCAGTGCGCCTGCCGGGGTTTCAGACGCCGTAGCTTCTGCAGGTACCCCAGATTTCTATGATCTGTCAATACGAGGAATGGATGCACTGCCCCCTCAGGCCAGTGTTGCCATTCCTCCATGGCTAGCTTAATTACCAGGAGCTCTCTATTACCAATATCGTAGTTTTGTTCAGCTGGTGTCAGCTTCTTCAAAAAGTAAGCACAGGGGTGAAGCCTTGGGGGAATGCCCTGACCCCTATCTCCGAAGCGTCTACCTCTACCACAGACGGAAGCGAAGGGTCGGGGTGGCGTAAGATCGGGGCTGTGGTGAACCTGCCTTTCAGCTTCTGGAAGGCTCTCTGCACCTCCGTGGTCCACTCCAGCTGCTTGCTCTCACCCCATAAGATGGCTGTGAGTAGAGCGGACACAGAGCTGAACCCCCTTATGAAACTAGCTGAAAGAAATTCGCGAAGCCCAGGAACCTTTGCAGGGCTTTGACAGACTTGGGCTGGGGCCAGTCTAGCACAGCCTGCACCTTCCTTGGGTCCATGACCACCCCCTCCACGCTCAGACAAAATCCATGGAAGGAAACCTGTCCCTGATTGAACAAACACTTCTCCCCCTTAGCATACAGGCGGTTCTCCAGTGATTGCCTCAACACCTGCCGTACCAGACGGATATGTTGTTCCATCGTACAGGAATAGATCAAGATGTCGTCTAGGTAGACAATGACTCCCTGGTTCACTAGGTCTCCCAACACATGGTTCACGAAGGCCTGAAACACGGAGGGTGCGTTTGCCAGGCCGAATGGCATTACAAGATATTCATAATGGCCCAAGGAAGTGCTAAACGGGGTCTTCCACTCATCTCCCTCCCGGATACAGATCAGATTATAAGCACTGCGCAGGTCTAATTTAGTGAATGCTCGGGCCTCGTGGACCTGCTCCAGCGCTTCTGTGATGAGTGGTAAGGAATGAGGGTACTTGACAGTAACTGCATTCAGTCCCCAATAGTCATTGCAGGGGTGTAGCCCTCCGTCAGGATACCATAATGCTGTGCAAAGCCTGCATCCATGAAGCGACTAGCGGCCCCGAGTCTACCAGCGTGCGGGTCTGTACCTCGGAGGACCCCCAGCATGCCTCTAGCAGCACCATTAGTTGCAACTCAGTGCGGAGGACGGCACTCACCTCAGTCCCGAGTCGGGGCTTGCTGCGTGGCTTCCCAGGGCAATCGGCAAGATAATGCCCCGACCTTCCACAATACAGGCACCTATGGCCCTGGATCTGCCGCAGTTGCTCCTCAGGAGAGAGGTGCCCTTGTCCTAGCTGCATCGGTTCCGGATCCTCCAAGGATGCTGATGGCTCCAGTGGGGGCAGCCATGGATGGGGCAGATGCTCCTGAATGAGGTTGTCCACGACGATAGCGTTCTCTATGAAGCGGTCCAGGGTCCCGTTTTCCCCGTGGTGTGCCAACTCAGCCTGAATATGAGGGTGCAGCCCGCAGCGGAAGGAGGCCAAGAGAGCCGACTGGTTCCAGCCACTCTTCTCGGCCAGGGTCCAGAACTCAAGGGAGTAGGAGGCTACAGTCCGGTTCCCCTGCTGGATAACCGTTAGGTGGTCGCTGGCCACACACACACCGACAGTGGGTGGTCAAACACAGCCTGAAACGATTCGAGGAAGTGTGCATATGTGGTGGTCTCCCTCTTATACCACATTGCTGTAGCCCAGTCTAGCGCGGGTCCCATCAGCAAGGCAATCATATAAGTGGTTTGACTCATCTCTGACCGATATATCTGAGGCTGGCTCACAAACACTAGCTTGCACTGCAAAATAAACCTCTGGCATTTTTTGAGCAACCCGTCATACCTTTCGGGCATGGCCAGTCGGGGGTCCGTTGCAGGCAGGAGCGGGGCGACTGCTGATGACGCAGTGTGGCGGAAGTGACTGCAGGCATTCTCCTGGCAGCCGGTTTCAGCATCATAGCGGGTATGGAGATTGGCGGTCTCTGCGCAAGAAGCCCTGTTGAACGCATACGAGCTGTTCCTGCAGCAGATTCTAGAGGAGCTCCAAAAAGTGGTGCAGAGACCGCCCCACTTTTAACTTCCATCAGATATTTATGAATGCTTTACAAGTCTCTTCAGGATGTGATGTACTGATTTCTGCTAATTAAACTTAAAATTCGATACCCCAAAAGTACCTGAACAGTTGAACAATGGTTGAACAGTAAAATGTGCATCATATAGCTTTTTCTCTGAGCCTGCATAATCTCCCCATTAGGATGAAATAGGATTTTATATTGTTTTAATGCTCTCATAGTTTTGCTTTTGCCCTATCTTTCCAGTTAAACTCCACATAGCGGTCAGGGGCCCCACCGTGAACCCCCCATCAGACATTCATGTGAAAGCTGCACATGTCCCTGGAGGAGTGCAGCCTGAAGAACTGCAGTGTGATCCTGGTCTTCTGTCCTGTCATCACTCAGATGGGGACAGACATGGACACAGCTGTAATCAATGTTCCAGGCGAGATTTGAGCCCTTTCTGATTCCTTCGGTGGTCTCTAGCAATGTATAATTTTCCATGAAGAATGGGAGAATGAGGACCATTATAAACCTTCATCTTTAACAAGTAACCAAAACTGCTGCGCTGAATATAAATGGTAGAGTTAGTTAAAGAACCACGATAAGCCTGTTGTTGCCTAGAGGCATGTTTGTCTGACTTAACTCTTAATTTCTCTGCGTTGGTTTGTGGACACACTGATCTCTGTTTATTTCTCTCCTCCTTGACAGATGACAAACACGTCATTGTGGTGTTCATGCACCACAGTTACGCCGCTGACCATGTTGATGCCATTCTGATCACACCACCCAGGAGCAATGTGATGAAAGTGTCCAGTGTGTTTTCCATGAGAGCTGGACTGCTGGAGTGTGAATTAAACCAACGAGCAGTGAGAGCAGTGAAAACTGAGCGAGCAGTGAGAGCAGTGAAAACTGAGCGGGGTGTCTTGACAAGAAAAACAAATGGAACCTACTAGTACAATCTGATGAAAAACACCCTTTAAAATAAAAATTAATTTTGAAATTCAAAACAGTTATGTTCAAACTCTAATATGCTTGAAAATTGTTAAAAATTTCTAATCAATGTGTGTTATCAATTACAATGTTCATTATAAAATCAATGTCCTTCCCTGGTGTTCTGGTATAACTGTCTGGTTCGGCTCAGCTACAAAATCAGACATCACAAGACTACAGCGGATAGTTCGGACTGCTGGAAGAATCATCGGCACACCTCCCCCCAGCTCTCCAAGAACTGCACTCGTCCAGAGTCAGCAAAAGGGCTAGCAAAATCATTCTAGACCTCTCACATCCAGGCCACTTCCTCTTCGAACCCTTGCCGTCTGGCCGGCGCTACAGGCACTGAGCACCAGGACAGCCAGACATAAGAAAAATCGACTTGTGATTGAGTCTGTCGAATTGGTCTCCCAGGATGACAAGAAAGTCCATTGTGCGAGAAACAGGAATGTACCAAAATTGCACCCCCAACTCTAAGGAATAAACAGACACTGACCAGACGCTGGGCCCGAAAAAACAAGAAAATAAATAATGCTGACAGGTTTAGAGATAAGCTGGAGGGGTGTAGGGTGCCTGCTATATGATGCGCATACCTTACTTTAGCCCATAGGAAATGAATTAGATAATTAAGTAACAAATTAGAAGTAAACATGAGCTGAGCATGCATTGATCATGCAGAAAGACAACCAAAGAGAAATGTTACCATATATGTAGCATGCGTTCCTAGAACTATATAATATGTGTGTATTGGATGCCTGGGGAGACTCCCTGGACTCTGACACAGAGCACAGGGGACTCTCCCTCCAGCTGGGGTGAAATAAAATAAGATACTCTCTCTTATCTTGGGTCCTTTGTTTGAGTTATGTTGAATTTCTTCCACAATATCTGTCTCTGGAAACATGTCCATGTTTTACGTCTGTTGCGTCCTCGTCAGCCAGCACATCGGTGACACCTGCTACTCCCTGATGGGAGAGAAGATAAATGGGAACGCCGATGAGACTTCAATGCGGAACCTCCCTTTGAGCAACCGCTGCCTTCCGGCCGACCTGTGGGTCCTGTTACTCTCTCCGAGTCTCCGGCCTTCTGCCTGTCCCTGTTTCGACCACGATTCTTGTCTCACCCTCTAAACAGCGTTCGCTGATCGCTTGACCCTTGCACGTCCCTTGACCATCCTTTTGCCTGCTCCCTGCTTTCCCAAAAAAAAAGGAAAACGACATCTGCACCTGAGTCTGTTGCCTTCCTGAACACTGCAACCATGACAACATCCAGATGTTACACTATTAAACAAAATTTCATGGATAAAGTCATTTTACAGCTGAATGAATAATGAGATGTCTAATTTTTTAAATATAAAAGGATTGATAGGATGTTATAAGTTTCCTGTGATTCATTATAAATACACACACTTTCAGAACCGCTTGTCCCATATGGGGTTGTGGGGAACCGGAGCCTACCCGGCAACACAGGGCATAAGGCCGGAGTGGGAGGGGACACACCCAGGACAGGACGCCAGTCCGTCACAAGACACCCCAAGCAGGACTTAAACCCCAGACCCACGGGAGAGCAGGACCCAGTCCAACCCACTGCGCCACCTCACCCCACATTATAAATACAAGAAATATATAAATATTTATATAATTGTTTGCATGTGGTACATGAGGAATGGTTTTAATTTCTTCTACTGGATCCGTCATGCAGTGTCTACATTTGTTGGTTTTATTAAATAGATTTTACATTATTGGGCATGGCGGTTTTTAACTACTGATTCATTATAAAGACTTAACTAATAAGAAGTGATGAATGGAGAAATTATAACTGATATGTTGAACAACTTGCGACACAAGACACGCCTCTTGTTAATTCGGTTGAGGAGAAAAAAAGGGACTTGATGACAAAACGCGAAACTTTCACTTTCGTTTTCAAAAGAAGAAAGGGAAAGTAATTTTGTAAGACGCGCTTTGTGCGAGAAGCATTAAACCAAACTAGTTTTCTGCTATTTAATATCCAGAAGATAAAAGGCTAAGATGTCCGTTGAAAATAAGGTAAGAAAAGATATCTGACGGAAGATAAATACTGAAATAAGATGTGTGCGTTATACACGCAGAATGACTCATTTGCCTACCGTGGTACCAGTAAACTCACTCTGTCATGGTAAATGCACGAGTTGTATCATAGGCTATGACTGCTTTAAAATACAGCTTAATACAAGGCTGATAGTCATAGTGAGAGAAATGAATTCCAGAAAAACACTGTCTGTGGTGTAACTAAAGCCGGCATGTTAGGATTAAGTAAAGCACTCTTCCTCAGGGTTGTGGATGATATTCCTTCACTGCAATTTGGTTTTTATGTGACTTTCCACTTTACTATTTTAAAAGAAATTCTTACTGAAGAATTGTATCACTCAAATGTTACAGTAGAGCAAACCTATAGGTTTCATGATTTATAATAAAATATTAGTCTAACAGTGGGGTGCGGTGGCGCAGGGGGTTGGACCACAGTCCTGCTCTCTGGTGGGTCTGGGGTTCGAGTCCCGCTTGGGGTGCCTTGCGACGAACTGGCGTTCCGTCCTGGGTGTGTCCCCTCCTCCTCCGGCCTTACGCCCTGTGTTACCGGGTTGGCTCCGGTTCCCTGCGACCCCGTATGGGACAAGCGGTTCCGAAAACGTGTGTATTAATATAATTAAAATCGGATTGTTTTACGTATGTAAAATTTATGCATGCTTTGCTTTATTTATTCTTTTGAACAGTCAGAAATGCCAAGTAGAAACAAGCAGCTTGAATCAAATGAAGATGAAAGTGAAAGCCTTTTGGACTCTGAAAAACAGTCCAAAGATTCCCTAAATCAAGGTAAAATGGTGAAGCAAACCTTTTTTGTGACTCCGTGTAAAGGTGAATTTGTTGACTTAGAAATGTTGTGGTAATACAGTTTCATAAGTTTGCGTATAGTTTCAATGTAGTTTGGGATATAGCATTTTTACTATTATTTTTTGCTCTAAAGTGTCCAGTTATTGGCTGGTATTTCCTCTGCCTTACAACTTCTTGTACTGGACACATATTATACTTGATAGACATTATCAACAGTGTAAGGGATCAAGCACAAGTCAGCAGAAGAAATACTAACAAAAAAAGAAAATTTGTAGGAAGGAAATCAGGAATCATCTACTGAGTTTTATGCACCTACTCCGAACTCGTGCAATGAACATCGGTGCATAAAGTGGAAAGAAACAAACTAAGTTTACTTAAGAATCACATGTCTGCAACTATGTCTCTTTCTCCTAATGTAATGCACAAATTGTATTTCTCTGAAATGTTTGTAGCTTTGGAGAAAATTGTCCGCTAAATGAATAAATGTAAATGAAAATGTATATGTGACAAAGATATACTTTTTTCCTAAGGGGATGTGTAATATCACTCTTAACATGGAAATGCAGTATATCTGACTGTGCAAATAACTTTTCTCTCCACAACTGACTCCAGATGCTTCAAATTCCTCGAGACATTGTTTGATACTGACACCCCTTTATTGGATTTACTCTTCAGGTAAATCGTTTTCATCCACTCTAAACATACAAAAGTGTCTATACAAATAACTTCTCCAGTTAATGACTTCAGGTGTTTAAATGACCTTTTTAAATATTTCAGGGCGCTGGCTGTTTCTACGCCTTTGGTCTTGGAGAATATGGTCAATTCCTCTCTTCTATCCATGTAAACAGTCCAGCTTCCTAACATTCAAGTATTTGTCAAGCTGTTGTGTGTAAAGAGAAAAAAATCATCAAATTAAATGACATAATTTCCTGTTTGTTCATTTTCTAGCTTATCTTTGTCTTTCTGTCTTAGTTAGGTGGCTATTCGGACAAATATGGAGAACACCGGATGTTTCCCTCCACTCTCCAGGTAAATGGTTGAGTCATTTAACCTGCAGCCTCCACCCTCATGCCTGCCCCCGTGAGATAGGTCTTGGTTACCCAAGGTACTTGTGTTATAGTTTTCGGCTTTATGTGGCCCATCCAGGAGTTCAAAGGACCCCGGGTGCACTCAAACCCCTTTCTCCATGCCAAGGTTCAAAATGTGCACTTGAGTGGTCAAGTGAAAAATGTGCTGCTAATAATAGCATCTAGGACAATGGTGAGTTTTATAGCATTAAACCACAAATACCAAAATGTTGATGAACAGTAGAATTTACTGAACAATTGAAGATGACAGTGTAGTGGTTGGTGCTGCTGGCTTTGGATCCATCTATTCCAGGTTCAGATTTCACCTGCTGCTGTTGAGGAAGCTACTTACTTTAAATTGTTGCAGTCAAGTTTTCACAGCTATGTAAATCTGTAAATAGTAGGAGGTGGCTTAACATTGTAAGCTGCTATGGAGGAAAGCATCAGATAAATGTAAACTATATATTGCATAACTTTTTTCTCTAGCCAAGCAATGTTTGTAATCTTGCCACCTGGATTAAACAATTTAAATTTTTTATGCATTATTATATAACAAATAATTAATATTCTTGCACTTGTCGTCAAGCAATGTTTGTAATCCTACCACCTAGATTTATTTTTTTTTAATGTATTAATATTTTTGCACTTGTTCTGTTTCAGTCAAAGTCCATGTACTGGTCAGCGGCCCTACCCAGAACGCCCACCAGACATTTATTAACAAGCTGGACATGTCCCTGGAAGAGAGCAGCCTGGAAGACTGTAGTGTGATCCTGGTCTTCTGCCCTGTCAGCACCCGGATGGGGACAGATATGGAGACGGCTGTAAGGAAAATTCCAGGTAAGATTAATTTCCATCTGAGATTTTAAAAAATATTTTGGCTTCAAGCAGCTTTCAATTGTACATGAACCACGTTGCAACTATTACTTTTCTGTAAAAATAGAGCAGAATAGGAAACCTTAAGTTTTCTTTTTTTTTTTAAAAAAGGGTGTCCTTAACCACAAACAGTAACTTCTATCCCAGATTTAAACTGGTCTTTAAAACCTACACAGCTTCCTCCCAAAAGAACTTCCTTTTGACATCTGCTATTGTTTTCTCTCTGTTAAGATACACTAACTGCGTTCGTTCTTGGAAAAAATGCCTTTCCCTGACTGAATTCACTATGGACACACTGATTTCTGTTTATTTCCCTGACAGGTGATAAACCCGTCATTCTGGTGCTCATGCACTACAGTTACAGCCCTGACCACGTTGATGACATTCCGATCACAGCACCCAGGAGCAACGTGGTGAAAGTGGTCCAGTGTGTTTTCCATGAGACAGTTGGACTTCTGGAGTGTGAATTGAATGAACGACCAGTGAGAGCAGTGAGAGCTGAGTTGCAACAATTCAAGAAAAACACTGTAGTGGCCGGACATGTAGGAGGTACTTTGGCACCACCGCCTAGTCAAACACACCCTTAAATAAGATGAAATGGCTCCATTATATTTATTCATTTAGCTGATGCTTCACTCCAGAGCAACTTCCAATCAACATTGTGTAGTTTCATCCCCCATCTGTTCACCCAAAGTGACTTACAATGCTAGATATACTACTCACAATGAGTCACTCATTTATGTACCAGTGAAAATCTCTCTCTCTCTCTCACACACACACACACACACACACACACACACACACACACACACACACACTCTTGCTACAGGCAATGCAGTGTCACTAATTCACACACACACATTTTCAGAACCGCTTGTCCCATACAGGGTTGCGGGGAACCGGAGCCTACCCGGCAACACAGGGCGGGGGGCCGGGACACACCCAGGACAGGACGCCAGTCCATTGCAAGGCACCCCAAGCGGGACTCAAACCCCAGACCCACCGGAGAGCAGGACAGTGGTCCAACCCACTGCGCCACCGCACCCCCCGTCACTAATTCACTCGAAACATATTACTGTACGTGCTTGTATCCCAAGGACTGTGGGAGGAAACCAGACTACTTGGTGGAAACCCACAAAAACGTGGAGAGAACATTTAAACTCCATATGGACTGAGCAGGAATCGACCACATGTCCTTCCACACCACCCAGGTGCTGTGAGACAACAGCACTACTCGCTGCAGCACCAAACCCCAGCTTCCATATAGTTACCCAGCTGAATCTGAATACTCTACTGAAGCATGTTTTATTAAATCAGTGTATCAGTGACTATTTGTAGCAGTGATTGTGTAGCAGCTAAAGTAGATGTGGGACCTGTATGCTGTAGGTTACAATCCCAGGAACACTGCAGATAAACCTGTGAGCCTGATCTTTACCCTTGAATTCCCTCACTGAGTAGATTTGTGTACAAGTGGGTGAGTGGAAGGAGTACAGAGATCTAAACTGCTTAATATTACCTCCTCATAGACACAGATGTAAACTACAGATGTTGAAAAACTCCTGTATTTCTTCCCAAGAGCTTCACTGTTATCTGTAAACACTCTGGAAACAGGCTGACAACATTTCAAACACAAGTTTGAGCAGTTCTGTGTTCCAGCTGTGAAATTCTTACAAATTGGTCCTGCAGATGTAAAAACTTCTATGTTTATTAATTTCATTGTCACCTAATATTCTGATGTGATATGATCCCTGCTCATCTGTATTTTTGTGTGTTTAAGTAAAATCACATATAAACAGAGAAATTATTAAAAAACAAGCCCAATATACATACCTTGTACATGTGTTATATTAATTCTGCTCTGGAATTGCAATAAAGACAGTGAATCTGCACTCTGACTCCAGTGATATAAATGTCTCAGACTCAAGTTAATATTCATTTTCTTATGTAAACTCCATGGTAGAGTGGCATGGATGGATTGACCTTGTTGACAACGTTCCGATTACAGCATCCAGGAGCAATGTGGTGAAAGTTGTCCAGTGTGTTTACCATGAGAAAGTTGGACTTCTGGAGTCTAAGTTATACCTACAAGCACTGAAAGAAGTGAGATCTGAACTGAAACACTACCAGTTAAACAGTGTAGACATTGTATAACGTGGAAGTGTAGCCTGGTCAAACACGTCCTTAAATAAAATGAAATACCTCAGTTATATTTATTAATTTAGCAGATGATTCTCTCCAGAGCAACTTCCAATAAATGCTTTGCAGTTTCATCCTACACCTGCTCACCCCCTTCCATGCTAGATATACTACTTACAATGAGTCACTCATTTATGTAGCAGTAAAACACTCTTGACAGTGAGAACATATAGGACCAATTATTGTAATCTGAGAAAACCACCCTCCTAAGCAAAATTAAACTTAAAATACATCAAAACAGCTATGTTCAAACTATAACATGCCTGCAAATTGCTAAAATATTCCAAATCATCAATGTGTGATATAAATTTTAAGGTTCATTAAAGGATCAGTGTCTTTTCCTGGTGCTCTGGTATAATACAGATCCCTGTTCCTCAGAACCACCTTGAGTGAAGAGCTTCTGTAACCAGAGAAAGTTTTAAAAAATCAGCTTTATGTGCTGCATGGACTTGCTGATATTAAATCTTCATTTGTGTTTTCAGTGAAGACGCATGAACTAGTACTCAGACTCCAGTGAAATCAATCTCTTAAACTACAAAGTTGTGCTAATAATTTTCATCGACAGGATTTTTAAACTCTTTCTTTTCTGACACGTGTCACAAACTTAGATGTCCAATGATGGCAATGGCACCATTTCCTTGCCTCTTAAGCAGTGTTACAGCAGTCTATACAGAATGAATTATCAGGGCTGCACCATCATCATCATCATCGTTATCATCACAGTAATCAAAGCTTACACCTTTCAACTCCCGGAATGAAGCAGTATGACCAGGCTGATTATTGCACAGTAAGATGAAAAACCCGAACATACGAAGAAGTGACTGAAAAGAATTGTTTTCATTGTCATGGAACTTAAAAAGGCTTCACTAAGAGTACAGTTGTTCTTCTACTTATGACCTTTGTCCTTAGAGCTGGGACCTTCAGCTCAGAAGGTATTATATGGAAGTGGAGCATGATTGGCTAAAAACTCGTAGATGCAGAAGGATCCAGATAATCAGCTTGTTCACCTTTCCTTTGCTTCTTTTCCACCCTCTTCAGCCTTTTGAAAAGTGTATCAAGTCATGTGTGGATAGCTGCCCAGATCTTTATAAACCGCTTCACAACACGTACAGGTCTTGTTGAATGAATACTTTTGATACCTTAGTAATCCTGGGGTGCTTTCTGTTTGTGACTGCCATCTAAAGCTAAGAGAGAAGGGGTTCACATACTTTCAAGCAGCGCTGTATAAACTTCCTAAATGTTTTGGCTGGACATTAAGTGTTTTTCAGGAAAAGAGCAACTATATTTCTCATTATTCAATAACCAGGGAAACATCTGAACACCTAGACGTCAGGAGCTTCCATCTGTACTGTCTGTCTGATAAAGAGCACACAACCAGGGCACCTTCTGGGTCTTGAACTGAAATGATATTTGTCTTTCTGTTGAACATACAACCTATTCTGAGATGTGTGTTATATGTGTATGAGGCCAAGACAGATTTTAGTGAACAACAATCTGAGGGTAACAGATTTTTTTATTTGAAACGCACAACAATGACAAGCAGTTTCATAACTGAAAGTGAAACTCTTACGATAGAGAAAGCGAAAGTATAAGATTCTCAAAGTGAAAAGGTCTGGACCCTTCTAGAAGAAACTCTGTGCAGCAGGACATATAAAATGGACCCTAACATCTCATCTCAGAATAAAGAGACCATTTGCTCTGAGATTTTTAAGGATCCTGTTAAGCTGAAATGCAGTCACATGAGCCGTGAATCCTGTCTGATGCAACATGGTGAACAGAAGCTGGAGTGTCAGGAGTGTCTCTCATATGAAGAAGGTTCTGTGGCTCAAGTTTTGTTAGACCAGGCTTCAAAAGGTGAAAATAATGATATATCTATGGCGCAGAGTGAACCTTTCTGCAGTACTCATGGAGAGACGCATCTTCTCTTTTGCAAGGATGATGAGAAGCTCATTTGTACTGAATGTTCAGACAAACACAGATATCAGCAGACCTGTTCGGTGGGAGAAGCTGCTCAGCAGATGAAGGTATTCCTGTGGAATATAAATTGAAAACAAATAAAGTGATTAAAATATGTCAGATGAAATGTTAAGGCAAAGAACAAATAATTAGTTATTTTTAAAAATCATTCTCTTTGTGAAGGTTTTATGATGAATAGATTATGATTAATTTATGATTAAATTATTTTATAGAAAGTGTTGTTTTTCAAAGTGCAGGAGAACCATCTAATGTGCAAAAAGTCTTTACTGGTGTATTAAAAACAGGAAACATGAATTCCAGCACAGTGATTGTGAAAATGTACTATTTTGATAGGAAATTCACTCTGTTTATTCATTCTGAACCAATTGATAAAAACCTGCATACTGTATTTTATAAACGTAAGCCTTGATTTTGATATTTTTGATATTGTATGTAACCATACACAGCTACATGTGTTTAATTAAATTTAAATTCATTATATTTGTTTATATATCTTTATGGCTGTAATGGTTTTTGATTTCAGGTTAATCCAGAGTTGATGCTCCTCTCGTAACATTTTTGTCTTGGGAAGCTGAATAATTCATAAAAGTCATTGACAGTATGTAATATAGCAGTTGAGGACAGAGTTTAAAGCAAAATGTTTGCGATTGAAGCTGTGCTGTAATTCGTGGATGAAACATATTCAGCTGAATATGAAATGAATATGAAGTCCTTTGGAAGGAAATCTTGGTAAACATAATAAACTAATAGTTGATTTCAGGAACATCTGGAGAAAACTGTTAAGCCAATAAAAACATCTATGCAAGAAAAGGCAAACCAGGAATACAAGGAAATAGCTGAAAGAATGAAGGTAATATAGCAGATACATAATGTACATGATCATCTACTGTGCTTTGTGAAAAAAAAAAATAACAGAATTATTATTCCATTCAGATTCAAGCCCAGGACACAGAGCAGGAGATTAAAGAGGAGTTTAAGAAAATCCAAAATTTCTTAGAGGAGGCCAAACTAAGAGCCCTGAAGGAGGCGAAGAAGGACATTACTGAGAAGATGAAGGAAAATATTAAGAACATCTCAAAAGACATTTCCATGATGTCAAAAGAAATAGAAGATACAGAAAAGGAACTGGATGGACACGATATTGCTTTCTTAAAGGTTCCTCGTTGGGATTCACGTTTACACCACTTTTGTTTCTTCTGTGTGAAGATATTATTTAGCTATTGGATTGAAGCTATATAGCTATTGAAGAATTTACAGCTAAATTTACTATAAATTTAAATCAGAATCAGAATCAGAACGAGCTTTATTGCCAAGTATGTCCACACATACAAGAAATTTGTCTTGGTGACAGGAACTTCCACACCACAGACAGAATGACAGTGACAAGACAGATGAGAAGATAGAGTATGTGAATAAGGGATAAAAAATATATAAAAATATAGAGTACCTAATATACAAAAATAGTCACTAGATACTAGTCTAGTCACTAGATAATAGTCACTAGTCACTAAAAATTAAACACTGTAAATTTAACTTCTAAATTAAATTTCTTTTTTCTACTGAATCAGTTCACATCCAGCAAGGAAAATTAATTACTGGTATTCTTGTTGTTTCTTTCAGAACTTTAAGACAATCAAGGAAAGGTAATAGCTTACAAATTACATTGCTTCAAAACAATTTCAGGCCCCAAAGCATCAACTAACTCATACTTTTCATTTCAGAGTTCAGAGCAAACTGCAGGATCCAGAGCGTTTTTCGGGGAGGTTCACAGTTGTGAGCAACCATATCGCTGAAGTGAAGTCTCTGTCATCCAGAGTCCAACAGATTATCATGCAAGACAGTGAGTACAGAGGGACTGGACATTAATAAGGGTAGACAGTTTCACAAGACAGAGACTTGTGTTTTACCATCCTCTCATATTTGTGTTGTGTTAGTTTTGTGACAATTAGGACTTTAGGTCTACACCTCTTCATATAAAAACTTTGTTCATGCATTCACCCCTCCATCAATCTACCTTCAGTAACCACTCATCCAGGACTTGACATTAACTTTTCGGCCCACCGGCCACTGTGGCTAGTGATTTGCTAAAGTCACTAGCCACTCAGCATTTTCACTAGCCAAAATGCCCCCCCCCCCCCCCCCCCCCCCACACACACGTAAATAAACGGTAACTGGAGACTGTAACTGCGTTTTTTTATAATTTATTTGAACAAAAATGAGTTCAGCCTTTATTAAGCCTTTGATCGTCTAAGGAGAGTTTTGTGAACTACTTTTTTTTTCACGCCACCAAAACGTCACCCGCCAAAGTGGCTAGTAGGGGTGATGGAGTTACCCGCCAGCGCTGTTTACTACCCGCATCTTTAATGTCAAGTCCTTTTTTAATTCACAGTCTGTGGAGAAGCACTCAGACAAGAATTTTATGGTACTTGTACTTATGACAATATACCTGGAACTTTAAGGAAGGTTTAATATTGCATTCTTAGCTGTAATCAGTCTGAGTTTTGTAAACAGTACCGCATGTGCCGGTAGTGAGGTAAGTAGCATCTCAGTTTTAGGTCCCCTTGAGATACCAATCTTACTGGCCGAGGGAGGTTCTCATCTTCTCTGGAAATATTATAGATTAATTAATAAATGGAAACTGGCCTGTGATGGTGTGTTATGATAAGTAATATGTTATAATGAAGTAATTCTGTTGTTTTTAATGGGATTTTGTAATATTTTCGTATAATTTGGTGTCAGTTTTGAACGGGAACTTAGAAAAATTTAAACTAATGGTAATTACATCTTCCATTTGTAAGAATTTGCCTTATGAAGGGATTTATCAGGAATAAATAACCTGCACTATAACGCCCCTTTTCCATATAAAATTGTTAATGCTGAATATTTTGTATTTCAAGGATTTTTTTAAACTTCAGTGTGCCACTGTCTGTGCTTTATTGTTCAGCATTCTGCAACAGTTTGTTAAGAGAATCGTTTTACAAAAATACATTCAACTGAATGCGTTCAACACTCAATTTCAGTTAATCCCGATCACATGGAAAAGACTGGAGACCAGACTGGGGGCTCGGACTTAACCGCAGGAAAATCCAGCGTGCAGATGGATTCCGTAAACAAGCAAACAATGAATACCAAACAATTAAAAAGTAAGTTTGTTGACTGGAGCTGTGGTGTTCAAAGATAAGCTGAGAAGTTCAAAGTATTGTAACAGTGCTGGGAAGAGCTGATTTAGCCAATGTGTAAATTGTTGTGACTTATTTCTTATTCTGTACAGAGTTCGGTGTTTTGTGTTGATTGGTTGTTTTGTTGTTCATACACATTTCATCACGAGGGGAATCCTGGGAAGTTCCCGGGGTGGCACCTTAACCGTTGGGTGCAGTGGGGAGGCTGTGGGTATCTTAGGGGGGCATACATTTCATTAAAAACTGACAAAGTGTGTTGTGGCACTAATGTTTGTTCTCTTCTAGAACTCCACTACAAATGGGTGAAAATTATTTTAATATTAATATAATTTCTCTATTGGTTATATTTGTTTAGTTAAAATCCATGTGTAATCTGCTAAAACCACCCTGCTATGCATAATTAATCTTAAAAAAACAAAAACAGCTATGTTCAAACTATTACATGCTTGCAAATTTCTTAAAATTCCAAATCATCAATATGTGTTATCAGTTACTATGTTCATTATAGAGTCGATGTCTTTTCCTGGTGTTCTGGTATAATATAGATCTCTGTTCCTCAGAACCACCTTTTCAGCTTGATTAGGAACATTTTGGATCTCTTTTTAAATCGTCTCCATGTGCATTTGTCAAAATTAATGCTTACATTTCCACAAATATTGATCCAAGGTCTTGAAGATCCTTGTACGCAGAAGTCAAAGAAATCCGAAAACAAACCATTTTCCATTTCCCGTCTCAATTCAAAACCACCTCAGGGTCAACTGTTCGCTATCCCTTTGACACTTTGACACTGTCTCCAGTATTTTGTGGCACTAAACAAAAAGTATCAAAATACCTGTTGAACAGTGAAATATGCACCGTATAGCTTTTTCTCTGAGCCTTCATAATCTCTCCATTAAGATGAAAAAGAATGTTATATTGTTTTAATGCATTCATATTTTTGCATTTTCCTTTTGCATGAAAATGATTTTAATATTAATATAATTTCTCTATTGGTTCTATTTTTCTAGTTAAAATCCATGTAGTGGTCAGTGGTGAAACCCTGAAGTCTCACCAGACATTCATGGCAAGGTTGGACATGTCCCTAAAGGAGTGTAACCTGGAGGACTGTAGAGTGGTCATGATCTTCTGCTCCATCTTCCAGCTGGAGGCTGATATTAAGAAGGCTGTGAGAAACATTCCTGGTGAGCATTATTTCTGCCCCTGCTGTTCTGCCTTGAATGGTATCAAATAGTGTACAGTGATGTGAAGAATGTACATCTTCTTTCAGATCTATGGTTATATTCGGAAAGAACTCACATTTACACATCTGGCACACACTTGTCTCCAAAGCAGCACACTACCCAATGTAAACAGATGTACATCCCACAACAAACAGAGGATTGAGATGTCTACAGACACACAATTATCGAAGTACATCTTATTTGATCAGTACAGCCATAATGACAGCGCACACATTAGCTACTAGAAATTTCCTATGAATAGAATAAAAGACAGATAAACATTGCCAGGTGGTAAGAGATGCTCTTTGAAAGGTTTCAAGAGCATGGCAGGTAAGTGGGCTCAAAAGAGATGGATTTCCAGACCCTTCTTGATGCTGGAAGTGAATCAATGACACGGTGTCCTCCCGGACCGGAAGTGCCGGACCCCACAGGAAGGCGTCTCACAGGGAAATCCAAAAGACATGGTCAAGGAAACAGGCAAATTGTCACCGATGTGCTAACGTAGTCCGAAGGGAGAATCCGAGAATAATAGTCCGGTAAACAGGCAAGAAGCTGATGAAAACAGGAAGACGTAAAGACACAGGAGAAGGAACAAGGAAACGAGGGTGAGGATGAGGACGAAGATGAAGAATCTAGGAAGGCAGGAGAGCTAAGTTAAGATACGCGAGCTAGTACAAAGGCTTAATAAGGTTCCTCATCAGCTTGGGCTCTGAGCTCTCCTTTTATGCACCCGTCCCGTGAGCCGCCGCAGGTGGAGTGGAGGGTGTGACAGTCCTCAGTTCTGAGGGACTGAGGATCTTTGTTCCACGACACTGGGGATAATCTGAGATAACCCTTATCTGCAGTCATAATGATGGAAATGCTCCAAGATTGATAGATACTATACTTTAATTGCCCAGAAGGAAATTGTACAGGGCCGAGCGTTCATACAGCATCGTGGTGACACAAGGCACAAGTACAGGAGTATGTAAATGGGCAGTAAATTTGCAGACAAACAGAAGCAGCATTGAGATGAAGATGGCAAGTGGAAACCTGCAGAGCACACTGCAAATCTGTTCCCCAACCAAATAATGTCCTTCAACTCACTAGCATGACAGGCTTACCACCTCTGTCCCATCACACTTCTGGTTATCTGACATTCATGCAGTCAGATGACATTTTTCTGAAAACAGCTTACAGTGTTGGGCTACATAGAACATTTTCACCTATTTATACAGCTGGGCAATTTTTATTGGAGGAAATTAATGTAAGTGGGATTGTAAAGGGAACCAAATCCGTATGAGGGATCTGAACCAGCAACCTTTGGCTTTGAAAAGAGAAGTGCTATGCTACCAGCAGTCTGATCTGTAAAGTGAACGTCATGCTATATTCTCACATAACACATAAAAGACTTTCTCTTTATTTGCTGAGACAAATTTAAATCCAATAAATGTGTGATTTTGGATAAAGAATGACGCACCGTCAAACTGCTGTGCCAAATGAAAATGGTAGTTAAAGAGCCTGTACTTCACCAGAGGCATATTTGTTTAACTTAACTCTTAATTTCTCTCTGTTGGTCTGTGAGCACATTGATCTCTGTTTATTTTTTCTCCTCCCCGACAGATGACAAACCTATCATTCTGGTGCTCATGCACCACAGTTACAGCCCTGACCACGTTGATGACATTCCGATCACAGCACCCAGGAGCAATGTGGTGAAAGTGGTCCAGTGTGTTTTCCATGAGACAGTTGGACTTCTGGAGTGTGAATTAAACCAGCAAGCAGTGAGAGCAGTGGGATCTGAACTGAAAATGTACTGTTGAAACACTGTACAGGTGGAACATGTGGGATGTATTAACACAGCCTGGTCATATTAATCTTCTTAAATAAAAAGAAATTAACAACATTTATTTCACCATAGCAGTTCAGGTTAAATTCAACTTAAATAGTGGTTCAACAGTAGGGGTCCTCATATGGCAGGATCTGAGACTCATATTCAGAAGTACATTTAAATACAACTTTACATGGTCAAAATAATATCTTGTAAAACAGCTTGCTAACAATATGGCATTTTATAATTTTGGCAATGCTAAATCTTATATGTTAATGTGTGAAAAATCTGCAGCTCTTCCATCAGTGTAACAAACAGGGAATTCAATTCTCCAAAATTTGGGGGGCACTGACCTGCATTGCAATGAAATGGTTTGAGAGGCTGGTGCTGGGACACATTAAGGACACAATCCCAGACACTCTGGACCCACTGTAGTTTTCCTGCCGCCGCAACAGATCCACTGAAGACGCGATATCACACACACTTCACACCATTCTGTCTCACCTGGATAATAAAAACTGCTATGCAAGGCTATTGTTTGTAGACTATAGCTCAGCATTTAACAGTCATCCCAACCAAGCTGATTCAGAAACTACTAGGGCTGGGACTGAGTGCCGCATTGTGCAATTAGATCCTGGATTTCCTCACCAACAGACCCCAGCATGTGCGGATTGGCAGTAATACCTCCTCCCCACTGATCCTCAACACTGGTACTCCACAGGAAAGTGTCCTGAGCCCAGTGCTATACTCTCAGTTCACACATCACTGTGTGGCCAGTCACAGCTCCAACGCCATCATAAAGTTTGCTGATGATACCACCATTGTGGGTCTGATCACCAACAACAATGAGATGGCCTACAGAGAGGAGGTGAGGCTCCTGGCAGAGTGGTGCCAGGACAACAACCTGTCTCTCAATGTCAGTAAAACTAAGGAGCTGGTGATTGACTTCAGGAAACAGGATACGGTTCAGGCACCCATCTATGTAGGAGGGGACATGGTAGAGAGGGTCAGCTGCTTCAAATTCCTTAGGGTCACCCTCACTGCCAAACTCACATGGACTGAGCACACAGCATCGACCATCAAAAAGGCCCATCAACGCCTCCACTTCCTCAGGCGTCTGAAGAAAGCCAGGATGTCCACTACAATCCTCACCACTTTCTACAGGTGTACTGTGGGGTCTGTCCTCACAGGGTGTATTACATCCTGGGGTGGCAGCTGCTCCGTACAGGACAAGAAAGCCCTACAGAGGGTGGTCAAAACAGTTCAGGGAATCATCGGCACACAGCTACCAGCAGTCCAGGACACCTACGCCACACGCTGCCTCTGAAAGATGATGCGCATCATGAGAGATCATAGTCATCCCGCACGGGCACTTTTCTCTTCCCTACCATCTGCAAAATGGCTTAGGTCTATTCTAACCCGCACAGCTAGGTACAGGAATAGCTTTTACCCCACTGCTGTAAGAGTATGCAACACTAACCAATATGCCACCTTTAGTAACTAGAGTTGGACTGCTCCACCCAAGCACATTGGTAAATCACACTGTCACTTTAAGCATTCTCATTCTCATTCTCTCGTTCTGAGTTCTTTGACTGACTGTCAACTGGAATTATTGTTACTACTGTTACCATTATTTATTGCTATTGCTGTTGCACTACTCACTGTCATTGTTTTGTTTGTGCACTATTTCTATTGTCTTTGTCCATAGTGTGTGGAGAAGCATTCAGGAAGATTTTCGTGATACATGTACATGGTACTTGTATCTATGACAATAAACTTGAAACCTGAGCTTGAACTTGTTTCAATGGTGCAGTAGTTGGGTTGTGGTTCAAATCAATGTGTGACCTGATTGATGTGGGTTACAATACCATGTAACTGCAACCGAACACATGAACAAGCTCTTTGTGTTATAACTCCCTTAGCGAGTAGGTATGTTGTGTACACGAGGTGTAAGAGTACAAACACCAAATCTCCTTCATGTCACTTGATCTCATAGACACAGATTTTGATATATTTTGCTCCACAACTTTAATCTCAATTTATCGAAACTTTGGAAACATGTTGACAATGTGGGGACAAAAAGGAGGAAATTTATAATCTCAAAGCATCCACGTGTTAATTATTCATGACACAGATTACTAGTATGTCATTAATTTCCTTGTGGTGTGATATATGATCACTTTTCTTACATTACTGTATTCTTGGGGTGGAGATAGTGGCTCAGTGGGTACTTCTCTTGGCTGGTGTGAGAAAAAAACGAGCTCTGTGTGACATGTGACTGGCACCAGTGAAATGATTTTTCCACTTGTGGGATTAATAAAGTGTGATTATTATCTGTATTCAAATGATTGGTCTGTGTTGTTATGAAGATTATGTAAAGGAATGACAAATACTTTTCAGCAAGCACTTCTACAAAAGAAGGAAAACACAGATTATGGAAGGGTTTGATAAAGGGATATGGGACAAGGAGCACCTTCCTCATGTCTATTCCTCAGAATAGATTCCAGACCACTGTGACCATGCACTGGACAAGTTGTTAGTGATAAATTATGAGCAGAATCAGACAAATTTATGTCTGTCTATTTATTTACATGTAATGTTCTTAGCTAAAACATTAGACAGCACAATAAAAAGGATATTTAAAACAGAAAAACATAAAATGGCAACAAAAAACCTGGTATTCAATCAATACTTTCATTATTACAAACATCCATACCACCCTTAGAGATTTCGCTCCCTTTTATGATCCAACACAGCAATTCTAAATCACTTTGTCCACCTCTAAAACAAAAGTCAGAAACATATGCAGTCACAAGTATTGGTGAAAATAATAATCTGCAGTTTTGTAACCTAAAAAGTCTGACATTCCCAACTTAATCCTACAAAACCGCACTATGCTACTAAAATAAGACTAAACCATCACATAAGACAGGATCACATGATTTAGACATTCCAAACATTACTAACATTAACTTTTCATGCTTATATTTTAAGCAGAATAAACTTGATAACAAAAGCATACTTTGTTTGCATACAAATGACACCATTCATTAATATTTATTAATAGCAGCAGATTAATATTAAATGTGGAAGCACCTCAACTTTTAACTGTTTATATTCCTGGGTGACCAGCCTGCCCTGACCTAATGGTATACCGGAATGATGAGGTGCCACTTTAGCCTGGGCAATATGGACTGGAGAGGACTGGAGAGAAGTCTGCTTTCTTCTTCTCCCCTCCCTTACCCATATCTGGCCACGGCACAACAAAAACAGTATACGCATGGCTGCCACAAAGAATCAAAATGTGACCATTGTAGCCTCTTTCTAAGCATTGTCAAGACTTCCTTAATTATCTCACACACACACACACACATTTTCTGAACTGCTCGTCCCATACAGGGTCACGGGGAACCGGAGCCTACCCGGCAACACAGGGCGTAAGGCCGGAGGGGGAGGGGACACACCCAGGACGGGACGCCAGTCCGTCGCAAGGCACCCCAAGCGGGACTCGAACCCCAGACCCACCGGAGAGTAGGACCTGGTCCAACCCACTGCGCCACCGCGCCCTCACCTCCTTAATTATCATTTTTGATCAAAATTAAAGTTGCATACTTTATTATATATAGCATAGTGTACCATTTGTAATGTCAGGGTAGTTTAGTTCATTTTTATAAGCAAAAGTAAAATTTTGTTTATAGTGAAAGTGAAAATGTGAGATACAGAAAGTGAAAGTATCCGGACTTGTCTGAAAGAAACACTGTGCATCTAGAGCTGTAAAATGGGGTCTACTACTTCATCTCTGAATCAAGAGATCTCTTGTCCTATTTGCGATGAAATCTTCAAGGATCCTTATATCCTCAAATGTGGCCACAGCTTCTGCAGATCCTGTCTGAAGCAGTTCTGGGAACGGAAGGAAAATCAGGAATGTCCTTTATGTGGTATTTGCTCGGTGGACGAACCAGTGTTAAACCTGGCTTTAAAACAGGTTATTGATGTGTACTTACAGAAAAGTAACAATGATCCAAATCAGAGGGAACTGTATTGCAGAGACCACGGAGTTAAATTTCTTATCTTCTGTGAGGACGACCAGGAACTCATCTGCTGCAGCAGGGAGTGTCAGAAATCAAACAAACACAGAAACCACCAGCACTGTGCAGTTGGAAAGGCTGTCTGGGGTAAAAAGGTAAGCTGATGTACACGAGCAGGATTTATGTGTTAAAAGTAAGTCATCTGAATAATATTTGTGGACAAAAGACAAGTTAAAGGCTACATTTTAAAGGGAAAGAGCAAGTTGCAGGTTTTTCTCCCTTAGTCAGTATAATGTGTTCCTGAAGATCAGCTTTTAAAGAGAATTGTCTAAAGAAGCCCTTTGCATTAACAGTAACTTGACTGAGGAAAAACAGAGGAGTGATCCTGAGCCACAAGAGGTTCACCTTTCTTCCTTCTAAACTCTAAAACACAGACAACATATAATTGGTGTACATAAACTGCTCTCTACACCTTTAAATGTAGATGTAACACACATAACGAACACATCCGTACACACCGTTTATTATTATTATTGTTATTATTATTGTGGCGCGCAGCGCCGTGAGTTTGGATGGGGCGAAGAAGGATGCAGAGGTCGCGTTCATCACCAACGTTTTATTTGAACACCGGCACCAGGGAAATGACGCTCTCGGTCCGAGGACCCCGTTTCAAGCAGGACCTGCACCTCAAGCCAGCCTTCCCAGCCTGCTTAGCGCCTCCAGGCTCTCTCCTCTTTCTCCCCTGGCAGACGCAATCACCCCCTTATATTCCCCCAAATGCTAACCAATTACAATAAACACGTTTCCCGCTCAAACACAGTAACGCGGGTAGTTACATTATTATTACACAGTAGCTGAAGACACAAATTCGAAACGAAAAGTTTGTGAATTCAGAACAGTGCATAAAATTTCTTTGTAAAATTCCTTTGTGTGAAAATGTGGGTGTCATGGTCGTGGACGGGAGATGAGAGGTAGAGTTTGGGCCCAAGTGCGGGTGCTGATGTTTCAGGGTCAAAAACACGGGAACAATCAGAGGCGGAGGTTGGGGACAGGCGAGGATCTTCCGAGGGACGAACGTCGTTTCAGGGGCAAAGCAGTATTCAGGAAATCAGTGAACAAGCCAAGGTCAAAAAAAGCCAGGAGAAGCAGGACCGGTACTGGGGTAACCAAGCCAACTAATGGGCAATGTCGATTCCGCACCCGTTGCCATGACGGCGCTCCCCTTATACCGTGCTGTACTAATCAGCAACAGGTGCTGTTGGTGAGCCTGTGGATGTGGGCGTGGCAGTGGGCTACTCTGAAAATAATTTTATTTCAGGAGGAAGTCAGAACTGCTTTAAAAGAACTTAAAGAAAATGTGGGAAAGCTGATTCAAGTTAAAAAGAAATATGAAGAACAAAGTGAACAGATAAAGGTAAAAAAGGTAAAAAGATATAATAATAATCTGTTTTATCATATAAAGTAAAACTGCTGAGCTAAAGTTGTAATAAAATCCTTATTCAACTCCATCTCGATTCCAGGAAATAGAGAGTCAGGTGACTCGGGAATTTGAGGAACTCCAAAGGTTCCTACGAAGTATAGAAGAGGACAGTATCATTGCACTGAGGAAGGAAGAGGAAGAAAAGAGTCAGAGGATGAAGAAGAAGCTGGAAAACGTCTCCATCTCATTAAACAAAATCATTGAGGAGGAACAATGTGGAGACGACATTGCCTTTTTAAAGGTAAGAGCTTGATTTTCCCGCGCTCTTCTCGTTTACACTGAAACACCATTTTTATTTGTTTTATCTTTGAAACAGGAGACATGCGAAAGATGTGTTCCAGTCTAGTTTATCAAAATGAAGAAGTTTTAATACATTACTAATTGTATTTTGGTTAATCTGTTCGTCAGAATTTCCAGAAGATAAAAAAAAGAGTATTTGACAAGATCATAAAGATGACCAGCAGGTATTCGGTTATTTAACAAATTTTATCCACCAGAAACAATTTCAAACCACAAAGTGTCACTGATGCCTGTTCTTCATTGCAGCGATCCATATGGAGGGAAGGATGCCAAGGTGCTTTCAGAGGAGCTGATAGATGTGGGCAAATATCTGTATCCTCTACAGTTCAAAGCTAAGCAGATAATTCATGGTACAGAGGGGCTGGGTGCCAAAGAGGAATCACCCCGTGAAGACACAGATGAATCATTTGAAATTAGTTTAAGTGGAAAGCATTTGAAAATTAGAGGAAACACCCTGCTAATTGAAATACTTTTTTACTAGGTGGCACTGTAATTGATTGTTAAAGTCTGTTACACTTAACATATAGAAATGTAAAGAGTTTAAACACTTATTCCGTATCAGTCAGTTCTCCAGTGACAGGGTCATGGTGGTCCAGAGATTATCCTAGAAGCAGTCAGTTTATACCTCATTTGGGGAGGCAGCCCATGACAGAAGCATTTAAATAATTTTACCAGAGCAATGAAAACAGACATACCATGTGATACATCCATTCCAGTTACGAGAATGTGAATTATAAAGGAGTTTCACTGAATTTCCATAACTTTGTCTTACAAATCATTTTATTTGCACATTTGAAAGGAAATGTCTGCCTTGATTACTGGGGAATTGTTTGTGTAGATTAGTGTTTATGGACACTTGTTTGTGGGGTTCCATTGTTCGTTACATGTTCTTTTGTTTAAGGAAAGTTTCACATTGCATTCTTAGTTGTAGTTAGTCTGAGTTTTGTAAACAGTACCGCACGTGCCGGTAGTGAGGTAAGTAGCATCTCAGTTTTAGGTCCCCTTGAGATACCAATCTTACTGTCCGAGGGAGGTTCTCATCTTCTCTGGAAATATTATAGATTAATTAATAAATGGAAACTGGCCTGTGATGGTGTGTAATGATAAGTAATATGTTATAATGAAGTAATTCTGTTGTTTTTAATGGGATTTTGTGATATTTTCGTATTATTTGGTATCAATTCTAAGTGGGAACATATAAAAATTGAAACTAATGGTAATTACATCTTCCATTTGTAAGAATTTGCCTTATGAAGGGATTTATCAGGAATAAATAACCTGCACTATAACACCCCTTTTCCATATAAAATTGTTAATGCTGAATATTTTGTATTTCGAGGATTTTTTAAACTTCAGCGTGCCACTGTATGTGCTTTATTGTTCAGCACTCTGCAACAGTTTGTTAAGAGAATCGTTTTACAAAAATACATTCAACTGAATGCGTTCAACACTCAATTTCAGTTAATCCTGATCACATGGAAAAGACTGAAGACCAGACTGGGGGCTCGGACTTAACCGCAGGAAAATCCAGCGTGCAGATGGATTCCGTAAACAAGCAAACAATGAATACCAAACAATTAAAAAGTAAGTTTGTTGACTGGAGCTGTGGTGTTCAAAGATAAGCTGAGAAGTTCAAAGTATTGTAACAGTGCTGGTTTAGCCAATGTGTAAATTGTTGTGACTTATTTCTTATTCTGTACAGAGTTCGGTGTTTTGTGTTGATTGGTTGTTTTGTTGTTCATACACATTTCATCACGAGGGGAATCCTGGGAAGTTCCCGGGGTGGCACCTTAACCGTTGGGTGCAGTGGGGAGGCTGTGGGTATCTTAGGGGGGCATACATTTCATTAAAAACTGACAAAGTGTGTTGTGGCACTAATGTTTGTTCTCTTCTAGAACTCCACTACAAATGGGTTAAAATTATTTTAATATTAATATAATTTCTCTATTGGTTATATTTGTGGGGGTGTGGTGGAGCAGTGGGTTAGACCACAGTCCTGCTCTCTGGGGGGTCTGGGGTTCGAGTCCCGCTTGGGGTGCCTTGCGACGGACTGGCGTCCCGTCTTGGGTGTGTCCCCTGCCCCTCCGGCCTTACGCCCTGTGTTACCGGGTAGGCTCCGGTTCCCCTGTGTGGGATGAGCGGTTCTGAAAATGTGTGTGTGTGTGTGTGTGTGTGTGTGTGTGTGTGTGTGTGTGTGTGTGTGTGTGTGTGTGTGTGTGTGTGTGTGTGTGTGTGTGTGTGTGTGTGTGTGTGTGTTATATTTGTTTAGTTAAAATCCATGTGTAATCTGCTAAAACCACCCTGCTATGCATAATTAATCTTAAAAAAACAAAAACAGCTATGTTCAAACTATTACATGTTTGCAAATTTCTTAAAATTCCAAATCATCAATATGTGTTATCAGTTACTATGTTCATTATAGAGTCGATGTCTTTTCCTGGTGTTCTGGTATAATATAGATCTCTGTTCCTCAGAACCACCTTTTCAGCTTGATTAGGAACATTTTGGATCTCTTTTTAAATCGTCTCCATGTGCATTTGTCAAAATTAATGCTTACATTTCCACAAATATTGATCCAAGGTCTTGAAGATCCTTGTACGCAGAAGTCAAAGAAATCCGAAAACAAACCATTTTCCATTTCCCGTCTCAATTCAAAACCACCTCAGGGTCAACTGTTCGCTATCCCTTTGACACTTTGACACTGTCTCCAGTATTTTGTGGCACTAAACAAAAAGTATCAAAATACCTGTTGAACAGTGAAATATGCACCGTATAGCTTTTTCTCTGAGCCTTCATAATCTCTCCATTAAGATGAAAAAGAATGTTATATTGTTTTAATGCATTCATATTTTTGCATTTTCCTTTTGCATGAAAATGATTTTAATATTAATATAATTTCTCTATTGGTTCTATTTTTCTAGTTAAAATCCATGTAGTGGTCAGTGGTGAAACCCTGAAGTCTCACCAGACATTCATGGCAAGGTTGGACATGTCCCTAAAGGAGTGTAACCTGGAGGACTGTAGAGTGGTCATGATCTTCTGCTCCATCTTCCAGCTGGAGGCTGATATTAAGAAGGCTGTGAGAAACATTCCTGGTGAGCATTATTTCTGCCCCTGCTGTTCTGCCTTGAATGGTATCAAATAGTATACAGTGATGTGAAGAATGTACATCTTCTTTCAGATCTATGGTCATATTAGGAAAGAACTCACATTTACACATCTGGCACACACTTGTCTCCAAAGCAGCACACCACCCAATGTAAACAGATGTACATCCCACAACAGACAGAGGATTGAGATATCTACAGACACACAATTATCGAAGTACATCTTATTTGATCAGTACAGCCATAATGACAGCGCACACATTAGCTACTAGAAATTTCCTATGAATAGAATAAAAGACAGATAAACATTGCCAGGTGGTAAGAGATGCTCTTTGAAAGGTTTCAAGAGCATGGCAGGTAAGTGGGCTCAAAAGAGATGGATTTCCAGACCCTTCTTGATGCTGGAAGTGAATCAATGACACGGTGTCCTCCCGGACCGGAAGTGCCGGACCCCACAGGAAGGCGTCTCACAGGGAAATCCAAAAGACATGGTCAAGGAAACAGGCAAATTGTCACCGATGTGCTAACGTAGTCCGAAGGGAGAATCCGAGAATAATAGTCCGGTAAACAGGCAAGAAGCTGATGAAAACAGGAAGACGTAAAGACACAGGAGAAGGAACAAGGAAACGAGGGTGAGGATGAGGACGAAGATGAAGAATCTAGGAAGGCAGGAGAGCTAAGTTAAGATACGCGAGCTAGTACAAAGGCTTAATAAGGTTCCTCATCAGCTTGGGCTCTGAGCTCTCCTTTTATGCACCCGTCCCGTGAGCCGCCGCAGGTGGAGTGGAGGGTGTGACAGTCCTCAGTTCTGAGGGACTGAGGATCTTTGTTCCACGACACTGGGGATAATCTGAGATAACCCTTATCTGCAGTCATAATGATGGAAATGCTCCAAGATTGATAGATACTATACTTTAATTGCCCAGAAGGAAATTGTACAGGGCCGAGCGTTCATACAGCATCGTGGTGACACAAGGCACAAGTACAGGAGTATGTAAATGGGCAGTAAATTTGCAGACAAACAGAAGCAGCATTGAGATGAAGATGGCAAGTGGAAACCTGCAGAGCACACTGCAAATCTGTTCCCCAACCAAATAATGTCCTTCAACTCACTAGCATGACAGGCTTACCACCTCTGTCCCATCACACTTCTGGTTATCTGACATTCATGCAGTCAGATGACATTTTTCTGAAAACAGCTTACAGTGTTGGGCTACATAGAACATTTTCACCTATTTATACAGCTGGGCAATTTTTATTGGAGGAAATTAATGTAAGTGGGATTGTAAAGGGAACCAAATCCGTATGAGGGATCTGAACCAGCAACCTTTGGCTTTGAAAAGAGAAGTGCTATGCTACCAGCAGTCTGATCTGTAAAGTGAACGTCATGCTATATTCTCACATAACACATAAAAGACTTTCTCTTTATTTGCTGAGACAAATTTAAATCCAATAAATGTGTGATTTTGGATAAAGAATGACGCACCGTCAAACTGCTGTGCCAAATGAAAATGGTAGTTAAAGAGCCTGTACTTCACCAGAGGCATATTTGTTTAACTTAACTCTTAATTTCTCTCTGTTGGTCTGTGAGCACATTGATCTCTGTTTATTTTTTCTCCTCCCCGACAGATGACAAACCTATCATTCTGGTGCTCATGCACCACAGTTACAGCCCTGACCACGTTGATGACATTCCGATCACAGCACCCAGGAGCAATGTGGTGAAAGTGGTCCAGTGTGTTTTCCATGAGACAGTTGGACTTCTGGAGTGTGAATTAAACCAGCAAGCAGTGAGAGCAGTGGGATCTGAACTGAAAATGTACTGTTGAAACACTGTACAGGTGGAACATGTGGGATGTATTAACACAGCCTGGTCATATTAATCTTCTTAAATAAAAAGAAATTAACAACATTTATTTCACCATAGCAGTTCAGGTTAAATTCAACTTAAATAGTGGTTCAACAGTAGGGGTCCTCATATGGCAGGATCTGAGACTCATATTCAGAAGTACATTTAAATACAACTTTACATGGTCAAAATATACACACACACACACACACACACACACACACACACACACACACACACACACACACACACACACACACACACACTTTCAGAACCACTTGTCCCATACAGGGTCACGGGGGAACCGGAGCCTACCCAGTGACACAGGGCGTAAGGCCAGAGGGGGAGGGGACACACCCAGGACAGGACGCCAGTCCGTCACAAGGCACCCCAAGCGGGACTCGAACCCCAGACCCACGGGAGAGCAGGACTGTGGTCCAACCCACTGCGCCACCACACCCCCACACCTCCTTGCATGGTCAAAATAATATCTTGTAAAACAGTTTGCTAACAATATGGCATTTTATAATTTTGGCAATGCTAAATCTTATATGTTAATGTGTGAAAAATCTGCAGCTCTTCCATCAGTGTAACAAACAGGGAATTGAATTCTCCAAAATTTGGGGGGCACTGACCTGCATTGCAATGAAATGCTTTGAGAGGCTGGTGCTGGGACACATTAAGGACACAATCCCAGACACTCTGGACCCACCGTAGTTTTCCTGCCGCCACAACAGATCCACTGAAGACGCGATATCACACACACTTCACACCATTCTGTCTCACCTGGATAATAAAAACTGCTATGCAAGGCTATTGTTTGTAGACTATAGCTCAGCATTTAACAGTCATCCCAACCAAGCTGATTCAGAAACTACTAGGGCTGGGACTGAGTGCCGCATTGTGCAATTAGATCCTGGATTTCCTCACCAACAGACCCCAGCGTGTGCAGATTGGCAGTAATACCTCCTCCCCACTGATCTCAACACTGGTACTCCACAGGAAAGTGTCCTGAGCCCAGTGCTATACTCTCAGTTCACACATCACTGTGTGGCCAGTCACAGCTCCAACGCCATCATAAAGTTTGCTGATGATACCACCATTGTGGGTCTGATCACCAACAACAATGAGATGGCCTACAGAGAGGAGGTGAGGCTCCTGGCAGAGTGGTGCCAGGACAACAACCTGTCTCTCAATGTCAGTAAAACTAAGGAGCTGGTGATTGACTTCAGGAAACAGGATACGGTTCAGGCACCCATCTATGTAGGAGGGGACATGGTAGAGAGGGTCAACAGCTTCAAATTCCTTAGGGTCACCCTCACTGCCAAACTCACATGGACTGAGCACACAGCATCGACCATCAAAAAGGCCCATCAACGCCTCCACTTCCTCAGGCGTCTGAAGAAAGCCAGGATGTCCACTACAATCCTCACCACTTTCTACAGGTGTACTGTGGGGTCTGTCCTCACAGGGTGTATTACATCCTGGGGTGGCAGCTGCTCCGTACAGGACAAGAAAGCCCTACAGAGGGTGGTCAAAACAGTTCAGGGAATCATCGGCACACAGCTACCAGCAGTCCAGGACACCTACGCCACACGCTGCCTCTGAAAGATGATGCGCATCATGAGAGATCATAGTCATCCCGCACGGGCACTTTTCTCTTCCCTACCATCTGCAAAATGGCTTAGGTCTATTCGAACCCGCACAGCTAGGTACAGGAATAGCTTTTACCCCACTGCTGCTCTCGTTCTGAGTTCTCTGACTGTCAACTGGCATTATTGTTACTACTGTTACCATTATTTATTGCTATTGCTGTTGCACTACTCACTGTCATTGTTTTGTTTGTGCACTATTTCTATTGTCTTTGTCCATAGTGTGTGGAGAAGCATTCAGGAAGATTTTCATGATACATGTACATGGTACTTGTATCTATGACAATAAACTTGAAACCTGAGCTTGAACTTGTTTCAATGGTGCAGTAGTTGGGTTGTGGTTCAAATCAATGTGTGACCTGATTGATGTGGGTTACAATACCATGTAACTACAACCGAACACATGAACAAGCTCTTTGTGCTATAACTCCCTTAGCGAGTAGGTATGTTGTGTACACGAGGTGTAAGAGTACAAACACCAAATCTCCTTCATGTCACTTGATCTCATAGACACAGATTTTGATATATTTTGCTCCACAACTTTAATCTCAATTTATCGAAACTTTGGAAACATGTTGACAATGTGGGGACAAAAAGGAGGAAATTTATAATCTCAAAGCATCCACGTGTTAATTATTCATGACACAGATTACTGGTATGTCATTAATTTCCTTGTGGTGTGATATATGATCACTTTTCTTACATTACTGTATTCTTGGGGTGGAGATAATGGCTCACTGGGTACTTCTCTTGGCTGGTGTGAGAAAAAAACGAGCTCTGTGTGACATGTGACTGGCACCAGTGAAATGATTTTTCCACTTGTGGGATTAATAAAGTGTGATTATTATCTGTATTCAAATGATTGGTCTGTGTTGTTATGAAGATTATGTAAAGGAATGACAAATACTTTAAAGCAAGCACTTCTACAAAAGAAGGAAAACACAGATTATGGAAGGGTTTGATAAAGGGATATGGGACAAGGAGCACCTTCCTCATGTCTATTCCTCAGAATAGATTCCAGACCACTGTGACCATGCACTGGACAAGTTGTTAGTGATAAATTATGAGCAGAATCAGACAAATTTATGTCTGTCTATTTATTCACATGTAATGTTCTTAGCTAAAACATTAGACAGCACAATAAAAAGGATATTTAAAACAGAAAAACATAAAATGGCAACAAAAAACCTGGTATTCAATCAATACTTTCATTATTACAAACATCCATACCACCCTTAGAGATTTCGCTCCCTTTTATGATCCAACACAGCAATTCTAAATCACTTTGTCCACCTCTAAAACAAAAGTCAGAAACATATGCAGTCACAAGTATTGGTGAAAATAATAATCTGCAGTTTTGTAACCTAAAAAGTCTGACATTCCCAACTTAATCCTACAAAACCGCACTATGCTACTAAAATAAGACTAAACCATCACATAAGACAGGATCACATGATTTAGACATTCCAAACATTACTAACATTAACTTTTCATGCTTATATTTTAAGCAGAATAAACTTGATAACAAAAGCATACTTTGTTTGCATACAAATGACACCATTCATTAATATTTATTAATAGCAGCAGATTAATATTAAATGTGGAAGCACCTCAACTTTTAACTGTTTATATTCCTGGGTGACCAGCCTGCCCTGACCTAATGGTATACCGGAATGATGAGGTGCCACTTTAGCCTGGGCAATATGGACTGGAGAGGACTGGAGAGAAGTCTGCTTTCTTCTTCTCCCCTCCCTTACCCATATCTGGCCACGGCACAACAAAAACAGTATACGCATGGCTGCCACAAAGAATCAAAATGTGACCATTGTAGCCTCTTTCTAAGCATTGTCAAGACTTCCTTAATTATCTCACACACACACACACACATTTTCTGAACTGCTCGTCCCATACAGGGTCACGGGGAACCGGAGCCTACCCGGCAACACAGGGCGTAAGGCCGGAGGGGGAGGGGACACACCCAGGACGGGACGCCAGTCCGTCGCAAGGCACCCCAAGCGGGACTCGAACCCCAGACCCACCGGAGAGTAGGACCTGGTCCAACCCACTGCGCCACCGCGCCCTCACCTCCTTAATTATCATTTTTGATCAAAATTAAAGTTGCATACTTTATTATATATAGCATAGTGTACCATTTGTAATGTCAGGGTAGTTTAGTTCATTTTTATAAGCAAAAGTAAAATTTTGTTTATAGTGAAAGTGAAAATGTGAGATACAGAAAGTGAAAGTATCCGGACTTGTCTGAAAGAAACACTGTGCATCTAGAGCTGTAAAATGGGGTCTACTACTTCATCTCTGAATCAAGAGATCTCTTGTCCTATTTGCGATGAAATCTTCAAGGATCCTTATATCCTCAAATGTGGCCACAGCTTCTGCAGATCCTGTCTGAAGCAGTTCTGGGAACGGAAGGAAAATCAGGAATGTCCTTTATGTGGTATTTGCTCGGTGGACGAACCAGTGTTAAACCTGGCTTTAAAACAGGTTATTGATGTGTACTTACAGAAAAGTAACAATGATCCAAATCAGAGGGAACTGTATTGCAGAGACCACGGAGTTAAATTTCTTATCTTCTGTGAGGACGACCAGGAACTCATCTGCTGCAGCAGGGAGTGTCAGAAATCAAACAAACACAGAAACCACCAGCACTGTGCAGTTGGAAAGGCTGTCTGGGGTAAAAAGGTAAGCTGATGTACACGAGCAGGATTTATGTGTTAAAAGTAAGTCATCTGAATAATATTTGTGGACAAAAGACAAGTTAAAGGCTACATTTTAAAGGGAAAGAGCAAGTTGCAGGTTTTTCTCCCTTAGTCAGTATAATGTGTTCCTGAAGATCAGCTTTTAAAGAGAATTGTCTAAAGAAGCCCTTTGCATTAACAGTAACTTGACTGAGGAAAAACAGAGGAGTGATCCTGAGCCACAAGAGGTTCACCTTTCTTCCTTCTAAACTCTAAAACACAGACAACATATAATTGGTGTACATAAACTGCTCTCTACACCTTTAAATGTAGATGTAACACACATAACGAACACATCCGTACACACCGTTTATTATTATTATTGTTATTATTATTGTGGCGCGCAGCGCCGTGAGTTTGGATGGGGCGAAGAAGGATGCAGAGGTCGCGTTCATCACCAACGTTTTATTTGAACACCGGCACCAGGGAAATGACGCTCTCGGTCCGAGGACCCCGTTTCAAGCAGGACCTGCACCTCAAGCCAGCCTTCCCAGCCTGCTTAGCGCCTCCAGGCTCTCTCCTCTTTCTCCCCTGGCAGACGCAATCACCCCCTTATATTCCCCCAAATGCTAACCAATTACAATAAACACGTTTCCCGCTCAAACACAGTAACGCGGGTAGTTACATTATTATTACACAGTAGCTGAAGACACAAATTCGAAACGAAAAGTTTGTGAATTCAGAACAGTGCATAAAATTTCTTTGTAAAATTCCTTTGTGTGAAAATGTGGGTGTCATGGTCGTGGACGGGAGATGAGAGGTAGAGTTTGGGCCCAAGTGCGGGTGCTGATGTTTCAGGGTCAAAAACACGGGAACAATCAGAGGCGGAGGTTGGGGACAGGCGAGGATCTTCCGAGGGACGAACGTCGTTTCAGGGGCAAAGCAGTATTCAGGAAATCAGTGAACAAGCCAAGGTCAAAAAAAGCCAGGAGAAGCAGGACCGGTACTGGGGTAACCAAGCCAACTAATGGGCAATGTCGATTCCGCACCCGTTGCCATGACGGCGCTCCCCTTATACCGTGCTGTACTAATCAGCAACAGGTGCTGTTGGTGAGCCTGTGGATGTGGGCGTGGCAGTGGGCTACTCTGAAAATAATTTTATTTCAGGAGGAAGTCAGAACTGCTTTAAAAGAACTTAAAGAAAATGTGGGAAAGCTGATTCAAGTTAAAAAGAAATATGAAGAACAAAGTGAACAGATAAAGGTAAAAAAGGTAAAAAGATATAATAATAATCTGTTTTATCATATAAAGTAAAACTGCTGAGCTAAAGTTGTAATAAAATCCTTATTCAACTCCATCTCGATTCCAGGAAATAGAGAGTCAGGTGACTCGGGAATTTGAGGAACTCCAAAGGTTCCTACGAAGTATAGAAGAGGACAGTATCATTGCACTGAGGAAGGAAGAGGAAGAAAAGAGTCAGAGGATGAAGAAGAAGCTGGAAAACGTCTCCATCTCATTAAACAAAATCATTGAGGAGGAACAATGTGGAGACGACATTGCCTTTTTAAAGGTAAGAGCTTGATTTTCCCGCGCTCTTCTCGTTTACACTGAAACACCATTTTTATTTGTTTTATCTTTGAAACAGGAGACATGCGAAAGATGTGTTCCAGTCTAGTTTATCAAAATGAAGAAGTTTTAATACATTACTAATTGTATTTTGGTTAATCTGTTCGTCAGAATTTCCAGAAGATAAAAAAAAGAGTATTTGACAAGATCATAAAGATGACCAGCAGGTATTCGGTTATTTAACAAATTTTATCCACCAGAAACAATTTCAAACCACAAAGTGTCACTGATGCCTGTTCTTCATTGCAGCGATCCATATGGAGGGAAGGATGCCAAGGTGCTTTCAGAGGAGCTGATAGATGTGGGCAAATATCTGTATCCTCTACAGTTCAAAGCTAAGCAGATAATTCATGGTACAGAGGGGCTGGGTGCCAAAGAGGAATCACCCCGTGAAGACACAGATGAATCATTTGAAATTAGTTTAAGTGGAAAGCATTTGAAAATTAGAGGAAACACCCTGCTAATTGAAATACTTTTTTACTAGGTGGCACTGTAATTGATTGTTAAAGTCTGTTACACTTAACATATAGAAATGTAAAGAGTTTAAACACTTATTCCGTATCAGTCAGTTCTCCAGTGACAGGGTCATGGTGGTCCAGAGATTATCCTAGAAGCAGTCAGTTTATACCTCATTTGGGGAGGCAGCCCATGACAGAAGCATTTAAATAATTTTACCAGAGCAATGAAAACAGACATACCATGTGATACATCCATTCCAGTTACGAGAATGTGAATTATAAAGGAGTTTCACTGAATTTCCATAACTTTGTCTTACAAATCATTTTATTTGCACATTTGAAAGGAAATGTCTGCCTTGATTACTGGGGAATTGTTTGTGTAGATTAGTGTTTATGGACACTTGTTTGTGGGGTTCCATTGTTCGTTACATGTTCTTTTGTTTAAGGAAAGTTTCACATTGCATTCTTAGTTGTAGTTAGTCTGAGTTTTGTAAACAGTACCGCACGTGCCGGTAGTGAGGTAAGTAGCATCTCAGTTTTAGGTCCCCTTGAGATACCAATCTTACTGTCCGAGGGAGGTTCTCATCTTCTCTGGAAATATTATAGATTAATTAATAAATGGAAACTGGCCTGTGATGGTGTGTAATGATAAGTAATATGTTATAATGAAGTAATTCTGTTGTTTTTAATGGGATTTTGTGATATTTTCGTATTATTTGGTATCAATTCTAAGTGGGAACATATAAAAATTGAAACTAATGGTAATTACATCTTCCATTTGTAAGAATTTGCCTTATGAAGGGATTTATCAGGAATAAATAACCTGCACTATAACACCCCTTTTCCATATAAAATTGTTAATGCTGAATATTTTGTATTTCGAGGATTTTTTAAACTTCAGCGTGCCACTGTATGTGCTTTATTGTTCAGCACTCTGCAACAGTTTGTTAAGAGAATCGTTTTACAAAAATACATTCAACTGAATGCGTTCAACACTCAATTTCAGTTAATCCTGATCACATGGAAAAGACTGAAGACCAGACTGGGGGCTCGGACTTAACCGCAGGAAAATCCAGCGTGCAGATGGATTCCGTAAACAAGCAAACAATGAATACCAAACAATTAAAAAGTAAGTTTGTTGACTGGAGCTGTGGTGTTCAAAGATAAGCTGAGAAGTTCAAAGTATTGTAACAGTGCTGGTTTAGCCAATGTGTAAATTGTTGTGACTTATTTCTTATTCTGTACAGAGTTCGGTGTTTTGTGTTGATTGGTTGTTTTGTTGTTCATACACATTTCATCACGAGGGGAATCCTGGGAAGTTCCCGGGGTGGCACCTTAACCGTTGGGTGCAGTGGGGAGGCTGTGGGTATCTTAGGGGGGCATACATTTCATTAAAAACTGACAAAGTGTGTTGTGGCACTAATGTTTGTTCTCTTCTAGAACTCCACTACAAATGGGTGAAAATTATTTTAATATTAATATAATTTCTCTCGGGGGTGCGGTGGCGCAGTGGGTTGGACCGCGGTCCTACTCTCTGGTGGGTCTGGGGTTCGAGTCCTGCTTGGGGTGCCTTGTGACGGACTGGCGTCCCGTCCTGGGTGTGACCCCTCCCCTCCAGCCTTACGCCCTGAGTTGCTGGGTTAGGCTCCGGTTCCCCGTGACCCCGTATGGGACAAGCGGTTCTGAAAATGTGTGTGTGTGTGTGTGTGTGTGTATAATTTCTCTATTGGTTATATTTGTTTAGTTAAAATCCATGTGTAATCTGCTAAAACCACCCTGCTATGCATAATTAATCTTAAAAAAACAAAAACAGCTATGTTCAAACTATTACATGCTTGCAAATTTCTTAAAATTCCAAATCATCAATATGTGTTATCAGTTACTATGTTCATTATGGAGTCGATGTCTTTTCCTGGTGTTCTGGTATAATATAGATCCCTGTTCCTCAGAACCACCTTTCCAGCTTGATTAGGAACCTTTTGGATCTCTTTTTCAATCGTCTCCATGTGCATTTGTCAAAATTAATGCTTACATTTCCACAAATATTGATCCAAGGTCTTGAAGATCTTTGTACGCAGAGGTCAAAGAAATCCGAAAACAAACCATTTTCCATTTCCCGTCTCAATTCAAAACCACCTCAAGGTAAACTGTTCGCTATCCCTTTGACACTTTGACACTGTCTCCAGTATTTTGTGACACTAAACAAAAAGTATCAAAATACCTGTTGAACAGTAAAATGTGCATCGTATAGCTTTGTCTCTGAGCTTGCATAATCTCTGCACTAGAATGAAATAGGATTTTATATTGTTTTAATGCATTCATAGTTTTGTATTTGCCCTGTCTGCCCAGTTAAAGTCCACATAGCGGTCAGTGGCCCCACCCTGAACTCGCACCAGACATTCATGAAAAAGCTGGACATGTCTCTGGAGGAGTGCAGCCTGGAGAACTGCAGTGTGATCCTGGTCTTCTGTCCCGTCGTCACTCGGATGGGGACGGACGTGGACACAGGTGTGAAAAATGTTCCAGGTGAGATCTGAGTCCTTTCTGATTCCTTCGGTGGTCTGTAACAATGCGTAATTTTGCATAAAGAATGAGAACCATTATAAACCTTCATAACCTAAACTGCTGCGCCAGATGTGGATGCTAGAGTTAAAGAACCACGATAAGCCTGTTGTTGCTTAGAGTTACATTTGTCTGACTTAACTCTTAATTTCTCTATGCTGGTTTGTGGACACACTGCTACCTTCCAAAAGAGCTTCCTTTTGACACCTGTTCTCTCTCTGTTAAGAAACAGAAACTGTGTTTGTTCTTGGAAAAAACACCTTTGTCTGACTGATTTCACTATAGACACACATCTCGGTTTATTTCCTCTGCTTCCTGACAGATGACAAACCTGTCATTCTGGTGCTCATGCACTACAGTTACAACCCAGACCACGTTGATGACATTCCGATCACAGCACCCAGGAGCAACGTGGTGAAAGTGGTCCAGTGTGTTTTCCATGACACAGTTGGATTTCTGGAGTGTGAATTAAACCAACGAGCAGTGAGTGCAGTGAGAGCTGAGTTGCAAAACTTCAAGACAAACACTGTAGTGGCCGGACATGTAGGAGGTACTTTGGCACCACCGCCTAGTCAAACATACCCTTAAATAAAATGAAACAGTTCAGCTACATTTATTCATTTAGCACCCTGCTATGCAAAATTAATCTTAAAAAAACAGAAAAACAGCTATGTTCAAACTATAACATGCTTGCAAATTGCTTAAAATTCCAAATCATCAATGTGTGTTATCAATTACTATGTTCATTATAGAGTCAATGTCTTTTCCTGGTGTTCTGGTATAATATAGATTCCTGTTCCTCAGAACCACCTTTTCAGCTCAGTTAGGAACCTTTTGGATCTCTTTTTCAATCATCTCCATGTGCATTTGTCAAAATTAATGCTTACATTTCCACAAATATTGATCCAAGGTCTTGAAGATCCATGTATGCAGAAGTCAAAGAAATCCAAAAACAAACTATTTTCCATTTCCCGTCTCAATTCAAAACCACCTCAAGGTAAACTGTTCGCTATCCCTTTGACACTTTGACACTGTCTCCGGTATTTTGTGGCACTAAACAAAAAGTATCAAAATACCTGTTGAACAGTAAAATGTGCATCGTATAGCTTTGTCTCTGAGCTTGCATAATCTCTGCACTAGAATGAAATAGGATTTTATATTGTTTTAATGCATTCATAGTTTTGTATTTGCCCTGTCTGCCCAGTTAAAGTCCACATAGCGGTCAGTGGCCCCACCCTGAACTCGCACCAGACATTCATGAAAAAGCTGGACATGTCTCTGGAGGAGTGCAGCCTGAAGAACTGCAGTGTGATCCTGATCTTCTGTCCCATCGTCACTCGGATGGGGACGGACGTGGACACAGGTGTGAAAAGTTTTCCAGGTGAGATCTGAGTCCTTTCTGATTCCTTCGGTGGTCTGTAGCAATGCGTAATTTTGCATAAAGAATGAGAACCATTATAAACCTTCATCTTTAACAAATAACCTAAACTGCTGCGCCAGATATAGATGCTAGAGTTAAAGAACCACGATAAGCCTGTTGTTGCTTAGAGGTACATTTGTCTGACTTAACTCTTAATTTCTCTATGCTGGTTTGTGGACACACTGCTACCTTCCAAAAGAGCTTCCTTTTGACACCTGTTCTCTCTCTGTTAAGAAACAGAAACTGTGTTTGTTCTTGGAAAAAACACCTTTGTCTGACTGGTTTCACTATAGACACTCATCTCGGTTTATTTCCTCTCCTTCCTGACAGATGACAAACCCGTCATTCTGGTGCTCATGCACCACAGTTACAACCCAGACTACACTGATGACATTCCGATCACAGCACCCAGGAGCAACGTGGTGAAAGTGGTCCAGTGTGTTTTCCATGACACAGTTGGACTTCTGGAGTGTGAATTAAACCAACGAGCAGTGAGTGCAGTGAGAGCTAAGTTGCAACAATTCCAGACAAACACTGTAGTGGCCGGACATGTAGGAGGTACTTTGGCACCACCGCCTAGTCAAAAACACCCTTAAATAAAATGAAATAGTTCATCTACATTTATTCATTTAGCAGATGCTTCTCTCCAGAGTGACTTCCAATAAACAATTAGCAGTTTCATCCCACACCTTTTCACCTATAGTGACTTACAATGCTAGATAGACTACTTACAATGAGTCACTCAGTTATTCACCTGTGAAAATCTCTCTCACGCGCGCACACACACACTCACTCTCTCATCACTCACTCACTCACTACGGGCAATGCAGCGTCACTAATTTACTCAAAACACCTCCTTGGACTACAGGAGGAAACCCACAAAAACATGAAGAGAACATTTAAATTACATACAGACTGAGCAGGGATCGAACCCATGTCCTTCCACACCACCTAGGCGCTGTGAGACAACAGCACTACTTGCTGCACTACCAAACCTCCGCTTCCATGTATTTACCCAGCTGAATCTGAATACTCTACTGAGGCATGTTGTATTAAATCAGTGGAGCAGTAATTGCTTGTAACAGTGGTTGTGTAGCAGCTAAAGTAGACGTGGGACCTGTATGCTGTAGGTTACAATCCCAGGGACACTGCAGATGAACCCTTGAGCTTGGTGTTTACCCTTGAATTCCCTCACTGAGTAGATTTGTGTACAAGTGGGTGAGTGGAAGGAGTACAGAGCTCTAAACTGCTTTTTAATTACTTTCTCATAGACACAGATGTACAGTAAACTACAGATGTTGAAAAACTACTGTATTTCTTCCCAAGAGCTTCACTGTTATCTGTAATCACTCTGGAAACAGGCTGACAACATTTCAAACACAAGTTTGGGCGGCTCTGTGATCCAGATGTGAAATTCTTGCAAATTAGTCCTGATGTAAAAACTTCTGTGTGTTTATTAATTTCAGTGTCACTTAATAGTTTGATGTGATATGATGTCTGATCCTCTGTATTTTTGTGTGTTTATGTAAAATCACATATAAACAGAAAAATTATTAAGAAACAAGCCCAATTTACATACTGTGTAGATGTGTTATATTAATTCTGCTTTGGAATTGCAATAAAGACAGTGAATCTGCACTCCGACTTCAGTGATAGAAATGTCTCAGACTGAAGTTCATATTAACTTTCTTATCTAAACTCCATGGTAGGATGGCATTGGTAGGAAAAAGGTTTCAGCAGTCCAGTTTATACTGATATCACAGAGAGCATTAATCACAGCCATCAAACCTCCTGGCTGATGAGGCCTTAAAGGTCTTGAATTGTTTGGTAAGTGTGGGGTTCGAGTACAACTCAGGAGGTGTATTTTTCTCCCTGCGTTTGCACCCCTGAGAAGGCACAGGCAAAATGCATCTGTTCCTCTATTGGAAACCATGAGCAGTACCTATGAGCTGAGTTGGATCTGAAGGCAGTTCTGCCCATCCAGTGCATAAGGTAAACCTGTGACCTCATTGCTGTAGGTTACAATTTTTGGGACACTGCAGAAGAACCTTTGAATGTGATTTTTGCCCCTCAGTTCCCTCACTCAGTAGATATGATGTGTACACATGGGTGTGGTGTAAAACTGGACATGTGAATAGCTTTAACTCCGCTTGTCTCATAGGCACAGATAATACAGTAAACGATGTATTTTTACCCACTGCTTTCACTGTTTTCTTTCAACAGCTTGGAAACTGGCCAACAAAGTTTCAGACACAGCTTTTGGCCATTTGGAGTTCCACAGATCTCAAAAATTTTAACCTCCTGTGTGTAAACTGCTCATTTCAGTGTTTGCTGAGGGACCAGTTCCAGCCATTTCTTTGCGGTTTGTGGCCATAGAGATTCTTGTCATTTACTGTCGCAGTACACTGAATTACGAACATCTTTAACCAGAGAAAGAAAAACACGAGATGTACATACTGTCATGTTTATGTTGGTTATAATGAAATGTGAGGATGTTTTATGTTTGTGATGTGTAATGTTGGAAGTTTTATTTTGTTCTTATGGTATTGAATAAGTATAGCCTATAGCAAAAAAAGTAGGTGTTCACTAAAGCGCACGTTCCTTTTACCTTGACTCCTGAGCTGGTTTCTAAATTCTAGTAGCTCCGTGGGCAGGAAGCTATTTTGCAGGAATGTGGTCAAGGCGCTCGACGCGAGGTTTTGGCTTTCACTTTCGTTTTCCGAGAAACTCACCTTCACACATGATGAAGAGGTGTAAACAATTCTAGTATTTTCGTGTTCAGACGGCGAAAGAATAACCCGATTGAGGAACTAAAACAGTAATAAGGTTATACTGAATAAAAAAATAACAATAGAGGAGTATTTTTTTTCAGTCTGATACCTAGGCTATTTACGTCTGCTGAGGTCCATTTCTGGACGAGTACGTATTTAAGTATAGCACTGACTGAAGTAATTTGTGCGCTTCGAATTCCAGATTCCCTGTGCTTTTGTTTCTTCATTTACACTACGATACAGTTCGTTTAGCAGAAGGTTTTTAATGTTTCGAAGCACAGATAATGTTACCAATTGTAATATACACGTGCACCTGGTGATATGAACATCGCGAACATACATTTTAGAAGATGCATGCATGCACGAGTTTATTTCTTTAGTTTAAAATGCATTTCAATGCGTCCTACGGTATTTGCAGCAATTTCCCTGCCGCAGTGCATTAATGATGTGTTTCCGTTTCGCGCCACAAGGCGGCAGTAAAACACACTGACTAGGGGGTTGGGGGGGGGATGTACTTAAGGCTCCAGAAATCACAAAGAACCAAAGAACACGTCGAGGTTACGATTTCTTCTCTCAGCGACGTTGCCATGAAGCACGTAAAGTTAAGTTACAGTACCTATAGTGCAAAGTTTAAGGAAGTGTACCAGAAACTTCTCTTAAAAGTACAATTTCTTCAGAAGATTACTAAAAGTAACAGACAGAGTAAATGTAACATGTTACTACCTACTTCTGCACCCAGTAAGTAGACAAAGTCCTTTGATTAACTAGTAAAACAGAGATGCTAGAATAGTGTTTCAGTCTGATAAATGAACTCTTCCCCGGGTTGAGGACTATACCGATACACTTTCGTGGGTTTGTATTTTAGGTAAATTTCCCTGAAACAAAGAAGCTTTTTAAAAGAATTCCCCATGGAGAAATTTAGATATAATGACCTGATGTCCATCCTGTCCAGGGTGTACTTCGCATACCTTTATCCATTTAGCTGGCACTTTTCTCCAAAGCAACTTACAATGTTAAGCTCCTCATAACTACTTTCCCCATTCATACTCCTGGGTAATTTTGCTAGAGTGATTTAGAATAAGTACCATGATCAAGGGTGCTACAGCAATAGGTGGGTTTTGAACCAGCAACCTTCAAATCTAAAGATAGCAGCTGTGCTGCACTATCAGTTGCTTAGGTGTCTTTTGTGGTTGGGATGGGAATAGCTCCAGATGGCCATAACCCAGATTTTGACAGGTGGTTAATGACAGCGGGTGAGTGGTGAACCCTATCAGTTTGTCAAAGAAAAATTTTAACGTTGAATTGTCCGTGTATACTCTCTTCCACAGTTAAAACTGCAAATTCAGGTGGATCAACTTAACACTTCTCCAATGAGTACAGAAGAAAGAGCGAGGCTTATGGACTCTGAAAGTCTATCAGCAGGATGGTCGAAAAACGGTAGAAATGGCGAAGCATTTTTTTCACACAGAGACACCATATAATAGCTGACACTTGGGCTCAGGGACATTTTCAGTTTCGATTACTTGCACTCCTTGTGTTACAGTGTTTTTGACTGTGTACCTGTCCTGTGATCGGCGAATGTTTTTTCCATCTTGCACATTTTGGTGCTGGCCGTGTGTTTTGAGTTAAATGCACGTTATGGACACAAGGCATCACAAGCAGCAGAAAGTTATTGTATGTTCATATCCAAAGACATTTACTTAAGTTTCTTTCTGAGCTTAATGTGAACATATATGTATATGATTGTAAACAATTCTTTGCTTCTCTACAACTAACTCCAGGTGGTGATAATTCTTCAGACGCTTGGTGGAAACGGCTGACATTATACAGAAAGCCATGTGCACACTTCCTTTTTAAAGGTAAATAGTCCAGGTATTCATGTTTGTTCTCTATATAATGTATTTTTCAATGATAAAGTGTTTATTTTTTATATTAACAACAGAACTGGGTCACAATATTTAAGATAGAATCAGTACACTGGCTCCTTATGTTACAGGTATGTAATCTATGAATTTTCAAGCATATGATCATTTTCAAATTGATTTATTTATTCTTAATTATATTTTTTAATTTTCTTTTTTATATCTGATTTGTAGGGGGTGCAGTGGCGCAGTGGGTTGGACCGCAGTCCTGCTCTCCAGTGGGTCTGGGGTTCGAGTCCCGCTTGGGGTGCCTTGTGATGGACTGGCGTCCCGTCCTGGGTGTGTCCCCTCCCCCTCCGGCCTTACGCCCTGTGTTGCCGGGTTGGCTCCGGTTCCCCGTGACCCCGTATGGGACAGGCGGTTCAGGAAGTGTGTGTGTATCTGATTTGTCTGTTGAGGAATGAAACTGACATATTTCTGTGTCCTGCTGTTGGCAACAAATGCACTCCAACAGAACAGGAATGTAATAAAGTATTTTGGTTTATTCGAGCTGTATCCAAGACTTACAGAACTTCTAAATATATTGATGGATATCTGTTAAACTAAAAAACTATAGTGTAGTGGATATAACTTCTAGTCCCAGCTGTGTTCATAAACTGAAGAGCCAGTGTACCAAAACAACGCAAATACAATTACAATAAACAGCACAATGGCAAAAGATTATAATGCAGGCTGAGTGTTAACTTTGAGAGAATAAAATTAGAGACTTGAGTCAAACACATATTTGTGGAGGGGACAATAGTCAACATGTGTTCCATACCTTTATGTGAGATTTAATTTAACAGGTGTATAGAAAACTTTTTGTTCGTGATGAGATTTATTTTCAACCGCTATGAACATGTAAATATGACATAATAAGTAAATAATGATTTTTTTCTTCTCAACCTGCTGTTACAGGTGTTATATATATATATGTACGGCTTTAGCATTCTTATGGAGATGCCTGAAGGGATTGTGTGTATTTATATTTTTAAGAAGACAGCCTGTTTGTTCCTCTCCAGGTAAGCAGTTATATTTTCAACTGCTCTGAACACACAGGTATTTTCCAGACTTCCGCTTAAAAAGAGTAAAACTAAAAAGCCAAATGACATCACCATTCCAGAGTTGTTTGTCCTATCAAGTCTTAGCCTTGCTGCTTTAATCAAACCAGGTCTCCATGCTGTAAATGATCAAATATAACCAGGGCTCTGCTACTGGTGGTGTGTGAGACCCTCAGATCTATTTCACATCAAGTTGACTTTCTTCAGGAAAAGTCGCATGTCAGCATGATCTAGAAAGTGTTCATTTTGTATATTTTGCCCTTTGTCCATCTCCCCAGTCAAAATCCATGTCTTGGTCAGGGGCATGACCCTGAACTCCCACAAGACATTCATGAGAACGCTGGACATGTCCTTGGAGGAGTCTACCCTGGAGGAGTGCAGTGTGATCCTGGTCTTCTGTTCCATTACCACTCGGATGGGGACGGCTATAGAGGGGACCATGAATGTCATTCCAGGTGATCTTTAGATCCACATGCACTGTTTTAACGTTTATGGCCTTTAACTGTGTGTAACAAAAATCACATATGACATACTGGGGTGGTGACAGCGGATGGGCTTGTGGATTTTATTACACTTCTTGTCCATATTCATTAAAGAAAACGTAAAGATAAGTAATAAATTGAAACGATATGCTGTTTGGTTAAAAAATATTTTTACATCAGTATGCAGTGACTAGGGGCATGGTGGCGCAGTGGGTTGGACCGAGTCCTGCTCTCCGGTGGGTCTGGGGTTTCAGTCCTGCTTGGGGTGCCTTGTGACAGACTGGCATCCCGTCCTGGGTGTGTCTCCTCCCCCTCCAGCCTTACGCCCTGAGTTGCCGGGTTAGGCTCCGGTTCCCCGTGACCCAGTATGGGACAAGCGGTTCAGACAATGCAGTGACTATAAAAAGTAACCCCACTGGACTTTTTTGCATTTTATTTTGTTGCAGTATGGAACCATTAATGCATTTAAATGAAGAATTTTCGTTGCTCATCAACAAAAGTGCTCTGTAATGCCAGAATATATAAAAAAAAAACACTAAAACAGAAAATAATTGACCCATTGTACAGTGTGCAGAGCATGGAACAGAAGAGCATGGAGTGAATCGACATCCCAGCTTTATGTCTTGTCATCTGTTGTACTTTTAAGCAAATGGTTTGTGATAACAAAATGCTATTTAACATGTCTTCAATGTTTGAGAAGAACTGCTGCAGCTTATAAAGGATTAGACACTCATATTGCGTAAATACCAACAGAGCATTATTGGTCTGAATGGTATAGTTTATCTTATATTATGGAAAAGCCATAAGCTGTAGAATGTTTGCAAAGATACATGAATTAGCGTAATCCAGGGGTAGGTCCTGGTGACCCTATTCCGGGCAGAGTAAACGTTCGCTTGTTCCCATTTGCCATAGGGGTTTTTCAGATCGTTTTAGTCTAGATCCTCACTCCAGACCTGGTCATCATGGGAGACCCTACCAGGAGCATACTGCTCCTGACGATGTAGCTCTGGGGATCCCTGGATCACGCAAGCCCTTCCGTCACAACAAGACCCCGATTCAGGAAGAGAGCATTTACCCCAGGTGGAGGAGTTTAAGTATCTTGGGGTCTTGTTCACAGGTGAAGGGAAATGGGAGCGTGAGATCAGTTGCAGACTGGGAGCAACGGCAGCAATAATGCAGTCACTGTACTGGACTGTAGTGATGAAGGAGGAGCTGAGCCACAAGGCAAAACCCTCTATTTATAGATCGGGCTACGTCCCTTCTCTCAGCAATGGTCATGAACTCTGGGTACTGACCGAAAGAATAAGATCGTGCATACAAGCAGGTGTTGGGACTCACTCTCTGTGACAGGGTGAGGAGTTCGGACACCCAGGAGGAGCTTAGAGTAGAGCCGCTACTCCTCCGCATTGAGAGGAGCCAGTTGAGATGGTTTAGCCATTAGGTAAGGATGCCCCCTGGGTGCCTCCCTTTGGAGGTATACTAGGCACGGCTGACTGGGACGAGGCCCCAAGGTTGGCCCAGGACCCGCTGGAGGGATTTTATCTCCCAGCTTACCTGGGAGCAGCTGGGGATCCCCCGGGTTCAGCTGGAGGAAGTTGCTGGGAACAGGGATGTCTGGACTTCTGTGCTTTCCCTATTGCCACCGTGACCCTAGAAGGACAAGCAGGCAAGAAAATGGATGGATGGTAATAAACTAAGTAGTATTATTTTAATTTTTATGAATTATTTCCTTCCATCCATCTATTACAAAAAGGCACCCAGGGTAGTGTTATAATAAGTATTATAATGTAAGAACAAATATTTAAACTCTAACACTATTTGTTGCTACTCTTGCTATTTGTTTCATTTTTGAATTTGACTTTTGAATGATTTTGAACACATTTTTCTGATTTTGTAGAGGAATTGGCAAGGTGTATCCATTTTAATCCTGTTCCTCAATGTTCTTTACTGTTTTCATGCATACCATGACCTATTATTGGAACCAGTGTTGTGTTTATTTGTGGGTCATCCAGCCTGAAAAATAAACTGATTATACATCCACCATAATCATAATTCTTAAAAGGCATATGCATGTATTATAATCATGGAACAAGTAATGAACACTTGTAAAAAGGCAGCAGTTTTTTTTCTGTTAATATATTATAGTTTCTGACATGAGGCTGTACAAGTGTTAATCATAAAAAAACTGACATGTCTCTAATTTATCTGTTAGTGTGTCTATCAGTGGACTTACTAACCTGCCTAATTCCTCTCTTTCCTGACAGATGAAAAACCTGCCATTTTGGTGCTCATGCACCACAGCTGCAACCCTGATCACATTGATGACATCCCAATTAAAGCATCTAAGAGCAATGTAGTGGTTGTCACCCATTGTGTTTTCCATGAATCGAGTGGACTGATAGAGTGCAAGTTAAACCAACAAGCAGTGAGTGAAGTGAGATCTAAGCTTAAATTCTACCAGAGAAACACTTTATAGATAGAACACATTGGATGTAGCGGGTTAACAACCCCTCAAATAAAAAATATAAATGAAAAACAGCTGTATTCTAAGTATGAAGTACCCATTAACTGATCATTTTAAAGCTTGTGTGTATTAATTTTACCAGTTTGGTTGGAATGGGGGGGCACAGTGGCGCAGTGGGTTGGACCGGGTCCTGCTCTCCAGTGGGTCTGGGGTTCGAGTCCCGCTTGGGGTGCCTTGCGGCGGACTGGCGTCCCGGCATCCCGTCCTGGGTGTGTCCCCTCACCCTCTGGCCTTTACGCCCTGTGTTGCCAGGTAGGCTCTGGTTCCCTGCGACCCCGTATAGGACAAGCGGTTCAGAAAATCTGTGTGTGTGTGTGTGTGTGTGTGTGTGTGTGGTTGGAATGGGTTTCAGGTGTGATATGATTTCTGTAATTTTGTATTAGTGTGTTACAGTGCATTTAATAACTATTAATTCTGTAAGCAGAGAAATCATTAAAAACAACTTTACTCACTACGTGGACTGTTTTTTACTTTTGAATGAATGTGTATTCAGACACAGTGAAGTAAATGTCCCAGGCTACAAAATATATATTTTTTAAAGTTTTAGATTTGTTCATCAACACAATATTCTCCCTCCCGTCCTCTGAAAACCACAGACCCTTGGCAGCCCTCTCCTCTCAGCGTAGAACATACTATTATTATTTAAAAATAAACTATTTAAAATAAAACAGGGAGTAGTATTGTTATCTTGTGTACAAGGTCAGTGCAAAACACATGTTTCTGATGAAATTTTACCATATTCAAGGTTTTGCACTTATTTTGCATTGGGCAGGGCACTGTGGCACACCAAGTGGTGCTACTGTCTCACAGTGCCTGGGTGGTGTGAGAGGGCATGGGTTTGATCACTGCCCAGTCTGTGTGGTATTTGCATGTTCTTCCTGTGTCTGTGTGGGTTTCCTCTGAGTGCTCTAGTTTCCTCCCACACTCCAGAGACATGCAGTTCAGGTTCACCCATTGTGTGTGTGAGTGTGTGTGCGCGCGCGCGCGAGTGACAGAAATGTTGTGTTCCACTGATGGATGCATAAGTGACCCATTGCAAGTAGTGTATCTAGCAGCGTAAGTTACCTTGGTGAATAAGATGTTTACTAGCTGTCCTAGTAAACGACTTAATATTAATTAATCCATCCGGACCGTCCTGCTCCCAGGCCCCGTGGTTATTATGTAGCCTCAGGCTACCTAATAAACGTTTAGCTGAACGACATTTATGCTCTAATTTACGACATTCTAACTTTTTATTGCACGAGTTGATTCGTTGAACCATGGCGAGTTTCTTACATTTCGAATAAGTTTAGTTGGTGGAGCAGCAGAATCAAGGGTGAATTTTAGCACCGAATTATATAATCTAGAGCCAGCTGATCAATATCTACAGTCGTGGACTCCATGGACGACTCCTGCCGCCCTGCGACGAGCACGGGGCCTGGGCGCAGGACGGTCCGGATGGTCCTGGTGGAAGGAGCGGATCAAGTACGGATCTAACACATCTCGAGCAGCCACCCAACAACGTTCCTCTGTTGATAATGAATATCATTACCACCAACATACACCATCATAGTCGACACAGCATTATCAGCCAGAGAACTAACATGAGCCGCCATGTCGGACACGCACGTGGGAAACACTTAACCTTTACATTTTGATTCCCAGGCCCCCGAGCCTTAACATTTCGGACAGCCGAATCCCCCAAAATGAGCACATTATTATTATTATCATTATTATTAGGTGAACTGCTTAGAGCCGAAAATCTATTTTGGGTTTGGACGGGAGAACCCGAACCAGGAACCCGTAGCTTAAGCTTCGCTTTATTCGACTTCTTACTCCCAACCGTAACCCAGTCGCCGTGAGAGCGCTCCGGTGTACCCAGCTTCTCGTTAGCAGTACTGGGGCCTGTAACTGTCGACACCGAGTTCGACACTAGGGAGGCATCGGGACACACTGAGTCCAACCAATTCTCCATTTCTTGTATAGAAATCAAATTCTTAATGTGCTCTTCTAAATCGCGGACCTTCCGCACCAAGTCATTATTTGTTACGCATTTTGAGCAAATGAAATGTTCTACAATGTCAGCAGGTGCAACTAAACAAAACATGTTACATGATACACAACACACAGGTATGCCGTCAGACGATACATTGAGGATAGAACTTATGTCGAACAGGGACTCCATTCTTTCCAAAGATGCCGTCTCAGTAACCGGTGTGTGACTCGACGCTCTGCCTCGCTCTGGACGCTCTGTCCTCAGGTAAACCAACGAAACGGAACACATGGAGAAAGAGGAGCTCTGCAGAGACCAGGGAAGTCGGGAGTTTTGGGAGAGGTATCAGATGACAGGCCCTTGAAAATCGATCAACCATGGTCATAATTGTGGTCTTACCATCTGAAGGAGGGAGATCAACTAGGAAATCCAGTGCAATGTGGAACCAGGGACGATTCGGCACTGGCAGGAGCTCCAGAAGTCCCACAGGTTTCTGATTGGAGGGTTTGGCTTGTGCACATACCTGGCAAGCCCGAATGTAATCTTGTGTGTCCTCAGGTAGAGACAGCTACCGGAAATGACTTCTGAGAAGGGCCCGGGTCTTACTGTACCCTGGGTGGCTGGCAGCAGGATGATCGTGTGCCTATTGGAGGATAGTGGCTCTCATGCTTGGGGGTACGTACTGTTTCCCAGTGGGTTTACCTGGAGTTCGGGTGCTGGGGCCTGGGCTCTGGCTAGGTCCTAGCTGAAGTCCCACTGCACTGGTGCCACAAAACAGGACTGGGGCAGGATGTACTCAGGCTCTCTCTCCTGGGGGTCTCGGTCATGCATGCGAGAGAGAGCATCCGCCTTGGTGTTTTTACTACCTGGGCGATAAGACACAGAAAAATTAAAACGAGTGAAGAAGAGAGCCCACCTGGCTTGTCGGGGGTTAAGGTGCTTCACCTTCTGCAGGTATTCCAGGTTCTTGTGGTCCGTGAGGACCAGGAACGGGTGCCGGCCCCCCTCCAGCCAGTGCCTCCATTCCTCGAGGGCCATCTTCACTGCTAGGAGTTCCCGATTCCTGATGTCATAATTTCTCTCGGCCGGGGACATCTTGCAAGAGAAAAAGGTGCATGGATGCAGTTTAGGTTGGTCTCCCAGGCGTTGAGACAGTATGGCTACCACCCCAGTCTCTGAAGCATCCACCTCCACCACGAACGGGACCTCCGGCTCAGGATGGCGGAGGATAGGTGCGGTGGTGAACTTCTTGAGCAGATCGAAGGCCTGTTGTGCCTCCTCCGTCCAAGAGAACCGGGTTGTTTTTGAGGAGGCCAAGGCTGTCAGAGGTGCGGCCAGAGTACTAAAGCTTCGGATGAAGCGGCGATAGAAGTTGCGAAACCAAGGAATCGCTGTAATGCCTTTACCGTGGTTGGTTGAGGCCACTGGAGAATCGTCCCTACCTTCTCGGGATCCATAGCCACCCCCTCCCTGCTCAGGATGAACCCCAGGAAGGATACCTGGGTCTGGTGGAAAAGACATTTTTCCCCTTTAACGTACAAATGATTCTGCAGTAATCATTGCAGGACCTGCCGAACCAGAGCCACATGTTCATTCATGGTTGGCGATAGATCAATATGTCATCCAGGTACACTAGGATCCCTCTATTGATGAGGTCCCCTAGGACATGGTTTACAAAAGCTTGGAAGAGACTGGGGGCATTTGGAAGACCAAATGGCATTACCAAATATTCATAATGTCCAAGGGTGGTGCTGAATACCATCTTCCATTCATCACCCTCACGTATGCATACCAGATTGTAGGCACTGCGCAGATCTAATTTGGTAAACCACTGGGCTCAGTGGACCTGTTCTAAGGCAGCGGTGATTATGGGTAGCGGATGAGGATACTTTACCGTGATGTTGTTTAGACCTCGATAGTCGATACAGGGGCGGAGTCCTCCATCTTTCTTTTCCACAAAGAAGAACCCAGCAGCGGCAGGGGAGATTGACGGTCGGATGATCCCTGCAGCAAAGGCCTCCTTGATGTACTGCTGCATGGCCTGTTGTTCTGGGATGGAGAGAGGATAGATCCATCCTCTAGGGGGCATCGTTCCAGGCAGCAGGTCAATCGCACAATCCCACAGCCGATGTGGAGGCAGTACTGCAGCTTGTTCCTAACTGAACACCTCAGCCAGGTCTAGATACTTGTGGGGGATGTGCACCTGTGAAGGAGCATCTGAGCGTTCCACTGAAGTAGCTCTGCAGGGAAGAGCTAGACAGGATTCACTACATTGTGCTCCCCAAGACACCAAGTCCCCAGTACTCCATGAAAAAAACAGGTTCGTGCAGGGCTAGCCAGGGAAACCCAAGAATTATGGGGCTCTCTGGGCAAGAGATTAAAAAAAAATTAGAGTTGTTCTTGATGAGGAGTGGGGGGTGCGGTGGCGCAGTGGGTTGGACCACAGTCCTGCTCTTTGGTGGGTCTGGGGTTCAAGCCCCACTTGGGGTGCCTTGTGATGGACTGGCGTCCCATCCTGGGTGTGTCCCCTCCCCCTCCGGCCTTACGCCCTGTGTTGCCGGGTTAGGCTCCGGTTTCCCGTGACCCCGTATGGGACAAGCGGTTCTGAAAATGTGTGTGTGTTCTTGATGACAGGCACCAACCCTCATGTAGAGGGGTTCCTTCTGGGTGTCAGCGTAACCTTTTCCTAAAGGTTGCCCATCCAGGGCGATCACCTTCATCCGCATTTTACATTGTTGGTAAGGCAGATGGTGAGCGTGAGCAAAGCCGATATCCATGAAACAGCCTGCAGCCCCTGAATCTACCAACGCTTGGGTTTCAATCAAATGTGGGCCCCAGGAGATGGCCATGGGCACGGAAAGACGGTCACATTGGAGCGTTCCACTTACCCGGGGTTCCGGACAAACAGGGCACTGGACCCTGAGATGACCGGGTTCTCCACAATAGAGGCAGAGATTATGTTGGAACTGGCGCTGCCTTTCAATGGGGGTCAAACGACCCCGGGCGACATGGGTGCGAGGGACCTGTTGCTCACAGGTTTCTCTGTCCCGAGTGGAACGGTCCAGAGCGACCACAGCTTCGATGTACTGATCCAGGGTCCATTTCTCACCCCGGAATACTATCTTCCTACGCAGTTTGGGATCCAAACCACGCCGGAAACAGGCTAAGAAGGCGTTCTGATCCCAGCCGCTTTTCTCTGCTAGAATCCTAAAGTCCAGCGCATAATCAGCAGCAGGGCGCCCCCCTTGGGTCAAGACGAAAAGATGTTCACCGGCAGTCAAGTCGAAGCAAGGGATTCCAAACACACAGAGTGGAAGTGGGCTTTAAAGTCCTCATCGGAGAGCTGAGAACAGCACCCCCATGTGGCTGTAGCCCAATCCAAAGCTCAGTCGGTCAAAAGGGGAAGTACATACACTATACGGCTGAAGTCCGTGTAATATACGTGGGGCAAACTACAAAACATGAGCTTGTACTGTAGGAGAAAGCCCTCACAGCAAGCAGGAGTGCCATCATACCTGGTAGGCGGGGCCAGAAGCAGGTCTTGTTGGAAGCCCGCTTCAGGGAAGAGAGAGGGAGGCGCGTGTGTGAGGTGTCCTGTAACTGGCGCTCAGCGTTCGTTTTGGAACGCGTTAGTGAGACCCTGCAGGCGAGAAAGGGATTGCTCATGTGCTCTTAACAGTGTGTCCTGAGCTGCTGGGTCCGATGATGTGGAGGAAGCTTCTGTCATGGTGTTACCCCAGCGCGGTTGCGTCGGACCCAAGTGTGGAGCACAGGAAGCTTGGTCATGGGGCGGTTCAGTAGACATCGTCAGAAAACAGGCAGAGGGTCACCGATATGCAAACAGAAACCAAAGGGGCAAATCCGAGAATCGTAATCCAAGACACAGGCGAGTGAGCGAGACAAACTGAGGAGCGCAAGTGATCGATGAGGCTGAACAAAGTTCTGCCCCGTCGTGTTCTGGGGCGTCTTTTTATGCGATCGCTACCTGAGCCGCCGCAGGTGCTCCTCGTTGCGCTGAGGGGGCGTGACATTAATACGTTGCTAGTAAATGGCTGTGTTCCAAAAGCTCTTAAAATCGCCGTTATTAGACCCCTACTAAAGAAATCGGATCTGGACTGTAATAACCCATGTAATTATAGACCGATCTCCAATCTACCGTTTTTATCCAAAATTCTAGAAAAAATTGTAGCGTCCCAAATTGTAAAATATCTTAATCACCATAATATATTTGAAAAATTTCAGTCTGGTTTCCGCACTGGTCACAGCACTGAAACGGCACTTACACGTGTGGTTAATGATATTCTCATTTCTTCTGATGCTAGTCAGATCTCTGTTCTTATGTTACTAGACTTGAGTTCTGCATTTGATACTGTAGACCATAGTATCCTACTGAGTAGACTTGGAAACCTGGTTGGATTAAGAGGTACTGTTCTGAAGTGGTTTGAATCGTATTTAGCTAACTGTGAACAATTTGTATTGAAATCTGACGACAGCACCCCGTCCATCTCTACTACGCTTCAGTATGGTGTGCCACAGGGCTCTGTGTTAGGTCCATTACTGTTCTCAATTTATATGTTAAAGCACAATGTTAATTTACGTTTGTATGCCGATGACACACGGCTTTATGTATCGTTCAAGCCTGATGAACCATCACATGTGGTGTCGTTAGATAATTGTTTTACCAGTATAAAATTATGGATGAGTAATAATTTTTTTATCTCTAAATGCCAGTAAAACAGAGGTACTTGTGGTGGGTGGTGATGCTAAAACTCTTGACATAATCAAACCAATCTTTACAACAAATGGTATTACCTTCAAGCGTCCGGATTGTGTCAAGGATTTGGGTGTTCTGCTGGATGGAAAGCTGTCATTTGTATCACATGTAAATGCTTTGACTAAGTCGTGCTTCCTTCAATTAAGAAGCATAGCTAAAATGCGGTGATTCCTTTGTAGACGGGATTCTGAGAAACTGGTTCACGCTTTTGTTTCCAGCAGGCTGGATTACTGTAATGCTTTATTGTTGGGTTGTCCGTACCAGACTGTATCCAGGCTACAGTTGGTAAAAAATACTGCTGCGAGAATTGTTACTAGAACTAGGAAGTACGACCATATAACACACACACACACACACACACACACACACACTTTCTGAACCGCTCGTCCCATACGGGGTTGCGGGGAACCGGAGCCTACCCGGCAACTCAGGGCGTAAGGCTGGAGGGAGAGGGGACACACCCAGGACGGGACGCCAGTCCATCGCAAGGTACCCCAAGTGGGACTCGAACCCCAGACCCACCAGAGAGCAGGACCCGGTCCAACCCACTGCGCCACCGCACCCCCCTGACCATATAACACTGGTACTTAAATCCTTGCATTGGCTCCCGGCCAATTATAGAGTTGATTATAAAATCCTACTTTTGACCTATAAGGGAATACATGGCATTGTTCCAGCTTACCTTTGTGAGATCATTCATTTTTATATTCCAGGACGATATCTCCGTTCAGGGGGGTGCGGTGGCGCAGTGGGTTGGGCCACAGTCCTCCTCTCCAGTGGGTCTGGGGTTCAAGTCCCGCTTGGGGTGCCTTGCGATGGACTGGCGTCCCGTCCTGGGTGTGTCCCCTCCCCATCCAGCCTTACGCCCTGTGTTGCCGGGTAGGCTCCGGTTCCCCGTGACCCCGTATGGGACAAGCGGTTCTGAAAATGTGTGTGTGTGTGTGTGTATCTCCGTTCATTAGATGCAGGTTACCTTAAAGTACCTGTGATCAATAAGACCTCAGTAGGAGGTTGTGCCTTTAGTTATAGAGCACCTAAACTGTGGAATAGTCTAGCAGTTACTGTCAGAAATGCCCCGTCTGTTTCTGTTTTCAAATTCCGACTAAAGACTTACATGTTCACTCAGGCATTCCACCTCGTAATGTAATTCGACCTGCCTTGGTTGTTTATTTTATCGCCTTTACAAAAATGCATTTTAAATTTCCTTAAGTAACAAATTACTGACTCTGTCCTATCTTCTTGTTGAGCACTACCTCGCTACATAAGACCTGAGGAGGCCAGCCAGTGGTAACAAATGAATCCCGTGCTGACAGAGGATGATGTTCATCTGCCATGACGATCGAGATGTTCCATGCCGAGCTGGGGATCCCAGATGCCATTTACCAACATTATAATTACTTGTGAAACACTGACTTACAAATTGTTACTTTCTAGAATGCCCAGGAGGGGTGGGCAACCAATGGCCCGTGGACCCCCAGAGGTTTTTTTCTCCCTCAACCTTCAGTTGGGAGTTTTTGTTCCTTTCCCCGGTGGCCAGTAGGTATACTTATAGCTCTATAAGATCTTCATTATGGTAGCCATTAGTTAACCGTCTTCTTTGTTTGTATTAATTTTTCTTGCTGTATCCCTGTGTCACCGTGCTGTGTGTCACTGCTTGAGAAGAGCGCTCTATCAAAAATGAAAATAATAATAATAATAATATATAGAGTTCATTGGAAGTTGCTTTGGAGAAAAGCATCTTCTGAGTAAATGAAACCGCCTTGGGCATTAAGTTTACGTAAGATCAACATGTTCCTCTCACCTTGACGTAAAGACTGCTCCAGAACATCAACATTTTTCCAAGTACATCACCAAAATGACTAATTCAAGAAAAAGGAAAAACAGAAATTCAATCAAAGCTCTTGGTTCCTGTTGCTTTTCCTGCTGGTGTATTTACTGTGCAGCCCTGCATGCTGGTATGCTTGGGGAAGCAGTCTAACCTGTTTGAAATCCAGTTTGCTTAAATGAAAATGCAGTTGGTAGCCATTCTATATTTCATACATTCTTCCATTTTTAACAGAGCATTTTCATTTGCATGCATTGCATTGGAGTGGATCTCTGGAATCTGAATTTAATTTAATGTGCATTATATCATTTGTGTTTCATTTAATGCATGAATAAATACTTTGGTCTTTGTGAGAAAAAGGTTGACTACAGACCACATTTCTCAGTTGAAAGGGCAGATATTATGCACATAGATCCAAAGAGCTATACTCAACAATGCGCGGAACAACTTTGCACCTGAAACAACCACTTTCCGTATTATACCCATCATCCTTCCATCTTACCACATTCATCCGTCCTACTTGTGCCTAAAAGATTTCAGTGAACAAATGATGTGGGAGGCATATTCTATATTTTTTCTGGAACATGAGACAGCAGTTTATTTCTGTTTCATTACCAAAAGTGAAACTAATGTGATAGTGAAAGTGAAAGAGAATGTTCTGATACAGTAAAGACTGTGACTCTCGTCTGAAAGAAACACTATAAAGCAGGGTGTCAAACAGCCTCTGTAGAATGGGGAACTGCATGTCAAATGGCTGCAAATGTCCATCTACTGGAGATGAAACTTACCAGGAAACCACTAGAAACAAAAAATCATTTTGTGAGGACTGCTGCTCATGTTGCTGTCCAGTTGTTTTGCCTTCCAGAGGACAGCACCAGATCCTTCCTGAAGAAAATGCTTCAGCTGATAACACGGTAGTTATATGAATTCCTGTAGAATTTACATTTAAAAATGGATTAAAATATTGAGTAAGCCTCCAACAGCAGATGTGCTACTTCTGTTGTAGACGTTTTATCACTAATTGATTTATATTTAAATTAACCAATGCTAATTAACAACACATCTAAAAAAAGTACAAATTAAATGAAAAAGCACATACGAGTAGCACAAGAAATGTGTTGATTGATGCTTGAAATAATGTCTAATGAAATATCATTCATTGAGTTTCACTTTGATTAATGTAACAGCAGGAATGTTATAAATGATATTCAATCAATGTTTCTCTTACAATTTCTACATTTTGCTATAGGAGGTGGGAAACAGAGCTGTTCATAATGCAAAACCAGAAACAGAGTCTGCAATTACAGATCAACGTAGAAGTAAGTCCATCACTTAGAGTTGTGTGTCTAAAGAGGAACCAAGAGCCTCTCCTCTTCATACTGCGGTAAATACAGTTATGAAAAATGGATTAGTGTGGAAGAAACAAACTACAGATACACAATGTAGGGAGCAACTCAGTGTTTCAGTTTCCCAGTAGTGTGTCAGAATGTTATCCTTGGTGTCACTGTGGACCTTGAACGTTCTTCCTGTGTGAGAGACACACTGTTCACATGAACTTTGAGTTTAACTTAACATGAATATCGACCGTAACTTGAGAATACTCCCTCGGTAGTTACCCCACTGAATGCTGGAGATGAGTTGGGAATTCACACTACCACAGAGTATCAATACCATTATTACTTGTAAACAGCCCTAGAACTGTTGCTTAATGTAGAATGCCCAGGAGGGGTGGGCAGCCACTGGCCCTTGAAGCCCCAGAGGTTTTTTTCTCCCTCAATTTTCAGTTGGGAGTTTTTGTTCCTTCCTAGGCATACTTATAGCTCCATGAAAGTGTTATATTGTGATAGTCGGTAGGCAACTGCCTTCTTTGTTTCTTCATCTGATGTATTTGTTTTACTTGCCTTATGCCTGTGTTAAAGCCCTCTGTGTCACTGTGTGGGAAGAGCACTCAATAAAAATAAATATTAGAATAAATTGAGTTTGTTTCAATGATTTCACCCTGGTGCTGCCACTGTGCAAGGCACCCGGGTTCCTGGAAGACAGCTGAGTCAGTACAAAAATGTAGAGACAGGACCACCATCATCTTCATCTCACCTCTCTGACTGACAGCCTCAGCAGAAAGGATAGATCATGGAAATGCAGATGTATCATCATGTTGTCCTTTATCTGTCTGTGCTGTATGGTTGTTTTCTCCAGATGAGTTGGAAACCACTTTTAAAGAATTTTTCATGAGTATTTTAGAAATTGGAGGGGGCGCGGTGGCGCAGTGGGTTGGACCACAGTCCTGCTCTCCGGTGGGTCTGGGGTTCGAGTCCCACTTGGGGTGCCTTGCGACGGACTGGCGTCCCGTCCTGGGTGTGTCCCCTCCCCCTCTGGCCTTACGCCCTGTGTTGCCGGGTTAGGCTCCGGTTCCCCGCGACCCCGTATGGGACAAGCGGTTCTGAAAATGTGTGTGTGTGTGTGTGTATTTTAGAAATTAATAACTGGCTCTCCATTGCAAACTGATCACAAAGATTCTCATACAGGAAGCCCAAGGAATTCAGCAGAGAGGAAACAAGGCCTCATCTCAAAAAAAAAAGTCTCAAAAGTTAATCTTTGAATTTCAGTATTACTGACCTCTGCTCACTGTCATCTGAGTGTTTGCTTGCATCTTGAAGTATTCTGTAATGAAGCATAAATGAACAGTGTGATTCACCGATTGCTAGTATTTAAACTTAAACTACCAGTATGCCAATACCAGCTGAACAGACACAGACACACAGACACACACAGAGTCTGAAACCGCTCGTCCCAAGTGGGGTCGCAGTGAACTGGAGTCAAACCCGGCAACTCAGGGAACAAGGCTGGAGGGGGAGGGGACACACCCAGGATAGGATGCCAGTCCATCACAAGGCACTACAAGCAGGGCTTGAGCTCCAGACCTACCCACTGCGCCACCGCGTCCCCCTTAACAGCTGAACAGTAACTATTATTTTACCTTAATTCATAGGCAATGCTCTACACCATCAACTAATTTAAACTAATCTCCAGGCCTCAACTTTTTTTAAAAAAAAACATTTTTAATGTTTTTGCACTTGCTCTGTCTGTCCAGTCAAAGTCCATGTACGGGTTAGCAGCTCCACCCAGAACACCCACCAGACATTTATTAACAAGCTGGACATGTCCCTGAAGGAGTGCAGCCTGGAGGAGTGCACTGTGATCCTGGTCTTCTGGCTGGTTGTCACTCGGATGGGGACAGATATGGAGGCGGCTATAAGGGAAATTCCAGGTAATATTTATTTTCATCTGAGATTTTAAAACATATTTTGATGGCTTCAAGCAACTTCCAATTGTACATGAACCATATTTCTACTAACTATTACTTTTCTATAAAAATAGACCAGAACAGGAAACATTATTTTAAAAAAGTGTGTCATTCACCGCAAATAGCAACTTCTACCTCAAATTTAAACTGGTCCTTTTAACCTGTACAGCTTCTTTCCAAAAGAGCTTCCGTTTGACACCTGCTATTGTTTTCTCTCAGTTAAGATATACTGTGTTTATTCTTGGAAAAAGCTTCTTTCTCTCACTGATTTCACTGTAGACACACTGACCTCTATGCATTTCCTCAACCCCCTGACAGGTGACAAACCCGTCATTCTGGTGCTCATGCACCACAGTTACAACCCAGACCACATTGATGACATTCCGATCACACCACCCAGGAGCAACGTGGTGAAAGTGGTCCAGTGTGTTTTCCATGAAACAGCTGGATTTCTGGAGTGTGGATTGAATCAACGAGCAGTGAGTGCAGTGAGATCTGAACTGAAACAGTACTAGTCAGACAGTGTATAAGTACAACATGTACTACAAATCGCAAAAGTAAAGTAAAATAGTTCAGTTTCACGTATCATATCAGCTGAACACTTGAATGTTCTAGTGAAGCATGTCATGTTAAATCAGTCATTCAGTAACTATATTAGTGGTTGTGTAGCAGCTAAAGTAGACGTGTGACCTCTGTGCTGTAGGTTATAAGCCCAGGGTCACTGCAGATGAACCCTTGAGTATGGCCTTTACCCCTAAATTCCTTCATACATACAATAAATTACGCATCGTTTCCCTCATGAGCTTAGTAATGGGTGTGTCTGGGCAGCTGTGCAATCCTCAGAAATTTGAACTAATTCCGGTGCTCCTTTTTGTGTTTGGTACTCATTTCCCAATGGGATCAGCTTGAATCATCGTCTGATAGTCTGATGTGATTGTCAATATTCTGTTGTACAGTGTACTCAATTATGAAGTTCTGTAACAAGAGAAAATAAAAGACATTACATGGATGTCCCGATATTAATTGGAAATAAAGACACAAGAATGTAAACACACACTCTAGTTGTCACGTCTCCGTCAACCAGCACATCGACGACACCTGCTGTTCCCTGATGGGAACAGGGATAAAAAGGGACGCAGAGGAGACGGCAATGCGGAACCTTGTTCAGCGACTTCTCTTGCATGCCTGCTTGTGTTACCTGTTCGACCTTTGCTTGTTTATTCTTTGACCACGATTCTCGCCTTGTCCTGTGCATTCCGTTTGCCGATCGCCCGACCTTCGTCTGTCTCCGACTTCTCTCTTGGATTTCGTCTGTCTGATATAATAAACATCGATTTGAAGAACTCTGCACTTGAGTCGTCATCGTGTGGAACGAAACCACGACACTAGTGAAATGAATGTCCCAGACTGCAATGTTAATATTCATAATTTTATCATAACAACTTTGTGTCATAACACCATAGATAAGAAATTTAAAAGCCTTCCTTTTCCCAACATTCACACAAGATACCGTTTTTCTGGACTCCTGAATAGCATCCTTGTTACACAAGTCTGGTTTATACTGATAGCCCTCGCAGAGAGAATCATGAAGGCTACATCTTCCTCATCATCATCAGTCAACAAAGCTCAACATGATATCTTTCCTCAGATTGAGAAGTGAGGCTTTCAGATTTGAAGCTAAATCGGTAACAAGATAAACGAAAGGAAAAAATAACATTTGACATTTTTTCATGAATGTGTCAATAGTGTTTTCCTGATCATATGACACAACGTCAGACTTCCACACCTCGGGTACGCAGAAACACCAGTCAAAAACACCTGAATTTCGGCTGTCTGCTAAGGGTCTGTCAAAAACAGACCGTGAAGTGAGGGTACGTTACGTCTCAGAAAAAGGCAGACAACGGAAAGGTAACTTGCTTAATGGATATACCACCTTCTCCCTGCTTGTCAACAGATAAAACAAGAAAGCTGAGGAGCAAGCTTTAGAACCACATGGAATCATCATCATCATTCCATCCCAAAGATGGACAGATCAGTTACACCATGTCTCAGCAGATGTAGAAAAATCACACCTTTTCTGTACAATCAAAGCGCGTACACAACCACCTCCATCTCAGCTGACCAGAGAGGCACGTGGCCCAACAACACCGATCTCCTCTCTGACCAATCCTGGAGATGACATCTGTCATCACACTAATGAACTGTGTTGTCTAGATGGTTAAGTGGAAGGTAGCGAGAGGCCCCTGTGCGCATTTCGGTACAAAAGAGAAACGGAACGGAATTAAAGGGTTTTATGAAAGGATAGGGTTGGGGCCGAAGTTTAGTTTACATTCAACTCATGGGAGAGGAAAAGTTTCCTTGGCTATTCCCCAATGTCCACAGTCACTGATTTGTCCCCTCCTGCCGCTCTCTCCAGTACTTGGCGTAGGCCTCCTGGAACATGCCCTTGCAGCGCAGCTTGGCGTTGAGGCGGGAGCAGATGAGGAAGGAGCCGCCCATCTTGCGGTGCAGGGAGTAGGTCTCCTCGGGCGGAGGCGTGAGGCGCTGCTTCAACATCACGGGGATCAGGCTGTGGATGCGCTCCGTCGTGCTCTGCAAGCCAAAGTCGAAGGGCTCGTGGGATGCGAAGGCCTCGCCCAGGATCATCACCGCATCCACGTGGGCCTTCTCCATGGCCTGAGAGGGGGACACAATATATGCAATGATAAGGCCTTTCAAACATTTTAAATGTGAATCATTCAGCCTCACTTGAACAATTCCCAGAAAGCTTGAGCTTTTCATTAGTTTTCCTCTTTACTGGAATTCAGTTGTTTTTTTTTTTTTTTTAATTGGGATAAAGAAGAAAACTAATGAAAAGCTCAATGAAAGTTTAGTCTTTTTAACCCTACAATGGCTCTGCTCCAGCGGCAAACTGAAAAACAAAGTTAAGCAGAGGTTAGAAGGAATGAACAATAAAAACCTCCCAGCTGCTCAGAATTCTCTACCTTCGATTCATATCCCGTTAGAAACTTCATTTCTATCGATCGCTTCAGTACGCAGTCTCTGTCCCCATCTGCGGCGGCCTTGATGATCTGATGAGGATAAGTTAAGATGAGGCATGACTGTTTAACCCCTTAGGAACCGTACCCTCCTAATCCTCCCGGTGTCTACACAAGTCTACCTCGATGTACAAGTCTGTGAAGCTCCAGTCAAAGCCTCTTGTAGCTCCAAAGTCCAGCAAGGCAACCTGTGGGCAGAAACAACAGTAAGAGGAATGATGAGCTTTCCCAGCATTCACCCACCAACCCATCAGGCCACAGCTTAGAAGATTCACTTTGGGACACCAAACTTTACCTTGTGCGTCTGTGGGTCGTAGAAGAAATTGGACCAGTTGGGATCGGTCTGCATGTATCTGAACTCAAAGAGCTCCCTCAAGCACAATATGAGGATGTTCTCGCAGATCTGCAATGGAATAAAAATGATCAGTAAAAACAAAACATGTAAGCCCACAGAACTAGACTGAAAAACAGCTCCTTTCCTGAAGGGAGCATCCGAAAAAAATTACAGTCCAGACTGTGTGACCCCATCACTTTCATTATGTGTAATATTCCCCAAAATACGTAACATTTCCGGTAACTGCTTCTGTTTACTTTGTGTTAGATTAGAAATTATTTTAATTTCTATCTCAGCCTTCTGCCACCTCAGAGCCGTCCGGATACCAAAGACCAGTGATCACTGGGAGGAGTAGGACACAAGAACAAGCAGAGTGTTTCGTTCCAAATTCTCCTCCAGTTTATTGTATGTTCACAAAGATTATATACTATTTTGCAGAACAAAGAAATAAGTTCTCATTAGTTTAGAAAGTGAGTCAAGGTCTAGGGACAAGACTGTAAAAGGTAATATTAAAATTATTATTATTATTACACATAGGGAGGATATGTGATATTCCAGTTGCTTTCATTTGCCCTAGAGCATAGACAAAGAGAGAAAAGTTAAAACAAGAACTTCATTCTTGCACACACATTCTTAACAGGTCCGACACACACACACACACACACACACACACACACACACACACACACACACACACACACACACACACACACACACACACACACACACCAGAAGAACAGGGAGGACAGAGAGATACAGGTGGAGACGAGACACGAGAGCCATTCATTTCTCACACTTTTGCTTTCACTAACAGCTTTACTCTGTGGGTTTTACTGCATCGTATTCATTTTATTTGATCTGAACCCCATTACACTATGCAATGCTGTTAATCTCCACTTAGATTTGCTGATGTGTGCAATACTATTTATTCAGTATTGTCTAGTCCTGTACTATGTATACTTTATTTGTGTGTTGCACTCTGGGAGCTGGAGAAATCAAATTTTGTTACTGTTTGTATCTGTTGCGGTGACAACAACTCAAGTCAACTTTGACAAAAAATCCCCATATATTATATGAACCAGAATTGTCAAGTCCCCCGCAGCCAGCACATCGGCGACACCTGCCGTTTCCTAATGGGAATGGCAATAAAGAGGGAAGCTGAGGAAGCCCAGATGCGGAACCTTGTTTTGCCTCCTTTGTTTCCTAGCGAACCGCGCCACAGTAAAACCCTTCCGATATCGACCTTTGCCTGTACATTCCTGACCTCGTTCTTTGTCTAGCCCTCTGTACTACGTTTGCTGATCGCCTGACCCACGCCTGTCCCTCGACTTTGCTTTTGGATTCCGATTTGGCTTTATTAAACGTCTGGTTACGAAACTCTGCACCTGAGTCCATCCTCGCAAAGTGCAACCATGACAATAATGATATATAAACAAATACATGAATACTAAGTTGTATAACTATAATAGGGTTTGTTTCCCCAATTTCACACATTATTCATTTTATAGAATATTGACAATAATAATTAACAATAATTAACTTTAAATACAGTACAGTATCACAAGTATGTTTTCATGTAAGACCATTTTTTCCCCCACTTTTCCTTATAAACCCATTTTCCTTCGCTTTTTTCCACACCAGTGGAACACTAGGGGTCGAAGTTCACAGGATACAAGTGAAATGAAACACAGTGCTGCAGTGGTTTGGAGTGGGTCCTCCTCTCCGGTGGGTCTGGGGTTCGAGTACCTCTTGGGGTGCCTTACGACGGACTGGCGTCCCGTCCTGGGTGTGTCCCCTCCCCTTCCAGCCTTACGTCCTGTGTTGCCGGGTTAGGCTCCGGCTCCCCGCGACCCCGTATGGGACAAGAGGTTCAGAAAGTGTGTGTGTGTGTGTGTGTGTGTGTGTGTGTGTGTGTGTGTGTGTGTGTGTGTGTGTGTGTGTGTGTGTGTGTGTGTGAGTGAGAGAAACACTGATTGGTTCACCTTCCTCTGCAGTTTGCTGCCCCATCACTAGATGGCCCTTGACAACACACTGAAAACTGTACTACTCTTTCCATTACACCAAGCCTCACATCTGTTGACTGCCTGTCCTTTAGGTCACCTGTTGCCACCAGTCAACACCATGCAATTTGTGGCACCAGTTTCTTGGCGTGGGGTGACGCAGTGTTTTTACACGAGCCTGGCCAGATGGGGTTTCATTTCCAAAGGTTAAAGAGGAAGTGTGAGTGACTTCCAGTGTGAAGGCGGTCAAGGAAACCGGCAAACGTGGACTTCCGCTGTCTGAAGTGCCGCCTAATGTACAATCAGACAGGAACAGCAACAGGGCCGAATCCAGACTCATACCGCAGTAGTGTGCCACAGCTCCACGTACTCTGGACCCTCAAGTTATCCTAAAGATCAGGCACCTACTGCAACATTCAGTCCCATCGCTCTAGAGTCAACAGTCACTTGCCACTTTGACTTAGTGTCACAATTCTTTTTTCTCCTCTTATTGACCAATTTGGGTTTTCACTTCCTGGACAATCTTAGGGATACAATATACTGTCACACTTCCACTTTCCCCACTTATGTCAACTGCTTGTGCAGTGCAGAGTCACTGGAGTCCACAGTTTATACTGGAAACATAGGTTGTGAAGCAGGGTACATGGGACATCAGTCCATCTCAGGTCGATCTCTCTCTCTCACACACACACATTCACTCACACTATGGGAAATTCAGAGTCACCAATATACATGAAACATTTTCAGCCTTTAGACTGTGGGATGAAAACCAGAGTACCTGGAAGATAGCCAGAGAAACACAGGGAGAAAATGCAAAACCACACAGGCTGTGACGGATTCAAACTCAAGCTGAACGAACACCTCTTACCTCATTCTTGAGCTCCTGGGTGAGGTTCTCGGCCTTGTCCAGTGGGAATCCCGGCACCAGCTCTGTGGTGAGAACGTGTCGGCTGCTGAGCTCATCGATCACCTCCGGCACGTAGAAAAAGGGATGGTCCTTCAGGAGCTCCCTGTGGGTGATGCCACACGGCTCATCAGGTGGACATAATGGGTATTACGGCGTGACTCGGCACATCATGGCCAAATTAATAAGCGCTCGGGTTCCTTATCCACCTTTTCATTCAAAACCAAATTGTATCTAAATTAAATTAATATTTCAGCATTTGAAGTAGGAAATTACTTGTTGCTTAATGGATTTCAATTTCACAAATTGAATTTTAGGCAAAATTAACACCAAACACTAAGTGGACACCTTCCTCAGCACCCACCCACATTCAGTGTTCAGCAGACAAGCCTAAAGTAGCCTTAATTATTACTATTAACCCCCCAGTCTCCCCTGTGAGTGTCACAGTGGGGTTGAGCCATCTGACCGCAGACTGATTGAACTCATACTTCTTGGATCGCTCTGTTATTTCCAGGACAGCTATTTCTGACAGCTGGAAGTGTACAAACAGCTCGCCTTCATATCGAGTTACGGCCCCCAAATGCCATCCAGAACGCCAGCATGGTTATTCTTAGCTCTCAGCTGCGGCTCTAAGCCCAGAACGGGGAAGCCACGTTCCCGTTCCTCAACTCAAGGATCAAACTGGCATGATGGAGAACCCTATGTGACCTGTTGACCCACAAGTACAAACCAGCACGGGCTGTCCCCCCCCCCCCAGCTTCCCCACTCACTTGAACTTTTTAGCGCACTTGGCCTCCCTGACGTAGTCGCACTCCAAGGCGAGCTCCCGACTCATCACCTCGATCAGGTGCTCCGGGAACAGGCCTGTTGGAGGGACCGGCAGGAGGGAGAGAGTGACGCCTTCAGGACACACCTGGTACTTCCTGCTCAACATCACGCTGAAGCAACTGAGCCACAAAACATGAAGTCAGTGAAGTGTGTGGGTCGGTGACCTCATATCCTACTACTTCTCCTGATGTCAGTAACAGAGCTGCTGCTAAACAGGGATTCCTGACAGTCTGCATCACGCTTTTACTGACAGAACATCTGTTTAAAGGGGTATAGGGATGGGTTGTGTCTGGGGCAGTGGGGGGGGGGGGGGGGACTTTGACCTTGGAGTTGAAACACCCTGGGGGGCCTATACTTAGCACAGGAGTCACTGTGGTTACCAGGGTCTGAAAAACAAACACTGGCTCAGGACAGTAAGGTTATTACAGCAACCTGCTGTCCACACTAGACACAGAGGGATGAGAGAAAGGCATTTCCACTTTAAAATATAATGGGGGAGAATGGGGGCAGGGCTAAATGAAAGTGGGTGGGGCTGAGAAGGAGGGAGAGGAGCTTAGGTTTATTCAAGAACAAACACATTAGGAATATCCCACCCCTCACAGCTTCAACTGCTGCCCTCTGATACACTTCCCCGCTACTTAGGCCAACCTGCCACATTTAGGACTACGGGGTTCGAAAGCACTGGTTTAGCCATTTTTACCTGTGTACACTGACATGGCTGAAAAATTTGGCTGAGCCGACTGACAGAGTCACATGTGTAGATCATTTACTGCAGCAGGAGTCTAATTTTCTTCAAATTCGAATTTGTTTTGCGACTGCACCCCCTGCTGGCTCACCTTCAGGCAACGCGTTGCTCATGTTGAGGACAGTCATCAGGTTGTTGACGTCACTGTTGATGCTCTGTGCCACTCCAGGGTACTGCAAAGGGGCCGACAAGAGGGCTTAACCCAGGAAATGCTCACCATGCAAACCATTAAAGAGGTCTAAAAGGAAGTTTTATAATGACCCATTTGACCACGGAAACATGGGAAAAATACACAAAAGCTCTGCGCTATAATCATATCACATCTACAAATGCTGAAGGTACACTAAACAAGTCAGGTCTATCAACAGAAACAGCCAAAAGAAATGAAGTTAGTGGATGGTTTTAACTTTGGAAAAGTGAAATTCAGTGTTTTCCCACCTTTTTAGGAGTGAAGCACTTAATATAACAGTATAAAATGTTTCTTTTCCTTCTACTATATGCACTAGTTCAAAATTCAGATTCACAAATGAAGGCAGTGAAATTTTTTTGTTTAAATATACAATTTTACTGCATCAGTGTAAAACTTATCACTGTAGGACAGGGTGATTGCGAGAAGCGCTTCACTGAGGACAAAGGTAATGGCCCCCCAGGTGGCCGCACTCACCTGGATCTTCATGGCCACCTCCCTGCCGTCCTTCATCCTAGCCAGGTGCACCTGACCGATGGAGGCAGCAGCAAACGGTCTCTCCTCGAAAAAGTCCAGCTTGTCCCTCCAGTGGGGGCCCAGGTCGCTGTTCAGTGCTTTCTGGACCGTGGGAAGAACAGCAAGGACTTGTAACGACCGCTGGGTCCCACAGGAAGAGCCTGCCACCAAACCCATGCCCAGCATCCTCCCCAAAAGTAGCCTAGGCCTCCAGCGCTGCACCTAGGGTCTCCTTAACCACTACGCTATGGTCAGTGAGACCCAGTGAGTCACTGCCTCCAGGGCCCTGCCTATTCTAAAAAAAAAAAAATCTCACTGTGACATGTAAAAAGTGAAATAAGCAGAGACATCCTGTACTTGTACCGCCCTGCATGCAAACGAATACTGAAGAACAATTAGAATCGGCTGAGAGGGGCACATTCACATGGTACCGCTGACCCTCTGTACCCTCTTCCGACGTGAATGCAGCTGCTCACCATCATCTGCTTGATGGGCATGAAGTCGGCACTCTGGCGAACCCGCTCAAAGATCTTGGCCAGCTGAGGGTTGATGAAGGCATCGTCTGCGGAGCAAGGCGGAGAGATCAGTAAGGGAGAGCAGGACAGTGACCTCCACCTTACAGGGACACTTCAGTGAACACTGGAGACACAATCTTTGGCTTTCTGACATTTGATTCTCCAGAACATTACTATTACACTTCATTTAGTTGACACTTTTCCAAGTCAACTTATATTTTTACACACTAAGTTACTCATTGACTGTACCATTTATACATTTGGATAATTTTTACTGCATCAATTCAGGCTAAGAACCTGGATCAACTGATTCAAACCTGGGTGAACTGTTAAGCAACAGCTCTATCTGATATGCCACCTGTTGCCCCATCTCACTTTTGCACAGCTGAGAGAGGAATGTAATCGATTTAATATTTAATAAAAAAAAAAAAAAAAAAAAAATGGCATCAAGAAATTAAGATGTAATCTATCATTTAAAATGAAATTAAGGATTTTTAAACAGGGGTAAATGAGCAAATAAAATTAAACTTTAAAAGAAGTGTCACAGGAGGACATGGGTTTTGAACCTGTGTGACCTCCCATTCCAAAGGTGGCAACTCTAACCACTACACCACCTACTGCCCCATGCTTGGGCAACGTCAGTGTGGATGACAACAAACTGCTTCATTTGTAGCTGCCAACTGACAGCCCTGGAAAATACCCGCACGATATACAGCAGCAAAGCATTGTGGGTGGGCCCAAATAAGCCATCAACCAGAAAGGGGTGCTCAAGGAGAACAGCAAAAACAAAGACTATGGAGAAGAGAAAACACAAAGGTCAATGGTAGTTCAGGAAATGCAGATAATTGGTCTACTCCAACCTAGACTAGTCAACAAAGAATTTGATGCACTTCACTCAGTGTGATCACTCGACAATCTAACAATGTGTATGAGAAAGGAGCTCAGAATCAAACTGGGAAAACGTTCCCCTATTGTCTGAAAGTATCAACTGAAGAAACGATACCGACAGAAAGAAAGATCAACATTTGCCCTTTATCTCAGACAAAGAAAATTGATCGTCCCTTTCCATCTACCCTTATCGCTAGAGGTGATACGGTAAGACCTCCTTGTGTTGACTCTTCCATCAATGCAATCAAATCCGATACGAGGTATATTGCTCTAACAGGAGATCCCATCGACCTTACTGATTTACATTTATTCACTTAGACACTTTTCTACAAAGCGTCTTACAACGGATACTATGTAGTGTTACTAACCCACACACCTTATTCACCAAGGTGACTTACACTGCTACATACACTACTTACACTGGGTCACTCATCCATACATCAGTGGAACATACTCTCTCTGTGTCACTCACACACTATGCGGGAACCAGAACAGCATGTCTTTGGACTGCGGGAGGAAACCGGAGCACTCGGAGGAAACCCACGCAGACACGGGGAGAACATGCAAACTCCACACAGACTGAGTGGGGATCAAACCCACGTCCTCTCGCACCACCCAGGCGCTATGAGACAGCAGCACTACTGATGTCATCTTGTTTGAATGTCCCTGACTTCCTTGAGTAAAAACCCTTTAACCAGTTTCACCTAGAGGTCTCCTCATGTACTCTTCTGATGAAGGATAGCTACAGCTTCTGGTGGAGCGCAGTATCACTGCTTCACACACGCCAACTCACACCCAGTGTTTGTGACTGTGGAGAGGATACACCTTCAACGCTCCAGTGACAGAAACTTCAGTGTCACAAACCGCTCCTCGATAGGAGTCGCCCTCCTGATAACACACACACCGACGCACATGTGGGTGGAAACGAGACCAAACTCCTCACGAGGGAATCCGTCGGGATTCTCCCTCTGAAATAGTAAATGTTCAATGACAGAAGAGCCGTTTTCTCACAAATCAGAAAGGTTTTACCTGAAGCTGAACCCAAAATGATGAAGAGTTAGAAAGAAAGGGAAAAAAAAATAAAAATTTAGCTGTGGCATGTGTCTAACGTGTCAGTCAACATGTATTATTAATACAAGCGGGCTAAAACCCATCAATGAGTTTGGGTGCTTAAAAATGTAACAGAACAAGAAAGAAATACCTGATTTTATAAAACAAGGAGATGAGGCAGCAGGACGTGTGGAAGATAAAGAACTGGAGCGAAGACCAATAGGTTGTACGATCAAATCCCAGGAAGGGAACTGCTACTCTACATGTAAAAAAGTACCAAAACGGTAATGCTTCAGTACATACCTGAGTAGGCCACCACTGGCTGCTTTCAAGGCATTAATTTTTTTTTCCCCTAGGGGGCTTGTTTGGGGATTGGAACCCTCACTCTACTGTTCAACCAGTCATCCCAAGATAGAGACTGACAGGTGCACATGGCATGATCAACATGGGTGTGTAACTGTCGCCTGAAGGGGGAGCCAGCACACCTTCTGCGGGGAGTCTAAGGGGGGTCTGTGTGTAAGGCAGAGGGCAGGAGGTCTGTAAAGCTGTGCTGACACCACCCCTCCTCTGCCCTGTGTGGAGGAGAGCCACTTTAAGTGGCCCCAGGCCCTTGGGGGGTGAGAAACAACACTGCATGAAGTCTGGCTGCTTTTTACGTGCCAGCAGATTCCTTACAGGAGTGACCCAGATAGGCAAACAAGGGCGGAGAGGGGGAGGGCTACGACAACAGTCAGACATGTCAAGGGCAGAGCCTGTGTGTGGGGGGTGGGTGACTTGTGTTATCACATTAAGCACAGAGTGGTTCATGCACAACAGATATTAGCCACTTAAACAGCTGGAGATTATCAATCTTTTTGGACCCCACTTAGGGACGTAAACATGCAACCTCTTGATCTATCAACCACCATGCCACCTGCTGGGGATGCAGAGTCAGAGTCAAAGAGAAGGCCCTCACCTTGGATGCTGAGCATCTGACCCAGCTTGAGGGCTGCGCCGCGCACCTTGCACAGCGTCCGGACAATACGCTCTGCATTGGCCTCCGACAAGAACGGGCTGGAGTCCAGGACGGACTTCTTGTCTCCTGAGCAGAAAGAAATCAACTAGTCAAACGGTAAATTCTGCTTCAAAAAAAAAAAAAAAAAAAAAACACATTACATTAACAACATTAACTAATATTTTGGCATGATATTTATAACCAAGGGATGAATTTTCTTCTGCTAGGAAAAATGAACATTTAACCTGCATGATAACTCATAAGGTGCTGGACATCTCTTCGGACCATGAATTTCTTGTACAGTGGTAGCTGACCATACTTTAAAAATACTGTAGTTCTTGCCATTGTGTTATGCATGTCATTGTATTCATAACAAGCTGCTGTTTGTTTTCATGCAACTCAGCGTAGCTTATTAAAAAAATTAAAAGTAATGTACATGGTTTTATACTTTTATAACACACTGATACAAACACACCAGTTTGCTGCTCTCCTCCCTCTGTCTCAGACTGACCATCACATTTTCATTATTCCAGAAGCCAGATATGATTTACCTCTATTCCTGCAGACACTGACTTTGACAAGTTTTCTCTTTGGGTTGCTGGTTGTGAGAGGAACCCAAATGCCACCTCCTGTTGAGGGGCTTGGGCATACCCTAGGGAATGTGGGGTGGCAGCAGTCTATTTCTGGGTGTGTTGTTGAAGATGTGGGTCCAGATTTACTCGTTAATCCCCATGTGCCATGCTGTGTCAAAGACCATTACACACTGACACAAAAAGGAACTCGTGGAACACCTGGGTGGGCGGTTCCACGGAGCTGGTGGTGGAAAGGTGAAGGATAGTGAAAGATGGTAAAGGGTGCGTGGCCAGAGGTTTGACCCTTGCAGAAATGAGCTCAGAGAAGTCAATGTGAAAATGTCAGGGAATGTTATTCCGGATATGATAGTTAGCAGTAACTGTCAATTTAAAATAATAGTAATAAAAAGTCACTCAAACATTTTATCGATGATTACTCTCAAATTGTGCCCCTCCCCCATTTACTCAGGTTCCCTTTATCTAATATAGATTTCAGTTGAAAACCTGAAAACACAGTGTCAAAAATTTTGTAAGAATAGAGGAAATCAGGAAGGGGCAAATACTTTTAGATGGCACAGTAGATTTTTGCACTCTAAACTGCCCGCAGTGTGCACATGTGTGGCTACCCTGCAATGGACTGGCATCCTGTCCAGGGTGTACCCCCCTAGTCTTGTGCCCTGTGATTCTGGGATAAGTACTGGACTGCTGTGACCCCGACCAGGATGAACAGCGAGTTAAAGCGATAAAACTGAGTGAATGAGTGAGTGAGTGAGTGAGTGAGTGTTCCTAAGTTACACTGTGGCATATCAAGGCCAAAACTCAGAATTACAAGTTACAAGTAGTTTTTATTGTCATTCCTCCACACAGCTTGTGTACAATGGAGCGAAATGTTGTTTCTCCGGAGACCATGATGCAAGACAGAACACAGCAAAGCAGAATGACTATGTTGCCAAGGTTTGAAGACTTAGTGGTACATTCCTGTTAAAGCCAGGCGTAATGAGATGATGCCAAAACAAATGACACTGAAAATCTGAAAGGTTCACATCCCTTGGATCAGGAGAGATGAGCCCTGTCAGCCATCGGCCGACGACAAGCAGGGCAAAGCACTCAGGCTGATGACTGACACGATGCATTGGTGCCCTGTCTTGACAGCTGCAGACCAACACTGCAGACAGTCCTTTGTGAATTATTTTTGATTGTTAGGCTACGACAACATTCTAAAGTCCCTGAGCTCAAACCATCTATATCCTCTAATGTCCATATACAGCAAGGGTACAGTGTATCCAGTTTAGCGTAAATGTACATGTGCCACACTGAACATTATACATCATGACATGGCAGCTTTATGAAAGTTTCCTCTGTTACCATTCCTCTCCTCGGACCTCAGGCTCTTCTTGGCCACCTCCGCCAGTGCGCCGATGCCCAGACCGACTGCCAAACCTGCATACAATATACAACAGAGTAAAGAATAATCATAACAATATCACAATTAATCGCACATATGGGCTGTATAACCCTTGAGCAAGGTTCTTACCCTAAACTGACCAAGTAAAATCACCCAACTGTATAAATGGGTAAATAATTGTAAACACCTTAGTATTGTAAGTTGCTTTGAAGAAAAGCATCAGCTGAATGGATAAGATGTAATGTAAATATAACTTGGTTGTCCCATGTTCCAGTTCTCATGGGGTTTGTGGGATGGGCTTTTTAGGTAGTACCATTACCATCCTGAGATGCAGACCCATAGTCAAGGTTGAGCAAGTGCCCAATGGATTTCACCACACTTCTGAAAGACTAACACCAACTAAAATAGCCTCTTATGATTAAGCTGTAATGGAAACATGCAAAAATTAAAAGACAAAACAAGAACTGAGAGAGATGTATGGTACAGCTTAGACTGGCATGTATAACATGATGGATCTTAGAACAGGGACTCTAGATGGACAAAAATGCAACACAGCAATATGCTCGCAATCCCTGAATGTCACTAAAATGAACCACACAAACACTACATTAACCACTGAAGTTGCAATAACTAGAATCTCTCACTCAGAACTGCTGAATCCCTCTGAACATTCAGGAGAGATGTGGGTTTGAAGCAGATGTTTTGAGACTCTCGATCTCTAATTTGCACCATGAACTCTCACAATATTATCTGCCATTTGAAAAAGAAAAAAAATGAAATGTATATAAATTCTATACACACATTTGAAAAGTCTGCAATAAAAAATGGCAGTACTGAACTGGGTGACTACTTTGAATCATGTCAGCACCTATATCTCTTCACCTGTTAGTGAAATCTACTTTGTTTACTGTCACGTTGAATGTTGCATTGGAGAAAACCTTCTGCTCAGTGAATAAATATAAATGCATCATCAAACAACCTGGATTTTCACTAGACACACTGGTATAATGTGTGCAGGATTATTTTGTCTTTTTACATTTTGTGCATATTTTGAAAGACACCCACACAAAAATTAAATGCAATAAATGTATATGGCAAGAAGGAATAAAGGTACTGCAGGTAAAACACCCAAAAACACAAAAACATCATTGTGCAGAGAAAGATTAAGATCGGCACGTGTTACTGGGCCACTTCGAACCACGTGGTCCGACAACAAAAACAAAGAGCTGTAACAACACGGTTTGAGAGTCTTATGTTGCGCAACTGCACGCTTACATAACCACGGCTGTGTCTGGAGCTGAGGAAACCCTGGAAGGAGTTAAAAATGTGGTGCAAGGAGGCCAACCAACACAACTTCCTTTTAAACCGCTGGCTGCTTGCTCAACGCAACTGTCAAGAGCTCACACAGCAACAGTAGAGAAGTGATTTGCACTTCCCATTGATTTTCACGTATTAACATTCAGCAATCATGAGGGGAGGACCTTGGCCAACAAGCCTGCACCTTTACCTTTAAGGCAAGCCCAAAAAAACAATACCACGCTCGATCAATGATTAACCTGCTCATTCTTGTTTACTTCATCTGCTGCTCAAGAAGGCGGACACATGGTACTGTGTGGTGGAGATTTAACAAAAAAAAAAAAAAAAAAAAAAAGCATGTGCTGGGGCCTCCTTCGTACCACACTGTGCTCGACACTTGTGTACTGGTGCATTCTGACACCTCATTTCTTCCTTCAACAAGACTTCACGGACAGCAGACACTGGTATTCACCATCTGCCCAGAGCAGCTTACACTGCAATATCAGTCTACTCACTTTAGGTTTACTCATCGATGTAACAAAATTACACTACCGAATGTCATTATTGCAAGTGCATTTGTGAATAAATACATCAAGTGGTCCTCAAGTTACAACATAGACAAGTTACGAGCATCCCAGACTCGCAACAGCCGCCGCATCAACTTTATTACAATATTTTCAAGTCCTGACGTTCACATAAGAACTGCCACTCCATCTGCTGTACGACAACATAGGGCAATATTAGAAGCTGCACTGCGGCAAAGTGCCGTATTTCTTATTTTTAGGGTCTTGGTCAGCATTTGGGAGTCTAGCAGTGATTTTGTTTTATTAATAAAACTCTTCATTTGTGATTCCTTTCAAGACACTTTGTATATAAAATGGCTGACAAATGAAAAGTAAGTATTGAAGTGGGAGTGAAAACAATAGTGCAACGTGAAAATGTAGTAACAGTGCACCGTACTACTTTAAAATGAGTGAAAAACACAACAAAGCCGTACTATCTAATGTAGCATCCATGCATGTTGTTTACATACCCATGCAGTTCATATAATGTAAGGGGAAATCAAAAACTGTTCCAACCCCATTGTAAGCTGAAGTCAACATGCATACAAATGAAGGTGAGAGACTGCTAATATTTATTAGCTAATAATATACCAAATGACATGCATCTGCAGGCTCTTGCTCTCAATGCAGGTGTTCCTTGGGTCTCTGGCGTCCCTAATGAGTGCTGAGTAATACAGTCATGTCATCATTATGCGGAATAGCTTTCTCAGCCAGCACCCGCAGCACTCCGTCATCACTGAGCTCCATAACACAACCAAGTTAGGACAAAGACAAGAGCTCATCCCGCAGGCCTCTCGTGCCTCTTTGAAACAGCAGCACAAAAATCTTCCATGTTTCCATTTCCCAACTTAAACATGTATGAGTGAATCCAGGTGCCTGTAAAGCCAGATAGCAGATCTGCTCAGGAAGCAAGGCTCCCACTTCTGCACCACCACAGAGATGGGAACAGGAACTCATGGGAGTGATTAACCCGTCCACAACTCCCATTCAATGCATCCCATACCGAGCCCTGTGAGGTTAAAATTTACCATTAATCGTGCACTGTAAGCCTTTACTAACGCTGACTCTTAACAGACAGTGTGGCGCAGGCAGCACCGGACCAGTGCTGTTCTAGGCAACTAAACATCATCACTGAAACGTGCTGAACATTGGACTCTGTTCTGAGAGAAATACAGTTTTCAAGCTATGGGTAAAACACTGACAGTAAACCACTTAGGCCAGGGTCTGTAAAAAGGTTTGTTAACTTACTGGTACAAAATCCATCATTCTGCAGAGAACATGATTCAGATAGATCCACGGAACGAATAGTATAACCCAGAAAATGGCATCCTGAAGGACACGCAAAACGGGGCCATCACTATCAAACAGAGGGGAGCTGTAATAATAGCACATGATCAGAGAGAAAGGCTGCTGTACATTTACATAGTCATTTAGCTGACGCTTTTCTCCAAAGCGACTTACAGTGTTATTCTACCTACAATTATTTACCCCTTTATATAGCTGGGTAATGTTACTGGAGCAATTTTTAGGGTAAGTTACCCGTTTTCGCTTGGAGGTCTGACTGTGGTTTAGTTTCAGCTGACCCTCACGATGGAACTTAATCCCAGGGGCAAAACTCTACAACACAGCAGTTTCTTTTTCCACTGCATTTGCAAGTATGCAACGAGCCTCCGCTGAGCTCCCGCCAAACAAACACAAGAGTGCACATAAGCAGCAGGCTGTGATTAAGTCATAGTTTATATGGCTGCTGTTACACTCTTGAGAGAGTCATTGAACTGTGTGATTTTATGAACTTTATTAGATATTTACATAAGTTGCCATGGAAAAAGAATCCAGGCTAAATCAATAAAACTCTGAACTACAAGATCACTGATCCAGAGGAGTCTGGTAGGTGAGATGATCAATCCAAGATCTCTAATCTACAGGGATGCAGTGGCTGGACCAAAGGTCCACAAAGAGCACGCAGCCTGTACAACACTCGTTCATGACTAACCTGCTCTGATCCCCACGTGGACCCAAAAAGCAAGGACATGTGAGGAGGGCCCTACACGTTGGCAGGGGATCATTTCTCACTGTGCCCTGTTTGGCCACAGCTGGCTGGACACTGGCCTGAAGAATTAGGTGGCAAATTAGCTACTGATCCAGTGTGCAATAAGTTTGAGCAAAAATGATCTGGTAATTTTCAGCATACCTTCCTATCAAGCTGAGAGCAAGATGACTAAAAATACCAACTGAATGTCTGTTCTACACATCAGTTTACAGCAAGCCGAATTCTACTCCTGTTTAGAACAGTGTTTTACACAATCCATTTTCCTTAGTTTTTCTGATTTTTAAAATTTTTCACCAAGTCTGGCCCATGATTGGTCAAAGAACAAATGAGCTCAGAGACCTCAGGCTGGTCGTGCCTCACCATGGTCAAAACACACCACCAAACCTTCTTTATGGTCGGATGCAAGTACAAAAACAAAAAGAAGTGAAGATAAGCTTATTTCCAAGGACTGGACACTATTAAGATGTTTAAGGACTCAAGTTAATGGGGGGGGGGGCAAAGACAAACCTACTATTGTCAACCATGGATGAGTGAGCATGTTTACAGTTTATAATCCTTGAAGTATGTTGGTCAAACCAGTTAAGTAAGAAAAAAAGTGCAGCTTTGCTATTTAATAATATTTCTAAGGAACAGCCACTGAACTGTTTGGACCTGGTCAAAATGGTTAAATATGTTTTCATTGCATCTTTAACAAGCAACACCAGATTAAAAAGTCATTAGGAACCCTGTCTAACTGTTCTGCAGAGCCACATGTAATGTAGGTGGACATAATGATTATAGGCCACAAAACTTTAATAACATCTATCTTAATAAATCATACTGATAACATTCAATTAATGGGAAACTTAAGGTGCAAAACAGAGCACGAGTCATCCATTACACAGTGGTGGGGGGATTTAATTCTAAGTTAACTTTGAAGCATGTCTGAGTTTTGGTTCATTTTAATACAATGTAAAAGACATACAGTTGCATTAAATGAAGTGGCTAACTTTCACTTTCCCATGATTATGTCTGGGAGGAACATGCTAGAAAGACTGTTTTCGGAAGGACCACATCCAGCTCATTAGTACTTTAATTTGAAAAAAATAATTTGTTTAAATGTTCAACCTTCAGCAAGTTACACTTGTTTTAGATTGAAACACTTTAATTTTTAAGAATTAAAACAACCCATCACATGTGAAAACGATTTTGCTCAGCACCTATGCCCCTTTTTCCGTGATCTCTGAAAAGAGAATGTAAAACGCAAGGTAGCTGATGAAGTGTACTAAATGATGTGCATGCGCTTTATAGTACTGTTGTGTAAGCAAATGTTAAAATAAACCGTGTGAAAAGTAAAGAAAATTAAACTAGTACCTGCATTACTCACTGTGCAGTCAGTCTGCTGTTGGTGTGTGAGGAACAAACAATCACATTTGCTTCTGTCAGATACTTTATTTAAAATTTATTTTTAAGGAATTAAGATGCATTGTACTCAGTGGTATGTATTATGCAAATCTTTACTCTGTTCACTTTGATAGTAATCCCTTGAGAGTGTCACAGTATTCATGATGTTGGTGTATACAGCATACATTTTCATCTCACCTTCTACTGTAAATGTATCCTGCTTTTCCATATGCTACAAATACATAATGTACACATTCGTTAATTTGTTAGCCAGAAATTGGTGGAAGCAGTCTGGGTGAAGTGCCTTCCTCAGTTGCATATTATAAGCATTGATTTCCTGGGATATGGACATAAGCCACATTTCTTAGCTACTGCATCGCTTGCTGCTCATAACTGAAGATGAAGTAGTCCAGATGGTTACTGAACACGTAATAGCTCATTCCAACAAGGGAAAACTACCTGATCAAACATGAAGACATACAATGTGGTGTATTCTACACTGTAAAATGATAAATCTTGGTTCATAATCATGACACGTTTTAACAGGTATCAAACCAAAGTGGTGGACAACTGTATACAAGAGTTGTAATACCACAGGTCTTACCTCCAAAATTGGCCAGCCTCCCTAAACGTGTAACTGGTACTTTTCGCTCCCGGGATCTTTCACTGAGCTTTAAAAAAAAAAAAAAAGGGAAGAACACAAAAACAAAATAGGAGCAAGTTTAACAGAAATAGTGTAACAGTTAACAGTAAGTTTTGTTTGCAGTACGGCAAAGTAATTAATTGTTATTTGTATATTGCAATTAATAATACATAAATGAATGTTATTCCAAACATTCAATAACTGATCTGAGTTACTTTAAAAAAATAAATAAATTAATTAATTAATAATCTTACAGCCTCACAAAGTCATTCGCTCAAGGCAACAAATGAGGGTAAAGACAAAATGTATATTAGACTGCTAATTCAGTGTTACTTTTCTCCATTCAGAACAGGGCTTCGGAACGCACATCACATTCCCCTTTTTATTCCATGTTGATTCCTCTTAATCGAAATATGCCAAAATTTTTGTGTGTGCTACACAACAAGAAAAAAGGTGTAAAATATCAAACTTTCACTTGTAGGTGTATAGATGACAAAATATTTGAGACCTTACAGTTAGTTCTTGCATATTTCAAATACTCTTCTTTCTTGCAATGAAATTTCCCGTTTGTAAAGACGTGTTAAGGAAATGATGTCACACATAAGTTGCACAAAAGCGAGACTGAAATTGTAGATAAGATTTGCAAAATAAACTAAAGTATCAAAACATGCAACACAATCAAATCTGAACTCATGCTAAACTATTTCAAATAGAAGATACAAGACAACACTTGATTTAACACATAATTAAGGACACCAACATATATTCTACACATATAGAACCATAAACTGGTAAAACACTTAAAAATTAGAATTAACTCAGAAACAACTCCTCCTTTAACTGGTATATGTATAAACCATGATAATGACTCCTATGGCTGTTTTGGTCAGGCAGTTTTCGGGGAGCTCTACATCATCATACGAAGTGAGGATTCGGAGCAGCTGGTATAGTGGTTAGAGCTGCTGCCTTTGGACCTCAAGGTCAGAATCATACATCCAGCTATAGTACCCTTGAGCAAGGTACTTACCCTAAAAAACAGTTCCAGTAAAATTACCCAGCTACATAAACAGTTAAATAACTGTAAGTAGCTTAACATTATAAGTTGCTTTGAAGAAAACCGTCAGATAAATGAATAAATGTAAATGGACAGAGTAGTAGGACAAATACAGAAAATAGAGGAGAGACACATACCATTTGCCTGTGGGGTTTGATTTCACTCCTCTTGGCCTCCCTGGCCTTCTCTATGTCTTCTGCTGTGAGACCGCTCACTGATGAATGGTCCTGATGGTAGAAGCGGACTGGTCCAGAGAACTGCTTGCCTGGATCCTTGTAGCCCTCAAAGAGGTTGCTGCCAGACTTTCTGGAGTCGTGGCCAGGTGGCCGGGCAGGCCCAGTGCCTGCAGCAGACTCTTCCCAAGAACTAGTGCGATTCTCCTCAGCTCCGGTGTAATTGTAACAGGAGTCCTCATGTGGCCCAGTGTCAGAAATGTTCTGCTGCTGTTCGTTAAAGCCCTGAGATACAGAGGAGCACGAGTGAAGGAGTATACCACAGCTTGATGACATAAAAACCACTCCTCGTGAGACAATGGGAAGCTGGGCAAGGAAAGTAAGACCTTTAATAAGGAACTATGCACTCAGACCCACCTGCGCCATCCTCGCAGCCATGCCCAGGCCCCCTGAGCTACGTAGTGCGCTCGCCTGTGCCTCCACTATGGCCTGGCTCAGCTTGGCCAAGCCACGTGCCAGCAGGATCATGTCGCCCGCCATGATGGATTCTGTTCACACCTGTGCAGACGGACATTAGAAGAGCTTCAGAGGTGAGTAACCGTGACTCACAGCAGTATCACTGCTGATTTAGCTTTTTTTTGTAACCCGGGGTGATTCAGCTGACCCAAAACCAGAAATACCATTCAGGACTCCACAAAAGTTTGCAACATCCTGCATTTCAAGAAATGTTACACACAGGAGGAAAAACACCAGTACAGCACTACAAAAGTTTACTTACTAAAGTATCAGATAACCTAGCAGGAATTCTTATACAGTGACCACTGGGTTTGCATCTACCCTGCTTATGCTACAACCAGGTGTTTAACCTGAACTCAACACAAGCTTTGGGATCAGAAGTAATAGCTGAACGAACACAAACTAAGGACAAGATGATACCACTGAGCGATACCACTGATCAATACCACTGATCAACAGAGAATGTACACACTCCAAAGAAGCAACACAACTGTTTCTGAGCTGTGCCTGCCTACCAAACTCACAGCTGCGGTTGTAGCTCATTTCAGCAAAGACACGCCTTCAAGAGGTCAAACCTGTTTACAATGACAGCAGCAGACCAACTGTCTAATCCTGCAGACCGGAGGACCGTGGTGACGGATTGCAAAGGAGTTCACAGACAGTCCCTTTGCACAGAATGGGGAATACTGCCTCTGAAGGGCAGTTATTCCATGAGTGTGTTTTCTGTAAAATTAATTTCACAGGGCCATGAGAAAATACAAGAAAAATAAATTAAATCAAAAAATCTATACATTTATAGCTGGGTGAAAATTTTGCTTTATTGTTTATTAGTATTTAGTATGGCGTTACTATATATTAACACCAGTATTAATGAATCTAGAGCACATGAATGTATAACAGCCAAGCATAACATACAAAGGGGAAAAAATTAGACACAAGACAGAAAAACACAGGTGTCCTGAGGACCATTTTCTGAGCTTTGGCTTGGAGGAAAGACTGTCTATGCTGAATCGGTCTGGCCCTGTTGCTAGTAATCAGGATTAAGCTCTGGCCTTGTTCCCGGGGTCGCTGACCACTAGGAGGTCAATTTATTCACTAAATAAAAAAAAAAGGATCACCACACATCAGACAGTAAACACGCAAAACTAGTTTAACAGAAGACGAGATCAAAAATATCCAACACAATCTAACTTTTTTAAATTGGTAAAACTGCTTTAATGAGTAAAAGTTTTTGTTTCATTGATTTATGCATAGCATGCTAAATAGACTGCATTACCCACAAAGCACCACTTCTCTCTGACACAGGGGGTCAGAGATTTTAAATGTTGGCTAGTTTCACATAAATATGTGGGCTCTCGCTCTGAATCACAGTGGTTTTCACACAAGACAATTCCCTCGGATTTGCATTCCAACATTAAATGATACATCTGCTTCTATGCAGTATAACTAACTAACAGTAAACCTTTCTGTGCTGTCAGCAGCATGAAAACACTTTTAAAATAGAAAATGTTTCCAAAAAGATAAAGAGAAATGCATTTTGTTGTATTTTACACTGTGACAGCCAGTCCGTTTCACTTAGTTCAGTTTCTACGTGTCTTGCAGAGATATGAGAAGCCTGATTTAAGATCAGTCTACCCAATGGCATCCATCAGCGATGCGTCCTGGGTTCTTCTCAAACCTCCTGAGCCACATTCCCAAGTGGGCAAAATAACCCCGTGTGCTTTGGTGGGACAAGAACGTGACGCCAAGCGATAGTACTACCAAGATGAAGCCCCACACATCCTGGGTTTTGCATGTAACCCGGGTTCCTGTGTCACGTTCAAAACAGGTAAGCCTTGGCAAGTCAGAAACCCAGACATGCACACACACAAATAATCCCTGACTGTCAGTGTACCTATCAAGAGAAATGGACAGACTGCAAATGAAGACAAAATTGCTGTTCTGTTTGCTGACATTAATTCCCTTCCCTCCCCACCAACATAACACACACACACATGGGACCATGGCAGGATCCATCTGAGCTTTCTGATTTTTTTAATGTGTGTCAATTTCACCACCAGGTGGCACTGTCATTAAAGTATGGCACCAGAGAGGATTTACTGCCTAACTGCTGCAAACACCGCCTCGAAAGACATGTTTGAACTCCCAGCAGACAGTCTGTGTGGGGCAGTCTCACAGAGATCCATTAAATGGATTAAAAGGGCATTTATGTGGAGGCGCACATTTTTTCTGCACTCCGCATTCCTGGCAAGTGCACAGAGGCACTAAAGAGAGCCGATTATGAGCAGATTAAAGATGACTCCGGTGAGGGAAGGAAGGTGGTCTGGTGTGGACTTATGGCCAAGGTCCAACTTCATCTCCTTCTAAACCGTAAGGCTTCTTTCTCCAAGCACTTGGGTTCTTCCTACCCCAACACACAGAATGAGAAAGACCAAAAATATCAGAGGCAGCTGGTAGTGTAGTGGTTAAAGCTGTTACCTTTGGACTCAGTGGTCACAGGGTCGAATACCTCCTCCAGCCATAGTGCCCTAGAGCAAGGTACTTACCCTAAGTTGCTCCAGTAAAATTACCGAGCTGTATAAATGGGTAAATAACTACAGGTAGATCATCACTGTAAGTTGCTTCGGAGAAAAGCATCAGTTAAGTGAATAATTGTAAATATCAAACAGGCTGCAGAGCCTTTTCTTCCACCTAAACAGGTGTGGCATGACATTCCTGCACTACTTTCCAAGCAGGGAAGTCTGGTCCCTCTGTGCAGGCAGAGGAAGCGCGTCCAAACACATCCCCATATTTTCAGCAAGCAGGGTGTTTGTTTCCAACACGCTGCGCTGGAGTGTGCGAGCAACACGATGAAGCCCAGCAGCATTACATTTACTCATTTATCTGATGTTTTTCTCCAAAATGACTTGCAGTGTTAAGCTACTTTACAATTACTTACCCATTTATACTCACAGGGAGCAGCTCTATCCATGACGCTACCAGCTGCCCCCTAAATATACAATATCCTGTTGATGTCATTTACAAGAAAGAAGTAGGAGGATAAAGATACAGCAGAAGGTATCTCAGGAGTTTAACAAAATAGCAGCAGCTCTAACCTTTAGCAAAGAGGAAAAAAGGAGAGGATGTCTTCTGTGTAAACTCTGCATAAACTCTGATACGTCCATTTGGAGAAGGCGATGTTGGGCTGTTGGTTAAGCAGAGACCAACACGTCCCAACGAGCACCGGAAGCACCGCGGCGAACATATATCGTGGGATGTGTCGGGCCTGTTATCTAAATCTACAGCCAAAATCACCAGGATGTGACTGGCCTTTTGTGCAAAGAAAAACTTCCCAGTTTGTACAGAGGAACCATAAATGAGGAAGTATATATAAAAAAAAAAAAAGAAGCAGAAATATCCCAAATCGGGGGGGGGGGAACAGGTTTAGGACCATAATGAGAATCTGCATTTTATTTGCCGTCTCTCCCTCCCTCACAGACTGGAAAGCCTTAATAAGAGATTATCGTAATTAGAATGTTTCACTTGATGTCACGCTCTTTCGACCCTGCCTGTCCTTTTGTGGCCGGTACCAAAAGTGTATTACAGTGTTTCCAGCCAGGAGAATATTGCTTTGTTTACCACCAGGCCTTGCAGCACTCATGTTCTCCAGCAGGAAAACAGTGGTGCCATTGCCAGCGATGACAGCATTTCCCCACTGCCAGATGCATTCAAAGGGGAGGTGACAGACCCTTCCAGAGATGTGCTCACAGACACATCAGCGCGCTACATTTAGAAGGCGGTCGCCTTTATGAAGAACGACAAACTCGGGCTAACATTTAAATGGAGAAATCCTCAGGGCCAAGCACTAAAGATGAGAATGAGAAATAAATGAGAAATACCATCCAAAGAACTGATAGGCCACCACTGAAAAAGCCAATGAGATAGAAAACCTGTTTCCAATGAAGGTGAACAGCATCACCTTGGGATTTAATTACACCACGCAGTATAAAATTATGCTTTTACCCAAAGTGACTGACACAGCTTAAAATTTCATTCTTCTACCTATTTTTAAACCTGGATATTTATGGAAATTACTAAGGTTTACTGCAAACCTCAAGGGCTGAGTGCACCAGTAGGTTCCCACGTGGCTGGAAGGGCATATGCTAAGCCTCTGCACGATTCCTCTTTAATGATACTGCTTCAGCATCCGTGTTTTTCATGGAGGACACTGGAGAATCTTCCCTGGACGTAGCTGTCCAAACCCAGGAACCCACTCAGCAATACTGCAGCGAACTCTACGTGGCCTTGGAAGAACCACCAACCACTGCGGCAAGTGCCTCATGGCACGGACCACTACAGCTGCACTCTACTGCTCAGGTGCCTCACCAACCATCTAAGAAATAAGGCTCAGATAAGTGAAAACAGCTCAGCATCAAGATTTTGCGGCCCCAGGTCAGGTCACTATTAGTTCTTCACAACACGAAGAACACATGCAATGACCTTCTCTTGCAAACTCCTAACAATCTTATCAAGGTGTGAGATTTCCATCTCAGCTGTGGCTGGCTGTTAATGTGGAATCTAAGTCAATGTTTAACATGGACCATTTTTATTATGCCCATTATTTTCAGACTTTACAATAATAGCATCATTAATAACGTCACAGAGAGGAGCCATAGAAGCAAGGCTGATCATAACAGGGCCCTGAGATACCACATTCTCCCTGTGCTAAGCAAAAACACCAGGGGTTTTTCCATCATATATAAGTCGCATTTATTTTTCTATGGAAATTTCATACAAATGTATGAAGTGTAGGTTTCTAGAGGAAAAGACTGTTCGCCAAGACCTACTGCCCCACTTGACTTGCAGGAGGAGGTGTAGACACGAATGTGGAGACTGCACCCAGGAATCAGCGAAAACCCGTTATGCCGAACCGGGGCTCTGGAAGTTGCCGGCATGTTCTTGATCAGATGTCACCCTGGACCCCGGTGACACACGCGTCCTTGACATACATAGGGCTCCATGTACCAATAGGGATTCTTGGACAACAGCAGGAACCCAGACTTGATGTTGGGTTTGACACAACTAGCTGCCATTTAAAGCCAATTGGGGGTTGGGGGGACGACTTGGTTCATAACCCTTCAACACCATGCCCTCATGGACATGTGGACATTTTAAACATTGGAATTTAGAAGTTAATTTTTACTTTCCAGCTGAAGGATGACAACAAAGTCCCAAAGTCCTGAGAAAAACACTATCAGTACACAAAAGTACACAAAATGTAACCATAAGTATACTATACTATAGTATACCACTTGGGACAAGCAGTTTCAGACAGTGTGTGTGAGAAATTATTTTCATCTGGTTTCCTTACTCAAGTCAAGGCTGCTGAGATTCCATAATCTCTAAATCACAATCAGCTCCTCTCTGCCATAAAACATTAGTAAATGTATAGTAAATGTATACTGTAAACATACACACAGTGAGTAAATGTATACTGTAGCATATACTGTAGAATACTATATAGTAAACTTATTTTTATAGTTATATAAAAAAAATGATATTGCTTATTTCAAAAGTGTACTTATTATGTGTAAAACAATAATCAGAAAATCTAGGACTAGGATTACTAGGAGGAGTAACCAGCAGCATCAGGCAGCATCATATTTTTACAACCCAGGTATGAAAAAAGAAGACGAGCTTTCAAGTTATTATGTTTACTTTAAATCTAGGAGTCAGTTTTCCCCGAAAATACAACCCTCATCCCAACACAACACTGGTGTCTGACGAGAGAGCAGAGCTGAATTGAACTTGGCGCGCGGCAGAGAGTCTGAGCCATTTTGACAACCTGCTATTATTATGCTTGTTTTATATGTTGTTTTTTTTGCGGACGGGGAAAGAGTCCTTCGTTATTTTAATCTCTTTTCCAGGGGTCTAGCCGATGGTACCTCGCACTAGTCACGTCGCACATGGACGCCCGTGTTACTCACCCTTGAAGTTCGAGAGCTGCGCAACGGCGCACGGCTGCATGAGCTCACAAACACAACACGTCCTGGCTACATCTTGCAGTAGTCACAGTAGCAATCTCTCGCAAAGCACGTCAGGTCAGTACACCTTTGGTTCGGTTATTTCCATATAAGTACCCGTGTGCTGCCCTTACGTGAAGGCTTATTTTGTAAAAAGTTTTAAAGCACACTTACCGCAATCTTTGTAAAATATTTGCTGAGCTCTGCATACGCCTTCCTCTCCCTGCTGTGTGTTTTGAACCATGAGGTCAAAGCTGTTTACCAATTCTGATTGCAGGACGCCTGATTACAGGACGGCGAAAAGCCCGCCTCCTGGCTGATCCTATTGGCCGTACAGCTTTAGAGACACCGCCCTTATTTTTGTGGTCTTGTCTGTCCGTCGGTTTCTATTGGGCAAGAAACTGTCAGTAACGTGTGAACAAGAGCGTCTTAAAATATACTGCCTCATTGGTCGATCCGCCGTCAATAAAATGAAATATGCCGCCCTTTTTTGTCTCGACCAATGAAACGATCGACAGACGGAGGCGGAGAAGCCAGTCAGAGCCGAGATTACTAAAACACTAGACAAGCCCACTGTACTCGTGTGTCCTTTAAATGGTGTCTGTTCAGTGTGGTACAGCGTTTCCGTTGAGCGAAAACGTGGCGAAGAAGCGCTGGTGAGACTGATTAGGATGAGTTCACCGTGTCGGTGACGTAAGGCGAGCATAAGTATCTTATTATATTAAGATTAAAAGAACTGGAAGCATTTTTACATCGTTATTCAAATAAAGTTAACATATTACTCGGGTTTCTAAAATACGTCATGGAATAATTTTAAAGCAGGCAATTCGCGTTTTTTAAAGAAAGCATCAATTAAAAAAATATTGCAGCGCCCAACATTCATCATGTTTATTATAAGAGTACATATCTAAATGCTCGACTGTAGTGAAAAAAGTACAGAATGTTATCTGTATAAATCTGACCATTGTGGCGCGCGCTCCGGTTTTGGATAGGGCGAAGAAGAACGCACGGGCAGCGTTTGTTTTAAACAGCTATTAAAACACTGGCACACGGGGAAATAATTCTCTGGGTTTGAAGACGCTGTTTCTTCAAGGATCTGCGTTTCTGAAGGGAAACCTGAGGTGTCTCAGACCAACCCACTTAGCGCCCCCAAAAATACAGTCACTCCAGTAGTGTCCCCATGAATCGCCCTGGTGGTTGTTATCGCTATTACTTTTTACCCACAATTCAACTATTTACAATAAACAAATCTTCCCGCCCAAATGCACTGTAACGCGGGTCGTTACAATATATAGCTTTCAGGTGTACCTCAAATAAGCATTATTATTATTATTACTACTACTACGACGACGACGGACTACTCAATAATAATACGTCTTTTTATTATAAAAGAAATCCTGCAACTCTTTTTTTTTTTTAATTTATGTTAACTGCTAAAACTACTTACTTCAAACTCAACGGCATGATGACTAAGACTATTACTAAGAGGGTCTGCTAAGTGAGATTTAGTTGACGATGACGCAAATACAGTACATACTTCCTGAAACAATACATTGTTTTTGCGCTAACGCATCGATCGTCTTCGTTTGCGCAATAGCAGCAGTTCGCAGAACTCTGCAGGCCCACGTCTTCGCACTGGATGTTTTCTTTCCCCCCTCTTTTAATCACTCACACACACGCTGGCTGAAGCCGCTTGTCTCGAGAGTGGTCGCGGCGTGCCGAAGCCTAACGCGGCAGCACGGGGCTGGAGGGGGAGGGGACACACCCAGGACAGGGCGCCACTGCATCGCAAGGCACCCCCAGCGGGACTCCAACTCCAGGCCCGCTAAAGAGGAGGACACGGCCAAACCCACTGCGCCACCGCGCCCCCCGTATTTTTAAGTCTGTATATTTATTTCTTAAGTCCCCACCGTTGTGCACACAAGTGTGTGCGTTGAACGTGACGTCACGTGGAATTTCTAATAGAGTTTATGACGACATCGAGTTTGGTTCTCAGAAAAGGTGGTGCGGTCTGTGCTGCCACCTGTCGAGTTCATTTCCGTGTGTAGAAGGAGTTTGTTTTCAGTTCTCCATTTTCTAGACTAAGGGGTTCGAATTGGCACTTTAAAACCACAACAAGCAAGCACAGCAAAAAAGAAATAATAAAATATTTATTTATTTAATTATTTAATGAATAAAGTACAGAATCTTTGGCGCAGTGGGTTGGATCGGGTCCTGCTCTCCGGTGGGTCTGGGGTTCGAGTCCCACTTGGGGTGCCTTGCGACAGACTGGTTTCCCGTCCTGGGTGTGTCCCCTCCCCCTCCAGCCTTACACCCTGTGTTGCCGGGTTAGGCTCCGGTTCCCCGCGACCCCGTATGGGATAAGCGGTTTAGAAAATGTGTGTGTGTGTGTGTGTAATAAAATAATAATTTTAAACAAAGACGCCGTATCATAATATTATTATTGTTGTTATGTACACACTGGTTATTTGTTATCTGTAGGTATTTTTTCTATTTACATACTTGCTATTTGTTATTAATATTGATATTTACACACTGGCTATTTGTTATCTGCGGCCTATTTGTTTTAAACATTACATTTTTGATAAGTTTTATTACTCATCAGAGGTTATCCTTGACAGTGCTTTGCTTTATGAATACTATGTTTATTGTATGCACACGACGAAAAGAAAAAGAAGTAAAATAAAAAGGAATCCCAATGACGCCGTATCATTATTATTATTGATATTTACACTCTGGCTATTTGTTATATGCGGCCCATTTGTTTTCATTTGTTTAAATATTAAATTTTTGCTAAGTTTTATTACTCATCAGAGGTTATCCTTAAGTCACTTTCCTTTATGAATACTATGTTTTATTGTATGCACACGCTGTGAGCCCCCCCAACCCCCGACCCCCCTCTACGCACCTTCCGGTGACGTATTGTTTACGACTCATTCACTGCGCAACAATTAATCGACACAGTTACAGTACTAATGAAGTCTCTCAGAGTCTTGTATTACCGCTGAAGACCTGCAGGTGGCGCATGTGGCACATCCTTTGTGACAAGGATACGTGTTCCTGGAGGGGGGGGGGCAGTTAAGTATGCGCTTTACTATCAATAACGCTATTTATAAGGCACTTACTATAATAAATATTGACACCACTTTCCCTGAAGTGAGGTCTGTTCTGGGAAATCGCCTTGCAAAAAAATACGCTTCATTATGCGTACATTTGTTTATATATAAGAAAGAAACTACTGTATTTTCCCACGTTTGTTTTAACTGGTTTTGTTCCCTGAATGAGGTTGTTGATTTGATTCAAAAATCGGCTCGAGAGCTTGAATATTCATAATTTTTATTTTCAGTTTCGTCAAGAAGAACTTGCAGTAAGGAACTATTCATGATGATGTCATTCTGAGAGTCTGAAGATCACACAAACACATGCAGAGTGACTCACACCTTACTGGCCTTTTCAAAGGAAGGTGTAACAGTCCAATAGACCAAATAGTGACATTGTGATCCCCTCACATTTCCTCACAGACTGTTGGCACACCGCACTCAATTGCCGCCGGGTTTATTTAAAATACCCTCTTCGTCAGGCGTATTTGGTCCCGTGCCTGGGTGTACCAAACAGGCCCGAAATGAATAAATTTAAGTGTGATACAGGATTAACATGTTACACATACTGCATGCATTTATATGTAGAGCCGTCACATGTTCCGAATGAAAATAACTTGCACTCTCTGAAAAACTGCAGTTTGTACATGTATTCCGCAAGGTGTGTAGGTAACTGTATATAAACATTTAAGTAGAATATTTATAAAAACACCTTAAGCCTGAGAGACAGGGAGAAATGTGGGTTTTATGATGTAGGTGTGTTCCTTACTGTAAAATACATTCGAACCCTTCACCTTTTGTAGTCCACCTACATTCTATTACAACACAATAATGTAAGATGGTTATTCATTTAGAATGTCTGAAAGGTGATGAGTGGGCTTTGCAGAAATAAACCTTTCATGTCAATATTAAGATATCTGTTATTAACAAAGGGGTGTCGGGGCAGTGCGCATGTTTTCAGTCTGCTCGCAATTATGGGCCATGGAAAATTAATTTTCATACTACCTATCAGGCAGCAAGTCTCATTCAAATCAGAAAGGCCACCAGCCTTTGTATTTTCCATCCACAGTTTAGTCTGCCAGATGACACACTTCCTTGTATTTTATTGCCTCTTCATTGGTTTTTGCCACAAGAAAGAAATTAATCAAATTATTTGGTAAACTTTGGTAATAGGGTACACAACCTAATGTCAATAAAATACTAGTGAGTAGACATTTTCAGTTAACAGTGTACACATTATCTATTATTGAAAAACTATTTTTATAACACCCATATTCATGTATATACATCACCCATTTTTTGTAAGTAGTGTTTTTAATTTGACTTCAAAGCAAAAATGCATAAAAATAATATAATAGAACTTTGAGGTCTGTAAGTGGAAAAAATATGATACCAATTTGATTTATTAGGTTTTATTATAGCATGTAACTGCTTGGTACATGCTGGACTTTGTACAGACAAGTCACTTACATATGAACTACATTATATTTATTTTTCTGTCAAATTTTGTGACACATGTCCTTAGAAGGATGTTTTTGCTCTTTTAATACTCCTGAAAATAGGTGAGGCCACAGTATAGTTGTTTAATTTTCATTATGCTACTTAAACATTATTTTATATGTTTCACAGCTTTCCGTTATATGTTCTAGAGAAATTGCAAATTATAATATGCATTTTGAATAAACCACTATTGCATTATGGCGTACACATCAGACTTCGCAGAGAATTGCCCTGCCCCAGTGCCAGAGGGCTGAATTGGTGTCAGAGGTGGAACTGGCACCAGAATATGGTAATACCTGGTACAGTGTAGGCAAGTGTGTGAAATACCCAGCTTTCAGTGGCTGTCCGTTAATTTATTGTCAGGGGTGGGATATAGGGCGCACAGGGTGTAAACTCTGCTGCAGTGCAGGTAAGTGTGTATATGACCAAACCCCCAGTGCTAGTGGGTTAAACTGGTGTGAAAAGCGCGAGAGGCACAGAAGATGGTAAAATCCTGAACAATGTAGGTAATACCCCAAGAGGACTGCAACACAGCTAAGACGGTACACTTTTATTCTGCACCATCACAGCAGATTGATTGAAACGCGCGTGCTTAAAATTACGCAGATCTATTCTTTTCAGTGCTTTTATGCCATTTCCTCGTGATTACATAATCTAACTGGTTTTTTATGCATGAAACGGTAATTATTATATTTGCGTCTTGGACTCCAGTGAGAGTGACTCGTCGAGTGGAACATTTTTGGGGAGGGGAAAAGGGGAAAGTTCAGCGCAAGTTCTCCGCGCCTTCACCTCCGAGTCTTTCAGCAGGGTCTGTAGGGAGACCTCTCTCCCTCTCCTCTCCCCTTCTCTCCCTCTCTCTTTCTTTATTCCTTTCTTTCTCTCCGTTTTTCCTCCTTTCCTTCGCGCGCCTCTTCCCTGCAACCCCGCTCTCGTTCTTTGCGACAAAAAGAAAGCGTCTCGTTCCGTTCGGTTGCGCTTCCTTCCTGTTTCGCGCGCATCACACAAGCGCACACTCTCTCTCTCACACACATACACACACACACACACACGCACGCGTACAGCTGGGTGTCGCTACGAAGGTGCGCGCGCTCGTGTGTGTCTCCGCGTGTTGGCGAGAAGGTCCGATCCCGGGAGCCACGACGCGGACGAGACGCCCCGCGCCGCGCACGGACTGGTCGCGCGCCTCCGCACCGCTCTTTCTCCGCAAACCGGGGACACGCGGCGCCTTTCGCACTTCCGCGCCGCGCGCACACTCACGATCCCGACACCTTGCTGCCCATGGGTACCCCGGCACCTTGGGGGGGCGGGGGCTGGATGAGGATCCTGCGATTTGTGATTTAACGGAAGATTCATATTTTATATCAAGGTAAGACGTTGGCGGCGAAGTGGTGTTAAGCGATCCGGGGAGATGATGATGATGATGATGATGATGGCTTGGACACTTAACTTTCAGGATGAAATTTGCAGACTTGCAGCAGCTGAGCCTGTGGTTTTGAGTTCCGCGAGGATGCTCAGAGTGACTCTGCCAAGTTTTGGCTGCATTCTGAAATGTACTTGCTTCGTACATCGTGTCCTTATGTAACTTATGGGACCAAAGTTCCAATAATAAAATGGGATTTTAAATAATAACAGAAACTGGGATAGTGTGAAAAATTAAGCGGTGTCAGAGAAGGTGCAATGTGAAGGGGATACAATGACTGAGGAAAGGGAGATAAAAAAATATAATAAAAAGCATAAAAAGGGATACATGTATATGATGTAAGAAAAGAGATACAATCAATGAATGTTCGAAAAAGGGATGCCATTGTAGAAAAGGAGATACAATGTTCGAAAGGGATACCATGTCTCATTAAAACTCACCGCTTGGTGGATCTCTCTTCTTTTATGATACTAGTACTTATTTATTATCGTTTATTGCCACCGTAGATATAATCTTCCTGTTGTTAGGATTAGACTCTTCTTAGGTAAAGAAAAGCCAGCAAACAAAGAAAAATAGTATTGTTTGCCTTAACGTAGCCAGATATAAAACAGCTAAAATGATCAGGAATTTGTATCCAGGTTTGTGAATACATGTGTTACTGATAAAGATTTTAATTGATCAAAGAAGGGTCGGCTGTTTAAAAACCTGAATTCACCGAGCACATTCGGAATAAAATGCACATATGCATTCTGTATTATTCATACAAATATTACATTTTAGGTATTTATAGTAAAGTGTTCAAAAATAACCTGTTTAGGTGGGCAAAGTACAGAGGTGTGCTCTCTGAATAACTTCGTTACAGCAGAACAATTTAAATATCAGATACTTCACAAAGAAAGGAATTTAGTATATGTAATATTTTCCTTTATACTTGTCATCTGCAGTACTATATCTCTTGCCAAAGACTAACTAATGGCTGTTTTTTTTTTTGCGCTTGGAGAAACTAAGTTCTTGCAAGCTGTCGTGCAGCTCCTCACGGATTAATTATCACCCTGCTTTCCAAGTCTGTGTGCTTCCTCGCTCTAAAACTTGTCCTTATAGTGCACACTCAAGGCTTGCGAGGATCAAATGGAACAGGCACATTCTTGTGACTGCATGCCTTAGTGAAGCACTTTCTGGTTCACAGGGACATTGATATGTTTTGGAGCCACTAATACAGTGTTGCGAGGGAAATTTAGTACAGCGCTGAACATGGAACACATAACTAACACTTATAAATCAGCCATATTATCATACTGAAGAGATACTTTTGCACGATTTGTAGGGCAGGAGAGAGTCAGCAGAGAGTTCCATCATGTATCAGACTTGTAAAAAATAATGATTGGTAACAGATTCAGTTCTAGTTCCATAGTCTGCTTCATTAACATTAATTGGGGAAAAAAAAATTCTGTGTTTTGTTTTATAACATTCTGAGCGTTAGAGATGTGTGTCTGCTGCAGCAATATGTGGTGCTGTAATCAATATATCGCAATATGAGGACTCAGCCTGTGCTGCTTTGCTCACTATCTGCAGCTGTCCGCAATGTGTACCATGAAAAATTGTGTTAAAAAAAGATAATAATGATGAAAGCAAAGCCATTCAAAGTTTCTTGAAGGATCTAAATTATAAGGTACAGTGCGGAAATTGTGAAACGTGGTTTTTGAAGTAAATCTGATCCAAGGTGTATGCTTTGGGAATGACACAGAAGAGTCCAGTGTTGAACCTCCAGACGTTCATGTTCATTGTGCTGCTGCCCACTGGACGTTAGTGGCTGCAGTTAAAATATCATGGAGTTGTACTCTTTGCAAGGTGCAGCAAGGTTTGAAACGACTCTTGCCTGTCCGGTGTCAAAACTGCAGGCCCATGTCTGGTTCCTAGCACCTGGAGCATCAGTTGAAATGAGAAGGTCTTTGAAGTTCACTCACGCGGCTGTCATGCATGCTGCAAAGCAAGTGTGCCCTTCGGGTGGTTTGTGGAACAGCTGCAGGTTGGTGGGCACCACGGAAGAGTACAACCGACCAGCATTTGACTTTATCTGTCCAAGGTGGGTAGGCATGCAGATAGGTGAAGGGTTAGACCGTAGACCCAAAAAGTGTTCTCATTATTAATTAGATGGGCACTGGTGTTGGATGTAAGCACTCAGACATCCAGAGCATCCCAGTGACCCACCCAAGGAAGCCAACTCAGCAGGATGGCCAGTAATGATAGACGGTTCATTGCCAACTCTCTTGATCTAAGTACTACTTCTAGAGTCTCTTGAAAAATAGAGAACAGTTCAGCCATAATTCTTTTATTTGGAGGCAGAAAAGATAATTGCTGGACACTATCCCTTGCCCTGTTGTTACTGTTCCAAGTTGTTCCAAGATACCTTTGTTTCGTGAAGTGATTTTTCCTCCTGCAATGCATGGCATTGAATTTTATCATGACCTCCAGGGTGTCTTCTTCTTAGGTTGTTTAGAGTTTATACTTTTAACCAACCCCTGGACTTTTTTCAGATCAAGCTTTATTTTTATATTCTGATTCAATACTTTGTATCAACATAAAAATGTTCAAGTTCTCATTTAATTGGGAAGCTTTACCCCCAGAGTGATAGTCATCTCTCTTTGGGTGATATATTTAGAATTCTGGTATGTGAATCTGCTGTGTTTTCACAAAGCCAAGACGGTGTTGTAAATGATCCTTACTCTGTCTTTGACATGGACATAAAAGGTTGCATTTGCTTTTTTTGAGAAATGTGTTTTTAGTCTGTTTTTTAAACGGACCATTTTTTTCTGGGGGAGATTGTCTTCTTCGTTAAGGAATAGTTTTATAGCGTCTCCATAAGACATGTACCCTACAAACAGCAGGGCCATTCCACAATGAGAGCCCTGTAAAGCGGAGATTAAGAGAGTCCACCCGGCGTGTAAAGAGTCTGAGTTTGTGAAACAAGGTATACATTCCCATAGCTGGAGAAGTGAGCACGACCATATGAAGTATAATGGGGAGCCAGTTGGATGGGAGGTAATGTAATGACTAAGGACAGGGACTTGACAGGAGAAAGCTGAAGGGGCCCTGGTGGAGTGTCCTTCAAGTGAGACATTTTGACCTGATTTGCTCCAGGAAGAAATGTAACTGCAAAGGGAATAGAAAGGAAGGCACATTGGATCAGAGTGTCAGCCGAGCAACTAAATAATATAGTCGAGGGGCAGCTGGTACCATAATGGTTAGCGCTGTCGCCTTACTTGCTAAGGAGCTGGGTTTGAATCCCCGATCCTGCTGTAGTATCCTTGATCAAGGTGCTTATCCAGAATTGCTACAGCAAAAATTACTCAGCTTTATAAAAGGATAAATCATTTTCAGTTACTTGGTGTGAAAACCTAACATTCTAAGTTGCTTTGGAGAAAGGCGCCAGGTAAATGAATAAATATTAATAACAGTAAGGTGTACCGGGGCCGTCCCCGGGCCCGTGTTTGTCTGAGGAGCCTTTCGGTCGAGTCGCTTTTGATCCTGAAACCAAAGTGAAGCAGTTTGTTTTTGGTCGTCTCCAGTTTCATAGCTCCATGCTGCTGCAGCACAACAGGACTTTGGGGATCAATGGAGGTTTTCTCCACGCATCTATTACTTAGTGAGGTTACATAAATCACCCGCGAGTACATTGGACACAGACAAAGCAAACACAGGAATGTAATGTTGACAATAATGTTTGGTGCAGTCTCTCAAAGGCTCCTTTGCCTTGAGAAAGAATGTAATCTGTGTTTGGGATTCATTGGGATGTGTTTGTGTTGCTAACCCTCAATGCCGCTGAAGCTGGAAATAAATCAGTGTGAAACATCTGGGGAGGAAACAATATCTACAGTGTAGCCTCTTTTACTAAATTGCCTCTCAAGCAGTCCAAGCTTTTACTGAGATTACTTCTCTTCCCACAGATACCTTTCTTGGAATACTGCCCTGAGGACACAAAACTTAATTTCTTCACAAGTCCCTCTTTGCGGTTCATCTCAGCCCTCGAGTTCCCTGTTTTGTCTTGCCTGCCTGTACCGCCCGAACTATGGCGGGGTCCCTAGACTGCAGGAGGAACCAGGACTAGGGCTAAATGGAAGCCCAAACAGAGAGTGACAGCCTGGCACCATGGCTGCATGCATTGTGAACAGCTTGATTGTGATGAGTGCCAACAATCTGAAAAGTGACAGCAGCCCGCGGCCCGCCAGGCCGGTGTTGCCCGTGCCTGACCGGAGCACCTACTGCCCCATCCTGGTGAGTCCTGGGAGCCTGAGCCCCGGCCCCTCCGGATCCGTGTTCACCTTCCCATCGGCACTGACCAGCCCAGGAAGCCCTAGGGCCCGCTCTCCATCACGGCCTCCGGCCTCTCTGGGGGTGAGTGTGGGCAGCCGGGTCCGTCGGCTTAGCGGGAGCCCCACCCACACAACACCAGGAGATGATGTCCAGCCTCCCAGCCCAGGCCTGTCTGCCTCACGCTGCTCCCCGCAGGTCCTGCAGATCCACAAGGAGCTGCAGAATGTGCAGGTTAACCAGAAGGTGGGCCTGTTTGAGGCCCAGATCTCCGACCAGAGAAGTCAGGTGCAGAATTCAGAAATCCAGCGCAGCCCACGGCTGCCCCGTCGGCCTGGCTCTACCTCTGAGTCAAGTGGTCTGACGCTGGAGGTTCATCGGCAGGCGTCCTCACCCCGGCTGCCGGACAGCTATCCCAACATCCCCCGGGAACTGCAGAATGGAAAGGGTGGCTCTGGGAATAGTGGAGGGGAGGACTGTAGTGGCAGTTCTACTATGGATCAGGGCCACGGGCGCATAAATGAAACACGGACCCAGGCGGATGGCTCGGCTGGCAGTGAGACCAGGGGGATGTCGGAGGTGGGAGTTGGCCTGTGTGGTGACTTGGGGGCAGAGCACGGGGGTTGCCCGGAGACATCAAACATCCCTGCTGTTATCGTCACCGACCATGGGGTAGAGGACTGCACTACTGCACAAGGCCCAGAGGCACAGCCCAGCCCTGGCTCTACCAGGGCCGCCCGGAAGCTCTCGTCTTCTTCCGCTTCCTCCACCGGGTTCTCCTCGTCCTGGGAGGAATCGGAGGATGACATCTCCAGCGACCCCGAACGTGGGGAACGGTCGTCGGCCTTCCTGCAGACGCAGCAGAAAGCCGTGAGTTCGCCGCTTGTTTGCTCCTTCTTCGCTCATCACACTCTCTGCTGCTTCTTTGTCTGTGATCCTGAGATGAAATTGATGGGCCCTTTTGTCCCCATGTAGCCACGTGAAAGGGGAATTTAAGGACTTGAACCATTAGGATGTAATATTTGTCCATATATACTAACAGTAATGATCAAAGTGCGTGACAAGATGCAGATGATCAGGTTCTGAGGGTATCAGTTGAAAAATAATGTATTCAAATAGTTAAATGTGCCTTTTATTTACAACCAGTCAAAGTTTCTGAAAATTAAAATGTACACCCATATATTTGTTAATATGAGCTCTATTTAGTTTTGATTCTTTGAAAATGCAGCACAAAAGATTGACCTTACTTAGGAGAACTAACTTGTTCTATAAAGCATGGAGATGATGCACAAATGCTGCAGATATGAATCAGTTGTTTCTTTATTAAGTGCCCTTAAAATGCCCAACGGGGCTAAAAGAAGGAAACTCAAAACTTGAAAACAGTGACAAATGACTTGTTTAGCTCTGCAGCATGTGGCAGCCACCCCATGTGACATGAGCCATGCTTGTCTTCTGTTCTAATGAAAGTGCTTTTGTTGTACTGTGGTACTGAACTTCAGTCTGATTAGAAACATGATCTGAAATTCTGAAATGTTATCATGATAAGTGCCCCTGTTTGAGAAGTGCATAATCGTGTGTGTGTGTGTGTGTGTCCGTGTCCAAGGAGTCAGTTTCCTTAACTGATGTTTGATTCATGACTTGTGTGTAAGATTCATGTATTGCGTGCAGCAATTCATCTAAACAGCTGCCTTGTTCTGCTGTTGATTGATCTGGCGATCGGACATGTTTGATCGAAAATCTTTCATGATTGTTCGTGACACGCGGGACACTGCAGTTCTTAGACGTTGATTTCTCTACCAATTTTACCAAAAGCTGTTTATTTTCTTGCCATTTTTACCGAAGGCTTTTAATTTACTCAACACTTTTACCAAAAGCCATTGATTTACCCTTCAGACTCCATCATTTTGACTGATTCTCCCTTTTTAATATCAGTTAGTGATTCACCCAACATTTGTACAAAGGTTATTGATTTGCCTACCTTTTTGATTTACCGGCCATTTTTAAGAAAGACATGTAATTTATCCGCCGTTTTTACAAAAAACTGTTGATTTAGCTGCCATTTTTAAAAAAAGGTATTGATTTTCCTACCATTTTTACCATTGGCATTTTATTTGTGTGCCGTTTTGAAAAAAAAAGCTATTGATTTCCATCTTTTTTAACAATAGCTAGGTACCTGCCTTTCTGAGCAAAGCGTTGCCGTGATATATTGTTCTGTGCAGTGGTGAAAATGACCTTGCGGAGGGGATTGATTGACGTTACATTTGCTGTGACCATGTCGGCGTTGTAGCGTTTGACTTTTGGCAACAAACTAGCTTGGGGCCTTTGGTCGAGTCATGTTTCCATAGCGACCGTTAATTCCGAACCCCCTCGTGTGAATGGTCCTCTGAGCATGCCGTGACACAAGTGGCCTCCAGCGAAACACATGGCGCATGTGACCTGCCAACTCCACGCCAGCCCGCTCATGTGATGCCCGCTCCACGGACACGTGAAGCCCGGGAAAGAGAGCACCCCGTACACACACGTCTAGACGGCATTACTGTGTCAATACATTCAGATCACAAGACTCCGATTGTCCCGATGGCCTGCGAGTTCACTGGCAGCTCAACACACATCTTTCTCTGAAGATTTCTTTGTTCTCTCGGATTTGCCTCAGACAAGCATCTGGCAGCAAATTCAGACACCGTACACAACATTTCCAGCAGGTTTATTAACTTCTCTAACAGTCTTTCCCACTATTTCTGACATTTTTAATAAATAATAGGAAAAAAATCCAAACGTTTTTGTTTCTTTTCTGTAGAAAAGGCGTTGACTTGGATTAAATAAATAAATAAAGCTCGGTGAAGGGTATAAAGAGCTTGTCATGGTGATATTTAAAAGGAACATGCCGAGTGAGATGCTTTTTTCAGCACCACTGCTGATGAATATGACACTTAGATACTGAACAGCGCTGGCAAAACTTCTCTGAATGTTTTACTTCACCGTACCCTTTTGGACACGTATCCAAAGACAAAAAAGCGGCCCACAGACATCGTGACAAATGGGTTGAACGCACAAAGCCGAGTGTATGTAGGGTGAAAGGCTATTTAATTTTGAGGGGAGAAGTTCATGTGCAGTTGGCAAGGAAAAGTGGTACCAATGGATTGATGTGCTGCAGCCTGTTGAAAAGCTGCAGTAGCATTTTTGTTTGCGTGCGAGTTTTAAAACTGCCTGGAGATATGTTGATTCATTTTTGCTAAATATCATTTTTTGCAGGCTTTCTATATTTTGAAGTTTTGTGGACCTCACAGTCGAGGGCGAGAGAATGAGTCGTCAGTTAAGTTGTGTAAGGTTGCATTAAAGTATTATGTGGTCATAGAGAAATCTCAGTCTGAGATGTACATCACTTTGGAGAAAAGCATCTGCTAAATGAATGTAAATGTTAACGTTATTGTAAATGACTCTTATGAGCTGTGTGTTCATTTTAAACTAATTTAGTGGTCTATACTGAGAGGCATCGCACTGAAATACTTTGAAAAAAAACTTTCTGAATACAGAAATGAAGGCACGGGTTTATGAAAATTACAAGCTATAAGATATATTGTAGCAGCTAAACTGGGCGAAATAAGCTGGAAGTGTTTTATTTTAAGTTTCTTCAGTTTCTTCATTAAGTTACTTCGTCAAAGAGCCATTTTTTTGTTGTCAAAAGATTTTTTTTACCATGACTTTTTTTTTTTTTAACACGAGTTTAAGTATATGCTGCAGTGTTATTTTTGTCTGATGAATAATATTCAGTTTTTTCCCCTTGTTTTTTCTGTATATTTTAAGACCAATAGAAAAAAGTTAACCGTAAAGTTTGAAGTTGCTAAATACAAGTACCGTTGAAATAGAATAGATCCCTTTCAGTCATGGAAAAGCTGAGGCAATGGTCCAGTGACTGGCAGCTGGCATCCCTAAAAACAAACGTTTATACAGAATTCAGCAGAAAGTTCTTCCTTTCATTTCATGGGCTGCGTCTCTCCCTCTCCCAGTCTCGCTCAGCTCCAAAGCAAATGTTTATATAGAATTCAACTGAAAGTCCTTCTGTTTAGTTCATAGACCTCGTCTTTCTCTCGCTCTTCATTTGGGGTGAGAATCTGGGGGGTGTTTTTAGCTGAGGATGACGCTTTAGAAATGTGTTTCTTTTCCTCCGAACTCAAGGGTTGTTTTCAGCCCGCTGTCGGGCCGTACGAGGCTTTTCCACCTTTTGTTCTCCATCCTCTGTGCAGCGGTGGCCACCTGCGGCCCCAGAGGAGCGAACACGATGGGCGACAAGGATTCACGCCATTTCCCCATGTGCGTTTGCCCAGCTGCTGCTCGCTCTACATGAATGTCAACTTTGTCACCGAATTAAAATATATTTATCCCATATTTATGTATGCTGATAGATATATGTTTATTGGCTTCTATAACAAGCTGCAGTTACGTAAATTCTACAGAGTTTAGGGGTTTGGCGAAGCCGTGCGATGGCGCGTTTGCGTGAGGGGTGGCCGGTTTAGCACTTTCTCGCTTTCGCATTGTAAGATGTTCCAGTCGGGTCTTCATTTTGGGGGAAAGGATTCAAAGAGAAAGAAGCACAGACAGTGACCACGTGTCTGTCTCTGCTTTCGCTGGGTCTTTATAACAGGCCTTTGTGATGCCATTCATAACTCATTTTGCAGAGTATTGAAATGAATGTGTGGGGCGGTTACATCTAGATCCAGCTTTCAGCTTCTCTAGAGTTTGTTCTGGTCTTCAGATTAGAGATCCAGTGTGCTTTCAGAATGTATTTTAGTCTGCATCCCCTCTATATGAAGTGAAAGGAGTGCACTTGGAGTTCTTCTTCTTTCTTATTAAGGTTATTTGAAAATGAAATACAGTATCAGTGAGTCTTCGGGAGCCTCTCCCTGTGGGCCTGATGTCTTTCTGATGTTATCAGGCTGAGTGTCTGCTCTCAGGGCAGATTGTGTTTCTTTATTACTGAATGTGTTAGATCTAAGACGACCATTAATGGTGAGAAACTTCTGTTTTGACGTCCCTGTACATAACGCACTACGCTGCACTGGTGTCTCCCAAAGGTGAGGGAAAAGCTCACACCTGCGGCGAGGCTACAAGATCGACCGCAGACAACCAGTTTTCATTTAATTTCAAATTATTGTTGGTCTCATGTTGGAAGGTTATGCAAGGTCCGTTCTGATGTTTTAAGCAGGCAAAGGAACAGATGCAAAATAAATCACAAATGAATTGCCTATTTTTATTTGTGGAAATTTTTAAGATTCCCTTGGAAATTAAAAAAAAAAAAAAAAAAAAAAGTGTCATCTTTAATCATATCTCGAGGTAAATTTCCATCGAATTTGCATTGCTGAGCAGGAATTATTCTAAAATTCAAAGAAGACTCTTCTGATGTGCACATAAAACCAGGGTGTTACACAGCGCTTGACAAGGGTTTAAATTTGGTTTTGGGTGCAAAAGCTACCCTGGAGCTTTGAACGAGACTGGCTTTGGTCCAAGTTCGAGACAGCACAGTGTCTAATGTTGCATCATTGCAGGTTTCTACATTAATTCTTTCCGAACTGGCCTTGAGTTCTGCGCTCTAGAGGTGGATGAGAAAGGAGGCCGTGCTACAGGCGTAATGCACCTGGAATCAGAGTCAGGCCGTCTTGCCCAGACCGGGCCGCTGTGCCGCTCCCAGGCCCCGTCTTCTTGCAGAACTTGCTAGCCCGGCATTCCCACGAGGCCCCGGCATGTCCCAGCATCTCCTCATACTCTGATCCCGCTGGTGGAAAGGAATGCCCCTCAGCAGGTGTTTCTAGGCACAGCCTGCAAGGGAGGGACTGCACAGTTGCTGACCTACATGTCTGGCCGTTTGCAGGGCACACGCAGCCCTGCGCCTACGGGTGTGAGAGACTAGGCTGAGAAACCCGGTGGAGAGACTGGGTGGAGACACCGTGTTGACAGACCATATTGAGAGGCTCCGTTGAGAGACTTGTGTTGAAAGACTATGCCGGGTTGTTTTGGGGAAGTTCCTCACAACACACTTGCTCGATTTTGATGGGTGTGACTTCGCTGTGGGCAGCAAGACGGTGGATGTGTGATGTGATTGACTGCTGGCTTATGCTAAGTTGTGGGACCTGGGTGGCCGGAAGGCAAGACAGTCCCTGGCCTCTGTTCAGCAACAGCCCCCTGATAACAGCACTTTAAAAACCTCTGGTGTGTCTCTGTTTCCTCTGTGTGTGTGTGTGTGTGTGTGTGTCTGTGTGTGTGTGTGTGAGACAGAGAGAGAGCTGGGGCAGTAGTCTTGAGAGACCTGTAGTAACTTGTCATAGTAAAACTCAAGAAGTAGTACACTATTGCACCCAGGGGCATGCTGTCTGCAAGTGCACCGTTGAAGATTGTGTGCCATGTTTTGCTCAGACAGTGAACCTTTGCTTGCCACTGTCTGCCATCGTTTACCAGAATGGCTGTTTTAGATCCTTTTCGTGAACATTAGTTATGCACTTGCTGGGCATCATTTCCTGTGAGTGTCATGCGTAGACCTAGAGGGCTTCCCTTTTCCTATCTGCTCGCAGTCTCACCTTAGAGGTTTCTCAAGCCAGGCCTCAGTGCTGGACACGAGGACACTGCGGGGGGTGCGGGAACGGATGACCATTACGGAGCAGTCAGGGTGCCAAGGGCAGGTGGGGCTGGGGGTTGGGGTCTTTTCACTGCAGGTCCAACGTCCTGCTCCATTGTTCAGGGAGGCAGGAATGACCTTGACCTTCTCCCCTGAGCACCGGAACAGCCAGTGCTCCAGAGCCCACGAGAATCAAAGGACGCACTCCTCTTTTGTTCATCTGGGAGGGAAACAGAGGAGTGGCAAGACGAGTGCTTGCTGGAGCACTCGTACCTCCTTCTTCAGTTTCCCATGACCTCGAACACAACCTCACATGCGATTGCAGAACCTTGGGTTCTGTAACCTTGTACATGCAATGACCTTCAGGAGGGAATCTGCCAGAGGTAAACCCCAGTTTAGGAATCCACAACAAACGACATTTTCTTCCCTAAAACCTTTCTTAAATCAATCCTCTGTTCTTCACCAGTGTCCCGGAATATAAGTGAAGTGGGCACCTCCCTCCCAACGAAGGGAAGTGCCCACCTGACAACCTCAATGAAATACCCATGTTGGTATTCTGTGGTTATGTTGGATAGAGAAGGACGTTAAGCTTCTTGTTCTCGAGTTATGGAGATATATTTGTTGGCAAGGCTGAATGTTGTTCTCTGGCTTCATGGTGATGCTGGTTGGGCTGGGTCCTTGTGTAGAGGCATTGTAATGTACTCATGGGGTGAAACATCATGTCCTATGTGTCTCGAATGCCTTCAGCTTGTGACTATTCGCAATAATAGAATCATTAATAATAAAATAAGCATCCCTCTGCCATTCGGGCCTTGACTCTGCTAGTGTGTATACATTTCATAGAGTTCATATTTGATAACACTACCTAGAGTTCGCTGGAAGTCGCTTTGGATAAAAGCATCTGCTAAATAAATAAATGTAAATAAAAGTAATATAATGTAACTGTGCATACGGCAGCTTTGCAACATGCAACGCTTTGCTCTAAGCAAGTGCTTGGTTTTAAACATTGGAAAAGCTAAGAAAAGCTAAGTAAAATGCAAAAATAGCTCGATCTGAGACCCGAGCTCTCAAAAGTTCGGTGTAGATTTTTTGTATCAGGGTTGTTTTTTTTTTTTTTTTTTTTTTTTTCCGGATTTGTTCCATAAAGTATCTGTGTAAAAAAACATGATAGCTGGTTTATGTAAAAAAAAATAAAATCTCGTCATTGATTTGGCTAATTTAATTGAAGGTAATTTTTTGTAGGAAGGTTATCAGGATTCATCTATCCTGCATTTTTTTTTGCGATGAACATCGGTGTTTCAAGTGGAAAGAAACAAACTAGGTTCACTTAAGAATCACATGTCTGTAACTATGTCTCTTTCTCCTAATGTAATGTACAAATTGTATTTTCGCTTTGGAGAGAAGCGTCTGCTAAACGAATAAATGTAAATGTAATAAAAATGTTAGTTTCCAGGGGTCATGGAACTTGCTTAGCATTCATGCCAACCATACAGTGATCATGTTCACACTGGCTTTCATGTGCTGTACTGTACGTGAGCCATGTGGCAGCCTCATGTGCAGCCCGTGTGTGGGCAGCAGGAGCCAGAGCCGCGTGTGTGGGGGAGTTAGCCTTCGTCAGTTTTGCCACGGGGGCTGGCAGTTCGTAGCTGAGGGGGCTTTCGAGCCTCCATCCCTGGCTGACTACAGTTACTCGAGCATTTGTGAAAGCGTGTTTTTTGATTTTTGGCTCTACTTGCTGCTCCAGGGCCTTTTTTTCTTCTTCACCAAATTAAAGTGAAGAGAGGCAGAAGAAGAGAAGCAAATCGCTTTGTGAACCTCCGAAGAGCACAGATTTCTCTCTTGTTGATCGTGATTGTTGATGGAGGAAAATTACTGCTACTGAACTTCTGTTTACGGCGTCGGTCTTGTTCGTATTATTATGAAACTTTATTTATCTGACTCCTTTGTCCAAAATAACTCGCAATATTGGGCTTGTACATAAACTAATTTGCAAAGATTTACCCATTTATACAGCTGAGTAATTTTTACTGTATTAATTGAGGAGAAGTACCTTGATCAAGGGTATTCCAGCAGGAGTGGGTTTCACACCAGGGATCTTCGCATCACAAGGTGGCTGCTATAACCACTACGCCACCTGCTGCCCATGAACAATTACTGTTCATGAAGGTGAGCAGCGCTGAATCGTTGGAAGGATGTTGTCACGGCTGCCAGGGTAACAGAATCGGTGATTGTCCCATAACTACAGCAAAGTGGATTTGGAAGAAATGTTGTGATGGAATCTCGCTTATCAACGTTTGTCAGTGTCAAAAAACTGCAGCCATTAATTCTAATCATGAACAGGTGAAACTTTCATTCGTTCATTTCAAGTGCTTGTCAACAAGTCCAGTGACGTATTCTTAGGGTGTTTCCAGCTAGAGGTCTTGTATACGGCTCCCTCTCTCCCTCGCTCGTCCACCTGGGGTACGGCTCCCGTACGAATTTCACTGTAAGCCCCCCACCGCCCTTCCCTGGCCATAACCCCACACCCCGCAAGTGAGCACCACAGTTTCCTGCCAAAAGTAATATCTAGTTAATTTCAGTTCAGATTCTGAAGGTGCAGTGCAATGGAAAATGTAACACCCCTGTGGTAGGCTGTTGCCTGGAGACGGGCTGACGTCAAGCCGGGCCTCGTTCAGACAGCTGTCTCTGTGTACGGGCCCTGCTGGCGAATGGAGACGTTTTCATATGCATGAGACAGGAAGTGCACTTTTTTCACTTAATTTTTTTTTTCTTCACTGAGGCAGACCCATTGCAGTGCAGAAAAACGTAGGCCACGCTCTGCAAAGAGGGAAACTACCGGGTGAACACTTAATGTGTTTGTGTTTACTACCGCTCAAGACGGAAGGGCATTTGCATTTTTCAAACCACTTGTTGTTTTTTCCACTTTGAACCCGCGGTGGCTTCGTGTAGCAGCACCAATCACACTCTGTTTTGTTTCGGGCAGTACGGTGGCGCAGCGAGTGCCGCTGCTGTCTCATAGTGCCTGGGTGGCGTAAGAGGACGTGGGTTTGGTCCCTGCTCAGTCCTTGTGGAGTTTGCATGTTCTCCCCATGTCTGCGTGGGTTTCTTTCAGGTGCCCTGGTTTCCTCCCACACTCCAAAGGCATGCTGTTCAGGTTCCCCCATAGTGTGTGAGTGACAGAGAGTGTGTGTGTGTTCCGCTGAGGTATGGATGAGTGACCCATTGTAAGTAGTGTATCTAGCAGTGTAAGTCACCTTGGTGAATAAGGTGTGTGGGCTGATAACACAACATAGAGTTCATTGGAAGTCGCTTTGGAGAAAAGCATCTGCTAAATAAATGTAAATGCTTTCTCTAAAATGATTGTATGGCGGGACCTGAGCAGAATCTGAAATTTGTGACCTTTTTTAAATTTGAAGCATCGCTATGACTCAGTGGGAAGTAGTTTGTTGTAGTGGTTAAGGAATTATAGTTGTTACATAAACCTCCGTGGATTCCTGCGCTACGAAGTGTCCTGCCGTTGAATCCTGGAGGTGCTTGTGTGACCCAAATTGCATCAGTAGATAGCCAATGCCCAACAAGTGAAAGTCCAGCACGAATTTCGTCGTGCAGGAAAGCTTCTGAGGAAGTTTAATGATAAAATGTTCATGTAGTTAACTTGTGACCTGAGAGGCAAACACTGGGATGCCTTGCTCAACAAGTCTGTAATGGGCAATAAAATTCCTCTTCGTGTAGTGCGATGCAGCATTCAGTGGGGAAGGGGGAGGCCTGGATGTTCTGGCTGACCACTGCCTGACCACCTCCTAGGGGTTGGTAGCCACTCCGCTATCCTGGGTAGCTCATAGTGTGGAGCCAAGTAGCCATCGGGCCAACGGTGGGTTGTACTCACTAGAGGCTTCCTGACATGTGCTGCATGCGTGGGCGGACTTAGCACGGTTGTCATGGCGACATGCAAGGGTGGCGAGGACTGCAGTTTGAAAAACAAACAAAAATGACTGGTGAGAACGTTGAGCGGCCATGGGTAGGCCTCTGAAGGGTGGCCTGGCTCGCGTGTCCTTGGCGTGTCAAAGGGGGGTGTTGAATGGAACATCTCACATGGGTTTCCTATCTTCCAAGGGGCTTGGTTCCATGCGCCCGTGAGGACTATGTGTAACATGATTATGGGACGCTATTCAGATAGCAGACCTTGGCCCCCCTTGGATAATTTCCGTCCTGCGGCATCTGGTGCCCCGTGTTTACATTGACACAGGGCTCCACAAGATAGAGCATGTTCTCAAGGGTCTCTTTAGACATCGCTCTCTTTATTTTCATTTATAAGATCCCACACATCTGCCTGTCACTGGGTATCGTCATAACCGGTCCTCCGCAGCAGATGAGTTTTTATACGGGAGGCCTGGGCCTCAGCTGCTCTCCTTTGAGAGGCTCTCCTGTGTTTATTGGCACACAAGCATGCTGAGCTCTCCTGGGTCAGGAACCTGGAACCACCAGGACCGCCAAGGAATTTCAGGCCCAGCACCACCAAGGAGTTTACGTCCCTGTACGAAGCCCTTTAAAGCAGGGATCATGTAGGTGAAAGTTGGGTTTTGGTTTCAGTGTCATAACCCCTGCCACTGAATAGAACCCTCCTAGAGAGATGGGAACAAGAGAGCAAGAGTGGCTAAACCACAGTCGCTTGGGAAGGGATCTGGACTTGGCGGGATCTCTCCATGCAGGGAGTCTCGTTGTGTTTTCAAAAGCCAGCTAATGGAACACACTGTTTTTTCTTCTTCTGTCTTTTAAACCGACTGCTGACTTTACTATGAGTTGCAGATGTGGAAAATAGTGGTGTCGAGCTTCACCGTCTTCCTGTCTCTCGGAGAGGTTCCTCTCGTGGGGTTAAAAACCACTTCCTCCCGCGAGCGCTCAGTGGAAACTTTAACAACACCAGTGAGGTCGGGGAGTTGCTTCAAGCGCGCGGCATCCCTTTCCTCCACGCCCGATTTAGACGGCGTACGCCGTTATCAGAACAATGGCACGGCATGCTGAGGCTGTGTGCTCCTTGTGATACTCCATGGCCTCTTCCTGCCCTCGTTTTGGCTCTGGGCAGCGGGTAGAGCAGCCACCAGTGAGTTGTAGGTTCAATCCCATGAAGGGGACTGTCATGGGGCCCAAGAGCAAAGGCACTTGACCCAAATCACTGTGTTGAGAATATGTGACTGCACTAAGCGGATAAAAACTGTCATAAGTTCATTCAAGTCATTCTGGACAGAATTGCTTTGAGTGGATGGGGTGAGGTCCTGTACTGTACTGTGACTCTGGTTGTTGGCATGGATGGTGATGGCTGCTAGGAAAAGGGAGAGAAGCATTCGGGGCATGGAAGCACATGGTCTTTAGTCACTATTAGTCACACAGAATCTACATCCTCTCAAAGTTTCCACTGGGTTGCCAGATCCTCAAGAAGATTGAATGGATAATTTCCAGGATTTTATTAAATCAGGTAAACGGCCTTGTAATGGGTGTGTTTCTCCAGTGTAGGGCTTAGAGTTCCACACAGGTCAATGGTACAGCTCCTGCTTCTGGGCCTTGAGCCTATAGTCCCTGTGTCACAAGTCAATCAGCTGTGCTTGCCCCTCCTAAAGGATTATTACAGTTTAAGCTTACACTTTTCTTCAAAGCAATTTACAATTATTTACCCATTTACACAGCCAGGTAATTTTACTGGAGGAAGTTAAGGTAAGGACTTGCTCAAGAGACCTACAGGCAGAGGTGAGAGTCAAACCCTCAACCTTTGGGGCCAAAGGCAGCAAGTCTAACCACTACGCTACCAGCTGTCCCTGACCTGTTATGTTATGACCTGTTTTTTGTCTATCTGGAAACAAAAAGATTAAATAATTTGGTTTTAAAGTGGGCTTTTCTAATGACAACATTTCATGACTGTCGTTTAATATGTTGTATTAACAAATGAAATGTTACATACACACACCTGGTAATATGAGGCTGATTAGCCCCTCTGTAAATAAGGAAGAGGTTAAATGTTAAATGACTCTTTGACGTATCAGATGCCTTCAGGATATCAGGTGGAGAGCAGCGTGCCAAGATTTGTGACACAATGTCAACAGTGGTTATCGCACCGCGGGGAATACTGAGATTTCTGTCCCATGATCACATGTATCCGTGGTACATTCAATCCTGAACTAATCGTCTGGATGCCACCAGTAAAAAGCTAATTCTGTCGACTGCAGTAGTACCTGATTCTGAAACACAAATTTTTTATGGCTTGGGGAGCTCTTGGACAGGATCAATACATGTGACGAGATCCTTGCAGATCTTCTCTTAGTGCTGTTGTACCGGGCTGCCTACAGCGGTTCACTTGGCCATTTGGGTTGTATAAAGCCCCACTTTTTGCCCAAGTATCATCTCGTCACTGGAAAGACTTGGATGGGCACTTCATTTGAGTGGGAAAATTTCAAACCATTCCATTGGTTTATACATTTCTCCTCTGAAAACTGCAATAGGAGACTGGGTCCTTTCGGTAAATTCTGTGCAGGTTGCCATGCGAAGGGTCTTCCTCTCTGTGATATTTTGTTTCATTTTCATCCCATGCCGTTTGGCCCTATTAACTAAAAACTTGAATTTAATTGCACACCAATGCAGAAAATAGTGCAGCGTGGACATTCAAGTGGAAAAATGTCAGCTGTCTAGCAGAAACCACAAGGCCAGCGGAGACTTCAGCTAAGGGGAAGAAGTGTAGGGTATTTGAACCTCTCCGGACACTTGAACCACCGTCAGAACTCCTGTGCGACCGCGGCGGGAGAAGTTCTGTGAAGATCTGCGCACATGTACCAATTGTCTCCCACAGTGCTTTGCAGCCGAGTCTACAATAGGAAACTATTGTGGTTTCAGACTGTGCCGTTTGCACAAAGCAACAACAGAGAAATTCAGCACTTTACATGTGTCTTCACTTGCCACTCGAAGAGGAGCACATGCATTATCTCCTGACACAAATTTGAGAGCAGTCACAATGGGCCTCGGCTGGCTTAAGATGAGCAGATGTAACACCACCCACAAACACTGCAATAAATGGTCAATCTGAACAGCCGACACGGACCGGGGGAAGGGAGAGCAAAAATCCAGTTGTAATCTATACATCCTGAATGTGTTTCTGAATTAAAATTTGTATGAATGCTTTTTAGGTCACAGCTGTAGATGTTTTTGGATGAATGTTGAGACACTGACACCATCATGGATGACAATAAAATCATATCTGTATCAAGTAGCATGAGATAAATCCTGAGCGTGATGTGAGAAGTTAGTGCACCACAACCATGGACACTTGAGCATATGAATTTATATTCTTTCAGTAGGCTGAAGGACTTGAGGAGTTGTGAATATGCAGCCTCATGGTCTTACAACCATTTTCTTAACAACCCTGCCATCCACACAGTGTAGTGTGCGTATATAGGCTTGAGTTTGTTTGAGAAACTTCTAACATTCTTTAGTTGTCAAGATTTTGACCGGATCAATGGCCTCACCAAAAGGGCAGTACTCACATTACTCTTCTGTCACTCTCTCTCTGTCTCTCTGTTTTATTACGGTCAGGTCAAAGGGTTGCAGAATGCAGGTTTCCTCTGTGGTTCAGGAAGAGCGAATATCCCAATAAAGACTTGTGTGTAGACACTGCTGATTTATTGCGGCATACAGAAATACACCAAATGAGACGATGAAGAAGTCGGATGCAGTCCATCAGCAGTCCCAGTAATGGTTTATACCTGTTTAACCATCCATCTCTGGCTGCTGACACTGACATTTCCCTGTGCCTCCCTGCAAATGTTCACTTCTTCTGATGGACTGAGCATCTTGCCAACAGAAGCTGCCAGAAGACTTTGTTATTGTCTTTTGTGCTCATTTTCTTTACTTTCCACATGGTCTCATACTCCTCCCAGTGCTCACTTCTCTATACTTGACTGTCTCGTTTGCCTTAGGAATAGTGCCAAGTGCTTTAACCGCATCACACTAAATGTGCTGTGAAGAGTCCTTGAAGTCAAAGGTAAAACATGGAGATGTACTGAAAGGTTACTGTGTTCCTCACCGATGTAGGCCCGGTGGACTGACGTATGACAGGCCCTTTCTATTCTCGGTGGTGTAAAAGGAGAATAATAATACCATCATATTGGTAACATTTGTCAGGCTTGTGGGATAGGAGAACTGGGACCTCCTGTTGAGAACATTTTCTGCCAGCGATGTCCACTTTTAGAACAATGGCCTGCTATTGGAACAGGACCTTCCAGGATAGCTATAGCTCAACTTGGTCTTCAAATCCAGGCTACGGATGGAGATCTGCAACCCTTACAAGAGTTCAGGAAATCATCCTTAGTCTTTCCCATATTAACTTTTTGTTTGATTACATCATTGGGTGAGTTTACCTTAAAAACTGAAATGTTCTTTGTGACATTTCGTTTCAGAGGATGAGCTGTGCCGAATGACATGACAGGTTAACCAATGGTCACACCCCGGTGTATGTTGATGAAGGTCAAAATGGCACCGTCCACACGGGGTTCCTGACTTTGTTTATTCCAGGGAAACATTTGCCTTCCTCCACCCACAGCACAAATCATTTCAGTGAAGTCCGGCCGATGGGCTCAACTTCTAGTGCAACATTGACTTGTCCAGAAGCTCATATTAAATATGCCTTTTTCTACACATGCATCTTTCTACTTACGGAGCCCGAGCCTTTAAAGTCTTGATTTTCCAGGTGATGTTCACAGCCTGAGGGACTTTCGGTTCATCTTATCAAAGAAGGTTTGGCCTTTCGATTGTCAGCATTTCATTTTGTGTAATAGGGTCCCTCCTCTATTACAATACATAACCAAGTAAATGTTACTACCACTGCATGCTGTGTCTTAGAGCTGCTAGCTTTGCCCAGTCATTCTCAGAAAGTGTCCGATCTGCGAAGCAACCTAGTCGAGACCTACACCTGGGCTGAGATTGCGTGGTCCCGGCACATGCAGAATGGATGAGTCATCCATTTGAGCCTTTACATAATGGTCTTGCTACTCAGGCTGCAAACCAGCGCAATGATCTCAGAGTTGGCCCATTGTGATCGGAAAAAGACCTGTGGAGGAAATGTTTTCAGAATTTTTTTTTTTTTTTTTTGCAGAGGCATTTTGTATATTTTGCAACCGGACAGAAACCTGTGGATAAGAGTGCGGTCTCTAGCCTTCTCACATTTCCCACGGAAACATTTGCATGTCTTGGAGCCCCTGTTCCCCAAACCACTGGCCAAGGGTAACCTGGAGTTCCGGACATCAAACCCCATTTGCATAGTTTGAATTTTTTCAATTAAAATTTGTTGCCCTGACGCAAATGAGTAACACTAGCCGTAGCGTGTTCTGGCATTTGCCCTGGAGACTTGAGCCACCCCGGTGCAGCCCCGTGTGCTCCTACTGTCAACATGCCGTCTATCACATCCCAGGTGTGGAGCGGCGCTCTTTCTCTGCTGCGCACCTTGGCTGGCTCTCTCCTCCTCCTCCTGAAGAAGCTGCAGGTAACGGGGTCACGTCGGGTAAGGATGACATGTTTCTGCAGCCTTCTGCCTGCCTTGGGGACTGACCTGGGTGCCATCCCAGTTTTTGAAAGGTATTCATCACAGACGGTTGCAGTGGTGGTAGGGACCAGCTGTGGCTCCTTTTCTTATGGGCTCTAGTGCGTCACTTTGCTCAGGTTGATTCATTTAGAGTATAACCTACTGATCTAGGTCTGTGCATAGTGTGAGATTGCGTGTTATTGTCACCACAACATACACACATGAATACATGACATACAGTATATGTAGATACATACGTAAAGTAACCAGACTTATAAATAAGTAGAAAAATACATGTTAGCAAATGAAATAAGTAGAGAAATAAATGGATAAGTTAACAAGTGAATGAACACCCAAACATCTTCACACCCAAGAGATGAGGAGTGGATTGAAGTGAGATGATGAGTGAAGTGAGGTGGTGGAGGTTGCGTTGGGACACAGAGCAGCCCAGTGCCGCTCTGTTGTCTCACCCGTCAAGGCAAAGATCCTCTCATTGGGTGGATGAGCATTGCAGCAATTCTCATCATCATGTATGTTTCCTCTCCCAGGGGTTCCTTCATGACCACCTAAACCCAAACAAATCTACATTCATTGTAGTCTCTCATGTTCTTTAATGGCCAGAACGGTTTATCAGTGTGTATGTAAACAAGGACTGCCCTCTAATTGGCCTGACAGAGTTGGTCATTTCCTTCTGCATCGACTGTGTTTAGGTATCACATTTTGAAACCCCCCACCCTCACCCTCTGATGTAGATAACAATGTGTATTTGAGCATCCAAAAGCGCCAAAGACCCCCACTTCTGAACTGATCCTGTTTCCCATCAGCGCAGCAGTTAGTGATTGTGTTGAGAAAAAACTATCGGCCCGGTTGACCCAAATCGCTGAAGGAGCGCACTGCTGTGAAGTACAAGCACACATGGATGTTCTGGTTCTGTGCATAAATGTAAAACCCAAAGAGGCGTAGATAAATCTTCCCGAAAGAGACTGGCCATGTCTTTTCGCAACTGGCATGTCAATTGAATTCACACTACATAATCTTGCTTTGCTTTCTGCTTCTCATGTAGATTCATTACCAAATATTCTTTTAGCTGTTGGACAGTCATGGAAATCGTACATGGCTCCAAATTGACAGCATTTCCTTAAGCAAATGAGCGAATTTTAAAATCTTGTTATTTGTCTCAAGGACAGGTGGAAAGACCTGTGGTCTGCCTTTTGCCTGTATGTAAATAGTGTTTTGATTTTGTTTTTGGGGTTTGATCAGTGAAACTCAAAACGGTGGGAGCTTTTCCTGTCTTCTCCCTGATTTCCATAATGTGAAAAATTGAAAACTGATACAGGTTTTTTGGAGACTGTATGTTTCAATCCGATGCTGTTTCAGATTAATTGTACAATGTGTCACTGTGGAATTCCTGTTAATAATTGTGATTCTTTCTTAAACACAACAAATAGCTGGGTGTTTTCTAGGACATATAAATAAGGGTTCAAGGTATTGATCAGGTAGGAGGGTCTGGTGGCGTGGTGGGTTCAGACGGTGCCTGCTGTGTGGCGGGTCTGGAGTTGAAGCCCTGCTTGGAATGCTTTGCGACGGAGCGGCGTCCCCCCCCTTTGGCCTTGCACCCTGTGTTGCCGGGTAAGGCTCTGGCTCACCGCGACCTTGCTCAGGACAAGCAGTTATGGATGGATGGTATTGATCGGGTAGTGGTTAGTACTGTTCAGATCCCTGCTCCTGATCTGTCTGAGTTTCTAAGCTAAAATGACCAGGCTGTATAAATGGACAAATTGTTAATAGCTTAATATACACAGTTGCTTTGGAGAAAACTGTCAGCTATCAAACATGTTAAAATGTTTGTAGTACATTCCACTCATATTTCTTTAGAATTGTAGGCATGATGGTAAAATGAGATGACTGATAAACTGGTGAAGAGGGCTTGATGCCTGAATGGTGCTGCTGCATGGAGACCTCGCTGTCCACAATGTATGTGTGTGTGTGTGTGTGTGTGTGTGTGTGTGTGTGTGTGTGTGTGTGTGTGTGAGGTTGCAGATTGACAGCCGTGATGTACAGGAAGGAGGGAAGCCTCACACTCCCCAACCCACCCCCTCCTCCCTGCGTCTCGTGTGATGACCCAGCGCTGGCTGTCTCTGAGCGGCTCTGGGGTCAGCAAGTTTCCACTGCATAGCTGGTTCTAGCTGCTTTTTTTTGGGGCTGTAGGGAGTGGGTGAGGACTGCTGGGACTACAGAAACAGTGGTTTGTCACCTCTGAGGTCATACCCCCCTGGCTTAGGCTTCCTCATCCGCCCAGGTCACCGTACAGCACAGGCTCTCGCATGCACATTGGACCTTCTCCACTGGAGCAGAACTCAGGAGCATGTGATAGGAAACTTAGAGCTCGACCCGAGCCCCCGATTAGTGCCTTTTATGTGCCTCGCAGGTCTTGTTTGAGCTGACCCAATCCAAGCTGTGCACACTCTGCCTAAAGATAGTCACGGAGTTTGTTCTGCTTTTACTATTGCAGAAGATGAAAGGAAATCTGTCTAATGGACAAATCCCATTAATTATGACCTTTTCCGTTTAAGCGTTATACAACAGCGTTTATAGCTTCTTTGTGGGAGCACATTCTTTGGAAGTAATTCAGTGGGTAACAAAGCCATTTTTGAAATGATTTAATTTTGCATTTTGGGTCTTGGTGAGATGGCAGTGTGCTGCTGGTTATGTCATGAGGGAGACCTCATATTGAGAGCATCCATCCTGATGAACGAACCCAAAGATCACGGGCTCAGGCCACCTGTTATTTTTGAAGTCGCAGGATGTGGTTGGAATCACGTGGCGCAGCTGGATTCAGCAGGGTGTCTGGGGTCAAATGGTGAAGGTGTCGTCACATGTGTCACGGGCGAAGATCTCCCAAGTTCAAGTGCCCATCCTTCTAAAGAGTGTTACGTGCACATCCATATGCTGTCTTCTGGCCTCGGTCTCTTTTGTGGAGAAAGGCTTTCCCCGTGCTTGGAGCACCACAGGGTAGCCAAGGGAAACCCTGTGCTCGGCCTTGGATACCAGAACAACAACAAGAAGAAGAATGCTCCCTTTATGTTAGCGTAGCGAATGAAAGCAGATGAAAGCAGAGCTCACTTACCCGGGGAGAACAACGGCGAGCCTCTCTCCGGGGGGAAGGCGGCTGACCGGAATGGAAAAACAAACGCAGGCCAGCGTGTTTCTGAGGGCACCGTGCCGTCTGGGGAGCACCGAGCCAGAGCGGTCTTGATGGACCGCAGCTAGTGACCCTGGAGGAATAAATAACCGTCTGGAAAGGGGAAGACACAGGCCTACTCTTTTTTTTAAATGTGGTTTCAATTTATCCATGGTCAAGGGTTTGCTTCCCAGTCAACACTCACCACGGTCCAGCGGAAAGCTCGGTTCATTTACATGCCCCATTATGGAGTTCCAGCTATTGAGTTTGGTAAAAAGGGATTGTTGAATGTGTAGTTTTTTCCGAGGGAGGGAGTTCAGCTTGTTTGTATCAGAAGCAGGCTGTCTAAGAGCTCCAGTTGTCATTTGTTATGAATGTTGCTATGAAAATTCTTTTTTTAAATGTTTTATCCTGCTGAAAACTAGCAAAAAAGGTTTTGGATATATTTCTGGGAAGTTTTGAGATGCCACGTCCTCTACAGTGGACGAAAGTCAATAGTGGAGTCACAGGACGATATGCCACTCGACTCCTAAGCAGAGCAGGGCGGAGCTGTGGAAAATCATCTACATGATCTCCAAGTCCCCTTGTCCAGGATTAGTCCTTGTTGAAGGATTACCCCGGCAGATGTGGTCAGCTGGTGGTGCATGCAAAGATCCTGGGTTTTTGCCGGGCTTTATTTTCCATGTGTGGTGTTCAAGTTTCCCCAGGGGGTGGTGGTGGAGGGGTAAATGTTCCAGCAGGTAAACAAATGATGCCAGAATGTTGCTGAGAGCTCGCCGAGGTAGTGCGAACCTCATACAAATTTCACTTCTAAAGGGCTCCATCTGCACCTCAACCCCTACCCGCAACACTTACACTTCAGCGCAGGCGCCACTCCGGTAGTCAACAAAGTGTAAATGTGTCAGGGAGTCCTGACAGTCCACTCAGCACATCCTCTCTTCTTTTAATAAGTGTTTTCCTCTATTAATCACAGTGTGTTTGAAATTCCCACTGTGTCCAAGTTAACACTGCAGAATTTATTGGTTTGTGTGACATAAAAAGACAGCAGAAAGGCAAGATAATTTACAGATGAATTGTTCCTTTTCTGTTACCTGTTTCTTTATTAACAAAAAATACTCATTCGCTGAAAGTGGTTAGGGATGGTATGGATATATAGAAATATATGTAAATAAATACCATCTATACTCACTCTCTCTCTATATATATATATAGAGCGAGAGCAAAAGAGATATATAGATGTATAGATATATAATGTTATATATCGCTATGTAAAATCTATATATTTATGTATGTATATATATATATATATATATATATATAAATTACTGTTTGCTATAAATTTTTAAATATTTAATATTCAATTATTAAATAGAGTTTCACTTTTAAATGAGATAAGACTAGTTTAGACTAGTTTCAAAATAAGCTGATGTGTTCAGGAAAATACCTGGCTGTATGTCCTGCTTGCTGTAATAGCTGTGTGGTGTATCTGGTGTAATTTCTACAGCGGTGCCCTGTGGGGTGTCAGTTTGCTGTAATTTCCGCATGGTGTGGCGTGGAGCTGTGTGTAAACTGACATGGTAAACTGACACGCTGCTTACATGCTCATGGTGCCATTTGGCTCTGTTTGCTTTTTATTTTCTGTGCAGCATAAATCATGGAAAAAGATAAGGAACATGGTGACCTGGTCGCCATTTGTGATGTCCTTCAAGAAGAAATACCCCTGGATCCAGCTGGCGGGACATGCAGGTAAACCCCAGGTCCAGTTTATTACACGCTCAAGGGCTTGAAAGTAGGGTCTTGATTTTGCAAGAGCAAGCTGCTGCCAGCTGCTCTCTGTGAAAGACTTCTCCATGAAAGTTTTCTCCCCAGCATATGCAGTTCATACTCCATAGGATAACAAACAATAGTCTACCCCTATTTCACTTTAACTTTGTAAGGCCACTCAGTGAATGGGTCCATACGGAAAGGTAGCACAGCTGGGTACCTTCCGCTGGTTTTGATGTTGTGTCCTTGACCACCAGTTGGCGTTGTTGTGTCCCCGCAGGCAGCTTCAAGGCCGGTGCCAATGGGCGTATCCTGAAGAAACATTGTGAGAGCGAGCAGCGCTGCCTCGATTGGTTAATGCGCGATGTTCTACGGCCCTATGTGCCTGCCTACCATGGTGACGTAGAGAAGGACGGCGAAAAGTACAACCAGATGGATGACCTTCTGGCAGAGTTCGACCTGCCGTGTGTGATGGACTGCAAGATGGGCGTGAGGTCTGGCAGCCATTCGAAACCCTCGTTTTCCTCCCATGGAACTGTAGAAGTGCAAACGATAAAGTCAAGCTAGTCAAAAAGGAAATGGCTCCTTGTGTTATGAAGGGCTGAATTTTAATTTATCTATATATTTTTAATCTTCTTCGCTTTTCTGTTTTCTAAAACATCTTGTCTGTAGCAGAGCAAATGGGACCTGTGTCTATGTACCCAGCCAATAGATGGCAGTAAAGAGCACCTAAACAGAATAGAAATGTGGGCCCGCCTTTATCCGACTTGTGACTGGTGTTCCTGAATTTGCGTGATCGATAAAATATCGGTAGGGATCTTTACACATATTTATGGGATAAAACATTCAGCAATTGGAACTGGATTTGTTTTAGATGTTTTCATGCTTGGTTTTCTTAGCTTAACATAGCTGAAAGCTAAAAAAATTTTAAGTAACACATATATTACAGAGTATTATTGATTGTAGCTTTGGAGTTAAGAAAAAATCAGTTTAAGAACAAACTTTTGGTCTCAGTTATGTTCATAAGTTGAGTTGTTGATTTAATGCGATGAGTTTAAGGGTGAAGAAAATTAAAACCTAGAGTCTTCCTCTTGTTTTTGCACAACCACCAAGCTGCCCTTGTCTGATAAGGAGAATGACGAATGATCAGCCAGGAACAGCGATAAGGGCCGCGTTTGTTTAAGCCGCACCTCGACTGTCGAGCCATCATCCAAGGGTCACTATCATCTGTTTAGGGCCTGTTATTGTCAAACTGTTTCATTAGCTACCTGAAGTGCAACTCTACATATTTATAGCCTGTGTGACTGAAACAGAGTCAATGTTAGCAATGTCATCTCTGGAATAATTATTGTAAATGGGAAATTATGTTTGGCTTTCTGTCAGCGTAGAAGTGACAGATATGCCTTGAAGGTGCTGTAATGAACAAGGAGTGTAGCTCCACACCAGGTTCCCCATACCATGTTCCCCAGTATGCTTCATTCCTTCATGTTGTTGACGTGCTCTCCACAGGACATACCTTGAAGAAGAGCTGACGAAGGCGAGGAAGAAGCCGAGTCTGAGGAAGGACATGTATCAGAAGATGATCGAGGTCGACCCAGAAGCTCCCACAGCAGATGAGCACGCCCAGCAGGCTGTCACCAAACCTCGCTACATGAAGTGGAGGGAAACAATCAGCTCAACAGCTACACTGGGGTTCCGCATTGAAGGCATCAAGGTGGGTCCCAACTCCCCCTGCCCCGATTTCATTTGCCCACATCTTGAACTGTGAGTTCACAGGTGCCATGGACTTACTGAGCACTAGTTAACTCACTCGCTACGTCCCAACCAGACTGCTGTACTCCTCCACTTCGGGCCACTTGCTGCTTCCATGGTCCAAAATCAGAAGCCCAAAGAATCTTTCCTCTAATGTGGTAGAATGAGCTCCCTCTCTCATTCAGAACTGCTGAATCCCTCTCATCATTCAAGAAGAGTCTCAAAACACATCCCATTTCTCTCCTGATCTCTTTTTTCTTCATAAACTTCCGGTACACTATCTGTAAAAAAATATTTATCCTTATCCTCCTTTTCTATATACAGCTATTCAGAATATAATGTACTGTACACTGGGAGAAATAGTGGTGTTCGACTAAGTGGATGTGTTGAATCTCTCTGTCTTGATGAAAGATAAGTTTCAAAATAAGCTTTTGTTTGCTCTGAGTTTCTGCCAAATGAATAAATGTAAATGTAAATGTAGTCTACATCATTCAGCAGATTCAAGGCTGTAGGTAGAGATTATAAGAAATGATATACGTATAATTCCAGGTCCATTATCAGAGGGCATCTACTGTTGAACTTTTGAGGGAAGTATTTGGATAGCCAACAGGGATCTCGCTTGCTTGATACTCTGGTTTTGGTGTCAGTGACCATGTGTAGAGAGGTACAGGAAGAACCTGTGGGATGTTGATTTAGTTGAGAACCTGGTTCGATCTGGACTCCCTTACCCAGCCTTGTGACACACGGCAGCGGGTGAAATTTCTCGTCTCACACTCGGCTCGTTCAGCATTGCGTTTCGCTGCAGCGTTAATTAAATCTCGGGCTGATTGCTGGTGGGGGGGACAGAGGAGGTCCCCTCGTTCCCGATGCAGCAGTGATGTGGAGTGTTTTTGTCATTCGAGAGGGCCTGCATGTGACAGCTCCATTGAGAGGAACATCAGCGTGTGACACACCATGATTCCTGCCCATCCGGACTGTCCCCTTCACAGTGGTCGGTGATTACGCCAGTTAAAACACACACACACACACACACACACACACACACACACATTTTCAGAACCGCTTGTCCCATACGGGGTCACGGGGAACCGGAGCCTACCCGGTAACACAGGGCGTAAGGCTGGAGGGGGAGGGGACACACCCAGGACGGGACGCCAGTCCGTCGCAAGGCACCCCAAGCGGGACTCGAACCCCAGACCCACCGGAGAGCAGAACTGTGGTCCAACCCACTGCGCCACCGCACCCCTTTCCAGTTAAAACAATTTAAAGCTATTAAAAAGCAACCAGGAAAGAGTCCAGCCTCGTTAAAAAAATGTTGCGCTATATTTGCTCTTCTCGCTGCGTGACGGAGATGATCCTCGCCATATTTGGTGGGCCATGCTCTTTTCCTCGATGTTTCCTCATTAGTGTGACCTGTAGCCTTGGATGGCTCTAGACCTCTGGAGAGAGAAGGAGTTTTCTCTGCAAGTAGACCTGCCCATAGATGGGTGCAAAGATCTCGCACGCTTCTGTGATGCCGGATGTCTGGCTTGAGCTGGTGTCCACGCTCGGCCGTGCTCTTCTGATGGGGGCACACGAAGGGCCGTCGACCTCTCTTCCCGTCTTTGGCCCACCTCACTTGTGGAAGGTCTTAAATGAGTCTGTAGCTTTGGCCTGACGTCATGCTGGGCTTCAACAAGGTCAATTATATGTACTGGGTTAACCATAACTGGCCTGCATTTGTGGCCTCCACTGGGAACGAAAACACGACCCCCGTGGTATACCGTTGCGGTGACATTTGGCAATATGCCATGGGTGACCTTTATTGATGGCCCCAAAACCTTCCCCTCCATCCCCCACAACCCGGCAGAAAGAAGACGGGACGGTGAACCGGGACTTCAAGAAGACCAAGAGCTGGGAGCAGGTGACCGAGGCGTTCCACGACTTCGTTAAGGGAAACAAGAACATCCTGGTGAGTGAGTGAGAGACAGAGAGAGAGAGAGCGAGGTCGAGCAAGGCAGAAAGAGCCCCGTGCAGTGACGCAGGTCTGCCCTGACTCGCTGCCAGGATGCGGCGGGGGGGTGGGGGGGTGGGGAGGGGGTGCCCAAGGACTTCCCTGTCTAATAATAGAGGAAGTGAGGCCAGAGCTGAGGCTCCACTCTGTTTGGTGCCATTGAACCAAAGCTATAAAAACAGAGAGGCCCAGAGCCTGAGCACTCCAGTAACACAGCACCCTTTATTTGCCAAGAGCCTTTGCATTTTCACAGATCGCACTTCAAAATTGTGGTCTCGCCGTGAGAAGACGAGTAAAAATGGGGGCAGCGAGCGGCTATCGATTTATATGCAGAACTATGTAACGTGCACTGCGGATTTTGTTCATCACTAATACATTCACACATCGGTACGAAATGATTTACCGGCATTAATAAGTAAGGATAAATTGTGTAAACTTGATGAAACATGAGTCTGTTTTAAGGAGCGCTGTGCTCCCTGAAGGAAAGGAGATTTGGCTGTACAACTGATGTGAGTAGGTAGAAAGGGAGCTGTTGCTATTTTTTTTGTGGAAGAACAAAAATGAGCATAACGGCACAGCGCTATGTATTTTCGCTGCATTATTTGTTTGTTTCTTCGTTTCTTTGTTTGTTTTGTTTACAAGAGAGCTGACAGTACGTTGGCGATAAGGATTGATAACCCTAAGCTTTCACGGATGAGCCCAGCCCTGCGTGTTTAAGTATTTCTCCCAGTTGATAAAATCTGCCTCCAGCTCCTTCTCCTTTCCATCATCACATTTCGCAGTAATGCTCAATGGCTACCGGGATGCGGAATAATGGCGTTTTTCCCTTGCAGAACTGTTATCTGAAGAGGCTGAAGGAGATCAGGGACACTCTGGAAATATCACCTTTTTTTAAGACGCATGAGGTAATCCTTCCACTTTACGGTCCTCGGGCTATTTTAAGTTGAAACGGTTACAAACCATTGCCGACCTGCCCTTGACTGCAAATATCTCCAGCATAAGAAACACTGAGACATCACTGTTCCCACTGAGTAAACAAATATAAATGAAGTATTTTCTTTCCTGGAAAATACATTTGTTTACACTGTTAAATACACTCTTAAAATACACTGAAGTGTTTACAGGGCAGGATATGACTTGGTGGGGCAAAGAACAAAGAGATGACTAAAAATAATTATATGACAGCTCAACAATCGAGAATTGACAGGAAATACAGTAATTAGAAGCACAAAAACATTTCCATTTAATTTTGCTGGTATAGTGTGTACACCTTGTCCGACATTATGTTTTTTGCCCGAACGCCGGACCCCCACATTTCTCTTGCTCTGTCCGATGCTAAATTAAATTGTCGGGTGACACACGGAGAGCCAATAGGACGTACCCTTCCTTTAGCTCCGGTGCGTGGTTTTACGCTGACTGATTTTTCTTCTTGAAACGTCAGCAGCTTGAAAGTGATATAAGCGTTCACAGTCTGGAACATCGTTGTGCTGCATTTCTTAAATTCTCACTGGGAATCTGGGGCAGCATGTGGCGCTTGGTTAGGGCCGCTGCTTTTGGTCTCGGAGGTTGCGGCTTCAAAATGTCTGGAGTTTCCCCGACCAAGGTGCTCACCCTAAACTGCCCTAGTAAGAGCTTCCTGGCTTTATAAATATGTAAATCGTTATAAATTAAAATTCAACACTTAATTCACACATACATTGTCTGAACCGCTTGTCCCATACGGGGTCGCGGGGAGCCAGAGCCTAACCCAGCAACACAGGGCGTAGGGCTGGAGGGGGAGGGGACACATCTAGGACCGGTCACCAGTCTGTCACAACGCACCCCAAGCGGGACTCGAACCCCAGACCCATCGCAGAGCAGGACCCGGTCCAACCCTCTACGCCACCGCACCCCCCCTTAATTCAATTTGAAGTCTAACTCAAAATTTGATGCAATCAGTATAGTCATTTGTGCCATTGCCCTCCGGTCGAAACTCCCAGGGTCAAACTGCTCCTCCTGCTGAGCAAGGTACTTACCCTAAAAATTACCCAGTCGTACAAACGGCTAATTAATTATTAAGTAAATTAAAGTAATTTTCGACAGAGGTGCTAATGTAGTAACGGTGAACATTTTGAAACTGGACAATATTCGTGCTGCATTCACCTTTGGAGCCTGTACTCAGCACTTTAGGTACTTGGCTGTTTGTAAATTCTCTTTAAAATACCATACGACAAAAGAATGCATCATCTTTAAACTGAGAACCCAACGAGAACCCTGGGAATTACCGGGGTGAAACTTGTTTACTTAGTAGGAGCTCGCTGAAGTTGCACTGTTTGAAAGTGTAATCTAAAATCCATTCAAAGGTGAAAAAAACAATATTGATGAATATACAACTTGTCAGCACTTACATTTCATATTTGTCATTTAACATTAGTAACAGAGCAAATTCTTTGCTTAAGGAACGGCCGTTTGGTTAGTGGGCCGTCTGTTGACTCGCCTTTGATCGAGCGCTTGACTCTGCCGAATTCTGTCCTCGTTTGACTGGAACTGGGGTTTATTTTACACCGTCCACATTCCTAAGAAGTCTTCCTTCAGTAAACAGAGGGATTACATCTGCGTTAAGGCTCTGAAGATTCGAACATGTTAGCTAGGCCTCTCGCTGCCGCTGCTGTGTTTTTGTTCGCTTTAATGAGTTTTTCCGTTTGCCCGGCCCTGGCACGGCAGCGCCCATGACCCGTGCGGGAAGTCGGGATCCAAGCACGGCTCACCGCGTAACAACTCGGTCCCCTCTCTCTCTTGTGCCCAGGTCATCGGAAGCTCCCTACTCTTCGTCCACGACAGGCGGGAGCAGGCCAAGGTGTGGATGATAGACTTTGGGAAGACCACGCCGCTGCCAGAAGGCCAGATGCTGTCCCACCGAGACCCGTGGGTGGAAGGCAACCGCGAGGACGGCTACCTGTGGGGCCTCGACCACCTCATAGACATTCTGGCGGAAATGGTGGAGAAGCACCCCGGCTAAGGGCTCGGGATTCACGAGGGGATGCGGGGGCTCCGCCCGGCCCAGATCACGCTCACTACAAGGGACACGTCGGGTCCTCGTCTCCGAGGCGGACTAGGACCGAACGGGCGGGACTCAGAGGCGAGCGCGAACCCGAAGCGCAACGCAGCAGCTGTGTGTGTACCAGTAGACACTGTATATAGTCTGTAAACAGTAGGTGCTGGGAAATGATAGGAATATGACTGTTTTGTCCACCTCCCCTCCCAGTCCGTGCTGCAAGAACTGTAGGAACGTCCCCCAATTTGTAGGCGAAGTAACAGAATTTTTATAGGCTTTTTAAAATGTTTTTCAAAAGATGTAAAAGTGTAAACAGCGCTAGGTTTCGCTCACAGTTGACGGCACTCTTCCGTTAGACGTTGTCTTTTCGTTGATGCACGTGCCTTTTTAAAAACACGTTGTTAATCGGAGCACTCCACCGATCTTATCAATGACCCTTGATTTCATATTACCATTAAAAAGTCATTTTTGGTTTCATTCGGTTTATTTTCCCCGGACTGCTGTTGAACTGTTCTGATCTTATCTCACTGCGGTGCCATTGTGTGCAGGGAGGGGAAGTCGATGTCTTAGTGCCTTAATGAACATGTATATCAAGTAGGGTGACTCTGCTAAGGAGCATGTCAAAAGTACACTTGACTGCGTAAGGAGCTGCAAGCTCATTGAGCGCAAGGTGTGTAACAGTTGGAGAAAATCACGTTGGGTTGACACACAGAAGTTCCCCTAATTCCAGAAACTTCCAGGAAATGCCAGAATTTCATATGTAGTATTTTGGTCTGTGCTGTTCTAAAATCGCTAGCATGCTGTGCGTGTTGATAGGGGTGGGGGTTGTCCTGAGGACCATCCCTGGTAGGAAACAGCTAATTGAGCTGAAGAAGAGAGGACAGCATGGAACCCCCCCCCCCATTCCCCCCCCCCACTGTGCCCAGGAGGATGGGGTGTTGGGACGTGGCAGGAAACCAGGCCACCTCTTTCCTCCTGCATCTCCTGTCCTGTCCCCAGCACACCCCCCTCACTCCGAGTACTGTAACCGCCATGGAGTGCCGAGGTCCTCTCACAGAGTCCCGCATGGCTCGGGCCGTTTACATGTGCATTTGCCATGCAAACCTGCTGTCTCGCAGCGTTGGCTTCCACACCTGGTCCATCCACTCGCAAAGCATATTGAGAGGGCGTGGACAGGTGATCACCCTTATAGGCTCACACAGAGAGCAGACTGCATCTGGTCAGAAATAGTTATCCATCAGCTTCATGTGCAGAGCTGACCTCCGTTATCAAGAGTGGACCGGGACAAACTCCCATACGGCGCAACGGTCCGAAAATGATGTCAACTTTTTGCCAATGAGTAGCAATCAGAACCGCTGCCTTTGGACCCAAAGGACCCAGGTTAGAATCTCAGCTCCTGCTGTTGTACCCTTGATCAAGGCTCTTACCCTGAAATGATATTACCCAGTTCTTTAAATAGGTACATCATTGAAAATAGCTGGGGGCGTGGTGGCGCAACGGGTTTGGCCGGGTCCTGCTCTCTGGCGGGTCTGGGGTTCAAGTCCCACTTGGGGCGCCTTGGGACAACCTGGCATCCCATCCTGGGTGTGTTCCCTCCCCCTCCAGCCTTACACATCCCATTCTGGGTGTGTCCCCTCCCCACCAGCCTTATGCCCTGTGTTGCTGGGTTGGGCTCTGGCTCGCTTGGGACAAGCGGCTTCAGTCGCTGTGTGTGTGATTACAAATAGCTTGGTGTACAATAGAAACGTTGTAACACTTTGCAGAAAAGTCAGATAAATGAAGAATAATATTATATGAGGGAAGTAAAAAGTGTCAATAATCTTGGTACCCAAATATATATGTTTGTGAGGGCTAGTGTAGTTTGTAAGGATCAGTTACAACTGCCTTTCTGCAGAGTGCCTGGGAGGTGCAGCGAATCAGAAACAGCTATTGTTAACCTTTACGGAGGGAACTGAGACAGGTTGGGCCTCTTGTGGTACACATGGTTCCCGAAAAAAGACACGCTTCCTGTCTCTGCTGAGATCCTCAGTAAGTGTCTCAGGAGCAGCACCGGGCATGTCCTGAGGTCAGGTCACATGGAGTGGGGTGGCAGGGGGCAGGGGGCAGGTACACAGGGTAGGCTGATCAGGAACGGGCAGTAGGGGGTATGTCCAGAGGGTAGCCCATCAAGGACTGGGCAGAGGAGGGGTGAAACCATGGGCAGGCAGGTGGGCGGGGTCATCAGGATGGGAGGTGGGTGGATGTGCCCATGGGGATGAGGCCTCAATAAGATGGGTTGCAGAAGCTCCTCTGACCTGTACCTGTTCAGCCCCTACAAAGCCCAGCTGGGGCGTTTGGTCAAAAACAAGGTCCGAGTATAATAACCCATACGATCAGAGAACCGGAGCTCCAGTTCGGACTGGAATCCACAGATTAGGCTTTCCTCCCCATTCATGAACATTTCTCCCGCGTGTCATCACCCAGAGTGACGGTACCAGAATTCTCTCACTCTCTCCCTCTTAAACCAAAATGTAGTGAAATATAAGTATAAATGTTTTTTGTAATTTGATTCACCAAAATTCAGTTTTTGTTGGTTTGAACCACAAACACACAGATTCACGCACTGTCACGCAGAACGCGCACGCGGAAAATTGTGCTGTTATTTTTGCCACATAAGAGACACTTACCACTTACAGACACTTCGAGTTTAACGTTTGTCAAATTATGTTATTTGCATAGCATCAGATGCCGTTAGCACGAATGTCATTAGCATGGCATCATCAGATGGTAGGCCTATTGGGCTCGGCTTGTTTCATAAGCACTGGGGAATTTTTAAAATATTTTCATTTTAATGTTAGTGCACTGCAAGCTGTGCTGGTGTTTTTTCTTCCCCATGTCACGCATTCCAGCTCCATCAGGTCATCGGAGACGAGGCCGACTTTCACAGATGAATCCGAAGCGGACGTTTGGCTCGGCGGACCGCTGTCCTCAGCAAATGGGCGTGGCGCCCTCTTGTGGAGCCCCTCGGGATTTAAACGTAGCTTTGAATTTAAAACCCGGGCCCAAAAGTGAGCGGGATTCTCTGGTCGCAAACATGGCTGTGTTTATTACTTTGCGATATCCACGTAAGAACACTAATTGCAGCTGCATGATTTCCATACCTGTGTTGTTATTGCAAAGCGAACACATCGGGCTCAGATGGACTGTAAATACTAACGGTGGCACCACACACTGCTTCTCGCAAACATAGTAATTAATTAAGAAGGTACACGGATTGTTCTAGACTGTTTGATGAACACGCATCAACACACAACAGCATCGCTGACTGTGGAATCACCACTCTGGACCAGATACACAGACCTCATTCCAAATACTGTAGTATTTCACGGTGGGCATTTGATCGTTCTCATGTTCCGACGCGTGCGACTGCTCATGTACACCATGTCATGCCACTTTTGCTGTAATCTGTGCTTGATTGTACAAAATTATTTTAGTAAATTTGGTCAATGGCTAACATTTGACTACTGGGTTAGTCGCTTTTATTTCCAAACACTTTCATTTTGACTTTCCACCAGTATCCTTCCTGTTAGCAGAAGGAAAAAACGGGCAACGATCAGTGGGACTTTCGTTGCTTTAACATTTTTGTTGCTTTTACACGATGGCTTTCATTTTGCTGCCTGTAGCCAGCAATGTTAAAGTGTGGCACCCCAAGAGGATGCTGCACTTGAGTAATTTCCAACCCCTTCCTTTCCCCTCATTAACATTTAGATGTTCATGGAGAAGATGGCCCGGAGGGGCTTAAGATGTTAGCAGTTTCTCAATGAACCGATGAGAAAGGATCGACTTCTTGAACTCATCACGACTTGGTCTGAGGTGTAAAAACAAGCAGACCAATCAGAATTGTAGGTGGTCCCCAATTTACGATTTTTTGACTTTACGATGGTGAAATGGCAACAGGCGTTCAGTAGAAACTGTACTTCGAATTTTGAATTTTGATTTTATCCTGGGCAACCAACATGCAGTGTGATACTCTTCGGATGCTGGGCAGCGGCAGCGATCTGCATCTCCCAGTCTGCCACGCAGAGGCATGTATTACGTGTATTAAATACATTTTTGACTTACGATATTTTCGTCTTATGATGAGTTTTGTGGAACGTAACTCTGTTGTAAATCTGGGGCCACCTGTATTGATCATTGTCCTCAAGGGCTCAGTTTGTCTTCAGTTTTGTGGCTCCTGGGGAAATTAAAATCATCCCGTTCCATGTTAAAAGATGATGAGACACAGTATCAAACAGTCCACCGAAGGCGGGTTGAGGTCGAGTCGCAGATGTACGAAATCCATGTTCTGCATTAGATCCGAACCCACGGCACACATCGTTTAGGTATTTGCTGTAGCATCTGCTGAAATAATTGAGCCATTACTCTCAACATCAACATTACAGAGATAAACTAACCTAATATCCTCCTAACTTATTTACAAATAAACCCAATTAACATCGCTTGGCTTCACTTTTTTACAGAGGTTAACCCTCAAGACACAAACACTATGAATATTCATGCTTCTGCTTTTAAAGCACGGTTCACTCTTTTGAAAACAGCGTACAGGCAGGTTTGTTATGTACAGCATATGAATGGATGTCATAACTGAAGTTTGTATTTTTCTTGCAACATTAGAAATTTGTTTCTCTAGTGTAAAAAGTTCACACGAATCTTGGCGTGTTGTATTATTTCATGTAATGTTTATATATCCCATATTTTCATGCCCCTGCATAAAACAGGAATAGAAATAACTGAGAAACACAAAATAAATTACAAACACATGCGGCCTGAAGGATTCATTGTTCCGAGAAATATTTATGTTTCGATTAGATATCAGTTCAGTCTTGTGGTTACAGGCATTGACATCTTGCAGGGAAAGTTGCCAGTTCAAGGTCCAGCAGGGGCTCTGCTCTTGTACCCTTGAGTGGGGGACTCGATCTGAATCGCTTCCCAGAAACGCACAGCTCTATAAACAGATTCTGCCTTACGCAAGTGGCTCCGACTCCGAACCCTAAAAAAATAAACGAGCGCGATCCTATCCATCACCTGCGTCCCCCACACGCGGTCGGCTCGGGGAACGGAGAGGGCCTCCTTCAGAAAGCCGCACTTCCATTTTTAGTAATGCAAGCAGCTCGAGGGCGGCGGTGCGGGGGTGGGGGTGCAGTGTGACTGGGAGCGTGTGCAGGATCCCACCCACAGCTCGACACCTCTGCGACCCAGATAGACCCAAACAGACCCAAACGTGGTCCAGTGCAGGCCTGGTCCTACAGCCACTTTGGGTACGTTTGCACCGCGCTCCTGTGTGAGGAAGAAGTCGACACTGTAACGGCAGCCGGAGGAGGGTTCTCACTTTTGCTGGAACAGACCTGTCCAGTGGGGGCGCTAGACATTCACACCGACTCCTCTAGCCTCTACAGCGCACAGTGAAGTGTGGTATCCAGCTGCGGGGCGGGTTCTGTGGAATATTTATCGGGGTGGGAACCAAACTTTCTGGGTGAATCTTCATCTGAACACTTTGGCCCCTTTAACCTCATGACATCATCATTCCGGGATGTTTCCAGCCCGCCCACGCCTCCGCAGCACAATGTGCCCTCCGCTTGCTCTCTTATGTAAGAACCCAATAGTATGTGGATGGCACAGTGGCGCAGCAGGTAGAAATGATGTCTCACAGCGCCAGAGCTGTCCTACTGTACTTGGGTTCAGTTCCCACGCAGGTGTGTTACACTGCTCTGCTTTACACATGTAATGACTAGAGGGTGCATGTAACAATGTTTTTCTGTTACAGTGTATGTAAGATGGTAAATCACCTTAGATTGTGTCAGCTATAAACTGGTTAATAATCACTGTACGGAGATTTGGAGAGAAGTGTCTCCCATGCAACCCTGGGAACTATGTGTGCTGGACCTGCACAGCCAGGGGGTGTCCAGACCAGAATGCCGCATGGAGGCCGGACTATGTCTGTCCAGGGTCAAAGTCCCGCGGAGCAGCTGGGGGAAGAACATTCCAGAGTCATCCCCCACACTGCCAGCCCCCTTCCATGGGAAAACAAGGGGAAAGGAATGCTGGAGGCTGAAAAGGACGAGGAAATGCTGCCGCCCTCATAGTTGCTCAGCAGGAGTGTGGAGAGGGACAACTTCGGTATTTTCCGAATGACATACGGCACCAACGTGGAGACTGGAGCCGACCTAGTCTTACGTTTTAGAGCAAGGTGGCTGCCGCCTCCGGACTGAGGTAACAGCACATTGAGACAAACACATTCAGGACACATGTGATGCTGGGGGTGGGGGCAGTGCTACCGTATTCTTTAATGATTCTGGACAAAGTATAAAAAGGTAAAATATGGGAGTTTGTTAGCATCACATGGAGCAGCGTGGCTGATGTGGAGAACTGTGTTTCAGCGGGGACTGAGTCAAACGCGCTCAGAGAGCCGGGCTGGGCACGGTCCTCTCACCGGTACGTGGGGGAGTAACAGTCCTCACAGGGATTGAAACCAGAACTGCCTGACTGAACTGTTTCAGACCCACGGTAGTGTGTGCAAGTGAATAGAGCGCCACCTAGTGGTGATCAGAGCCACAACTCACACCGAAGCTCAAAGCAGCCATCAGACAAAGGTCCGTCAACATCACGTGGGTCCCACGTACACGGGACACCGTGTGACTTGTGACGGCTGATTTCTGACCCAGAACAGATCCACGCAGAGGCTGAGAGGAGATGAGCGAGGTCAGCGCTGAGCTGCTGTCCATCCAAATCTTGTCAGATACCTTCTCCGTAGGCTGCTGAATAAGGGAACCCTCCAGAAGTTTGTTGCTTCACTGCATCCATCTGCAAAAATAAACACGACACTTTCTCCCGGGCTCTCTGCGTTGTAACTCGCACCCCCACAGGTTCCGCTCATCCATGAAGTTTTCTCTTCAGCTTCTGGTAGATTCACAGATCACACATTTCCTTCGTGCTGTCGGTGGATCTGCTGCTTCAGAGGCTTTTCAGACAGCGGTGTCCAATTGCTGAGCGTTCTTGTGGATCTCAAACCCGTGTACCCGCGGGACCACCGGGACCAGGATCGGGTCAGTCACCCCAAGGAGGAGGCAGTTACATGGTTCCTTTCAGCTCGGAAGAATGACAGCCCTGGGCGGTGTTATTCATCACTCCACGATGGCCCGGGAGTCAAAACATGAATAAGCTCTTTATCAGCGGCTCTGCAATGGCCATTGTCCAGTGAGGAAAAACGAGCTGACGGCGAGAAAAAGGCGTCCGGCTTGCTGGATGTCACCAAGGAGCAAACGCCAGAACGTGGCTCAGCTCAGATGAAAATCACCGTGCTCAGTTACACTTGGAAACAGGCAGGAAGAAAAAACCCTGGCAAATGTCAACACGGGATTTTAAAGAATTTTCACAATACATTTATATACAAAATTTAATAATAGATTATCCCGTCATAAAGAAAGTTGCACGATTACGTCTTTGTCTTCTTTTCGTTTTGGGGAAAATGTCTTCTGTATGAGGAGGAGGCTGATGACCTGTGGTGGGGTGACAACCCTTTGCAGCGGTTTCCTCTTCAGGGGCCGAAAGTCTGAGGGATCTTCTATCCCAGGGCCTGAAGGAATGGCCCAAAGTATGAGTCTATGGAACGTCATGGCCTACAACCATGAACCCAAATGTCGTGTTGCGACCCAAAGTGCAGGGTAGCGACCTGCTGTGTAGGGCGACACTGAAGGGGTTCAGCTGAAGACCCAAGTCATCGCTTTCAACCTTAAACAGCTTTTCAGTCGTTCCACTTATAGTAGTATCAAACCCACAGTTCCTCTTGCTTTTTCCCAGCATCCTCTCCTCCACAGTGCCGAAAACTATTTGGAAATTGTACATTCCAGCCATCTTTGCCTGCGGTGCTACGGATTCATTCTTCTAATGCCGAGAGGCAAAAGTACCTAAGGATATGTTCCAAAAGGATGCTACAGGAACTGAATATAAAGCTAAATATAGCCTGACACAGACCATATTTCAGTATAATACATTATTTTATCTGCAATAAGTCAGTAAAAGTGGACTTTAACGGTCTGAAAAACACTAATATTTAATTTGGCACAGTCCACTCCTTTTTTTCTGTTGTAAAATAAGCCATCACCGCAGCATTTCACGAACGATAATTATAAACCAGCTCTCTGCCCACAGCATTCCTTGTTCCTCTGTGATTTTAATAACGCAAATATCACTCTCATACCAAGTACGTTTATTTAATCCCACAAGTACAAATCGAGTTCTTGTTACTGCAGACAGTATCTATGGCAACTGACCCAGAATGATTCACAGAACGATACACCGACTTCCATGATTACAAGGCTTTACAAAAACAACAACTAATAAATAGCAAATCAGAAGTCAGAGGAAATAACCCGTTTGTGTTGCCGGTGGTGTGGACACACTCACGGACGGAGGTGAACGAAAAGGGCACAGAGATCCATGCAGATTATACGAAAAGAGTTCACTTCCACGGTTCATAAGGCCTGACACCAAATACCCAAGGAAGATAGTTATAACAAATAAAATCAGCTGTTTGAAATCCCCAAACCGCTCGAGCAGCCCAAAAGTGCTCGTAGGAAAATTACACTTTCGAGTAAAAACGTTTAACACCTAAATGAAAAATCTATTACACGGAATTGGCCTCGACAGGATGGACACTCATTATTACATTCCAAACCCTGTCGTCCTGTTTTTTAGCGTTATTTTTTTCCACATATTACAGCTTGGCACAAAAAAAAATCTCCCCAGGTGATGTGGTCTTTGGTCCAACACACAGCTGGGACGTGGCGGGAGACCAGAAACGGGGACAGGGCGGGACCGGGGGGGGCGGGGCCTGCAGAAAAGAATATGGCCGCAATCCTCGACGTGGCTTTGAAGGCGCCTTGTCAACTCCATCCAGTACTGTCTGCAGGCGCAGGGAGACTGCATTCTTGCTCCGTTGGGGCTGCCAGGACTCACAGCTGCTGGGGAACACCCTGGTCCTTATACCCTGTGAAAAAGGGAGTGCGATAATGGCCCTGTCCACATCCTAGAGACTGCTGGGGCCTTTGCCGACACAGCAGGTGTGAGCAGACTGCAGCTCTTTTCCAACCAGTGAACTTTGGTTCAGCTGTCTGACCGTTTAACACGTGATCGATATAACAAAGCCGGAAACACAAGTATTAATTCAATTCCCGGTTCTCAGGATTCCCAGAATTCATTCCATTGTTGCATAGCGTCCTTCACAGCAACTTGCCCTCACAGTTTTCCACATAAGATGGTATAAAAATACACAGCACAGACATGCAACAAGTTACATAATAAAGTAATAACAATAGACACTTATTGGCAAAATGGCAAAAATGAATAGAGGACAAAAATCAGAATTCTTATACTCAGTACAGGAGAAAAAGCTCCAGGGCCAGTTGGCTGCTCACCCCTCCTGAGCATACTAGCAAATACAAGTAAAGCGTGAGCGTTGTGCAAGCAGGTTTTACAGAAACTCAGATCTTTTCACACTTATGAAATGATGAGACACTAGTATGTTCTTAGCAGAATGTTAGCATGAGGTCTCAAAAGGAGCAAGCAGGTCATAGCAGGAGCGCGGAGGGCTTAGAGCAGCTAGCAGGTGTTAGGAGGAGCTAGAAAGACTATGAGAACCTAAAAAGTCTTTGGAGGAGCTCGGAAGACTAAGAGGAGCAATTTTTAGTAGGAACTTGATGGACTGAGAGGAGCTAGCAGGTCTGGGGAGAAACTCAGAAGACTGAAACAAACTAGCAGGTCTTAGGAGGAGGTTGAAGGACTAAGAGAAGCTACAAAGTCTTACGAGGAGCTAGAAGGTCTTTGGAGAAGTTTGGAAGACTAAGTGGAGCTAGCAGGTCTTGGGAAGATTTTGGAGGACTAGGAGGAGGACTAGAAGGTATTAGGAGGAGGTAGATGGATCAGGATGAGGTGGCACACTGGCACATTGTTTGAGACCTGAAGAGACGCAAGGGAGAGCCGATGACCATGAGGAAGCAGTATGACCAGGTGAGGACCACACATACCTACCTTCTGAAACTTCATCCATCATCCGAGAGACGAGGAGCAATGAAAGAGACATGGGACACAATTAGCATTGAAACCAAAACTAAACCAGTACCACTGTAGCGGAACTATTACATACTTTATATATTTCATGCAGGCATCTGTATGTGTGCGTAGATCTCTGAGTCACACATATGGGGAAAAGGCAACAGTCAAATTTTTTTGTTGGCTGGATAACATACGTATGTATGGAGTCTGAAACCACGTGACTTACATGAATGATGGTCGGGTTTCTTTTTAAATATATACGTGCTGTTAAAAAGAATATAGACATCTGAGAACCGCCTGCAGGATGACTTGTATTCATGTTCTCATTCATTCTCAAAATGCTTAAGAAGTTAACCTTTTGGCATTTAAGCAGCTTTTCTTTTTTTAATTCCATATTCACTGCATTAAAAGTGAAATCTACAATAAATTATGAAAAAAAACCTTTTTTTGCCTGTTGAAACCATTTTTTAAATTTTTACTCAAGCCACGCTCAGCCTGTGTGTGCTGCGCTGACTGTTGTGTGACAAGCTTACTGAACCTGCTCACTTGTGCAAGGAGAGGAATCTGAGGAACCTTGAACATGTTCAATAAGATCTGCTTTTAAAACCATTCCATTTTTATATTGAAGATTGAATCTGTACCGCACATATTAAAGATATCTGCTCTCGGATTCCTTGCATGTATTTCCATAAGCAACATTAAAATGCTATACGTCACCCTGCTGAGCACTTTTTAAATATACGTCTCCGTTCCCCGCAACGCAAATGCATATAATTAATCTCCAATTACTTGGTTGTGGGCGACGTGCTGCTCTACGCGCCCAATCCAGTTTTCAGAGATCAGTCCATCTCTTGGCACATGGGACTGTTAAATCTGAGCACTGGCAGGGTTGACAGTATGTCAGCGAAACACCTGTCGACTCCATGATTCAGACACCACTGATGACTTCCAAATCCACCAGCTATAGGTGAAAACAGCAAATTATGCATTAATAAATATGAGGCAAAGCTCAACCACAATAATCTCAGAACACAGAAATTCCTCATTATTTCCCCATGTTGCCAAGTTCTTGATTTATACACACTTACTCTTAAACTTATAAACTCAGCTGGAATTAGAAAATCAGAAATTTTTGTGGTAACTCTAAAGTCACTTTTAAATCTTAACTCAGATGCCCCTCAGTTTCAGCAGATAAAAGTCTGTAAAAGTTTTGGATACAGCTATTGATCACCCAAGAAAACAAGACATAAGCTGTAAACACCGTGGAAGTGAGTTGAATGAAGGTGGTCACACACTCCTGGTCCGTTTGTGCGCTCTTTACTGCCACATATCAGCTGGACAGGCGAACGCAGGCCACACTGGCTCCGCCGCACGCACAAACTTGAGAAAATTGCACAGAAAATTCTACTTAAAAACTACAATATCTTTGTGCCTTTGAAATGTCTCATTTTTTAACATGAGGCGCAACTGTTAAAAACTGCAGTAGTGCCGAAAATTGGAACTGCTTCTCTTCATTGCCAGTCCGGTACGCTATTCCAGGTTCATGATCACAAGCAACAGAAATGCATGCAAACTCCACCTTTCAGTTCCTTGAGTTTGCAGAGCGCTTCCAGGAAGAGGGATGAGAACAGACACCCCGAAGATAAACAATACCGAGCGTGCTCACGTACAGGCAACGTGGACCACCGCAGTCCGGCCGCCTCGGCAGCTCAGACACGGTTCGGTGACGAGCCACTGGTGTTTATATTACACTGCTCTAATTTTACTGAACAGAGCTTTCTTAACTGACCGAGCCAGTGACAGCGGTGGCAAACATTGTACATGTGGCAAAGAGGACATGACAAGAAAAATCCACTTTATTCCATGTGTCTGACATCCCCAGCTTCAAAGTCAAAGCAAGGTGGAAGGACATCGCTATCTCCGGTTCCTGGATGCTGGCCGACAATGTCACCTGCGTGGGGACAAGCTGTCTACGATACGCAGAGCAGAAACATCCACAAGAGCAGGAATAAGGTCTTAATTCAAAAGGAAATAGACCACAAATCCTTGGCCGGCGCTTGGGTTTTTGGCACCTCTGGGGAAGAATAATTCTGACACCCCTTAGATTTTTATCTCTAAGTTAAGGTACATACTTGATTGTTTTAGTAATGTATACATACATATCACAAAAATGGGAAAAAAAGAATTTATAAATAAGTCTTTTTTTCTACAATTATTTAGATGAACATTAAATAGGGCTGCTTGACAGTATTTGAACCCCTTGTGTGCCTTAGTTTTACCACAAAAATTTAATGAGAAGTAATTTTTCTCATCTGACACAATAGATGTGTAACGACCAGTTCTATTTGTTTCTTTAGAGGAAAACGTGTGCAGTAGAAACACGGAAGTAGCGCGGGTTGCAAAAGTCGGCAAAGCCCAAATTGCATTGGTTAAACCAAGCAGGTAAGTAGAATCAGGTGTATTTACATTTACATTTATTCATTTAGCAGAAGCTTTTCTCCAAAGCGACATACGTCTCATAGAAAACACAATGTGTGCATTACATTAGGAGAAAGAGACGTAGCTGCAGATGCGTGACTCTTAAGTACAGTTAGTTTCCTTGCCCATATGAGAATATCGCCGATTCCTAATCACCTTCCTAGTCGTTTTTTTTCTTTGAGATACAAATAAACATTTACGTTACATTGCAGGAGTGGCTGTGTAAAGGACTGATCCGAGCATGATATGAACATCTATAACTTATGGTCATGAACATTTATAAACACACATTTTCTGAACCGCTTGTCCCATTTGGGGTCACGGGGAGCCAGAGCCTAAACTGGCAGCACAGGGTAAAAGGATGGAGGGGGAGGGGACACACCCAGGACGGGACGCCAGTCTGTCGCAAGGCACCCCAAGCGGGACTCGAACCCCAGACCCACCGGAGAGCAGGAACCGGGCCAACCCACTGCACCACCGTGCCCCCTGAACATTTATACCTTACATGATTTTAAGAGATCAGGGATGAAGTGAGCTTGGAAGAAATGAGTTTTAAGACCCTTTTAAAACGTGGACAAAGATTTAGCGGTTCTTAGCGAGAGGTCTATAAATCAATCATTTATTCAAGTTTAATATTTTATACAAGAATAATGACCATCCCTATAGGGTTTTCATATTTTCGAGCAGCACGGTATATGTACAGAATACAAATTGATACTTTAATGACTGAAAACTAGACACTTAAAAGAGTGAAATTTATTATGGAAACAAATTGATATACAATACTGTATACTATTGACTGCGTAGATTGCTTTTCATAGAAAATTTCACCTAGAGAGTTGGAATATTTCAAAGACAGGACAGCACTGTGTTATACGATGTTTACATATATGAAGCAAAGATTTTTAATTTTCTGCTAAAACTGTATATTAATAAGGAAGGTTTTTTAATTGTTTTTTCCAAGATTACAATTTATGTTTAGAGTAGCAAAATTTGGCACTCCCCAAATTTCGATGCTCCAGGCTATTGTCTAGATGAGCCTAATAATGAAACCGGCCCTGCAAAAATCAAGCCGCAACAACTCATTGTAACGTTCCTGGGTGTAATTTGCAGTTCTCGTGTCTGGCACAAAACCAAGCACCTCTGACACAATGTGACACAAAAAAATTAAATTTTCTACATCAGTGTTAATTGGCTTCTGTGAAAAAATAAATGTAATTACGGATGTATTCTGAGAACATTCTGTACCGCAGTGCAGTGCTTCTCACCTGGACACATGTTGGGTGAATATGCCTTGTTCCAGCAGTGACAGTGTTCGTTACTGTCAATCAATGTGTTGTTACAACCTCTGACATTATTATTATTATTTTCATTGACACTTTTCTCCAAAGCATCTTACAATGTTACGCTTACATACTAGCCTTTGATTCATTTAGCGATTTATACAATAGGGTAACATTTACTGTACCAATTCAGGGTAAATGCCATGATCAAGGAGATGGCAGTAGGAATGTTTACTGGATCCTTCTTCTGCATTCAAATTAAGCCTCTGTAGTAAGATGTTAATTGGAAAATACTTTGACATTATTTGTGGAAGTCACACACCATTTATGTTTCTGTTGGTAGAACAAGCGCATTAGCAGCTTGGACCTCTGACCACTCTGACTGTTTTTCCATTAATGGTTGAAGATGGACTCCATGGAGGAAAAGCTGTTGCTGTATCAGGGAGGAAGGGGAGAGCGACTGAGGATGTCACGTACTTGCCAGGATGACCATGTCCATGCCCCAGAATATGCTCATGATCCAGCCCACCATCACGATGGCCGTGAGGATCTGGATGAAGGCTGCGGCAATATTCAGCCAGAATACGCAGCACACGTGCCGGTCCGGGAGGTCCGTCCTTGCCCCACACAGCACCGTGAAGGCCGACACGAAGGTCCCTGCAGACGGGGATGGGACATGGAGGATAGGGATGCAATTAGCATGTGAAGTTGGACAGTTCATGTACCAATGTTAAAAATTGGATCACAAATAAATAATCATCTGCACTTTGCTTCAGAACAGCAGGTACCATCATGGTGGGATTGGAGGCTGCAGGTTCAAATGCACCACTGGCTGTAGTACCTTTGATCAAGGTATTTACCCTAAGCTGCTCCAGTAAAAATTACACAGATGTATAAATGGGTAAATCATTGTAAGAAGCTTTGGGTGAAGGCTTTTACTGTCATATAACAAGGCTCAGGCGGTGCAGTGGGTTGGACCGGGTCCTGCTCTCCAGCAGGTCTGGGGTTCAAGTCCTGCTTGGGGTGCCTTGTGATGGACTGGTGTCCCGTCCTGGGTGTGTCCCCTCCCCCTCTGGCCTTACGCCCTGTGTTGCCGGGTAGGCTCTGGTTCCCCGTGACCCCGTATGGGACAAGCAGTTCTGAAAATGTGTGTGTGTGTAACAAGGCTCTCTGCTGCCCCGTGATCATCAGTTATGAAACCCAGTCGAAGCAGCGACACTGTGTTGAAACCATATTTCCACCCCTGACATTAATTGACAGCCAGGGGTACAAAGTGTGATGCAGCAGATGATTGCAGGCTGCTGGCTTGTCCCTTGGGGTGACATACCGGCACCTTGACATCCACTGTCTAGGGAAACAGGCAGTCTGACAACTATTATTGCGCAATCCTTCAACAGGAAGTAGTGGACCGAGCCCCTGGGGACAGGTAGTTTGGGGAGAAACTGCACCAGGTATTTCACATAACATTACCTTGCATTTAATAGCATCTTTACAGTGGACTATCTGCAAGAAAGTCATGTAGGTTAATTCCCTTCATCATCAGTGGAGCAACACAGCTACTGCTGGGACTCCTGCCAGCATCTCTGTTCCAAGTTCTGGTTTTCAGTCGCTAAGCTCCCTTAAGACAGGGAGCGATGAATCAAACGGGCTGTAGAACCGGTGATCCTGCAGCAGGCTGCAGACCAAAGGATCAGGGACCCCAGACATTGCTGAAATGCTAAGCGGACATGTGACGAGGCACCACACTATGCGAAAGGACAACTGTACTCACTAGACATGGGCATGACAATGAAATCCAGATTTCGTGTGGATCACGGGAAAGAGTCACTCCTCTCCAACTCCTCTTACGTACACAGCTTTGCTTTTCCAGCCCCTTGAAGCAACCTAGAGGGTTCAACAGCCTGAGCTCTCTAGAGGCAATGGCTATGTGTCCTTAACCGCGTCACTGTTGGCACCCTCTGCTTCGTGCCTCTATGAGTACTTTACATCTAAGTGTACCAACAACTTGTTGTAGGACACATTCAAGTAGAAAAAATACGAAACTAGAAACAAAACCAAAGTAACTTTCAATGTTATTAACACATTGGACTGCAGTAATAACTAGGCACAAGGGAACAACACCATTAATCCCATGTGGTTAAAAATATACGGCTACTGCAAAATAAACTTATCTTTAAGAATGCATCTGGATGCCAAAAAGCACTGTAAATTCGTACAGAATGCCAAACTAAACACTGAAATGGAAACAGCAGTTTTAACGGAGTACATTACCCTAAAGTAGCAAAACTGGAAAAACTGCCTTGCTCTGCTTGTGAAGTTTTTGAAAACCAAACGAGAACCTTCCAATGGTCATAATTCATCAATTTTTTTTTATCACTTGTATGATTCACAAATCACGAGTACAGCAACATGTTACTGCTTCTAAAGCAATAAGATAAGGCATATTTTTCAGATAGCCACAAAACAGATTTGATGGAGGCAGATTTTCCACGGAGATTGTTGACCAATCAGTCATGCAAAGATGCTGTGTGAGAAAATCCCTGATGACAGAAATACAACCAAGAATTCCTTGGGTCTCAGAGCGGCATGGGCTCTGATTGAGTACATGCAACTTTCAGCCAGAAGGTCCCGCTATCAAGTGATAACGAAAACTTAAATGCTGTGTTTACTGGAAGAGGGCCAGACATCTTCTATTAGCTTGGGAAATTTACTGCTATTTCATGACATTACAAAAACAAAAAGAAGGAAATCAGTAGGATTGCTATGAAAGAGCAGAGATCATTCTCACAGATCTGAGCCCACCCAAGTAGACCATGCAAGCAAAAATGTTGTTTTCAACTCATGTTTCATGCTGGATTGGATGAACTTAAGGTTTAGAATCAAAACACAATGTTACCTGGACCTGGCAGCTCTTGCACTTGATTTGTAGAAGTTCTTAAAATGATTTGATGACCTCGAGTTACTAAACAAACCTTCTACCCTCCAAATGATAATGGTGGCAATAACTTCTCTCTCTACATTAATGATCCATGGCACCACTTAATTCCTACCTTCAGTTTTTTTTTCTTCTTTTTAAAGGAACCATGATTTTTCTATCCACATATTCATCAAATTTTATGACATTTTACATAAGCTAGTTACCTCTGGACATACTCATTTCCCATTAGGTGTATAGCACTTATGCTGGATAGTGTGTGAGTGTCAAAAAGAGAGTGTGTTCCACTGATGTATGGATGAGTGACCCAGCGTAAGCAGTGTATCTAGCAGTGTAAGTCACTGCGGTGAATAAGGTGTATGGGCTAGTAACACTACATAGTATCCATTGTAAGTCGCTTTGGAGAAAAGTGTCTGCTAAGTGAATAAATGTAAACGTAAATGTAGTTCACCTATGAAACAAGGCCATGACCATATAAAAAAAAAAACATAATAGACTGGGTTGAACCATATACACCAGAACATAATTGCTCTTTCTACATTTAGCTTTTACTACAATGATCCTGTATACAATATTTCTCTTCTGTGGGTTTGCAGAGGTAGAAACATTAGGGCTGGAAAGAGTTTCATTTTCAGGAGAATTCCCAAAGGGGTGCTAGATGCTGTTGGCAGGGAACTGTTTTAGTATTTGACACCTCCCACCCTTTGAATGTTGGGCTTCTTGGGAACAGATATAAACCCTAGGAAAACCTTTGAAATTTTGAGCAGTGCTCTGCCAGGAAGAAGAACCTCTTCCATACTGGTTTTTTTTAACCCCATCAGATACCTTAAAATGCTAGAGTAAGGGTAACTGGAATTTAAAAAGCATGAAATTTCACCTGTTTAAGGTGTTCTGGACTTCTGAAAGCGCCTTTGCACTCAAGGAGGCAGCGTCCTCTTTTGCATGGGGTGCTATTACCTCATAAGACAAAGCTTGGCCAATAACAGCTCTAATTACTATCTGTGAGGTCTTCTCAACCCCCCAGCTCTACATCCCTCGCTGCCACGGCAACCAGACCCTGGTGGGATGCAAAGCCATTGACCGCCCTTGCAGCTTCAACCACCCTAACCAGAGTGATACAAGTTAAAGGAGTCCAGATTATCTCAAAGGGCCCAAAGATTTGTGTGTGTGTCGGAGACGAGCTGATGCTTAGTCGCCAAAGGTACTTCATTAACTCAACATCAGAAGTACACTTCTGGTATGGGAAATGTGGTCCCAGCTGTGAAGTAATTGCAGGATTGGGCAGAGTGAGAGGCATCGTGGCGGGGAATGCGGGCAGTGGCATAAAGCGCTCTCAGGAGGGCAGTTATTTCCTGAAGCACGTGTACTCTGTGCCCACTGAAGAAGTGGGAGGTTAATTACCCGCTGCTTTGTTCCCTCACTCTCTGTCTATCTGAAGAACGGCTCCCAGAGTCACTGTGAATGGAGGATGTGCATCAGCGTTAGCATTAGCATCGATGTGGAAAAAAGCTCCAACATGCATCTGCCAGCAGTTATTTGTGCATAAATTTGAGTGTTCTCCATCATTTTAAAAATGCCCTAATTTTGCTTTTAATTTTTTACACTTAAAAACAGCATCATGTGGAAACGACCCGCTGGCCTAGTATTTTCTTTAATGAAAACATCTGCAATAGAAACTTTTAGCTTCAATCATGTTCGGTTTTGAAGTCGAAACTCCTTAGTTCCTCAGCCCAGATTGTATTGTGCCATGTGTCAGCTGTATCCACAGCTAAGCAAGCGACTGTGCACCTGGAGAGGCAGTATAGCCATCCATCATCTCCATGTGCTTATCCATAAAAAATTTATATTGTCACATCCTCTTCAGATGTTGGAAGGAGGACAGAATTCCCTGACACAAGCCGGATGGACACATCCTAAACACGAGCACAGCCAGTACCATCGACCAAGTGATGCAGAGCAACACGGACAATGGTGGACATGGTACTGGGCTTTTAAACAATCAAAACATTAATCAATTCAAGTCCCATTAAACTACGTGCTGTTGAACCTTTAGAATGGGCAGTAAAGCTGATTCACTCAACTAAAAATATTAGCAGAAAAGCACGTACTACTCAAGTTGCACTGGATAAGACATTTTCTAAGCCAATCAGTTAAAATGTATAAATGCTTTAATTAAGGTGCCTCATTATGGACTGAAGAGCTCTTATTAACCTGTTCTGAGACTTTTCCGGAATCTAGGGCTCACATAAGTCATAGAAACTAATTACTTCCCAGTGCAGGAACATGAGACATGTTTCAGAGCTCAGCAGCTGAAATCTGGCCGGCTGGCATCTTCTCCCGGACCAAACTGGACCCCGGCCAGGTGGCCCAAATGGCTCTGGGAAGGAATCCTACACTGAGACAACCCGATTAAAATAGCAAATGGCTGCTGCTAAACTTGTCCCCAGCAAAACATATTCCTCAGCATAAGAGCTGTGCTTCAGAATGTCAACAGTCTTCTGGGATCACAGCCTTCAGGGCCACTGTAGTTCCTTCTCTAGTCTCTTGTGAGGAATCTCTTCAGGAGTCATCATCATAATCAGGGACCCCAAATCTCAGAGACAGTGTGCGATGCTTGTTTCAATATCGAGACTTTTTGCCAAGGGCTGACACAAAACTCGTGCCATGATGGCAACTGTAAATGTCTTTGCAGTTTGCAGGAACAGTGACTCACCCCGACACTGTATAAAATAGCTCACGGCAGCGCTCTGTCACGCTGGGGACAACGCATAAAACGCCCAGAATTCTGGATTCTAATCGCAGCAATATCCCCAGCGTGTACTGCATGTGCGAGCAGTAACAACTCTGTTCCACGGCTTGTTTTCCCAAAGAAGTCGCTTAAAAGCAGCTGGGAGTCAGACTTGAAGCTAAGCTAATGTGCACTGGTTTGCTGTCATTCTGTAGCAGCGGGAGGGGAATATCAGTGTTCAGACAGGAAATTGGAAATCTCACAGGGAGGGAAACGAGCCACAACTTGTGGTATTAAAAAGGGCAAAAACGCAATGGAAGAGGTAGCACTGCTGAGAGACCCAGAGATGACCCCAGTAGGTAGATTGTCCGATGGCTGTCGTGATTTACAGCTATACCCTGGAAAACCGAATTACTTCAGAGCGTTCAGCTCTATGAGGGATTCACTACATCACTTCATAAATGCAACACTGCCCACATGGCCAATTCTTCATGAAAGCCTTGGAGGTATAAGCAGTTTTTACAGGAAAAGAAGGACAAACTGCACGTGGAGCGTTTAATAAATGAGTTGTGTGACCAGAAAGGTCATAGGTGAGCTGTATCGTACTGCAGGGACGTCCGGCTAAGAGCCTGAATACAAAAATTAACAGGCACAAAATTTTCCTCAATGTAAAATCCATACTTTTTAGTTATTATTTCCGTTATTAATTCATAGGACGTATACTGCTCAGCCCCTTATTTCCCAAACATGTACTTACGTGTCGGGGAACAACCGGACTATGGTATTATAGGCTAGTAAACTGTCAGATGCATCCAGTAGTGTACGTCAATGTAAAGACAAGCGAATGAGCCATCAGTTAAGGGTAAATGAGGATATCCTTTAGAGGACCAGTGAAAAAATGACCAAATAGCTCAAACCACGAAAAAGGGCCGTTTCACTAAAGGTCAAACGTCTTCCAAAGGTTGAATGAATAAAACACGGAGGTGACCGAAAGAACACTGAGAGGTTTGGTTGTCTTAACGGGAATCCACAGCCCTTTTTCACAGAGTAACGGAAGGGAATACCGGCACCTGAACCAGTTTTAAGGGGACATTGTAGGGGAACAGTCCCAGAGCCTATGAGGGGAACGCACCGCGACCACCACAATGTCACCAAGAGACATACCGCATGCACACGACTCAGCCTTTGGACGTCACCACAGTATAAATAGGCTGAAGGAATGGAAAAGGGTTGTCAAGGAAACCAGTATCTGTAATTTCAAATACTGGACAATCTGTCTACGAAGTTGAGTTCCGCTGTCTACATTCACAAAAGCTCGCAAACCGCACCCCCTCCCCACCATTTGCGTCTCCGCGGAGCACTGCTGACGTTTAGCAGAACAGTCGTTCTGAAAGTCTCAGCGCTAAGTCACTGCTGAACTCCTGCTTCTGTTTTCTCACGAACGGGTCTCCGGTCCCTTAAAGGCACTGTCCTGGATGCAGGCGCAGTCTGCTTGTCACACGTACTGTACACAAATGCGAGGAGACGGCGCATTTTCCGATGCTGTTTTTCCATGACGGAAAAAAGATCAAAACACTCACTTCCAGGGAACTCTCAGACGAAGCATATTAAGTAATCATCTGTTTACTCAGTTTACTTAACTGCTAGGCGGACACTTATACAAAGCAAGTTGAAAAGCGTACAGTTCCTTAACCACTGTAACTCCTTATAGACAGTGACCGGCAGCAATAATGAAGCCATAGGTAAGGTTCATTTTTGATATGAATTACATATCACATTAAATTGTCGATATTTCTCCCTCTGATTTTCAATCCATTGTTCTAATACTGTGTCACACTCAGCTGCCTACAATGAGCAGCCTGCCAGGAAGCGGGACACGGTTCACATCCCTGTCGCTTCACCTTTTTTTCACCCTGAGCATGACTGCAGAAGCTAGCAGAAGAGTAAAGCACTGACTGGAAGATTCAATCACCACCCTGACAACCAGTAACTCTCAGAGGTGTGAAACCCAGAAGGGTGTTACGCAATGGCCAGCAGACACCTTAACCCCTCAACCCCTGCACCGCTGGATTTAACGTGACCCTAACGCAACGCATCGAGACTCCTGGTAGAAATTTACTTACAGCATATTGTAGATCTGCAACACAATCTGAGCTGTAGCCACCAGCTTGTGTTCAGGAGGATCGTATTAACTGAGCCACTTGTCAGGGGCACCCAGATTATTGATTTCCAAGGAAATCCTTTCTGATGAGTCCTTCACTCCATGATGAATTCATGAGCTGCAGAGCTGGACCTCAGAAGTGAGAAACCTAACAGTCCAAGTCCTTCAACAGCACATTATTCTCAAGGGAAGTTATAGGAGAAACACCAGCTGGCTCCGTACCACTAAGGAGCACATACACACACACACACATTGTCTGAACCGCTTGTCCCATACGGGATCGTGAGGAGCCGGAGCCTAACCTGGCAACACAGGGTGTAAGGCTGGAGGGGGAGAGGACACACCCAGGATGGGACGCCAGTCCATCGCAAGGCACCCTAAGCGGGACTCAAGCCCCAGAACCATCCGAGAGCAGGACCCAGTCCAACCCACTGCACCACCGCACCCCACCAACTAAGGAGTACATTCTGGGGTAAATGCCTTTTCCACACTAGTACACAAAACCATTATGTAAAACACAAATGTGTTTTTGGAGGGACCATCTATAAATGTGCCACTATGCTTCCTGCTGCGGACATTAAATTAGACTTGACAGTTTTCACAAAACGCCATTATGACATGTACTGAGACATTGGTTTGCACTGTTTTCCATCATAAACATTTTATTGTGTCTGAGAGATGTTGTTTGAGTGTACTAAAATATTTTTTCTTTTTTGGCTCACAGTATTTCTGCCAGGAACTTTGTACTCATGGGACTAATGAAACATATTTCTCTTCTCCTTTTCAGGAAACCTTTTTGGCTTAAACTGAGGTAGCAGAGCTTGCGTGGACCTTACAGTCTAAGCATTTCTGTCCACTGATCTTCTGCCTGGAGGTCTCACCCCAATTATTTTACCCAGATTGAGGTACACAGCACCGTCGTACCCTTTCCCATTTCAGTGGTTGCTTTCTTCACTGAAGTTTTTCACACTGAGCAATGTGCCTAAGGCCATTTCCAGGACTTGAACCAGCAGCCTTTTCGAGTTACAAGCCCATGTCCTCAGAGCCTGGAGCTAAAAGCCAGCCTACGTAGCTTATTTCCCAGCTGCACCCTGCAGGTCTTCATGGTACCTTACGCTGATGATCAATGGTAGGTTCAACATTCTGAAACACTGTCCTTGCCCCCCACCCTCTTGATGCCGTGACCATCCCTGTACTGCGATTTGCTTCTCTGTCATGCGTGTCGGCAGCAAGGAAAGGATTTTCTTCACTGAAGAGGTTTCCAGTCCCAGACACTGCTCTGTTGCTGCACCCTCGAGCAAGGCACTTGACCCATATTCCTTCAAGCGACTGTTCTGTGGATATCTGCTCATACTCTTGCATTTTTTTTTTACATTGCCTTGAACTGTTCCTGTACTTCTCAGTTCAGCATTTTATGTGAAGAAAGCTGCCTACTTCACACCGCTCAGTCCTCCGCGCAGGGGCAGAACCTTCATAAGCAGGTGCCACCGTCCATCATTCTTTCTCTACGATCTCAAGGGAAAAATGTTTCTAAACCTCTCTGAACAATGCCAGCGATTAATGTAGAATACCTCCTGGTCTCGCTGTCATGTGGCCGCCACAGCTCAACAAATATGAGCAGAGGACCCTAGGTATGGTAAAACCATCGTTGAGGTAGCCTCTGCTGCCATGGAAACCGAGGTCGCCCAACTGGGAGTAATAGAAAGTGTACAATGGGTCCCCTGGACCATTCAGTAATCCCAGAAATAGAAACATGCAGTATGGTCCTTCCTGATTAGGAACATGGTACCATCCAACCCCCGTCTGGTCCTGACAGCCCCAACTGTTTTTAACAAGAGTCCACATATTGAGTCATTAATTCGTTATCCTTCTTGCTGACTTTGAAGTCATCAAGGCTTGCTAATCATCCCTAGTTTCCAGTGTCATATGAACCCAAAGAGCCCCAGATTAATAATTAACTCACTTTGAGGGTGTCTTCAGATGGGGCAAATTTTTTATCAAGTTAAAAATTTTACTCTTTATGCATTTACACAGCTGATCATTTATTAGAGCCATTTAGGTAATGTGCTGTGCAGAAGAGTACAATGAGTGTGGAGAAAGTCAAAGTCCTGGACAACTACAATAGGCAGATGATGTAGGTTACAGAACCTATAGATCACACAATAGGAGACATTCATCAGCTGTAATAAATAAGAAGGATCATGGAAACATAGAATCATGGAGGAAACTGTCATTCCCATTTGGCTTCCAAGAATAAACAACAAATGGTTGTTTTCCATTTTACCAATTAAATCTGAATATGAAGTAAATGCAATTTTATTCTCGAATTTTTAGCAACTGCCAAGGAGTGGAATACAGTCAAAATGCAATCGATCACTGCTGAAGTGTGGGGAAAACAAAACAGCAAATGACAAATTAGCTTCATGTGACATTCAGTAAGTGACGTGAAGCGTGGAGCAGAGAGGAGGAAATTAGTGCGGTCTCTCCATCATGACTCTGGATCTAGAAACACAAAGTTCCTCCTCTAATTACACATGGTCATTTAAGCATACCCTCCAACACACTCAAGGCGACCTCCCTGTACACATATCCCATCATTCCCCCTCTTAATTTTGTCACACTCCGTTTGTCCCCTTTTGTCGATGGCTCATGGACACATTTGAAGCATTAAAGACTTTAAGAGCTTTGTGCATGGCTTTAATTGAATGCATAGCGCACACCTTGCTGCTGACTATCTAGCCTCGGAAAATCATGGAAAGAATGACTCATGGTTTATTAAGTGATGGGATGCAAAATAAAGGCTAAAAATTAATAGCTGAAATGATGATGATGATGATGATGATGATGATGAATGTTCTGTCGCTACAGAAGCTGCTAATGATTTAAGCTAAATTTATCCTGAGAAAAGCCTGAGTCAGCTGGTACAGATAGCCCTTCAGTGCATTATCTGAGCTAAGGACACCGCATATTGAAGAGCGTGTACAGTCCATCCCCACGAATGGGGGACCTGGTTACATGGATAACTGTCACTCCCATATATCATTTACACAATTTAAAAAAAAAAAGAAGAAAAAAATACATATGTTATATATTGTTCTGACATGAGGGGGTGCGGTGGCGCAGTGGGTTGGACCACGGTCCTGCTCTTGGGTGGGTCTGGGGTGGGTCTGGGGTTCGAGTCCCGCTTGGGGTACCTTGCGACGGACTGGCGTCCCGTCCTGGGTGTGTCCCCTTACGCCCTGTGTTACCGGGTTGGCTCCGGTTCCCCGCGACCCCATGTGGGACAAGAGGTTCTGAAAATGTGTGTGTGTTCTGACATGACAGCAATCTTGTTTTGCTTAAGTAAAATATTTTAACAAATTTTTGAACATTAATAAAATATTTTTTGTTTTATGTATTGAGTTGTACTCTTGCAAATCACTTAAAATATCAAAACTTTTTTTAATCAAATTGTGTAATTTTACCTATAATCCTACCACTCAGGTGAAAAATTACAGACACACAGTAGCTGAAGCTGCTTGTCCTGAGCGGGGTTGCAGCGAGCCGGAGCCTGGCCCGGGAGTGCAGGGCACGGGGCTGGAGTGGGAGGGGACACACTCAGGACGGGACAGCAGTCCATTGCAGGGCACCCCAAGCAGCCCCCCCGTGAAGAATTAGAGATGATGGTAATGAGACGATACCTTGCAATCCTGCTTTTCCAGAAATATTTTTTACCTATTGAAAGTTGTGTGCTGGAAAATCACTTTGAATTGAATGTTTTTTCTTTTTTAAACAATTTGGGTTTTATTTTGCTGACTAGCCAAACACTTTATAGAATTTTTTTCTGAAAATGTGAAATTTTTTAAAAAAAGAAAAAAACAATATCCTGACGCTCTGGACTGTCTTGTCATTGCAATACCTGGTTATCCAAGGTCTGGTCATGCATGGAAGAACTGGTTTGAAGTTTACATGGTCAATGTGATTTAAAGCATTGAAGAGTTATATATAATATAATATTCAACACAGTGATATATTAGAAGTTTTTGAACTGTACAGTGACTCTTAAATTTGACTATTTTAATGAAGAACACACTGTGTTTAAATCCTGAGTGCCAACTTCTGGTGTTGTTGCTTACATTTTGAGGTCAGTCCATATCTCACACTGAATGCCAGGGGAAAGAGGACCCAAAGAGGAGGGGGAAATCTCTTCTCGCATCATCGTTACGTGTTGGATCTGCTACACAGTACTTTCCAACACGCGAGCGGAGTGTGTGTTCCAGACTCATTTTACAAAACCCGAAAACAGCAATGCAGTCTTTCCGCCACGGCATTCTGTGTTGTTCTCTGGGGTCAGGGTCACGCTGATGGCACATGGCACATTGCCCCCGACACATCGATAATCACTGCCACATTACCATGGAGATCCTCTTTTTCACCATCAGCATCCAAAATGCATCTCTCCTAGTGCAAAAATAAGTTTGCAGGAGTGACACATGCTTGGAGAATTCCCCAGGGGACCACCGTTGGTGCCTCGTAATTAGGAAGAGAAGAGGCAGCAGATCCTGGAGCTGTGGGGGGGGGGGGGGGGGGGCTGAGAATTGCACCGATGTTTATAAAAGGAGGAACAAAAGATCAGCAGAAGAAAGCTGTGAATCAGTGCAATTATGGGGGACCAGCTGACAAACACTGGAAATTGTGTGGAGTGCAGCTCATCGCACCCGAGGAGGTGGGTGACGTGGTGACTGGAGTGGAGTGGGTGAAGGATGGAGTAGGTGGAGGAAGTGGAAGGTGAAGGTCAGGGCAGGGTGAGGTTGACTAGGTGGAGGTTTAAAGAGTGCAGGAGAAGAAGGTAAACGGTGGAGTAGGTCACGGTTTCAAAGGTGGAGGAGGAGAAGAACGTTAAGGATGGAATGCAGCAGGTGAGGGTTTGGAAAGGTTGATGACAAGACAGATGAAGCAGGTGAAGGCTGGAGAAGGTAATGGTTTGAGCAGGAGTTGCTGGAACAAGTCAAGGTTTGTAAAGGTGGAGGAAGAGGAAGTTAAGGATGGAATGCAGGAGGTGAGGATTTGAAATGACAAGAAGGATAAGGATGAAGTGGGTGAAAGGTTGGAGAAGATATGTCTGAGCAGGTGGTGGATCAAGTGCAGGTTTAAAACGGTGGAAGATGAGAGGGTTAAGGATGGAGCAGGTGAAGATGGGGAAGATGAAGGTGGTAGACACTGAGAAAAACAGATAGTTGCACCCACGATCTCTCACTGGGGCAGAATCAGATCAGCTGTTCATGAAGACCTGCACTTTTACGATGCGATGGTCAGCTGGTGTAAAAGACTCTTGCAGAACCACATTTCAGAACAGCACAATTTCATAAAACTTTACAGTCAAGAAACAGGGACGCCGTTCAGTTCTTTAATCACCAGAAACGGTTTAATTTCACCCGAAATATTTGCATCTCCACATTTTTATCAGTCCCATGTGACTAAATTACACGTTACTGCTAACAGCAACATCTTATTTTACACATTATTTTGTTAGTCGTAGAAGGGTTGTGTGCGTGTGTATGTGGGGTGTGTGCTGGGGGGGGGGGGAGGAGGTGTCTCCAACAGTCGCAACATTTCCCTTTACAAGTTTAACAGTTTTATCCAGAATACTGAGAAATCCAAGAAAGAGGTTTTCTGGGACGATGAGGAGCGGACAGTTTCTTCCCACCGTTCCCGTTTAAATTAAGTTGCAAATATGAACATCGCTACAATTAACCGATGCGGATGCGTGTGTGAAGAATTTCACAGTTTTGCCAAAACTGTAAAGTCGAAGATGAAAGAAATCAAAGTCGTCTGATCCGCCGGTACATTGATTGATATGTAAACATAATATCATTAAAACAGCTTGTTGTTGTAAAAGTGACGAACGGATCGAACGGGTCGCGCGCCCCGATCGCAATTAGCGCAGCGATTAATTAAAGTAGGCGGGGCAGTGCGTGTGTGTGTGTGTGTGTGTGTGTGTGTGTGTTGGGGGGGGACTCACCAAGTCCAGGTACGAAGGTATTGAGGAAGAGGCAGATGACGGCCACCGGGAACGGCATGCACGGTATGGCGGCTCTCAGGGGTCCCTTCTTCTCTCGGACTTGGACCACCACCCCGCTGGCCGACGAGATCGCGCCCCTGTCGCGCGCCTCCGCGTCTTTCTGCTCCATCGCGCGTTAGAGAAAGAAGGAGAAAAAAAAAAAGGAAACAGGAGGGAGCAGAAGAGAAACTTCCGTGCCGCGTGCGCGTGAACACCCCTCAGCCCGCTCGCTCTCACTGTGGAGAGGAGATGTCCGAGCGCACGGGTGTGGGGCTGCGCGCGCCCTCCTGCGCGTACTGGACTGTCACTGGCGCGCGCGCTCGAGCGCGCCCCCCCTCCGTCTCCTCCTTTGCTTAGATCTCCGACCAAATTGCATTTATCGTGATGGATTTAAAGCGACAGCGTCCTGCTGCCGTTTTTCAGCTTCCGTTCTTGTCCTGGGAAGGATGGGGTGCCGCATACATATATAAAGCTGCATAAAAGTACAAAAACGGGCATTATTTCTATCATAGATTTTATTATTATAGACCCTCCGTTCACTGAAGAGTTGGTTCTTGGCAGTTTTGTTCTTGTGCAAGAAGCCAGAAAAGTACTAAAAACCATTCTGAAGTGATGCATACAGATAATCAATTATAACTGTCTAAATATTAGAGGGAAGGTGTGAAATGTTTGCAGTTGTGTCGTACTTTATGAACTATACTCCATATTTAATGCTCACACTCACAAAATAATTTCACAAAAACTCACATTAACCAGTTCGTGGTCAAAATCAGATTTTCAGATTTAACACATTGGAATAAAACCCAACCCAGCATATGGTGTTACGCAGATGGGTCTGTAAAATGAATTCTCAACTAATTCAGTGGATCATGAAGAACAACAACATTACTGCAGGGGTTTGGATAAGCCAGCTGTGAATAGTTCTGTAAAAATAACACAGCAGAAAATGATAGAACACATGATGATGCTGGGCTGAGCATGACAAACAGCTCTGAAACAAACCATCATGTCTGTCTGGTGGAGTCAAGATTCAGTGAACTCTCTGAGGGCTCAGATGGTCTCTAGACATTGAAAAAGATTTCAGGTCTGGCTTCATTTAACTCCTGGGCAGTTATTGGAGATGGTAATGCACGGCCGCTGGATGACAGGGCCGGTTCCGCAGGGCTGTCACCATGCCGATCCCTCTGCAGCTGTGCGACCAGATGTTTGTGAGCAGCACTGTAAATCAGACACCTCCGCTACGTCTCCCGCAGCAACATACACGACTGAATCTTGCCAGCTGCATGCAAGACCGTCATCCTCTGGTTGTCTGTACATTGTAAATAAAGAGGTGCTTCCTCAGTGAGAAACAGGCAGGATCTCGCAGCACTTATGATGACTCTGTGCTTCTCAGAAATTGCCTCCTCTCAACACTTCTCCCGCAAACGCCCTTTTTATTACCTCTTTTTATTATTTTCCCTCGGCTAACACTTTTGCCTTACACTGCATATCATTTAATCTCTTTACACAGCTCAATGTCGAGTGACTCCCAAGGGCATCGCCTCAAATTTGAACTTTCCGAACTACCTGCTGCCTTTCGACCACGGCAAACCGAATACTTTCAGGACTTGTCGTCGTTGTCAGACAGATGTAATGCGATCCAATCCAAAAAAGTGTTTCATGTTTGTTCAGCCAGTGACCCGGGCAGCAGCGAAAGTGCTCTGACGATTTCCGGGCTCCCATCTTAAATGAGCAGTGATGTGATTTCAGGTTAACTGGAGAGCAGAAGAGGAAACTGAATGTAGGCGTTTAAACTGAGACATCTAGCCTCATTGCCGCGGGGACCTGAGCATCGCGGCGGGATGCATGTTAGCATGTGTAAAACCAAATAAGATCACGGCTTGATGATCGAAGCAACATAATCATGTTTAACATTGCAAGACTAAGGGCTTTGTGTAGGCTTTGAGGAAAGCATGTTAGCAGGCTGCTAAGCATTTTGGAACCATTACAGCATTTTAACAGCATGTCAGAATTTCCTAAACTCACCATTTAAGGACTGATGAGAGAATTTGATCAATAATGTTTGTTTGCAATTCATTGCTGTTTGCATCTGAATTAATCTTATTATTGGAAATTTTTTGCATTGAATGAAAGGGGCTGCAAGAATACCTGTTGTGTGAGACAGATTTGCTCTGCTGTTCTGGGATTATTCATCACAGAAAACATACAGTGGAACAAGATCACAGGAGGCACAACTGCTCATGAGGAACAACAGATAAAACTCAACTGACACTGCAAAATAAATATTCATAAGCCTGACCCCCAAAGATTAAGTCACTCTTTATCGCTGCCGGGTCGCCTAGCAACAGTGAGTAGGCCTCAGCAGAAGTGGTTAATACGCCATGGGTTTTTATTTTGTTTGGCTTTGTATCTGATCTGAACAATTTCTATAATTACAACCATCTGAATGAGGGAGAGAGAAAAAAAAGGCGTGATAAATTTCAGTAAGAATTGTCGAGATTTCATTTCCTCAGTGTTCAGCACAACGGGGACTGATGACTAATTACTGGATGCAAGTGTTTGCAAGACAGATCACTTTTATTACTAAATTAAAAAATATGCTTCAAATTTAACTCACTTGGAGAAAATACTTTATATCTTTAGCTTTATCAGACAAAGACAATGTAGGAGTTGTCAGCTGGGTACTAATTTATATTAAATTACAGCGTTCAGTGGTTGCAAACTGGAAAATGATTTGATGATTTAGTGTCATAAAGAATTCTGAGGATGTGATTATAAAGTTCATCCTGTCAGTTCATTTATGAAGCATTACTGAAGTTGCTGTTTTAAGTACTTAGGCTAAATTTCTTCAGGAGAAAAATAAATTATGCACAGTATATTTACGGCCACTTTCTCCAGAGTTTATTTTTCAAAATTTTCAGACAAGTATATACCAAGCAACTAAATACCTGATAAAAACCGATGATAATCACTCACATTCTTCACTTCGTAAAAGATCAGCACGTGTCAACTCAGAGCTTATTCTGCGCACGTGTGTGTGGTGTGTGTGCTGAGCTGACTACAGTCCCTAAGAAAGCAAATAAATCTAAGTCTTCATAAAGTACATTGATTAAGGTAATTACATCTATTCAGAAGTGTGTACTTAATGAATATAATTATACAGTATATATACGTATGTGTCATGTGTATGTATATATATATATATATATATATATATATATATATATATATTATATACACACACACACTGTACAAGCAAGATTTATAGCATCTTTGTGGGCCTTAACCATGTGCACAGTATGGGTCAAATTTATTATTTTTTGTACAGGGAGGACTGAATAACTAAGCCACCCTTGCTCTTTAAGGAGGATGAGAAGTGCAGAAAAATATAAAACTGACAGTAGCATTTCATACTGCATGAGACACTAATTTTGTGATGGCAAAAAAAAACCTGCTGTTATGCCACCCTTTTGTCTGGTCGTTTCTCCTGTAGGCGGAGCATTTGAAGATATTGCATATGATGGTATCATCTGTGAAGATGAGATGATAGACTTCACAGTGAGGGTCAGGTCTTAACCATCTGGTATTTTTGCAAGGAGAACTTGCTGTCCTGCAGCTCAGTTTGATGTGGTTTTAATGGCACTTTCATTGTCGGCGCACCCAGGGGGCCTTACTCAACTGAACAGCTGCTGGACCTTGTAGACCCCTCTGCACTTGATCTTCTCAAAACTGTCTATACAGTTGGAAGACCGCATTCCTGACTTTTGGGCAGAAGGATTTCATATCTTGGGGGCAAATGGACAGGGTAATTAGAAGTTTTTGGCAAGCAGTTTATTTGTCAAAGGATGATGTAATAATTAATATTCAAATGTAGGATTTTCATCATTCTTGTCAGTGCTCGTTCCCTCTCCTGGAAGAGATGCAATGCTTGTTAATTTAGATGGGAGAAACCAAATGCACTGTTGTCATTTTCTTCCGGCATGTTTTACTCTGAACATGACGAGTGCCACCAGAAAACAGCATGAGCGCTAATCAGCCTCTCAAAGGGATGAGAAGATGTCTTGACACTAATGCGAGATGTTGCAACAAGGTTGTTTTTGTGTGTCACATTGATCCATCACCAGAGTCTCCAGACTCCAGGTATGTTTCAGAAGCGGAAGATGTAGATCGTCGGGGGTTTTGTAGACTTTGTAGCTATTGTGAGTCAGGGCACAAGGGATGGGTGGGTTCATTAATGGAGGGGGCTCATGGGAACTCTGAGGATCCTATACTAACTGGGACAGCTGGTAGTGTAGTGGTTAGAGTTGCTGCCTTTGGATCCACAGGTTCAATCCCCACCTTCGGCTGTAGTACCCTTGAGCAAAGTACTTAACCTAAGTTGCTCCAGTAAGGAATTACCCAGCTGCATAAATGGGTAGATAATTGTAACCTCAACATTGTAAGTTGCTTTGGAGAAAAGCGTCAGCCAAATGAATAAATGTAGCTGTGCTGCAGAGAATGACAGCCCATCCAGGAGTCAAGCTGTGGGAGAAAATAGGAAATACAGGTGGTCCCTGATTTATGATGGAGTTACGGTCCGCGAAACCCATCATAAGCCGAAAATGCATTTAATACACCTAATGCACACCTCGACGTGACAGACTGGGAGATGCAGATCGCTGCCGCTGCCCAGCATTGTGAAAGAGTAACGCTTCAAAATTCAAAGTATGGTTTCTACTGAATGTCTATCGCCAGCCGACCATTGTAAAGTCAAGAAAATCGTAAGTCGAACCATCGTAAATCGGGGACCACCTGTAGACGCGATGGGGCCATCGGTGTGACTGGTACCATAGCAGTTAGGTCTGCTGCCTTTGGCTTCGAAGGTCACGGGTTTGAATCCCACTCACTGTTTGACTGCTTTTGAGCAAGGTACTTTCCCTAAAGTAGCCCAGTAAAAGTTACTCAGTGGTATAAATAGGTGAACTGTTATAAGTAGCACAATACCGTAACTCACTCTGGAGGAAGTGTCAGCTAAATGTGGAAGGTGGTGGACGAAGCCCACCTCATCCTTCATATATTTGTTTTAAAAAATAATTCAGAGCCTTTGCTGTGGAACTGCCATGTTTTGATGTTTTCACATATTGCGTTAAAAGTAATATCAGTAACAGCTGTCAGTAAGACCACCTACGAGAAGGTAAACACTCGCCGGGTGTCAGACTGCTGTGAGCCACTTGACATATCTGTAATGCTCAAATTACCCAGCATGCTGTCTGAGTTTAGGATGATTGCACTTTAAGGATGAGCAAATAAAAAGGGGCTTCATCATTCTCAATATATTCAGTTCACCCTCATTTAGAGATTAATTGCATTACTTATTCCTCTCTGGTCTAATTACCCAAAATGCCGATGCTCTGTTTTGGTCTCTGGAGAAGTTTAATCCCCTCGACTCACAGAGAGGCGGAACGCTTAGTGTGCTGAGCCTTTGTGGGAAAAACACACAGATGAGTCAGGGTATAACACTATCAACATTTATTTTCTCCACCTTTTCTGAAGGTTTCCTCTCAAACAAAGCCGTACTCTGCCTCAGGCTTGCAGGTAGAAGAACCTCTTTAAAAACCCCGGGGAGCTGCTGTTGTACCTCGAGTCAGGCTTTTGGCCCACGAGGCTCCAGTGAAGTCAAGTCACAGCAGGTCAAGTTTATTCCTATAGCGCATTTTCAAACACAATGGTCATTCAAAGCGCTTTACAGAACATAAAGTGCATAATAATAAAAGTACACATAGTGAAAAGCACTGCTAGGAAACAGCAGAGATGCAAAGTCATCTGTGGAATCAAATCAGTGAATGAAATGTAGCAGGTCAACCTTCTTGCTGAGCGAACGCCTCAGGAAATGTCAGGAAAGCCAAGAACACGTTCCATTTCGCAACGAAATTTGAAAGACGCTTTGTGCTGCACAACCCACACTCTGAGATGTTGGTGGTACCTTAGCTGCACGATGCTGCTGGCATGGTTTGTCTTTCACCATGTACCGTTGTCTAAAACGCCTTTCCCGCTTGCCGGCGGCGGCAGCACCGCGCTAGAAGTGTGGCGGTTTTCTGAGGAGTCAAGGATTTGTAACGCAGCCATCCTCTTCTTCGCTCATTTTTCGGAGCAGCCGAGGAATCGTAACGCATCCGTTCTCCGCAGCTCTGATATTTCGCCAGCTGAGGTGAGTCACGGAGAGATTCAGAGTCCGCGGCATCCAAAGCCTGAGATCGTGGCAGGAAAATGGTCCTCCACCTGAGTCTGAAAGAAGCTCCCCATCGAGCTGTCCAGTGGCGCCCAATCTGGTCAAATGGCATGAGGTAACAACAACAGCTGGCAGTTCCCTGAAAACTGTATAATTTTTGTTTTTAACCCATTGATTAACTGAGCAGTTTTACTGAAGTAATTCAGACTTAGGACATCACCCAAGGATGCAAATATGACACCAGAACAACTTACATTTACATTTATTCATTTGGTAGATGTCTTCTTGCAAAGTGATGTCAAACTCAGGAGTATATAAAACTATAATCGGCAACAGGTGAAGAGCTAGCAGATGTTGCTGGACTCATTTATGTAGCAGTGAGGTGATCAGGAGAAAGAGATGGGTTTGAGACGCGTACCGTAGTGGTTAGAGCTGCTGCCTTTGGACTCGAAGGTCACAGGTACAAATAACACCTCCAGCTGTAGTACCCTTGACAAAGGTACTTACCCTAAATTGCTTCGGTAAAATTGCCTGGCTGAAAAAAATGGGTAAAGAAGCATAAGCTGCTTTGGAGACAAGCATCAGCTAAAAGAATAAATGTAAATGTGGAAGGGATTCAGCAGTTCTGAGGGATCAATCTCCTGTTTTACTGTCGATTGTTCTAGGGCACCCTATTAACTGTAGCTATACATGTTGTTGGAGCTGCCTGTCAATTTATATGCAGGAACATGTGCATTAATAATTGATTACAAGTATATATGAAAGAAAGTACAGAGGAGGTGGGCAGGAGCGGCGAAACTGAGTCTGAGGAGAGTAAAGAAACAAATATGTTCAAAGGAGATGCTGAGAAGAGCTGTACCGCTATTAGGTGCACATCTGTTGATACACACCTACACGTCCAGCAATAGCATTTTAGTTTTATAAATTCAAATAAAAAGCCAAAGTCCAAGTGTAATATCAGTGTTATGTTATGTTATGTTATGTTATGTTATGTTATGTTATGTTATGTATGTGAGGGGGCGCGGTGGCGCAGTGGGTTGGACTTGGTCCTGCTCTCCGGCGGGTCTGGGGTTCAGGTCCCGCTTGGGGTGCCTTGTGACGGACTGGCGTCCTGTCCTGGGTGTGTCCCCTCCCCCCCACGGCCTTACGCCCTCTGTTACCGGGTGGGCTCCGGTTCCCCGAGACCCCACATGGGACAAGCGGTTCCGAAAGTGTGTGTGTGTGTGTGTGTTATGTATGGCTATCATTTTGTATTAAACTGGAATAATTCAGGTTAAGTACTTTGTAGAAGGTACAACAGCAGGGCTCCTCAAGGGGATTCAACTGGCAGCCGTCAAGCTACAAAGTCATGTCACTAACTACCCCTGGAGGGGTGGGTTAATACAGCTCATGATGTTAGTTCACGCTACTCTCCGACCACCATCCAGCCCGTGTTACTGGAAGGACGGCTCCTGCAGGATCTGCTCCCGTGTCTCCTCTCCCGTTCTTACCATGGTTCTTCGTCATCTGCACCCGTAAGTTACATATCAGAAGAAGCCCACAAAAACAAATCAGTTACAAACGAAAAACTACACATTCACTTTCGTTCTTGCCCGTTGACCTCGGCCTTTTTTAAGCGATCAGGACGTATGAGTGCACAGCGCGGTAAGACAGCAGGAGGAGACAGGTTCTGAAAGGGTTTCATCTCCACTATGAGGCACGGCTTAAAAATCTGAACGGGAGTAATGAGCGATCTGGCTTCCTTTGTGCTTCTAAAAATAGGCCTCGCGATCCAGAAGGTTTCCTCCTTGCCGGCAGTGTTGGCGGGCTCTGTCAGCAAGTCATCAGGCGGCGAGCCCTGACATCCTCCGGAGCTTGCTCATATCTATGCGCGGTTAAACTGCTTTCCTCTATTTCATGTTAAGCTGCTGGGTGATGGGCTCTTTGTGACGTCAGTACATGAGAGCACATGTAGTCTCTGACTTTGTCACGTGGTGTGGAGCTGCATGTCGAAGAATGACCTCAAGGGAGTTTTACTCCAGCAGCCCATTTTCTGGACATTTCTGAAGGATGAAATTTTAAATAATTATTTTCTAATATTTCTTACCACAGTGTGTAACACAAACTTTTTTCCATTTACCAACAATTACTTTGACTCTTTCATTTGATCAGATTCTCAGAAATATTTTATCTTACCTCCTGATGGTATCTTATTGTGGAAAAATTATGATTAAACATTCTAGAAATAACAATGGAAACGTAAGAAAAACTAATAAAAAAGTAATAAAATTAGATTTTATTCTGGTAATCTTCTATTAATGTAGATGCATTATCTTTTTTTAATGGACATCTAATGCATTTTAGTAGTGCAGCTCTACTGTCACACTTCCAGATGAGAATCACAGTATTTCACTAAGTCCCACAGCAGTTCGGTTCAGTCGGTCTGGATGGTGCCAAGTGCCTCTGAAAAATGAGCTCCGCTCTTTATTATATTTAAATTGTGCTAATTCTCTTTGAAGTTTAACTGGAATGCAACCGTTAAACTGAGCAGCCTCCGAAATGGAATAAATCTAATTCTTGTAGGGGGAAAAAAAGACTCTATAAACAATTTACTAGAGATAAGATGTGTATGCATATGAACCAAACCCATTTCATCCTTATATGGACTCGTTTACACAGATACTGGCACGGTGCGAGACCAAAACATTTAGAGTAGCGGGCGGGCGCCTGAATGAGCCTCACTGGACGCTGGATCAGCTCTGTCACCGCAGACATGGAACATGGCTCTGGCATGTGCGGATGATACTAACAGCCACTGTTTCTATGAGTTTTCTTGTGTAGGAAGGATGAATGAATGCAGCACATAGTCAGTGTGCAGCCTAAGAATGGAGGAGTGATGAGAGCTGTCAAGGTTTTTCGGTAAGGACACACTGTTTGCCTGTGTGGGCCGGAGCTCGCGTTCCGTCTCTGCAGGATGTTGCTCAGAGAGAGAAACAGTAGGGATGTCTTTGTTGACGATGGCAGATTATTTTATTATTAAATCAGCTCATTCTTCGTTCTCACCAATTAAAGCACGATAAGACACCTGAGACCTTCGTAATCGTGAAGAACCTCAGCAGAATAGTTCAGATCAGAGGTTATAATGTGATCAAGCAAAAACATGCGATGTTGCGCTGAGCATCCGAGCGTCTTGGCATAGATGTGGGGAGTGGGAGGCTTCCTCTGACCTCGGACCAGTAGACGTGTGGGAACGTTACATACCGAGAGTCTAAATGTTGGCTCCCAAATGGCTTCGCCATTAATAGATGATCATTCTGTTTTGGGCTAAATGGGGAAGTAAGTTACAGAACGGAACTAGCAGCGTTCTCCCTGTTGAAGCTCGGCAGATTGTCGGATGCTTGCTCAGAAAGATGCCGTATTCATTCAGCCCACAATGTTCCATTTGGATGCAAAAAATGAGAGAAAGGATATGAAGTATGAGGTTGCCAACGCAACTTCTGAGTTTTGGCTGGTTTTACCCAGTCTGGGTGCTGTGCACATATTCCACAAATACGCTGTTATGTTACGACGGTTTTACGAAGGATGTCCCTCTTGAGCTGAATTTCGTTGTCATACGCAGGGGAAGTATGCAGGCTATTTATACTGAATCTTCTCGTAGGTTGTAATTAGTTTTTAATTATCCGCAGTATAAAAACTGCTGAATTTTCTACCTCCTTACCTTGCTTTTTTTTTTAGTAATGTATTATTTCTTTTTTACCTCATCAAAAGTAGGTGCACACTGAAGCTGATGGATAAAGGAAGGTTCAGTCAGGAGTGTCGTAATCAGCGTTACCTTTTTACTTCAAGATGCCTTTTATATGTCTTCCTCCAAAGGGACTTGACCAGCTCACTTGCAAGTTTCACTTTTTTTTGTTTTATTCAGCTGTATTTTCAGAGCCTTTTGAACACCGTACAGAATAATGAAAGAACATGGAAATCTGAAATGTGAAAGTCTGATGCAAGTCATTCAGTTACCCAGTATTAACTGGGTGAAACAACATCTAGGGGTAAAAAGGATCAAAATTAAAGTTTAAAACCTTTCTCAAAGGTACAGCTGCATGGCTCTACCTGAGACTTGAGCCAGAAAAGCGTTCAGCTTTTTACGAGTCTGAGTCAATAACCACTGCAGTACTTGGGGCAGAAGTGTGATATTATTTATATGTATCCTGTGGTGTTATAGACACCTCCACGAAAAGTTACAGCAAAATCATTCAAAATTTAGGCCTGTCAGATGCTTCATTCAGGGGGAATGTGGTGGCACAGCAGGCGGCTGAGTCCTCTTCTCTGGTGGGTCCAGGGTTCAAGTCCTCCTTGGGGTGCCTTGTGATGGACTGGTGTCCCGTCCTGGGTGTCTCTCCAGCCCTGCGCCCTGTGTTGCCGACCCCGCTTGGGATAAGCGGTGTGCGTGCGTGCGTGCGTGCGTGATACCTCTTCCTTAGTGGTGGGGAAGAAGCAGTGCCACCACAGGTGGTTATTGGTACAGACACAAACTCCAATCTGCTGATGGTTTTCAATGCTACACCACTTGAATACAAAGTCCCCATCAAGATTTCAAACTTCAGTCTTTCTTGTATAATTGATACTGTCTGGTGACAGAGCACACCACTGACTGATTTTAGTGTAGTTAAATATGGATGTTTTAGTGTGGTGTAAAATCAGCCCCTCCCTGGTTTTATGCAAGCCTATGATTTCACCTGGATTGCCAGGTGAGCTCACCTGAGTACCCAGTGATTTGATCGGCAGTGTGCTTAACTGTAAAAATACTGTGATTTCTCTTGCAGTGCGCCAAACTTTTCAGTTGTGATTCCCTTCAGGTTGCATTTTTATTTAAAATAGCTAGCAAAGGATAAATTAAGTGTTTTGTGGATCTGGAAAAGAAGTGGAAGGCAATATATTTAGAAAAGAAAAGGAAAATAATAGTGCAGCTTGAAAAACATAACTATGCTGTATTGTATGTATATACAGTATAATTTATCTATATAAAATGGAACTTTATATTGATTCTTTCAGCTGATGCTTTTCTCCAAAGTGATTTACACTGTTACGGTTAGACTTAATACAAGCTTACAATTACTTACCCATTTATGAAGCTGAGTAATTTTGCAGAAGAAATGTTTGGTAACAATAACAGTTGAAGGTACTACATCGGGGGGGGGGGGGGGGGGGGGGGGGGGGGATGGAATCAAACCTGCGACCTCTGGAGTCAAAGTCCATAGCTTTATGAACTACACAATGCTTCCTATCTGTATAGCAGTACTGTTAAGATTGCAATTTTATATACAGAATTACTATATTAATATTTATTTAATATTATACTCCAGGGGGTGCGGTGGCGCAGTGGGTTAGACCGGGTCCTGCTCTCTGGCAGGTCTGGGGTTCGAGTCCCGCTTGGGGTGCCTTGCGAGGGACTGGAGTCCTGTCCTGGGTGTGTCCCCCTCCCCCTCTGGCCTTATGCCCTGTGTTACCGGGTGGGCTCCAGTTCCCCGTGACCCCGTATGGGACAGGTGGTTCTGAAAGTGTGTGTGTGTGTGTATTATACTCCAGCTTATTTACGGTGTAACTGTTCCTACATCATAATTCCGTAAGCATCCCCAGGTACAACCTTTCTTCAGCCACTACTCTGGCATTGTATTTGCTTATTTGTGTATCTTGTATATGCTTGAGACTTTCATGTCTGCAGCTATCTCTTCTTCTCTTAATATAATGCATAAATTGTACTTTTGCTGAGATGTATGTCGCTTTGGACAAAAGCGTCTGCTAAATGAATAAATGTAAATGTAATACTGTGTGGAATTAGTGGAAGAACACAACAAAGCCCTATTAAACAACGTGCACGTTAACTGTTTACATAACTTCATGGTCCATATGATGTTAGGGGATTTTAGACATGACGAAGTCAAGATAATGGGGTCGATGGAACAGAATCGGGACCCCCCGCAGTTAAGTTCTGTGACTGTCGTTCAGTTAACGGCCACTAGGCGGCGCGCAAGAGGCAGAATTAGCGCCGCTTCCCTCTCACTGGTTCCGAAGCGACGGGTGGAGGTGCGTTTCTCGCTGCCCCGTCAAGTACGCTCGGGTTCGTTTTCGGTAAAACGCAGCTCTCTCCGTCACTTTTTCTATTAATCAACACAACATTAAAGTGTTCAGGGCCAGATAAACGGCACGCTTATTTAGTTTACAATCCAGTCTTGTGTCAGTTATGGTGTATTGTGTGTAAGCAAATTATTATTTTTTTCCTTCATCCTTGTTGCTTAAGTTATCAGAGTTCAGTTTCATGTTATTTAAGGTAATGTTTTACCGAAAATAAGTATATGAGAAAACAAGAGAAACACAGTTTTTGGTAAAGTTAATAGTTAATTTTAATAATTGCCAAATCGAGTGGTCCTTATTTACACCTCCACAGACGAACCTACTGGCCTTAGAACAAAACATCATACCACGTGTTACATGTGTGTTACACAGACCGATCCCAACTGGTCCAATTTCTTCTACGACCCGCAGACGCACAAGGTAAAGTTTGGTGTCCCAAAGTGAATCTTCTAAGCTGTGGCCTGATGGGTTGGTGGGTGAATGCTGGGAAAGCTCATCATTCCTCTTACTGTTTTTTCTGCCCACAGGTTGCCTTGCTGGACTTTGGAGCTACAAGAGGCTTTGACTGGAGCTTCACAGACTTGTACATCGAGGTAGACTTGTGTAGACACCGGGAGGATTAGGAGGGTACGGTTCCTAAGGGGTTAAACAGTCATGCCTCATCTTAACTTATCCTCATCAGATCATCAAGGCCGCCGCAGATGGGGACAGAGACTGCGTACTGAAGCGATCGATAGAAATGAAGTTTCTAACGGGATATGAATCGAAGGTAGAGAATTCTGAGCAGCTGGGAGGTTTTTATTGTTCATTCCTTCTAACCTCTGCTTAACTTTGTTTTTCAGTTTGCCGCTGGAGCAGAGCCATTGTAGGGTTAAAAAGACTAAACTTTCATTGAGCTTTTCATTAGTTTTCTTCTTTATCCCAATTAAAAAAAAAAAGAAAAAGAAAAAAAAAAAACTGAATTCCAATAAAGAGGAAAACTAATGAAAAGCTCAAGCTTTCTGGGAATTGTTCAACTGAGGCTGAATAATTCACATTTAAAACGTTTGAAAGGCCTTATCATTGCATATATTGTGTCCCCCTCTCAGGCCATGGAGAAGGCCCACGTGGATGCGGTGATGATCCTGGGCGAGGCCTTCGCATCCCACGAGCCCTTCGACTTTGGCTTGCAGAGCACGACGGAGCGCATCCACAGCCTGATCCCCGTGATGTTGAAGCAGCGCCTCACGCCTCCGCCCGAAGAGACCTACTCCCTGCACCGCAAGATGGGCGGCTCCTTCCTCATCTGCTCCCGCCTCAACGCCAAGCTGCGCTGCAAGGGCATGTTCCAGGAGGCCTACGCCAAGTACTGGAGAGAGCGGCAGGAGGGGACAAATCAGTGACTGTGGACATTGGGGAATAGCCAAGGAAACTTTTCCTCTCCCATGAGTTGAATGTAAACTAAACTTCGGCCCCAACCCTATCCTTTCATAAAACCCTTTAATTCCGTTCCGTTTCTCTTTTGTACCGAAATGCGCACAGGGGCCTCTCGCTACCTTCCACTTAACCATCTAGACAACACAGTTCATTAGTGTGACGACAGATGTCATCTCCAGGATTGGTCAGAGAGGAGATCGGTGTTGTTGGGCCACGTGCCTCTCTGGTCAGCTGAGATGGAGGTGGTTGTGTACGCACTTTGATTGTACAGAAAAGGTGTGATTTTTCTACATCTGCTGAGACATGGTGTAACTGATCTGTCCATCTTTGGGATGGAATGATGATGATGATTCCATGTGGTTCTAAAGCTTGCTCCTCAGCTTTCTTGTTTTATCTGTTGACAAGCAGGGAGAAGGTGGTATATCCATTAAGCAAGTTACCTTTCCGTTGTCTGCCTTTTTCTGAGACGTAACGTACCCTCACTTCACGGTCTGTTTTTGACAGACCCTTAGCAGACAGCCGAAATTCAGGTGTTTTTGACTGGTGTTTTTGCGTACCCGAGGTGTGGAAGTCTGACGTTGTGTCATATGATCAGGAAAACACTATTGACACATTCATGAAAAAATGTCAAATGTTATTTTTTCCTTTCGTTTATCTTGTTACCGATTTAGCTTCAAATCTGAAAGCCTCACTTCTTAATCTGAGGAAAGATATCATGTTGAGCTTTGTTGACTGATGATGATGAGGAAGATGTAGCCTTCATGATTCTCTCTGCGAGGGCTATCAGTATAAACCAGACTTGTGTAACAAGGATGATATTCAGGAGTCCAGAAAAACGGTATCTTGTGTGAATGTTGGGAAAAGGAAGGCTTTTAAATTTCTTATCTATGGTGTTATGACACAAAGTTGTTATAATAAAATTATGAATATTAACATTGCAGTCTGGGACATTCATTTCACTAGTGTCGTGGTTTCATTCCACACGATGACGACTCAAGTGCAGAGTTCTTCAAATCAATGTTTATTATATCAGACAGACGAAATCCAAGAGAGAAGTCGGAGACAGACGAAGGTCGGGCGGTCGGCAAACGGAATGCATAGGACAAGGTGAGAATCGTGGTCAAAGAATAAACAAGCAAAGGCCGAGGTCGGAAGACATTACAGGTAACACAAGCAGGCATGCAAGAGAAGTCGCTGAACAAGGTTCCGCATTGCCGTCTCCTCTGCGTCCTTTTTTATCCCTGTTCCCATCAGGGAACAGCAGGTGTCGTCGATGTGCTGGTTGACGGAGACGTGACAACTAGAGTGTGTGTTTACATTCTTGTGTCTTTATTTCCAATTAATATCGGGACATCCATGTAATGTCTTTTATTTTCTCTTGTTACAGAACGTCATAATTGAGTACACTGTAGAACAGAATATTGAGAATCACATCAGACTATCAGACGATGATTCAAGCTGATCCCATTGGGAAATGAGTACCAAACACAAAAAGGAGCACCGGAATTAGTTCAGATTTCTGAGGATTGCACAGCTTCCCAGACACACCCATTACTAAGCTCATGAGGGAAACGATGCGTAATTTATTGTATGTATGAAGGAACTTAAGGGTATAGGCCATACTCAAGGGTTCATCTGCAGTGACCCTGGGCTTATAACCTACAGCACAGAGGTCACATGTCTACTTTAGCTGCTACACAACCACTAATATAGTTACCGAGTGACTGATTTAACATGACATGCTTCACTAGAACATTCAAGTGTTCAGCTGATATGATACGTGAAACTGAACTATTTTACTTTACTTGTGCGATTTGTAGTACATGTTGTACACTGACCAGTACTGTTTCAGTTCAGATCTCACTCCACTCACTGCTCGTTGATTCAATCCACACTCCAGAAGTCCAACTGTCTCATGGAAAACACACTGGATCACTTTTACCACGTTGCTCCTGGGTGCTCTGATCGGAATGTCATCAATGTGGTCTGGGTTGTAACTGTGGTGTATGAGCACCAGAATGACGGGTTTGTCACCTGTCAGGGGGTTGAGGAAATGCATAGAGGTCAGTGTGTCTACAGTGAAATCAGTGAGAGAAAGATGCTTTTTCCAAGAACAAACACAGTATATCTTAACTGAGAGAAAACAATAGCAGGTGTCAAAAGGAAGATCGTTTGGAAAGAAGCTGTAGAGGTTTTAAGGACCAGTTTAAATATGAGGTAGAAGTTACTATTTGTGGTAAAGGGCACACTTTTTTTAAATAACGTTTCCTGTTATGCTCTATTTTTATAGAAAAGTAATAGTGAGAAACTTGGTTAATGTACAATTGAAAGTTGCTTGAAGCCATCAAAATATTTTTAAAAATCTCTGTTGGAAATCAATCGTACTTGGAATTTCTCTTATTGCTGCCTCCATATCTGTCCCCATCCGGGTGACGATCAGCCAGAAGACCAGGATCACACTGCAGTCTTCCAGGCTGCTCTCTTCCAGGGACATGTGCAGCTTGTTAATAAATGTCTGGTGGGCATTCTGGGTGGGGCCACTAAACTGTACATGGACTTTGACTGAAACAGAACAAGTGCAAAAATATTAATGTATTAAAAAAGAAATAAATACACTTTAATCTAGGTGGTAGGATTACAAACATTGCTCGATGATAGAAAAAATTATGTAATATATATTTCTGAGTGGTTATAATGATAATATAAACACACCCTTGAAGATTCTGAACCAAATGTGCTGTAGAACATTAGAATTGAGACATTTAATTAACCTATTAATATATATTTGCATACCAGCAGTGCTAAGTTTCAAGAGATGAGCTGTAAAATTATTTAGTCCCAACTCTCAAGTAGTTTTCAATTATTCATTTAGCATGCAGTTAAATGATTTTTATTGTCACGTCTCTAGACAGTCAAACATAGAAGGTCAACCCATGACCTTTTGTGCGTTGACTCGACACCTGTACACAATCAAGGAGGAGGAGTAAAACACACTCAAGAACCACAACACGATGAAGGAATCTCTTAGGGAACACATGCCTCAATTGCACTCTTTTCCAGTCCCAAAACCTTGGAGTAAACCACATGCCCGATTTTGCCTCAGCCCCTCTACTCAGACCTCAACCACGATACCACCTGACTCTGAACGGAACGCCGGACCTCGACCCCACTGGCAAACACGGATCTCATTCATCCTTTCCCTGCACAGACACCCCATCTTCATTCCAGCATCCCTGCACACATTTTTCCCTACCTCAGCACTGCTTCATCCTGCAAGAGTTTCCTGGCTGCAGCATCCAATAATCTCTGCCCTTGGATCCACCCACATCTGTCTTGGCATTCACCATGACATTTATGTGGGGGTTAGCTGACTGCTTTGTCCAAGGTCATTTACTGTGTTAGTTAACACTAGAGTAAACTCCCTACAGGGAGTCATGCATTTATACAGCACCGCAATGGAACACACACACACACACACACACACACACACACACACACACTTCGGGCAGTTTAGAGTCAAAGGTTCACCTGAAATACATGTCTTTGGGTTGTGGGAGGACACCCACATGAACACGATGATTGCTATACAGATTGACAGCGATCAAACCTATGTCCAATCACACAGCCCAGACACTGTGAGATACACACAGTGTATCAGTTGTGTTGAAGGAGCTTGGTTTCAGTAACACAGTCAAACTATGAAGGCATAAGATGAAAAAATGGAGAGCGTTCATGTCATTTGGCTCATCGACTTTACTCCCTTTACACTGTGGAGCTCGATAAGTACCTGTAGGTTAAGTGGTTCGACCATTTGGCTGGAGGGAAATGGGTAGCATCCAATTTTGTCTAACCCACTAGTTCTCCGCACCCCACTCCTAACTAAGATAGGAGATGGACAAACAGGGAATGTTGATGTCATTTGACTTGGTGCTTTAATTACTTTTACATAGAAGAGCTTGAAAATATTTCACTGTTATGAGGCTGGACTGTTTACCTGGAGAGCGGACGAAACTCCACAACCAGTTCGCAATGTCTTTGACCAACTGCCACATTCCTAAGAGAGGAGCTGGACAAACAGGGAATGTTAAAGTCATTTCAATTGGTGGTTTTATTCCCTTTACACAGAAGACTGATATTTCATATGTCTTTACCTGAAGGGTAAACCCAATAAAGGAGTCTCGGTATCAAAGCAAGTGTAGAGAAGTCTGAAGCAACTGGAGTCAGTTGAGGAGAGACAAATTTATTTACACAGTCAGATCCTGCATTTCCACGTTAAGACTGATGTTACACATTTCTTTAGGAAAAAAGTATACTTTTGTTAGTTATTATTTCTGCTGATGACTTGTGCTTGATCCCTTACACTATCCATAATGTCTATCAAGTATAATATGTGTGTGTCCAATACAACAAGGAATAAGGCAGAGGAAAGACCACCCAATAACTGGACACTTCAGAGCAAAAAAAAAAGTAAAAATGCTACATCCCAAACTGTATTCATACAACACTGAAAGTTTTGAAACCATGTTGTCACAACACTCCTAAGCCAACAAATTGACCTTTACATGGAGTCACTGATTGAAAAAGTTTGCTTCACCATTTTACCTCGATTAGGGGAATCTTCCAGCTGTTCTTCAGGGACCTTGACATTTTTCACTTCATCCGTGCTTGATTGACTATGCTCTTGTGTATTTTGCATTTCCAACTGTACAAAAAGATAAATGCTGAACATAAAACAATCCATTTTTAATTATTAGTAAGATTAACATTTTATTACGAGTATTAAAAATAGAAGCGGCATGGTCATGCACCGAGTCGTGCTGCTGCCTCGTAGCGCCTGGGTGATGTGAGAGATCCCAGCTGATCCCAGCTCAGTCAGTGCGGAGTTTGCATGTTCTTCCTGTGTCTGTGTGGTTTCCTCTGTGTGCTCTGGTTTCCACCCACAGTCCAAAAACATGCAGTTTTGGTGAATTAGTGTCTCTGACTTTCCCTTAGTGTGTAAATCTGTGTCTATGTGTCTACCCTGTGATGGATTGATGTTTTGTCCCGGCTGTTGCCCCATTCAGGTTTGGACCCTATGATTCTGGAACAAACCCTGGATCACTGTAACCCTGCTCAGGAGAAGCGGTTATTGAAATTGGATGGATAATAAAATCATGTTTCAGTTTTCCTCACAACAAACCTATAGGTTTGCTCTACTGGAACATTTGACTGATAAAATTCCTCCACAAGAATTTCTTTTAAAATAATAAAGCAGAAAGTCACATAAAAACCAAATTGCAGTGAAGGAATATCATCCACAGCCCTCAGGAAAAGTGTTTTACTTAATCCTAACATTCACTTTAGTTACACCACAGTGTTTTTCTGGAATTCATTTCTCTCACTGTCAGACTTTAGCCAAATTTATCCATATTTATCCATTATCATTGTGACAGTGAGTTGAACAACCAACAGAGCATTAGGACATGAAATTATTTTGGAATTAGAGACATTCAGAGGACAGAGGACAACGACTGATACCAGAAGTGCCGGAATGGTTTCAGTTTCTGCACAGGGAGGTGACCAGATCTCTGCGTTTCGTGACCAAGTCTTTCTCATGTGACATATTAGGTATTTTAACAAACCAAGGCTGAGTATGTTTTATCCATAATTTACAGCACAGCTTCAGTAACAAACATTTTGCTTTAAACTCTGCTCTTAACTGTCATTTTGCATACTGCAAATGATTTTTATCATTTATTCACCTTCTCAAGTCAAATATGTAATGACAGGAACACCAACTGTGCAATAACTAGAAATATAAAATCATTATAGCCGTTAAATTATATAACCATAGGCTGTCTAAAAGCACTTGACCCAGGCAGGGTTGCAGCGAACCAGAGCCTAACCTGGCAACACTGGGTGCAAGGCTGAAGGGGGGAGGGGACACACCCAGGATGGGATGCCAGTCCATTGCAAGGCACCCCAAACAGGACTCGAACCCAAGACCCACCAGAGAGCAGAACCTGACCAAGCCTGCTGCACCAATAAGGTCCTCTTATAGAACCTAATAAAATGAACTTAAACTTAATGCAACACATTTAAATGTACATGGTTAGAAACAGTATCAATGAGATTAACATCAAGGCTTCTGCTCATAAAATACATTATGCAAGTTTTCTAAATTAGTTCAAAATGACATCTATCAAAATAACACCTCTTCACAGTAACTGCATGAAATTCACCTTTCCAGTTTTTAATCCTCCAGCAAAGACTTTTTGCACATTAGATTGTTCTCCTGCACTTAGAAAAACAGCACATTCTATAAAATCATTTTCCTGTTGGGAAATTAATCATAATTTAATCAAAAAAATTAATCATAATCCATTAATTTTAAAATATTTACAAGAATGATTTTTTAAAAATAACAGATCATTTGTTCTTTGTCTGTAACACAATCTGGCATATTTTATTCACATTATTTGTTTTCAATGTAAATTCCAAGGGAATACCTTCATCTGCTGCACAGCTTCTCTTTATTCTGAGATGAGGTGTTAAGTTCAATTTTATATGTCCTGCTGCACAGAGTTTCTTCTAGAAGGGTCCAGACCTTTTCACTTTGAGAATCTTATACTTTCGCTTTCTCTATCCTAAGAGTTTCACTTTCGGTTATGAAACTGCTTGTCATTGTTGTGCGTTTCAAATAAAAAAATCTGTTACCCTCAGATTGCTGTTCACTAAAATCTGTCTTGACCTCATACACATATATCACACATCTCAGAATAGGTTGTATGTTCAACAGAAAGACAAATATCATTTCAGTTCAAGACCCAGAAGGTGCCCTGGTTGTGTGCTCTTTATCAGACAGACAGTACAGATGGAAGCTCCTGACGTCTAGGTGTTCAGATGTTTCCCTGGTTATTGAACAATGAGAAACATAGTTGCTCTTTTCCTGAAAAACACTTAATGTCCAGCCAAAACATTTAGGAAGTTTATACAGCGCTGCTTGAAAGTATGTGAACCCCTTCTCTCTTAGCTTTAGATGGCAGTCACAAACAGAAAGCACCCCAGGATTACTAAGGTATCAAAAGTATTCATTCAACAAGACCTGTACGTGTTGTGAAGCGGTTTCTAAAGATCAGGGCAGCTATCCACACATGACTTGATACACTTTTCAAAAGGCTGAAGAAGGTGGAAAAGAAGCAAAGGAAAGGTGAACAAGCTGATTGTCTGGATCCTTCTGCATCTACGAGTTTTTAGCCAATCATGCTCCACTTCCATATAATACCTTCAGAGCTGAAGGTCCCAGCTCCAAGGACAAAGGTCATAAGTAGAAGAACAACTGTACTCTTAGTGAAGCCTTTTTAAGTTCCATAACAATGAAAACAATTCTTTTCAGTCACTTCTGCGTATGTTCGGGTTTTTCATCTCACTGTGCAGTAATCAGCCTGGTCATACTGCTTCATTCCTGGAGTTGAAAGGTGTGAGCTTTGATTACTGTGATGATAATGATGATGATGATGATGATGGTGCAGCAATGTCACAGCTCCCAGCATGCTTTGTTTTTAAGTTTAAAAGCAGAATTCAGCATTTGACTAGCTGATTTCCTTTCGTTCAGGAGACAAGAAGTCCATCCTGGACTCCAGCCCCTCCTTGTCGAAGGCCAACGCGGAGCGTATCGACCGGACGCTGTGCAATGTGCGTGGCACAGCCCTCAAGCTGGGTCAAATGCTCAGCATCCAAGGTGAGAGCCTTCTCTTTGACTCGGACTCTCCAGAGTGCCGACTTCATGCCCATCAAGCAGATGATGGTGAGCAGCTGCGTTCACGTCGGAAGAGGGTACAGAGGGTCAGCGGCACCATGTGAATGTGCCCCTCTCAGCCGATTCTAATTGTTCTTCAGCATTCGTTTGCATGCAGGGCGGTACAAGTACAGGATGTCTCTGCTTATTTCACTTTTTACACGTCACAGTGAGATTTTTTTTTTTTTTTAGAATAGGCAGGGCCCTGGAGGCAGTGACTCACTGGGTCTCACTGACCACAGCGTGGTGGTTAAGGAGACCCTAGGTGCAGCGCTGGAGGCCTAGGCTACTTTTGGGGAGGATGCTGGGCATGGGTTTGGTGGCAGGCTCTTCCTGTGGGACCCAGCGGTCGTTACAAGTCCTTGCTGTTCTTCCCACGGTCCAGAAAGCACTGAACAGCGACCTGGGCCCCCGCTGGAGGGACAAGCTGGACTCACGCTGACATCATCGATATCCGTTTATGTGTCCATTCGAGCGGTTCGTTCCGGCAAAATTGTTTTTGAAATGTGTGACGATGTCATCAATGTTAAAGTGAAGGCGACGCGTCTCTCTCACTCTTTTTTCCATGTTAAATACACATGTTTACACTCGAAGTGTGTACAGTGACTCAGACCACACCTTGGCCTTCTTCCTGAAAATATTTTTATTTCATTTCCATACAAAAGAAAAAAAAAAACATGATGTTTCAGGTGAGCTGGTGATTCTTAATTGTTAATTGTCCTTTCTCTGTGTGTGTGTGTGAGTGAAGGTGATGGATTGGCATCTTATCCAGGGTGTGTCCTGGTGTATCCTAACACCCTATGTTTCCAGGATAGGTTCCGGGCTGCCAGGACCCTTTGTCTGACAAGCAGTTATTGATAATAAGCAGGCGAATCTTTGTCTAAAGCAACTTAAAATGCTGCGGTTTTACTGTTTGTAAATGTATGCACCCCATACAGTAAACCGCATTACATTTTTAACTGTATCAATTTAGGGTAAATACTGTGCACAAAAGTACTGAAGAATGAATGTGACTTGAACTGAGAGCATTTAGATTGCCCAGCATGGACTCTAACCACTATGTCCCTATGCCATTGTGTCATAATATTAAAATTATGGCAAAACAGAACAAAAAGACTTTTTGGACTAATGAAGTTGCCTAGGGCATCAATTAGTTGTTTATTTGACTGATACGTTCCTCCAGAGCGACTCATGCTGTTTAGATGCTTACTGTCATTTAACCTTGGACAAAACATGCTGATTTATCCTGAAACAATTCAGAGTAGGCATCTTGTTCTAGGGTACTACAGCAGGAGACAGGATTCAAACCTTGGCCCTTCAAATGGAGGGAGGCATGTCTAACCACTGCGCCACCTGCTGGCCGACATAAGGTCTTCAGGCCGCGCTTTTCTCCTCATGCCTAGACTAGGTGTTGGATGTTTCCTCTGTGAAGGTTTCACAAGCTTGTTGTGTCCTTTTTCCTTCTCAAAGGGAGATATCTGCAGATTCTTCATAATTTTTTTAACCCACGGCAGAGAGGGGTCCACACATCTCTCATGTTTCCGTACCGTGTAAAATCTGCGATAAGAAACACATTATAATGACAGGAAGAGCTGTGTTTTGGTTGGCAAGGATGCAGGTTTAGTCACAGGAAATGTTCTGTTATTAAATGTTTTGGGGGCTCAAAAAAGGTTAATGAGATGGATTTTACATATCAGTTAAGCAATTAAGAAAAGAAAAAATGTATATGTTTTTTAAAACATAAAGTAATGATATATAATACTTTCTTTTTTCCACATTTTCTTCCAATAATATTTAATATTCACACATTTTAATATACAACCTGCTTATACAATTTAGTACATTTTCCTCATTCCATAAAACAAAGTTATGGTAGAATGACTAATAAATAATCACTTACATCACACCAGGATACACACATCGGCCATCTGTCTCTTCAATGTGTGTCACTGTGTTTGCTGGGATTCTGACTTTGAAGAAGTCAAAGCAGCACTTCTGTGGTTCGTTGCTGTCTGCAGATGAAACATTATTTTTGCCTCTTTAAAAGCTTGAACAATTTTTTCTGCTTTTCAGCCACATGCACTATCATCTACCGTTGATTGCAAACCTGGCACTCAGAGATCAGAATATTTACAGAATTCTAGTTTGCAGTCTAAAAGTGATCAACCAAGTACAGATGATCCGTCACAAACCCCCAAACTACCAAGGAAGCAATATACATACTCTCACTCAGTGACAGGGAGACCAGGGCACGGAGTAGAAGAGTGACGACCAAGATGTGCTTCATCTCGTCAGGTGGTCTGCTTCAGTTGAGCACCAAGGGGTCGCTGTCCTGTCCTGCGTAGCTGTGCTCTCCCATCTTTTATAGACGCCTTGCCTGCTACTGGACTTCCCCCTATGTATCAATGTCCAGCCAATGAGGTATTGAAGCAAGGAAAGTCCCAGAAAATTTTTTATGAAAGTTAAAAATAAAGTGCAGAGGATGTCCACAGAAAAATTCTCTCTCACACACATACACACACACACACATACTTGTCCCATACGGGGTCACAGGAGCCTAACTCAGGGCGTAAGGCCGGAGGGGGAGGGGACACACCCAGAACAGGACACCAGTCCATCACAAGGCACCCCAAGCAGGACTCAAACCCCAGACCCACCGAAGAGCAGGACCTGGTCCAACCCACTGCACCACTGCATCCTGTGTATAGGTATGTGGTGGGTTCTTTAGAAGAGTAAGTTATGTGCAATTTAATTTTCAAATGAGAAGTGGCAAAACAATATATTGTGTTACACTGCTTCAGAGGAGGGCTCAGTGACTAGTTGTTTCTCTGGTTGCAGACTTCTTTAATGGACACCTTTTTCCAAGAAATATACAGAAAAAATTCATCTGAGAGAAATTTCCAATTTGTCACTTTATTTAATATTTTTATCTTTTTTATTAATGACAGCAAGTAGGACATGAGTTCGATTCCCACTCGGTCTATGTGGAAGTTGCATGTTCTCCCCATGTCTGCATGGGTTTCCTCCTGCAGTCCAAAGATATGCTGTTCAGGTTCCCCCGTAGTGTGTGAGTGACGGAGAGAGTGTGTTCCATGGATGTATGGATGAGTGACCCATTGTAAGTAATGTATCTAGCAGTGTAAGTCACCACAGTGAATAAGGTGTGTTGGCTGATAACACATTTACTCATTTAGCTAATGCTTTTCTCCAAAGAGGCTTGCAATGTTAAGGTTGCAGTTGTTACACACTTATAATCATTTACCCATTTATACAGCTGGGTCATTTTTTTTACTGGAGCAATTTAGGGTAAGTACATTGCTCAAGGGTACTACAGCTGGAGGTGGGGATCGACCCTGCACCCTTTGGGTCCGAAGGCAGTAGCTCTAACCACTCCATTACCAGCTGTCTATAACACTACATAGTATCCATTGAAAGTTGCTTTGGAGAAAAGTATGTAAATGTAATAACATCAGAACAAAACTGGGTTACACTAACATGAGCAAACTCATCAGAAATGTAGGGGACTGTATAATTTTTTTAATTCTCAGAGCCAAATACACAATATTAACTGGAAATACTGTATAGTGATGATGGAATTCTCCCTGAAATGTCATGTACTCCTTCCCCCTCTGAAGCTGCTCTTTTCTTTACTTTTCCCACAGTCCTCCAGTTCCCAGATTGTACTGAAGGAGAAAACACTTGTTCACATGCAAATAAGCGACAGAATGTTAGATTCTCAATACTGCTATTGTGTCTACCCACATCTGTTCCTCAAAAGTCTTCACTTTCTAACAGGATGTGGGCAGAATAGAATTGATAATTTCTCTTTCTCTCTGGGTCCTTCTCTCTGGTGGGTCTGGGGTTCAAGTCCTGTTTGGGGTGCCTTGTGATGGACTGGCGTCCTGTCCTGGGTGTGTCCCCTCCCCCTCCAGCCTTGCGTCCTGTGTTGCCAGGTTCAGTTCCAGCTTGCCGTGACCCAGCTCGGGACAAGCGGCTTCAGCCAGTGTGTGTGTACTGCTGTGTTCCATTCATATCGATCAGACATGGACTGAAATTACAGAATTGTTTCAGTTTTGGGGGGCCCGGTGGTGCACTGGGTTGGGCCTCGTCCTGCTCTCCGGTGGGTCTGGGGTTCGAGTCCCGCTTGGGGTGCCTTGCGACGGACTGGCGTCCTGTCCCTAGTGTGTCCCCTCCCCCTCCAGCCTTGCGTCCTGTGTTGCCAGGTTCAGTTCCAGCTTGCCGTGACCCAGCTTGGGACATGCGGCTTCAGCCAGTGTGTGTGTGTGTGTGTACTGCTGTGTTCCATTCATATTGATCAGACATGGACTGAAATTACAGAATTGTTTCAGTTTTTCTCTGTGAATTTAAGTCTTTCCTTTCTGCTCTTGCTGCTGTCCCAGAACTAAGTCTTGATTTACACCGGCATTGTCTTGACACCAACAGGAAGGGGAAGCAGGAGGCAACAAATACAGTTTTTTTGATGAGTGCACCTTCTCCGTCGTTTAGCTGTCATACATGTGGTATTTTACACCGTTTCTGGTACAGGACAGCGGGCTGTTGAGAAATGTGTGATTTCACTCTTCAGTGCCTCTCTGAAATGCTGTATTAACCTCCTCACAAGTTAAATTAAGAATGTTTACCTTGTATGGGTGGGACAGGGACTTACTCTGACATTGTACAGATGGAATGGGACCTGGAATTGCCCTGGAGTTGCTCCAGTTCCATCTGGCATTACCTAGGTCAATGTAAATGGGTGGAGTGCAACATTTCAAGCAGTTCATATGATCAAAGAGACAAAGGCTACAAACAAAAACAATGATACGACTAGTAACCTTACAATAAGTATGATAACAGTAATGTGTGTAGGAACAGGAATGTGGATACCGGTTTAATTTTTTAGTTGCAAATATTTTTTCATTAATGTAAAGCAGTCAGGATTAACGATTACGTTATTACTGTGCTTGTGATGGATGAGAGTGTTGCGAGAACAACTGGACCTGAAGCAGGGTAAATGGGGACTTGTGTATAAAAGGGATCAATCTTCTTGGTGGGTTGCCTGTGGATTGAGGAGGTTATCAGACTGCTTTGAAAAATAAATGTAAATCCATCATGGAAGCAAGAGTCAGGCAGGCCAACATTTCCACGGTCTAGATGGAAGATGTATTTTTTGAGACCAGTACTGGGAATGTGTCATACCTGAAGTTTTCCCTAGTTATTATTGTGGAATGTGTCCTACCCATTATTGTGGACACCAGAACGTGTCCTAATAAAACCACACATATGACCATCCAACAACAGTACCAACATCATCAACAATTTAAGCAAATATTCCTAGACTGGAAACAGCTAACACTCAGATACAGTTTAGCACAAGTGAAAGGCCCCATATGACAAATTTTATCCCCACGCTTACTATTTTACAAAATTTCCTCAAAACAGTTCCTCTCTAATCAGGTATAGTATTCTACATAAATCATAAAGGCAACACATAAGAACTATAAGTAACGTACAAGTCCGCAGCGCTCAAACATCCAGCAGTCGGTTAAGGGCTGATGCCTCTCTCTCAACAATAAGAGAACATACAAAGGAAATCTTTAAGAGATTTTTATTTCTCTCATACAGTAAACAAATGATAAGCAATGCCTTAGTTCTGCCTTTCCTTGGTGTCCAAGCTTATATCCTCATGTAGCCTTCTTAGCTTTCAAATGCATTTACTTTAATATGAACATCCTGACATATAGAACAATAGTAATTTTCAGACTAGGACCTAAAGAATTTTAAAATGAATATACAGGAGCCAACTGTCAGGAGCTCAGTTTCATTTTAAACAATACATCACTTTGCCCTGAGAAAGCGGGGGGCGCGGTGGCGTAGTGGGTTGGACCGGGTCCTGCTCTTCTGTGGGTCTGTGGTTCAAGTCCCGCTTGGGGTGCCTTGCGACGGTCTGGTGTCCCGTCCCGGGTGTGTCCCCTCCCCCTCCAGCCTTACGCCCTGTGTTACCGGGTAGGCTCCGGTTCCCTGTGACCCTGTATGGGACAAGTGGTTCTGAAAATGTGTGTGTGTCCTGAGAAACTTGATTGGGTGTGTCATTCCAACCTTCAGTTTTTGTTGTTTTTTCTAATGGCCACAAGGTGGTGCTGCTTCCTCCATTCTGGTCTGAAGGTGGCGTTGGCAGTTCTCGGAAAGGTGTTGTAGGGGATGTGTTTCCATCGTCCTTGTCAAATGTGGATGCTGTCAGATTAATTTAAAAACAGGGCAACAATGATATTAGTTTCAAAGGAGTTAATCCCACTGGAACTAATACAAAAATTTCTTTGGTAATTGACTTTATTATTTGAGCCCATGATTATATCAACAAAGTGAAATGGTCCAGGAAGAGTCTGAGTCCCCCTCTGGCCTTATGCCCTGGGTTGCTGGGTAGGCTCTGGTTCCCTGCAACCCCATCTGGGACTAAGTGGTTCTGATAATGTGTGTGTGTATTTTAAAACAAGTAAAGGCCTATTTGCAAACTGTTTTGAAAAATCAGAATATGAAAGTATTGTGGCCGCGCCACCGCACCCCCAATATATATGTATGTATATATATATTGGGGGTGCGGTGGCGCGGCAGGTTTGGCTGTGGCCTGCTCTTGGGCAGGTCCTGCTCTGTGGTGGGTATATGGTTCAAGTTGTGTTTGGGGTGTCTTGCAATGGACTGGCATCCTGTTCTGGGTGCGTTCCCTCCTGCTTCAGCCTTGAACCAAACCTGTGTTGCCGGGTTAGGCTCCGGCATGCCGCGACCCTGCTTGGGACAAGTGGTTTCAAACAGTGTGTGTGTATGTGTGTGATTTGTTAAATCTGCCCCTTCCCTACCCCAGGAGCTTTATGGCAGTTCTTGCACAGCCCTAGACGGGTGCTGTCATTCCAGTGCTAAGTTTCTACACCTGATTCTTGTGAAGGCCTCAATGGGGCAGAGTTTCCTTCTCCTTCCTCCAGTTTCCATTTTTCTACACCCGATTCTTGTAAAGGCCTCAATGGGGCAGAGTTTCCTTCTCCTTCCTCCAGTTTCCATTTTTCTACACCTGATTTTCGTAAAGGCCTCAATGGGGCAGAGTTTCCTTCTCCTTCCTCAAAAGCAGGTGTCTGCAGCTTGTTCATTATATCTTGAACCCAGGTCTCGGAGGGGTACACGCATCTCTCAGATTTCCTTACTGTGTGAAATCTGCAAAAGTAAGAACCACAACTTAAAACAATGCACACAGAGGATATGGAGCTGGGCTGGTGTTAGTCACGCAATGGGTGCTGTGGTTGTACACTTTGAAATGCCAAATAAGGAGGAGCAATCAACATTTTTATAAGGTACCTGTTGACCAAGAACATAAAAATTGTATGTGTAATGATATACTCTTATAAAATGATAATACTATAATGAAACAAATGAATACATTTTTTCACAAATAGCCTGTTTATGCAATCAACTAAGTTTTCCTCGTTCAATAAAGAGAAGCTATGATAGAATGGCTAATTAATAACCACTTACATCACACCCCGAATGGGGCATCTGTGATCTGTCTCCTCAAAGTGTGTCACTCTTTTCGCCGAAATTCTCGATTCGAAGAATTCGAAGCAACACTTCTCTGGTCCGTTGGTGTCTGCAAATGAAGTGTTATTATTACTTTGTAAAAATCGAACGTTCGTTTGTACAGCTCGAGAACACACACCGCTGTTTTGTTTGCGATATTGACATGAACAGTTCAGGTTTTCGCTATTTACTCAGATGTGGCCCAACAATCCAGAGTTGAGAGACTCAACGAGTTCGTAAATGTGAAAAAAATTCAGAAAGAAAGTAGTGAGAGAAATGAGATGGAGAGAAACACAAGCTGAGCACCCAGGAAACAGAAGATATACGTACAGTGGCTCAGCGTCAGGGAGACGAGGGCGCCGAGGATGAGAGCGACGACGCAGAGATGCTTCATGTTGTCTGGTGGTTTGTTCTGTTCAGTCCTGATTTGATGCTTTTCTGATCGTGGAGTCGAAGCCACCCATCTTTTATAGACCCTCCTTCAGAATACCGCTCCGTCATACAAGAAAGGGAAGTCTCCAGGAAACTACACTGGGTCAAGGTTGGAAACTGGACCTGTGGAGGCAGGAAATGAATTTGTAGTGAAATGGTACTGCGGTGAGACACCTTTAGCATCATGCAGCACCTCCTCATGCAACACTTTACTCTTTTAAGCAATATCTCACTTGATTTTGTGTTGTTCTGATTTTCCTGTTTTATAAGTTGTACGTGTCAGCCTTAAATTGTGCACAAGACATTGTCCTGCTCATTATTCGTTTTTACCTTTTTACGCTAAATTTTTGCTACCCTTATCAATGCCATAAACACACAACAGGCAAAAGAATATGTGTTGCTGCCTTTCACAATACCTTGACTATCCAATGCATGAAACTGAAGCCAAACAAAGCACATATTTTTTTCTTAATCACTCCCAGCAGTATCTGCTGTTAATAATTTTTTGCAACGTTTACATTTATTCATTTAGCCAACATTTTTCTCCGACGTGACTTACGATGTTGATCTACCTACAGTTATTTACCCATTTATATAACTGGGTAATTTTACTAGAGCATTTTTAGTGTAAGGACCTTGTTAAAGGGTTTTAGAGCCGGAGGTGGGAACTGAACCTGTGACCTTTTGGTCTCACTGCAGCAACTCCAACTACTATGCTGCCAGCTGTTCGGTTCTGTTGTAATGTTATTTCCATTTATTCATTTAGCAGACTGTCACAGCCCCGGGAACGAGTGGAGCGGCAACACCTGCGGCTAATTGAGAACCCCCGGGATATAAGGAGCTCTGAGTCCACACCATGATGTGGATTTTGCAGTCTCAGCGACTTTTCCTTGCTTGTTCCCTTGTTCCTGGTTTTCTGATTCTCTCCCGCTCTCCTCGACTGCTGACTCCAGTTTACCTGTACTGCGACATTCGTGCTTTGGAAGACCTTTGCCTGTCCCTGACTTCATTCGTGTCCTTTCCTGCGAACCTCATTGAACGATTAAAACCAACCCGCAGTTGGGTCCACTACCTACCTGTCTCCAGCCTGCCTGTCCCCAGCATGACACAGACCCTATTCTCCAAAGTGACGTACATCTCAGAGAGCAACACAAAGAGTGCATTACACCAGCCGAAGGAGAGATTTGGATGCAAACACATAATTCTGGAGTACGGTCAATTTGTCAGATGCCACAGTATAAGACAGTACATATCACACAAGTTGCTGTAAATGGGTTTTCCATTATTGCACAAATTGTCATTGAAAATTATTAAACATATTTATCATGCACTTAGAAGATCAGGGGAGAATTGAGTCTGAAAGAGGTCAGTTTTTAGTTTCTTAAATGCAGCGAGAGATTTAGCAGTGCTGCGTGAGAAGGGGAGGTCATTCCATCACATCAGCGCCAGAACCACAACAGACCTTTCATGACTTCCTTTGCACTGAAAGAAACATAAATCCATACTTTTTGGTGGAGAGAGAGACAGAGAAGAACAAAAGGAAATGAAGCTGTGCAGAAAGAAAACAGAAGGTGTATGTACTGTAAACTGGGGTTAGGGTGACCGGGGAACAGGAATGTGATGACGCAGGTGTATTTCCTCTTGCCAGGTTGGTCTGTCTCTGCTGAGCCACTGGGTGATGTGTCCTGCTAATGTAGCTGTAGATGTAAAGCCTGCTTTTAAATACCCTCGAGCTTTCCTCTTTATGAGGATATTTTTACACTCTGTAGAGGCAGGAAGTGGCATCAGACACAGGTCTTTTGGTAGTACTAGAATAACGCACAAACTGCTGTGTGTATTTCTTTTTTAAACTGGGTCACGCATGAGTGTGTGCCATTCTTATATTTAGACACTGTCTGAGGTGACTAAAAGGTATAGGGGACCCACTGCAGCATCTTTCGTGACAAATATTTGCCCACACCTGGAAAAACTCTTTGAGTCATTACACTTGATCTTTAACATGGTCAACACTGGGACTGCACATTTTATTATAATGGCTGTTGTATCAAACTGTTTAAATGGTGTGTTAACTTGACTTTGTGTGGGAACCAGTCAGCTAATTTACATTTATTTATTTAGCAGATGCTTTTCCCCAAAGCGACTTACAAGGAATGCTAGGTAGTGTTATCAGGCCACACACCTTATTCACCAAGGTGACTTACACTGCTAGATACACTACTTACACTGGGTCACTCATCCATACATCAGTGGAACAAACTCTCCCTGTCACTCACACACTGTGGGGAACCTGAACAGCTTGTCTTTGGACTATGAGCTGTACACATTTGGATGCTGCAAGCTAATAGCTTACAGTTTTATTACTGATTTGAGAGAAAAAGCTACCAGTGTGGTGCATTAAAAATTGGAATATAAGAACCGACCAATACGAGACTGAAATCCATGCTACCGGATGGGTCACGAGTGAAAATGTCAATGCTGCTCATAGAGAAAGAAACAAGCCGGACTGAGATCACTGTCTCGCTAATATAAAAGCTGTAAAGCTTGTGGTGCCAACAACCACTTTGGGTGAGATTGCTTGTGAAGCAGGAAACATCAGTCAGAAGGAAAGGTTCACATCACTGACAGCTACATAAGCACCGAGCAGAAAAGTGAACTTTTTAATCAGTAAAGAAAATCCGCTCACTGTGAGCAGGAGGACAGATATGGTTTGCAACTTAAAGCATTAACAAGAAGCTTCAGCAGTGCCATCTAGGTTTGGGTGCTGCTTTTAATGTTATCGTCTTAAATGAGAAGATGCATCCCGGGTCAGTCTTAGGCCAACTGAACTATGTTACCTTGTTTGTAATCTTCTTTTGCTGAGCGATGAGATCAAAACTTGCCCATCTAAAGCTGAACTTGTGTTGCAACACAACATGTGTCAGAGTCACTCAGACAGGGTACCAGGTTTTCAAAGAGCTCTTTATTGTCATGGACCAATGGATGAGTTTGCATGTGGATGATACTCTCTTATAGCAGTAATTTTTCACTTCTATTCATTCATGTGACACTTCCTTCCAAATCAACTTGCACTGCAAATCGGTTTGAACTGATTTAGCCAATTGTACAGCTGAGTCATTTTTATTGGAGCAGTTCATGCTAAATACCTTACTCAAGGGTACTGCAGCAGTGGGTGGAATTTGAACCTGAGGCCTTGAGATCCAAAAGCAGTAGCTCTAACCATAGCACTACATTTTAACCCTCACAGGTCACCTGAAAGTGATGTTAATGTAAGCACCTCCTTTCTGTCTCTAATGTAAGACATATTACCTGAAAGGCACCTCACACCTCTGTATGCACCTCCCCTGGGATGCCACACCACGCAGGTTAAGAACTGCAAAGGGAAGGTAATAACAGGTGAAGACATTTAGGGACGACACATTTTCATTAAAGCGCATTTACTATATTTCAGTTTTGTCATTTGCACTTTGTTTAAGGTATTGTAACGACCTGCATCACTGATTTAATGTAAATAGTTGCATTATGGGAAATCTGTAAATAATGTCTGTAACCGCTGGGGCCACTTCGGGGGGAAATGGTGGGTTGACCGTGTCTGCCACGGTGCTGGAGAGAGCTTAGGGATGCTAAGGCAGGCTGGCTGTAAGCGCAGGTCCTGGAGGAAAAGGGGTCCTTGGACCGAGAGCATTATTTCCTTTGTGCTGGTGTTCGAATAAATCGTTCGTTATGAATGCTGCCTCCGTGTCCTTATTCACCTCCTCCAAACCCATGACGCTGCGCACCACAGTATCTACTGTCAGTAGCAAATCAAGCAGTATAAGAAATATGTAAAACAAAGGTTTGGAAATTCAGTGTAGACTCCACAAGGGACTTGATAATGCATTTGATGCGAAAACATGAAGTGATGTAAACATATACGGATTTAGACTCATAAAATTTTATTTGTCTTTCTTTCCTGGTTGGGGTTTGGTGGCCACACATCTCCTGAGCTGCTTGGTGAGTGTGGTGTTGGAGTCCAGCTCAGGGTGTGTGAGGTTTGCCCAATTCTCTCACTGTTTGTAACTCCCAGATATGCACAGAAAAAGACCCTGAAAACTCACTTCCACTCATTTTCTTGTTAAACCACAACCAAGTTTTCTTATCATTGTACGGCATATCGGCTTATTACTTTTAGATACATACAAGGAAATGTATTGTGACATTGCAGTGGCCTACACCAGAAATTGCCTCTGTAAATATGTAAACAACTGAAGTATTTAAGTTTGTTCCACTTGAAAAATTAACATTTGATTTCTTGACAATTCTAAGAATTTCTAGAAAGTCTGGACCCAAATACATGTAATACAGCACATGGACAAAATGTTACAATATCTAGCAGGGGTAGTAATGTAGCGCTGTGTGTCACGTCCCACGGGGTCACTGCCCCTCCTGGTCAGAGGCGGCGCCACTCAGTGCCTCTAGTTAACGCTTACGTTTCACCTCACAGTCTCGTAGGACACGGAGGTATAAAAGGAGCCAGCGGAGCAGAACTACTTGCGGATTCTTAATCAGTGGTTCTATTGTGCTCTCTTGTTCCCACAGTCTGTTTTCTAGGTGTTCATGTTCCAGTCCCGAGTGCCCGTCCTGTCAGTTCCGGCCTCTTGTTCTCCAGTCCTGGTCCATCATTCCTGTCCGGTATTTTGTCACGTCTCGGGGTTGCGGTCATACTCACAGAGTAGCGTTTCACTGTTCACCGTAGTTCACAGATCGTGTGTGTTTCCTGGTGTCGTGTTTCCTGTTTCACTTCCACCAAGTGTCTTACAATACGCACAGCGCACTTTTAACACCACACTGCACGTGAGGTCATTTTGTATTTCGTCCGTGCTTGGACGTAATAGCAACGCGCGTCCGTATCAGACTCCCGTCCGGACGCTACAGAAGAATCCGCCTGCTAATATGACTTCAACAGAATGGCGTGAACTGGCGGAACTGACAGAGGCGAACCAAGAACAACTCCAGGTTTGCAGAAACGCCGCTCGCCGCATCACGGATCAATTGGAGTGGTTGACACAACTCCTCAGTCGCTGTGGGCATGGCGCCGACCCGACCAGTTCACAAACGCATTATCGGCAGACGTGTCTTAAGGCCCCCTCGGGTCCCCGCGCTGAGCCTGCGGTTGCCTTATGCAACAGTGAGCCGGCTAAAGCACGCATCGTCAGCTGTGCAAGGCTCGAAGAACAGTGCGTCAGGCAGGGAGTAATACGACTCAGTAACGGGCGTTTGACAGAGGAGGAAAGGAGGCGCCGTTTTCTGCAACGCCTGTGCTTTTACTGTGGAGCTGCGGATCACGTTCAGGTTTCCTGTCCAGTGCGGCCACCCCGTGGATCCCAACGGACCGACTTACTGGTGAGTGATGTATCTCTCCATACCTCCTTGTTGACATTACCAGTTACAGTATCCTGGGGTTTCCAGCAGCAGGAGACAAAAGCTATGGTAGACAGTGGCGCTGCAGGGAATTTCATGGATCGTGATATTGCCGCATCCTGGGGCTTGCCCTGTGCCCCATGCTCCAAATCTCTGGCTATTAGAGCTATTGATGGCGCTCCAATTGGGTCTGGGAGTGTAGAGCAGCACACAGAGCCCGTTACTATGCAGGTAGAGCCACTCCATAAGGAACAAATATGGTTCTATCTGATTAAGTCCCCTGATCACCCCATTATTCTGGGATATCCGTGGTTAGTCGCCCATGACCCTGTTATTTCTTGGAGTGAGGGGAAACTGCTGTCTTGGGGAAAGCAGTGTCCCAAACATCGGGAGATGTCTTGTAACTCCACATCCATAGAGAGCCCTAATGCAGATCTGCCCCTGCAGATTCCAAGGGAGTACGCAGATCTAGTGGCGGTGTTTAGCAAACACAAGGCAGCAGAACTGCCCCCTCATAGACCTTGGGATTGTGCTATAGATCTTTTGCCTGGGACTACACCCCTTAGGGGGCGGGTATACCCTCTTTCACAACCTGAACATCAGGCAATGGAGGCTTATATAACGGAGGCACTAGAAGCCGGACTAATCCGGCCGTCTACTTCTCCAGCTTCCGCTGGCTTTTTCTTTGTTGAAAAAAAGGACGGGGGTTTGCGCCCGTATATTGATTATCGGGGGCTAAATGCCGTTACTGTGAAGTACCCGCACCCCTTGCCTCTTATCACGTCGGCCCTCGAACAGGCTTCCGGTGCTGTCATTTTTACGAAACTGGACCTTAGGAGCGCATATAACCTGATTCGCATTAGGGAAGGGGATGAGTGGAAGACCACCTTTAGCACCGCCCTAGGGCATTATGACTATCTGATCATGCCTTTTGGCCTGGCGAATGCACCTTCCGTATTCCAGGCTTTTGTTAATGAAGTACTCCGAGAGCTGATTAATCGCTCAGTATTGGTGTATCTGGATGATATTCTGATCTTTCCTCGGTCCTGTGAGGAGCATATTGTACATGTCAGGGAGGTATTGCAAAAGCTAGCAGCGCATAAGCTGTACGTGAAAGGGGAGAAGTGCCAGTTCCATGTGCAATCTGTGGATTTCCTGGGGTACATCCTAACACCCAATGGGGTCATGATGGATCCACAGAAGGTCTCGGCAGTTCTGTCATGGCCCCAGCCAAAGACAGTAAAGGACCTGCAACGGTTCCTAGGTTTTGCGAATTTCTACAGGCGCTTCATAAGGAACTTCAGTTCCGTTGCAGCCCCGTTGACTGCTCTGTTAAAAGGAGCCCCTAGGCGCCTGACCTGGACCCCTGAGGCGAGTCAGGCCTTTGAAGACCTAAAGAAACGTTTTACTTCTGCCCCAATCCTGAAGCACCCTGATCCCAAACTGCCCTTTATCGTGGAAGTTGATGCTTCTGAGGCAGGGGTAGGGGCGTGCTCTCACAGCGCCAGGGAAATCCCCTGACGCTCTATCCATGTGTGTATTTTTCACACAAAATGTCACCTACTGAAAAGAATTATGATGTAGGAAACAGGGAACTCTTAGCCATAAAGATGGCCTTGGAAGAGTGGAGACATTGGTTAGAGGGGGCTACTCACCCGTTTTTAGTGTTGACTGATCACCGGAACCTGGAGTATCTGCAGAAGGCAAAGAGGCTCAATTCCTGACAGGCGCGGTGGGCCATGTTCTTCACCAGGTTCCGTTTCACGGTGACCTATCGTCCTGGCTCCAAGAACGGCAAGGCCGATGCGCTGTCCCGCTTGTTCGAGGTATTGCCTCAGCTCTCCCCACCAGACACCATCTTGTCCCCGACGCAGTTTGTGGCTCCTATCCGTTGGGCTTTATTTGACGATATCCAAGCGGCCCAACGTCAAGAACCCGGTCCCAACGAGCAGCCCCAAGACAAAGAATACGTCCCGTCCACCGTTCGGTCCGAGCTCCTACACTGGGCCCATGATGGTCCAAGTACAGGACACCCAGGGGTCAACCGAACCTTGAGGCTCCTCCCTGAACGCTTCTGGTGGCCTTCCATGAAACAGGACGTACGAAACTTCGTCCTTGCCTGCACCTCATGTGCCCAGGCCAAAGTCCCACAGCAGCTGCCAGCAGGGCTTCTTGAACCACTCCCAATTCCCAACCGTCCATGGTCCCATATAGCGGTGGACTTCCTTACTGATCTTCCGTGTTCCGATGGAAACACCACCATATTGGTCGTCATACATCGCTTTTCCAAAGCCTGTCGACTGATCCCTCTGAAAGGTCTGCCCACAGCCCTGGAGACCGCGGAACTGTTGTTCCAACATGTCTTCTGGCTGTATGGCCTGCCAGAGGATGTTGTCTCGGACAGGGGACCCCAGTTCACTTCAAGGGTCTGGAAGGCCTTCTTTGCCCGCTTATGAGTCTCAGTCAGCCTCTCCTCTGGTTACCATCCACAGTCTAATGGGCAAGTGGAACGCCTCAACCAGGAGATTGGACGTTACCTGCGGAGTTACTGTGCTCAGCATCAAGCAGATTGGAGCAGATACCTCCCCTGGGCAGAGTACGCCCAGAACTCCCTGGTCCATTCGTCCACAAACTTAACTCCTTTCCAGTGTGTGCTTGGTTACCAGCCTCCGCTGTTCCCGTGGACGATGGAGACCAGTGGATTGCCAGCTGTGGACGACTGGTACAAGAGGAGTGAATCGGTGTGGGAATCCACACATGTCCGTCTCCAGGAGGTGGTGTCCAGCCAAAAGGAGAAGGCCGACAAGAGGCGTAGGACTGTATTGTACCAACTGGGGCACAGTGTGGTTGTCCACCCAGGATCTCAAACTACATTTGCCCTCGAGGAAGCTTGCCCCCCGTTTCATCGGCCCATTCAAGGTCCTGAAGAGGATCAACCCGGTTTCTTACCGCCTTCAGTTGCCCTTGCATTATCGTATCTGTCCCACGTTTCATGTTTCGTGCCTCAAGCCCCATTCTGTTTCCGCCCTGCAGAGCCCAGCAGTCTTTCCACCTCCACCGTTGGATGTGGATGGTTCTCCTGCTTACTCCGTCAGGGCCCTCCTGGACTCCAAACGGAGACGGGGTACGCTGTACTATCTGGTCGACTGGGAGGGCTATGGGCCGGAGGAGCAGTCCTGGGTACCAGCACGGGACATATTGGACCCGGCTCTTATTGGGTACTTCCATAAGTCTCATCCAGATCGGCCTGCTCCGCGACGGCGGGGGAGACCGCCTACCCGCCGGCGTCCTGCGGCTGGAGCCGCCCCTGGGGGGGGGGGGGGGGGGTACTGTCATGTCCCACGGGGTCACTGCCCCTCCTGGTCAGAGGCAGCGCCACTCAGTGCCGTTAGTTAACGCTTACGTTTCACCTCACAGTCTCGTAGGACACGGAGGTATAAAAGGAGCCAGCGGAGCAGAACTACTTGCGGATTCTTAATCAGTGGTTCTATTGTGCTCTCTTGGCGATTCGTAGTCTCTTGTTCTCGCAGTCTGTTTCCTAGGTGTTCATGTTCCAGTCCCGAGTGCCCGTCCTGTCAGTTCCTGCCTCTTGTTCTCCAGTCCTGGTCCATCGTTCCTGTCCGGTATTTTGTCACGTCTCGGGGTTGCGGTCATACTCACAGAGTAGCGTTTCACTGTTCACCGTAGTTCACAGATCGTGTGTGTTTCCTGGTGTCGTGTTTCCTGTTTCACTTCCACCAAGTGTCTTACAATACGCACAGCGCACTTTTAACACCACACTGCACGTGAGGTCATTTTGTATTTCGTCCGTGCTTGGACGTAATAGCAACGCGCGTCCGTATCGGACTCCCGTCCGGACGCTACACTGTGTAAGAAATTTATAACCAAAACATAAAATGAAAAATGTAACCAAATCTTCCAAAGTGAATCACATTTATGATGCATGTCATATGTTAACTGCTTTACTCAGGGCCTCTAAGAGCTCAAATGAGGCCAAGGCCATTTCACATTTGGGCCTTTTGGCTAAGATCAAAGTGTAGTACCGGAGATTTTAGCGAGGGCAGAATGGAGCCTAATACAGGACTGTGTGGCGTGTCCGCAGCTTTCCTGGGGCAAAGCTCTGCTCCCTTGTAGGATTTCATTATTTTTTTTGGGGTAGCTTGCCAAGGCGAAGGTGCAGGGTTTTGGGTGGCTTGCCTGCCGTCCCTGCAGGGTGACGCAGAGAATTTTTTTCAAACTATTTTACACCAGGTAGTCCAGAATAGGGTTTTCCTTGAAGATGTCAGCAGCCCCTGGGGAGGACGATAGACCATCACGGGCAGTGAGGACGGTGGCTGGAAGGATGCAGGCTTTGACGAATACCACCTGCTTCCACCGGAGGAACCGGGATGACGCCATCGGATTTCATGAGCACAGACTCCTGGGACTCCTGGGACTTCCAGCAGAGGACATTGTCTGCATCCAGAGAAACAGGCTGTTGTCCTTTTTCAATGTCACGCTGGTGACCGATGAACGTTATCAGAGGGTGCTGGAGACATGTAGGGTGAGTGCAATGCATTCTAAACTGCTCCCCTACTCCAGCAAACCACTCTGGAGGAGTGATAGAAGAGTTGTGACTCTTCATGTCTTCGACCCATTCGTGTCAGCGGACATCGTGGCACCTTTCCGGGGGGATTTTGCCAATGTCTTACCCGGACATGAGGAAGACCAGGACCTTCTGGGCATCTGGACTGGACAGAGACACTTCTTAGTTTGCCTGCATCCTGACCCTGCGGGGTTGGACAGTTACCAGCACCTGCCAGCACATTTTACCTTGAGCAGGGCAAGAGGCTACTTATTTTATCATGGTCAGCCTCCCTCCTGTCATTTGAGTCTGGGCAGGGACATACCGGAAGATCTTGTAAGACAATGAAGTGCCAGCAATGTTTGGAGATCAGCCATCTGGTCAAGGACTGCGAAGGCCCCTTCGCTGTACCCAGTGCAGGGGGAGTTCATCTCTCTCGCAGCTGCCTGCAGAGCAAGCTGACCTATGTGGGGATGGTGTGGGCAGAGGTGGTGCCGATGGGGCACGGTGTGGAAGCCCAGCCTTCTTCTAGCAGCGCTGGGGATCAACTTGGAGCAGCTGCGGGTGCTGAGGTAAGAGAGCAGTTGTCCGGGGCCAGTGTGGCATGGTCTCCTTTTTCGCTGGGCACTTCTGGGGCGTATCGGGCCAAGGAAGAGAGGGACATACCTGGTCACATGGACATTTAACAGGATTTTGTGGGAGTGACCAGGAAGAAGAAGAGGTGCAGGAGGGAGGCTGGGTTGATCTCTGGTACTGCACTGCACTGGGGTTGCCGATCTTGACTGCGTCCCCTCAAAAGGTCCGAGAAGATCCTCCCTCCTCCATAGTGGTACCCAATTATTTGGGTTTATTAGTTATCAATTTGTCTCGGGTGGGGTCTCCCCCTAGGCTCAGTTCATCAGAGCTTGGGGAAGAGTCCCATCTGACAGCTGTGGAGGATAGAGATTTTTGTTTGGAAAAACTGTTCGAATGACTGATTTTATTTTAGAATTTAGTAACTGTCCCAACACAAGCGACAACACCTGACTCTGCGCTAGCTCCTGATAGATCGCTCACCCTATAAAGACCCTCTTCAGCTCCCGTACCGTTGCGGAATCTCGTTTGGGACAACCGCCCTTCCTCGCGTTACTTCGCGCACACACTTATTCTATTCTCTGTTCACGATCTCTGGTTTTTGACTCCTTGCTTCGTTTTCTGACCACGTCCATGGATCCTCATTCCTGTCCTGTTCGCCGATCGACCAACCCTTCGCCTGTCCCTGGTTTTGAGAACTTGCCTCTTCCCTCAACTTCAGAAGAACAATGCTGCACTCGGGTTCAGCCGTCCTGGCTCCCTGTGTTCCGTGTGACAGTACCATTTTAGATTTAATAATGTTTCATTTTTTTAGATGTGTGTTGTATGAGTGTTTATGGTTTTTAATGACAGAGCAAAACCAGCGTGTAAAAGTTTGACATGGGTGCTTGGGTACTTTTGTTGCGGGTGTAATACACGTGTTTTAAACCTTGTATCTAAACTACTTTTAATGGTCAAGGGTTTTAAAGTCCCAAGTTCTTTTTGTCATAGTGGATATCTATATTTGTTGTTAAACTCGGTTTATTGCTCTTTGTATTAGTAAAATAAGATGTTTGAAGAAGTGAATAAGCTCTGTCATGTTTATGTTGAGAAATGTTTTTATGATGAAATGTTTGGATGTTATTTTGTTTTTCTGATTTGTGATGTGAAAGATTAGAGGGTTTACATTTACATTTATTCATTTAGCAGACACTTTTGTTCAAAGCAACGTACATCTCAGAAAAAGTACAAAAGGTACAATAGGGTTTAATTTTTGTTCTTATGGTATCGATTAAAGACTGTTCACAAAGAGTGGCAACATCTTTTAATTAGTTTCAGTATGATACTGTAATGTACCCTTGGCTGAGATAAGGATTAGGCCCCCAGTCAGATGAGGTCTGGGCCAAATGGCCCTGCTGGCCCTCCCCTCACAAAGTGTGTTTCTAGTGGAAGGCAGACATTTCACTCAGACATAATTGCAGATTGAGCTTCTAACATGAAACATAGCAATAAAATACATTTTCTTGTGGGATATGTATAAAAAAAAAAAACACACTTCATATCTTAAGAGCAAAAACTGTGTTAAGTACATTTATTATAGGGCCGTGACCATGGGATCTCATCTGCGTCAATTTCTATAATGAGGTAGTGCTGGTGCCACTACATGGATAATTAGAGTACACGATGTAGATTCTTCATGGCAATATATTTATTTAATTCACACAGCAAATAAATGATAAACTCAGCAAAACACATCTTTCCTGAGTGTCCCAGTTTGTATCCTGCTTTTAATATAGGTCTTAACCTGCATTAGCACTGTTGTTAACACCGTGAGAAAGAGGAAAAAGAAAACTTAGCTCACTGATCACATAACTAATCTGTGTACAACAGCTGAAGTAAATTAAATTATAAACATTATTTGACCACAGTCAGACTAAAGTCAGTCCGCGTGCCGCTGAAGTTTAGTCTCCAGAACTGATCCCTATAGAGGCCACTGGTGGTGCTGTTTCCCTTCTCACGCAGGAGAAGCAGTTTTCGGCAGTTTCTTCATTATTTCCTGAACCCAACGCTCTGACGAGTCAACACATATCTGACGCTTCTTAACTGTGTGCAGTCTGGAAAAGTAAGAAGACACACACACAAACTGAAACCACTTGTCCCAAGCAGGGTTGCAGTGAGCCAGAGCCTAACCCAGCAACATAGGGCATAAGGCTGGAGGGGGAGGGGACACACCCAAGACAGGACGCCAGTCCGTCGCAAGGCACCCCAAGCGGAACTTGAACGCCAGACCCACCAGAGAGCAGGACCCGGTCAAACCCACTGCACCAGTGCACCCCCACCCGAAAAATAATAAACACAAGTTTAAATGGTGCAGACAGGAACTGATGTAGACGACGAGGAGCTGCATTTGTGATATGTTCTTGTATTCTTCAGCATGACAAAAAATATTTAATGAGAAAGATTTTATATGTTTGCTGCAAAAATTAAAAAAAAAAAAAAAGAAAAAAACCAAAATTTAATGACCCGCGTTACTGTGTGTTTGGGCAGGAAGATTTGTTTATTGTAAATAGTTCAACTGTGGGTAAATTGTAAATAGAGGGATAAATCATTAGGCCAGTTTATGGGGAAACTAATGGGATGTCTGTCTGGTACTGTGTGGAAAAGAAAACCTGGGGGCGCTAAGCAGGCTGGGAAAGCTGGCTGGAGGTGCAGGTCCTTGAGGAAACGGGGTCCTCGGACTGAGAGTATTATTTCCCAGTGTGTCGGTTTTCTAATAAAATGTTCGAAATGAATGCTGCCTGTGCATCCTTCTTTGCCCCATCCGAACACAGAGTGCCATGCGCCACAAAAATATTACATGTATTACTCTTTCAAAATCACCTTACCGTGGTGGAGGGTTTGAGTGCCTGAATGAGTCCAGGAGCTATGTTGTCTGGGGCTATATGCCCCTGGTAGGGTCTCCCATATGGCAGACAGGTCCTGGATGACAGACGAGACAAAGCGCGGTTCAAAAACCCCTTATGAGGAAAAAATCAAGGCTTTCGTTTACCCCGCCCGGTATGGGGTCACCGGGGCCCCACCCTGGAGCCAGGCCTGGGGGGGGGGCTCGCATGCGAGCGCCTGGTGGCCAGGTCTATGCCCACGGGGCCTGGCCGGGCTCAGCCCGAAGCCATGACGTGGAGCCACTCTTCGGTGGGCTCACCACCTGCCGGAGAAACCGTAAGGGGCCGGTGCATTGTGATTTGGGCGGTGGTCGGGGCCGAGTGCCCGGCCGACCCAAACCTCGGGCGCCAACTCTGGTTTTTGGGACTTGGAATGTCACCTCACTGGCGGGGAAGGAGCCTGAGCTGGTGCGGGAAGTTGAGAGATACCGTCTAGATATAGTCGGGCTCACTTCCACTCACAGCTTGGGTTCTGGAACCACTCTTCTCGATCGAGGGTGGACTCTCCACTATTCTGGCGTTGCCCAAGGTGAGAGGCGGCGGGCTGATGTGGGCTTATTAATAGCCCCCCAGTTCAGCCGCCATGTGTTGGAGTCTACCCCGGTGAATGAGAGGGTCATCTCCCTACGCCTTCGGGTCAGGGAACGGTCTCTCACTGTCGTTTGTGCTTATGCGCCTAGCGGCAGTGTAGAGTACCCGGCCTTTTTAGAGTCCCTGGGGGGCGTGCTGGAAAGCGCTCCCACTGGGGACTCTGTCGTTCTACTGGGGGACTTTAACGCCCACGTGGGCAGCGACAGTGATACCTGGAGGGGCGTGATTGGGAGGAACGGCCTCCCTGATCTGAACCCGAGCGGTGAGTTGTTATTGGATTTCTGTGCTAGTCACGGTTTATCCATAACGAACATCATGTTCATGCATAAGGGTGTCCATCAGTGCACTTGGCACCAGGACACCCTAGGTCAGAGGTCGATGATCGACTTTGTAGTCGTTTCTTCTGACCTTAGGCCATATGTCTTGGACACTCGGGTGAAGAGAGGGGCTGAGCTGTCAACTGATCACCACCTGGTGGTGAGTTGGATTCGATGGCGGGGGAAAAAGCTGGACAGACCTGGCAGGCCCAAACGCATAGTGAGGGTCTGTTGGGAACGTTTGGCGGAGGCCCCTGTCAGAGAGGTCTTCAACTCCCACCTCCGACAGAGCTTCAACCAGGTCCCGAGGGAGGTGGGGGACATCGAGTCCGAATGGACTATGTTCCGCTCCTCCATTGTCGGGGCGGCGGTTCGGAGCTGCGGCCATAAGGTCTCCGGCGCCTGTCGCGGCGGCAATCCCCGAACACGGTGGTGGACACCGGAAGTAAGGGATGCCGTCAAGCTGAAGAAGGAGTTCTATCGGGCCTGGCTGGCTCATGGGACCCCTGAAGCAGCTGACAGGTACCGACGGGCCAAACGGAGCGCGGCTCTGGCAGTCGCCGCGGCAAAAACTCGGGCTTGGGAGGAGTTCGGTGAGGCCATGGAGGAAGACTTTCAGTCGGCCTCAAAGAGATTCTGGCAAACCGTCCGGCGACTCAGAGGGGGGAAGCGGTGTTCCACGAACACTGTTTACAGTGGAAGTGGTGCGCTGCTGACCTCAGCTGAGGATGTTCTCGGGCGGTGGAAGGAGTACTTTGAGGATCTCCTCAATCCCTCCGACACGCCTTCCGTAGAGGAAGCTGAGGCTGGGGACTCGGAGGGGGACTCGTCCATTACCCTGGCTGAAGTTGCTGAGGTAGTCAAAAAAACTCCTCGGTGGCAAGGCTCCGGGGGTGGATGAGATCCGCCTCGAGTTTCTCAAGTCTCTGGATGTTGTGGGGCTGTCTTGGCTGACACGCCTCTGCAGCATCGCGTGGAGTTCGGGAACGGTGCCTCTGGACTGGCAGACCGGGGTGGTGGTCCCTCTTTTTAAGAAGGGGGACCGGAGATTGTGTTCCAACTACAGGGGGATCACACTCCTTAGCCTCCCTGGGAAAGTCTATGCCAGGGTACTGGAAAGGAGAATCCGACCGATAGTCGAACCTCGGATTCAGGAGGAGCAATGCGGTTTTCGCCCTGGCTGTGGAACACTGGACCAGCTCTATACCCTCACTAGGGTGCTGGAGGGTTCGTGGGAGTTTGCCCAACCAGTCCATATGTGTTTTGTGGACCTGGAGAAGGCATTCGACCGTGTCCCTCGTGGCATCCTGTGGGGGGTACTTCGGGATTATGGGGTTCGGGGCTCGTTGCTACGGGCTGTTCGTTCCCTGTATGACCGGAGCAGGAGCTTGGTTCGCATTGCCGGCAGTAAGTCAGACCTGTTCCCGGTGCATGTTGGACTCCGCCAGGGCTGCCCTTTGTCACCGATTCTGTTCATTATCTTTATGGACAGAATTTCTAGGCGCAGTCAGGGAACGGAGGGTGTCTGTTTTGGTGGCCGCGAGATCTCGTCTCTGCATTTTGCGGACGATGTGGTCCTGTTGGCTTCATCAAGTCAAGACTTGCAGCGTGCACTGGGGAGGTTTGCAGCCGAGCGCGAAGCGGCGGGGATGAGAATCAGCACCTCCAAATCCGAGGCCATGGTTCTCAGTCGGAAAAAGGTGGATTGCCCCCTCCGGGTTAGGGGGGAGTTGCTCCCTCAAGTGGAGGAGTTTAAGTATCTTGGGGTCTTGTTCACGAGTGAGGGAAAAATGGAGCGGCAGGTTTACAGACGGATCGGTGCGGCGTCCGCAGTAATGCAGTCATTGTACCGGTCTGTTGTGGTGAAGAGGGAGCTGAGTCGTAAGGCGAAGCTCTCAATTTACCGGTCGATCTACGTTCCTACCCTCACCTATGGTCATGAACTCTGGATCATGACCGAAAGAATGAGATCGCGGATACAAGCAGCAGAAATGAGTTTCCTCCGCAGAGTGGCTGGGCGCACCCTTAGGGATAGGGTGAGGAGCTCAGTCACCTGGGAAGAGCTCGGAGTAGAGCCGCTGCTCCTCCGCATCGAGAGGAGCCAGTTGAGGTGGCTCGGGCATCTGTTCCGGATGCCTCCTGGACGCCTCCCTGGGGAGGTGTTCCAGGCTTGTCCCACTGGGAGGAGGCCTCGGGGCAGACCCAGGACACGTTGGAGAGACTATGTCTCCCGGCTGGCCTGGGAACGCCTTGGGGTTCCCCCAGAGGAACTGGAGGAGGTGTGCGGGGAGAGGGAAGTCTGGAGGACTCTGCTAGGACTGCTGCCCCCGCGACCCGGCCCCGGATAAAAGCGGAGGAAGATACTCTTTCAAAATATATTCAGAATAATAATACATTTCACCTTGTAAAATGCATATTTTAAGATGGAATTACAATAAACTTTACCAACTGGCTTATAGATTTCACTAAATTTTTTCTCATTCCATAAATCAAGTAATGGTATTACGACACACTTACATCACACCACGAAGAGGGCATGTCACATCTGTTTCCTCAAAGCTTGACACAGATTTTGCTGGAACTCTGGATTTCAACAATTCAGAGCAGCAAACTGGTGGATTATTGGCATCTGCAAATGAAACAACATTATAATTACTTTTCAAAAATCAGACATTGGTTTCTGCACCTCAGGAAAGTAAACTTCAGCTATTGTTTTCTTTTTAGTGCTGGTACCAAATATCAGTAACTGAACTTCTTCTGTTTAGCTGTGGCCCGAGAACAGATGAGACATTAAACGAAAATTTACAAGAAAGAAAATTATGATAAAAAGAACTGAGAGACTGAGAGAAACACGAGCTGAGCACCCAGGAAACAGAAGATGTACGTACTGTTACACAGCGTCAGGGACACTAGGGCGCCGAGGACGAGAGCAGCGACGCAGAGATGCTTCGTGTTGTCTGGTGGTCTCTTTCTGTTCAGCCCCGAGGTGAAGCTGTTCTGATCGTGGAGCCGTGGCCACCCACCTTTTATGGGTCCAGCAACCCCTGACTTTCCACAGTGGCCCACGTTTTTCGTCCTACGCTGCATCGCACGCGAAAGGGAAATCCCAGGGAAACTACTCCTGACCAAGGTTAAGAACTGGACATGTGTGGAAGAAAGTGACCTCACAGTGATATGGTGCTGCGGTTGATGCATTTTTATAACAAAGGACATCTTACTATCAGTTTAAAATTGTGTATATGACTCACTGCCCACCTTTCCTGTACATCTTCGCTTCTTTTAGAAATGACAGAAACATGCCATCACAGCAATTTCTTGTTAATTTTTGTTGATCCATGTTAGGGCTATTTGAATTTTTACTGAATCGTTTTGGTAATAACTCTAGTTCTGTTAATGTTTATTTAGTTGTAGTTGCTTGTTTCGTAATACGCTTAATAGAGAGATTGTTGATCATTGTATACAAAGAATCATAAATCCTCAGTGACTGCCTGGTTTGCCTATGGAACGTGGTCATTCTCTCTCATACTTCTGCTTTCTTTGACTAGGGTTTAACACTGCTCTCCTTCTTTCTGTCTGCTGTCCATTTAGCTGATTTACCTTGTTCTGTTTATGCTGTGGGGGGGGGGGTGCGACGGTGCAGCGAGTTTAGCCAATAGACCTCTGTGTAGTGGGTCTGGGGTCTGAGTCCTGCTTGGGGTACCTTCTGATGGACTAGCATCCTAGTACTCAGAGGCCTTGGGCTTGAGTCCCTGCTCCTGCCGTAGAAAGCTTGAGCAAAGCACATGGATTCTACGGTGAAAGTTACACAGCTCTATGAATGAACGAATGTAACACAGGGCTAATGCTGGTGCCTCCTAGCTTCTGGGCTGTGAGTTTTTGACTTGGGCTAGTCAGGGTGACATCACCCTGTTTCTGATGTCAGCCCATCGCCATGCAGTCACTAGAGGAAATAATATGTCACCAGTGTACTATTGCAATGCCACAAATACACACACATTTTCTGAACTGCTTGTCCCATACGGAGTCGCTCAACAGTGAATGAATGCCACAAATACCCATATATTTCCATGATACAGAGAGCTTCGAATCAGCTAATGGTATAGGGTTAGTTACTGTATTCACAAGCCTTTGATTCATATAGTAAATAGCTCCCTTAAAAGTCACCCAGCTCTTCAATCGGGTAAATTATTGTTACATTTATGATGTAATATTGTTAATTTTCATGAACAAATATGTCAAATAAGGGACAATGCTACCCACATTGATAAAATCCGTTACGGGTGTAGTTTTCGTAAGGTTATTGATGATGATTATTCTTCAGTAATCATCATGTTTCCCTCATTATTTTGCTTTTTCCTTTAATCTGTTCTTACCTTTATATAACTTTCACTTCCTGAATGATGGTGTCTGGACTTGTCCATTTTTTTTCTGAATTTCTATTGCAACACACTTAATCCTGAATTGCTATCTTCTAAGTGTAATCTTGTGAGATGCTTTAGCCACTCCGACAGCACCCCAGACTGTAACAACATTCTTTATTCCGAAGAGCCATTGCAAGAGTCTACATGTGTATATCTTATGACAGCGAGTTTTCAACTTTTTGCACTCATAACTTGGCTGAAAAATCAAAAAAAATTTGCAAGTCTGCAATTATGTTTCTCTTTCTCCTAATGTATTGCACAAATTGTATTTTTTATGAGATGAACATTGCTTTGGAGAAAAGTGTCTGCTAAATGAATAAATGTAAATGTAAATGTATGATTTTACAAAGTGTAATTTATGAATTTCCTTACATTTTAACACTATGTTGTAAAAGTATGATATATATATATATGCTGTAATTGTTTTCCAATTTCCTTTGACAATATCCAAAATCCCTCTCATTAAATGCTAACATCCTGAACAACACAACCACCTCCTAGCAAACAAGCGACACCCAGCGTATGCCCCCTGGAGGGTCCCATCATGTCCCCTTTTGGGGGAAGGTCCAGAGGACATTCGTTGGACAACTTTGTTACTAAGACAAATAAAGGAATCCCCCAAATGTAAGTCATTATAATAAAGCTCCATTAGGATGTCAGAGGATGTCTTCAGGATATCCTCAATATGTTTCTTTCTAGCACTGGGCTTGGTAGTTCTGTATATGTGTCTGTGCATACATTTGATGGAAAATACGCAAAGACAGTAATCTCTTGAATTATGTTAAATTTCTATGAATAATTTTTAAATTATTCATATATTAAAATTGTGATAAATCACTGAATTATGCAATTCGAAACTGAGGCTACATCAGGTGAATAGCTCCGCAGTGTGCAATACTGGAGGACTGACATTTGACTGTTTAGCATTTAGCTTAACAATCCTTCTCAGTCCTTGTCTTCTCGTGGTTAAAAACTTTCAAAGGAAGGTAAGAATTGTTTATTAATTAATTTATTAATGAGTCACCAAGAGGATTTGTAGTGGATCAACAATGGATAGATATTTTTGCCTTTAGACCTGACAAAATGTTGCCAGAGTTCCTGACATGATCCACACAGGCCTGGAAAAGTGCACGATTTTTGATTGTACCTTAAAAAATTTGTAAATTTTAAATTGGTCTTGAAAATAGATATTTTCCATCAAAAGCGCTTAATTATCAAATCAAATCCTTCCAAAATGAAAGTTAATACAGAAATGCCGGCTAGTATGATTGTCCCAGTATTAATAGAATTTCATCACTCTCAGTACAGCTGTACATTTCTACAATCACAGAGTACAATTTTTTTGAGAAATGAAGAGCAAAAACCGATTACTTTTTTACTATTTTCTGTGTAATCTTTCTGCTTTTATATATGTTCATTGAGTTCCCTTATGTACAAGATGCACGGAGATGACAGAGTGTCACGCCCCACACCAGACCCCAGCAGATCATTCCTGCACACCTGCATGGAGTTCAAGTCCAGCATGAAGGTGTCGTGACCCATAGCGGCAATACCCGTATAGGCCAGAGAAGGCGCCACTCGGTGCCACTTAGTGCCATGCACCCAGACCCCTGCACCTGTTCATAATCTGGTCATTAGTGGAGCATGAAAGGAACAAACGACTGAGGCTGGATCCCGACTCTTCATCATCGTCGCGACTCTTAATCATCGTTTGATTGTGATTTCCTAGTGAACCTAATTACGCACCTATTTCCCAAGTCTTGCCCCATATGTGTTTATTTTCCAGCCAAGTTTCAAATTTATTGTCATAGGTACAAGTACCCTGTACAAGTATCACGAAATTCTTATTGAATGCTTCTCCACAGACTATAGGCAAAGACAAAGACAATAGAAATACTGCACAAAACAAAACAATGACACTGACGATGACAGTGAGTAATGCAATAGTAATAACCATAATACCAGTTGACAGCCAGAGAACTTGGAACGTGAGGATGAGAATGCGAATGCTTGAAGTGGCAGTGTAATTTACCAGTGTGCTTGGGTGGAGCAGTCCAACTCTAGTTACTAAAGGTGGCATATTGGTTAGTCTTGTATACTCTTACAGCAGTGGGGTAAAAGCTATTCCTGTACCTAGCGGTGCGGGTTCGAATAGAGCTAAGCCGTTTTGCAGATGGTAGGGAAGAGAAAAGTGCCTGTGCAGGGTGACTATGGTCTCTCACGATGTGCATCGTCTTTCTGAGGCAGCGTGTGATGTAGGTGTCCTCGACTGCTGGTACTTGTGTGCAGATGGTTTCCTGAGCTATTTTGACCACCCTCTGTAGGGCTTTCTTGTCCTGTATGGAGCAGCTGCCACCCCAGGATGTAATACACCCTGTGAGGATGGACTCCACAGCACACCTGTAGAAAGTGGTGAGGACTGTAGTGGACATCCTGAATTTCTTCAGACGCCTGAGGAAGTAGAGGCGTTGATGGGCCCGAATTTCTGTCTTGTTAGCGTTACTCCTGCCTTTTGTGCTCCAGCCCGGTATTTTGACACACCTCCGTATTCAATCCCACTCATAGATTCGTGTTTCACTTTTCATCCCTTGTGAAAATACTATGCATGTCTCTTTGTCCCGCGTTCGTCGTTTCTACACTGTACTTTGCAGTTTGCACTGTGCACGTCTAAATAAATTCTCCACGTGGGTCATTATAGCATTATTGTACTTTTCGTTCATGTTCGAACATTACAGCAACACCCCCCCCTCCATGTCGGACTCGTGTCCAGATGTGACAAAAGGCAGCAGCAGCACCCACTCATTTTGTGGAATCTCATAGAGACACAGTTTTTACACAGATCAGAATGGATTACCATCCAAGGTGTCTGGTTCCACAGTGTCCAACTTGACAGATAAAAAATTTTCTCCATTCATCATTTCTGCTAATTAAAATCTTTATTCAGTAAATAAATCCTAAAAACTGTAATGCCAATAATGAAATCTAATGCACACAGAGTCTGAAATTACTTGTCCTGAGCCAGGTCACGGTGAGCCTCAGCCAAACCCAGCAACACAGGGCGTAAGGCTGGGGGCGGGGTTACTTTTCTGCGAGGCTATATCACAAAATTTACACCAAATTACATTTTATATTCATTCATTTAGCAGACACTTTTCCCAACAGTGACTTACAGTGACTACTATGCCTCTGGATGTGGGAGGAAACCAGAGCAATAAAGAAACCCATGCACAACAAGTAAACTCCACACAAACTGAGAGGGGACTGAACCCATATCCTCTTATACCATCCAGGTGATACGACACAATTATATAGATCATTTGGTATTGGGTAAGTTTATGTAACTTTTATAAAATTAGGAGAGAAATTGTTCTAAAAGACATGGTTCTGAGACCTTTCTTGAATGCTATGAGGGATTCAGCACTCCTGAAGGAAACAAGAAGTTTATTCCACCACACTTGAACCAAGAACAAGAAATTTTTCATTTTGGACCTGCCATGAGTGAGAACACCATGCGACCAGGATGACAGCGATCTTACTGCTAACATAGTGGTATAGTGAGTAGCGCTGCTATCTCACAGCAAATGGGTGGTGCAAGAAGATGTGGGTTCAATCCCTGCTCAGTCTTTGTGGAGTTTGCATGTTGTGTCTGTGTGTGTTTCTTTTGGGTGCTCTGGTTTCCTCCCACACTCCAAAGACAGGAGGTTCAGGTTCCCCCGTAGTGTGTGAGTGACAGAGAGAGTGCGTCCCGCTGATGTATGGATGAGTGGCCCAGTGTAAGTAATGTATCCAGCAGTGTAAGTCACCACGGTGAATAATGTGTGTGGGCTGATAACACTACATAGTATCCATTGTAAGTCGCTTTGGAGAAAAGCATCTACTAAAAAAATGTACTGGTATGCAGGAATTGTTGAAAAATGGCAACTAAAAATATTTTGAATTGTTGAATGAACACTGCTCCACTAAACCTGCCTCCTGAACTTTTGTTTACTCAGCATTATTTCACATTGGAGGGAATCAACTACTAACTTCATAAATGTATATGAAACACAACATTCTGGTTGTTAGAAGCCCTTGATCATGTGATCTATTCAGCTTCAGTTCATGAAACTGATTTTTCATCATAGTGAATAATAATGAGAGCACACATAACTTGTGTCTTTATCAGTATATATTTATTTCATTTGCACAGCAAATTAACGATAAAACCTCAAAAGATCCATATTTTCTGAGTGGCCTAGCTTATAACTTAATTTTGATACTGCTTTTTGAATACTCATGGATTTTTTCATTAACATCCTGACAAAAAAGAAATAAAAGCTTAGTAAACAAACTAACATCAGTGTACAGAAGCTGCAGTAAATTCAGAACATTATCACAATCAGGGAGAAGTCAGTGCGCGTGCTGCAGTTTTGTCTCCAGAAGTAATTCCTGTAGAGGCTGCTGGAGGCGTTGTTTCCCTTCTCACAGGTTAGGCGGTTGTCTTCACTTTCTTCATTATTGTCTGAACCCAAGGCAGTGACGGGTGCGCACATATCTGCTTCTTTACTGTGTGCAGTCTGGAAAAGTTAAAAAAAAAAAAAGTTTAAATGCTGCAGACAGGACTTGATGCAGAAGATGAGGAGCTGAATTCTGGATGGAAACACTCCTGGTTTTACTCGTGGGCGGTTGCATTCTTTAACATGATAAATAACAGTCGATGGCAAAGATTTTAGATATCAACTAAAGAAACCAAAAACACACACATTTTCGGAACCGCTCGTCCCATACGGGGTCGCGGGGAACCAGAGCCTACCCGTCAACACAGGGCGTAAGGCCGGAGGGGGAGGGGACACACCCAGGACGGGACGCCAGTCCGTCGCAAGGCACCCCAAACGGGACTCGAACCCCAGACCCACTGAAGAGCGGGACCCGGTCCAACCCACTGCGCCCCCCGGTAGAAACCAAAAACCTTTTTTTAAAAAAAACTAATGTTTTCATTTGTATTACACTTGAAGTAGTAATTGTGAAATCTAATAATAGATGCATGTTTTAAGACGGCGTTCAAATTTTACCTGCTTATACATTTAACTCATATTTCCTTGTTCCATGAATCAAGTTATGGTGTAATGACTCACTTACATCACAGCACGAAGGAGGCATCTCTCATCTGTTTCCTGAACGCTTAACACCGATTTTGCTGGAACTCTGGATTTGAACAATTCAAAGCAGCAAACTCCTGCTTCACTGCCACCTGTAAATGAAACAACATTATAATTACTTTTCAAAAATCAGACATTGGTTTCTACACCTCAGGAAAGTAAACTTCAGCTATTGTTTTCTTTTTAGTACTAGTACCAAATATCAGTAACTGAACTTCTTCTGTTTAGCTGTGGCCCAAGAATAGATGAGACACACAAGCATCGTCTGAACTGCTTGTCCTGAGCAGGGTCGCTGCGAGCCGGAGCCTAACCCGGCAACATAGGGCGTAAGGCTGAAGGGGGAGGGGACACACCCAGGACGGGACGCCAGTCCGCTGCAAGGCACCCCAAGCGGGACTCAGACCCTAGACCCATCGGAGAACAGGACCCGGTTCAACCCGCTGCGCCACCACCCCCCCCCCTCAGATGAGACACTAATCCAAAATTTACAAGAAAGACAGAAAATGACAATGAAAACATCTGAGAGAAGAGAGACTGAGAGAAACACAAGCTGAGCACCAGGAAACAGAAGATGCACGTACTGTAACTCAGCGTCAGGGAGACGAGGGCGCTGAAGATGAGAGCGACGACGCAGAGGTGCTTCATGTTGTCTGGTGGTCTCTTTCTGTTCAGTCCTGAGATGAAGCTGTTCTGATCGCGGAGCCGCGGCCACCCATCTTTTATGGGCCCTCCAGCCTCCGACTTTCCACGGTGACCCACGTTTTCTTCTTACGCTGCATCACACACGAAAGGGAAATCCCAGGGAAACTACTCCTGGTCAAGGTTGGAAAATGGACTTGTGTGGAAGGAAGTGACTTCACAGCAATATGGTGCTGCGGTTGAGCTACTTTTAGCACCAAGCGGCAACCTCTCGTGCATCGCTACACTTTTCTAAGCAGTGTCACACTTCGTTCTGTGTCATTGATACGTTTTTATAACACAGCACCGCTTGCACGTCGGTCTAAAAATGTTTATTTCTCACGGCCCATTTTTATATTTTATTGTAAATCTCTGCTTCCTTACAAATGACAGTAACGTGCTGTCAAACCAGTGAATGAGAGTGTTATATGAAATTCAAGTTACGTTAAAAGCTGACTTTGTCACTTTTACCGTAGCTGCATTTAAGAGATTGTCAGTACATTCCATAAACGTTATTAAATAAAACATTCCATAATTACTCAGCGACTGAAAGGTTTGTCTGTGGAATATAAGGATTCTCTCTTATGGCTCTGCTTTCTTCGACTGGGGTTTGACGCTGCTCTCTCGTTCTTACTGTCTGCTTTCTATTTCACTCAGTTCCGTGTCTGGTGATGCTGTTTTTGTTAGTGTGACAGACTATCACCAAGGCTGCACTATTATGGTCCACATGAATTTACAATCTGGAATGTCGATGCAATAAAGAGAAAGAGGTGTTTCATCTTCTGAAAAAGAAACAAAAATAGTTATTGCATGACTATAAGAAACCCATATCTCTTCCGTGTTACAAAGAGTTCATAAGCAGAAGGTAGTACAGGTGTTAGATACCTATTCCTCGCATGCAAAGGCTTTGGGTTCAAGTCCCTGCTTCTGCTGTAGTGCCATGAGCAAGACACCTGAATTCAACAATGAAAGTCACCCAGGTCTATGAATATATGAATAACTCTATGTTGCTCATTGCACAAACCTAATATTGTAATTTGCATTGGAAAAAAGTGTCAGACCTAAATAAAAACAGCAGTGTCTACTGAATGCTGATTCTACTAAATATGAAACTACACTTATGGCAAGTAAATTAGGACAAGGGTAGTACAGCAGGTAGCGCCGGTGCTTCACAGCTCCTGGGCCGTCACTTTTGGATGCAGGTTCGAGCTCCGCTCATACTGTGCGGAATTTGCAGTTTCTCTCCATGTTCAAGTAAACTTCCCCTGCGTGCTCTGGTTTCCTCTCAGAAGACAAACACAAGGGTTTCACATGGATTTATAACTCAAAATTGCCCTTAATGTGTGAATGTGAGTAAATGTCTGTATGTGTGTGTGTGTGTCTCTATGTGTTGGGTTGCTCATTGTGTGAATGTAGGGATGCTCAGGACAGTGCATAGCATTGCACGTCACTGTGGACATAAGTAAATGTTAAAAATTTCTTTGATTTGCTTTTGAGAAAAATGTCTACAGAAGGAATATGTGTAAATTTGAAGGTCATCACCAAACAGGAATGAACAGCTTGAGATCCGGCTCACAAGGGGCTACCTAGTAGAAGTGTGGATCTCAAAGTGTTGCTTTCTGACAAGTCACACTTGTACATTTCCATAGGATAAACTACCTTTTTTGTGACGAAATGTGTGTTTTGTGATTTTGATCGATTTCAGGGTCACAGAGACCCCCCATCCTTGGCCACGTTGTGTAGCTATAAGAAGCATACTAATATTGCTGCACCACTGTTTAGTAATACTAATGCATGTCACACCCTCCACCTCGACAACGAGGAGCACCTGCGGCCAATCAGGGGCAGGGCACAAAAAAGGACATCCTGGAGCGCAGGAAGATGCGGAACCTCGTTCAGCCTTACTCTTGGAGGCTTTTGTTGTGGTATTAGCACACGTCTGCAGTTTGTTCATTATATCTTGAACCCACGTCTTGTGCTTCTAGGATCATTTTGCTTACCTCTTCCCTGACCTCCTTGTCCTTGTTCCTGTTCCTCAACCCTCCTTCTCCTGAATCTTCTCACCCTCTTCGTCTCCCTCGACCCATTGCCTGTTCTTCGATTCATGGTTTCCGGATTCTCCTCACGACGTCTGTTCCTCGGTGACCTTCACTAGTTTCCTGACCACGACTTTCGGATCATCCCCTCATCCAGTGCACCTCTGCACTGCACTTGGGTCTCATGACCCACTTCCCAGACGGAATCATGACAATGTATTAAGTCCGTTCCATCCGTCAAATCTTTATTCATTTCATGAAAAGTCCCGGCAACACAGCAGCATACAGGTAGAGAAAGTATACTGAGAAAATATAAATATGTCCAAGCACACAGAGCAAGGACTCAAGGTCAAAATGCTAGAATATATCACAAATACAATCACACGGGACTTTCTAATAACTCCCACATGAGTGACCAGACTTTCCAGAAGTCCTTTGAATTGTCATGCAAATCAAATCTTAATTTCTCAGTTGAAAGAAGTTTAAACACTTCAGATATTCATACACTTTCAGAGCAAACTTCTGGTCTAGACCACCACAATATCACATTATATTTCCTTGCCAACTATGCAAGAGTAATCAGCCTATATACCGTGAAGACATCAAAGAAACTAGGCTGTGATTTAACAAGGAAATGGGTGAAAGTGCCATCGAGTCCTACTCACAGCGACCACTTGTGTGGTTTCCAAGGCAAGGGAGGAACGGAAATGATTTTTCAAGGTTTTTTACTGTGCATGTCTGAGGGTTGCAAACAGGGAGAGAAACAGGCAAACACATCATCACCCTGAGCTGGTCTCAAACCCCACATTCACGAGTTGTAATGCAGAAGCTGTGCCACCGAGTCCCAAGCAGAGAAAGATCAAACTTCATGAGTCTGTTTCTTTGTGTTTATATCACTTCATGCTGTTGCATCAAATGCATTATCAAGTCCATTGTGGATTCTGCACTGGAGTTCCAACCTTTATGTTATATATCTCTTAGTATATGACTTGATTTGTTGCTCACAGTAGATACCTTTAACAATGTGCAAATGACAAAACTGAAATTGAAATGCGTGCTGATGAACATGTATCATGTCTAAATGTTTTCACCTGTTCTTGCCCTACATTTATCTTGAGTTGTGCTCCACTTTTGAATGAAAATTGGCTGCCAAATGAAAACAGTATTTGCTATTTCATGAGAGGCCTGGAATCACATCATCTGTTCTTGTATCCCTCGCCACCATAAGACAAAGGTTGCTCTGGTCTAATGCCTTTCACAGAATAATCAAAACACAAACATGATGATTTTTTATGAGAATATATTTATTTCATTCACATAGCAAATACAAGAAAAACCCAGTGAAAATTCTGTCTTTTCTGAGTCTCTGAGCTTATATTGCAGTTTAACTTTTATAAATATTAATATGCCGGCAGAATGAAACCAAAGAATTTATGAACTAATTAACATCAAGAAGATTTTAATTTCAATGTACAGGAACTACAATATCTTCAATAAATGGATTCAGTTTAGAAAATGTAAATCCGCATGTCACTGGAATTTTTTTGGTTTTTGTAACTGAAGCTTTTAAAGGCCTCTAGGGGGCTTTCGCTGTGGCATTAGCAGGTGTCTGCAGTTTGTTCATTATATCTTGAACCCAGGTCTCGGAGGGGTACACGCATCTCTCAGATTTCTTTACTGTGTGAAATCTGCAAAAGTAAGAACCGCAAGTTAAAACGATGCACACAGAGGATATGGAGCTGGGCTGGTGTTAGTCATGCAAGAGGTGTTGTGGTTGTACACTTTGACATGCTAAATAAGGAGGCGTAATCAGCATTTTTATAAGGTACCTGTTGACCAAGAACATAAAAATTGTATGTGTAATGATATACTCTTATAAAATGATAATACTATAATGAAACAAATGAATACATTTTTTCACTTTGAAGTCGAACATTTTACCAAATAGCCTGTTTATGCAATCAGTTAAGTTTTCCTCATTCAATAAAGAGAAGCTATGATAGAATGGCTAATTAATAACCACTTACATCACACCCCGAATGGGGCATCTGTGATCTGTCTCCTCAAAGTGTGTCACTTTTTTCACCGGAATTCTCGATTCGAAGAATTCGAAGCAACACTTCTCTGGTCCGTTGGTGTCTGCAAATGAAATGTTATTATTACTTCGTAAAAATCGAACGTTCGTTTGTACAGCTCGAGAACACACACCGCTGTTTTGTTTGCGATATTGACATGAACAGTTCAGGTTTTCGCTATTTACTCAGATGTGGCCCAACAATCCAGAGCTGAGAGACTCAACAAGTTCGTAAATGTGAAAAAAATTCAGAAAGAAAGTAGTGAGAGAAAAGAGATGGAGAGAAACACAAGCTGAGCACCCAGGAAACAGAAGATATACGTACAGTGGCTCAGCGTCAGGGAGACGAGGGCGCCGAGGATGAGAGCGACGACGCAGAGATGCTTCATGTTGTCTGGTGGTTTGTTCTGTTCAGTCCCGAGGAGGTGCTGTTCTGATCGTGGAGTCGAAGTCACCCATCTTTTATAGGCCCTCCGGCCGATGATTTTTGCTGGCAGTTCACTTTTTCGGAAAACCGCTCCATCACGTGTGGAAGGGAAGTCCCCGGGAAACTACACTGGGTCAAGGTTGGAAACTGGACCTGCGGCACTAGGAAATGAATTTGTAGTGAAATGGTACATGGTGAGATACCTTCAGCATCACGCAGCATCTCCTCATGCATCAATTTACTCTTTTAACCAATATCTCACTTGATTGTGTGTTGTTCAGATTTTTCTATTGTATAAGTTCTATGTGCCAACCTAGAATTGTGCACATGAGACATTGTCCTGCTCATTATGCAGCTACACATGTGATGTGCTGTACACTGGTTCAAATGGGGGAATGTGGCAAATTGACTGTACTCTAGAATCATGTGTCTACATCCAAATCTCTCCTTCTGTTGGTGTAGTGACTCTTTGTCTTGTTCTCTAATATGTATGTTGCTTTGGAGAAAAGCGTTTGCTAAATGGATAAATGTCACTGTTAACAATATTCGTAAAAATTATGAGCTGCAGTTACTTCAGAAATGACTGGGGAGAAAAATCAACCTGGTTTGGCTTGAATTTCAAATAAGGGGGGAAGTGAGTCCAAAAGAGGTGTTTTAAAACCCTTCCTAAATGTGGAGTGAGATTCAGCACTTCCGAGTGACAAAGGGAGGTCATTCAACCACATCAGAGCCAGAACCGAAAACCTTTGTGCTTTTGATTTTGGACCTCTTGTACGTGAGACCACCAATCAGGCAGAGGAAGAATAGCGTAGCAGTGTGGTTGGGGTGTAGTGAGTGATCAGGTCTTATACATATTGAGGAGTAGAATCTTACATGGTTTTGTAGGTCTTAACCAGAGTGTTGAGTTTGATCCAAGCGGCTATAGGAAGCCAAAGCAGAGTGATGAGGAGGGGTGATACATAGGATTGCTTTGGCAGGTGAAATATGACTCATTCAGCACCGTTCTGTATCAGCTGGAGAAGTTTGATGGCAAAGTTTGATAGAAGGCCAGATAGGAGAGAGTCACAGTAGTTCATGCAGGATGTCATCATGGTCTGGACAAGGAGTTGCGTAGAGTTTGTAGGGCGATAAGGGCGGATCCTGCGGGTGAGAGAGACGAAATAGGGGAATTATAAAAAAATATTAGAAAAATCATTAATTATTATTAACTGCAGTTAAGAGCAGTTACTAAATATCCATATAATGAATGGTTAGGGCGCAAGATCCGCTCCAGAGCTCAATAGCACTCAGCTAGAGCACATCAGCATGAGATTTGTGCTTTAAGTAATACATAATAGTATTATTCAGCATAGACTTTTTTGTGCAGATCAAATAGAACAGAGAAGCTTATGATTTTTTACTGGAGTTAAGGGCCTCAACTGAAACTTGAACCAACAACCATTTGGTTATATGATCCTTAACTACTACACCACTTTCAGACAAGAGAGCCATACTGAGGTTTTTCTAGAAGGTTCTGCTTGTTAATTTTGCAGATTGTGCTAAAAAGTTATTTGTAAGAAGGTTGCCATAATTTAATGTAATTATTTTGTCATGCATATTTATAACATTGTTCATAATTTGTCTAACCTTTCGCAAAGAGCAAAATTTTCATAAAAATTCTGCCATTTTTTATAAATATAAACACTTTTATAATTTGTAAGATAGAGTTCAATATTTAAAATGAACTGTTTCATATTATAGGTGGGGGCGCAGTGGCGCAGTGGGTTGGACCAGGTCCTGCTCTCCAGTGGGTCTGGGGTTCGAGTCCTGCTTGGGGTGCCTTGTGACAGACTGGCGTCCCGTCCTGGGGGTGTCCCCTCCCCCTCCGGCCTTACGCCCTGTGTTGCCGGGTGGGCTCTGGTTCCCCGTGACCCTGTATGGGACAAGTGGTTCTGAAAATGTGTGTGTGTTTCATATTATTTTAAGCTCAGGGATGTCAGGGAGGGAATGAGAGTTTGATAAAATCAAGTTATGGTTTGTATTTTATACCTCAGCTGAAGTCAAAATGTGTCATGTGCCTTATCAGTTTATTATCTTAAAACCACTGAAATACTGGTGTTTGTACATGAGTGCTGGAGCTTTGAATGCAAAATGGCATCAGAAATTGACATATGAATTCAAACTGGCACACATTTTAAATATTAACTTTGCCTATGGGCGAAACTGTAAGTTGCTTTGAATGAAATGGTCAACCAAGAACTGAAATAACCTTAGTAACGAGGGACAGCAGGTAGCTTTGTGGCTTGTGTCATCACCTTACAGTTGGAAGGTCCCGGGTTTGGTTTCCCGCTGCAGCTAAATTACCCTTGATCATGGTACTTACCCTAAGCTGCTTCAGTGAAAAAAAATCTAACCACTGTATAAATACATAAATACTCATAAACGTCATACCCATCACTGAAAGAGTTCTTGGAGAAGGGTATCATCTTAACAAAGTTAATGTTGTAATTGAAGTCTCTGTCTCGTAAGAGACCATGAGGTGTATTGCGCTGTCAATTTCTGTTAAATCAGCTTTACACATTAAATTTACTCTTCTAGCAGACACTTTTCTACAAAGCTACTTACAGTTATTTACCCATTTATACAAGTGGGTAGTTTGACTGGAGCAACTTAGGATATGTACCTTGATCATGGGTAGTATAGCTGGGGGTGGGATTCAAACATGTGACCTTTGGGTATAAGGTAGCAGCTCTACCCATTACACCACCAACTGTCCCAGCTAAAGCTGGGCTGGGAACCTGTAACCATTAAATCCAAAGGCAACAGCCTTAACCGCTACCCTACCAACTGTTCCATGGCCCTTTCCACCTTTTCTCCACACCACGCACTTCACACTCAACCAAGACACCCATGCAAATCTCACCACGTTATTTTATGCACTTGTGCATCTGACACACCTGTCAGTACAACCCAAAGAGCTTTACAGTTCAAACTTTTATTACACTTATTTTCCAAATCAGTTCACCTCCCTTTTCTGAAAATCTCAGAGTCAAAGGTGCATCAGCAGAGCCTTGCAGGTTTCACTACTCATACTCCCTTTCTCAGTATGTCTGTTTTATCAAATCGTTTTGTGTAAATCACTTTTTCATTATGTCTTTTCTTTCCCTATTTATAGCACTTAGACTAACCGGTTTATCCTTCTGTATTTTATCCTTTTTTATTGTTACATTGCTTAGCTAACAGTTTTATCCCGAGCGTCTGAAAAATATACATTGTGACCTGGTGAGACAACCAGAGCAGGGCTGCATGTGATGGAGATCATCAAGGACCTGCCAGATTTAATAAAGATCATGTTTACCAAGACAACATGGGTAGTTTGGGGGTTCATATGTCATATACTGCTGTACTACCCATAATCAAGCTACTTATCCTGAATTGCTCCAGTAAAATTACCCAGCTGTATAAACAGGTAATTAGTTGCAAGTCAGGGTGGCAAGGTGACCCAACAAGTAGCGTCGCTGTCTCACAGTGCCTGCGTGCGTGGTGCTAGAGGACATAGGTTCCATCCCCGCTCAGTCTGTGTGGAGTTTGCATGTTCTCTCCGTCTCTGTGTGGGTTTCCTCTGGTTTCCTCCCACAGTCCAAAGACATGCTGTTCAGGTTGAGTGACAGAGAGAGTGTGTTCTACTGATGTATGGATGAGTGACCCAGTGTAAGTAGTGTATCTAGCAGTGTGAGTGTAAGTCACCATGGTGAATAAGGTGTGTGGGCTCAAAACACTACATAGGGTTCACTGGAAGCTGCTTTGGAGAAAAGTGTCTGCTAAATAAATAAATGTAAGTCACAACATTAAAGTCGCTTTGGAGAAATGCATGAGTAAATGTGTATATGGTTGCGAAGCTGGGATTCTATTATCCCTGGCTTTTTTTCCTCGTCTTATAATGAAAACGAATTTTTTGTTGGCTTGTATTACAGGACCAAGTCTCCAGTTTCCATCAAGGCTACTCTAACGTTTCACTGGTACCGTAACTGCATACTTCAATGTTGTTTAATGCCTTTCTCAAAGGTACTGAATCTGCAACTTGAACTTACAGCTTTCAGCTTAGTAATCTTTTAACCACCATACAGCCGACTGAAATATTTAGTATTTGCCCCATTAGCCCATTTACATGCTTTCTAGTGCCATGGTCAGTTCTACACCTTAGACTCCACAAAGGTGGTTCATGCAGGCAAATCCAGCAAACCTGCATCATCAGTCACCTTGAAACCCTCACCTAACCACAACCAGGGGAGGGATGAGCACTTGTATGAGAAAGAGCAGCATTCAGCTGTTGTGTGGTTACCGGCCTACATGCTCTGTGCCCACTGCAAGTACGGCGGCTTTAACGCGAAACGTTTCCGGGGTGGAGGGAATGGTATCGGTGGTGAAAATTCTCGGTAAAAAAAAAATCCAAATGACGTGATGTCATCTATCTTCCCACACGTAAAGGTCACAAAGTGCCCAGAAATGAATGCATACTTTCATGCAAAAGACTCCAGCTTGAGAGTTAAAATTCAAGCATTAATATGAACATGAACGGTCATCAGAGCATTGCAAACTGTGGGGGGGGGGGGGTTCAGTCCAGTATTCTTCCTTACATAGTTCTAATTAAATTGCACTTCTTAATTATGTGAAAAATTACTCTTTTCACTTGGTTTTTGTGGTTGTTAAATACCTTGATTGCGCAACCCAGTGTCATAACCAAGTGTGAAACCCTTTGTCTTTTAACTCTTTAGCAATTTACCAACTTCTGTATCGGTAACGAGAAAAATTCAGTTCTAAACCTCTGCTAAGAAGAATCATCACATTGACACGAAACTCACACTACCGACACGCCGCACTGTAGGGACCATGTTGACTAGTTTGTGTTTTCTTCAGTCTGGAGCAAACATGGTGCTCAGCAATTCTTGCATTTCGGTTTCATGTGACCACAAAGTGCTCTGCCGATCTTTAGGTGTTTTTCTGCAAACTCTGCACATTTTGTAGATGCAGTGAGGTCTTTGGTGTTTGGTCTTTCTTCCTAGCACCCTGCCGTGAGGTGCAGTGAAGAGCTCTGTGTGTTGCACCTTCTCTCTAGGTGGTCTCACGGTCCCTCAGCAGTTGCCTCCTGGTCCAGCTGATCTGTGTACAGTGACTGCCCTCTCTAGATAGTGTGTGTGTGTGTGTGTGTGTGTGTGTGTCATACACCCCCTTTCCTTCCTTTACCACTAACTGGGGCAGCTGATTGCATAGTAGGTAGTACTGCTACCTAAAGGTTGCACATCTGAATCCTGCCTATTTCTGCGGTACCCTTGACCAAGGTGCTTGCCCTGAATTACTGTAGTGAAATTGTAAGCGATTGGAGAAAAATTAATAAATCAATAAATGTAACTATGACTGCCCTTAGTGATCAAAGTAATATTAATAGCCATAGATTTGTTTTGATTATTAATTCCTAATTTCTAGTCATTTATTTATATGTGTGCAAAGATAGAGAGAGAGAGATAAAGATTACATTTAGTGTTCAGTCTGCAATAAAGATGTAATGGCGACTGGAATAGGATGAACAGAAAGTAATGATTAAAAATACAGAAATTTAGGAAAAAAGTTGTTAACCCTTACTGTACTGTCATGAGAAAATCTTTAAGAGACAGTAAAGGTGAAGGACATCATGGGAATGTTCACACATAGAGTAGATGGACAGTGGGTATCAGAAGTCTCCACACTGAAACTGAAACTGCAACTTTAAATTTGCATTTGCATGTATTCATTTAGTAGATGCTTTTCGCCAAAGCGACGTACATCTCATAGAAAATACAATGTGTTCATGACGTTAACAGAAAGAGACACTTAGATGCAGACGTGTGAGTCTTAAGTACAGTTTCTTTCCACCATATGAACCAATGTTCATCACACGAGTAGTTACATTTTACATTTACGTTTATATTCATATATCATACATATATTATTTATATTCATTTAGCAGACGCTTTTGTCCAAAGCGACGTACATCTCAGCAAAAAGTACAATTTATGCCTTACATTGAGAGAAGGAGACATAGCTACAGACATGAAAGTCTTGAGCAAACCTAGTTGTTCCCTACCACTTGCCGCACCGAGGTTCATCGTTCGAGTAGGCATTTTATCATAAAATCCACAATTCCTGATCCAACTTCAGTTGATTAAAAGCTGGAATCAAGACAAATAATGTCTACTTTTTCCACCTTGTAATTAACAATTAAGCTCAGAAACCAAGGAATCATTATTAAGAAAAGCTGGGAAAAAGCTTTGTTTGAAAAATACCTTGGTTAAATACGTACAGACGCCTTTTATAACTGGGGATGTAATTGGATAGGGTCCAAATGATGTACAAAGGTCATTGGCCTTCATCCGACCACAGCCTTTCAACATGAAGGCGAACACACCACCAGCTCAACCGAGGAACAGTCTGAAAGACAAAGATCAACCCCCTGGAACGACTGAGTCAGAGGCTGGACCTCGGTACTGTAGTAAATGTGTGGACTGATCATGGGAGATCCCCTCGCATTCTTTCTGAGCTTCACCTCTTCTGCAAGGTTGATAGAGACCTACTAAAACAGACTTACTGCGGTAGCCAGAGCATAACGTGTTCTTACAAACTGTTAGTCAAAGTATGTCCTAACATTACATTTATTCATTTAGCTGACACTTTTTTCCAAAACAACAAACATTGCTCAGGCACTTGTAATTATTTACCAATTTATACAGCTGGGTATTTTTTTAACTGGAACAATTTAGGGCGAGTACCTTTCGCAAGGGTACTAGAGCCAGAGGTGGGAATGAAACCTGTGACGTGTCAACACAAGGGCAGTCACGCTAACCACTACACTAACAGCTGTTCCAGATATGTGAACTCTGAGGAAGAACAAATGATTTTAAATGTTTAGTAAGTTAATATTTTTTCCCATACTGGAAGAGTTCAGTTTTCTTTACATGGAGCTGGAAGTGCGGTGGTTCGAGCTGTTACATCATGATCTGAAGGTCGCTGGTTTGAATCTCACCTACTGCTGTCGTATCATAAAGCAAGGCACTTATCCTGAGTTGCTGCTGTAACAATCAATAAAAAAATAAAATTACCCAGCTGTATAAACAAATGTGTTAATGACTGTATGAAACGTAATGTTATAAGTTGCTTTGGAGAAAAGTATCCACTAAATAAATAAATGTGATCTTAGTTCCAATTTGTGAACTGAGGTATTTGGTGTGGAGCTCTTGTTTTATTAATTTTTTGTTGACCATTGACTATGCTACTTAGTTTCCAACATGCAACGTCTGACAACGCAACATCTGAAAAATGCATACAAGTTAAAACAATGGCTCATTTTATTTAAACAGAAAGCAAGAATAACTAGTCTGAAGTATCGCTGTTCATCACTACTTCTGGAGAACTCTAAATGAACATCTAATTATAGAACTTGCTTCTAGCCAATTTGGAAATAAATATTTTTTATTCATGTTGGTTGATATTTAGATTAGAATGCAAATTGAACATGGCCACTGAAGAGGAGAGTGTGATGGTCAACAATGGCAGGGCATAGATTTACTCAGGTGTGCTTTCTAGAGGTTTTCGAGGCTTTCTCTCTCTTTTGGTGAACTGTTCACTGAAAAGGCTGCACCCATGGTCATTTTATGAGTAATATAAACCTGTGTAAATGTTATAAGTTAATGTATTTGCCATTTATTGTTACATGTAGCTTTTGAACAGCAATGGACTGGTGTCTCATCCAGGGTGTGTCCCCCTCAGCCTTGCACATGGTGATTCCAGGATAGGCTCTGACCCTGTCCAGGACAAACAGTTAATGATAATAGATGGATACAACTTTTGAACACACACACACACGCTTGGCCCATACGGAACCGGAGCCTACCCGGCAACACAGGGAGTAAAGGCCGGAGGGGGAGGGGACGCACCCAGGACAGGGCACCAGTCTGTCGCAAGGCACCCCAAGCGGGACTCGAACCCCAGACCCCCTGGAGAGTAGGACCCGGTCCAACCCACTGCGCCACTGCACCCCCTCGCCCACTGAGAACAGAATTTTATAATTTTATTGTGAAGTTGGCCAGTTTTTTTCCACTTTAATAAAGTTCCTTCTTATGGCATTACCACCGCACAGTATTTTATTTGAATCAGCAGTCTGAGGGTGTGTGAGTTTTCCAACCTGTACGAAATCACATCCACCTATACTTCACACATGCACTGTAATCCTTTTCTGCCAGAGGTTGTTAATCTCACGGTACATCAATTCTAATTTTAAAAAACATTTCAATAAGTTGTGCTCTTCTCCTATTATGTGTCACGTCCACACCCACAACACAAGTGACAACACCTGACTTTGCGCTAGCTCCTGACAAATCGCTCACCCTATAAAGACCCTCTTCAGCCCCCGTACTGTTGTGGAATCTCGTTTGGGACAACTGCCCTTACGCACACGCACACGCACACGCACACGCACACGCACACGCACACGCACACGCACACGCACACGCACGGTTTTTGACTCCTTGCTTTGTTTTCTGACCACGTCCATGGATCCTCGTTCCTGTCCTGTTCGCCGATTGACCGACCCTTCGCCTGTCCACGGTTTTGAGAATTTGCCTCTTCCCTCAACTTCAGATTAACAACGCTGCACTTGGGTTCAGCTGTCCCGGCTCCCTATGTAGGTGGTTTGCTAATTGTTCCTGGTAACCAGTTCTGTGTTTTCAAACCAGAAAGTCTATGTCAGTATTTAGCAAGCTGCAAATCAATGAGATATACACTCACGGCCATGTTATTAGGTACACCAGTTCAACTGCTTGTTAATGCAAATATCTAATCAGCCAGTCACGTGGCAGCATCTCAATGCATTAGGCATGTAAACATGGTCAAGACAATCTGCTGAAGTTCAAACTGAACATCAGAATGGGGAAGAAAGGTGATTTAAGTGACTTTGAATGTGGCATTGTTGTTGATGCCAGACAGGCTGGTCTGAGTATTTCAGAAACTGCTGATCTACTAGAATTTTCACACACAACCATCTCTAGAGTTTAAGAGAAAATATCCAGTGAGCAGCAGTTTTGTGGGTGAAAATGCCTTGTTGAGGTCAGAGGAGAATGGCCAGAGTGGTTTGAGCTGATAGAAAGGCAACAGTAACTCAAATAATCACTCATTACAACTGAGGTATGCAGAAGAGCATCTCTGAATGCACAACACGTTGAACCTTGAAGCAGATGGGCTACAGCAGCAGAAGACCGCACCGGTTGCTACTCCTGTCAGCTCAGAACAGGAAACTGAAGCTACAATTTGCATGGGCTCACCAAAATTGGACTGTAGAAGATTGAAAAAATGTTGCCTGGTCTGATGTGTCTCGATTTCTGCTGCGACATTCAGATGGTAGGGTCAGAATTTGTCATAAACAACATGAAAGCATGGATCCATCCTGCCTTGTATCAACACTTCAGGCTGGTGGTGGTGGTTTAATGGTGTGGAAGACATTTTCTTGGCACACTTTGAGCCCCTTAGTACCAATTGAGCATTGTTGAAATGCCACAGCCTACCAGAGTATTGTTGCTGACCATGTCCATCCCTTTATGACCACAGTGTACCCATCTTCTGACGGCTACTTCCAGCAGGATAATGCGCCATGTCACAAAGCTCAAATCATCTCAAACTGCTTTCTTGAACATGACAATAAGTTTACTATACTCAAATGGTGCGGGGGGTGCGGTGGTGCGGTGGTGCAGTGGGTTGGACCGGGTCCTGCTCTCCAGCGGGTGTGGGGTTCGAGTCCTGCTTGGGGTGCCTTGCGACAGACTGGCGTCCTGTCCTGGGTGTGTTCCCTCTCCCTCCGGTCTTACGCCCTGTGTTTCCGGGTAGGCTCCGGTTCCCCGCGACCCTGTAGGGGACAAGCGGTTCGGAAAGTGTGTGTGTGTGTGTGTGTGTATACTCAAATGGCCTCCACAGTCACCAGATCTCAATCCAATAGAATGCCTTTGGGAGGTGGAGGAATGGGAGATTCTCAGCCGATAAATCTGCAGCAACTGCGTGATGCTAACATGTCAATATGGACCATAATTTCTGAGGGATGTTTCCAGCACCTTGTTGAATCTATGCCATGAAGAATTAAGGCAGTTCTGAAGGCAAAAGGGGGTCCAACCTGCCACTAGCAAGGTGTACCTAATAAAGTGGCTGGTGCTGCTTCAAAGCATGAACCAATGCGATCTGGGGTTCACTTTTTTCTGCACTCTGCACCACACATGATTTCCTCTAAAGCGACATATGGAATTGATCATTAGAAACCTATTGTGTCACATGAGAAAAATTTCTTCTCATTAAATAACCATTTCGTAGTGAAACTAAGGGACACAAGGGGTTTGCGTACTTTCAAGCAGCACGGTATAACTTGATGTGAAGCCAGGTTTTGCCACTAATTAATTCTGATGTCCTAGATGAACCATTACCTAGGTAAGATGGCAGTGCATCTGATAGCAGAGTGATTACCTTTGGATCTGGAAGGTGTTGGTTCAAATGTCACCTACCTTTCCGCAATGTACTTACCCCACGTTGCTCCAGTAAAAATTACCCAACTGTATAAATAGTTCTAAGTATCTTAAAACTGTAAGTTGCTTTGGAGCAAAGCAGCAGTTGAATGAGTAAATGTAGGTAACTCTAAGTAAAGCAGATTCAGAGAATATGAGTAACCCAATGCAACTGTAACTAAATTTGGATTTTGAGCATCTGCAATGACTGTCAGCACTGAGAAGTTACAATACATCGGACAGTGACTTATTACTATTCTCAGTTTGAATCTTGCTCCTGCCAGTGCTGCTGTGCCTTTGAGCAATGCATTTACCCTGAGCTACTCCAGCATAAATACCATTGTTCCCCATTTTCATCAGCCACTTGCCCTGTGTACCACTGGTACCTTGCAGCACCTGAGTTGCACATTTGGACATTGGGTCAAATCTGGCTCAGTCTGTAGTGTTCTGGTTTCCTCCCAAAATCCAAAGCCATGTGCTTCAGGTGGACTGGTAACTTTGAATTGTCCCTGGAGTCTGTATCATTACCGTGTTGTGCAGTGAGGTACCATACAGGGTCTACCCCGACTCATTCTTCCATCATAGGCTCTTACCCACTAGAACCCTACACTGGGCAAGCATTTATCAATAGTGAGTCATAATATCAGCAGACTGATCTTCTACCCAATGCTTTTCTCCAAAGCAACTTAGAATCATTCACCCATTTATACAGCTGGGTAATTTTACTGGAGCAATTTAGGGTAAGCACCTTGCTCAAGGGTACTACAACTGAAGGTGTGAATTGAATCTATGACCTTTGGGTCCAAAGGCAGCAGCTCTTACCACTACACTACCAGCTGCCAGTTTTTTTGCCAGTCACATAACTTTTTAAAAACTTGTTCTAACTGATAATGTGTTTATTGGCACAACAGGTTTAATTTTTTGAAAATATATGTAAATATTATTTCAGAGTTAAAATTCAGGGAGCTAATTTTTTCATTAGTAGCTCCGAACATTAGATCGCTTCAGTTGAATCTGAGTAATTTCAGTACTTATGTTGTTTTCAAACCTAATACTGTTTTACTTATAGTAAAATAAATTTTTGTATCAGAACTTTCTCTTGAGATTTTTTTACAGTATTTGAGGACTGCTTTCGACCTTGTAATGTAGCTGACTGCAAGTCAAGGGGTAGTGTAGCAGTTAGAGCTAATGACTTACACACACACATTTTCTGCACCGCTTGTCCCATATGGGGTTGCGGGGAACCGGAGCCTAACCCAGCAACTCAGGGCATAAGGCTGGAGGGGGAGGGGACACACCCAGGACAGGATGCCAGTCCATCGCAAGGCACCCCAAGTGGGACTCAAACCCCAGACCCACCAGAGAGCAGAACCCGGTCCAACACACTGCACCACTGCGCCACTGCGCCCCCTCCTAATGACTTACATTTACATTTATTTATTTAGCAGACACTTTTCTCCAAAGCAACCTCCAATGAACTCTAAATAGTGTTATCAGTCCACACACCTTATTCACCAAGGTGACTTCCACTACTAGACACACTACTTACAACGCTGTAACCCAAACTTGTTTGTTTGAATCCAGTACCTGCCAGCCACACATGGCTTTGAGTAAAATTGTGACCTAAATGGCGAATGAATGTTAGAACTGTTTGTTTAGCACGGTGGCACAGCGAGAGAGCGCCTGGGTGATGTGAGAGGATGTGGGTTTCGTCCCCTCTCAGTCTGTGTGTAGTTTGCATGTTCTCTCCGTGTCCGCGTGGCTTTCTTACCACAGCCCAAAGACATACTGATCAGGTTCCCCACAGTGTGTGAGTGACAGAGAGAGAGTGTGTTCCACTGATGTATGGATGAGGGACCCAGTGTAAGTAGTGTATCTAGCAGTGTAAGTCACCATGGTGAATAAGGTGTGTGGGTTAGTAACACTACATAGAGTTCATTGGAAGTTGCTTTGGAAAAAAGTGTCTGCTAAATAAATAAATGTAAGTCACAACATTAAAGCCGCTTTGGAGAAAAGCGTTTGCTAAATAAATGAATGTAAATGTACATAGGGCAGTGGGGAAAGAACCTGGATTGCAGTGGAAGGACACGAGTTTGTGTTCCGGCTGTCATAGTCATGTTAATCAAGGCACTTACCCAAAATTACTACTGTAAATAACTGCTGTATAAATGGGTAAATAATTATGAGGGGCTAAGTGTACAAACTTGACGTTTTAAGTTTCCTTGGACTAAGATATCAGATAAATGTTTAGTATTTCAAGAAGAGTATTTTGAATTAGTTTTGCATTAAGTTCTTTCGATTATTGTACAAATTATAATAACTTCTTTAGATTACTGCATTGTTCTGTTCAGAACAGTTGCGGTCAGGTTTGTTGACGACGCATTTTTGCAATCTCTTTAGAAAGGGGAAAGCAAGGTAAATTTAGACTGAGTATCATGCAACATGTATCGGCAGAGTGATATGTATAACACCTATTATCAGACATCTCCTGAGCTACACATGGAACACACTGTGGTTTTCTGAGTACTACACCTTCCCCTAAATAAACATTGAAAGGAAACTTTTAGCTGATCGAAGTGGAACTACGTGCTGCTGAAATAGTGAGAGGTTTAGTAATTAAAATGAAATAAGGTAGGGTTCTCCAGCGAAAGAGATAAGGACTGAGTACCATGGTATGTAGTATTTAAGAAAAAGAAACCAAAATATGGAGGGAGAAATGTGTATTTGTGACAAAAATAGTACGATGACTGTGTGTAGGACGCATGTGTAGGAAAGGTTAGTTTGTTATCAATCTAGGATGAGCCTCCATGACCTTTGACCATTATCTCAAAGGGGCATTTAGTCAAATAGGTTCCAGCATCTACTTTTTCCGCCCCCAGCATCATCTATTTGTGGTATCGAAAGAGAAAAATCTCTCCTACGTATGGCCAAAGTAAGCACACTATTTACGTATAGAAATGCTTCACTAGAAATGCAGGAGTGACACTGCTGTTGTACGTTTAAGTACACAGTAAATAAAGAAATCCACTCATTTACGAATAATTAAGATCTAATTGCCATGATACACCTTCCCAAAGGGAAACCTCAATGAGGCCTATGAAATCACAGTTCACGGAAAACTTTGTATGGGTTCTACTCATGGGTTAATTCTTCCACCTTTAATTGTATTTGCTTCTGAATCTCTTCTGAAACAGAAGCACGTCACATTCTCAAAAACACTATACTGCTTTATATATATGTACTAAATGTAAAGTTCCATGTTCAAAGTGCCTGTGAGCATCAGTTAACCATATATCTTTGCGTTGAGCAGTGTAAGGAAAAGTCAGTGGTGAGCGAAGTGTCAGAGTGGTTAAGACTAATCCGTTGTGTTCTGCACATGTGAGTAAGAAAAACAGATTCATTTGCTGAATCCCATTGAGTCATTGAACCAGGGCCCTAACCCAACACACAGGCTTTTTAGCGCTCTTTATAGCCATTGCATTCTCCACATGAAAATCCCCCCTAATAGCATTTCATTTTTAGAGGACTTTCTCTGTCTGACTGAAAACATTTGAGCCAATATGACCCGCACTGGCTACACTAATCCGATCACACTTTTGTTAATGAAGCAGTTGCATTTCTACTTGAAACCAATAGGTGGCACAAATAACCAAATTAAAGCATCTTAGACAAACAGCATCGAGCAAGATGCGTCGAACACGCTTGGATTTTCCTTTTATATTCAAATGAAAAGCCCTAAATTCACTGTTTTGGATCATTGTAAATATTTTTTATAAAATATTCATTTAATTTCTATAAACTGACAGTGAGAGGGCATGTATTTTGTTTTGCTATTTGTGTACACACTTCTTTGCAATTCTGCAGGTGATTGCAGTGCTACTATACACAGAAAGACACCTGACCTGTGTTGACTATATTAGTCACATAGTGCTATAGTGACTAACATAGTCAACACAGACACATTTCTCAATTCCTTTCCTGAGATTTAACAGAAATATTTTTTTCTGCATTCTTAACCACTTTGCAATGTGCAAATTCAATCTGTGCCCCACTCAGCCCAGTAAAATGATGGGAAATGCATTAAACAATTTGTTGTATTTTACCTGGAATGTTCTTTAAGTCCTCTACCATTAACTATTCTCTTCTTAGAGAACCAGATGTGCTGATTACCTTCCACCACTGAACAGATTCTCTCAGTTAAAATAGGACTGATGAGGAGACACTTTTATTTGTGTTATGAAAGGGAGGAGAGACCCTCTGTGGAACAAAAAGCAAATTTGATCTACTTGTTGAGCCAGGATTAAATGAGCGATGTCATAACCACGGCATGTTCCAGGTCATGATTCTGCAGCCTTAAACGGCCAACACACGCAAGTCTACAATTCCATCTGTGGGTGCGCGTAAGCAACATCCTGGCGTGCTCACTCGAACCCAAGTTTTCCCCCCTCCGGGAAGCACAGGACAGATACGACTGAGGGGGAAAACAGGATGTCCCCTCCAGCTTAACTTTGTTTTGGTCGATCTCAATTTAGGTTTCTGATCTTTTTCGGCTATTTCTTCCCAGACTGGGCGCCAGCCTTGCCGCGATGGCGGGACCACGTCCCTCCCACCAGCGTTATCCATCACAGCTATCTCGTCCAGCTTCCCCGTAGTCTAGGTTGTGGGGAAGGAAGGTGGTTCGCCTCAGGATCCTCCATCATTCCTTATCACATCACATTTTTCTCATCCCACCTCCCCATTTTCAACCTGTGTTCTTCTTGCCTGTTCCGCTCTTCAGTAAACATACCCACGAGAACGAGCCAAAGCCAAGAGCCAGGCATTCGGGTTGATATCCAAAAATCTTCTTGAAATCTGAGAGCTGTTCGTACTGCACATTTTTTCCCATGTGTGCAATGGGAATAAAAGGAGGAATTCTGGTTCAAAACCGAAGAAGGAAATATCTCCATGTTGTCCCCAGTCAGTACTCTGACTCCAGTGACTCCATCATCTATCTTGGGTCAGCAGCTGCCAGCTCTTTGTCATATAGCATCTATTTAGAATGGCATGTACTCAAATCATGACAATCCAGACGACTTCTCAAGGACTCTGAATTTTTTGTTAGTCACATGTTAGCAAACTGTTCCTTCTGCAAAATAAGGATTGTCACAACTTGAATGGGAGCACAGCGCAATTCCTCTGTATGCTTAACAAGGCCATACAGACTGTGCCCATTCTATTTGTGGGAAGGAGACTGACATTGAACAGACAGATGGCTTTACCAGGGGACCTCATGTAAAACAGAGTATGTAACCCTTTGACATTTGGCACGTGCACCATAGCTTAATGTAGTATAGCCCTCAGAGCAGGAGTGACTCCGTCCCTACAGTAACCACAACACAAAAAGAGATGCAGACAAAGTTTGTTCTACCTCCTCCAGGCTGCTGTGTTCACTATAAATTTGTTTGATTAGTAGTTGCTAATATCCTAACTAATGATGTAGGGCTTTAAAGGATAAAGGATGTTTCTTGGTGCAACGATATGGATGACTCTTGAAATGACCACTCACAACTCCAGACTTCATATATGATGAAATCTGCACGGGTCAGTCAATTACTTGAAGTACACATACTTTATACATTCATATACTTCATAAATGTTTTTAAGTAGACCGCTGCCCAGAGAAGTGGTGGGATGCCAACTGGCCTAGGTGAGTCCGATTTATGCCCCAGTTGACCATGGGCCCCAAGAGATTTATTTTCACCAGTTCAGTGCAATCTTGAATTTTTGTTTTCCTCTCCTCAGCTTTTGGCTAACCATTTCATCAACTCTTTGTCATCACTACGTCACCTTAAAGTACATTGGTTTTAACTGCTTTTCATGTATTCTTTGACATCCATCCATCCAATTTCAATAACTGCTTGCTCTGAGCAGGGCGGCAGTGAACCAGAGCCTACCCCGGAAGCATTGGCCGAAGGCGGAGGACTATTTATTTGCATATTATTCTTTTTTTAAATCTTAGTTCTCTGTTATATGTGTTGGTCAGTCATTTGTCATTTGGTTTTGGTTTCTTATTTGTTTTATCTTTAATCCGAGAAAGAACTGAAGAGTGTGTCTTCCATATAGAGCACTTTATAAGAATACATTCCATTGTGTTGTGTTGTACAGCAGTAGAGACCCCTGGGATCTGAACAAGGATCTAATCTAATTCTCAGAGCCAAAAGGTTAACAAGAGGAAAAATATAGCTGTGGCTCTGAATGAGGAACTGTATTTCATCTAAAATCAGACCCGAATTTAAGAAAATCAAATGTGGAAAAGAATTTCACATTCCTCACCATTCCAGGAGGAAACAAAGCTTAAAAATTGGGGTTGTCTCAGCATGTAGCCATAATGCTGAAGAAAATGCTGATTTTCAGGTTTTTTACTATTTTTGTACCACCAAGCCAGATCTTGAAACACTGAACTGAAAACCACGTGGGTAGCAACATAAATTCATTGGATTTTATTTCCAGATTCTGCATTCAGGCAATATCGGGAGAATATGAACCAACAGCAAAATATTTACTTTAGTTAACAGCAACTGCAAGGTGTGAAACAAATTCTTTGGCACAAATATGGTCACCCTGAAACTCGTCTCGGAAACGTCTGTTCGGTTGAGCACAAAAGCCCAACAGGAACAAACATCTTCTGCGTCAACTTTCCAGATGCCTTCTGCTGACAGTGGACTTTCACTACCTTTTCTTGGCAGCACACATGGATCGCCATGCAAGCAACCATGTTGTCTGTTTCGACCCACCTTTCCCACTGGTGGAACCTGGGGAATGTTCTGGAATGTCGGACGGTTGGACAGACTATGAGACCGCCATTTATTTGCAACTATTGATTGAAGCTAAAAGAGGGCGGTGCAGATTTTGAGTCGCCCTTGGACTGAATAACTCTTCTCCTGACACCTGTTACAAAGCTCACAGGAAGTGAAGAGGCCAGCTGTGCACAGGCCTGAATCCCAGCCGCAGTTTGGTGGGAGCGTACGCCAAAGGAGCTGATGTCCAGTTGTTTTGTTAGCAGATACAGATGGCTTTGGCCCGTTGAGGAAACAGCTTCTAGTGAGCAAACAAGTTGGCTGCTGAAGAGCTCATATAAAACAGCTCTTTACAGGTACTCGGTGTTAGTGGTACATTCATTGCTTTTACTCATTTATCTGACACCTTTGCCCAACTTACAATGTGAGGTTTGTACTAGTGTCCCACCTATTTATGATTTACCCAGTTATACAACCAGGTCATTTTCAGCGTATCAATTAAGAATAAGTACCTTGATCAAGAGAGCTATAAGAAGACCTTATTTTTAAACCCTGGTCCTTCAGCTGCACTACTGTCTTAGCATTCAAATAGTTATTACTGTCCTGCAGAATCAACAAATGTGCACACACGCGCACAGTCGGAAGCCGCTTGTCCAGAGCAGGGTCGTGGCGAGCCAGAGCCTATCCGGCAACACAAGGCTGGAGGGGGAGGGGACACACACAGGACAGGATGCCAGTCCATCGCAAGGCACCCCAAGCAGCACTCGAACCCCAGACCCGCCAGAGAGCAGGACTTGGCCAAACCTGCTGCGCCACCATGCCCCCCCCCCTGAACAAATGCAGTGTTTGTTTAATACTGAAAGCCAGAAAAGAAGTGATAAGGCACCAAGCAGCATAGTGGTTAAGAACCTACACCTGTACCTTGTTTTTTGTAGGATTAAGACCCAAGAGGAGAATTTGTGCTTGTATCCTTGAAGGGACTATATCCTTGCTGTGTCTCTACAGACACTGGTCATGTCAGTCACAATTCCAACGTCGCGGCATTCTGGAGTTACAGCTCAGTTTGATGACTAATGTAACTCCTGAATACGTTCCACCACATCAAAAGAGACACAACGATATGTCTGAAATTTTTGAAACAACAAATCAATAATATTTTGCGATTTCCGCATCTCTTACTTTGTTTACTGACCTTAGAAAGAGTTCATGTTTACCAGATCTGGAAGAATCATGGGGTTTACTATTCCTAACCTTCCCTCTCAGAGTTGTCACAAAACCATAGGTCATATTCTCAACCTCACATCCTTGCAATGCATTTCCAAACCGCCAGTGATCAGCGAAACACATGGAGTAAAAGAAAGAAAGATTCTGCATACGATTAGGAAATGTTCAGCCGAGGTCAGCAATGCTATTGTGAAAGATTAAGTTCTTCAAGGATGAGGAAAGCTTCTGTAGATCCAGACATCTCCATGTCTCTGGGATAAAAACATTCATAATTTAATTAACAAGTATCATTTCATTGTGTCTCACATTTGGCAGTGGAATTGCAGTCCAAGAAAAACACAAAACAATGTCAATGACAACCGTTCAAAAACAAGATGACAAAGTGAATGTGTTTTGTTATTGCGGCATTAAAGATACTACGATATGGTAGAAAGATTCATGAAGGATGGTATTTTTTATTGCTGATGTCTGTTTCATTATTTTACTGGAGGACGCTGTAAGTAAGGAGCGGCTGTGATGCGATCAAGACAGAATGCCAATCTAATTAAAAAAATCTCTGCAGTTCGACATCCAGCTGAATACAACGGTGTCAAAGTAAAACTGAGCTGCATAGCTGTTTGTGGTTAAAACCATCTGCTCTGCACTTGTAGATGCTTCAGTAATAATGGTGCAATTTGAGGTTCCTGTGGAACAGCGAAAGGATAACGGGCCTGGTGATATATTGTGTCATTGTCTCGAGATATGGCGATGTCCCCTGCAGCGGAACCCCGAGGGAGTCAGAAGAAGTGAAGGGAATTTGGGACGTAGGATCACAAAGCGGATACAGAGTGAGTGGTGAACTATCACCAATGCAGCCAAGGTAATTAACAATGTTAGGTTTGTACACCAAGGTAGTTGCAATGACTGGCCAATTTATTAAGCTAAGGAAATTAAATTTTTCAAGTATTTATTATTTATTTGTTTATTTATTTCAGTGTAATTACATACATAGAAAAAAAAAAAAATCATGCCAATAAAAATAAATGCAGCACCAGGGGAAATGTTTACCATTTTAAGCAGAAAATACCATGTAACACCATCTTAAAGGAGGCTAAAAGGGCAATCAGATCTTCCAGAACTCATTAGAATTATGATGCAGGTTAACTTTTCTAGTACAACTATATCAGCCACTTCAGTCAATCACATATTTATAGATGGACCTTCCGTTGTTGATCGTAGATATAGAATGCATTGTTATGCTGAATATGTAAGAATAACCAACATGCAATCAGTAACTTAAAAAAAAAAACTGAATTTGGTTTGTGATATAGCAAATATGCAAAAGGAGACAAATCAATGTTTTTGTTACCAATCATTTGAACAGTTGAATGCACACCGTTCCAGTAAGCTTGCATCCTCATCCTATCACATGCCCATAAGAGATGCATCAAGGTATGGCCTTACATTCATAGCAACTCAGAGTTGGGTGGATTCCAAGTAAGGTGAATTTCACAGAATCCATAGCTGAGAAATTTTTCTGTATAACTTCAGGGTAAGTACCTTGGGTATTACAGCTCTACCAGCTACACTACTAGTATCATCATCTAACACACACACTTTCTGAACCGCTTGTCCCATACAGGGGTCACAGGGAACCGGAGCCTACCCGGCAACACAGGGCATAAGGCCAGGGGGGGAGGGGACACACCCAGAACAGGATGCCAATCCATCACAAGGCACCCCAAGCGGGACTCCAACCGCAGACCCATCGGAGAGGAGGACCCAGTCTAATCCACTGCACCACCGCTCCCCCATTCATCTAAAACAGGAACAGCTTTTACCCCATTGCTCTAAGAGTGTTCAGCACTCACTAATGTGCCACCTTTTGCAACAAGAATTTGCACTGATCCCTCAAAGCACATCACTTGCATTGTCACTTTTAAGTAATCTGGCTACAGACACACACACTTTCTGAACCACTTGTCCCATACAGGGTCACAGGGAGCCAGAGCCTAACCCAGCAACACAGGGTGGTAAGGGGAGGGACCCCAAGCAGGTCTTGAACCCCAGACCCACCAGAGAGCAGGACCCAGCCCAACCCACCCCTCCCCCCCCTGTATTCTGGCTATTTATTGTTATTTATTGTTATTGTTACTGGCATTATTTATTGCTTTTTTATTTAGTACTACCTATTGTGTTGTCTATAGTCTGTGGAGAAGCACTCGAGGAAGAATTTCATAGTACTTTGTACACAGTACTTGTACTTATGATAACAAACCTTGAACTTGAACTTAAAAAGGCACAGGGTCTGTACAATGTTAGAGAGATCACACTGCTGAAACTTCTGAGCTCGGTAGTCTGTAAATTAGCAGTTTAAGTCAATTAATCAATAATCAATCAATACTGCCTTTGGATCCAAAGGTCGCAGGTTTGACCCCCACCTCCGGCTGTAGTACCCTTGAGCAAGGTAATTACCCTAAATTGCTCCAGTAAAATTACCCAGCTGTATAAATGGGGTAAATAATTCTAACCTTAACACTGTAAGTCACTTTGGAGGAAAGTGTCAGCTAAATGAATAAATGTAAATGTAAATAAGTAGGAGACTATAATATGTTGATGACCGTGTAGCCATTCAACCAGTACAAAGCAGTTAAAAGATAAGAGTATGTAGACACCAACTCACCTCAGTTTTGCATGGTTTGCAGGGAGCGTGGTAAGCATACTTCTCACATGTGAAGCAGAAACATGCTGAACCCATAACCCCCCATCCCGTGCCGAAATATGTTCCTGTATGGATCCCCTTGGGCCTGGGAAATAGCACGATAGACTGTAAGTTATTATTAATAACATAAGTAGCTCTTCTCTGGAGTCTTAGTTAGGACACTTTTGGAGATATTCAACCCCCTAGGTGTTACAAAAAAGTGTTTGCATAGGCTTTCCTGAGGAGTGAAGATACAGAGACCCTTTTAGTGCATTGTGCTGGCCTACTCAAGGCTTCCTGGAATGTAGGGAGGGATGATGATGCTGAGAATGGAGATAGTGATGCAGATGATGGGAAGCTAGCATTTTCATTTTCCTGCAGTGATGAACTTTCTACCTGGCCTTCCCATAGAGGGCATTCTCTAAGAACATGCCACCTGCAGCCCCAACACTCACAGCTGCATGGTTGCCTTTGCTCCCAAAGCTGACCACCACAGCCCAAAATGTGATTAATACAACCCTGAAAAAATGTCCATATCCCCAGCCTCTAGGGGAGCCGAGAGAAGCAAGGAGCCAAGACTGAAAACTCATGTTGAAGGGGAAGGTAATAAACATCAAGGGGAAAGGAGCGTTTCCATAAAATGTCAGCACTTACTTCTGTCTCCTCTGTGCCAAATCCTGTGAAATTATATTGACTGAGAAGCTCCTACTCATGTGTGTCATGTGCAACTATAGCTGCTGAACACTAGGTGGCGGCAGAAACAAAAGGCATTTTCCATATGACTTCCTCTTGTTTCACTTGAGAGCTGTGTCAACAATGTGATCCTGTATCTGAGAACATTTACAAGGGATACATTGGGATGTGGGGGGGATGCAGCGGCATGGCTGGTTTAGCCTGTGCCCGCTGTGGGGCGGGTCTGGGGTTCAAGCCTTGCTTGGGGTGACTTGCGGCAGGCTGGCGTCCCGTCCAGTGTGTGTCCCCTCCCCCTTCAACCTTACGCCCTGAGCTTCCGGATAGGTTCTGGCTCACCGCGACCCCGCTTGGGACAAGCAGTTGTAGACATTGCTTTGCATTGGGACACATTTTTTGTCTCATGGTCAAAAGACTGGAATTTTTGCTGTGAACTGTTCCAGTATGATGGGGGGGGGCGCAGTGGCTTGGACCGGGTCCTGCTCTCCAGTGGGCCTGGGGTTCGAGCCCCGCTTGGGGTGCCTTGCGACGGACTGGTGTCCCGTCCTGGGTGTGTCTCCTCCCCCTCCGGCCTTATGCCCTGTGTTGCCGGATAGGCTCCGGTTCCCCGCGACCCCGTATGGGGACAAGCGGTTCGGAAAATGTGTGTGTGTTCCAGTATGAATTAGGCAAAGTACAGTAATACTGTCAATTCACAAAGTGGTCTGTAACAATGAGTAGCCTTTATGCCAGAAGCAGTAAGAAATATGTATTGTCTGCCAACCTCATATGTAAATTCCCACAAGTGTAAGGGAAAAATTAAGTTCAGGAAGTGAGTAATTTAAGTTTGGCTTCGATCAGCTTGTCCCGTCCAGCTCTGAGTTTCCATGTAAATCCCATCACTGTTGCGTTGGCCCACGTCGCAAGGGTTTCCTCCTCATGTGATCGATGAATCATGCTGCGGTGTCCTTCTCTGCTGCCAGGGGCCCCTCTCCAAGGTGTCAAGAGACAATAAGAACAGAGATGTTAGGTTTCAGGGTTAGGTGTCAAACCAGCCCCCTGTGACTCCAACACTCCCCTCTCCCAGGGAGATGCACCTCATCTCATCGCACCTTTTCCCAGTGAGAAGAGTGAAAAGGAAGAACACACATTTTCCTCCTCATGGAGACACTGCCATGGAGACCTAGTCCTGGCAGCAGGGTTAGTTCTCATCAATCACGTGACTTTAATAAACTCTCAGTGAAACCTGCTGAGTAGAGAGTATTCTAAAGCAGCAAAATGTTCACGCAGAAATAGAAACTATATCTGAATGTGTGAATTTTCCTGCAGGGAATCATAAAGTTTTATCCAATCCTACCCTATGCTAGAATTTTTAATAAAGGCCCATAGTCAGTTCCTGGAATTTTACTTTTCTCCAGTTGATTTCTATCCAGTTTGTATCCATCAATAAAATGGGTCTAGATACACTAGCGTACTGCTTGGGGTAAGAGTGGCACACGTGCAGCCCGGCAGGGGGAGAACAGAGACAGGAAGTCACCTGTTCTCGTGACTCATGCATTTCCTGGTCCATTTCCTGTGTAGTCCCAGGTGCAGAACGCCACCGCACCGCTGCGGCGAGCCATGTCTCGGCGCACAATCAAAACAAGAAGCCTGCCCCGCCTCTGCACTTATTTACACACAACTGCATCATCTGTTACTGTGTTTGCACGTCACGACTGCATTATGGATGGGAGCCACCGACGATAAAATCCCCAGTCTTTTGTCGTATTCTCATTGTGCCGTTTTCCCACTTTAACGAGGAATATGTTCCGCTTAATCATTCAATGACAGAGCTATTATAAGGAGCCGTGATAGGACAAGCATTTCCTGTCAAAGTGATAAGCGCATCCTGGTCTGCATGTTCCTGTACGGAGGTGTGTTGAGGAAATGTGGCATTTTTAGCAAGATCACAGTTTGTCTCCTACGACATTTTTATGGATGTGCAACTTTTGTGTCTCCACTCTTGGTACATAAAAAAAAAAAAAAAAAAAGCATTCTAAAATGAAATGGATGTAATATTACTCATATTCCAAAGCACCGGTGATTTGCAAGGTAAATTTGAAATCAAATTCTACCTATCGGATAAATTTTTTGCCGTTTTGTTTCCAGATACAGTACAATATCAGACGAAAACATATATTTTAAGTAAGGAACAGATATACTTCAGCATTAGTCTTAGTCAACCCAACCAACCAGTGTCAACAACCCCTTGTCCCGAGCAGGATCGCAGCGAGCCGGAGCCTACCTGGCAACAAAGGGCGCAAGGCCAAAGGGAAAGGGGACACACCCAGGATGGGACGCCAGTCCATCGCAAGGCACCCCAAGTAGGGCTCAAACATTAGTCTTAGCTTTACACGTAAATAAATATATAAAGTGAGATCCCCCTTGACTTTTCAGTCTTCTACTCTGTCTATCTCTCTCTCATATTCCTGGCTCCATGTTAGACAGATTGGATCCAGCTGTGACTAATTAGCACTCGTCTCTCAGGCTGCAGGTCACGGGTGTGGCGCTACACGCCATGGATAATTATTGCATATAACCTGCACGTGGTCACTCATGAAGGTCAGCTGTCAGCCATCATCCCTCGAGCATCTGGTCTTAAGGTATTCAGGAATGTGACCGATGACTTTTGCAAATCGCTCTTTGGTCGTGTGCCACGGTTTTCTCTTCTCGTGCAGAGTTTCTTGGGCTATGCAAGTGGCTGAAAAAAAAAAAGTGTGAATACTGTCACAGCTCTGTTCTTGTAAAAAGGAAACATTTGGACAGAGTATGAGTGAAAAAACATATGAAAACAAAGAAATGAGAAGAAACAAAGAAACATTTTTTTGTACGAGTTCATTTTTCTTTATTTTTCATAATTTGTACCCAAGAAAAATGTTGGTTACTAATCATGCATGGATGAACCAGTCAGTACACCTAGCAACAAGTAACTTGTGATTGAGAAGTTGAACTTGTAATCAGATGGTGGGAGGTTTGAAATTTGAGCTGTAATCTTCTACTCCTTACAGTCCAAGGTACCTAACCCGAAATGGCTCGGTAAGTCTTCCAACTTTTGGAAAGTGTACGGAATGCCTGGAAAACCCTCAGGGTGAGTGGTTTTGCTCTATAGCTGTATATATGAATGGCGATGCTGGCCTTGGTCTTGGACCAGACTGGGAGCAAGGACACAGGATCCAGGAGGTCGTTGTTCCCGTCCTAGACAGGTGGAGCCTTGTCACACGTTTCCTCCCAAAAAGAAGCAAAACAGGACTTCATGGGAAGGATGAGGAGGGTTAGTGGATGTCCTGGGTTGAGGGAGTGGCTGCTGGGATTTGGGTGTGGGGTGGTCTCCGATGCACTGTAAGAACACAACGTCCACAGCGAAGCGACTACCTTGACCTGTCCCGGACACATAGGATTAGCCGCTAACTGCTGTAGCAACCAGCATCCTGGCTGTGGTGTGCATTGAGGGGGAATTGCAGACTGAGTGAAATATAACAGTGCCTTGTTAGTCCATCTCATACTGGCAGAGGATATCTGCATTACTACCATTTCCTTTTGTGGCCTTGAGCTTGGAGGATTGCTAACCAGGCATGCCATTGCAGTTCTCAACTTGCACTTTTGGCCTAACTAGCAGAGATGACGTCCTCCAGGGATGAAGGGTCATTATTGATCAGGTATCAGATTAAAGCTAAGAGACACAACACAGACCCAAGGGCTGAACAAACTCAAAGATTTCCCATTTTTCCTTTGGTTTTGGCCTTTCGAGAACATTCTGGCAATTGACCCCATACTCCCCACTTTCTTTATTGCTATCTGTCCTTGCAGGTAAGAGGCAGTGTGTCAAAAAGCCATTAAAATCATGAACCTTTATTAACCTGTTGGATACATAAATTAGTCCTACATGAAGGGTTATTTCCATTCTCTGCAGTGGTTCCAGCCAATATTACCATCTAGCAGGTGGAGCGGTCATCATCAGACGTTACAACCAAGAATTGGGACTTGGAAATAATGCAAGGTTAATGAGAAAGCCTTCATAAATCAGAGTTGTCTCAAGTCACTTATGTTGTAAATTGAAAATCACTTGTACCATAATTTATGATGCAAATATGTTAATTTAGTAGCAGATTAGCCTCCAGTACAGAAGACAGTAACTGAAATATGAATGACCTAGCCCTGATTTAAGACTTACTGTCCCGTGTTGCTGGTAAGAATGGACTGTCCAATGAGACAGGGAATGCAGTTGAAGGAGAGGATCAGTGTTGGGCAGCTACAACACCCATCTTTGGAGGACAAAAGCCACATTTTAAACACAAAGACAGTTATTGTCCTTTTAACAAGACACCAAAGCTATAAGCTGCTTTCATGACTCTCAGTCCAGCCTTGACTCATGGTGCCTTATGTGTTTTCTTCATTTGTTTCATGCAGATTGACAGCCTATTATAATTATCTTTGAGCAGCTTTTTTGTTTTTAAAGGATGCGCAAAGTTTTTATGTCTCAAGATAAAGTGAGCTCAGGGAGCATAATAATGGCTCATCCGCGGCCCTGAAAGCTCTCCAAGGGACATCTGTTGTTTTCCTGACAGACAGCTTTCTCGACACTGCAGTCTTGGTGTCAAATGAAAGGTACCATTTTAATCTGGACAGATGACAACGGTTTGTGCTCTTAAATCCCGCCTGCAAGATCCTGCGTCAGGGGAGAAGTGGAGGCTGAGTCTTTGAAACCAACCCAGTTACAGGAGTTTAAATTTATAGCCTTTGGTCTTACAAGTAGTTCCAAGAAATAAGCAGAAAAGATATTCAGCCAACATTTTTGCCTACTAAATTTTTCCACTTCGTTGCCTAGAGCCAAAACAACCAGAAATCTTTGGGGAAAAAAAGATCACTCAGGAATTAGAACACGTTGTCTTCCTTGTGGAACAGAACATGAACACTACACTTTGTTTAGTGGGATTTCATTCATATACCTCCAGTTGCATATTTTTGATTTAGAAAAAAAATAGCAAAAAGGTGATTTTTTTTCCAATTAAAAAGTGAACACAGCGCCACCTGTTGGTGGGATGACATCAGAACAGAGAAGTATTCCTCCAGAGCTCTTTTAATCTAGGCCTTATGGGTTTTAATTTTTCCCTCTTGATTTTAATAAGACTAAGCTGCATAATAGGAGAAAGAAATAAGGAAACAAGCAAAAGAAAGTGGTTTAAATACATTTTTTTATTTAGTTGTGAAAGCAGAGCCCCCATAAAGTGAGGACCGTTTCGCCAGCTGAATCCTCACCACCGAGGGTAATGTTGCAGGGGACACACAGTCAACGCAAGCCTGTTAAATACATACACAGCATCTAGGTTGAGAGGGAACCTGGCAACACAAAGCAGGATGGTCAAAATGTGACACACGCACAGTCCAGGGAATTTCGACTAGCTGGACACAGTGAGTCAGCCTTGCCTTTCCTGATGGACTGGAAGGACCAGGTCCTGTTGGAAGTTCAGAAACACACATCCTCTGAAAAGCATGACTCTGCTCACCACCCCAGTAAACAGCAGAAACCCTCACAAAATCCCTGAAGGAAATAAAAACTACAGTACCGGTCAGGTGTGGCAAGACTACGGTAACCTTAGTGGTCAGACTGTATAGCACAGTGTGAGTGAGAATTAAAACTACAAGTTGTGTTTCTACTTGAGCACTCTGTCTGAAGCAAATGGAGCTGCAAAGTAAGAACTTCCTGTAAGCAAGAGACAGTAAGGATGCGGTTTTAGGCAGGTGTGCACACAGCCAGCACTCAAACTGCATGTTTCTCGTATGGAAAAACGTCACTAAATCGTAATATGTTTCTTCAGTCAACACAGTGCCTCCTCATGGTAGGATAACATCGGAGCAGAGAAACACTGCACTGCAGTAATATTATGAGCCTTAAAGGGATTGTCACAAGCAGTATAGAAATAGGAGCCTGTATGTCTTAGGGTGGGGGTGGAGGGGCCAGTAAGTGGAGAGAGATAACTGATGTGTCCCATGGGAGGGAACACCCAATCCCACAATCCTCTCTGGCACCCACACTGCTTTTGCCAATTGACCTATATGGTTTCCTCTCCCAGCTGGAGATGCTGCTGTTGTAAATTTCTGTGTGTCAGCAGTTTGGGGCATCTGGTGACACCAGTCACTCTCGCCTTCTGTCGGATCTCTCAGGGACACGATGCGGCGCTGGTTGTCCAAACGGGGAAGATGTAGCCAAGCGGCTCCTTCTGCTCTGCTGGATGACTTCAAGGGGTACAAGGAGCATTTCACTGAACGTCATCACTAAAAACTTCTGACAAGTGGAAAAAAAATCATTCAAGCAGCTGACTGCCTTCATAGAGCCTCCATCATAAGCCACTATACCTATAAAAAGTAACTATTGTGCAAAAACTAGAAGAAGAAATGAACGTTACTCATGTGCCAGTATGATTTCTGATTTTTTTCGTCTTTTTTTTTTTTTTTTTTTTTTTAAATGTGACAACAGTTAAAGGACAAAAAGCATGGTCACCTCCTAATGGAAGCCATACAGCGATAGCAATACTCTTGCTCACAGAGGTATCTCGACATCTCCCCTTCCCGGTAAACTTAAAAATTTATCCTATATATACTCTATATAATTGCCACACTATTTAGACATTAACATACGGTCAGTAGATTGGGACACTAATTCTAAAGGCGGTTTCAGTACTAGACATTTAGAAGTTTTGACTCAAATTTCCGACAGCTATACAGTTTAACAGTCTTTCTGTCAGGCTAGGCAGAGCTTGTGTGTCTCACGATGCTGCCTGTTTACAAGAAGAAAATGCCGCTAGATCTACTTTAAAAAAGGGTTCATATCAGTACATGATTTGAATACACATTTTTTAATCTAGGATAATATCTATCAGCACAAGTAGTAGTAAGACTGAAGCTTTATGTGTTTGCTTCGTCTCCCCCCACCCGCCCATAAAGCATGCCTCGGATCCCAGGTGAAAAAGACACATTGACAAGACCAGTAAAGTGAAGACAAGGAGAAACTTTCTTCTTCTGTCAAGCTCCTTCAAATTCGGCTTCCTTTCTTGCAGCAGAGATGCGTGTGGAGTTGGCGAACAGTGAAGTCCCCTTGGGGAGGTCTGTGGGCGTGTGGTGTGTAGAAGTCCTTTGCACTGCTTTCCTTCAGCTCTCACCTAAATAAACCTCCAGGAACCAGCAGGACTAGTTAATTCTTAAAAAAAAAAAAAAAAAAAAACCCAACCAAACAAAGACAAAACCAATGAACAGCAAACTTTTCCCAAGCCTGCTCCCCATCCCCTCCTCCCACCCCTTACACTGAGTATTACCACAAAACACAAGAGTTTAGTCTTTTCCTATACGCATGCCGAAGTGCGGTTCACCAGTCCTGCTCACTTGCCTCTTCCGCTCAACATTCTAGCCCTACCACTCACATGGCTTCTTTGTCGGTCCCTCCCCTTGCCCTGCCCCTCCAGCTCCACCTTTTTATTCTGGGTTTTTCCTCTTGGAGGGGGGGACAAGGTGTGGTGGGAGCTCGCTGGGCAGCTCATGACCCTCCAGTTTGACTTTGATGAGATGGTTGGCCAAGGCAAACTCCTCGTCGTCTAGCATGCCGTCCTTGTCAATGTCAGCCAACTTCCAGATCTTGCCTAGGACCGTGTTTGGCAGCTTCGACTTCACCATCTCTTTCTTGGCATTGGCCCCCGTCACCTTGCCATTGACGGGAGAAAGGGTGTAGAAGATTTCATCGTACATGGGCTTGTCACGGGCCACCACCCACTCGAGCTCATCGATTCCCTCACCGGCACCCTCGCCGTAGCCATGGCCGAAGGGACCGTTCAGCGTACCATCAAAGGCCCCACCCTTTACCACCTGATTGGGCCTCTGGGTCTCCTCCTGCCGAACCAGCACCATCAGCTGGGCAATGTCATGCGCCAGCATGTCATCCACTGCATCCAGCAGTTTCATCTTCAGGGGCTGGAACTTGTTTAGGTCATGAGACTGGAGCTGGTCCTGTGGCACATAGATGAAAGGATGCAAAAGAGAATAGAAGCAGAAGGAGATATGGGTTTCTATGAGCTGTATCCTGGACTTCAAAGAACCACAGAGAGTGTGTGCACTTTTGTCATTTAGAGAAAACTGTACTTTCTACCTTCCTACAGGTTTAATGATAAATTACCGAGCAAACTGCTTTCCTGCTATCAGCTGATTTTTCTGCTTGCAAAAGCCAGCTGAGGCTCCTTTCTTCCAAAACACCTTCAGTGAACTAGCTGGAAACTGCAACAAAAGAATGTGCAAATCCTACTGCCTTCCTAAAGTACAACCAACCCGAGTAACACGAGTGGGTTTGATCGGACCAACAATCTGACAGTGTTAATACACCTACTCTGATGGACTTCAGCAAGTAAACTGTACATGGAAAAGCGCCAGAATGGAATACATCCATCTCGACTGGCTTTAGTTTCTGGCCTCCAGCGCAGAAACACCTACAGTCCATCTGTCTTTCATCAACACTGTGTATGACGCATAACTGAGAATGTTTGGAATGGAAACCATTTGGATTGGTGTATACATATTAAGAATAACCAAAGTTCTGCACTGCATTCCTGATGAAGATTGAGACTGTAGTAACTCATAATGGGAAGGGGAACAAACAAAAACAACAAAAAAAGCATATTAATAGACATCAGGAATTCTGATGAACCATAAATGTGATCAGTTTGGAAGGGAACTAAAACATTATGGAAAATGGTTTTTAACCACAACAGGTGATTCAGCCCTCTTAATTTTGTTTATATTTATTCAGAGCGGTCCCCTGTGAACACAAAATGCCCAGGAGTGGTGGACAACTACTGGTACTTGAACTCCAAAAGGTTTATTTCTCCGTTTCTTTACAGTTAGATTTTTTTTGTTTTCCTCTCCTCAGGTGCCTTACTCTATAACTTACATTTGTTCATTTACCTGACACTTTTCTCCAAAGTGACTTACGGTGTTAATGTAGTTACAATTACATACCCATTTATGTAGCCAGGTAATTTTACTAAAGAAATTTAAGATAAGCACCTTACTCAAGGGTACTACAGCTGGAGGTGGGATTCAACCTGTAACCTTTGGATCCAATGGCAGCAGCTCTAACCACAACGCTACCAGCTGTAACTATAATTGTTGCTTATCACGCCTTGTAACACTGGATCGTTCCCAGTAACACTTCAGTGCTGTGTCATTCTGATGAGAAGAGTGATTTACAAAAATATACTGAATTACAACTTTGAATTCTATTTCCAGTGACTTTCTTGGAGGGACAGACAAACTGTGGCTTTCCCTCATCTTGGGAAGCTTCTGTAGAGCTCTAGATGTCTACTTCTGAAGGTCATTGTGTCCAGGTTAAGGTCCCCTCTGAGGAAGCAGCCTCTCACCTGCATCTTCTTGAGGTTGGGGAAGTCACCCGGAGAGATTTGATGCTCCCTCTCTATGCGTGCATAGATCTCTCCAAGGCTGTTGATCAGCTCCTTCTTCTTGTTCTCCTTCCCAAAAACAGCAGGCATCTCCTTTTTCAGTGAGCTAATGATGTATGCATGGACCTGGAGGAGCACAGCAGGAGACTGTTGACGATGCAAAATGCCCAATGAACACAGAAAGATGTCTGGCTAGTAGTGTATAGACCAGCATTATTGTGGCCCTTGTGAAGGTGCACTTCTGGACACTTTTGTTGCACTTCTGGTGCATAAAAATTCAAAATTCAACCTATATCAACCATCAAGCTACCTGGTGCCACCTGAAAACAAAGCATGTTGAGTTGCCCATGATCCAAATGAATACCTTGAGTTTGTATCGACGTTAATGGTTTTGCAAGGGAGTATTAAAAGTACTTCGGATTACCAACTTGATTTATTTATGAAATTGTCCCCTTCTATTTGACTATGACCAAGAGGTTTCACATATTTACAGGAGCCCAAAGTGTGTGGTTTGCTGTGTACGCAGTAGGCCACACTGGGCTAGTTGACTCTTGACACCTGAAAAGGAAAAGGGGAGAAAACCACATGGGAAAGGATCCATATTATCCCTAGTCCTGGAATGTGGGCCATCTTTGCTCCACCTGAGCCCTTCCTTATCATCAAACCTAATTAAAAATCTGCACGTTCGGCCACTTGGCCTTCCGCTTCCCTGGGGTAAAAGCAGTTAGATATGACCCAAAGCAATGAGTAAAGACTGACACTCTGCCTGAAAATCTCGGTGCATGCGATGACGAAGAGTTACTGCAGGACCGCTGGAAGCAGAGTAAGAGCTTTGTTCCTCCCGGGACAGAGGGAGTACACAGCTGTTGAAAGGTGGCCAACCCCCCCTACTCATGGAACACAGGATCTGTCCCCTCACTGCTGGGTCATGGTCACTGATGGCACGAAAAGGAGACGAGGTCTCCGGGCCAGGGCTGAGCACATGTTTGCTGGAAGGCAGAGCTCCCGCATATCGGCAAAGGCATCTCTGCGTCATAGACATTTTGCTCTGATCCTCCCATACCCAAAGCTCTCATACATTTACCACAGTCAACAAAAGCAACGGGTGACACAGAATTTAACGGAATGGGCTTTAATCTGCTTTGAAAGACTAAGAAACTTAACAGAATACCAATGGAGTAAAGGGGAGGCTGAGGACACTGCAGTCTTCTGGCGAACTCATTCCCTGTGGAGCACCACTGTTCGTGACATTACCTCCTTTGCAGAAATAAGAGCCACACATTTGAAATCTGAGCATTGTTTCACCTTTACGCCACAGACTTCTGCTGTTTCACACTCTGCAGCTTATAAGGTCTTTTTAGGACGCTCAGTATTCACTTGTTCCTCAACTCGACCACACGCCCATCCTTCTCAGTTGCAGTGAGCAGCACGCACATCTGGCAGCAGTCGTTTCCAGCACTCAAAACCACAAGGCCAAGGAGAAAAGAGGAAAGAAAGGGGGAAAGAAAAAAAAAAACAGGAATCCTGATAGCCTGCACTGGCAAAGAATCGCCCAACCGTTACTTGCTCTTTACTCGTCTCTCACAGGGTAGAAAACAAGCAAGAACAAACAAGAGCCATTCATTCCTTGGATCCTCTACCCAATAACTTGGGGGGGCATTACAATTAAATGGCACAAGGATAGTAATACAGTTGTACTAGGAACAACCCCAAACCATAACCAAACTTGGGTCTTTCCCTGAATTTGAGGTCTTCAAGTGGACCTCCTTTTTGAGGAACCCACATAATTAGAAGTTGTGTCATATGGAGGATTCCCTGTTGTTGGTTCCAAATGTGTGATAAAGGTGTGAACAAACACACTACACACACACACACACACACCACTGCATAATCACTGGAACATAATCCATTAAATGGCACAGATTCTACTTTCAGAACCCACTTGTTCTCATCTGACAGAAAAACTGATTTCCCTTTGGCAAGTGAGGAATAAAGCCAGTTACCAAAAAACAGTTTTCGTATTCTAGGGGAAAAACCATCATACCCTATCTGCACCATATTAAACAATCACTGTAGTGTAAATAAGTGTTATGCTTCATACTCATCCTTGCAGAAATGACAGTTTTAACCTTCTCTGATGTGTGTTTGGACTCTTCACCCCAATTGTGTGTGCAATTTGTGTTCCATCTTCTCAGATGCTTTATGACCTCATTACACAATGACAAAAAAGAACTCCCAGCCCTCACAATGGGGTCACACACTGTTCCAAGCAGAAAATTACAGCTCCGCTGAAGGGGGCAGTTATCCTGTCACTCGAGATACGAGTCCCATCAACGGTCTCCTGTGGCTCGGCTCTGATCCAGCAAGGCAGAAGCTTCTCTACAGACCCCGCTGAACTAATGGATGACCGTATTAAAAGGCGCGTCCATGAATTAAAGGCTCTCTCTGATAAAAATAGAGCACATGTGCGGCTGACCATCCTCTGCTCGCATCACAGTGCATCAAGACATACCAGCAAAAAGGTAACTATGAGCCACAATTCTGTTGGAATATTACATTTACATTCATTCACTTAGCAGATGCGCTCCTCCAAAGCGATGTACATATCGCAGAAAAATACAATAAATGCATTACATAAACAAAGTGAGAGAGCAGAGTTAATTTGTTACATTCCACCGTATGAACCAATGTACATTACACAAGCAGCTGCATATTCATGCTCCATAATGTGCAGGAGAATACAGGACCTTGATTGCACATTGGTTCCAAATGCTATCACATGGTATCCCATGTCTCCGGCTCCTTTGGAGGTTCTCAAAGTTACTCTACGCTAAAAGAATCCACATTAAGACAATAAATCAGCAACATCAGCTGCTTGAACATCTACTGAAGTTCAGAGATGATAAACCCACTTCCGTTTACCACATGCCTATGCAATGAAGGAGAAGATAGCCAGAGAAGAAGGGGCGGGGCTTACCTTAGCCAGCCGCGCCCTCTTGATGAGGTCATTGAGCTTGCGTAGGGCCGCATTCCTTGGAAGGGACTGGATGTCTTTGAACAGGTCCTGCTCCTCGGCCTCAAACAGCTTGCGGTTGTCTGGAATCAGCAGGGGTTGTGACCAGAAGGAGCCGATGTAGACGCGAATGACCTCGGGCGTGTTGACAATCTTGCCCAGCGACCACATGAGAGCACCGTAGACGCGCATGAGCTGCTGCGTCTCGATCTGGTCGGCCTTGTTAAGCACTACGCGGATTTTGTCCTCATGATTCTTGAGGGCGCGGATCACCTCCGAGAACTCGTCCGAGATGTCCAGTTTGTGTGCGTCGAACAAGAGGATGATGCGATCCACGCGCTCGGCGAACCACTCCAGGACCGCCGCAAAATCGTAGCCTGAGAAAGAGGGGGAGAGAGGCCAGAGGGGGGCCGGGAAAGGGGGAGGGGTCAATGACCAGCAGGACTGCATTCCTCCCATTAGTCAAAGACCCTTGAGAACAGAAACCACGTTTACATAGAGGTGTCCAACTGGGACATGGAGGGGGAATGTGAGGAACCCAAAAGCTCATTGCACAATGGGCCTCTACCCTGGGGGTGAACCCTAAAAACACACAAACAAACAGCCGTCACTGGCAGGACAAAGAGTCCCGAGTCCAGGCCGGGATACGACCTGCAGCTGGCCGTACACAATCTGCCCCAGGACACGCTACGGATGAGCGCACGTGTCACATTTGCTTCTCATTCGTGCGTCTTCATATTCGGGTGTAACTCAGCAGGATACACCCTCGAGATCTCCCACCGCTGGCCTTGCCGGTCTTTTAAAAACAGGAAGTGCAGTGGACATGCTGTTCCTTCCCAGGCCTGACGGTGCACAGGTGCCACACCGGAGCACAATGGCAAAAAACAAAGACATGAGATCAGCGAGATGCAGTCTCTGGGTGCTGCAAAGAACACTGACCATGTGGTTTTTTCAACACTTTGACAATATGGCTGACCGTGTGGTCCTTCAGCAGTGAGAACGAACAAGGCCGACCGCGTATCGTTGAGCGGGAGCTGTAATAACTCGCAGATGACCAAGCGCCGCTTCCCGACAGCAATTTCAGAGGACAAGAAAGAGGCGGTAGCGTGCTCCTCCAAGGTCAGCGAATCAGCGTAATTCCCACAAATGGCTCCTAATCTAATAGAGCAATTTGTTTTCTAGTCTGAATGCAGAGACTGGATGATGGATAATGTCAGACTTTTAAAGTGGATGAAGAGATTCAAAAGTGAAACAAAAACGCACTCTGATTACGGTCTCCAGCATCACCAAGTAAACTGTTCATTCGCAAGAAACTAAAGAGACACATTCAGACACTCATTTTAACTTGAAATCAAAGTCACAAAGGCTGCAGAAAACCGTCCAAAATTTACAATGTTAAGTTGCCTACAATTAATTACATTTATTCATTTAGCTGATGCTTTTCTCCAAAGTAACATACAATTATCTACCCATTATACATTGGGGTAATTTTACTGAAGCAAATCTAAGTATGTTGCTCAAGGGTACTATAGCAGTAGGTGAGATTAAAACCTGTGAACCAAAGGCAGCAGCTCTAACCACTACGCTATTCACTGCCCCACAATCGGCATTTATGGTTTTATATTTGTTTTTCTTTTTAATAGATTGTTTTGCGATTATAAAAGCCCATATATACAGCTGGACAGTTATTACTAGAGCACTTTCAGGACAAGTACCTTGCTCAAGGATTTTACAGCTAGAGGAGGTTTTCAACCCAACCTGTGAGTCCAAAGGAGCAGATCTAACCACTATGCTACCAGCTGCCCTTTTATACAGCACTATACATTTCAGTATAAAAATAATCTAACATATTTAAAAGAAATTCATACTTTGAGTATTTATGGCTCTGAGGTGTTGACTGATGATACTTAGCATTGCTATGGGGAAAGCTGGCAACACTCAGTCCACATTTACATTTATTCATTTAGCAGGAGCTTTTGTCCAAAGCGACGTACATCTCAGCAAAAGTACAATACTTTACTATACTTTCGACCATTTTTACACAATAAATGGCCCCACTGTAACCTGGATCACTATAGGAGACACTGCGCTTTTCAGTCTGTATTAACATCACATCAATATGGTTCTGTCATCACTAACTCTACAAATCATGCATGTCCTCTACAATAATCTCGTCATTGTTGTGGAACTGTTCTGTACAGGTATTTTAGCACTGGCACAGAAAGATGAATGGTAATACAACAGTGTACAGATAATTCTTATTATAAAGAGATCATGCGAGATGAGTTTTAAGATCTAATTTTTACAGAATTTAAGGCTTTCCCTCCATTCTAGCTTTAAAAAAAAAGTTTTTTGTGAGGACAGAAAGATTACTGAAAACAGACTGACACACGAAGTCAGTTATTTGTTCTTTCCCTACTTTTTATGGACCTTTGGAAGGTCCCGCTTGTTATGAGCTACCAGGAAAATCAAAGTAAACTGTCATGCAGCAAAATCAACCCCCCCCTCCCCACAGAAACATCTGCTTATGGTGCTGTGAGGGTCAACAACTCCAGGGCAGAGTCTCATGACATACTGAGTCAAATGCTGCAAAGACTGTCTCGCACAGACATGGTTCGATCCAGCAACACAAACCTAATAAATTGTGTGCAAGAATAACACAAGTCAATACGTAAAGATTCCCAATCCCCGAATCGAAGGTTCAGGAGTTTCCTTAATCTCCACTGACTTAAAATCAGAATATATGTGCTCGGTATAGAAAAGACAAACCATCAGTCAAGTCAGCAGGCGGTAGCAGCACCCGACTGATCGGTCAAACACCTCATGGTGTTCCTCCTTACCTGTGTATCGTATAAACTACCTGTGCAACGTTCTATAACCACAATTCAGGGTTGAATTAGCAGGTTAATGGTTCAAATCAGTGGCATGAAAAATGGCCCAAGAGTCCATCACTCCTCAGGATGACATCTTGGGCACAAAGTAGATGGATGGACACCATCCCTTTTGATTTGGCAGTTTCACGTGGGGCTTTATTACGGCCTGCAGGCGGAAGTGGGAGGATGGGTCAGTTCCTTTTGCGGCGGAGTTTAAGTCACCTGACATTAAGAATCAAGCTGCCAAATGGCCAGCAACATGAATTAAGCGTCCAGGTGCTCAAAAGAGGATGCAGCTCCAACAGTGGACACCAAGAGACGAGAGTCTGACTGCAAAAGAAAACGGTGGGTAGAGGATCCACTTCCGCTGGACGACACAGGCCAATAAGAGCTGTGAAACTGGGAGGGGGCGTGGCATTAGAGCAGGAATTAATACATTTGTGACTGCGGGTACGGTTAAATTAGGGGTGGGGTCCTAGTTATTTGAGGGCTGGCAAAAAGCACTTTAGCAGCACTTGACAGATGTGAGCTCCCAAAATAATACCTCCATAGGGGCACCTACGCAGCCAGCTATAGCCCTCGTCGCGGGTGGCTGCGTACAGGGAGAGAAGGAGAAATGACAATGAAAATGGAGAACAACAAAAGGGCATAATGGGATCCGCAGCATCGCTTTCAGACCCATGCTCCTGCAGGTCTGCTTTTAACTGGCATCGTGTCCGAATTTCACAGCTTGCCATTAAGACGATGCAGACAATGCACTTTGCTACCAAAGCTCTTCTGCAGCACACACACCACTTAAAAAGAGGATGTTCAGTTTCTCTCTTCTTCTTCTTACTTCAGGTCACGTTTTCTAGCTCTTGTTTTCATAAATGACAGACTGTCTTACCGGGGTTAGATTCTTGTCTTCTGGTAATTATACAGGTTTCCATTTAAAATGACTACCTGGGATGTTTATGCAATCAAAGATAGAAGAATTTTAATACATACATACATACATTTTCAGAACCGCTTGTCCCTCACGGGGTCACGGGGAACCGGAGCCTACCCGGCAACACAGGGCGTAAGGCCAGAGGGGGAAGGGGACACACCCAGGACGGGACGCCAGTCCGCCGCAAGGCACCCCAAGTGGGACTTGAACCCCAGACCCACCGAAGAGCAGGACTGCGGTCCAACCCACTGCGCCACCGCACCCCCTAGAATTTTAATACGTTAAAAATATTTAAGAAGATCAGTTTGCTCAGCTTAGAACTTATTTGGATGTGTTACTTTTATTTCTTTGAGTTTTATTAATTCAGTAGTAATATTCTGTCGTTCTACAAGGCAATATAGACCTCGATTTAATACATTAAATAAAAAAATGTCTGATCTGTATAACATGCAATTTCTGGATGCCTTTTTGGACAATGGACTTCGCGGGCAAAGGTACCTGATCACACTGTCAAAATACTGCCGTTTTTGTCGTTGTGTTATACGCATCATTGCATTCTTGTTTTTGTTGCTGATGAACAAGGCAAAGCAATTGGTCTCTTTAAGGATGTATTGGCTGTGCAAAGAAGGCATACGCACAGGTTGGCGCCAAACAGGAGCACCTGTGGAGCCATAGGTAGATAGTGACTGTACCCCATTTCTACACTGTTAAAACAATATAAATCTGACAGTTCAGCAGCACAACCCAACAGATCCCGTGCCGGATGCTGATGTCGGAGCAGCGGCCCCACGCGCTCAGCGACGGGCAGCCAGGAGATGGCACACTGTACACGACGACAGCAGAAAGCATCGTGGAGCCCGTGTTCTCCTCATTTGCAATCTCAATCTGTTTTACTTTCCTTTTCTCTTAAAACACTCAGCAAAGTGGTGCGGCTCTATGGAAACGGGGCCGTCAGCGCCAAAGCCTAACAGGATGTGAGAAGGACCTGGTGACGTGGCAGCTGGGAAATTCACAGCTTCGCTCAGCTCTGCTTGTCCACGGGGGCTCTTGCTTTCTGGAGCGTGACCATCTCACATTCATTCATTTCTTTCTTTAATGCTTTTCTCCAAGACAGCCAATCACTTATTATACAGCAGGGTAATATTTACCGTATCAAATCAGTGCAAGTACCTCGTTCAACGGTGCTACAGCAGGAATGGGGACTCAAACCCTGCACCATGACTGGTCTAACCACCACACCACCTGCTGCACTATCCATCTGTCCCTGGGTCCGTCCTGAAGCTTTACCCATGCACACAGTACCGCTAGATGCATCACATACCGCGATAGAACAGTATCTCAGAGGGTAACTGAGTCAGCCAGCATCTTCCTGAACAGCATGCTCCCTTGACAGCAGTGTGGTTTTAGAAATAAATTATCACAGGATCACAGATCCTGTGTGGAGAGAAGCTGCTCTATCCTTAAGCATGGTGTCTTATTCTGAAATCTTTTAGCAAAACATCCGTCATCACTATAATACATACTGTGACAGTTGTACTGCATACACAGATACACTTAAATACCTCCAAATAATAATAATAATAATAATAATAATAATAATAATAATAATAATAATAATTGAGCACGCATGCACACACACGCACGCACACAGAGCATTTCATCAGGGAGGCCTGCACTGCAGTCACTCCCCAGGAGGGTGGGGGTGTTGGCTGGCAGCTTGGTTTCTCCGGCTGCGGTTCTCCGTAACGTGCTCTTCTGCCAGACCCTGAGAGGGCTGGGCCAGACACCACCGCCGCAAAGGGAACACACAAAGAAAAACAACCACGGAGGTTGCACAGGCGCTTGCGTGTTAGCTATACATCCTGAGGGACGTTTCAGGTGGTCCTCTACCCTCTGACCCATCAGGAAGAGGAAGGGGGACAGTGGGAGGACCCTCCACACCACACGTGAACACCTCGCGACTTGGTGATCCTAGAGCTTTGCACAGATGTATATTTCATTTGGCTGGGGGGGGGGGGGACCTTAAAGGCCATAGGGCTTGTCATTCAATTTTTAAAAACCATTTAATTCTCCCCAGGCCAGGTATATTTTACCTGTTCCATCAAATTCTGCATCTGTCCATTGTTAGAAAGACAAAAATAAATAAATATTCACATTTAAAATATCCTTGTAAATTGTAATTAAAGAGAGGCGATCAGGATTGACGTGAAAGGAAGCGAGACTCCAACGTAAAACTGTAAAGTACACTGAGGCTACGTTGATTTTTTTTCCCCCAAATTTGGAGACTTTCTAGTGAGAAAATGATCACAACAAAAATGCAGCAGGGCCCAAATTGTGACATTACATGGTTCCTTTATAACAACTGCAATCAACATTTTGCATCACGTTTCTTTATACTTCACTAAACGTTTTGTGCACCTGTCCACTGGACGGTATCAGAGCAATTCAACCTATCCCACTATGATAATTTGACCAAAACTACCCATCGTGAACAGTGAGACAACATTTATTGTCAAGCCCATACCATTACGCACGCTGATGCAGGGGATCAAGGGTTACCACCTTCAACTTCCACTTTTGTCCGTGGGAAAAAGTGCAGTGAAAAATTACTGTGATGAGGAAGTGAAAGCCACCCATCACACATATGTTGCACACATGCAGATACCTGGTTTCTGGAGAACATAGATACAAAGATGAATCGGGGAGGGGGGTTGGGGTTCCGCCAGGAAACAATGCAACAGGTATTTGAGCGGTGCCCTACGGATCAAGTCTTCGCCGAAGCACAACAGCCTGGCGATCGTCCTTTTTCTGCTGAAAGTGAGCCGTATGCACCGCGAACCAGGATCTGCAAACGGAATGCTGAAAATCCCCTCGAGGGGCCCCCACGCTCCCCCTCTCCGGGACATAGTGAGACTGAGCCAAGCGTTACTCAGCTGAGCCGATCGTGTGAGACCCAGGGAGGGGGAGCCGCAGGGAATAGGGTCAGTGCACTGAGCATATGGGAACGTCTTCCAAACCACTCTGAAAACATCCCCCATGGGAACCAGAGTCACCTCACACAGGGACTCCCTGCCACCAGCTGGCACCAGCTCTACACCACCAAAAGTGTATGTGAAATTCTTCACCTAACTGGCCTTTACCCCCTGAAGTGGCAAAAATACCTCCTCGCCTCCATGCGCTCCGGTTCTCCGGGAATCCAGCGTCTTCTGGACGTCCAAGCCAAAACATCGTGGAGCGGCCAGCCTGCCTTATCAGGAGTGCTCCGAAACCAGCATGACATTGCTAATGAGAACGAGGGCTCAGGCAGCAAGGGCGCCCATGGGACACCCACCCACACAGGTGATCAGTCTTCCCCTGCCAGATTTTCACACACCCTTGGGGAATGTGGGAAATGGGGAACAGGTTGGGTTAACAGAGGAGAACAAGGCAGCTTTTTTGAAGCTCAAAGTGTTCTGAATAACTTCAACTGTTATAAACACACACACACACACACACACACACACACAGTATAAAATTAATTAAATGTCAAAGTACCCCACATGGAGAACCAACATAAACACCATTGCTCCTGCAAATAACTGGTCAAATGGCATAAAGGGAGCAGTTCTGCAACAGTAGTGGGACAACAGCAGCCTCAAATGCAGGAGTATGAGAAAACATGGACTTTGACAGCGCAATCAACAACAGAGGACCCATGGAGTGTCTTTCTGCCCATCTCTAGCTGTACCACCACACTCACACACAAGCCCTGAACCTAAGAGGGAAACCCACACAATTCAGGAGGAGTCCTGCACCGGAAGAGGACGAGTTCTCCTATTTATTTACACACATCAGCATCATTCCACAAGATTCCCAGGTGGGACATCAACATCAAAACTGTCCTCAGGGTTTCCCTTGTCTGGGACCTGGAAGGCAAGTGGCAACACCAGTCAAAAACCAACGTATAATGCAGGCTGGGAGTTCTGATACTCCACAGTCCTTGGATGCCAAGTGCCTGGATCTCCAGCCTGACCGCAGAGCTCGTACGAGTTCAAGTCCAGAGAGAGCACTGTCACCCGCGCTGCTGCCAGCGTGCTGTAATCCCCCGTCCCGTCGGCACACGGCAGGTGTTGTTTCAGAGTGCAGCGGAAAGAGACAAACAGCCAAAGGAAAGTGCTGACACCCGGAACAGGGGGGCGATTAGTGCCGACGGTCTGCGCCATCAGATGGGCTTAGCCTGCAGCGAGAAATGGAGTAACCATGCGCAAAGCGAACATGCAATCTAGAAAAGGAATCTGCAGCATCCCATCCCAACCCATGCCACGTTGAAGACAACCTTATGCCAATATCAGGTGACGAGTAGGAGGACTGGAAGGAGGAACCACACTTTGCAGGTTCAAATGGGGCCCCGTATCTTTTGTTCCCAAACAAGGAACAAAGAGACCCTTATTCTGCAGCATCCGTGCATCACTTGTGCCAGAAAGGCTCTCAATTTTATTTTCCTTTCATATCAGATGACACGTTCAGTTTCTTTAACTCTTTCACCTACGTGCTGCCGCAGCACAGCACGCGGCAGAACACCCGAAATGCCAACACTGAAACAAAGCTAAAAGCCTTAAAACTGTATGGGACTAAACCACTCAATTTCACCTTAAAAAATAAAACCCATTTATGCCATTTTTGTAGCCTACAATCATGTTAATGAAGGTAACATGACAATAATAAGTCACAAACTGCTATTCGAACCATCCCATCCCGTTGTGGAACCAAAGCACAAACAGATCTAAGCGGCATATCATACAGTTAAAGTGACCGATTTCCGACCTGTTCTTTGCCCATGCCCCGCACAATGTGCTCCCACCACCACCTCTAGGCCACCCAGCGCCTTAATAGTCATATACAGAGGTGCAGCAAGCAGCAACTAGCAGCGAGCAAAGCCACCAACTCAGAACAGGAAGCAACTAAAAGCAAGAGGAAGCGTTAAACCGCACACACACACCTCAGAAACATGCCTCGTATTGTGGTATTTATATCACAGCACTGTTTGGCCCAGTAATCTTGTCCTAAACAGAGACACATAACCATGAGATGCATTTTGACTAAAAGTCCATCGAAACCTTAGAGTCAGACCATTAAACTTTATGAAAAGACCAGAACTGAGTCTCGTAGCTTCACAAAAATGTTCACTGATCATCTGCTGCAAGCGTTAAAGTGTGGGACGTGTCAGTCGATGTAGATAAACGGCCAAGGACAGGCAAATCTTTCACAGCGCACGCAACCAGCCTCCTAACAGAAACAGGCGCTAACCCAAGCTGTCAAAACCAGACTGTAGTTTAGCATAGCTGCTGATCTTATTAACCTCGCTAGAAATTCCCCCGACACACTTCCCTACATTTAATATGCTCAAACCTGCTCTGAGCATCTCGACGAAGAGCTTGCGCCACGGCAGCTAAAGCAAAACAGCTGTGCCGAATGTACACGGGGCGTGCCAAATTTTAAGGAAGAAACATGGGGAGGGAAATCATGACTTGTCATATTCTCAATGGAACTGTATGAATATGTCCCCTTGTACCTTTCGCACACGCAAAGTGGTCCCCGAAGATCTGCTCTGGCACAGAATCACAGAATCTCAATCCCGCAAGAACAGGACGTCAACAACGAGTACATCTGGATCTTGAAGGGAAAGAATAATAGTCCTGTATCTTGAGCCTCCGTGTCACTTTCAGATCAGCTCACAGACAACGGCAAAGAACTGGTCAAGCAAGCCTGCCCCTGTAAGATCAGCACAAAAGCAGCATATCCCCTTTCTGTGGTCCAGAGCATTAGAACGCACATCGTTTTCCATGGGATATTAGCGAAGATGGCTCAAGGGTCTGCGTACTTCTTTTTGTGAGCCGAGATCAGATGTCCTCTCCACTGAGACAAAATATTTTTCCCAGTATGGTCAACAACAGGTAACTGGGTACATACTGCTAAAAGAACTCACTCACATGCTCCAGCATGTAGCTCTTGAATATAGACAAAGTTGGCAAGAGCATGATTCAAGATTCAAGATTCAAAACACCAGGTCCTCAAGTTAAAAACATTGGCGTTAAGAATGTTTGGAGACACATTTTTTTTTTTTTAAATTTGTATTTTTTAACTGTACTTTCCTTGCCTTTTAATTTTTAAAAAATTCTCGCAAACTAAACATGACCTGCGATTCTGCAAAATTACCATTAGTTGGCAGTAAAACACACCCCGAAATTATAAGTGTGAAACTGGATTCATTCGGGCGAGTTTGTGTTTATAGCTCCTGTGTGGTGTTCCTGAACATGATGATGAGCTTTAAAAGTTTATGGGCTACATCAATAAAAAGTAGTAATTAAACAGTCATTTGGGGAGAGAAGATATTTTTCAGTTATTTTAAGTTAGTTTTAGTTTGATGTAGTGAATTAATTTACATTTATTTATCAGATGCTTTTCTCCAAAGCAACTTCCAACAAACTATGTAGTGTTACGAGCCCACACACCTTATTCACCATGGTGACTTACACTGCTAGATACACAACTTACACTGGGTCACTCATCCATACGTCAGTGGAACACACCATCACCAATCATTTATGAAGACTTTCAGTCCCAACTGTGTTCATAAGTGGAAGACGCAGCGTACATACAAATTCAAATACCAAGTACAATGCTCGTGAACTGTTAAGGTTTATCACCAATATAAAATGACAGTTCACATTTAAAGCCAGCACTGTTTCACAAGTGGTTGGGACACACCATTTTCACAACACCGGGCAGAGCATGTAGTAGGAACAGCGCTGGGCATGCAGTCACTACGTTCAACTTGGCTCAGTAGCAAAGGTGACAATGTGACCATCACATGACATTAAACCATTCAGGACTAAGGAGATCCTGCCTTTGATGGAATCCGCTATACTCCGTAGCCTGCATTTCCAGTTTGGATGAGTATTATCACTATTATTCATCAGCTGCCCACAACAGCTTGTTCGATTCGTGGTCCGGAAGTCCACCCAGATCAGTTACACACATACACAAAGTACTGGCAATTTATAATTATCAGTTCACCCGAAACACATTTGGACTGTGGATTCTAATACATCTGAACACTTAGCGCAATTACTGTGAGGCACCAATGATACCCTCTGTGCCACAACGCTACCCATTACTATATTTATTAACCTTTATCTATCTCATTTGTTCAAGGTGACTTACAATACTAGATATGCAACTATACAATGACTTACACAAGTAAATCAAACCAAAAATGACATTCATACTCCTCCTGTCTGTTTTGTGTTGACTTTTACTTGCTCCATTGTTGTACTAGACTGTCATCATAAATTCCTTATATGTCCAAATGTACCTGACCAATGAAGTGTTAGGTATGCAATAAGATGCAGAGCCAATCATCTAAATAAATCCAAGTCACTACAGGTCTGAGATCCTCATGTTGTGCCATTCAGGTGAGCAACCAAGTTCTAGACATTTCCAAGCTAAATCCACCCCACGGGTTAATTGCTGCAGAGCACTCTGAGCTACTCTCCAACAGGTGGCACAGCGGGGCCTACCTCTGCTAATCCTCTGCTTCTCCCCAGACAGGATCCCTGGGGTATCTATGACACTGATGCTCTCCAGCACGGGGTTGGGCAGCTGGGCACACACAAACCTGCAAGAGAGACACAAGGCCAGATTCACACATTATATTGCATTAATCAGTTTAGCTGACACTTTTCTCCAAAGCAATGGACAGGGTTTTTTTTTTTTTTTTTTTTTTTTACTGGAGCAATTTAGGCTTGTATAATGCTGACAAGTACCTTGCTCAAGGGTACTACAGCAGCAGATGGGATTCAAACCTGTGACCTTCTGGGTGGAAGAGTGGATTTGGGCTGCTGTTTGCACTGAGATGTGCTGTTAATCAGTGGACCCCCATTCTGTGAAGCCAGTTCTGATCATCAGTGGCTTTGTGATACAATATCTCCCCAAAACAGAACCACAGCAGCACATTCCAGTCTCGAATTGAGGCCAAAGAACCTTCTGAGTGTGATGAAGCAAGTCTGCACAGGTCAGTGCAGGATGGGAGGGGCACTATGCAATGAAGGCATGGAAGGTCAGAACTAAAAGCCTCCCAAAAGAATGTACACCCACCCCACCCCTGGGTGGTGAAGCACCAGGTTCTCAGTATTTGCATGTCCGCTAGATTACAGCAGTTGCTTGCCGTAACATTGCAGGTCCTTACTTACACCGTCACATAACACCTTTGCGCAGAAGTGGGCATTCCTGAAAAAGGCCGGACCAAGAACAATGCCTTGAGGCACAGAGCAGTTTCCCGCTACCCACACCATTCTGTTTTACCCTTTAGAAATCTTTCATCTAAAGCACAGGCCAGGCTGCTGACTCAGTGATAGAGAGGTCTTTGTAGTCCACTTATTAAAAGACACCCCCCAACCCGAGGCCAAAGGAAACTGAGTGGACAGTAAATACTCCCTACATATGAAATGGCACTGAAGCTTCCTCACCGTAGAGTTCACCCAGCTACTGGTAAAGTCATAAAAGTGGAGTCACTCCATTAATACAATTTAAAATGTATATTGTTGTTTTGCAGGAACTTGTACCCAGATCAGTGAGTTTAACAGATCAATATTTCATTGGAACAACTTAAGTCACATAGGAAACTCAAAAGTACTACAGACTTGAAATGCAATACTGAGGCACCCCATAAGAACAGTCTTCTCTTGTAATTGAGCATTTAAAGTTCCCACCCACCCCCAAGGAGGTACATCCACTAGAATGTCAGGGGAACTGGGTTCCAAACCTTAAACGTGTGACATATTGGGGACCACAGCTCACTCTTTTCCCCTCGCACGTTTTACCAAGACAGACTGTGGCCAATATTAATATTCCTCCAAAAACAGGAAGAGCTGAAGTTGCCAACATCCCAGAACCAGAGGAAGATCTGACTAAAAATACACTTGTAACTTTAAATAGCGCTAACCCCCACTTCCATAGTATCTTTCAGTGTCAGCATTTTACACGCAGCTTCCTCTTGGTTACTTCTTCATGGTAAGCTTGGTCCCTTCACATTCCATGTGAATCAGTGTCGACTGTCAATATGGCAACCTTTGCCTAAAACCCACAAGCCCATGATTATTACGACACGGGAGGTCATTTTTCTTATAACCACAAACAAGAAAAAAAGCCCATTTCAGCATGAAAAGACTTTTAACACGCATAGGGTTTATGCAGAGTTCAGTTCTGTGTTTAGACATGTGGGTCTTTACAATAACAGTACCACAGAGAGCTTATGCAGAGTTGCACAACTGTCATCCGATCAGCGCAAACAGACGGGCTTGCTGGCCTGCACCAGGCAAGTCAATCAGTGCTGGAATTGGAAGAATGCGAACACAGGTTCAGGAATCCGTTCCTGGCCATGATGTCATCCTTCAGCATGGGGAATAAGAAGAGATGGAGTGGCTGGGCCAAAGGGCCACGCACATGTGTCCACATACAGCGAACTGCTAAACTACACACACAACTCAATAACAGAAACGGCCATGCAACAAACCAAACCCCACTTCTGTCACCATCAACACAGAGCATGAAAGAGCATATCTTGGAATCACAACAGAGCAGGGCAACTGGCACCATTTAATTCCACAACAATCTGATGTTCAAGCAGAAGAGGATATTGCCCATTTTGGCGTTTGTTCCAAGATATGCTCTTTCATGCTGCACGTTGATGGTGGCAGAAGTGGGTTTTGTTATGTATCGGTCAGTTGCACCAAAGTATCTTTTCAGTTTGCCTCCTTGTTCATTGCCCTCAAAAAGCATGAGCCAGACCTTGAATTAAAACAGCTGGAGAGAGCTGTGGAGAAAAACTCATTTGCATGGCAAAGCCAAAACCCAAATGAGAAGCAGGTGGAAGACTGGAACGTGACTCGTATCATTTGAGGCTCCGGTATGCGAACGCATGAGTCAACTATAAACTGTAGATCAGCTTCATGACATACTTTAATATTTTCCTTTATGAATAACTAAGGAAATAAAAATGACCCCCCTTAAAAAGTGTGGTAAGAACACTGACACAGCATTATGCAGACAACGTTAATGAGAACCAGAGGACTGTGTGGCACACTGAGCGCATTTTCTATGTGGACCCTCTACATTTTTCAGATGTCTGAGCATACGTGCTGAAACTGATGAGAGGACAGAAGGTTTCACCTCGTTTCACCCCCCGCCCCACACCTGTTAAGGAAGGCATTGCCAAAGGCATTGAGCTTCCGGAAGGGTTTCTTCGGGTCGACCACCAGGGCATTGCCAGGGACCAGACCCTCCATGTCACCGTGCATCACAGCTATGAAGGAATCTGTGGTGGGTTCGGGACCAATTCGCATGCCGGGGAAGTCTTGCTCCAGGAGGTACCTGTAGGGGGGGGGGGGGGGGTAATGGTGTATGTAAGTTCCCCACATTTCCAATAGCTTCCATTAATTTAAATAAAAAAAAAAAAAAAAAAAAAAAAAGCAAACTCCAACTTACTCCACATCAATGCAACTCTTGTTAATAAACCAAAATGTGAATACACATTTATTAAATTTAAATGCACTGCCGTGGAATTACGCTTAAAGATGAAAATATGTCATTTTGTAGAATCTTTTTAAATTTTTATCAATTTTCCTATTTTTTGTCTTCACTTCAAGCTTGGACATTTGCTGTTGCCCTATTGACTTGAAAAGACACAGACACAAAGCAGACAAGGACTTGTCTGGGGGTGCGAGATAGCCTGGGATCAGTATCAGCCCCCAGTCCCCCAACACCAACTGTAGCAAGCTGAAACGCAGTGTTCTTGTGGTTCTTATTTGGATGCTGTGATTTTATTTAAAAACAAAAGAAAAAAAAAAAAACCAACCCCTCCGCCAGCCCACAGAGTACAAGGGGCCTGTTGAGGTAAGACACAGAGAGCGAGGCACAGTCCTGTATGATTCCTAAAGAGTAATGTAATCTGGGAAGAATAGTAGGTAGCCAAAGTGGCCCAGCTGCCCCCTTTAACAAGGGGCAAGAATAACCAGAATCATGCAATAAACAACTATGGACTATTACCACAAATACTATTAGTTAGTTATCCTATTATATTGTTACTATTAACAACACAACTGTCACCTTTGTTCAATGTAACTTAAAACGGAAGGTTTGTACACAAAACTGCTTACAATGATTAAGCCATTTATACAGCTGGCTAATGCTTACTGTATCAAGCAGGGTAAGCATTTTAATCGAGGGTTCAAAAGTAGAAGTGGGATTTGAACCAGGGACCTTTGATGCCACCTACTGCTCCATAGCTATTATTATTATTAGCATAAAGTAAGATTAATAGCTTTACAGTTTGTACTGGAAGAGATTTCTCACTCCACATTCATACAGTCCATGTTTTATATGAGCCCCCATGTAACCAACCCAGATCGTTTGTACCCCCCACCACTGCGGGACATTCCTCCACAGGGTTGCTATAATTTAAGGGCTTCCCTAATTAAACCACTGAAAATATCACATGGGTTTCACGAGACCGCTGCCACGTTCCACTCCGCCCTGTCCCACCCCAAGCCAAATGGACGGGTCAAGTCCTGCTGGTGTTTGTGTCCATGCTCTAAACCTGACCTGATATGTTCCTATTATGGTCTAAGCACTTTGAACACTATCTGGCAGGTTTCAGCCCTCATCACTCTGGCAACAACCAGGTCCTTCATGATGACCAACCACCATTGGGGGACCACAGGTGATCCTATCATATGAACTAATCCTCTGCATCCAGCAAGATTCAAACATATCTTGCATGGATCAGCAGACCACAAAGACAGGACATGAATACCTTTATTGAGTTAGGCTAATTTAAATGCCACTGAATAATTAATACTTACAATTCCACCCATTGATGCACAGATTTTTAATGGAGAAATGTATGTAAAGCATCATTTCTTAAATGCACTAGTTACTAATTCTGAGACTATCTGGCAACCTTCTGGGTGGAGGCCTGCATCTTTAAGCACTATGCCACCTAGAGCTATGTTCTAATTGCCAAGGTCAAGAGGTTAAACCCCCCCCCCAATCAGAGTAATACTTATTACTGTAAAGGAGACAAGTCACACCCTGGAAAACCCTATGAGGGATGAATTTTAAAATGGGCAAAAATATTTTTACTGTTCCATCCCAGAAGGACCATGACATTTAAATTTTTGCAGATATATAAGGAAAGGTCATATTGCTGACTTCCTCGAAAGAAAAACTAGGGAACAAGGGCTCACGGCAAGAAAGTAGTCTATCCTGTTGGCTAAGTTCGTTTGACCACATCGTTGACCATAACCTTTGATTCCATCTATACAAGCAGGATGAAGACCACCCGAGACGACCATCGGAAGAAGAGGCATCAATTTTTACATGCATTATCTAGCAGGAGGGGCTAGAGTCCACATGCAGACAAATCCATGAGGCACAGCGCTTGGTCATCTTGCAATCCGACGGTTGTTGATTTAAATCCCACGCCTGCTGCAATAGCTTCGATCGAGGAATTTACTCAGAGGAAAGTCAGCGTCCATGAAGAAGCAGGTCCGAGTTACATAACAAACAACAGCTCTCCGTGACATCGCCGCCATCACCCCTCCTACCCCCAACACTGCCAGGTGAGATGAGGGACCCACCGGATAAAGCTGGTCTTCCCAGTGGAGTACTGTCCCACCAGGAGGACCATGGGCTTGTTGTCAAAGTCGGCGTTCTCCAGGGCCGGCGAGTGGAACTCGTGGAACTTGTAGTGCTCCTCCAGGGGCAGAAGCTTGGTCTTGTACAGCTTCTTGAGTCCATCGCTGACTGTCTGGAAGACCTCGGGGTCCTTCTTCCTCCTGTCATCGTTACCCAACCAGCTGAACATGGTGACACCCTACAACGTACTCTACAGGACAGCAGACTCTACACACAGAGCCTAGGATGAAGATGCAGTGTCAATTTTTTTTTAATGTACTTTTCAAAGTCGGTTCTGCTTGATCGGCCGTTAAAAAAGGGGCTCCTTCAGCAAATCATGGTAACCTCTAATCATGCGTTTAAGACCAAAACATTGCTCGCAGGGACTCTAGTCTTCCCCTCCTCTTTCGTAACGGTCTCCTCCTCCGAGGCTTTAAAGTTTAAGACCAATTTTCATTAAAAAAAATAAAAAAAAACAAAAAAAAAAACATCAATGCATTCACATGAATATATGACCGCTGTTCTTCGCGCGCGGCCGAAATGCGCAAACCACACGTTAAATGCACATCTTTATTATTATAATTATTATTATTTTTTATTATTATTATTATTAAATAAAGAGCAGACGATGCAGATCTTTCATTGACAGAGAGAAGCGGTCCAGGAGGAGACGCGGCGCGTGCAGAATGACGACGTCCTTCTTACATTGAGGCTGCGGCGGCGCTTCTCCACAGATTTCTCCGAAAACGGACTAAAAGCGACTCTTTATCCGTGAAAGTGATAAAGGATTAATGCTACGTGCGGTTAAAAATGCACCGTTCCCGCTGCTGCGCAGTCGCTCCGCTGACCGCAGGCTATCCGGCGTCTGCAGCGCAGGCGCTTTAAATGTCAGAGCCGCGAGGAAGAGCCCCGGCACGAGGCCCCACCCAGCTGCCCGTCCGCGCGGGGTCGTCAAGGTGACGCAGGCGCCATTTCCACGGACCGCCGAAATCCTACACAGCGTCCCTAGCGGCTCCGAAGAAAAATCGGCAGTGCGGCTTTTGTTGTCGGGTGCCGTCGAGTCGTAAACGTTAAGAATGTGGAGCGCATGCGCAGAGCGCCCCTAGCGGCCGTTAAAATAATGAGCCGCTACCAGTAGTGCACCCTCAGCGGCCAATAAAATTGTGAGCTCGTGGGCCTCTAATGGCTAGCAGAGTTTAATAGTGTGCCCCTAGTGGCCATTAAAACAGTGAACGGGGATCCAGCAGCGCGCCCCTAGCGGCTGCTAAAGTAAACACAGTGCCCCTGGCGTCCACTTCGTATAATAGTCAGTCGGTACCAGTCGCCCCCTAGTGGCCATTAAAGTAATTTCAGCCTCAAAACGCTGCTGAATGTATTTCGTACTCGCTTTGATTTTGTCACTCTGTTTATAATTAACATAGGAACATACCTGATTGTTAAAATCGATAAAAGTGTATGCTCGTTGTGTATGTTCATTTATGGCACCAGTTGTTTTAAATTCTCTTTAAATTCTCTGTGACCCAGCGGTGTTGTATTAAAATGGGGTTAATAATTTTTTATGTATATGTAACCAGACCCAGCAACCAGTAGTTTTGTACCTGGTACAGAGAGAACACTAGCTTTAGTAGAGAGAAATCAAAACTGCAGGAGCAACTAACTGAAGAAGTCACCCTAATGTATGTGCCGAAAGGTCAATCAAATCAGTGAAGCTCACACGCTTTATACTACAGGATAATATTAGACTCCTGGCCTGGTTTGCTAAATTTTCCAGAATTTCCATAATTTTACATAATGAAATTGATATTCAAAATGTGGAGTGTCGAAATGCAACAGTGAAATCTGTGAAACCTGATGGAGAAAAATAACTTGCCTTAGTGTAAATATTCTACAGTTTGAGGGTTTCTGGAATTATACACACACACACACGCCCGCACACGCACACACACTGGCTGAAGCTGCTTGTCCCAATCGCGGTGAACCAGAGCCTAACCCAGCAACACAGGGCAAGGCTAGAGGAGGCTAGAGGAGGAGGAGACACACCCAGGATGGGACACCAGTCCGTCACGAGACACCCCAAGCAAGACTCCAACCCCAAACCTGCCAGAGAGCAGGACCCGGCGAAGCCTGCTGCACCACCGCTCCCCCACTCTAGAACTATAAATAAGAATTATTTGTATTATGCATGTCCTCAGTTTATTACACGACACATAAGCTTTTGCAATCAGTACAAAAATACTGTATGTTGGTGAAAAATAAAACCCTTACTGATTGTGATGGAAGGCTCTCTGTCTCTTTTGCATTAGTTGGATTTTAAACACCAGCATGCGAATGTTCTCATTTCACAAAGCTTTCAGACAAAGGTGAGTTTTAAAATTCCATTCTACTTCAAAGCATCATCCATGGCATGAAGATTAACATTGGTTCATATTAACACACACACACATTGGCTGAAGCTGCTTATCCCAAGCGGGGTCGCGACGAACATGAGTCTAAGCCGGCAATACAGAGCGCAGGGCTGGAGGGGGGGGGACACACCCAGGACGGGAGGCCAGTCCATCGCGGGGCACCCTAAGCAGGATTCGAACCCCAGACCTACTAGAACACAGGACCCTACCAAGCCTGCTATGCCACCACAGCCCCTGTTCGTAGTAGTACTGGTGCATAACTCTCAAATTACTGTTATAAATAGGAAGAAAGAATGTTAATCAGGGAAGATTTTCTCATTTATAAGCACAAGATGTGTACAAATACATACATATATTGCAGTATATATTAATAATACATAAAATAAATACTCAAAAATATCCCTTTAGAGTACGGCAGAAATTTCTGGCTGCTATATATTGTTGACCACCAGAGGGCGCTAATGGTCAGCAAATGAAGCCCCACTCAACACTGGCTCAAGAGGCCTTTAGGTCTGTTCTAATCACCGTCTCTTTATTAAAGTTATACTGTATATAAATGAAAATCTAAATTTATGTGTTCTAGGGAATAACTTTAGGCTTTAGAACCGTTTTATTGTTTGACATAGAAGTTACGACCACAGTTTGGTAATTATTCATTGATCCTTTCAGATTTCATGTTAAACAATCCATCTGTACTTGGCCCATTTTTTAATACATTTTAGGCTTTCTAAATATTGAAAAAGAATTTTAACAGTGCTAAACAGATTCACATTAAAACAATCATTACCCAGTGGAGGCATTAATCTGACAATCAAATAAAGAATGACAATTTTAAAAGATGACCTTTTCTCATATTGCAAGATTTTAGCATCACTATTGTGATGATAATTACATAACAGTATTGTAATAACTGCTCAAGTGCGCATCTGAATGGCTCATCAAAACAGAAATCCTGTTTCGTTTGGAAGACTCAGAGATCCTTCCTCAATCTGAGAAGCTCCCGCACGTCTGAATTCGACCCAACATACAAAAAGGGTGGAAATGCTCGGCAAAATTAGAGTACATAATTGAAATTTTGTGTATTTTATTCATGCAGGCACTTTGTTCTCATCCCGGCATTAATATTGTATGTGGTGGATTCTCCAATCGCTGTCTTTCTCATTCAAGGGTTATTAAAAGACTATCATCTGAATTATTGAACATTTTATTCCATTTGGAAAACAGAATTAATATTACTGTAGTATCAGGCTGAAGATGATTTCCCATTTTTTACCCCTTATAAAGGAGTTTCTTCACAGCCAAGAGTGCTTATGACAGGAACTTATTACCCGCAGGGAATTAGAAACGCAACAACAACATCAGCGGCGGCAACACAGAGGCACGTAACAAGATCAGGGGCCTCCACAATGTGAAAGAAATAAATCAGAAAGGGTATTCTAACTAACGAAAACAAAAACCCCAGGGCTTTAAAATAGGACCAAGTAGAGCTGAGCACACTGACCCATCTAACACCCCTTTAATTTTGAACCACAGCACTGCTGTGTGGAAGCATTACATTTATTCAGGTAACTGACACTTTTCTCCAAAGCAACTTACCAGGCTCAGCTACTTACAATTATTCGTCCATTTAAATAGCTGAGTAATTTTAAGTACCTTGCTGAAGGGTACTGGAGGTGGGATTCAAACATGTAACCTTTGGGTTCAAAGGTAGCAGTTCTAACCACTACACGACCCACAATCCGTAGTGCCCCTGAACAATGGAAATGTTATGCATTCATACTTTTGTGTCTCAGCGGTCAGCAAGGTCGTGACAGGTGGGGCAATGATGTCAAAAGGGAGGGAAAAAGATAATTCAAGTTTTCTTAGGTATGATATGATACATGATATATATGATATGTGATATGATGAGATTGATCTTCATTGTTCGAGTTCTCAGAAATTTTTGTGTCACCAGTGATATACTACACATTGAGGACAAAAACATAAAGAGAAATGAAAAAAAACTAATGCACAACCTCACAACACCATAAACTCACACATTAACACAAAACGCCACAATAAACACGTTGCATTTCCCAAATATTGCACAGTTGCCAGATGTGTGGATCACTTTGCCGGAATGGTTCTGAAGGACTTTGATTTCAGTCTCTGGTCCCGCTGCAGTACCCTTGATAGAAATACAGCTCTGAATTCGTACAGTAAAAATTACCCTGCTGTGTAAATGGATAAATCAGTGTAAATACCTTAGTAAATCAGTATAAATAGCTGAGTCTAACAAAGCTTAGTGGATAAAGGAGTCAGATAAATGAATTATTATTCGTATTCTTATTCTTATTATTATTATTATTAGAGGTCCATGACCAGGGTGGAATCCACATTATTCCATCTAAAACTAAGGTCTGAGTATTTGCCAAAGCCTCTTTTCCATTTAAATTACTTTTATTTATTTAGCTGATGCTTTTCTCAGAAGCTGCTTACAACGTTAAGCTACTTACAGGTATTTATCGGTTTATACAGCTGGGTAACTTTTACTGGAACAATTCAAGGTAAGTACCTTAATCAAAGGTCCTGTAGCCAGAGCAGGGATTTGCACCCATGTCCTTTGAGTGCAGGGTAGCAGCGCTAACCACTACTCCACCTGCTGCTCCCAGCATCCTGGCATAGATTTCATACCTAAACAGTTGGAGCACACCTTCTGTACCTCCTTTCTGAAGATAGGAACCACCACACCCTTCAGATGGTCCAAAGGTATAGACTTCCACAGGTAGAAGCTTCTGGAATCTCGAGTCCACTGCGCTGGACAATGGTACTGCAGTGAAGGAGATTCATCCAAAAATGCTGAAAGTGCAGGAGTCTTGGCTAAACACACAACTCCTGAATGTTGCATGGAATGCCGGGAACGTACTTTTGGACCAGCTGAAGGAGGTGGAAGTTCCCACCTTCCCACACTTCGGTTTTGGCTTCCAAGCTCAGCCACCATGGAGATGCGTGAAGGAGACTTACTGCTTCCAATCATGAGGATCGAACTGAGATGGTTTCGTGCACCCAGCGTGGGTGTCTCCTGGACACAACCTGTGGGACGTGTACTGGGTAAATCCCACTAGAAGGAGCCACAGAGTGGACCCAGTACTTCTCTTCTCTAATCTGAGAACGTTTGGAGATCACCCAGGAGGACATTCTGTGAAACAGGATGCACAGTCTGCTCAGCAAAGTCATACATGTTGCCCCCAGTCAGTGATGTCAAAAAAGAGGGAAAGGGATAATTCTAGGTTTCTTTGGGATCTGATGTGATATATGGCATAGATCATATGATATGAGATGACGATACATATGATAAATGATGTGATGCAATTGATCTTTACTGTCAGATTTCTCTGAAATTGTTTGTGTCACTGGTGAGATGTTACACATCAAGGAGAAAAACACAAATATACATAAAAAAACTTTTCAAATCCACTGTAGTGCCCCTCATCAAAATACAACCCTGAACCGATACAGTAAAAATTACCCTGCTGGGTAAATGGGTAAATCAGTATAAATAATTTAGTGTACAAACATAACATTTTAAGTCATCCTGGACAAAGGTGTCAGATAAATGAATTATTATTATTATTATTATTATTATTATTACTTTAATGCTCAACACCTTGTCCCTGAAATCTTGGATTGGAAAAAAAGGAGGTAAATGTTCTTTGTGCACTGCTTTCATACGCACAAGACGAGGGGAATCACAATGTGCATGTGTGAAGTTTCTTTCTTCCAGAATTTTTAACACGTCTTTCCTTCCAACATTATTTCACGGATGAATATGAGCAAATGCTGCGGGTGAAAATCCCAGAAAGGCACCTGCCGTTATGCTTAGTCATGTACACACGCGGAGTTACCACGGTGTCGCGGTATACAGTCGCGGGATACATTAGTCCTTTCAATAATAACACTCATTTGTCAGCCGGGGAAGGTGTCATTTCAGCGCCAAGTTTATGATTATTAATACACTTTGTTCTTACTCATTCTTCTCACAGCATCTACGTGACTGAACACTGTAAAAACTACATCACCCAGCAGGAACAGAGGGAGCGCAGTGGGAGAGGAGCTGCACTTGGGATCACAAGGTGTCACATCACAGGAGCACACAAGCTGCTGTACGCTTGAGCGTCGGGTTACTGTAATAATAATTATTTATTAGACATCTGTCTAAGGCAAGGTATAGTGTTGGGTTTGTACACAAAACTACATGCAATTATTTTCCTGTATGCACAACTGGGTAATTTTTACTGCATCAGTTCAGGGTAAGAACCTTAATCAAGGGTACTAAATCAGGAGGTGGGATTTAAACACAGCTCTCTTGATTGCAAGAGGGGCTCTCAACACAGCGCCACCTGCTGCCCCCAAGCCGAGGCTCTACTTTACTCATTTAGCCCCGACATGCATCTTGCAAAGGTGCAAGCTTTTCGAGATTCGCTAGCCAATATATGGGCGGCACAGTGGTGCAGCAGGTAGCACTGCTGTCTGGGGATGGGTTTGAGTCCAGCTCTGTATGTTTGGAGTTTGCGTGTTCAAGTGGGCTTCCTGCGGCTGCTCTGGCTTCCTCCCACAGTCCAAAGACGTGTTTCAGGTGAACTGGTGACAGTTAATTGATCATTGTGCGCAAGTGAATTAGTCTGCGTCTGGCTACCCTGGGATAGACCGCCATCCCATCCAAGGTGTACCTTGCTTAGCCTTGCACCCAGTGTTTTTGGGATAGGCTCCGAACAACTGCGACCCTGACTTGAAGAAGCAGTTAATGATAGTCAGTGAGTGAGTAGATAACATATAAAGAACAGAGTCAATCGGTTTTGCCCATCGTTTATTAATAACCAATTGTGCCATTCTGGGTCACAGTGGTCCGGAGCCTATCCCAGAAACACAGGGAGTGAGACAGTGTACACAGTGTTCTGCAGTACAATCACACTCATTCACTCACTCACCCATACACACACACTATTTCGATTTCCCAGTCCTTAGGAAACACATGTCTTTGGACTGTGGGAGGGAACCAGAGCATCCAGAGGAAACCCATGAGAGCACAGTGAGAACATATAAACTCTACGCAAACTGAGTGGGATTCAAACCCATTTCTAAACCCACAGCCAGAGTGCTGTGAGGCATTATCCCTACCTGCTGTGACACTGCCACCCACTCGCCCCAGCATGCGCCCTGTAGAAGTATGAGCTATTTAAGATGATCTAGATAATATCTGAAGAATATGAGTAATCAATATGTGTTCTAGTGTTTTATAAAAGAGAATTTCAGTGATGACAATAATAATAATAATAATCAGAAAGGTTTACATTTTACTTCTGTTTTAGTGTTAGTAGACACATTTCTGCAAATGAACCCATGCACACAGTGGCATACAACAAATGCTAAAGTTCCAACAGTGTACCTGCCCCAGGGATTCAAACCAGTAACCTTCAGGTTCGAGCTGTGGGTTCGCCACCCCACCCCCGGTGGTACCTGCCACCCTTTGAGTTCACCGCATCTCCCAGCGAAGCTGCTTCAACCGGGTCACATCTGTTATTACGGAGACGAGGAAAAGCAGCTGTTTGTTCCCCAACCGTGGACGTGAACAGCTGCGCGAGACGTCGGCCCTTTTCTACTCATGCGTTCTGTTTTGCTTTGTTTTTATTTATTTCTTTCCTGTTTTAGGCAGGGCTGGGCTGCTGTCAAGGGGGGGAGATTATCCGTGCTCGCGTGCGCTTTAAAGAGCGGTTGCCAGACCCTGCTGGGAGATTTAGAGGTGGACTTCATAAAATCCCTGTAGGGCTCATTTGTCAGGAGAAGCGGGGTCCTTCTCGAAAGCGGCCTGACCGCGCCGCACATGATAATATCGAAATAATGGCTTTCTGACCAGACACTCTTCCCTGCTCTTAGACTGTAAATCAATCTATTTATTTTTCCACATCTCACACGCCTGATGTGTATAATGGGTAACATCCCTGAAGGGAGCTCTCTCAGAATCATCTCCCAGACCCTGTCGCTGCTGGACCAAGAGGAGCACAGATCAAGAGGAATGTTGCACATACTGTATTCATAGTGATTATCAAAGATGGTCATCTGCAGCCTATGGTACATTCGGGTCTGGACCGGAGGATGTGTACGGTTACGTTGGGTTTCCACGTGGGAAACAGTTCTCAGGTGGTTTAGAAGGTTAGGGTTAGAGAGATGGTTGGGAGAGATCAGAGCTTCAGAGGGAGGTGGTTCAAAGGAGGTTAGTTCAGAAAGGATGTTGAGAGGGATGGCAGAGAAACGGTTGAGAAATGGTTCAAAGGTGGTGTTGGCAGGGATGCTTCAGACATTGTTCAGTAAGGGTTCGGAGAGAGATGGTACGTCGCGGTTGAAAGAAAGGTTCCGAGATGGCGCTCAGATAGTGCCGAAATGGTTCATGGAGGGGTCAGTGGCGACAGGAAGGCGGCTCAGGGAGTGACGGTGGAGAAATTGTTCAGAGGCGGTTTTAAAAGAGATGGATCAGAGAGATGGTTCGGAGATGGCTGAAAAAAGGTTCAGGGACCTGGTCAAGAAATGCCTGGTTCACAGATGCTTTGGAGGGAGATGCTTCAGAGAGACACTTTAGTTCATAGGTGGTCGCAAAAGGCCCAGAGGAAGAGGGAAGGTTCGGAGACGGTTCAGAGATGCGAGGATCACGCGGCTGATGTCGGCGTTCCCACGGTAGGTGGTGCTCGGGCTATTCGCACTGTGCGCGCGCTCTCCGCACGCGCCGATCCTCGTTCAATCGAAAGGAAAGTGGTCGCGGGTTCCCGCGCGCGGCTCCTCGCTCCTCCGTCGGGCGGTCGCTGCACGCGCGCGCTCGCACGAGAGCGGAGAGGTTCTACGGGCGCCACTCGCGCGTCCGTGCGCTCGTCCACCCGCACGGGGAGGGGAGAGGAGGGGAGGGGAGGTTGGTTGGTCTCTCGCTCTCTCTCTGTGATCGACCGGGACTCACGGGGAGCAGAGTGGGAAGGAAACGCACGTCGCGCGAGCCGACTTTCCCGGAATGTTGCGCCCGTAGACCGCGCGCGCTCCGCCGCGAGAGGGGGCGTTTCTCCGAGGGTTTTTTTTTGGGAAGGTTTTCCGCAGATTTTTTTTTGCTCCTGGAAAATGAAGCGCGTTCCTCGCAGGGTCACTCTGGCTCTGGCTGCGCTCATCTGGCTCGCCGCGCTCCTCTATCTGCTGCTGCTCAATAAGCGCAAAGTGTCCGACTCGGGACCCGGGGACGCGCAGGACGACCAGGTGAGCCCCCCGCGGTGCACGCGCTCCGTTTCCGTAACTTCGCACTCTGTCTCTGGACAAATGAGAAATGCGCGTGGACGAGGGCTGAGAGTATCGCGCCCGTCGGTTCACGCGAGCTACGCGCGCACACGAGATGTGTCTTACTTTTAATTTGGTAAACGCGCAATACTGAAATAAAAACCTAAGCAGTGCGAATAATTTACCGACGTGTCAGACAGTAGTGATGCTGACAGCTGTCTGGGGGGGGGGGGGGGGCGTCTCTCAGTTAACTCACTTGAGAAAAGTTTTTGATGCCACACATGTTTATTGTTTTAATATTTTAATTAGTCGACCGAAACTGTTTTGTGATGGAATGTGTTGCATTTCTGTATTTTTCTTATGAATTCGTAACTTTTCGGATCTCGGTCACTGAACTCGGTCACAGCTGTGCGAATTAATGAATTAATTAGTCTGTTAATGAACTGAGTGCTCATCTACATAGAATAGTTTTTACAGTGTCGCTGGAATGTACAGTAACAATATGCAGTATTATAATAACCTTATTATACTAACCAACCACCGAGAGCCGCTTTTCACCGGGGTTCACTGGTCAATCACGTCTCTGCTCAGTGTTTCTTCATCGAGATTTTCCCACTAGAATGTAGTACTGAAGTCAGATGGAATTTAAAAAAGTGTTTCAATAATAAAATTGCATTCAGCTCCTGGGATTGTATTACATTATGACGTTTTACTGGAATAACAGTGTCCTCATGGCCCCAAGGGAAACGCGCATTCGCACCTGTGTGAAGACGACCCCCCCCCAACCCCTCGCCCCCCTCTAAGGGTGCGGTGGACACTGGCTGAACAGAAAAGCTTTCTACAAAATGTGGAAAAGTGAGGCGTGAAGGAACGTGCATTTGCTCACAGACTGATGGTTCGAGTGACAACGCTCGCGCAACCGCGCGCGTTCATGTGAAAGAGACGTGGGGTGGTCCGGTGGAGGGTGAATGACCCTAGGGCAGAAGAGAGGGTGCATGATGATCATGATGCAGGTGATGGTCGGTCCAGCTGTTTCAGTCCGAAGAAAAGTGCTTACAGGAAAAGTGCAGATAAAAGAGCGCAAAAGAAAAGGAGCGCAAAAAAAGAGCGCAGGTAGATACGCAGTGAGCTGGTGACGGACAATAAACTCTTATCCTCCTTTTTTTTTCCTCTCTTTTCCTGCGCCCTTTGGACCCCAGCAGCTCCTCTGACTGAGACCAGTGGTTAGTTTGTAGTAAAACATGCATTGCGCAGTAGTTTGCAGGTGTCATTGGTCATCAGATGTGTGTGTCTCTGTGTGTGTGTGTGTGTGTGTGTGTGTGAGAGCTTTTTTCACCACCAGTCCTGGTGTCAGTTTCCCTTATTTCAGTTACACTCCTCTGCACACATTTGACTATCATGAGCATCCTGCTTACTCAGGGATACGTTTAAATAGATATTTCTCTTTTTATAGTTATTGGGATTCTCTGACTGGACTGCGCTGCCCTAATGCGCCACAGCGGTGTTCCCACAAACCCAGAGGCTCCTCTGAGCAGCGATCAGTTGAATACCTGCATCTCCTTCTGCCTTTTTTTCCTCTCTCTCTTCTAAAATCTCACAGCGATTCCAACAGTCCATTACTCCACATGGAGCGTATTTCTGGACACCTTTCATTTCTCTTCCTCAACAGCGGAGGCATTACACCGAATGGCCTTTTCCACTCGTTCGTCCCTTTTTCCAGGAAAGAGCGAAGCGCTCCTGTTTCCGTGGCTCTCAGAGCTCATCTTTCCTTCCCCGCGTCACGTCTCCTCCCCGTGAAGCACTCGCTCTGTGCAAACACCGTGAATGTTCAAGTCGTCGGATGGACTTTCCTATCTCAACATCCTCACGTGTTTCTCCAGTTCTGTTCCTCTACTGACCAAAGAGAGACAAGAAAGGATTTTCAGCATTCCTCTCCAACAAATTTATGTTACAGAAAATACATTAGAACTTTCAAGGATGTTTTTCCAACAAGTTGCTGACACTTTGCACCCATGGAAAGAAGAAAACCCCAGTGATGAATGTATTAATATTAATTTGTTTGTGTCTCTTTTTTATTTGTGAACCATTGAACTATGTGTGGTGTGGCGGGGTGCGGTGGCGCAGTGGGTTGGACCGCAGTCCTGCTCTCCCATGGGTCTGGGGTTCGAGTCCCGCTTGGGGTGCCTTGCGACGGACTGGCGTCCCGTCCTGGGTGTGTCCCCTCCCCCTCTGGCCTTACGCCTTGTGTTACCGGGTAGGCTCCGGTTCCCCGTGACCCCGTATGGGACAAGCGGTTCTGAAAATGTGTGTGTGTGTGTGTGTGTGTGTGTGTGAACTATGTGTCTGTTTTTTATTTTTTCTGCTTTTACAGTGTGTAATTGCAGTTAAATGACTATATTGCTATCGGTGGCCACTAATGAAAAAAAAATGAAGCTGTATTCCAAAGGTTTTCTCCACAGATAATCATCATATCATCAATAACCGGTCCTCCGAATTTACGGTGCAAATATTTTGTGTGCGTCTTTGCGTGTGTGAGTATTATTGAAAGATATCCATTATTGTATATCTTTGAACTGAAGGCGTAGGAGGTGCTGGATTTGCATTTTAGGGCATTGTGCAGCAGATAATAAAACCTTGGTGGGTACCTGGTTGGACACTCATCGCTGTTGGGTTTTAATTATTACATTTCTGCGTTTGTTTACAACATTTTTAAGGTCCTAAGGTATTTTTACTGTGGGTAATAATGGAATTATGAGGGAGAGCCATTCAGGGAGACCGTCAGCATCGTTTAGGGACCCTGGGAGTTTCACAGGGAGCCCGGGGTGTGTATCTAAACAACATGAGTCGCTCTGTGATTTGTTTTTGGGCCCTGCGAATATGTGTTGCTTAGCAAAGGTAATTTTTCTCACCATCTGCAGTGTGTCTATGAATAGCCGAATCTGCGATAGAGGAAACCAATTTTAGGCGTGCCTTTGGATGAGTTCAGATCAACGGGCACGTTTTGTTTTGTGAAGCACAGAGATTAGATTAGTCGACATCATACCGCGTTCGTCAGAGCCATAGGAACATGCCGCGCTTTTCTTTTATCGAGGCTGAGCAGATTAATAATTTCATTAGCAAATCAGTAATATTAGGCCCTTTGGAATTAAAAGGGCTACCGCCCTTTTCTTACTAAGGCGTTTGTTTTTCATGGTCCTGTTGGAAAAAAAAGACTACTTTGAACGTGACTCATTGTCACTCTTGCGTTATCCATCACATTTAGTCACTGTTATCAGTCACATTTAGTCACTGCTGCTGTAACAGACGCTCTTTAGCTTGCCGGAACAGCCGAGGGTCGGGGTAGTATCGCTAGAGGAGTCGCTCTCGCCTCGCTGATCTTTTTGGAAATATGGAGTTGAAACGCATTCAACGTCCGTTGAAAAAAGGGTTCGTTTACAGACGATTTCAGGGTAAATGAGGACTTAGCAGTTTGCTTGGATCTTGCTATTATCAGATTTATTTGCACAGCAGGCTTCCTAAATAACATTCTGTTTATAACTTTATATATTTACAGTATTTGCTGTGATCTAACCTATATACCTTCATGAGGATTATTAACATGGACAGCAGGTGGCGTAGTGGTTAGAGCTGTTGTCTTGCAATCTGAAGGTCTCGGGATTCAATCCCGCACTTCCGGCTGCTGTACTCTTGATAAATTGATACAATAAAAATTTTCCCGGTGTACAAATGGGTAAATCACTGTTATGTAACTGTGGCAGTCGTCTTGGAGAAAGCTGGAAGCTACAAAATAGATGTAATATAAATGCCAAGCATAAAACTTTAGTGTTCATTTTAGGATTACATCGTGTCAACGACTGGTGAAGTCTGGTACCTTAGCCACTTTTTACCTTTTTTACCCCTTGTGCCAGCTTATTTATAAGGGAGGTTCTAGCTGGCTGGGCTTTTCTTTCATGGCAGAAAAACTGAAGTATTTTTCTTAGCTACGTCTTTGATCATCGGTAGCATTAGAACATAGAGGAGACGGCAAATGGCCTCGAACGGAGAGCCTTTTAGTCACATTACGCCGCTAAGAAAGAGCTCTCGGAGATCCCATGTCTAATGGGTGTCTAATGTAGACGGTGAGCGTGAGGAGATCAAACGACAATGGCCTTTTCACGTGACGTCACGGCGGGCGCCGAGACCCGTTGCTAAGGCTGCACCGGCGGCCCGCTTCACCTGAGCGGGTGGTCACGTGTCGGCCGTGCGGAGAACGGGCCTTTCTTCGCTCTGCCTGTTTGAACGGTGCAGAATAAAAAAGGCCCATCTCACACACGCGCGCATACACGCACACACACCTCCCACTCATCCACGCGCTTTTACGTGCGGGTCCTTGAATAACTCACGACTCCGCTGTCGAGCAGATCATCTCTATTTTCCTTCATATGCATCCAGTGTGGTCACAACAGAGAGCGAGCATCATTGCCTCTTTGCTAATTGACACATAAATGAGGAATTTGTCTTAATGTCAATGGGTTTAATTATGCAGGAAAAATCATCATTATGTGTCCGAACCGATTGGAAGTGCTCGATTTTACTGGAAATTTAAAAAAATAGAAACGAAGTACTGAATTTCATTGGAATATAAAACCAGCCCTATTCCGTATATAGATATATGGATGGATATTTTCTTATTTCCTTATTTCATCCACGGGTAGCTGGAAGACTTGCAGTAATGAAAGGTATTTTTAAGGAAAGTATTCAGCAGCCACAGCATCGCCCAGTCCATTCATATTCAAGTGAATCGTAGTTATTATGACATTCAGCTTATTGCTTTCTAACCAGTTTCTCCGCAGCCTCCCAAATAATATTCCGCAGCCCCTGCCTGGAGAGGAGGCACCTCCCGTAATTAAGTTTCCTTACCGCTTCTGACATCGGCTCGGCTGACCTTCCTGTTCGGGGGTCTCTCAGGACTGCAAAGCTAGGGAGCGGAAGCAGGACCGAGGGGGATTGATTTCCATGCGTCATTTTTCGGAGCTCTTATTGTTTCCCTCCTCACCGAAAGACACATGGTGCAATTCGATTTGGGGCCAAGGCGACCGCATCGACTGCTCCGCGCCTGGCGTTCCGGTCTCAGCGGGACTGCCTGGACTGCGCTCAGGAAACTTTAATACATTTTTATTGTTTCATTTTGTGGTCCCCAGTAAAGGAGAAGAAGTAATATCACAAATATAAACTTGTGGAAATTCAGCGAGTTGAACTCGGTTGATCAGTAAACGCCGTCGCTCGTCGCCAGCCGGCGTACGCCAAGACGTACAGCCAGAACTCAGCCAGGCTGGGCTGCAGCCCACAGATTGATGAATTTTCTTTTTTGCACCCCCCTTCTACTCCTCTCCAATTTATTGTCCCCTTTGCAGGGGGGAGGTTGGCGACAGATGGCAAATTTCAAATGTGTTGTAGCAGTGGGGCGCTGAGCATTGGGTTCGATGCCGTGTGACCTTGTTTGGTCCGACGTCTCAACAAATCTTTCTGGGAAAAAAATGCCTTCATAGCTGAATTGTTTTCAAGCCACGGATGTGCTTGACGTCTGAACATTTTTGGTTTTTCGAGCGACGCGATTTTACGGACAGGTTGCGGGAAGAAACCCCTGGGTCGATCTGATTATGTATACAACATTTGACGCCAGTTGGCTCGGAGGTGCAGAGTCAGCGCTGTAACCAAGTTAGGCCGCTCTAACAGCTTGGAGAGCTTCACTCCAGAAATGTTGGCAATTTGGAAATGACCTATTGAGAGTAATTAGAAGCTTAGTGGGGATGGCTGGAAAGTGTTCCTTTAAACCCAATTCTCTGAGGAGACGAGAGCCAGAGATATTTCCGATCTGTGCCCCTTCCGAACATCCATCAGAACACTGGAAGAGTGTTAATGCTCATATAGAATTTCATGGGTACTTGTGTTTCTGTTCTTCATAAACCTCTAACAAACTCAGTTCCTGCTTAGAAGGTATATTTCATTTTAAACTATGACCGCCTCTACATATAGTGGTATATAAAATACAGCATTCAGCTGTAAATCATGTGCCACGTCATTGAGCAACAAGTGTTGTATACAAACATTCATATTCATGAATATCTATACACGTGCATATATATTGTAACGACCCCGCGTTACTGTTTTAGGAGGGAAACTCCTAAATACAAATAGTTGCATTATGGGGAATAATGTGAAATGTGGGTGGGCACTTCTGGGGAAAATGATGGGGTGACTGTGTCTACGAGTGTGTTGGGAGAGAGCCTGGGGGCGCTAAGCAGGTTGGGAAGGCTGGCTGTAGGTGTAGGTCCTGAAGGAAACAGGGTTCTCAGACCCAGCACTTTATTTCCCTGGTGCTGGTGTTCAAATAAATCATTTGTGATGAATGCTGCCTTTGCATCCTTCTTTGCCCCATCCAAACCCACGGTGCTGCATGCCACAATATGTTTATTTATACATATATGCACATTTGTATTCAAATGGATGTGCAGGTCTGTGCTACTTTGACCTAACAGCATTGACTTTGTTGCCTTCGTGGACCCGTCTTTAAATTCAAGCACTAAAAACAAAAGACTTTGCCGCGGTAAATGCATAAAGAAGTAATAAATACAACGGTGCAAGCTAGAGATTACAAGGCATTGAAATGGCAAAAACCCAGTTTTAATAACTTTGATTAAATATTTCATTATATGTACGGTGTAAAATGCCGAAAGGCAGCTCCGTGGTTCAGGGAGGAGCAGAGGCAGAAGCGCTCAGATCTTGGATGGAGGGTAGATGCAGCTGATGGAGAGGGAACGCGGAGCTCTGTTGTATTTCCAGTTTTGATTTTATGAGCTTTGTTGAGTCTGGTCCCCGCATACCCGCCAGACTAAGTGTTTTGAAACTCTGCCAGGCAAACGATGTGAGCACACTCAGTAATACAGCAGCGTGTGAATACTCTTTTGGTTTACTGAGGGTGTGGATGACACCGACTGCACGATGCATCCAAACGACGCTCAGGCCCAGCACGCAGCTCTCCGTGTTCTTTGCATACGAAATCCACAGGCGATGCCGGCTCCGGAGAAGTCTCCAACCTGTTTGTTACGCGCTGATCTGAGTTTAAGTCCCTTCGGCCACGGCAGCCGACTCACGCAGAGCCTCGAGCTGCCGTATGTAGATGAGCATGTACGCACTGTATGAGAACACGCACAAATATGCTTAAAAAAATGTTATGAAAACATGCGACGATTCTGACCGATGGTCGTTGAAACACACAAAGTATATGTATAATTTCTGCGCGCGGTAATGTACATGAATATGGACGCACACACTGCAGGGTATGGTAATGGGGATGTGCGTAGACACACAAACTCACACACACTTCCAGAGATACCAAGATGCACTTCACGCAACTGCTCCCAAATCCATTGCACATCCTCTCGCATTCTCCATGCACCGATGAGCCCTAAGTCCTGCGACACCTTATCACGCCGCAGCAGCACAAGTCCCGGCGCCGCTGTCACACAGGAAGGCTGCTGTCGGCCCCTTGATGCACTCCCTCAAATCCATGCGGAAGTTCAGGTTGTTGTCCATCCAGATGTTAATTGCTCCGCACGATTAGATTTTATTTACTTTATTTATGTGTTCCGGTTTTGAAAAACAAAACTGGTCCTGATTTTGTAAGAGCAGGTTGGCAGATGCTGCAGTGCATTTCCAGAAATATGTCCTCAAGTGGTGAGTATTCTTGCCATTCACTGGAATTGTTGGGGGAATGGGGTTTGTTGGGTTAGACCAAAGAAGAGCGTCCACAATTTATTATTTACCATCTATATAGTTGGCTGTTTTCTGAAAGATGACTTGTAAACTTAGGTTTGAACTCTATGCTACTCCCAGTGATGCACCTCTTTGTACAGCTGGGTAGATTTTATTTCCTGAGTTCAGCTGTAGTCCCTTGACCAAGAGAACTATAGCAGGAGCATGGATTTGAACCTGGGACCTTGGACTGCAAAACAACTGCTCTAACCACTACATAACCTGCTGTCTCACATGTGAGAGATTAGAGCTGTAGATGAGTGATTTCTGTCCTCAGGACCATCATGGTCTCCAGGTATTGACCTAACTCATGAAAGATCGACATCTAGAAGAGCAGGTGAGCTTAGCTGGAAGCAATGGTCTCCCATGGTGATTCAACAGGTGAGATCAGAAAACATGCACTCAGCTGCAGAGATGCTATGTTGGGTTAGGTGCATAAAGGTGCATGACCCCCGATTGTAATGGGAGTTCTGATATTTCCAACTGGCATGATGTAGTTTGACTTGCGTTCCGTTCAAGGTTTAACCGCTCAGCCTTGTGCCCAGTTATTCCAGGATAGGCTCCTGACCCCTGTGACCCTAACTAGGACGAGCGGTAGATGAAAACAGTTGGATGGAAAAAGCAACTTGAAAAACCGGGAAACTAATTATATTCTATTTTTGCGTTACAACAGAAAGAGGGCAATATACCCTCATGCACTTTCATATTTTACAAAAAATATGAAAAACCTGGAAATAAATTTTAAAAAATAGTGGCAAAAAATGTGAAATACAAAGTTTTGTATACAAAGCACATTACGCACAGGTGTTTGAAGGGGACCAGAGGTGCGAGCTCTAAAAAACAACTCCGTGCTTCCAACTGAATAGAACTGCAGCTCCAAAATACAATAAATCATGCAGATGGCGTGTTATTAAGATAATGATTATGGATCGCCAGTATTTTCTCTGGTATTTATCACAGTGGCAAACTCCGCTGCTGTAGATCTCCGAAACAAATGGTGCAGTTAAGCTCGGCAATTCCGTGTCCTCCTGGTGTTCGTGGCACTCGTGTAAACAAAGTAGATGTCATGCACATGCAAACAGCTAGTCTGGCACTGGTCTTATAAAGTGAAATAGTAAAACGAGGACTGCAAACTGTGAGCATGATCTCCACAGAATAGTTTATTTACACATGGCTAAATATTTGGAACTGTTTGGATGGATATGCCGCATTTTGCCATGTGGATTTAAGCTATTTTGTGGAGCGCGTGCAGTCTGCTGTCCGGATTCGCCACATGGCTCTCGCAGCGGACTGCTTGGTCTTGCATTCGCTCTGCCTTTGACGCTCCTCAGCATGACGGGTTCACACTAATCACTCCAACCTGCCCCTGGTACCTCACCAGCTTGCCCCTGATGGCTACCAGTGGGGTGTTCCCTCCAGGAGGTCTCCCGCCATGATACACCCACCTTCTCAAACACTGCGGTTTGTGCCCACATCCTCCAAGGATGCAGGGCTCTATCACCCTGACATCAAGTGGGGAGGGGCATTTTCTCCTTTCCTCAACAGTGATGGGGCCTCTTCAGAAGAGGGACTGGATCTCTAAGTTTCATTTTGTGCCTGTTTACCTCTCTTTGTGGGCTTCTCCCTGAAAGGTGCTAAATTTCACAGAGAAAGTACCTGCGGTCAGCTGGTCTCATCTCTACTGGCCTTTAAAAAGCTGTCAGTTTGGCCCCAGTCCTCTAAGATTGATCTGTGGCATTGCTTTTGCCTGGGGGGATGCGCCAAATACTAGCTGAACGATGGACTGATTAAGTGCAAAACTGGTCAGGAAGCCAGAATCTTATTGGATCTGTACCTCAAAACTTATAGGGTCTGATCTCTCCCTACACCCCAGTAAGAGCACTATCTCTGACTGTCTAGGGGTGCAAAATCACAGTGCAATTCTGAGTTTAGGCCCTGGCATGCTAGGACAAACTACCTCTGTCTCTCAGAGCTGCTCCTTCCCAGCGTTTAAGAAGGGTCTCAAATCTCATTTCTCTCAGATCCGTTTCTCTCCTGATCTCCTGAGAGCAACATAAATGACTCCAGCACCATCTGCTATGATATGAAGTACTGATCTCTTAAGTTCATGTAAGGTGTAAATGTTCATGCACTATAACTTTAAGAACATGCCCGGATAAACCTTTACACAGCTATTCCTGTAACGTAACGCAGTTATTCATATGTATCTTCAAAAAACATATATATATTGCTAGGAAGGTGATCAGGAATTGTCAATATCCTGATAAAATTTTAACGCAGCTACTCGCGTGATGAACATTGGTTCATATGGTGGAAAGAAACTAACTGTACTTAAGAATTACGCGTCTGCATCTAAGTGTCTCTTTCTGCTAACGTAATGAACACATTCTATTTTCTATGAGATGTACGTCGCTTTGGCAAAAAGCATCTGACAATTGAATAAATGTAGATGCATGATTATCTCCATATTTGTTACTTGAAGACTACTTCTATAGGCAAGTGGTAGCATAGTGGTTAGTGCTGCTCCCTTTAGACCCAAAGGTTGTAGGTTCAATCCCCATCTCTGGCTGTGGTACCCTTGAACAAGGTCCTTACCTTCAAATTACCCACCTGTATAAATGGGTAAATGATTGTAAGCATGTAATAAGTGTGACCTTAACATTGTAAGTCATTTTGGAGAAAAGCATCAGCTAACTGAATAAATGTAGATATGTGGTAAATGTTTCTCAGTCAGAAGGTCTTCAAGAGTCTTTCTCAGGTTTTCACTTCAGACACGATGAGCAGGAAGGCATTATTGTCCAGCTAGTCCGGAGCACGGAGATTGAATAACAAAACCCGGGTGATGAGCGGCACAGCGCGTTCACCTCCGCTTGTCGTAGGCTGCAGGGAGACGCGGTATAACGAGGTACAGACCATTAACACGAACGCTTTGACCCCGCCGTTGAAGTAGCGCTGTCATATTCCTGCTGATGATTTTGCTTTTCGCAGAGAGACAGCTTATTAAATTAACCTATTGTGTTAATCTCGTAAAATTCTCTGTAAATATCTTTCTCCCGGATAGATGTTTTGCTTAATCGCGGGAACAAGAGAGGATAATGAAATGCTGTAATGAAAGCGCTATATTAGAATTTCCCATTACGGAGCACGCTCTCGGTCTGAAGTTACGCCAGGGCCTCGCCGCACTGTAGCCATTATCATGCTAAGCAGTCTGTCTTAAGGAGCAGACATCTGCAATTATGAACCTCTATTACGGGCGGGAAGGACGGCGTCGCGCCTCCCGCGAGCGCGCGGGCCGCGACTTCGCCTCCTGACTGACGGGCCCTGAAAGGCAGCGCCGTTTGCGCCGGGAATTCTCGGCTCGAGGCGCTTCAAAGGCTCACCGTCTCGTTAGCGGCGCGCTAGCGTGGGAGGCGCCTGTCGGTTTTCGCCCCGCCGCCGTTGTTTGCGTTGTGTTTGTTTGAGAGCGAAAGTCTTTGCCGAGAGAGCGGGGTTACTTCTGCCAGACGTGCATCTTTGGCTGTGCCGACCGCGTGTGTGAGAGCGCGCGTGTGTGTGTGTGTGTGTGTGTGTGTGAGGTTGGGTACCTGCATGGGAGTACACATGTACGAGTGTGTGGAAGTGTGTTTAGCACTAGTGTGTACATGTGGCTGGGTCACTGTGTGTGAGTATATGCGTGCAGGTGTGTGTGTGTGTGTGTGTGTGTGTGTGTGTGTGTGTGTGTGCTCGTGTGTGTGCGCGCTCCCAAATTTTCAGCACACCTCAATTTTACTGTCTCATTCCTTTCTGCTGAGCGCACAGCCTTCAAACACATCTTTGTAACAGTCCCATTTGTGCAAGATTCTCTCCTGCAACTTCGATCGCCATCAAAACCTCGTTCTTCCATCAGGCAGCAGCTCGCAGGTCTCGTGTCACAAAGGAAGAGAAAATACTGCCAGCTTTTCTAATTATAAAAGCTTACAGCATATTCTGCTGCTGCCTTGTATGAAAGCCCGACTGAATTAAATAATTCATTATCCGTCCTTTATTCGAACCGCTTTTCCAGTCAGTTTTATGTCTTGCAAGTTTTATGTGTTGCGGTCTTAAGGATAGAAGAAGGAATTCTTGCATCTGAGATGCCGCTGTGATCAGGCGCAAGGATCGAGGCTGCTCTTGAATTATCGTCACCCGCAGGATGCGCAACAAACTCCAAGTCGGTCGACCGTTTCGCCCTTCAGGTCCTTCACCCCAGTTGCCTGTATGTAACATGGTAATATGATGAGCAAGCAAATTAAAATTATATAGAACATTTTCAATCTTTGCTCACGAAGGATCGTCAGAATATGGCTTTTTGGCCTGTGAAACAATGTTGAGCGTGAGCTAAGAGGGAGCGAATGTAAAATTCAGGTCACCGACTGGGACGAAACGGAGAAGGGGCTGCTGCGGAAATGTCACACAGACACAATCCATCAGCCAGCCTTGGGAAAACAGCTTGTATAACATGTAGGAGACAGAGATGGAAACATATTAGGCTAAAAAAAAAGATAGAAAACATCAATTTCTTCTGTAAGCCACCAGTATTTCTTTGCTTTTCCCAAAGGACGCCAAGCTGTTGGGTTCAGCCTTGATTAAATTACCTTGGACTCCCGGAGTTGGGTTTTTTTTTTTTTGTGTTTTTTTTTTACAGAGATCAGTAATTTTTGCTGACAGGGGATAAAATTGAATTCTCAGTGGTTCAGAGGGAAAGCAGAGAACCGCCATCGTCGCGACTGCCGGCAAAACTTTCGGAGGGTGCATTAGGTTCTGCTAAAGGAGCGCAATAAACAAGGGGCCGGCAAAACACGATAGCAACCTCTGTTAGTGTCTTCATGGGTATTAGGTACCTCGGCATAGCTGCCTATCATGTGGATCAGGTGCATCAAGTGTGGTTCATGTTGTACCACACTTACCAGCACACCTGTAGAACCCCATCTTTTCCTACCCAGCATGCAACAGTCAGCTTAAAAGCCACTCTCAAGACCACACCCCCTCAGCCTCCGGGCTCCCTCATCTATGAGTGCCACTGGTTGATCAAGCACATAGTATGCAATAAATATGGTTTTGATTTGATACTTTAGTTGTTAGCATTAAATATATTTTTCACTAGAGGTTACCCACCATGGTCTGGAGTCATTTTTCGTAATCGGGTAGTGAATGTTCAAAATGAATCCTGCAGAAGGTATTTTATTTGGCAAACCAATGTGACATTTTATTTTTTTTTATTTTTATTTTTTATTTAGTTTATTACAAATAAAACTTGTAGTCATGTACCTTGCTATTGCCACAGTGCATTTTTTAAGAAAATTTTGTACTCTTAGGAGGTGGGGATTATGAAAGCGATGACCCCAGACAGGAAGCGATAGTGCTCTCTAATGGAAGCAAGGCCCTCTGGGATTGGATGACCTCCAGGGGACACTTTCATCTGTAGAAACACGCCACTCTGGGAGCACCGATGAGGCTCCTGAGAAAAGCTCGCAAGCATCTTCTGCAGTTACCACCATGTAAAGGAGAGCAAAGGCACGGGCAGTCTTCATCAGCGGAATTTTATTCCACACTTTGCAAATTTATACACCTGGGTATTTAGTGCAGCAGTCTTCGGTAGGTATACATCCTTCACCATCAAGCCTCTCCAGATGATCCAGAATGTCGCTGCATGAGTCGTGTTTGAGCTGCCAGTGTGTCCTTGTGTATCTCACTTCCTCCTCTCAGTCCTGTAGCTGCTCATATCAAGTCGAAGACTCTGGTTTAGGTCTACAAGACGGTCAAAAGATCTGCATTTTGATACCCGTGGAACATGATCAATCTCTACACCTCATCAAGAGTGTTGTGTTCCTTTACCTCTGACCTCTTGATGGTCCCACTTGTGAGAGATAGGAGAGATCCAAAATCAAAATTCCATTGATTCTCAGTTTTGGCTCAGATTTAATGGAATGTGCTTCTTCTGCCCCTCAGAACTGCTGAATCCCTTTCGACATTCCAGAAGGGTGTCCGGACAGTTCTTCCACACTCACTTCCCTCTTGATCGCCTAACACACTCCATACACTTACACCACATCATCTGTCGTGATCAGCTTTTTGTTTCTTATCAATTCTCTATGTAGCTACTCATGTAATGTGCGTCAGCAAAAATGGCAGTACTGGCCAAACCGACAGCGTTTCGACAAGCACATGTGTGTATCTATAAGTCTTTGTTGAGTTGTACGTCACTTTGGAGAAAATCTATGCAAAATGAATAAATGTAAATGTGTGTAAATATTTCTCAAGTCCGGCTCTTTAACTTATACACCACCTGCTGGGTGGTTCCTCGTCATCCTCTTCTCCCAGGAGAAATCAGTGGACAACAAACCGTGGTACCGCGATGCTGCCATAAGCCATCCTTATGCAATTTGCTCCATCAGCAAAACTGGGATGGGAATAGAATCAACACATTTGCAGGCATCAGAAAAGGCCCTGGTTCGCCTGCATCTTAAGTGTCCGCCGCTACCTCGTAGTACTGGCTCCACGTTCTCATTACGCTATTGTCTAAACTCTCTCCAGAATTACAGCCATTTGCCAGTTACAAAGTGCCTCTCGTCGGGTGCCAGCCTCAATAACAATATTTTATTAGGCGGTAATGTGTAGCGGAAAACCAGCCTACAGACTGAAATGTGCTGGAATATGCATGAGGAGGTGTGGGCCACGTTTAAGGAACTGGCAAAATGTCAGTGGATAACTTCTGCTGAAAACAGTTGTATCGGCGTGTGCTTTGTATTTCCAGGGTAATCCTGGGACTTCATAACAGAGCTATCCAGCTGTCATGTTTTTTTCTTTTTTTTTCCAAAAAAATCAAGGTCCTTCCCTTTTAACAGTGTCAACCTTGAGTGTTTCATATTTTGCCACGTCGTGTATGGATAATTGTGTGGAAAACGATGCGTTGCAGCTCTCCGAAGCGGAGTGGGACGACCTCCTGGACCAGTTTGAGGAGAAGAGCTACCTCAACGCTCGCCGATGGAAGCCGGGTCTGGACCCCTACAAGTTGCATGCCTTCAACCAGCGGGAGTGCGAGCGGACCCCCAGCAATCGCGCCTTGAGAGACACCCGCCACTACAGGTACGAGGGGGAGCGCTGATGGGGAGACCACGTGTGGGTTTGCAGGCAACGTCAATAGCTCGTCAACATCAATGGCCCTTCTCAGCAAAGTCAAAATTCCCTTTTGCTTCGCTGGGGCTGCGCAGGAATTTGGACATCTCCGTGACTTTCAGCGTGTATTTCTACATCTGTGGGTGTGTGTGGGTGTTTGAGCAAGTTTGTGAGATAGCATGCATGTCTGCTCATGTAAAAGTGAGCGGATGTGCATTTCCACATGCGTGGCTTTGTATGTTTGTGTATCGGCATATCGGGTTGAGTGTGTGTGCGCGTGTGTGTGTGTGAGGCAGACCCTTTGCATTATCAGAAACAAATTCCCTGGCCCTAAATGGCCCCTATTATGCAAGATCACAGTGGAGCCACTGGATCAGGCCTCCTCAGCGCTGAAGGATGGGACGTCTTTCCGGGGGAGGATGTGCTTTTTTATCAGATGACAGCACGCTTATCTTCAGGGAGGTGTCGGAGGGGGGTGGCGGAGGGGGGCGATGGAAGGGGTGACAGAGGGGGCGGAGGCTGAGCCAACTGCTGAGAGCTGCGTCAACTGAGATAATTGCGGAATCCACTTGGGTCGGCGTGGGGTGTCCCTCTCCTTCTTCTCATTAACTTCGCTTTAGCATGATGCCCTCAATTAGGTCACGCTCCTCTGTGTTTTTGAAGCAGAAACGGATCCATCTAGTCCTCGATGTGGCCACGAGCCCCAGGGCCCACGGATTGCCTCCTCGTGGTGGAGATGTCTCAGTAGGTGCTTTCTGTGAACTGATCCATCTCTGGCCTGGAGGTCCAGTAGGTGCTTCTCTCCATATGGAATGGCCCAAGAAGAATGAGAAGTGAGGTTCTGAAGGGTGATGGGATCCAGCTTCAGCTCTTGGCATCTGCTCCATGTTTACGGGAACCGGTCACTCAACATCCTTGTCCAACTCGGGGTCACAGTGCTCCAGAGCCTATAGCAGAAATATAGGGCGTGAGGCCAGGTATACCATGGAGGGGATACCAGTCCATAACAGGGCAATCACACACACTCGTTCACTCAGACACACACTAAGGGCTACATTCAGAGTCACCAGTCCACATGAAACATATTTACCATGCCATTTAGCCTGACACACAGGTTAATCAATCAGCTGACTCAGTCCCAGTGCATTCTGGGTCGTTGCGTTTCAGATCAGAGGTGGCTATTTGGGGTAGGTGGTCCAATTCCCTGTCACAGCTGGGTGCCCGTTCATTTTACCCTTATTTCTCCACCTCATCTGGAGCATGAAATGGTTCTGCATTGCACCGTCTACTTTGTTCTGCAGCAGTAATGACACAGGAGTGTGTGGTGGGCGCCAGCGCTGTAATAACCGCAGTGTAAGAACATACATATTCTTAATAGCTGCAGTATTAGTCCTCTTGCGAATTTTGGTTGTGATAAACATACTATTTGGTGCACAAATAACTGAAGTAAGCAAAGAGCAAGGTGGCACAGTGGCCACCAGCTCAGTCTGTGTGGAGTTTGCATGTTCTATCCATGTCTGGGAGGGGTGCGGTGGTGCAGCGGGTTTGGCCTGTGGCTGTCCTCTGGTGGGTCTGGGGTTCGAGTCCCTTGCACCGGACTGGTGTCCTGTCCTGGGTGTGTCCCCTCCCCCTCCGGCTCTGCGCCCTGTGTTGCCGGGTTTTGCTCCGGCTTGCCACGACCCTCGAGACAAGCGGATTTAGTCTGTGTGTGCGTGTATCCATATTGCATGGGTTTTCCCTGGGTGCTCCTTTTTCCTCTCACAGTCCAAAGATGTATGTTTAGGCTTAATTGGTGACTGTAATTCCCTGTAGTGTGTGTGTGTGTGTGTGTGTGTGTGTGTGTGTAGCTACCTTGCAATGAACCGGTGTCCTGTACCGGGTGTACCTCACCTACCCTTGTACCCAGTGATTCCAGGATAGGGTCCGGACTGCCGCAACCCTGACAAGGATGACCTGTTAACGAAGGTAAGTGAACAAAAAAGCAGAAAGTAGTTGTTTTGAAACATGTCAACACTTATAAACATACTCAGTTCTTAGTCTGGATGTACCAGCATTTTTCTAGCAACTTCAATTAAGTTCTTCACACACACACACAGTTTCTGAACCGCTTGTCCCATAGGGGGTCACAGGGAACCAGAGCCTAACCCAGTAACTCAGGGTGTAAGGCTGGAGGGGACACACCGAGGACGGGACGCCAGTCCGTCACAAGGCACCCCACGTGGGACTCGAACCCTAGACCCACCGGAGAGCAGGACCTGGTCCAACCCACTGCGCCACTGCACCCCCCCGTATTAAGTTCTTCAGATTTACCAGAAAGTGATTTAGTAAAATTAGGGGGGTGCAGTGGTGCAGTGGCGCAGTGAGTTGGACCACAGTCCTGTTCTCTGGTGGGTCTGGGGTTCATCTCCCGCTTGGGGTGTCTTGCGATGGACTGGTGTCCCATCCTGGGTGTGTCCCCTCCCCCTCCAGCCTTTGGCCCTGTTTTGCCAGGTTAGGCTCTGGCTCCCTGTGACCCCTGTAAGGGACAAGTGGTTCAGATGGTTTGTGTGTGTGTGTGTGTGTGTAATTTAGTGAAACTATCTGAAATTCATGTAACTTTTTTGCAGCAGTCTATCCCACATTCATTTTTTAAATGAGGGTGTTAGGTCATTACCATGGCTGGTATTTGAAATAGCTCCGGTTAGGGGTCAGGTGTGTGGTGCGGCCGAACACAATGTCGCTGCGGGGGCTGGAGGAGGTGGGGGGAGCTGGGGCTCTAATGAGCACGATATGTAAGCCCACACGGGGTGGTGGTGCTGCGGGGGATGACAGAATCTCGTGTACGAGCCCACCTGCAAAGCTCGCAGCTTCCAGCGATCAGCAGACATGACCTCGCAGAGTACGAACAGCAGGCTCTATCGATTTACACGAGGCTCCAGGCTTGTTACTGCAAACGCAGAACATCGTCTGAGCGACGTGACCGGGCAGTGAAAAGGAGGACGACTCCTGAAGCAGAACGGTGGCTGCCCCCCTTCTCCCGACCCCACCTCGCCTCTGGGCCACCACGGTTAACAGGTCCAAAGCCTCAGTTCCCAGCAGATCGGTCCACTTCCATCCCATCATTTCTTCCTTTCCCTTTCACCCATAACAAAGTACAGTCAAACCCTAAGATATACCCGTTTGGGGCACGAGAATTCAACTGTAAAAGGACTTTCATTTAATACCCCTGCTCCAGTTTACGGGGCATTTATTTGAATTTATGAGGTCCGAATTTGGATTTTTTGCTCCTCCCGACAGCTGAAAGGCGCAAGACCACAAGCCACCACGTGATCTCCTTCACAGTTACCCTTCCACTGCTTCACAAAGTTCTCAACCTCCATCAAGCCTTGTTCACTAGTTCAGTCTCTTACAATCTCAATAATCTTGGCCCACATTTGTACTGTCCAAACCATGAAACGAAAAAGGTCATTCCAGCTCCTGTACCTCTTGGGATGTCTTTAGGGGCAATGGCAATTTGTAGGGTCGCACCTGAAAAGGCGTCAATCCGTCCATCCGGTCTTCCATCCAATCTTCTGGTTTGTCTTCACTCAGCACCTTTAAAGAAAAGAGAAACCTAGCTCATTCAGCTTCACTTTGCAGCGTGATCTTCTTTAGGGGTCCTTTTGCTCGCACCATCCCACGTCAGTCTTTATTAAGAAATCAATCAGTCAGTCATTTTTTTATTATTATTATTTGTATAGCACACTGAACAATCAAGATTTTCCGAAACGCTTCACAGACTATGAGCTCTCTCCCACAGGGCAGTGAAAAATGAAACAGAACGTAAAGATGGTGGAGAGGCCACAGGGAGTTTATAATTATAGCAGAGAAACGTGTTAATTAGCTCCGTTTTTTGAAGTGCATCCTAATGCCAGCTTATTGTGACTGTGATAAACATTAGAACAGCGTTCCCCAGTGGCTCACGCGGGGAGGGCGCTATTCCAGGGCCCAGGCTGAACGCCAGCATCTCAGATGGACTCTCTATAAAGTATGGACTGCAGTTTTGTAATGGCAGAGCAAGGCTATCAATGGAGATGGGGGTAAGGGGAAGTTAATCTGATCATCCCTGCCCCCTACAGGCCCGGCAGGCAACTGCAGGTGGCCGCTTTTCCAGCGGGGCAGCTATGCAACCTGCAGTGTAAGTAATCTGCTTTGTGGGTCAGGTGTTTAAAGGCACCCCATATCTTCCAAAGCCAAGGGGTTTTTTGGACAACCAAGTCTGAACGTGAACAGAAAATAACAAAACATAAGAGGAAAGGAGTTGCAGTCCTGGTGTTTGCATTTGAGATCTATATTATCTCACAGCATTTTCTACTGGGCTTGTAATGGACATGCAAAGTGCATTACAGGCATTAGCTATTCGGAAAGGAGAGTAACCCTTTTGATTTGTGGTTCATTAACTGGGAAGTTTGGCTGCCTGTTAATGGCACCGCTAATACCATCTCCAGGGTTGTGTCGGTGTCGTAAATGAATAATTGCGAGCCCTAATCAGGGTTAACAACTTCTATTCAAAAGTTTGTAATGCAGCGATGAATTTATGACCTACCAAGGGATGACAGTTTCCGTTTTTGTCACTGCACAGCAAATACTGATGGGGGAATATGTTTTACCTGTCATGGGGAAGCTCTGCAGAATTTTGGATTATATCATTTATGTTTGGATTGTATAATTCAGCATAACATAGAGCTGAAGATGAAGTAGGTAAGCAGTTAGCAGTGATGTAAACAAAAACACTCTTCGGGAAAGGGACAAGTCTAGGATGACACAATGGGGTCCCGGTAAAGTCTGCTCTGGAGTACTGGGTTCAGGAGTCTGAAGAATATGTTTGAGGATAAGGTGGCCAGTCTCTTGTTCTCGCATCCAGCTCGGATCCTGTCCCGCCCACCATCGCAAACTCAGGCCTTTTTCTGTGTCGTTTCTGCATTGATTCTCCATGGCAACACTGCGTTCCCTTGTTGCTTCCCAAAACAAGTGTCTCTCTCCTATGGGGGTATGTTGAAGGAAGGAGGTGTAGGACTTTCGTACGTGCGTCCGGAGTGCCGCAATGGATGGAAGGCTGCTCTTTCCTGAGGTGCCGTTCATTCGTCTGCACTCGCGTTGCTGATATTTTCATTTATTGTCAAGGGGAGACTAATAAGATGTTCTTGGCATGTATTCTTTGTTTAAAAATGCACATTTACTGTAAGAGAGAAGCATTGCCCCTGTTGTGCCTCATCAGCAAGCCCGGGAACATTGGAGCACTAGCTGCCAAGTACCCTTTCACCCTAATATTTATCTTGAAGCCAAGCCAACTGAGAATATTTGTTGTTAACGTGTTGTCCAAAAACAGAAGCCGGCGATGCTTCGTCTTTAGCTGAGGCCTCATGCGATGTCAACCTCGGTGATCTTTACTCAATTACCACCCCGCTTTGTGAATCACATTATAGTTTGTCTCCCTGCAAAATCGCTGCAGGACAGCAATAAAAAATTGAATGAGTTGAAATGTATCAGCTCGGGTGTTTTGCCCAAATGTTCCACATGCCTTGTTGCTCCAGCTCAAGTGCACTAGATGGTCATTGCAGTGACATATACTCAGGCAAGTGGAGTCGTTTCCCCTGTGAGCGGGGTTTCGATAGCCTCCATCTAAACTGTAGTCCTCAGTCTTTGTGATTACCATGATTTTACTGAGTATTGGTGGAAATGCAGAATATGCAGTTCAGGAAAGAAGTGAATTGGAAACGGGGGGACCACCTAAGGTCTTGTGTAGCTGAATGATGGTCCGGAGCCCACCTCGGTCTGGCCAAATACAGCCTGCACACATCAGCAACACCTTGCTTTAAAAAAACCAAATTAAGAAAAAACAAACCTCCACAGCCTCCCTTCCAGTCACTGACTCCCTCCCCAGACCCATGAAACGCCCGCAGTCGACTGCACTTAAAATCAAATATGAATCATTCGCAGTCCCAGTGAAACAACGTTCCGCCGCTTGGTTCCGTCATCTTGATTAAAAGGGGAGAGGAGGCGATTGAATGGGATTACATTCTTCTTAAGATGCCTCATTTTTCACCTTTGACGAAAAAAAAATAAACGTATTAAAATTGGCACGCCTGGAGGGTTTCTTGTTCGTATTTCTTGGTCTCATTCTTTCTTTCTCCACCGCCTGTTTTTACAGAACAGCTACCTAAAACAACACATCTGAAGCAGTGTGCAGGAGGCATAGTGAGGAAACATGCTTAAGCCATGTCGACAAGGGGCCTGAATACCCGCCTTACCTTCCACGGGTTACATTTCTGCCTGACGGACATACTGATCTTTTGTTCTAGAATTTTCTGCACAAAACTCCCGTCACCACACTGGAATGCCAAGGAGGGGTGGGCAGCCATTGATACTTGGACCTCCAGAGGTTTATTTTTCTCCCCTTCATTGCAGTGGGAGTTTTTTTGTTTTCCTCTCCTCACCTGCCAGCTGCCTTGTCCTAACAGTTAACTGTAAACGCTGATCCTTTGTAATGTATTTTTATTGTATCCTAAACTATATTCAGTGCTCTGTGTCACCTTGGTGAGAAGAGAGCTCTATAATAGAAAACTGGACTGAGCTGAACTGAGTGTGATCAGAAATACAACTTGAAAAATGATTTCAGCCAGTTTGTTGTTAGGACATTGAACTCTGGGGAAAAAGGAAAATCTGTACAAAGTACTATGGGATGTGGTGACACAGCAAGTCAAGCTGGTGATTGCTGCATGTGGGGTTTGACTCCAGCCCAGTGTCTGCAGAGTACGCACCCCCCAGAGATATGCATGCAAGCAGGCACTGTCTTACAATTTCTCTTCCTCACAGTTTTTAAATCACTTTAAACAAGTGCATTTTTCTTCTTTGACTATCTATTCTGATTTGTGACATCTGGCTTTTTATCCATAATGTTATTTTAACAATTGCACTGCGGGTAGTTGGTAGTGCAGCGTTTAGAGCTGTTGCCATTGGACCCAAAGGTTGCAGCTTCAAAGCCCACCTGCAGTTGTACCCTTGAGCAGTGTCCTTCCCTGACTAGGTCCAGTAAGAATTACCCAGCTCTATGAATGGGTAAATAGTTGCTTAAGCTCGTGAGCTGCTTTAGAGGAAAGCATCTGCTAAATGAATTAATGTAATTAAGGTCTATGGTTGTTTCTATAAGTTGAGATTTGTTCCAAATGATACAAACAAGGCCGGCAAAGGGCTGGAAGGTGGTTCTTCCGCACACTCAACCCACATCCTCATCAGAAGTTGAACTCACGACCTCCTTTGTGACCGCTCCCTTGAGGAAAACTGGTGTCGCAAGCCTCGGCTCTCGGGGGACTGAGGTTGCGAGGCAGATCAGCAGAGCGCTCTTTATGACAGAGCCGTCAGCTTCGCCAAGCGTGAAGGAGCAACCGGGCTGGGTGGCTGGGGGGGGTGCCAGCGGAGTGTCCGGTGGCATGAACGAGATGTAATTGGGCTGTCAAGAGGCAGAGAGATATTCAGCTTGGTGCTGGGGTGGGGGTAGGTGGGCTGAGAAGGGGGAGTGCGGGAGGGGCTCTTTTCATAGCCCTGATGAAATAATTCATGCAAATGAGCCAGGACAATGGAGTAGTTTTGCAGGAGAAAAGCTTGGTTATAAAACATCGCCCTCCCCATTGTCGTGCTTCGCCGGGTGACAAGCCAGGTGACAGGGAAGCGGCGATGCAGCGAGTCACTGTGCACCATCACGTTTCCACATGTGCTCTTGTCACTTGTCAGCAGGTGGCGCAGTGTTTAGAGCCAGTGCCTTACGCCTGAGCCAGACTTACATTTAAATCCCACCTCCTGCTGTAGTACACTTGATGCAGTAAAAGTTTCCTTGCTGAATAAATGGGTAAATCACTGTCATCTTACATTGTGAGTAACATTGGTGAAAGGTCTTAAATTAAACAAAAAAAAAATGTAATATGAATACCAACAAAAAGAAAAATTCAGGGTTGGTTTTAGGATTAGAACCTTCAAAGTACTGCTGAAGTCCGGTACCTTAACCATTTTTTTTCCCTTTAATCCTGGTACAGCTTATTCGTCAGTGAGGTTCCAGTTGGCTGGCACCTGTGTAAGCACCTATGATGAATTGCTCTAGTAAAAATTACTCAGCTGTATTAATGGATAAACAGTCTTACTCAGTTTAACGCTGTAAGCTGCTTTGGAGAAAAGTGTCAACTAAATAACTAAATATAATGAAAATGTCCACCACTGTGTCCCATGCTGTCATTCACAGTACACAACCCTATTAACACAGTAACGTGGTAACTGCCACAGGTGGCACCACAGCTGTGACCGTTTCTGTTCATGTGCATGTTGTTCCTTAGCTGATGTCTGTATTATTGTTTATTATACTGTCTGGACAGCTGGTTGCATAGTAGTTACAGCTGCTACCCTTGGACCCAAAGATTGTCGGTTTGAGCCTCACCTCTGGCTGTAGTACCCTTGAGCAAGGTCCTTACCTAAAATTACCCAGCTGTATAAATGGGTAAATAATTGTAACCTCAACACTGTAAGTTGCTTTGGAGAAAAGTGTCAGCTAAATGAATAAATCTCTGTCGGTAGCTTTGCTCCTTCATCTAGGTGTCTTATTTTTATGAAAAAAAAATCAATGTATATCTGCGTGAGACCATTAGTACATTCCGTACTTTGTCTCTCCAGTCACAGGGCTGCAGTCTGTGCAGACTTCATTGTATCTGAGCATTTAAGCACATGACTGAATTCAGCCCTTGCTTTACCATGGTACATATTGAAGTTTTGTTCATCGTTGAAATAGTAGCATCCGGGGGTGCAGTGATGCAGTGGGTTGGACTGGGTCCTGCTCTCTGGTGGGTCTGGGGTTCAAGTCCCGCTTGGGGTGCCTTGCAACGGACTGGCGTCCTGCCCTGGGTGTGTCTCTTTCCCCTCCAGCCTTATGCCCTGTGTTGCCAGGTTGGGTTCTGGCTCCCCATGACCCCATATGGGACAAGTGGTTTCAGATTCTGTGTGTGAGTTAGTAACTATCTTAAAAGTACAGGCAGTTTCTGAGTTATGACATATGCAGCTTGCAACCATGAAGATTTAGGACAGCTGTCCCATCTACCATGGGATGTGATATTATTGTCCTGTCCAGAAGACCGGTCTTGAGCTCTAATCTTGACCGCCCCATAGGCTGTACGAAAATATCTGCTGGTCGCACTGCCGCAAAGCACCGTATTGTTTGGGTTCTGTTATTGTTTGGGTCTCAGTCAGCTTTTGATGTCTTGCAGTAACTGTGTTTTGTTTACTAAAGTTTTTGTTTGTTCTGCCCTTCAAGTTACCTTTATTTAAAATAGCAAGCAAGCGAAGAAGTGAGCATTCCCAGAGGAACAGCTGGGACTGTAGTGGTTAGAGCCGCAGCCTTTGGGCCCAAAGGTTGTCGGTCTGAATCCAGGTACTTCCGTTAAATTGCTCCAGTGAAAAGTACACAGTCGTACAAATGGGTAAACCATTTGAAGTAGCTTAACATTGTAAATCGCTTTGGAGAAAGGTGTCAGAGAAATGTAAAAGACAATAGATGTGAAACTGAAAATAACTACATTGCAGAAATACATATAAATAGGCCATATAACACATATAAAAATGTAAAACATTTATGCCAGTATTATTTTAACACTAATAATGTGCGAAGAAGGTAGAAAAAACATGACAAATCCCTGTCATACAACATAGAATTTTTGCATGCTAATTGTTTTTATATCCTTATGGTTCATTTAATGCATGGGAATTTTCATGTAATGTATGGGGTCTTCGCATGGGGCCATTGGAACGGAACCCTGTCATAAATCGAGGACGTCCTATAACTACTCACGGTGACCTTGACCGGGACCCATAGGGCTGTGGGCCAGTGGTGTTAGGAGACATTCTGCCCTTGGCTCCGTTCATGGTCTTGGCTCCGGAACAGCCTCTTCAATCCTGCCTCCTCAGCTCACAAGATCCAGTAGCTTGTGGGGCAGTTCTGGGCCTGTTGAAATGGTTTCTCTTTGGTCTATTTTCTGGAACAACTGCTCTGCTTCTCTTCTGTACTCCTCAACCTCAAGACTTCCAGGTCTGCAGTTCCGCCTTCTTCTCATAGGTTCCCGTAATGCAGAGGCATGGAAGTGCTGGTCCTTGAGATCCACAGACCTCCATGTGATAATTACCACCCGCTTCACACCTGAAATACCATCTGAGGTGGCTTGCAGCCCAAATAATCATGTCAATGAATTAAAGAAGAGCTGAGGGAAACCAGTGCGCACTGCAGGTCTTTCCACCAGTCCTTTGAGCAGACAGCCGGGCGAGGGGGGACAGCAGAGTGTGAAGAAGCGAGTGTTTTGTAACCCGAGCGGCATCAGACTCTCTGGCTGTATCGACAGCTGCTGGATGATGCCAGGGGGGCGGGGAGTTGAGAGGTGGGGGGGACCATTTCGAAGAAGACCTCGGCTAGTGCAACGGGAGACGTAGATCCGCTAAAAGGTGTATCGAGTTACAAGCATGTTGTCAGAACCTTAATATAGGGCGTCTGCTGCACCCATAACACACCTTGGCGAGACGCGTCTGCTTTTCAGAATCTCTACCATCTGCCCATCACTCTGCAACACCGAGTTGTCCGTGTAGAACGTTACCTTTTCGAACCGTGAGCACCAAGGCAGCACGCGCTCCCGAATGGGAAAATTGCTGAACGCGTTTTCTGCGGGGAGTGTTCTCGAAAGAAACGAGGTAAAAGTAATTTACTGTGTATAAAAATGCTGCTGAACCAGACATTGTGCACCGCTGCGTCGCGAGGCACAGAATCCGTCGGCGCTCTCCCTCCCGCGCTGGTGCTTTGCGGCCCCATTTAGGCAGTCCGGTTTTTTCAAAGGCCGCCGAATGGGGTGTGCCGAAGATCTGGGAACACGTTGCGCCCTTGGCTTTTACAACCGGGCGCACGTTAAAAACACGTTATTTTAACAGCTCTCTGAGCAGATGGATGTAATCTGCTGTGCCTCGACTTGTTGAGAAACCAGGCAACGGTATAGGTCGGTGCGCCGGCTCTCCGGGAGGACTCGGTTATTATGCCATGCCCTGACTCGTTTCCTTTTTCGGCTGGTGCGGTTCAGCACGGCTGCTGGGATGAATCATAGGCCAAGGTTCCGTTCCAACACCCCGTCGTAAGGCGACTTTGTCATAAGTCGAAAATCCCTTGAAATGAAAAACACGCACACACATATAAAATGTAGCGACTCACATTATCAAGAGGGTGTGGTGGTGCAGTGGTGCAGGGAAGCAGTGGGTTGGACTGGGTCCTGCTCTCTGGTGGATCTGGGCTTCGAGTCCTGCTTAGGGTGCATTGCAGTAGACTGGTGTCCTGTCCTGGGTGTGTCCCCTCCCCCTCCGGCCTTACTCCCTGTGTCCCTGGGTTAGGCTCTGGCTTCCTGTGACCCCGAATGGGACAAAGGGTTCAGACAGTGTGTGTGTGTCTTATCAAGAGTTTGAGTGGGAACTGTGTTTATTGTACATAGTTGAATTATGGGAAAATTCTAAATAAAGTGTTCAACTGCTTGGGTGACACACACACTTATCCTATAGAGAGTTGCAGGGAGCCAGAACCTAACCCAGAAACTCAGGGTGTAAGGCTGGAGAGGATACATCCAGGATGGGACACCAGTCCATCACAAGGCACCCCAAGCAGGATTTGAACCCTAGACCCACCCGCAAGCAGGACCTGGTCCAACCCACTGCACCACCACACCTGCTAGAGTGACTTACAGGGAAAATAAGGGGGTGGCTGCATCGACCATCAGAAAGTGGAGAAAGCCTACAGGGTGCTAAGCAAGATGGAAAGGCTGGCTTGAGGAGCAGGTACTAGAGGAATAGGGGTCATCGGACCAAGAACATTATTTCCCTGCGTGCCGGTGTTCTAATAAAATGTTCATTATGAACGCTACCTGTGTGTCCTTCTTCGCCCCATCCAAACCCACGGCACTGTGTGCCACAATACACAGTATATATATATATATATATATATATATATAATATATATATATATGCTTGAATGTTCTGTTGTATAATATGCCTGTCATATTTCTCACCAGTTTCACACTTTTTTCATGTTAAAATAATAGTAATATATAGAAGAATAACAAAAAACACCCTCAGGGTTAGCTAGTAGTGGAGATGTTAGTGCAGGTGTTTTTGTACCAGAAGGTTGTAGGTTCAAATCCCAGTTCTACTCCCCTTGAGTAGGGCACTTACCTTAAATAGCTTCAATGAAACTGCACAGGCGTATAAATGAGTAAATAATTAAATCCCTTTGGAGTGAAATGTGAGGTAAATGTACAATAGTACAGTTATAATTTCTTGCTGCAATACCGCTTCCACTTTCTAAATCCGTCGTGTTTTTCTTCTCAGAACCACCACCCCTTTTCCCCTTGCTAGCTACTTTTGAATGAAAAGTAACTCAAGCGATCATAAAAACGTTTTGTAAGCAAAATGCGGTTGCTGCTGGACACCCAAATACTGAGCGAGACCCAAACAATAAGAAATATGGCGGCGCGGTAAAGCGACGCTATCGTGCAGCAGGCGTAGGGTCAGCATTAGGCGTCACCGGCAAACGTCGGCCCTCGAAAATAATACGGTTAATGGGATGCCTTTGTAAGTTCCGAGGACCACCTGTATTTATGCCGTAACCCTGGAGATTGACTTGGTTTTGGCCTCGATCCACCGACGCACCGCGCAGCACGCAGGCCGTAACTCGTAGCCTCGTTTCCCGGCTCGGTGCCGGAACAGCCGATCGCCGACATCTGTCCCACGGGCTGAGTCACGCTCGGGTCGCAAGCGCAATTATTGCTGACTCTCTCGCTGCTGAGCGTGCCGCTCGATTAGCATCTCGACCCGTTCGCGCTACTCCGGCTGCTAACGGACGGCCCCGTCGAAACGGGCCGTTCTCGGGACGACGGCTGACCGGCTCGCGGTTAGCGGCCCTCGGAGTCGCGGCGGAGGGGCTGCGCTCTCCGAGCCATTAAAACAAACGTTCCGCCCCGATGTGCCCCTGACGGAAGGCCCGGAAGCCTGTTTCGCCCAGCGCGCGCTCATCAAACGGAGGCTAACGCTCCGGTGTGTGACAGGCTGCGTGCGTCTTGTGTCTGCGCTCATTCCCCGCTTTAGTCCGTGTCACAGCGCGCCTTCTAAACTCCTGCGCCAGCTCAGCCTCCGCGTTTCGATCGCGCGTCTCTTATTTACACTAATCGTTGTTGCCCTTTGGAGAGGCAGGAGGCTCGGGTACCGCCGGAGGAACGCGACACGAGGGAGAACCCCCATCGCCGAGCTGTGCGCCGACCGCTGCCGCCGCCGTTATTGTGTGCGCGCACGCTGTTCTTCTGCTCTTATCGCTCCTGCGCCGCCGCTTGTTAGAAATGAAGTGCGAGTGTGACATCAGGACCACTGCTCAATTTAGCGTACCCCCCCTTTTTTAGGGACAAAAAAAGGTGCGAGGGTCGAGCGCCGCCAAGGGGAGCTGCTTTTTCACTGAGAACAAAAGGTTGTGTGTGTGTGTGTGTGTGTGTGTCGGGGGGGTGCACTGAAAGCTGTTTTATTTCAGCAAAACAAACAGAGCGTAACGTCTGCCGCGGCAAAATCACCTTCCCAGCCTCTCGCTAAATGGCCTGCGCTGAAAAAAGAACAAATTACCAGAGATTACATGTTAATTTCTGACCTCGCGCTGCCTTCTATTTAGCAGTTTTTTGGGGAATTTGCAGCAATGGCAAGAAAAGCTTTTCTTGCTCAAGCTCCTGTACTGGATCTTCTGTTGTACCTTTGAGTATGTAACATATTCTCAGTTATTTGGAAGACCGTCTGGCTATATATGTGGGCAAAACGTGCAAATCGATATCCCTGTGTTATGAGTTGTGAATATATGAAGATACAAACATTTTCCCATTTATATTTTTGAAGTTAATATAAACATAATAGTAGTCTTACTGAGTGTTTTATTGGTATAGCCTTAGCTGAAGCTTTTAACGTAATATTAATTATATGAAAAAGATTTTATTTTCTGGGGTTTAGTGGTGAAATTGATTTTCGATTCGCGAACAAATCCATTTACAAACAGACTTAAGGGCCCAGCTGAGTTCGTAAGGTGAGGAGCCAGTGGGTTACGATTCAGCCAAGGTAAGGGCAAATGCATGGAATATGAATCATCATAATGGTCTGCCAGAGTAAGGGAAGAGCTGCAGCCCCCCGAAAGGTCATGTACACAGGAGACTGCAGCAGAGATGTAGGAGGATGTGTTTGCGCTGCGAGATCCTGCAGGGTGGTCCAAGGGCAGCGGCTGTTCGATGTGAGGAGACAGAGAGGCATGAAAAGTCCCCTTTCCGCCAAATCCCTTCGCACCTGTACAGGCAGAGCATCGTGAGGTGTTGTCAGGGGCATCATCAGGGGTTTTGCGATGGGGGCCCTCCATCCTGCATGCCGTTCTTCCTTTAAAGGAATGGTGCCACGGGAAGGGGGGGGGGGGGGGCTATCACATCTGATTCTTAGAAGATTAAATCGCTGTGAATAATTTTGCACACTGTGCTGGTTTATCTCAGTTCGGAAGCATAAAATGAATCCGCGCATTGATTATTTCAACCCACCTTTCATGTTTGGGGATTTATGAAAAAGATAAAGTAATTTAGATGAACTCAGTGGTCTGTGATTCTCCCAGCATATTGTTCGCTATGTTTTGGGAGAAAAATCCAATTTGGAGGATTACGGCTTTTTTCGTCCTGTTCCAGTCTGAATCTGTTGATATTTCTGAATTTTTATGCATAAGTAATGATGAGAACTCCACCTCACTCGAGATGTAGTTCAATGAGTCACGAGCCTGGTCGTGAAACATATATAAATTATTCATACTGTTCCAAAGGCTTGTTTGATTTCGAAGACAGTAGGTTTCCGTCAATGGATAGCATTGCAACGGCAGGTTATTTCAGGGACTTATTCGGCGACGCTAACATTTTCACAGTTACTAACAAGCCCGTTCCGACAGCTTTAAAGGCCATCCCCGAAATGAATGCGGGCCAAAGAATAGAGTGACGCTAACGCGAGGGAGATGAATCCATCACGATCGCTGATGCTTGGCTGCCGCATTCCTCGCCACGCTTTTGAAGCCCGTGCTCATTGGGGAGCAACATAATGAATGGCGCTGCCTCGGGTTAACTGCCCGAGTGTTAAATCACATGCAAAATTAGACTCTGCCCAACATCTGTTGTGAGACCCCCCCCATATCCACTGCTCGTTCTGTGTCAGTGGGGGTGGGGGAAAGGGGGGGGGGGGGCATGTGCCAACCTGGTCAGCCGAAAACGGCGGAGACGAAGTGATCCGCGTTTCTGCAGTCTTTGGATTTGTTAATAGAGAAGTACTCAGCGAAACATTCGGATTAGTCAGTTGTGTATTTGTTTATTCATTGGTTAATTCATTCATTCATCCATCTATCCATCCATCCATTGTCAATAGCTTGTCCAATGCAGGGTCGTGGTGGTCCAGAGCCTATCCTGGAATCACAGGACATGAGGCAGGGTGAACAAGACACCAGTGATGAAGTGTACTTGCTTTTTCATAATTATTATTTATTATTTAATCATTCGATCGTTATGATTTGCTTTTACTGCAACACAATCTTATTGAACTTTACTGATTTCCCTGAAATTTGTTTACAAGAAGAATTAGAGAATAATATCTAAAAAAGAATAAATATGTAGATGAAAAAATAGATAAGCAAATTATGCATTTTTCCACATGGCACACACTCTAAACACATCAAGAAAAAACACAACTTTCATTTCAATGTCTGGTATGATTTTCCACCATGAGTACTACACAGCTATTTCTATAATTTTTGTTCTACATAATTATATTACACACACGGGCTAAAGCCACATGTGCCAAGTGGGGTCATGGTGAACCAGAGCCTAACCCGGCAACACAGGGCATAAGGGTAGAGGACACACCCAGAACAGAATACCAGTCTGTCGCAAGGCAACCCAAGCAGGACTCGAACCCCAAACCCACCAGAGAGCAGGACCCAGCCAAACCCACTGTGCCACCGCACCCCTATATTATTGTCTTATTACTATATTTTATATACACACACACTCTTTCTGAACCGTTTATCCTATACGGGGTCGTGGGGAACCGGAGCCTACCCGGCAACACAGGGCGTAAGGCCAGAGGGGGAGGAGACACACCCAGGACGGGACGCCAGTCTGCCACAAGGCACCCCCAGCGGGATTCGAACACCAGACCCACTGGAAAGCAGGACCCGGTCCAACCCACTGCGCCACCGCACCCCCGTTATATTATATATATATTGCTATATTATTACTATTATTTTTGTTCTGACCCACACAATTATCACTGTGGACTTTAATTAATTAATTAATGCTTTCTTTATGGACTCTTTATTATGCTGTTCTCTATATGGTATGCATTCATGTCTTTTATTTTTTACTCCATGATGTTATTACTTGCCTTCCCTTGTCCGTGGTGCCAAAACCAGTCCGTCACAGGCGTGTCAACATTACCCCTTCGCTATAACTAAACGTCACTCAGTAATTACAGGCGTGAAATATTTATTCCTTCTTGGTTTCACATATATGTGCTTTAAAATCCGTATATTGAAAAATGTGGTGTTTCTTTCCTAAGAGGTGGCTGTCGTTTTGTTTTTCGATTGCGATAAGTATTCGTTTAGGCCCGGCAAATTTGCTGCATTCCGAACCCGCAGAGAGCCTTACGTCCGCTGTGCTCCCTAATAGAGACAAACGGCAAACTGGCCTTGTGAAAGTAGCAGGATAGCCAGCCTGCAGGCCACCGCCGGTGACATTTTCAGCTCCATTTAAATGGCTGTTAACGTGGCGCCGATGTCTGCAGCCATCAATAAGCCGATGTTGGATTAATTGCTGACAGGCTGTTCTCGTTTTTAATCCGCGCCGCAATCATTCAAGGTCTGCAGGTTCCAGAACAATCACTTTTTTGCTTCACCTACCGAAAGCGCGGCGTTTCCCGCATATAGAGACGGATGTTATTTTAAATCTTGGAAATGTTATGGAGTAAGAAGGCCTCGGTTGTTGGAGAATGAAGTAGTAAATTTAATCGCGGTGCGGCCGGTTGTACGAGAAACAGTGCTGTGATCTAATTACGTTCTAAGTTATGACTGGTTGGCTTAATGGCACTCAAATTGCCTACATGGCTTCAGTGAAATTCTAAATTTGTAAGTCAATACAGTGTCCCGCGTGCCTCCAATCAATAGATCTTGTTAATGATAGGAAACCATTACGCTGAGCGATAAGTCCATTTTTAACATTTGGAAGATGGAGCAATAAAACACGGATAGATGTAATTTATTCTGCTGCACATATCAATTACGGAGTGTGACATTTTCCAATACGTCGTTAAAGCCAGGCAGTCTGAAAGCTTTCCACAGCATAGGCGCGGTGCGATGTTAACCCGAGCCAGGGATGCAGACTTCAATCTCCATGAGCAAAGAATGAACAAAAAAGCTTGCTGATTATTTTTGGCTCGACAGGAAGCAAACGGTAGCTTTTGAATTTAGGGTAATGGACTATGTATCGGTGAGAGTCCTGGCACCGGATTTGCTTTCTGTCCCCTTACCTCGATTTACCCCGGCTTGAAGCGTGGCTACTTCTGCTTCAAAGCACACGCGCCCGTACTGTTTGTTGATGCTTCTACAAGCAGAAGGTGCCCTAGTGGTTAAGGAAATACACTTGGGACTGAGAGGCTTTTGGCTGGAGTCCCAGAACTCTGGAAAATTCTTACACTGGACTATATGATTCATCTGTATGAATCGATAAGCTCTGAAGCTGCATGCCATGTAAGTTTCTTTAAAGGAAAGTCTCCCCTAAGCAGCTGAAGTGATAATGATGTTATGCGGCTGGAAGGAGCGCGTTGATGGTACAGACGCCTCTCTCACCCACCAGGTGTGTCGACGAGGCTGAAGAAACGTGGCGGACTGACTGCAGGTATTCCCGCCCGTCTTAATGTGCTCCAGCAATCAGCCTCATTAGCCCGTGGGAATGATTAGAGATCGCTTAATGTACTGGGGCCTTAATGAGAGTTCGATGCTTAAAATGAAACTTGCCCGGTTCCCGGTCCTTTGCATCAATAAGGCCGCGATCGGAGTGGGAGGTCAAGGGAAATGCGTGGCCTTCTCGGAACGCATGTAGTCACGTCTGCGCCCCGAGTGACCCAAGTGTATAGCGAGCAGGTGGAGGAGGGGCTCTGTTTTTAATGGCGGAGGATTGATCTTTAAACTCCAATTCCTACAGAAACAAGTCATTATAATTAATATGATTATGATTATTAACTGTTATTTAACTGACACCATTATCCACGGCAGCTTACAATGTTAGGTTTGCATACTAAGCTGCTTATAATACTTTAACATTTATGTGGCTGGGTAATTTTTGCTAATTAAGGGTGGGGTGGCACAGTGTGTAGCAGAGCTGTCTCACAGCGCCTGGGTTGTGCGAGAGGACGTGGGTTCGATCCCCCCCTCGGTCTGTGTGGGGTTTGCATGTTCTCCCCGTATCTCTGTGGGTTTCCTCTGGGTGCTCTGGTTTCCTCCCATAGTCCAAAATATGCCGTTCAGGTTCCCCCATAGTGTGTGATTGACAGAGAGAGTGTGTTCCGCTGATGTAGGGATGAGTGACCCAGTGTAAGTAGTGTATCTAGCAGTGTAAGTCACCATGGTGAATAAGGTGTGTGGGCTCATAACACTACATAGAGTTCATTGGAAGTCGCTTTGGAGAAAAGCGTCTGCTAAATAAATAAATGTAAGGGTAAGCACTATGATCAAGGATGCTGCAGCAATAGTAGGAATTTGAACCTTACCTGTGCGACCTGTGACCACTGAGATTTGTCAAGTGTGACATACTTCTTGCCTTCATGGGGGTTACAGGTCCAGCGTGGAAGGACAGAAGGCCACGAAGCTGACCCCTGATGTAAAACAAAGTCTTAGGCATCCTGTTGCACAAAACAGATGTTCCAACTGGTGAACCTCCTACTAATGAAGAGTGAGTCTCCACGCTCTAGCAAGTGTGTTCTTATCACCCAGGGACAAGCTGCGTGTATACAGCGTGTGGTGAATCCTGTTACCGTGCTGATCAACGGCTTGTGTACATGGCAGGTACATTTAGCCATGGTTTACGTGACACAGCTCTTGAGCTAAATTTTAAGGAGATGTGTATTTCCCTTCGCCGTTTCCAAGTCGAACTGGCACGATCTAGGTGTGGCTGAGATTAAAGTCTTTGACAGGTCACACTCTCTGAAAGGAAGGGGAAGTGTTAATGGCGTGAATTAATTGACAGTTTGCGAGACGCCGCTTTTTTAAATGGCCGTGTTAGAAATGTGTGGTTTTATTTTCCCTTTTATGTTTGGAGTTAATTTGGTGCGGCGGAGTGTGCTGTTCACTTGCTGAGTTCACACATACCATTTGCCCTCTCTGCGGACACGGGTGGCTGCAGAGATGGCGGGTGCTTGGCCTGGGGCGGCGGTGGGGGGTGGCGGGAGGGGGCAGCATGTATTGGCCGGTAAGCATCTGCCTCAGTCCTGGAGCTCTCCCAGTCCAAATATAATGTTGATTTCAGCAGCTGCTTAGTGAAGATACGTTCATCTGTGTCAGGCCCCGTTTTTCAGCAGACGGCAAATTACATATAATAACCATCCGGTCACTTAGTGCCAAGCATTTTTTCCCCGCTCCTAATGGACATCCTGGGCATCGAATTTGGCTGCCAATTATTTTTGTCAAAGGATATATATCAAAGCCCTGGGGATAGAGGGGCTCTGGAGTGGCGACAGGGTCCAATTAGGCAGAGAAGCAGGTGTACTCCTATTGGATGGCTGCTTATCCAGGACAGCCAATGGGAATGCAGGAAGCTTCTGGTCAGAGGGGGCTGCGCTCGGAGGTCCGTACACGGTGGGCGAGGCGTCCACTCCGGCGGTCCAATTTGCACAGGGAATGCAACTGCACTCGAGAAGGGGCTGGCTAACAGACATGTTTTAAAAGGATCAAATTATATATGCTGTTAGTGTCGAAAAGTGTGGATGGGTTTGGCAGGTTCTCACCGCAGTGCTTCACCATCACGTGTAGCCAATTATCGGCCGGTTCCTCGCTCGGCTTAATCAAAGCGAAGCATTAGCACGCGGCCTCCATCAAAGCCTTGCCGAAACACACAGGCCGTTTTAATGAACCCTTCCAATGAAAGTGACGTCTGCGCTGGCAACCGCAGGTGGAAAATGCACCAGGAGTGTTGCTAATAAAGTGGGAGACGTTCGCTCCTGTGGAGCCCCTCGGATCAGACGCCGCAAAACAAATGAATGCGGAGGAAAGAAAATGCCACCTTGTGAATGTTCCTGAAAAACGTGCGATGGGGTGGCTTGATTTATTGCACCGCACAAACACTTTGGAATGGATTCCTATCCCTGAGATCATTTTTATGTGTGCTGAATGTCTGTTGAAGGCCCCGTGCTTCTCAAAACTGTCGCATCAGATGAGGGATTTCTTCCACCATGACGGCAAGATGAAGCATTCCGCCGCAAAGTTGAACACTTAATCTTTGCTGCAGCCGATTGGCCGAGCGAATTGTGTCGCGGCACCTGCGCATTCATTAAAACATGGTGATGTGTGGGTTTTTTTTTTGGTTTTTTTAATCTGAAGGCTTCGGCCTAATGTAGTTGAACAACGCGGAACGCTTGGCTGGTTTTTGTGCGAGCACACGACCGAGCAGGTTATTTTTGCAGATCTTGGGGCTTCAAAAGCCCAGTGGCAGATGGGGAAATAGCCATTGTTCCCAGCTGGTTGTATGCAGTGCCGACCAATCATGAAGCTGCAGTCTAAGCAAACAGGCAGAGAGGGATCGGTCAGGGCTGTGCACAGAGAGCACAGCGCCGGTCGATGGAAAAGCCTGACCTGGGCCACGCCTTTTTATCTGTTGCAACATCCTTTTCATTCTGGTCTCACCATCAAATGTCCTGCTGCGCTCTGCGTGGCACGTCCCACTCCAAACGGTATCACTACTGAATATCGCTGTCATTCCAGTCTCTGAAGAACACCATCTTCTTTCTGGTTTCCATAACATATCCTGCTCATTCCCTGTTGTTTCTTGTTTGCTCTGCTGCCTCCTGCTCAGATTCAAGAATAATTTAACCTGTTGTAAAGTGCCAGCAGGACCAGTGATGTTATTTTTCATTTAAGAGGGAGTCAAAACAGCACAGCACAGGCCCACTCAGCATCGCCCCCATGCGCTTCCCACCTGAAACCGAGCGCTCCAGTGCCTCCCACCCATGGGTTAAGAGTGTGATCCATTCGGCCAAATCCCGTCACAATGAGTAACAAAGGGATCTTGACGCAAAACTGTGACACATCAACACATTTAGAAAGACAAGCAAACACGCAGACAAAAAACGGATATTAAATAAACACTGATGTAATGGAAGATAATATATGCCAGGACTGAATCATGTCCTTGCTGTTAGTTCTCGTATTGATTCTATTATCAGAGACTTTGTCGTTTTGATAAACCCCTTTCCTTTATCTCATTTAATAACCGCTGGCTGGCTCCGCTTAATAACTCCACATAGATCGGCTGGCGAACATATGGCATTGCATAAACAAAACATGGCAAATCGAGATATTGCTAGCAGCATTCAGAGGAAACCATTCTGAAAGAGAATGGTGCTATCAGGCAGTTACATATCTTGCTCTTTTATGGAATAATTTCACAGGAATTCACCTTCTACAGTGCAGGAAATGTAGGAAATTTCTACGCACATATGCTCCTTCTCCACACAGATGCTTTGTCAGGCGACGACTCAAATTATGCGTCGCATGTGACCTGTTTGAAAGATCCGAATGTCTGAAGTAGACGCTTCTGGAGCTGCACCTTCAACACAACCTGTCGCTCTGCCCTCCTCTTCGGGCAATTTCAGATCATTTTCCTGGAGTTTAGTAGAGTACCACTGCCTGGTCAAGACGTTGCTACAAACATACAGTGCTATTGGTTTAGTTTACCATCTATAGCCATTTTTACACCTTTCCTTAGAAAGTGCAAATCCCAACAGATGCAGTATTCACATTATTAATGAGGGCAGAGGTTAGAGGTGTTGCTGTGCAATTGAAAGACCCAGGTTTGAATTTTTGCTCCTGCTATATTATCCTTTCAGAATACATTATTAAAATGCATGTAGTCTTTTTCTAATGTATAACAGAAAAACATATTTGTATATAAATTCTGAATTAACAGATGTGTTATTAATATACTGTAATACTGTATGTTTGATATGTCCTCTGACATATTTAGCATTATATACACTAAGCTGCTGCTTTGGACCTGGGTTAAAATCCTCACTTCTGCTGTAGCACCCTTTATCAAGGTGCTTACTATGAATTGACGCAGTAAAAATTACCCTGCTGTATAAATAGGTGAATCAGTATAAGTATCTTATAATGTTAACAGTTTAAGTTACTTTGGACAAAAACATTAGATGAATGAATAAATATGAATAATGACATTGTGCATTAGTATGTGACTGGACTGAGGTGTTTTGATTGCATGTAGATGTGTGAGAGAGATTACAGTGTCTGTAGATCTGTTTGGAACGTGGTGGTCCTGCTGTCGAAGACAGCATATTAGGGGGAAAGTGTTCAGGTTAAGGTTCTGAGCTGTCATCAGGAGGTTCTGGGATCAAATCCCAAATTAGCCAGAATGCAACTGTGGACTGGAATAGGTTGTAAAACTGGCTCCATAAACATCTATTAGGCTGAATGTGTTTAACTGTAAACTGTGTCTTCAGGTATGTGTTTCTGCATGGGTGTGGGCTTATTGTGTCATCTTCTGGTTTTAAGTCTCTGACAAGTCATTGATTTTTCCTTTGGGGGGAGAACTTGTTTAGATGCAGACACGGTGTATGTTTCCTCCGCGCCTCCAAGTTCAGATGATTTTCTTTTTTTTACCGTGAGCAGGTACCTTTCAAAAAAAAAAAATAGTAAAGAATTATTTTTTTTTGTATTTGCTATTCAGGCCAGGTCTTAATAGAATTGACGCTAATTTGATTTCTATGTTAGATTAAGAAAGGCCGGACAGATACAAGTGCTGAACACTTTTCAGATATGCATAAGACCTGACTGATCTATGTTCTTTGTAATGAAATGTGTGAGTAACTGTGTTGGTCCCTGCGTGGCACATTCCACTCCATACGGTATCGCTACTAAATATCCCTCTCATTCCACTCTCTAGTGAGTTTCCACCATACAGCTTGGTAAACCAGCAGCAGCTTTGGGTAGTAGGTGGTCAAACAGGAGACAAAATCATTTCAATAACTGGACAGGGAGATTCCTGGAAGAGCTCATAAGGCATACTATACATTTAGAGTACCCACTGAAATAATTTGCTACGAAATCAATGGTTTGAAATGGTGCTTAATTCCTGTTGATTCATTAAAGTGTCAAAATAAAATAATATTTGTCTCAGAGATTTGTAGATTTCTCCAGCTCAGCATGATGGCGAAATTCAGTGAGTCAATGAGTGTAAATATAGTGAAACCCAAGACAGGTTCCTCCCACCCCACAGCTTTTTTAGACCAGTTGGGTTTCCTGGGCAGTGCTGCTCTGTGGTCCTGCGAAACCACCATGGGACTCTCTGTAGGGCCTCTGCGTGTGTGTGTGTGTGTGTGTGTGTGTGTGTGTGTGTGTGTGTGTGTGTGTGTGTCTGGCAGCCACACGTTGAGACTCTCAGTGTCACAGGAAACGTCTATGGCCTGATGTTGTCAAGGCTGCTCTGGAGGTTCCACATGACTCATTTCAAACATTTGTCCAGCTCTGGAATTCCAAAAATATATTGCCATTTATGGATTGCAGTCTGTATATCAGTCGGAGAATATATGTGCTCATGTTTAGAACAAGGACTCAAATCTACGCTCACTGATGCTGCTGAATGACAACTCGGCAGTCCCTGTGCAGCAATTCTTTGAACACCAAATAAGAAATCTGTACTTTTTATTAGGCAATAAATTACACAAGACATTTCGTATGGTATGTTGTATGTTTAGTAGCTGCATGATATATGGAATTTGATATATTATATTGGATATATGATGATGTGATATATTGCATATTTTATATTACACTGAGAAATATTCATTGGTGTTATTACTTGGAAATAACACTTTGTACCTCAACTGTAAAAAATACAATGCCTGCACAGGATGCTGTAAAAATATATTCCTGCTAACAAGAGCTTCAGCTGGCAAATATAGCCTTAGAAGAGGAAGATATTGGGAATGTGTGTTTGAGCTCTATGATCTGTGCAAAGTCACTGAGGTGTGAGTGCAACCCAGTGAGATGTAACAGATACATTTCCATTTTCTCAGAATTTAGGTCTCACCTGGTTCAAATATTTATTCACTTTTGGGTTGTGCAACACGGGCGGTACGAAAAGATACACTTTTTCTTGCACTTATTACATTTATTATGGTATTGCCCGGCAGTAACTCAGACTATCAAATTTTTTGTGTACTTAGCTGCTTACTATGATTTATCCATTTATGCAGCAGGGTATCAGTTCAGTACCTTGATCCAGGATACTACAGAAAAGGTGGAATTCGAACCTGGTCCTTTGATTGAAAGGGAGTGGATCCAACCACTATGCCATCTGCTGGCCACCAGAACAGAAAAGTAACTCATATTAATTCATCATTATTATTATTATTATTATTATGGAGGGTGCGGTGGCACAGTGGGTTTGACCAGGTCCTGCTCTCCGGTGGGTCGGGGGTTCAAGTCCCGCTTGGGATGTGCTTTGCGACGGAGTGGCGTCCTGTCCCCTTGCACCCTGTGCTGTTCTTATTACTAATTTGCTAAAATCTGTATTTCATTTTATGAGCTCATCCTTAATACTTCCAAATATATACAATAAAATACCAAATTTTACTTTATTTAAGCTTTTAGACTTTTTCTAGAAGTTTTTAGTGAGTTCCACTAATTAATGAACATGTTTGTGTTCTGAGTTGTTGATGAATCAAAAAAAAAACTGAATACGTGGTTTTGTGTTCAGTTTTCATTTTTTTTTTTTGAATGAAATTGGTTCCATTTAAAAACCTTTAACGTGTCCTTTGCATCGTTCATTCGTGACATGGTGGTTTGGACTCGCTCGAAACAATCAAAAACAAAGAGAAAGAAGGATACAAAACATTTGCCAGAAAAAGCTCCTTTTCTGTAGACTGACCCATTTTTACCGGAACATTCCTCTTTGGAAATGTCAGCTGTGAAGCCCTTTTTTCGGGGGGAAGAGAGGCGAATGGCATGCGACTCCCCAGCTCCTTCCTGTCAGTTCCTTCGCAACGTGGATCTCGAGGGCCGGTGCCCAGCGCCTCGCACATGAGCTCGGCTCCTCTGATGGATCTGTTCGCAGATAAACTCGCGGCTCCTCTATTCCCCCCCAAGCAAGGCATTCCTTGCTAACTTGTCACCGATAATAAATCAGCATTCCGGCTCTCGCCGGAGCAGCTGTGAATTTTAATGAATGTTTAAAACACCATTACAGTGGGAGATGGATGATAAGAACTATTTCTGGTCGTCCCGGTGGAGTCTGACGCTGTTTTCTGTGATACAGGCCCACGCCGCCGCCTGTTGATAAAGACCTTGTTCTGGAACGCTTTTCGGTTTCATGGCGAATAATGCGCTTGGCATGTTCCGCCGCCTGTCCCTGAATCTCGTCTCTGAAAAGGTGTCACACACACACACACACACACACACACACACACACACATACACACGTGCCAAGACACAAAGCGATTCAGGTGAAGAAAAATCGCGGAGAGCCAGGAGCCTGCCTGGGTGGCCTTTCTCCGAGTGCACGCTTGTCAAACCGCGCCAACCGTATGCTTCTCCAGAAAGAGTGTGTGTGTTTAGGCAGGGAATGGCAGTTCCTTCAGTATGACTAAGCATCATATTCTTTAAGTGTTTTTCTGTTGAAATGGCAGCAGGCAGAGCAATGAGGTTAAGTTAGACGATTTACCCATTTATACAGCTGGCTGTTTTTTTCAGTTGTGCATATTTTTTGGAAATTTTACCTTTTTAGTAATTTTATATGCCATATGCACAGATTTTCTGAAGCCTCTCAAAATACCCACTCAGTGGTTCAACTGCAGAACCCACCATGGAGCCTGAACAAGTAACCGTTGGATTGGAAGTCATGATCCTTAAGTGTTACGTTGGCTGTCGTCCTTGTGATATCTTTCTGTGGTGCAGAAAGAGGACTGAGTCTCTTCATCCGATCTCAGCCTGGATGCACAGCAGAGGAGGCAGGTTTGCGCTCCACTCGCGGGCCGAATCTGGGACACACGCTCTCAGATGTGGCCGCATATGGCACTGGCCAAGTGCCTTCACCTCTTCTCCAAGGTGGTTTATTTCCTCGGGCAAATAGGATTCATGTGTACCATGCCCGTACCTGTTTTACCAGCCCATCTGTTGAAAGCTCTTGTACACATGATCCTTAGCCAGCAGCTTGGGTTGTCTTCTGTAGACACCTGCACAATGCCGTCTCTCTATTCATGCACGAGTCCTACCGGCGGGTCCCTCCCTGTGATCCATCGGAATGCTTCTGTTGAAACGAGTCTTTACCGCCAGTACGTGTCGCTTCCTCCACAAGAGAAATGCATTCTAGGCATAGCAGGACTCCCGTTCCCAGGTGCATGCATGCAGGGGAAACACTTCAGCAAGTAGGAGAACATGAGGAACAGGCCCAAGAGTATGTAACGGTACCCTGGCCTCTGGACAGCAGCAGGAAAACCGAGAGTCAGACCCCCGAAATTACCCTTGCGCTGGTGAGTAGCGGAGACCTGACAGCATCTGTGGGACACGTCACCAGCAATCAGCACTGTTTCCACGAAAGGAGCGCCGTGACAGGTGTTCCACCCCCAGTTTAAATGCGATGCAGTGGAAATGAGGAGGGTTTCAAGGGCGTTGAAGGGCTCGAAGAGTGATCTGAAGCCGGTGGCATTTCGCTTTGGCGCATCTCACTCGCTTCCAAATGAATTCTGAAACCACCACAGTAAAGACTCTGTCGGTTGAAAGGGATTGCTGTGCCCAGACATAAATGGCCAGATACGAATGATTCCGGCACCATCTGCATGCAGATCTAAACAGTGTCTCCAAGGGCCATTCTCAGCTCAAAAAGCAAACATCAATCCAGCTTCAGTGCGTGTTGGCATGGAGGAAACGGGGAGGTATGGTACAAATACCCACTCTGTGTCTCATTCTACCAAAACTGCTTAAACTAAGTTTTTGTTCATTTTGATTATTTTCATTTCATATTCAGAACTCCTAAATAAAGATCACCACCCAAGACTATAGCAGAAAGTGCAACGGTGTAAAACAAATAAAAGCTTAAAGTAAAGGAGAACAAAGAAGAAAGTAAAAGAAGAACGACCAAAGGAACATAAAAATCCGCTGGTATAATCTAATTCCAGAAGAAAAAACACATTTTTATGCAATATATCTTGTTAATAATCCAAGGGCAGCAGCAAATTTTACCGATAGTGGCAAAAACACAGAAGAAGCTGACAGCTTTTGCATCTTGGGATCAGCAACGAGGGAGCTAACAGTCAGGAGGCCTGCACTTGGTAGGGCTGCAGTGAAAGATGTGTAAAAAGCCCTCAGATGTGTCACCTTATCCAAAGAATAACTATGAGAATTTACATTTATTTATTTATCAGATGCTTTTGTCCAAAGCGACTTCCAATGAACTCTATGTAGTGTTATCAGCCCACACATCTTATTCACCGCAGTGATTTACACTGATAGAAACACTGTTTGCACTGGGTCACTCATCCATTCATCAGTGAAACACACTCACTCTGTGACACTCACACACTATGAGGGAACCTGAACAGCATGTCTTTTGACGCTGGTAGGAAACCCACACAGACACGGGGAAAACATGCAGACTCCACACAGACTGAGCAGTGATCAAACCCATATCATCTCACACCACCCAGGCACTGTGAGACAGCAGCGCTACTCGCTGTACCACCGTACCACTCAGTTGTTTGGTCACTGGTGTTTTTGGTAACATTATAATGATGTGAAAGATGGACATTGAAGAATCGGGACTGGGAAAACATGAGCTCCTTTGAATCAGTGCTGGAGGAGACTGTTAAGGACCTTGTGGACTGCAAGGAAAGCTTACCAATGAATCTTTGATAGGATCCAAGCAGAACTCTCACTGGAAGCACGAATGAGGGGATTCAGGTTATCATACTTTGGACATATCGTGAGAAGGTTCTCTTGAAAAGATTGAAATGATGATAATGAACACGTTGGAGGAAGGCAAAGAAAAAGACGACCAGCAACCATACGGATGGACTCAACCATGGTGAGGATAGACAAACCCCTTTCAGCACTAATGACAAAAGTGGGGGATAGAAAATTCTGGAGGAGCTCTGTCTATGTGGTCAACAAGAGTCAACAATGACTCAACGACATTTAGCAACGACAGCAACAACAAACCAAGAACCCAGACTATATTTAGAGCTGGTTGTACCACAAATGCGTGATGTAAGCATCGAGGATGGAATAAATGAATGTGACTCCTCATCTCGAGGGCAGAACAGCTCACCAGAACACACTCACCACTCCCAGGCATTACACAGTAAACACTCCTCGGACCTTTGACTCACAACACTTCCTCATATTCCAAGTTTAGCACGATGACTGTGTTTCCTGCTTTTCCTGAGGAATTATGCTTTTTTTTTCAATCCCCAGTGTCTTATTTTTACTTCCCAGCTCATTAAAACAGTTCCTTTTTAGAGGAGTTTATTAACCACAAGTAAAATACTTTGTTGCTTTGCATAAAATTAGAGGATTACGGCACTGGTTAACGTTAAAAATGGAAGAAGGTCTTTGAGTCGGTGTTTCATTTGTGGAGTTAAATTGGGGATGATTGCAATGCAAAGTAACGCTGTGGATACAGGCTGAGATATTTGCATAGGAAGGGTGAAACATCCGAGATCGGAACAGGTGCCTTTAAAGCATCAGGAAGTTTACCGGTATTTGTCCAGCGAAAGTTGTCTTTTTGAGGAATCAGCTCTCGGAGGATGAGCAGATAACTGCCTGGCTGTGAGGATTTTTCCCAAAGTTAGAATCAGAAGGAAAACCACGCAACACCAGGGGCAACGTTCCCTAACAACAACCCAACCCAAGATGGTATCTAAGGCAGGATATATGGCAGCTTTCTTGCTACGGCAAGATTTCTCCATAAAGCAACATGCCTGTTATGGTCCAACAGTCCAACATGTCCAAAAAAATCTTTAACTGGGATGAATGGGAAATTATGAATTCCTGCAACATGAATTTCATCATAAGAGGAAATTTTACCTCATTTCAATCACTGAAATGGGGAACACTCCAGAACTTACACTGCACCTTCAGTGCTGGCACTTTGCTCCTTTCATAGTGGTGTGTGTTCTGGAGCTGTGGCCGCAAATATGTCTGAGTTCCAAAACATTAAAGAAATAAAGAAAATATTGCACGACAGCAGGCAACATGAACAAAAAAATTTCCATTAAACTGTCACGAAACAATAATAAGAATAGATGTTTGGTCAGAAGACACGACACTATGGCTTCTGTTTGGGTCGAGTTTCTGGTAAGTTTCTCAACTTGTCAAAAACACTGTTTCCATCTGCTATAGGAGTCTCGTCTAAGGTGCTGCAGTTTTCTGTTTCAGATACCATACAAGGAAATACGCTGGCTGACAGTTTACCGCCCACCCCATTTCCACTTATATTCATTCCTTTAACAGATGCTTTTCCCCAAAGCGACATACAATTATTAACCAGTACTTTGCTGACACTAAAAGCAGCTTACAGTGTCAGATACATTATACCAAAATCCCCTATTTCTACAGCTCAGTAGTGTGACACACTCGCTCGTCCATACACACACACCAGCCAGACCCCATCGGCAGGGTTGATACCAAAATGATCAGGTCACATATCCTATAACAGCAGCACCTGGAGATGCGAGTCCAGATAGGCCTGGGCACAACCCTTGATGGAGCGTCATTGGATGGTACAGTATAAAATTTAGACACATCTCAGACAAGTTCCTGTCTTGACTGTCAAACAGGAGGGTCTTCTTCATCGGGAACTGCTCATTCGGGGTGATATGCCAGACAACCTGGAAACGGGTGTCCAGACCCAAGGTCGGACCTCTCGGATGGGAATTTATTTTTATCTGCAGCGAAGAAGGAAGATTGTTCTCATTTGGAGAGTAGCAATTTTCTGCATTATGGGTGAAATGGGTCTGTACTGCAAGAGAGCTTCTGGGTTTCAGATGTGACTTCTGGAATTTGGATAGCTGGTCATGTAAGGAACTGGATTTTAAGCCTCAGAGTTTCCAGAAAAGGCCTTGCTGATGAACCCACTGAACACCCCAGCCAAGGTACCTAAGTCAAGTTTGTGCTAGTAAATATCTGAATAATTTACCAGCCAGCAAACTGGGATCTCAAGCAATGGTAGGTAGATAACAAGTAGCATATTGCTTAGGACTGTCACCATGCTACCCAAAGGTCATGGGTTTGAAACCTATTCCTACTGGGTTATGGATTCAAAACCCACTCCTGCTGTAGTGCATTTGATCAAGGTACTTACCCTGAACTGATGCAGTAATAATACTTCGCTGTATACATTTACAGCTGTAGGCTGTCAGTTTAACACTGTAAGTCACCTTGGACAAAGGCAGCAGCTAAATAAAGATTAATAACAACGATAATAGAGAATTAAATAAAGTTACAGTGATAAAAAGACTCTTTCTGTCTTTGGTCTCACTGGAAACTGTTAAAGACGCCGTTCCCAGGAGGCTCGGTAGAGCCCCTAGAGTATTGTGTCTCTGCAGATGAAAGTGGCCCCTGGAGGTCGTCCAGTCCCTGAGGGCCTTTCTTTCATTAGAAAGCTCACCGCTTCCTATCTGGGGCCACAGCATCCTATGATCCTGACCTCTAAGAATACATAGGGAGGTTTAATGGAAAACCCGCCCAAGGAAAGCGTTTAACAGTCCATCGACCCATTAGAGATGGTCTCCCTGGCCTTTGCACAGTCCACTTAATTCTGAAACACATCCTTGTTTCTACTTGTAGTAGCCTCACAATAATTGTGCTAATAATGAAACCAAGATGGTGATCCACTGGCAGGCTGAAAACCAGCAGATGCTGAGCAGAAGCATTTTAAATGCACCCCTTCTCCTCACTGCTGCTGTTTTTGCCTTGCGATATGCTCCTTGTGGTTTCAATTACTCCGGCAACAAAATGAATGTTGTTAACTGGGCGGCGAACAAATGCCACTGTGGAGGTCCCACTCCTCTTACGGTCAGAGGTAAATGTGGGTAGCTGTTTTTTAATGAGCTTGCTGTTCATCTATAATTTATAACCCTGCTCCACAGGTCTCCTTCTACACTGTCTTTATCATTCTTATCACATATTTGCACCGTTCTTACACAACAGGATGCTTTTGTCACGTTACCCTTAGCAACGGTACTCTCAATTATCAGCCCAGGTTTTTTTTTCTTTTTTTTTGGTGTGTAGCAAACTACAGCATTTTGGACATAGCATTTTCTGTGCCAAGTATTTTTTTTTAATACTGAAAAAAAGGGTGACAAAAGGCTGGAGAGATGCTGAAGTGCGTTACACCGCGGTGAAAGTTTGGAGATGGAGGTCAATGAAACCCTTGTCTCTTCCAGGTGCACCACATTGCATTATGGTCCAGACCTGCCGCCTACGTCCATCGTGATCACTTTCCACAATGAAGCCCGAGCGACGCTTCTGCGCACCATCCGCAGGTAAGGCTGCGGTCCAACCCTGCCAGCTGCAGAGGTAAGGTTGTGGACTTCACTTTTGAAATGCAAATGAAACCCCATGCAGATTACAGTAAGCTTGCACTGCCCACATATGCACCAAACACAGCGTAGGTCAGCCTCCTGACCTCTGATACCCCCTGAGATCCCACAAATCCAACAGTATCAGGATGTATCTCTACCACCTTCAGCCTGGATGGTTTGATTCCTTTCCGCATCGGATGGAAACGCATCCCTCTCAGAGCCCCCCATGCTTCCTGTCAGTATCATTCACCCTTCTCCTCCCCCCCCCTACCTATCCAGCAGCTGTGGCCTCAGGTTCTGAAGCACCTCCCCCAGATCAGTTCAGCACAACCAGTTCTGGAGTTAGAACTGTTAACAAACTGTGGTCCCCGAGCTTTCCGAATGCCGTCTCTCGAAAGCGGCGGGGGTGCCTGGCGGGCAGCCGAAGCACCACCCCAGAGAGGCGCTGTGGCCGGCTGACCGCCGACAGAGTCAGCCTTTTAATGAGCTCTGCTGCCCGCACAGCCGTTCTGACCGGTTAAAAAAAAATTGTCTCTCCCGGCCGGTTTAATTTCGGGATGCCCACTTCACGATCCACCTTAATTGGAGCGCCCGCAAACACCTGCAGTGCTGCAGAGCTGCGCCTGGAGCCCGCATTCTCCCTGCGGACCCTGTCAAGCTGTCTTCTCTGCAGTTTCCTCCGAGGAAACTTTGGGGGCGGGGGTCAGTTTGGGGGGACAAACGAAAGCGTTATTTCCTGGTCAAGTGGCGCGTCATCTGAACTTGGACGGAGATTAATCGTCTCTTCCTCTCTTCCAAGTTGCTGCATTTAAAGAGAAATATTACGTTCACGTTTGTAATCGCTGTGTCGGGCGCAAGCGTCGCACAGCACTCTGGGTAATCGCCCCCCGAGGTGGCGCAGTCCCAGGGGCCCATCTCAGTGGGTGGGGTTTAATTAGCCTGCTGTTTCGTGGCTTGCAGCACCTTTGTGTCATAGCCTCGACACGGTGCGACTTTAATTATTAATACCCTCAGCCCGTGGCCTCGGGGGATGTGACTAAAGGGAGCGGGGGGTATTAAAAAATATAGAACCTTTTTTGGAGTTGGTTGGTTTTTGAGGTCTGTGCAGGTCGCGCTGTTTTGCTTCGATACCTAAAACAGTGCCGGCACCGGGCTTTGCTGAGCAGCCACTGAAGTCTTCTGAATCCTGATAGGCAGCCGATCTCCCCCCGACCGCCCGGCCGCAGGACCAGAGGACCTGGCGTTGACGCAAAGAAGGTTCGAAACGCAGGCCCCGGGCCGCCTGCTGATTTGCGCGAGCGCTGACAGGGGCCATTACTGCAGCCGAGCCCCCCCTCCAGAGGCGGACGGCGAACGCTGCGGGAGTCGGTCCCGCTCGGACCTTCCCCGCAGCCGAGTTTGACAGCAGCGGGGTGAGAGAACGAGAAGGGCGCGCGCTGTGTTTTTTGCTCTTCCCTCTGCTTCGGGGGGCTACAAATGGAGGACGCGGCCATCAGTCCAGAGCACCACTACGAGGGTCTATATTTTCCTCTGACATTCGGAAGAACCCCAAGGTCTCTTTGCTTAAGAGCCATAAAGGAGCAGAAGTCGGCCATAACTTCTCGAACCGCCAGCTGGTGGGCCGACTCCAGTTGCACGCTTGTGAGAATTAACTGCGTTAGCAGCAGCCCGTAGCGGCGCTAAGTGGCGAACGTTTTGGCGGAAGTCGCCTGCTTTGGCGCCGTAATGAAGAGCGTTGAGTCCCGCTGAATAACGGCCTTCTTCCTCAGTCGTCCCGAATGAAATAAACGCAGGAATGTGTCCGCGCACCCGGCGGACTGCTGCTGTTCACGTAATTAGCTCGGAGCTTCAAAGACGTCGCTCGCAAAATGCTCTTCCCATCTATAGGCGCTGCATGAAATCAGTATAATGAACTGGTTTCACTCAGAAGTAATTCTGAAAATTCTGTCTGTTTATAGCTCAGATTCTACAGCTCGGAATAGTCGGAAGACACCTTTGCTTGTCAACTTCTGGTCATGTACTTTACATTTATACATTTAGCTGAGAGACAGATGCTCGGCGTTACCAGCGGTTTGCTAATTTATACAGCAGGGTATTTTTACTGTATCAATTCAAGGTAAGTACCTTGGTGCTACAGGTACGACTATTGTTCATACTACAGAAGGAATGGGATTTGAAGCTGGGCCCCTTGCAAGAGGACAGTTCTAACCTCTTGTACCCTAATCTTTGAAATACCCTGGCGAATTGATAGGCGTACCGATTAATGTGGCGTACTGCGCAAAACCCTAGTCGATTATTCCACTGATTTATCAGAGAATGGAAAGTAAGATATGTGGTAAAACTTTAGCTTTCTTTCGTGTCACTGCGGTGAACTTCTACAAACTGCTTCTGGCTGTGAAAGAAGAAACCATGTGCAGAGTCTCCTGCCGAAGGAGGTTTCCCTTGGGTGTTGAATAAAGACAAGGGTGAGCCAGCGAGTCATCCCGAAGAGTTAGCGAGCTCCTTCTGGAGGTGTGTGTGCGTGTGTGTGTTCAGAGGTTGCGGTGGGGAGTTTCTGAAGAGAACTTTAAACAATCATCAGTGCACCTCGGCCTCATCGCTGCACTTGCCGACTCGTGAGAACTTCTGTGGGTCCGGGGAGATCGAGTCTTTGGGCGACCGTGAAATGAGAAATGGAATGAAAGAGGCCTGTGAGGAGAGGGTGGACTGAGAGTTCAGAGGTCAGTAATTCCTAGGAAATGGAATTTCTTCAGTATCAGTATCTGGACCTGAATACAATATAGAAAAAAAAAACAGGTATCTGTTGAAAACTGGTCTTGTTTCAAGATTTCTTGGCCTTAAAACATCTCAATTTTTTGTTTTGGAGAACTTTTTATTAATCATACAAAATAATAATTCAGATTTGGTTTAATGTTTTTATGAAACCGAAAAACGTTAAGTTGCTTTACAAGAAAGGATCAGTGGAATAATAATAATAATGATAAAAATGATTAAAATGTTAAACACGGCGCACAAAATCACTGCTTTGGAGAGAGGCGTGTGCTAAATGAATAAATGTAAATGTAAATGCGGGTGGTATCACAGACGGTTGGTTTTTGTGTCACAGATGTAAGAAGCTCTTTCTGTCCTCTATGTCTCCCCAGTATACTGAACCGCACCCCGGTGCACCTGATCCACGAGATCATCCTGGTGGACGACTTCAGCGACGACCGTAAGTACCTCGTGGAGGGTCCGTTTGTCTTCCACATGGCTAATGGACACCTCTCGTCCAGCGGCCAGGTAGGTTTACCTGATCCCTCCCCTAAGTACAAACACTGCTTACAGGAGATCCTTTGGAGCAGACAGCTCACTCATTCGTGTCTGTGTCCTTTCAGCCAACGACTGCCTTCTGCTCACCAAGCTGCCAAAAGTGAAGTGTCTTCGGAACGACCGGCGAGAAGGTGCAGGAACCCCACGGCCCGCACACCCCCTCTTCCTCTTTCAGAGACACGCTCTGAATTTCACTGACTTATGCGCCGCTCACGCTGGCCGCGCTGCCCTATTCGAGAAAACCGTGTCTCCGCATCGAAATATGAAGCCAAGCTTTTTATATTCTTCGCAGCGATCTTGTCATTTACACTGAGATAAGTAAACATGGCAGCTGGAATGTGTCAGGATGAGGATTACGCTTTAAACCCCTTGTCTGCGCACCGATCCGGACACACCTGCATTGACTTGTCTTCTCGGGTATGTGCCGCTGTGTTTCCCCTCGCATTTTTAGACCTCCCTTTGTGCACACGGGGTAGCCTTGGAGATGACCTGAGGTAACCTCTCTACTCAACCTTGCCGCACCTTTATGGCCGAATGGAAAGCGGCCTGAGCAGGGGATCGCGCATCTCCCCGTGACGTCGCTGTCATTTCGATACAGACGGCTTCCCCCGACACCCCTCCCACTCATACCAGGCCCGTGGGGAAACTCTCACCCCCAGGCGAGGCTTGGAGATGCAGATGGCAGGCTTGTTAATGAACTTGACAGCATGACCAAAAGGTTGTGGGATCAAGCCCCACTGAGGGGCACCGCTGCCTTAGCTTGGGTTGCTCTCAGTGCAGCCTTCTGTTAACCCAGACTCTTAGGAGAAAGCTACGGCTCAGTTGCAGATGGTCATCAGACATATGCAGTTTTAATGCAATGTTTTCATAGAGCTATTGCCTTCATTGCTCTGGACTACAAAATACACATTTGCCATGGTATATTTTCTATATTTGATACATTTCCAGATAGCGGCATATGCTGCTGCAGCACACTGGTTGCCAGTGTCAGGGTTTCATTACACTTTCTTTCAACAGCGTAATAACTCATATGGTGTATGAATGAATATGACTAATGTTTACTAATATTGTCACCCCAGTCCTGTGTGCGGACACTTTTAATGGGCTCAACTACAATATCACACAAACATCGACAAGGCATAGCAAAAAACATGAATAAATGAGCATGAATAAGGCTGAATAAGGGCACCAGTGTAGAATGACAGAATTAGAATCCAGAGGGTTGTGGGTTCTAGTCCCAAAAGGGGTCACTGCCAAAATCCAAAGGTTGGAGGTGGAAGTTTTGCTATTGTGTCTTTAAGATAAGTTGCGATCCTGCAGTTATAATTTGAACTTCAGATGACTCTGACTAGACCTAAAATCTAAGATATTAAATGAACAGATAATAAATGGTGTGATTTATGTAAGGGCATTGCTTAATTGTAAGGAATTCAATTTAATGAGTTGTCACGATAATCAAAACTAATGGTTTGTTTCTTGGGAGAATTCGGACGTTTCCACACCAGTAGAAATGACTCATTAGTCTTTAATCAGGACGTGCAGCAGAAATCATTACCGGCCCGTTTTGATTATATCAGTGCATAATTACAGGTCATTATTTTTGAAGGTGGGCATTGTTTGGTTTTTCACCTGTGGCGTAAATGGTGCACTGCGGGTTCCATCGAACGAAGCCGTATAGCATTACAACATGGGTTTCATCCCGCTTCCAGGACTGTCCGTCCTTATCACTTTCATCGCTCTCGTCTAAGACATTAGATTGTTAAAAAAATGAACGAAAGAAGGAAAGAAAGACAGAAAGAGAACGTCCAAGGTATTTAAACCTGATTGTCTTTTTAACAGCGTAAACACTGTGTTCGGTTCTGCTGTGCGAGCCCTATTAACTGGAGGTGGATGTCATTACAGTTGCTACTTAATGCCCCCCTCACTCAGCTACACCCGGGTGGCCACCCACACGCTCATCCTGCCAGACCTCTGCTAACACGCGCTTTTCACAAAAGTCCGCCTGCACGCGGCGACCGTCGAAAGGAGGCCGAGTTCACCCATCCAGAAAATAAAGTGTTATTGAGGATGAAATGGGATTTTTAATTGGTTGAAGTCATGCCGGTGCAAAACTTAAGAGAGATCTTGCTATATTTTCCCAACGACTTTCACTGGCGAGCGAGCAGGTATCGATCTCGCCGTTAAACCCGAAATGTCCTTTCATCACTCGGTCTTCCTAAATGGGCTTCTTCCTCGATTACGTTCTCTGTTTGTGCTCCTATCTCCAGTTTTTTCTCGAGGGTTTTCATATACAGAAGTAGTCGTAATTTGCCCCACGCAGCGTGGACCATTGGATTTAATTTTACTTAATTGCTCACAGCTCCTGTAGGCCTTGAACCTAGAAAGTTTTCATCGCAAGTCCAGAGTCATTACCGCATACTTTTATTTTCAGTCATTTTAAATGAGTTTTAAGGTTTTTTTTAGTTTTAATTTTAATGCAGCTCAGTTTGTATAATATTAAAACTTTCTTGCAAAGCATTTTTTATTAATCATAACTATATCCACTGTTTTTCACAGAGCCTAACCTGTGAATAAATTAAGCAATGTTTGTGTTATTAAGCTTAGCTGTAGATGTGACTTTTACGAATGAATGAATGAATGAATGAATGAATGAAACGACTTTTGCTCTCGGTTGTATTTATACATTTTGAAGCCACTGTACATAATGTTTTAAGTTTCATCCAAATTTTCATTCACATTGTCTTAGTAGAAGAAGGATGGCACTCTGGAATGGAGTTTCCAGCGTTAGGCAGAAAGACGGATGGATGTGGTGGATTTGAACAATTGATATTCCTCTCACTCTCAAGGGCTGATCCGGTCCAGGGTACGAGGGGCCGATATGGCCCGTGGGGAGGTCCTCACTTTCCTGGACAGTCACTGTGAAGTTAACAAAGACTGGCTGCTTCCACTGCTGCAGAGAGTGAAGGAGGTACTGTGGACACCACCTCCTATCCCCAGTTCCACACCATAGCCTACAAGTGTAAAGTGTTTCAGCACAATGCCATTTCTCCTCTGACCTTTTCCGGGAGCTCTATCCCAACTACAGAACACCTGAGGAATCACCTGCAGCTAATGGTTCCGAAATAGGGGGCTTTGACAGGCTTCCCATTGACCGTTGTCCTAATCGGCCCATAGTGTTCGCAAAGCCCAGCACTCTTTGGCAGTGGCACTTGCTCTCAGACTCGTCTGGAGCCCAAGGCCCAGCCACTTCTTGACATCTTGAAACGTCAAGATAACAACACGGTCAGATAACTACAGCCTGCTCACAGGCTTCAGGCAGAAAAGCACGACAGAGGACTGGTCAGGGGGTCAAAGGTCACAAAAAATAGCATCAGCCTGTAGCATTCAACTTTTTAAAAAGGGCACTTTTATCAAAGTGCTGTCCGCTCGTGACAGCTTCTTGTTCTCTCGCTGTCAACAGACTGCTGTTCCAACACCAGTGTGCATTTTCCACTGCAAGGCCTGATGGTCACCCTGCCATGTAATTTATGTGCTAATACAGGAATCCTTTGTCTATGAACAATCGATATGGAGAAAAAAGGGGAGTCGGATTGATTTTCTGGAAGGAATTATACATCAATGTCCACGTGTCTGTCTCTTAAAAGAATTACCTATCGATCTATACAAATGCATGCATGAAAACAGAGGCACGCACGTGATGTTCCTGAAACAGCTTAGATGTTTTAATTAGCCCTCTTTCCTAGGGCACTATGGAATATTTCCTGTTAAAATTATGCATGTCTAAGCAGATTACAAACATTGAGACCTTCAAGCTTTGCGAAGAACCATGTGGTTGGTCTGCAGTCTTACAAGTAGATGTGAGAAGAACATACTGAGGCAAAGGAAGAAGGTTTTCGCATTTCAAATTAGTATGTATGATGTGGTTTGGATTTACAGCTTAGTCTTGGGGCTGGGGGTGTAGGCCAAGTGTAGGTAACAGATCTAATGTGAGACAAAATGTTGAACCGTGTGAGACTGTCCTCAGTGTCACACAGGGGGCTCTGAGCGGAATCACAGGGTTGACTCTTTGGGCTGACAATGAGCCTTTCTGCCAACCGTAAGCACGCAAGGACACATCAACCATATGCAGAAACATGATGGTCACATACACTTGGTTTTAATTTGAGACATAACAGAGCAACTGACTTCCCGTGTCTCTTGTTTCCAATCAAAATGAAAGGCTTGTTCCCCCTCAGGTTTCGTAATAGAGGAAAACTAAAGTACATCCAAAATTACATAGAAAGTGTAACCCTGCTAATTATTAATTGTATTATGCTCAGAAAAAAGTTACTGCACGATGAAACATTCAATGAAGCTCGCCCTGTCACTTGAAGGGATTAGCTATTCTGACCCATGGGATGACAAGGTAGGCTTTGCGTGACAGACCTTAGGGCTTCCAGCATGTGTCTTGTGGGGTAATAGAGGTTAAGGGGTCTTGCTGATGACTGCCACTTTTCTCCTGCCCAAGGACCGAACCCGAGTAGTAAGCCCTGTCATCGACATCATCAACATGGACACATTTGCCTACGTGGCAGCCTCAGCAGACCTGCGTGGCGGTAGGCCTCTCTTATTTTGCCATCCTCACCTTTGGCTTGACCGATGCACCGACAACTTCCTAGTTCATTCAAAGCAACATACAGTGATTATTAATTAGCATTTAGCTGGCACCTTTGTCCAAAGTGGCTTATAATGCTAGAAACACAATAATAAACTCCTTACAATCATTCTCCTTTTTCCAATTTATACAGCAGAGCAATGTAACATCATTCGTATGCACATACACATTCTGGGCAATTCCAATTCCTCAGTTCACCTGAAATGCATTTCTTTGGATTGTTTGCCCAGTAAGATGCAGCAGAGTCAGGAGTGAGCGGCTTGCATGCTGGGGTTGGGGCGGGTGGTGGCCAACCTGCTCCCACAGGGAAACCCATGGTTGAAGATTAAGCCATCGCTTGTGTAACCGAAAAAAGTCAGTGTTGATATTGCAACATCGACCCACTGGCTCGCAGGTCTGCAGACCTGTAGCAGCACTGCCATATGAGTTTGCACTCCTGCTGGCTGTTCCACGCTCCAATATATCTTCTATTAAGGCATGCCTTGACCACAGAACAAGTATACAGAAATGGCTGTGATGTGCAGTGTGGTCGAATGCAGAAACGGGGTGGTGTTTCACTATAAACCAAGCACACGGCGGTGCAAAGAGGAGCCTGACGGTGGTTACAAAGATTCACATAGATAAGCCATTAACAGGTCTCCTCTCAGTCATTATTGAAGCTGAGCATTGACGTCAGCAGAAGTGGTATGCTATATTTTCGGCACCATGCGTTCCTCAATTGATACTGCATGTGTCTGCAGCGGTTTTCTGCTGTTGTTTGCTTTATCTCTTGCTCTTTCTCTGCCCGGGAGGGATGATCACATAGCGAATCCCATCACCAAGGGCTGTGTGACCTTCTGCCTCTCTGCTGCCCCCGTAATCCTTTTTGTCATTAGCATTTTGGGCCCCTTTTCTACCCACAGTATCCAGGTCCGCCCTGCCATTTCGCACCCAAACCCTCTGCTGAAATCACCCGTCCCTCTGCACCACAGGCTTTGACTGGAGTCTCCATTTCAAGTGGGAGCAGCTGTCGGCGGAACAGCGAGCCAGGAGGGCCGACCCCACTGAACCCATTAAGTAAGTGATGGAAGGCGGATGGCCAGATATTGGAAGGTGGGCTGGCCGCCATCTGCAGTATGATCCCCTCCTGCGCCACCCTTTCCTTGGCCTTCCTGGGAGAAGTGTCTCGGCACACAAACCAATCCCACCGGTGGCCTTTCGTTTCTCAGCGATCTGAAGGCTACGTCAGGGATAACAAGCCTACAGCCAGGAGAGTCGGCCGTGCTATTGATCTTCTGCTGAGATACCCGGGATAGGTAATGAGAATTTTTTTCATGAGCAGAAACGAGAGGCAATTAAGCAGCCTTTGTGCAGCGTTGGACGCGTGGATTTCATTCCGCGAAAGCCCAGCCTAGCAGTCGGGGCGATGCTCTAATTACCTGGTTCAGCTGTAAGGACATCAGTCACCCATTCCCGCACCCTTTCGTTGCCATTGTTCACATGCTTTTTATAAAGCTCAGATAACCTCCTTTCGTTTGAGGGAGTTGAGTCCAGTGGTGGTAGTGCGCTAGTAAAGCCAGGTTATGTCCAGCCAGTAATAAAGCCAATTTGACAAAGAACAGGAATCGACACGTCTCATGTTCCACTGAGGCCTGGTACCCTGGCTACTCTGGAGGACCCAGATGCCCTAACTTAACCTTCCTATCCTGATCCTTTGTCATGGCTGATGCTCCTGTTTGCCTGATGGAAGAGAGCTCACCCTGCATGCAGCCTGTAACTGCACTGGGCCACCAAACATCCTGTGGCACAATAGATAGGAGAAGAAATCTGGACCTCCTTGTTGATGGGTAGATAACTGGTGTGTCAGGCAGGCAGTCGGGATGAATATTGGTGCAGAAAGCAGATGCCTGCAGAAGGCTGATGGAGAGATGTAGGTGATGATGGAGGAGGGACTGTAGGCACAGATGGTTTGGGAGGTGTGCGTGAGAGGCTGTGTGTGTGCGTGTGTGTGTGTGTGTGTGTGTGTGTGTGTGAGGTTATATATGAGATGTGTGCGTGTGTGTGAGAGAAAGAGGCTGAGTGTGAGTATGCGTGTTTAAGGGCAAGAATGTAGGAGTGTGAGAGGGTGTCTGTGTGTGTGTGTGTGTGTGTGTGTGTGTGTGTGTGTGTGTGTGTTTGTACAGAACCGGCTGTGTATGTCTTATGTGCACATTTACTTTATGTGTTTGTTTGTATCTGCGTGTATGTTTGTGTACATAAATATGGGTCATTATGTGTATTTTTGTGTGAAAATGCTTCCGTATTTCTGCGGTACTCATTGATCGTCCCTGTAATGCGCATGCATGTCTGCATGGGTGCATGGAATCCAGCGTGTCAGCGTGTGAGGGTGTGTGGCACATCTGGAGGAGAAACACACTGAAATCAGTCACTCTCTTCTCTTTTTAAAAATAGCTGTTTATGCCCTGGACCCACTGTGCAGACGACGAGTCATCTCTGGTGCTTACGTTGCTGCTTCTCACCCCCTCCTCCCCACCGCCCTTCAGCCTACTGCCTGTTTCGTTCACAACGCTGCATTTTATTTGTGTTCATTATCAAAAATATCTCATTCTAAAATGTTCCATACAAGCTTCCGGCTCGATTCCCGCTGCCGCGATGCCGGGAGGCTCGGAGGCATCCGGTTGGGCAGGGCGCTATAAAGAAATAAATTGAAATGCATTCATTTGAATTGAAATTGAAGTGTATTGAAGTGTATTGAGTTGTATTGAGGTGAAGTGAAGCGAGGTGAAGTGAGGGCCTCTATGGACAGCACAGCACCATTTTGCTGCTATGGAAAGCAGGTAGACATCGTTGACCGTGCCCACGCAATGGCCTGTTGTGGCTGCCACCCCTCTGAGTCCACTGCATGAAACCTGTGTCCTACAGGGCCCTGACTGGCTGGACTTGTAACCTGGTTTCAACTGGCCACTCGTTGTTACATTGATTATTAGTCGATCAACAAACCTGGCATTTTCGGTACAGATCCTTCATTACCGATCGAGTTAAAATCATGGGCGCGCAGAAAGCGGAAGAGGGAGAACTTGTCTAGTCATGTTGTCGTTCTCAGAAAAACTTTAGCGGAACCTCCTAACAAAATAAAGATGGCTCCAGAGACAAGTTTGAAAAAATAAAGAATGATGCATTTAAGAGAAGCAGAAGCCAATGATGCGATTCTCTGTGCCTCAACTCCCACGGTGTTCCTGTTCGGCCCCTCCTAGGCATCGCCTTAAGTTGTTTTTCTAGCGCTGCCGTATAACATCTGAGGTAGTGAATGATGAATCATTACCCTGGGTAAAACAGCAGTACCGAGTTCATAGCCAAAAAAGAGAGGGGAAGGTAGGCAGCGAGCGATCTCGTCTTCGGCGTGTAGCCGGAGAGCTTGTCTGCCTTCATCGGGGGCTCGTACCTTATTACCCGTCAGTGTATCTGTTTGCTCCTGCCTTTTACCACACTGCCTCCAGCGAGCACTCGAAGGGTTATAAATAACCAGAGGTCGTGTCGCTCTGGGAACCAGGCCCATTCTTCTTGACGCTGTTGGTCAAACCAAATGAGTTTCATTCAGCTGGCGGTAGACGGTGGTCCGCGGGTGGAAAAGGGGGCCGGTCCCTGTGCAGATCAGCAGCTGGCATGGACCACAAACGCTTATCCCTCGGGGATGCGAATTGTAGGTTAACAGGCGCCACCTAGGAGGCACAAAACCCTGTCCTCATCTGTAGAACAGCGTTTGGTTTTCTGTTTCTTCTTCTTTTCCACCCACCGCATGGAAAATCACCCAGCGTGCCTGTCCTTTGTTAATGAGAATGTATCACTTTACATGGCTCAATAGGCAAGTCTGTCAGCTCCAATAGCAGAGGATGGCCTCTGTATCGCTCAATCCATTCCCGTCCCACTCAGAACGTCCTGGCTGTGTGCCTCCGCCAAAGACTCCCTGGTCCTCTCAGAAGATGTTTTTCAATCGTGGGAATTAATCAGCGCGTCAACGTGGCGGCAGCTCTCCTCAATTTGCTAATGAAAATCTCGTGGTGAAAGCTGCTCCCCACTGCCGAAGAACATCGCTTTCCATTTCTAGACTCAAGGAGCAGAGTGCATAATATCTGGACAGAGAAATGCAGCTCATCTGTGGCGGAGAAAGTCATCAGTCACCTTTTCCCAGTCAAGTTTTTTTTAGTTGCTGTACTTTCAGTTAAGGCTCGTAATCTGCTCTGTCTTCTCTCCTCTTCAGGACCCCCATCATAGCAGGCGGGCTCTTCGTGATTGACAGGTCCTGGTTCAATCACCTGGGGAAGTACGACACGGCCATGGACATCTGGGGTGGGGAGAACTTTGGTGAGTCACATGACTGTGAAGATGGAGCTAAGTATCTCTGCTCCTGCACCACAGAGGGCGTCTGATGATGATGGGTTAAACGGCAGATAAAGAACTGAGCTGGTCCCGAGAATACACACTACTGAATTTTTTCAAGCCCCAGGAATACAGCTTTGTACGCTGGCTCCTTGAGTTATGAACAGCCCAGTTATGAATTCTTAAACATGTATAGAGACATTTATTCACAGTTTATTTACTCATTACATTTCATCACTCATCCGTTTTCTAAAATTTCTGCTTTTAGTGGAGAGATTGTGACCTGTCCTTACGCAACCAGGCGATAGATAGCAGCAAAGAGCACCCAGACAGAATAGCAATGTGGGACTGGATTCATACATTTACATTACATTTACATTACATTTACTCATGTAGTTGGGGACAGCTGGTAGCATAGTGGTTAGAACTACTACCTTTGGACCCCAAGGTTGCAGGCTTGAGCCTCACCTCTGACTGTAGTACCCTTGTGCAAGGTACTTACCCTGAATTGCTCCAGTAAAATTACCCAGCTGTATAAATGGGTAAATAATTATAACGTTAAGTTACCAAGTCATCTACAATTATTTACCCATTTATACAACTGAGTAACTCGACTGGAGTAATTTAGGGTAAGCACCTTGCTTAAAGGGCACTACAGCTAGAGGTGGGTTTCAAACCTATGACTACTTTTGGGTCCAAAAGCAACAGCTCAAACCACTACACTACCAGGTGCCTCAAAAATAATACAATCCCAGTAGTATTTGAATTCTTTTATTGCAAGTCTTCAGGGTTGGTGTGGATTTGTTGTTACCAGATCAATTCAACTCTCTTCCACAACGTTTACAGCTCCTGTCAGGTGTTCCTGTTCATGACTGGCAACAGGATGAGGAGCATTCAGCACATTTATGGGATAAATCAGTCAACATTCTGGATTGCTTAAGCGTTGAGGTGGAGATATTACTTTCATTTTTAGTCATTTCAAATTTGCTTTGATTTTAATGTTGCTCAAAGTTATAAAAAATATTAAACATCTTATAGGGATTCACAATGTATTTTTTATTACAGCCATATTCACGATTTTAACCAACCGTAACTTGCAAATAAATGGAGGGCCATTTATATTACATTGATTATGACTCAGTGCTAAAAGCAACATTGGAGTCATGAACAAAATAAATTATGAGCAGAGCTCCGGTCCCAACTGAGTTAGGCAGCTGATGTCGCCAGTGTATCGACATGGCCTACAATGGTCAGTAAGTGCCATCATTAGTACAGTAAGTCACGTTTGCTAAAAGTGTCTGTAAGCTCAGTGACGTAATGTAATGGATTGGGTGTTAAAGCAAAATGAGTAAGTCTACTGGAATTTCATCCAGGCATGGGGTTCAGTTGGATGCACCAAGAATGTCATTAAACTCTGTGTAGGGGCCATCTAGTGGTCACACTGCAAGCCTCGACCGTACTCCCCTTCACTGCTTCCGTGACTGATGGGCAGAAAAACATGGCTGATATCTTAATGGATTTGTACCAAAAAAAAAAAAACCCTCTGCCTTAAATTATTCAGCTGGAAAAGTATACAAAACAGGAATAAACGTCTTTTAAACCTCTTGCCAGAGACGGAGGTGGATAAGCCTTTTATCTTAATTCCTTAAGAATTATGCGGTACAAATTTATATCTCGCACAGTGGTAGCAATTAAAGATTCAAATGAATTGGAGGAAAAAATATCCTAAATTGAAATGGTTATGCGTACCGACAGTACGCTCCATATTTCTGTGTGATTCTATTACAGTTTTATTGTGTTTATCTAAAGTGGAGCATTGATGCAACCACTAGGCCCATGTAGTGCCAATCAAGCAACCTCTTTTTGGGTTTTAAATTATTCAAACTCTGGCATTTTAGTTGCACTGCTAAAGATGAGTCTTCTGAATGACTACGACACGGCTGCTGCGGACGTGCAAAGGCACTTCGGCTTGGCTGTAGAACCCCCAGTTAGAATGCTAGAAAAAGCCACAGGTTTCATGTAGATCAACTGGATGGTCCCCTGAAACACTCACGAGAACTACGTGGTCCCTAAAGTTTCACTGCATGACCCCTCACGATACCTACAGCAACAGCGTCCCTACAGATTTGCAGCATTGTCACAGACACTCAACTTGCCAGGTGCCACTCCTTGTTTTGCGTTTAAATTTATTCACTTAGCTGAGACGTTTCTCCAAAGCAACTTGCAACGTTAACCTTCAGACACTGACTTGCCCATTTATACAGCCGGGTAATTTCTACTTCAGCAGTTTAGGATAAGTACCTTGGTCAAGGGCACTACAGCAGCAGGCAGGACTTGAACTGTGACCTTTGCAGCAAAAACGGCAGTGCTAACCGCTATGCTAACCTCCTGCCCCTGACCAATAAACTGCAATTATTGGTGTGCGAGGACATTGGTGTGTAGAAATACTCCCCATCTAGACCCCTTTGATTCCTTTGGGAAACACAAAGCCCAGAGAAAGCCAAACTCCACTTGGGCGGCTCACAGGCTCTCCGGGGGGCTTTAGCAGAGAGCCCTTAGCACGGGACCGTTAGCGCGGAGCGCTAGAAGACGAATAGCAATCCAGGGCCCACTTTGGCGATGCCGTCCGAGCAGCTCGCCGATGCGTTTCCGTCCCTCCCCAGCGATCCCTGCTGCGCTCGTTGCCGCTAATGCCCGGCTTGTAAGGCGGGTCGTTAAAATCTCCGGCGACCTACACGAGCGCCGCGAGCGCATCGTAAACACGGAGCAGAGGACGTTCCCAAACTTACCGGCGTGGGAGAAATTACCAATCTGCTCGCGTTGCCTCTCTTTCCGGTTCCGTGTTTGTTTGTTTGTTTGTGTCGCGCCACGCCAGGTGTCGCTCTGCTGGGTAACTGAGCCAAAGAGGAACTGAATGTTCCCTTCATTTCATCAGATGGCATTTGCAAAGCAAAAACTTGTTTTCTTCATAATTTATTCATTTAATTGATGCTTTTCCCCAAAGCGAATTACAGCGCTAGGTTTGTACACTAAGCTACATACAATGATTTACTCATTTATACCGCTGGGTAATTTTTATTGTATCATTTCAGGGTAAGTACCGTGATTAAGGGTACTACAGAGGGAGCAGGATTCAAACTGGGTCCTTTGACTGGAAGGTTGCAGCCCTAATTAATATGCCACTTGCTGCCCCATTTATGAATTTTCTTTTCCAGTTTTTAATATTTATGCACTGCTTTGTTTGGCAGGAAAATTTAAAAATCCACTTTCATGTTTCCCATGATCCAGTGGGATTAGGCCCCTGAATCATAAGACTGATCTCTTAGCAGCAGCACTGGGTACAACAATCCTTTCTGACGGTCGGTTTCCTTCATCCTAAACTCGTCTCCATGCTGCCCTTTGCTCGTAGAGATCTCCTTCCGGGTGTGGATGTGCGGAGGGAGCCTGGAGATCGTCCCCTGCAGCCGCGTTGGACACGTGTTTCGCAAAAAGCACCCTTACGTGTTCCCCGATGGTAACGCCAACACCTACATCAAGTGAGCCTCGCCGTGCCCTTCCTCCTCGGGAACCACACGCAGTAACCGACTGAAAACCAATCCACTCATCAACAAACTGAAATTTTTATGTTGCCGCATAATAAAAATAGTAAATAGTATTATAGTATAAAATAATTTTTACGAAACTGAATCCCCTGAATTCAAAAACTGAAAAATGTTGCATGTCCTACTGTTTTTTGGAATAAAAATAGATTTTTTAATGAAAAAAAACACAAAAAAAATCATATTTATTACATTTTTCATATACCTACCAATTTTGAAGGCATATAAATATGTCCTTTTATTAAGTCAAACATGCAGAAGATAAATATGACTTGCTCTGACATGTAAAAAAATGCTCTGTCATGCAAAAGTTATTATAAACATGCAATTACAGGTAAGATACTCGATATTATCCACATTTTTTTTAAAGCCTATTTCATTTCTAACTGGTTCATTGGACTCCTTTAATAACATTCCAGTAATATTCTGCTAGCATGTTCACTGACCATCTTCCCATGTATCTTTTATCCAAGGCAAAAATATGCGTTTGTCACTCGCAGCACCCGAATTAGGCAGAAAAAAAAATCTGAATGCGATTGTAAAAAAGTGACATATTGCAGTCAATAGCTTTATATGATTCAAGCAAATGTTCAATGAGTTCACAATAATTTTCTGCTATCACTTTTACAGTATGCGCACCCAGGTCCATAAGAATCCATTATTTTTATGTCATGGCAAAATTTAGTGTTGTACAGTGTGATCGGGCCTTGCTGTGAGGCTGAAAGGCTGTCACATCAGGAGTCAAAAGAATAAAAACCCAGACTACTGGGTCTCAGAGTACAAACCCAGGGCAGTGATTGTGTACACATTCCTGGGGCAGAAGATCTCCACAGTGACGCTCTTTATTTTACCTTTGCAGAAGTTTTTGAAGGATAAGATTATACTGAGAGTGCGTAGGAGTAATATTTTTTACCACTGCATGCGTAATGCAAAACTGTATTCTATATGTTAATCAAATTTCATCTGGAATTTGGATAAGGCAGCATCCTTTAGGGAAAACAATTTATTAGAACTCATTTTCTGTTCATTTTCATATTCCGCTGCCTTCGGAGAGGGTAGGCAACAGGCTGTGCACATCAGGTGGCGAACTGAGATGGGAAACCTGGTTTCCCTTTGCTTGTGCTTCTTTATGGTGGATATTTCTATTAGTGGTCATCATTGTCACAGCTACCAGAGAGGACACGCAGGTTATGACCTTTGTAATTCTGACAGTCGAGTTTTTTGGCAACTATTTAAAATTGGTACCATTACAAAGTGAAAATATCATGAAAAAAATTAAAATATAAGCAAACACATATGTATATTCAGTCATATAACCAACCTCTTTGATGACCTTGTGAGCGGGCTGTGCCGGGATTGTCTCTTTAAAAACATTACTGAAAATTGGTAACACGTCGTGATCGGAATATAAACTGTGCCATAAAAGTTACGGTGTTTAAAGTTGTTGACAAAAATTAATGACACAGGGGCATAAAGAAGGAACAGATCACACAGGAGTGATAAATTACAGTGCATCATGTTTCCTGTTTAAGTCTAAAAATATCGGAAGGCTAATACCATAAACAAGTTTTCCCAGTGAGTTGTGCACTAGATGTACAGTACATTTCTCATGCTTTTTTAAATGTTATTTGTGCAACACGCCAGCGAGCGGTCCTCTTTCCCAGAAAGAATCTCGAGGCAACAGGAAGACCAAAAACTTTGTCCCTGCCTCTCAACGTCGAGGGCATAAGGGCAAAATTATCATAATTAAGCCGTGCAGGTCTGCGGAGGGCACTCAGCCGGGAACACAGCTGGGGGAGTGTGCGCCTGTGACCGTTTTATCGGGACCGCTGTCCCTCCCTTGCGGCTCAGAGCTGGAATGTAACCACCGTGGAGACATACACATTCAAGCAGAGTAGCAGGGAAGTCATGGCAAAGTTGTAGAGTCTCACTTACATGTATTTATTTAGCAGATGCTTTTCTCCAAAGTGACTTCCAATGAACTCTATGTAGTGTTACCAGCCCACACACCTTATTCACCATGGTGACTTACACTGTTAAATACACTACTTACAATGGGTCACTCATCCATACATCAGTGGAACACACTGGCGCTGTCACTCACACGCTATGGGTGGACCTAAACAGCCTGTCTTTGGACTGTGGGAGGAAACCAGAGCACCCAGAGGAAACCCACACAGACATGGGGAAACATGCAAACTTCAGACAGACTGAGTGGGGATCAATCCAACATCCTTTCACGCCAACCGGGCACTGTGACACAGCAGCACTATTTGCTGTGCCACCATGCCGCTCACGTATGCTACTGCTTGTGTTGCGCCGTCAGCACACGGATTGCGTCGTTAGTGCACTAGCGTCCTGAAGAGGGGAGCCACTGCGGTCGCACCCTACACTCCCGCTTACGGTCTTACAGGCCTGTTGAGCTGCGGTCGTGCCCCGCTGCCTTCAGGGGTTGCTGTGTCATTGTGACTGGCCCCAATGTGCAGAACTGCGACTTTATAAATAAAACAGCCTTAAATAAAATCTGCTGTCTGAAAATCCCTGGAGGGGGATCTGTCGTTGTACCCTTAAGCGAGGCACTTAAACTGAATGGTTTCAGAATTACCCCGCTGCATAAATGAGTAGTTTGTAAGCCATGTATGCCGCTTGTCATAAAAAACATCTGCTAAGCAATTAAAACTTTATCTAGAGGAAAATTAAACTTTCTTTGTCGTCTTAAGTGGATCATGGGCTTTGCGGCAATAGTGTATGAGCACAAGCTGGGACTGTGGTTAGAGCTGTTGCCTTGCAGTCGCAGAATCTGGGTTTGAGTCCCTGCTCCTGCTGTAGTACTCATGACCCGGGTACTTACTCCGAATTGCATTTACTCATTTAGTAAACAAGTAGTTGTACCTCTATTATTACTAACTCAGGATGTTATTACCGATGGTGATCGGTACATGAATTTTTCTACTTTTTGCAGTGCAGGGTAAAGCGCTGTGTGAGAATAGATGAATATATGACAATTACATTTGGCCCATGCTTTTCTTCAAAGAGGATCCACTTACACTGAGCAACAGACAAAGAGCTTTAGATACAGACTCACGATTACTGAAGCACAGCTTATTCCTGACGCCGTCATTTTTCTGGTTTGCATCACTCAAGCGGCCGCCTATAGCAGTGACATTCAAATAGCAATTACCTACAGATTTTTGATTTTGGACACCCTCTGAGTAAGCAGCCAGAAATGAAGGCAAAATTGAATGAGCGTAGGGATCTTTCCAGAGCGTGGGGATTGATCGGGTCCTGTAGGTATCGATACAGTATTGACACAGTAAATTATGCAGCGGTATAAATGGGTAAATCACTGCAAGCAGCTTAGTGTGCAAACCTAACGTTGCAAATTGTTTCAGAGAAAAGTATCTGCAAAATGATTATCTAAAAGTTTTTACCCGTGTGGAGTAACTCTGAAGTCGTGTAGAGACAAGACAAAGACGATCGGGTTGACTGCACCGAAAATCACCCGAAGGGACTCTAGAAAGACCTGGTTGAGAACATCAGACAGTGATGCCTGTGTTTACTTGTTTTTCAGGAACACCCGGCGAACGGCAGAGGTGTGGATGGATGAATTCAAGCTGTTCTACTACTGGGCTCGACCAGCGGCACGCGGGAAGCCGTACGGAGAGTGAGTGGCAGCCCGAGCGTGACCCTGCATCATTATCTCCCTGTAAGAAGCCGGTGGAGATTGAGTAGCCTCACCCGGGAAGCCCTCATCGCACACGGCCCAAAGCGGCTAGCGAGGGCGGGAACAGCGGAGGGGTTCCAGGTTCGAACCTTCAAGGACCAATGAACTCACCCCGCTGTCCTGAATGCCAATGAGTCCAACATGGTTCATCTGAAGAAACCCCCTCCAGGTCGTTCAGTCTGTCCTACGATAAGAGGCGGCGGTACAAAAGAAAGACTCATCTCTCACTCTGCCCACCCCTCTGCTCTCTTATCAGCGTCCGTGGCCGGGAGGAGCTCCGACGGCGCTTGAAGTGCAAATCCTTCAAGTGGTACTTGGACCATGTCTACCCTGAGCTCAAGTGAGAGCGGCCTGCTGTCCTTCTTCTCTTGTTCACCGTCGTTTCACCCATTTCTCTGGGCTTTCGTTTGTATCCACACAATCACCATCCGGTTTCCGAACATAACCATTGACCCTAGAAGGGTCACCTGTGACCGGGTCGGCTTTGGAAACCGGGCTACACGCTGCTCTTTTGTGGTTTTGAGTATTTTGCATTCTCTATGCATTGTTTCCAGATCTTTCCCCAGTGTGTTTCTTTGCTCTGTAATGACACAGTGTTGAATTGTAGCCCCATCTTTATGCTGAGCACCGAGTTAAAAACGGTCCCGATGGCCGAAGGGCTCGGATGAAGGGGCCGCCGTCAGACTCGGGCCCCTTTTGCTGACGGAGTGAATGAGCCCGACTGTACAATCCATCTGGATCTCTCTGGCCTCTCAGCCATTATTTACTCTGTGTTTTCATCTATCTCGCTCAGCGGCAACTTGTCCCACATAGTCCTGATAAATGTGCTTGCCTTGTAGTGCAATTTTTATCTGTAGTTTTTAATATTCACCCTCAACTGAGCACAGAGAATAAAAAAGCATCCATGTGATGCAGCAGGATGTTATGCAGTAAAACACAACTGTTTATTGTGACTTTATCAATTTATGCTTAAGGGGGGGGGGGGGTCTGTAAATCAGAATGTGTAGTGTGGTTCTACATTTCTTTCTAACTGGACCCAAATGGACCAGCCTCGCTTGTTAAAGCGCGCGTCAGAAAATTGATGCTTTCCGCCATGCTTTCTAGGATCCCGGATGACTCCGATTCCAAGTCGGGGGTGATCCGGCAGAGACAGAACTGCCTGGAGTACCAGACGTTGGAAGGTCAGGAGATGCCGGTGCTTGGGCTTGGGCCCTGTATGGGGACCAAGGAGGTTCCAGCGCTCTATCAGGTACAACACCGACTCACGCCACCTCCATTACCCCACGGCTGTGACCCTCCCACCTGCCGTAAGTGACCTGCCTGCAGATGAGATGCAGACAAGCATGTCACAGCAGCATGTCACCTGTCTGTGAGACGTGAAAGGGTTACTGTGTGTGAGAGGCGTCAGATGAAGGCGTCTGCTAATGAATAAACACACGTTACCCCAGGGACTTCTTGAACATCATATTCTAGTAATGAGCAGTTTCTGGGGTCTGTTTCCCCCTGTTTATTTCAGTCTGATGCAGCAAATACAATAAACGAGCCATTCTCAAAGTCATCAGCGAGGTGTTCGTAGCCAAGAGCTCATTTTTTTTGCCCCTACCCAAATCTTGCAGTCCACTCAGTTACAGTCACAAGACGTACAAGCCACTTGACTGTTCCATGTGAATAATATACAGTAGATACCATAAATACCTAAATTCACATTTCTTCGAGTTTATCTGACACCTTTCTTCCAGATGACTTTCAGTGTTTGTTTGTCCGCTAAAGTACTTACAATGATTTAACCATTTGTACACCTGGGTAATTTTTTTTTAGGGTAAGTACCTTGATCATTAAGACTACAGCGGGAGCGGGGATTCGAACTCAAGTTCTTCGACTGCAAGGCAACAGCTTAATCCGTATAGTACTAAATACGTCAAAACATAGATCAGACATTACAGTATATTAGTAACACAGTATATCTGAGGATATATATGCAATTTTTTTCTGTTATATACAAAATAATGTAATTATGCATTTACAATAAAGAAAATCTGAACATATTACTATGGGCGTGTGGTGGCACAGCGGGTTTGGTCAGGTACTGCTCTCTGGTGGATCTGGGGTTCGAGTCCTGCTCGGAGTGCCTTGTGACGGACTGGGGTCCCGTCGTGGGTGTGTCCCATCCCCCTCCAGCCTTACGCCCTGTGTTGCCAGGTTAGGCTCCAGCTTGCTGTGACCCCCACTTGGAACAAGCAGCATGTGTATGTGTGAACATATTACTATAAATATGTTTCTTTTGCATAATAATGTTTAGCTCATCAGTATCTCTAGGAAATCTGACGGTCTGATATGGACAGAAAAGCCCAGTGTCCTTCTTTATTAGCCAGGAGAAAGTGGACGAGCTCTGTTGTGGATGACGGCTGGAGATCGCAGGGTGTCCTGTGTGTCCCGAACAGGTCTTGGCAGCCAGGTTAATGGCAGAGCTTTTAAGGGCCTGCCGCAGTAAACTAACAAGGCTTGGAAGCACGCTAGATTAACATTAAATTGATATTTTCATGCCACAGTGGCCGTCATAAAGCAGGCTGGAGCGGCGCTCTAATTAGGATTAATATGGACCACGGGTTTTATGGTCAAATCTATCCTATTAAACGGAGATGCATAAAAGCCCTTTGCTTGCTGACCTTCTAATCCACACACTGTGACGCCACTGACCTGCAGTCATCACCCCCCCCCCCCCACTGGGGGTTTCAGTCCCGTGTCGCCCCCTGGCGGCGTTAGGAGCTGCAAGTGTGGACATGCTGCCACCACGTGCTGCGTGTGCCAAACTGCCACAGGGTCACAGGTCTCCTTAGCCATCTGGTTTCATGTCCATAGACAGAAAGGGGTTCCACTGCACACATCGTAGGCTCCTCGTGGTCACCGAGACACGTCCAGCTCTTTCCCACTTCACTGAAAGCATTATCGATTAGTGTTATTACGAGAGCTCATGCTGAAAATGCCGTGCATCATGCAGTAAGACCTTAGCAAATGTGGTACATCCTGAACAACCTTTACTTGGGTACCAGGTGGTTTGAGTCGTTACCTTGCAATCAGAAGCACCCTTGATCAAGGCACTTACCCTGAATTGATACAGTAAAAATTACCCATCGGTATAAACAAATAGCTTTTTATGAATAGCTTAGTGTACAAACACAGCAATGTAAGTTGCCTGCTGAGTGTCAGATAAATTATTAAATAATATTAATGTGGCATTTGCAGGAAATTTGTTTCGCAGTCATCTGACAGAGCATGTGTAAACTGAACTCCGTTGACCTACACAGTGTAACAGTACTTTCGCTGTCCCGTCTCTAGACTTTCTCAAATTCCATTTAATATTTAATGAGTCATTTAAAAGCACAGGGTCAGCTGCTGGTTCGAGACATTGACTTTTTTTTTTTTTATACATAAACTGCAAAAAAAGAACAAACTGGAATAAACAAACCCTCTTCAGTTCATTTGTGCACTCGCAGGCCGATAAAAGCTAAGGCAGGGAGGATGCTTAGCCAAACATGGTGACAAATATTCGCCGCCGTCCGCAGAACACCGCACCGTGTTTGCGCGCATCTCGCCGTGTGACATTTAGCTGACAGCGAAAATACTGTTCCTGTAGCCAACATCCTCATTACCGTCACTGCCGGGTACCAGTCATCCTAATTGCCTACAGTTACGATCCAGTGTTCTTCCGCAAATCCTCACACTGTCCCCAGGTGTTGGCAAAGCAGACCAGGCAGAGACAATAGAAAAAAGCTCATTAACAAGTATGTAGGAAGGTGCAAGATTTCAGTCTCCTTCCTTCTACATTATGTATTTTCCAGGTACAGGAGTAGATTTTCAAATACCTCATTTACGTAAAGCTAAGCTCAGTACTCTCACTCCAGGGTGAAGACCTTCACTTAAAGCCCACACTTGAGTTACAAATTTTCAGATACAGAAATTTCTGTTCATTTGCTATTTTTAATGGCCTTTTCTTCACGTTTCTGTTTCGTAAAAATTCTTGCCTGCTGTGAAGCAAATAACCTGCATTTAACTGCCAAGCCAATAAATGGCAGGGAAGAGCAGGGAAGAGCAGGGAAGCAGGAGCTCAACTCATTGCCCCAGTGTTTACAACGTGGGTCTTGAATTCCTGAGTGCTGGTGATCAATAACAAGATGAGGGACATTGCACATGTTTTTGGGATGAACAAGTCAGCAACAACCACTGAATGGGAGTTTGTGAAGATTATTTTTAAGCTGGACACTTCCAGAACCTAACACTCAAGACAATGAACAAATGTCTGTTTTGATTATCTTTGACTGATTTTGACTTACTGGTAAAAATTACACTGGAGTTATGAACAAACTTGAGTTACGAATAGCCTGCTGGTCTCAGCTGTGTTCATAAAATGAGGAGCCAGTGTACAGAAAAAAACAGAAATCCAAAACCTGAAAAATCTGGTGTCTTTGAAGGAGCGGAGCTTCTGGATATCATGTATGGATATGCATTGAGGACAATAAGATGTCTTGACAGCATTATTTTTTAATTTTTTTATATATTCTCGTGAGCAGAAGAGCGAGATGTAACAACCGTAGCGTGAGATCGCTGTTATAAAAAGCATTAAGACATGTGGTAAAAAGCTTGGCCAGAGATGAGAACGGACGCCTCTTTCGCCAGCTTTAAAAATAGATGTTCAGCTCAGCATTATGCTGTTAAACAGCTCCCTGTGATTTAATATGTGTAAATAATTGGATCCTTGTGGACCCCAATCAACATTTAAATTCTTGTTGTTAGTGAGCTCACCTCAGTCCACTGTGGCTGAATGCAGTCAGGTGGGCAGGGGGTGCCGGGACGCTGAGCGATTTCCGGGGCCGGGGGGGTTGCGTCTCTGTCCGAACAAATGAGGTGTGTTATGGGAAATGAGGGCAGCACGGAGACCAGGGCGGCTGCAGTGGCATCAGTCTCGCGCTAAATCTGCGCCTCTGCTGTTTTCCTCATTAGGAGCGCAGACTACATTATTTAGTTGCTGAGCACACGCTTTTATGCAAAGCAACCTACGGAGCTGCCAGTTTTACACCGCTCCGCACGATATCTGCTGCAGCAGACCGGGCTGATCGACCTGCTCTGGCACCGCTGGGAGCTGAACCTACAACCCTTCTCGACCCAATGTCCACAAGAGTCCTTCAACCACCATATTACCTGCTGGAATCAATCCAACGCACGGCTCGGAAGGTGTCGACCGGTGTGCTAAGACATGGAGTCCGCACTGGTACATGTCACTGCATGTCACTGGGATGTGCAGTGACATGTTTGGAGCACCATGAAGGATGCACCATAATGTTGCAGGCGTGTGGGGACATGTAGGTATGAATAATGGCCAGTTCTGAAGTGTGCTCTTAGGGACACACTTTAGAACTGGCCATTACTCATACCTACACGTCCCCACACACTTACGAAATTATGGTGCATAATGTCCCCAGGTGTTTAGGGACGTGCAGGGATGCAGTGAACAGTGTGCTAGAGCACGCACATGTGTGCGCGGTGACATGTAGCAGTGTGGAGGGACATTCAGACATGTATGTTGTCATGCAGCAGCAGGGAGAGACATGTAAGGCTGCATAGTGACATGCTCTAAGTGTCTAGGGACGGAGCAGTAATATGTTCCGAGGGTCAGGGACATGCAGGAGGAACAAAGGCATGTACGGTGTGGTGTGCTAGAGCACACGCGTGCACAGTGATATGTTGCAGTTTGCAGGGCTGCGTATAGGCGTGCACGGCAATAAGCTGCGTTACCGTTGAGAGGAGTGCAGCTCACGGCCCCACTGTCCTTCTCAGGAGTGGATCTACACCCACGGCCAGCAGATCCGCCAGAAGCAGCACTGTCTGTCCCTCTCCACCATGTTCCCCGCCTCCCAGGTGCTGCTGCTACCCTGCAACGCCAGCGACGGCAAGCAGGTAAGGATTCCACACACTGAGGTGGGGGAGGGGGGGTTCACCCAATCACAGCGAGGGTGCCATGAGACACGTGTCACGAATCACATTTTGCTGGATGTTTCTGCCAACTCACTTAAGAGATCCCCCCTGGAAGGAGCCTATGAGCCGCAGACCCCCAGGGGTCAACAGACACGCTGTGCTTTGGTACCAGACGCTCTTCATGCAGTCAGATCATCACGTGGATGTAGTTGCAAGACGCCGGATGGCGGTTCTGCTGATATATGTGAATTGCAGTGCTGCTATTAGCACAGCACCTTGCACAGCATTCATTTCTCAGGGCCTCATTACTTTATGAAAACAGACGCATGTGGACTCAGCAGACATCAGGTGATGGTTTAATGTCTCATACTGTAAATCACAGTACGGTGAAGAATAACGAGGATAGCATGGCCTCAATGCTTTTCTCGCTGTTATTATTATTATTATTACTTTTATCTGGCATCTTTCTTCAAAGCAACTTACAGTGTTAATTACAGTGATTCACCCATTTATGCAGCCAAGTAATTTTTACTGTATCAGTTCAAGTACCTTGATCGCAGGTACTACAGCAAGATGGGGGGGGGGGGGATTCATATCCAGCAACAGCTCTAACCACTATGCCACCTGCTGCCCACTAAAATTCTGCACCTAGTCCAAGGGTGTCTAACATGCAGCCCACAAGAACATCTGTAAACTATGAACATACCATAACAACTATAACCCCACCCACCCACACAGTCTGAACCACTTGTCCCATATGGGGTCACAGGGAGCTGGAGCCTAACCCAGCAACACAGGGCTGAGGGGTAAGGGTCACACCCAGGACAGGATACCCGTCTATTGCAAGGCATCCCAATCAGGACTCGAACCCCAGACCCACCTAAGAGCGGGCACAGGACACACCCACTGCACCACCCAGAAAGCATTCAGTCCATACAGTATTTTAATGACTGAAGTAGTTACTATGATTTTTACATTGTGGTCCCTCGAACCGGTTCACAATAATGACTATGGGCGTTGGCCAAAAAAAAAAGGCTGCACACACAACTGCGCTAATCCAGACAAGGTAAACCAGGTAAATGACTAATGAGCGTGCTGCCACTGGCCACTGCGTGTTTTCAGCGCGTCGCCGCTTTCTCCACTCGCTCCACAACTGATTAACCCCCCCCCCCCCGATCCTGCATCCAGAGAGATTACTGAGGTGACGTCCAGCTGCGCGAAGCGCGCCCCCGTGAGCGCGCGACCCGGCGAAGGCACGAGGAGGGAGCGGAGCAGCGATATCTAATTAGCGGCGCGTTGATACCTTCCCTCAGGCTCGGGTTCAAGGCTGGGCCCGGCAAGTCGACGCGCTATCGTCTGTGCTTCAGCAGCCAGTAACAAGAATGACTTAGAGGCACCTCGAGCGCTGAATACTAATTATTTCACTCAAACTATTTTCCTTTTCAATTAAACTAAGCGCCCTCTTCGCATCTCGAACCGCGGCAGCGCCGAGTGACGGACGGCGCCTTTGATCAGTGACACCAAAGACGCACCGCCGTCTCCCCTCCTGTACTTCAATGAACGCGCTTAACCCTCAGAAGTGAGCGACGGCGTTCGGCGTCGCGCTCGGTCACGTGTCTTCACGCCTTATGAACAAATTCACGCGCAATAAGTGTAACCGCCTTGGCAGCGGCTGTAGATTAACCGCGTTCTGTGCCTTTTTTAATGTTCAAAGCGTTTCAGAATCGCCCGAGTTCCGGGACCTTTGGAAATCTGAGGGAGCAATTAACAAAGCAATAGATCATGCTGGACATTAAGTTTAAATTCTTGTCATCTAATTCTTATAACTTCCCCTAAAAAAAAAAAAAAAACTAAATTACAGAACTGAGGATAAAAGCCTTTTTTTTTCAGGGCTCCGATCATATTTTATAGCAACAGCTACACCTAGTGGTGACTCAGGTTACAACATCTTAGGTTCTGCAACCCTGAACAGGGTTATTCTATCTATCCCAGGAAGCTCTGGGCAAAAGGATGAGAGTACACGCACCCTGGACAGGACACCAGTCCATACCAGGGTAGCCACACACTCACTCAGTTGTACACTATGGGACAAAACCCACAAATTCCCATTCTACACAGGCTGAGTGGGGATCAAACCCACGTTCTATCACACCACTCGGGCACCGCGAGATGGCATTGCTACTCACTGCACCATCATCTCACCCTCTGTGCCTCATTTTTAAAAATTTTTTCTTTTATCTGACCCCTTTCTCCAAGGCAACTTACAATATTAGGTTTTTACACGAAAATATTTGTATTTTACCCACTTACAGAGCTGCAATGTTTATTGCATCAATTCAGCGTAAGTCCCTTCATCAAGGGTGCTAGCGAATGAAGTGGGATTTAAAACCGGAGTCTTTGCATGCACGACAATAGCCCTGACCACTACGCCACCCAGCGTTTGGTTTCCAGTGTCAGTAGTGTAAACACGTGGTATGAATTGCATTGTAAACCTGTGTGTTTGTCCCTTACGCTGCAGCGCTGGCAGAAGTCTGGCTCACACCTGGAGCACCTGGCCTCCCACTTCTGCCTGGACAGCGAGATGGCCCTGGATGGACTTGAGAGCAGCCGCATGCTCGTCATCAGCCCTTGCGAGCCTTCCGCTTACACGCAGCGGTGGGAGGTTCCCTTTTCGTGACCCCCTCCTCGAGTTGACGTGGCCCGCCCACAGGGAGGCGGCAGGACCAAAAGGGCGTCTCCTCAGCCTCGGGGCGCAGCTGCTGGAGGCAAAGCAGAGTGGCGGCGGGAGGCAAACACCAAAGATGGCCAGCGCAGGAGCCTGGGGAGGGGACACCTTGGCTCTTCGCTTTCTAATGACTCTGATTCTTTTAAGAGCCGAACTTGGACTCTAACCCCCCCCCCCAGCCCTTTTATAATAACCAAACTATGATGAACACAGCGGTCTGGACAACTGGAGGCTCCTGTCTGAGGAGACCTTGCAGTCATTGCTTAAGGTTACGTGCTGCTCTATCCCACTGATTCGCGTCTTCAAAGGCGGTACAACGGACAGAACGTCTCCCCGCCCATCGTGTCAGTTGTCATTTGAGAGGCCTGAGTGAAACATCCACAGAGCCGTGGTGAGTGAAGCGAGATCCCACGCATCCCGTGCTCAACGTTCCCGCTGGGTTCTCCGCAGTCATCAGGTTCCGCTTAGCTCACACCGACCTTCAGAGGAGAACAGGACTGGCCTGGCGAAGAGTCTGACGCTGCTGTTTGATAACTGTCATCATCTTCCATTGAAGTGGACCTTTTTAAAATCTCCCCCATCCTCCCGTGTCCCCCGCTGGGTCAAACAAAATAACAAGAACAGCCTTGAATGTTCAGCATATTGATTCGCTGCTGACAGCGATGGATTCAAATATGAGAATAAAAGTATGAAATGAACAATCGCTCGTTTACGTACTGTATGTGTGTAATTCTTTAAATAATCTCATGAGCAAAATTGCCAGACTTCACGAAAAAATTTCTGAATGGAGACACTGGAACTGCTGTAATGAAAGCAATAAAATGCTGACTGATATTTGCTTCTTCTCTGACCTGTGGCCTTAAAAATGACAAGTTGTCTGAAGTCTGACTAGTACTTTCAACCATTTATCTGACCTGTTTGTCCAAGGCGATACACAGAGTTCGATGATCAGATTTGCAATTATTTGCTCATTTATACAGCTGGATTTTTGCTCTTTTGGTTCAGGGTAAGTCCCTTGATTTTGGAGACAACAACGGGAGCGGGGATTGAAACCCAGGACCTTCTGTTTCAAGTAGTAATTTAGATTACTTAATTTAATTAGCAGTTTTTCTCTGTTATTTCATATTGCATACTCGTTCACATATTTGATGTGTAACGCAAACTTTTACATTTACTCTCCATTGACAGTGGCGGAACCTGAGAGATCAGCGCCACTTAGGAAAAGACGTGAGAAATGTCAAGTGCTGCTCTGTTCAGCCCAGCCTGTCCTTTTACGGCATTGTTGTTCACTATGGATGGATGAGTCTGAACTCACTGACTCGGGAGCTGAATGCAGACGTGAGCAGTAAGATGAGCAGCAGTCATCTGCAGCATCTGCAGGAACACAGAGGGCTCAAAGATCACTTCGGTGCGTCACGTCACCTTGCTGGAGAAGAGCAAACAGTCAGAAATAAAGAAAAAAGGGTCAGGAGAAGAAAATAACAAGTACTCTGAAATATGTGAAACTGTATAATCCACAACAGAGTGCTGTAATATTGCCAGAATAATTAATAAACCAAAATATCACACAAAGGATTGTTACACAATAACCTAATGTAATATTACAGAATTCACACAGCAAAACACAAAAAAAAAACAAACATACTTTTTTTTTTTAATTAAAATTCAATTTATTATAACATATGCTCTTTGATGAGAGGTTTTCATAAGTAAATATTCGAATTCAAGGGATTAAGGATTTTTTTCTTAATAATTGTCGTTCACTTAATTGTTTAATCCAAAGAGTTTTCTGTTATTTGATCCATTTGTTTGTTGCAGTGTTTCAGGGTAAGTGTCATGATCGGTACTACAGTTGCGACAGAAAATGGGACTTGAACCCAGAACCTTCACCTTGAGGTTAGAAGTCTGCTGCCCAAAAAGCATAATTCCACCAGTTTAGAAAAACACGTTGAGGGCAAAGAACTTTCCATAATGACAAGCAGGTCTGGTCAAAGTTTAATGAAATGTTTTATTTTCAACCAATGAAGCTGACGAAGAAGATGTAACTTAGAGAGCAGCAGGCACAGTGTTTCTTAACCTACCAAAAGCAAAATTTTTGGTGTTAGAATAAATCTTTTTTATCATATTTTTCCTATTTAAAATATCAAATGACGACAGAGTGCTGATTTTTATTTTATTTTTTTATTTTTATGTATTTTCTTTTTTTGCAACTATATGGAGGGAATGAATTTTAAAACATATTTTTAACTTTTAAGTATCAAACGCAGAGCAGTTCGAATAACCAGACAAGAGAAAGACAAGTTTTAAGGTAATTTGTCACTACATAAAGTAATTTTCTCATGACAACGAAATACAGATATTACTGACGGATTTTTGGTGAGCGTTACCGTTTCATTACGAACGAACTTTGTCGGCTTCCGTAGGACAGTGTACTTGCGGGAGGTGTAGTTTTTTTCCCCTTAATTCCTTCTTTTAAGGAACGTGTACCTGTGCTTTTAAGAACTACATATCCCAAGTGTACATTGGAGTGTGGTCGGAGACCAGGGTAAGTGACGTTAGATTTCAGTGACTGTTGTTAGCCGGAGGGTAGCGGTTTTAGCTGTGAATTGATTTTTGGTAATTCGGGTATTTCATTTATGAGCAGATAAAGCAGTTTTTATCTTTCCAACTTAAATAATGAACATCTCAAGGGAACGTCCTGGTAAGTGGATAGTTCAGTTTCAGTAATTGATTGTGTACAGATTATTAGTACAACAGACATGGTTACACAAACACACGTCAGGTATCATCAGTAATTTCTGCTCCAGTAACGTAAAACTGTGTTTTTTTGTTGTTTGTACAGTTAGTCTGTATTAGACGCTTTCCTTCAAACTTACCTTAAGCTGGCTACAATTTTATACAGTATTTTTTTTTTTTTTTTTACTGGAGCAAGGTCAGGCCAGCCGGGTACGACAACAACTGGAGGTGGGATTCGAACCTGCGACCTTTTGGACCACAAAAGCAGCAGCTTTAACCATTACACTAGGCTGTTCCTGTAGAAAAAAAGTGCATCAGCACAACAGACTGGGCTTTTGTTAATAGCTGCAGTATTTCCCACCACGTCGCTGGTTCGCATCCCTCAAGTAGTTGCCTACAGAAGTGACAATGAAGTAGCAATGCATAGATGGTGTTGGACTCATTTATAGAGCCATCTGGAGATTAGGGGGGAAATGAATCTGACAGAGATCGGTTTTGGGACCCTTCTGGAATAATGGAAGAGATTCAGCAGCTCTGAGGGACTGAACGATTTTTGTTTGACCAAGTTAGAGCCAAAGCCCAGAGCTGAAAGGCTTTGGACCCCTTGTGAGGGGGACCAGCAAGCAGTCATAGGTGCAGGAGCACAGCGCTTTTGCTATGATGTAGGGATTGATCAGCTTGTGGAGCGGTAGGGGTTCAGATCCTTTAACAGCACCCGCAGTAGCCAGCGCAAAGAGCTGAATGGTCGTAGGTGGGAAGAGTTTGTTAGATTAAGATGCTCGATGGCAGAGGGTAGAAGACCAGAGAGCAGGGAGTTCCAGCTCCACTTGAGATACCACCACAGCCTAGACCAGGAGCTGGATACAGTGAGGTGGTAAACTGTACATTTAGATGTTGTGAAGTTATTGTCCGCAGTCATTTCTGTCTGTAGGCGTTGTGCAGATCTTGTGTGATTGTTGACGCCTCCGTCTTTCCACAGCCTTCCGATGTTTGCCCGGTACCTGAACAACGTGAGCTTCAACGGGTTCACCCGCACTCGGGATGTTGTAGGCAGGTGGAGGACACTTTGGCCCCTTGGTGCCCTGGGGCAGGTGGGTCGAGCCCCCTGGGCTCAGCTTCCTCTACCCTGCGGGTACCTGACCGTCACCAGTGGGATCCCCGACGGTTGGCGCTGCGGTGGCTGGAGACGGCGGACCCTGATCGCAGCTTCCGGCGTTGCTTTCCGTCGTGCGGTTCACCTCTCTTGCGCGCTCATGGAAGGCCGTCGCAACGGGCCTCCACACAAACGCAAGAGGAGCTCAGAGGAGAGGAGTGTGGATTCGACACCTAAAAATGCATCCCGCAGCTCATCCCCTTCACACGCAGGTGGCTGTGACCCCGGGGGCCGGAACTGTGACTTTTGTCATAATTTGGGGATTTCGGAGTCTCCCAGGCAAGAAGTCCCAAAACCCAAGAAGACAGCCAGATCCGCAGGTGAGCTGCAGACATGCTTCACTACCGACATCTTGCTCGATCCCGTCGTTAATCCTTGTCTTAAAAGAGGCAGCATGTGCCATATCAGTTAAGGAAAGTTATTGCTGTTACAACATTTTGTTTATTTTACAGAAATAAAGAGACACTGGGAGGATTTTTCCCACCTCTACGCCCATCCATCGCAATCTACCAAGAGGCAGCGAGATCCGCCCTTCGACTTCTCCGTCATGTCCTACAATATCCTTTCCCAGGAGCTCTTGCAGGGGAATTCCTGGCTGTACAAGCACTGCCAGCGGTCCGTTCTCAACTGGGATCACCGTCTGCCCAATCTGCTCAGGGAACTGGAGCAGCACAATGCAGACGTGAGTTAGTCAGCATGTCGGTCCTGCACAACACTTATTATTTTTACAGCAGGTTGTTTTTGTTAGTTTTTTAAATAGATTTTTTCTTCGATAAGAAGTACAAAAATGATGTTCTATTTGAACATGAGAGCTGTTCCTTAGCCGCTGCTGTGCATTCTGTCAGCACAGTGGTTTGCGTTCGTATGTGAATGCGTGAAATAGATCCTCTTATTAATTATTTCCCATGAAATATCAGAACCCAGAGGGGGGTGCGGTGGCGCAGTGGGTAGAACCACAGTCCTGCTCTCTGGTGGGTCTGGGGTTCGAGTCCCCCTTGGGGTGCCTTGCGACGGCCTGGCGTCCCGTCCTGGGTGTGTCCCCTCCCCCTCCAGCCTTACGCCCTGTGTTGCCGGGTTAGGCTCCGGTTCCCCGCGACCCCGTATGGGACAAGCGGTTCCGAAATGTGTGTGTGTGTGTGTATCAGAACCCACATTTATCCTTCGTTCTCGACTCGTAACTGTGCAAATCTCTGTCTTTAGATACTGTGTCTTCAAGAGGTGCAAGAGGACCATTATGACAACCAAATCAAACCCAAGCTGGACTCTTTAGGTACCGACATCAGTTTCTTTGTTTATTTGTGTTTTTCATTGCTGTCCGTTCAGTGTATTTCAGAGTTATGATACACTTTATAGAAGACATGACATGATGCCACATGTTTGGGGGTGGCACAGCTTCGTAGCGATGCTTCCACAAACCTTTTCTGCTGGGTCTCGGGAGGATGTGCCGCATAGACAGTAACTGCTTGTCTAATACAGGGTCATGGTGGCCCACAGTCTATCCCAGAAGGATCGAGTGTGAGGCAGGGTACCTCCTGAATGGGATCCCACTCTGCCATAGAGCAATCACACATTGGTGGCTATTTATAATCACCAATTTACCTAAAACACATGTCTCTGGACTGTGAGACAAAACCAGAGCACCTGACGGAAACCCACACGAACACAGGGAGAACATGCGAACTTCACATAGACTTGAGTCAGATTCAATCGCATGTCTGAAGCTACAGTCCAGGCGCTGTGAGGCACCAATTCTACCCACCGTGTCATTTTGCTGCCCTGTGACTGAGGTTTTCTGTAAAATTTCATCACAGAAATTGAAATCATAATGCAGGGGCTGCTGTGAAGGTTTTTCTGTTCATCATCATCATCATCATCAATGTATGTATTTTACAAAGAACAAGGCGACTGGGGAGGGAATCATTTTATACAGCTGTTTCCAAAGCTTCACTGCAGTTTTGTCAAGTCTACAAATGCACCACTAGGGGGCGCTGTGGGACAGTCAGCCTGTGAATGAGATAGTTTTACATGCAACCTTTCCAGTTTACATTTAGTTATTTAGCAGATGCTTTTCTCCAGGGGGCGCGGTGGCGCAGTGGGTTGGACCGCAGTCCTGCTCTCCGGTGGGTCTGGGGTTCAAGTCCCGCTGGGGGTGCCTTGCGACGGACTGGCGTCCCGTCCTGGGTGTGTCCCCTCCCTCTCTCCCGCCTTACGCCCTGTGTTGCCGGGTAGGCTCCGGTTCCCCGTGACCCCGTATGGGACAAGCGGTTCTGAAAATGTGTGTGTGTGTGTGTGCTTTTCTCCAAAGCGACTTCCACTGAACTCTATGTAGTGTTATCAGCCCACACACCTTATTCGCTGCGGTGACTTACACTGCTAGATGATACACTACTTACACTGGGTCACTCATCCGTACATCAGTGGAACACACTCTCTGTCACTCACACGCTATGGGGGAACCTGAACAGCAGGTCTTTGGAGTGTGGGAGGAAACCAGAGCATCCAGAGGAAACCCACACACACTGGGAGAACACGCAAACTCCACACAGACTGAGCAGGGATCGAACCCACGTCCTCTCACACCACCCAGATGCTATAAGACAGCAGTGGTACTTGTGCCACCCAGTTAAAGTTGATGAAAATGTTCTAAATCTGATTTGGTTTGAATTTATTTGTCATATAAGTCATGAAACGCATTTATTTTCAAAGAAGGTCAGTATCGTCCTTGTTAAAGTGTATGACTGACCGTTGGTCCATCAGAACCTGGTCCATCACAACTGTGCCCTGCGAGCTGTGTTCCTCACTCTTCTCCGTCCTTTGCACAGGCTACCACTCGGAGTATAAGAGGCGCACAGGCCAGAAGCCAGATGGGTGTGTAGTGAGCTTCAAGCGGGACCACTTCTCGCTGGTGACCTGTCGCCCGGTCGAGTACTTCCGGCACGGCGTCCCGCTGCTGGACCGCGACAATGTTGGTCTGGTGCTGGTGCTGCACCCATTCGGTACCCCAGGTAGCATCTGTGTGGCCAACACCCACCTGCTGTACAACCCCCGGCGGGGGGACATCAAACTGGCCCAGCTGGCCTTGTTGCTGGCTGAGATCAGCCGTGCGTCCCGGGCACCAGGGGGCTCCCCTGACATCCGCTGTCCCGTCATCCTCTGCGGGGACTTCAACTCAGTGCCTGGGTCACCGCTGTACAACTTTATCCGGGAGAGCAGACTGGACTATGAGGGAATCCCCATCAGCAAGGTGAGGGGCTTGCAGGGGGGGGTTTGGTGACAAGGGTCCTTCACTCAGCCCTTCACTCACCATGGATCGCAGTAAAGGGTTTACTCTGTATTTTTGCTTAATTTCCAGCCCAAGTAGGCTTTTTCAGTAGGAAGGCTGGTTAAGAGACCCATTATTGTAGCCATAGACAAGCTTCTTAAAAACAGATTTCCACCCAGAAGTGTGTCGACGCTGCTCTGGATTTTGTATGGGTGCGAACTGTAACCTGTAAGAAAAGCAGAAAACTGAAACTGAGACGCAGGCAGGTTGTGATTACTCCCGTGTTTCCGTTGGTTCTGTATGCAGCTACTGGTGTAAAGTACACTGGAGAAACTTGTGTGGTCCTGGACAAACTGCGCTTTGAGAATCGTGTGTCTGCATCTAAACATCCTTGTGAAATGCACCGTTTACTGAGTTGCCTGTCCTTTTGGAGAAAAGCATCTGCTAAATGAAAAAATGCAAATGTAAGCTGTATAACTTTCTCTGGATACCATCACCTGCCAAGGAAGTTGAATTATTTGAAAAGCATGAAGAGGTGTGAGGTGGAGCCAAGGCAGAATGTGTCTTGTAGGTGTCCGGCCAGGAGCAGAGTCCTAGGGGCCAGCGTGTCCTTACTGTGCCCATTTGGCCCCGCAGTTTGGGCGTCAGTCACCGCTGCCAGTACGAGACGACGCCTGCCGGGACCACAGGTGACACGCTGACACCTTCACCCACATTGATTACTTTCAATATGTAAAAATGTATTTGCTCAAATACCCTCCTGACACAGCCTTTCATTTTTGTCCACGGTAAAGAACATTTATTTTTAAGTTAATCTCACACACTCACACCATCTGAAACCACTTGTCCCATATGGGGGGCGTGGGGAGCTGGAGCCTAACCCGGCAACATAGGGCGAAAGGCTGGAGGGGGAGGGGACACACCCAGGATGGGACACCAGTCTGTCGCAAAGGCACCCCAAGCGGGACTCGAACCCCAGACCCACCGGAGAGCAGGACCCGCTCCAACCCACCTCACCACCGTACCCCCACGCCCCCTACTAAGTTAATCTCCTAAATTACAATACCACAGTGCTCGATGGTGGACATTCTGTGTCTTTATGGTATCACGTGTTTGGAGATGAGGATTGGGGAACTTTCTAGAAATCAGGAGTAAACCCTAAAAGTTTTGTCTTAGCACGAACTTAAGAGAACACTTTGTCTTTCATTTAATGTTGCTTTAATTTATTAATGTTGCATTTAATGTAATTGAGTTCATCTAAAAAGAGCAGGAGCACAACACACCAGCGAAGCGTAATTCACTCACAGTCAGTTCGGTTTAAAACCGCAATTTCTAGTCGAGTTCCCCTGTCTTTAATGGTCTCTGTTGGTTTGTGTTTTTACACATCGCTGCCGGACCACCCTGCTGCTTTGGAAACAAGCATATTTGTGCCTCTCCATGCGACATATCGCTCTGAGACCCAGCAGAAGAGGTTTTTGGATGTATTTCTAGAATTTCTAGGAAATTATCCAATACCCCCTCAGACATGCTGTCACATCATCTCTTCTATGAAGCGTATCGTAAATCAGTGTTGTAGCAGAGGACATATACTTAAAATATTTGTTCTCTTAAGTGGACAAAAATGGACATCTGGGTTAAATAACGGATATCTGGGATAAGTAAAAAGTTTTGAAAGTTAATTTTTCCAGATTTTTTTGTAACAAATGGAGAATACAAGGTGGCCACCTGAATTGTTTTCTATGCTGGAAATATCCTGAATCTGCAGGAATTGCTTTGTATTAAATGGTCGACTTAGTGAACGAGTAGTGATGTCAGGTGATGCTGACAGTTAGGAGCGACTCTGCCTGAATTAATGGATAGGCGAACCCTTGGAACAGTAGTCGCCAAATGTTAATATGTAACAATATCTGCAGAATCTGAATGAACCTTTTCCATTATGTAAACAGTCATCTGTTGCTGACCGCTTTGCTCATAAAAGCATGTGCTGTGTCTGGCCTTTGCGCTGGGATTTTGTGCCCTGAGCTCCACCTAGTTCGTCATATTGCACTTTTGAAAAATTATGGAAGTTCCCGTTCTCATTTCATTGTGTTTCTGAAGCTTTTACACTGATTGACCCGAGTCTGATTTTCACGCAGCTGTCAAGGGCTGTCTTACTGTTCCAGACCAGGAGGAAGGCATCCTGGCTCTAGACAGGTGAGTCCAATGGATTGCTGAGGAGGAGGAGGAGCAAGGCACAAAACTCCACCTTTGTGGAACTGGGCTGTTCACTGTTACATCTAGCTGTCACATCCTTGTGATCAGTGAAAGAGCCTTGCATGTTCACGTAGAGGCTGTTGGGTTGCCTCTTTCATGCAGCTGCTGCAAAGATACCTGGGAGCAGAGTACTTAAGGACCCGAAAATGATCCAGTGCTCAAGGTTGAGGAGACCGGCTCCTGGTTTACCGCAACCCTGATTTACATAAGTGTAGAATATAGTTTTCACCAGTCTACATATGAGCCTCAGTGCAGACGCTGTCCCTCAGCAATAATCCCACTTTGGCTGGTAGGGTTGTTATGACTGGTTCAGATCACAGCTCTGCATCTCCCCCACGTCTCTCTCCGGTTCAGCGACCGCCCCGGCTCTCTGCAGATGAGAGCTGACCTGACGGCTCCTCCTCGCTCAGCGGGAGGAGGGGGACACGGTTCAAGAGAGTTCATCACCTCCTCTGACTGCGTTTTGCTCTCATGGGACCCTTGGGTCTCGGAAATGAATATGAGGGAATGTTTATGAGCACTGACAGGAAGGGAGCAATAGGTGGTTAATCAACTGGATTCATGACCAGGTTTTTCCCAGTAGGGACTCTGCCGTTGGACCATTCAGGAGTTAAAACCCTAATTAGCCCTGATGAAGATCCAGCTGAGTTATGTATGTAGAAGCTTACAGTCGTGAGCTGCTGCAGATGAAAAGTCTTCCCAGTCGTACAAGGTAATGACACCGTCCTCCTTTCGCGTGTGTTCACAGGCCCAGCATCGAGCACAGCCTGAGGTTCACCTCAGCCTACTCCCACTACCTGAAGGAGAACGGCCAGCCGGAGGTCACTACCTGCCACTCCAAGACGGCTGTCACCGTGGACTACATCTTCTACTCAGCGGCCCAGGAAGATGTGTCCATGCAGTCAGGTGAGGATACCGATGATCCGCTGTACATTAAACTCAAACGCGTGTACAGTCTTACAGAAGTGTCAGATCTGCAGATGCATTTGTCGCTTGTCACTGGTAAGGTCATGCCAGCCTGTTCTTTCTTTCTTTCTTTTTTTTTTACCCAGAATGCACCACGGCTCCAGAATACGGGCTGCAGTTATTGGCGCGACTGGCGCTTGTGGACGAAAAGGCTCTGTGGCGCGCCAACGGACTCCCCAATGAGCACAACTCCTCAGACCACCTGCCGCTGCTGGTCCGCTTCCGCCTGCGCTGCTCGCACGTGGACAGCGGGACTGCTGGCGCCCAGAGGGGGGGATCTCGTAATCTCGCACCACTTTGTGGGACAGACCTCTGTTACACCAGCTGAGGCTAAAAGCCAGGACTCGGAGCTGCGCGTCAGGGATTTTAAAGTTCGGATTCAGCTCCTCACTTCTCGCATATCGAGATTTTCCATATGCAGCTGCTTTGTGCTGAAGATTGGTTTTAAAATCCACATTAACCGTTGTCATTTTGATCAGATTTTTTTTTTTTTTTTTTTAACTTTGAATTTGAACTAAATTTACAATGGTTTACAGAAATATTTATATCATGTTCCTGGAAATAAGGGGCATTATTTTCTAGGTTTTTCATTCTGTAGTGTGTCCAGTATTAAATTACTGATGTGTGTCTTGAAGGAGTAACTGGACCTTGTTTTTAGTGTTTTTACTACAGTAAACACGTAAAAGTTAAGCTTTTATAGCTTCTCAGGGGTCAATAACCATGTTTTAATGCAGAGAAGTTAGTGGCAAGGCAACAAAAATCTCAATTTTTCTGGGCTGCGTGTCAAATTACACACTTGCTATCAAAAGAGGTGCTTTTTACCACCCTGTGACAGTTGTCCGGTACCACACTATTCCCAAACGTGCTCTGAGCATTGCAGCATTTTCCTGTATCGCTATCATTTCTACGCCCGTGAAAGAGAATTTATTCTGTTCACGTTGCCTGGCAAACAAATGCAACACAAATACAAAACCGTGAACTGTGCGAGCATGAAGAAAAGTACAAGGCGAAGCAGAGAAATCTCATTAAAATAAGTATACCTCCATACCCAGGTGAAAAATGGTCTCGATTGAGTTCATGACAGGCAATTTCTCGTAAGGTGCTCCTACCCAAGTGTTGCGTTGTGCTCGGAGCGTTTCCCAGACGCAGGCCAAGCAGTGCTGCAGGTGTTGAGCACCTGGTGTCACCGAATCAGATTTTCACCTTCATGCTCTCCAGCAGGACACCTACAGCTGTGCACAAGGATTCCAGTCATGTACATGTGTTTGAGGGTGGGGGTAGCATACTGACCAAATCGTGATGCACAGATCACAAGAGTCCAAGTGGAGAAGGGGAAAAAACACGAGGCCACACGGACAGTTATTGTGATCTCCTGTCCTCAATGCGGATAAAAGCCAGGGGAGGAATAACATCCGCATTCCACTTAAATTTGCACCGCAGCATAGGCTCTCTCTGATGTCTGCCTGTCAATATTTTAAATCTTTTTTTTTGAAAATGTTTTAATTATTTTCCCCACTTTGCTCTACTGCCAAGATGCCGAGAGCTGCCACTACAGACGTTGCACAGCGCTGGATTAAATCAGTAAGCCTTCATCGTGAATAAGGCTGCATCATCAGCAGGGCCGGTATGAAAATACATTGAAGAAGCACATTTAACAAGTTGAGTTGATGTTTTTTTTATTTTTTTTTGTGGATGTGAGGATTAATTTCAGGCTTTAAGTGTGTGATTAGGGGTTTCCCAGAATTCCCTTTGCTTGGTCAGAGATGCGAAATGAAGGATTAGAGCTCTAAATTTGCACTTGTTGTGTCCCTGCATGTCACGTATAGCTGCTGTAAGCAGATTACCAGACAGGCATTTCCACAGCTGACTGCAGAAAGCACCTGACCCTGATGTGGGTTCCGCGGCGGGACCGAAGAAGCGCAGAGGGTTGCGTGCATGCTTGTGTGAGAGAGATTAAGAGAACAAGAGATTGTGTTAGTTTTCATCTGAAAACTTGGTTGTAGCACAGAAATTCAAAGGAACCTTAAAAAATGAATTTGCTTTATTAAAACATGCTGCAGTAGGTAAAAACAATAGTAAGATCATGGTAACAGAGCTCCACCCCTAACCCCACAGTCATATAAAAATCCATCAGTCACAATATAGAAAACAAAGGATAAATTTTTTTCAGATGCTACTCTTGCTCAGTTTGTGGTAACAGTGGTTTAAAACCATTTCTTACAGATGCCTCAACATGTGATCAGGACAAATGTCTCAGAATAGCTCTCTTTCAAATTAGTTTGGATGGGGAGGAAGTCTGAAAAGATTCAGGAAGAAGCCCACTGCCCGTTTACATCCCCGGGAAATTGGCTAACAGTGCGAAGACCCCCCCACCCCCCTCGTGGATGTCCATCTTAAGACTTGATGAAGCCTGAATTTTACTGCAAACAGACTGAAGTTATACTTTAATAAGAGGTCACATCATGCAAAGAAAAAGGGAAAACTCATTCGCTGTAACCCCGCCCCCTCCTGGTTCCACCAATCAGACACCACTCGTAGTTCCGTATAAAACGTTGCTCGATCTGCGTGGACATCACGAAAATGTTTTGTGAATACAGTTAAAACTGTGTGGCAAATACTGCACCATGTCACATACATATTCGACCACGGGAAGGTTTCCCCTCCAATACGCCGACCATCGAAAACAAATACTGAATGGCAAAATCACGATCGGCTTCTCCATTGACACTGTGGTGGAGGGAAAAAATAAGAGCGTCGCTCTTAAAACCGGCTCAGAAGGAAATGTGACAGCCGTCCCCATTAGCCTGCGCGACAAAGACATCCAAGGTCGCTCTACTGCGAAACGGCGAGAAAGATTAAGCCTCGCTTTCCAGAAACGCGGACCGAGCTCACGGTAACGGCAGCACAAAAGCCGCTTTCGATCAAACCGCAGCTTTGTGCGATTTATTAAAGCTAACGGAGGCGCTTCTGTTTCTTATTTTTAAAAAATCCTAAACACAAAAAAAAAAAAAAAAAAAGAAACGAGATCCATGCGCCAACCGCATGATTTTTCAGTAAAATACATCTCGTTAAAAATAGATGACTATCCCCTCGTCCGAGGGCTCCGTTACAGCTAGGCTTTGCCGTTCGATGTCAATTTGCACGCAACCCGTACACAAGAAGATCGATCACACGAGAGGAGAGGATCACGGCGGCTGGAGGGGTCATTGGTTCGAAAGGAGACTGCTTGACTTGCATAGCTTGTTCACCAGCCACAAGTCTTGTGCTACATACCGAAACCGCTAAGTTGGTGCCCAATCGCTGCTGGTCGTGGGTGGGAATCTGCGGCGGGACATTGCACATGTGCGTCACATTCCAGTGAGCTTGTCGATTTGGCCCGATCCAGAGAATGTGATCGCCGCTAAATCCAGAAGAGCCACGAGGCATCTGGATTATTCGCTTCCCGTCATTAGCAGAGGTCCCTGGAAAAATGAGGAACACCTTCACCATCTTACAGGATGGGTGGAGATCACTAAGGCCTCGTGATAGCAGCCCTCTTTGTGTTCAAACGCTCCTTCATCTGCAGCCGACCACATGGTCGACATGGGCCATCTCCCGCTCTTCCGGCTAGAGATGTTTGACCCTGCAGGGGTCAACAGAGGTCAGCCACAGTCTTAAAAATTCATTACAGGAACAACAAAAGTTGGCTGTTGTAAAATATGTGTTCTTAATGCTACATATTTTCACACCTCCTTAGATGTGAGCTTCTCTAAAAATCTCATACTTGATGAAGAAAAAAATTGCTTCCACATGAGCAGATGAACATACTCATATCTTAAGGCTTCACAACCTTTCAGCACTGCCCCATCCAAGTGAATCATCTCTAGGCTCGACGGGGCCTTTGCATGCAGCGAAGGGTTGCTGAAGACCAGAAGACCAGACAGATATGCTTACACCGAGTTTCCCGGGAACCATCTGCTGGCTCGTGTTAAATTCACAATTTTTTTGCAGCGGGAAATACTGTTGGCGTTGACACGTCTGACCTCATCTTCTAATAAATCCGAAGGGTGCCGAGGATCTACGCTTCACCGAAACATCTCGAGTTCTCCGCTTTGGCAGGGAAGGCAATGTGAAGGGAATTGATGAGCTCAGATCTCACAAGGGAATGAATGAAGGAGAGTGATTTGAAGTGAAGATGCCCCCTGACCACACATCCACCCCCCCCCAGGCTGAAATATTGTTCACTGGAAACCTGAAGTAGATACTTGGGACATAAATCCAGATACACAGATAATACAAATCATATCTGTCAAATGTTAAACAACATAGATCTCGCTGAGATATGAGCGCTGACCAGGATATGAACTCTGGATGTGGACCAAGGGGGCGTGGCCAGTGATCTCCAGGGGGCGGAGTCTCAGATGCGGATCTGGTAGCCATCGTTCAGCATGCTCAGCTCCGCCGGTTTTCGGTCCGGGGCCGCAGGCCTGCAACGAGACGGTAGGGTCGGAAAGGAGAATGCACTCTGAGAGGTTCCCATGATGACGGCTCACTTCCTACTGAAGAACATTACACGAATTTTTGTTAGACAACAGATCATAAACATTCGCGGCCACATTTGCATTCATTGTAAAATTTGCGGGAAGAGTAAGGAGTGTTTGGAAGTCCTACGGGGCAACATTAACTGCTCGTTTGCATTTCTGTAGCTACTAGTTATTAATTGTCCCTACTGCTCCCACATCCATGTGTACACCCAGGTATGCATGCTATTCTTATTTCTATAAATTTATTGATTTAGCTGATGTTCTCCTCCAAAGTAAATTATGATGTAAAGCTGCTTTTAATAATGGGGGGCGTGGTGGCGCAGTGGGTTTGCCTGGGTCCTGCTGTCCCGTGGTCTGGGGTTCGAGTCCTACTTGGGGTGCCTTGCAACAGACTGGCGTCCCATCCTGGATGTGTCCCCTCCCCCTCCAGCTCCGCACCATATGTGACCAGGTTAGGTTCCGGTTCCCCGTGACCCCGTATGGGACAAGCGGTTTCAGATGGGTGTGTGTGCGCTGCTTATAACGGGTATAGAGCAGGGGTAATTTTTACCGTGTTAATTCAGGGTAAGCACTTGGTTTGAAGGTACTACAGCAGGAGGTGGGATACGAGCCAGGGTCTTAGGTAGTGACTCTAACCATAACTTTACCTGCTGCACCCATTTTTAATACAGAAAGTCATCATCTTTATAAAAAAAAAAAAAAAGTCCATATCGTAAAAATCACAACGCAAGTGCAAGAACTTGAAGGTAGATCCTGCATATGGAGCAGTGGGTTCGACACCCCCATTTGAGGCCTTCTCCCATTCTCAAGGCCACGGTCAACAGCCATCTCCCAGCGCAGCTCTGTGTTGCCTGCGTTGCCCACGCTCCCCGTGACAAGGTGAGGATGCTGCACTTGGCCCCTGGTGCTCCTCCGCTCTGCGGGCCCACAGGAAATCAATGGCAATCTGTCTCCCACTAAGAGGAGGACACAAGAGCAGCAAGCCTCTTAACACCCCGCTGTCAATCCATCTCCGTCTAGCCAGAAGAGGAGCGGGTCCTTTGTATGCAGCTGTGACTTAGGTACAGCACCAGTCAATAGTTGATTGTTTTTTTCAATAGAGTACACCTGGGGAACCCCCTGGGCACCTGTATGAGATGAGCTGGCCTCATGCTCTTTTCTTCTTCAGAGATGTAGGACGCTTATGGGCTACTCTGAGCTGCTGGAAGAACATTTTTCCCTTATGAAACAAACAGGAAATTAGACTGTATACACACACACACACACACACACACACACACACACACACACACACACACACACACACACACACACCCCCGCTTGTCCCATATGGGGTCACAGGGAACCGGAGCCTAACCCAGCAACACAGGGCATAAGGCTGGAGGGGGAGGGGACACACCCAGGACGGGACGCCAGTCCGTTGCAAGGCACCCCAAGCGGGACTTGAACCCCAGACCCACCGGAGAGCAGGATCAAGTCCAACCCACTGCACCACCACGCCCTCTAGGGAGATACAATACTAACATATATATGTGATTAGACAGGGTGCAAGGCTGAATGGGGAGGGGACACACGCTGGATGAAATGCCAGTCTGTTGCAAGGCACCCCAACCAGGGCTCAAACCCCAGACCCATCACACAGCAGGCACAGGCCAAACCGGCTGTGCCACCACACCCCCCCGATGCATTTGCTTAGATGCATTACAGTAGGCGCTGTGACCCCGCTTGGGACAGGCAGTTGTAGAAATTGTACACACACATTGACTGAAACCGCTTGTCCTGAGCGGGTCACGGCAAAACAGAGCCTAACCCGGCAGCACAGGGCGTAAGGCTGGAAGGGGAGGGCACACACCCAGGACGGGATGCCAGTCCATCGCAAGGCACCCCAAGCAGGGCTTGAACCCCAGACCCACCAGAGAGCAGGACCCGGCCAAACCCGCTGCACCACCACACCCGTGTAGAAATTGTAAAAAAATATATTCAAAAATTCAACTGTGACTTCCTTCTCCATTTCTAAATCTCGAGCAAGTTTGCGATCAACTTCGGCTGCTTCCAGCTGGGCAATATTGTTCATTCATCAGATCTGCATGGTGAAAAACACCTGCAAGCAGACTTGCTCCCTGATTGGGTGTCGACCTCAAGTAGTTACCTGGCCATCAACCTGATTGGCTGATATTTATTAAAAAGTGTGTATCCTGCCTCATATCCAGTGCTTCTGGGATAGACTCTGGATCCACCACAGCCCTGTGCTGTCCAAGTGGTTTCTGGGGATGGATGGCTGGATGGATCTCCATCGTTTGTTAAAACCTGGGTTTAATGCGCTCTTTGTTTTGTTTAATATTTTCTGCCCCGTGTTTGTTTTGATCAGCCGTGTTACCATTTCAGATGAACAATGACTGCAGTTTTCCAGGCCAAGCTGCTCTGGATAATTAATCTCTAACAGTGCAGCTCAGAGGAGGGATCATCTGCTTTCTCTCAATTAACAGAAAGACACCCCTCCTCCTACTTGTAGATCTCGCCTGTCCGGTTCAGAGCCGAAGACGGCCAAGAGAGCCCCGGGAGGATCGGCGCTAACGAACTGGACCGGCGCCGAAACTCCTCCGCTCCTCCTACTGCTGGAGCAGGCAGCGTGTGTTCTGTGTCACTACAGTGGACGTGGGGGGCGGAGCGCAGTTACAAGAACTTCAATCTGGCTACGTGTTTTTCCAAGTGCTTCGAGATCTCCAGCGGGCTGAGTAACAAACAGAAGACCGCACTCTCCAAAGAGACAGCAAGGCTTGGAAAAGGTGGAGGAAACAGAACAGGATGATCAGCAACCAGACGGATGGACTCAATGACACACACACACCTTTCAACACTAATGATGCAAGTAGAGGACGGAACGTTCTGGAGAGATTCTATATGTGGTTGCCAAGAGTCAAGGTCAACAACAGCGCTTGACGACAAGTAATGTGATCATGGACTCATCTTAAACAGCATCTCAGGAGTTCAACTCAACGATTTTACCCCAAAGGTACGAGAGTTATGGGCTTCAGATTTCAACAATGGGCCCCTTCTTTCTACTTCAGCCCCATTCGACCTGCCCTGGAGACACCGTCTCTAACTACCTACCCCTGCCCTGGGCAGAGCCTCTAAACACCACATGACCTCTTAGCCACATTTACCGTTAAGGGACCATGGAAACACAACACAAAAAGCCAATGTCATCCTGGGCTACAACATGCTTCAGAGGAATCCAGTGGAAAATCTGGCAAGAAAATGTTTCCTTCTAGCAGTCCATTTTCCGTAGTCATGTATTTTGAGTACAGTTCAGCTTCAAGAAAAACTTCAGCAAGACCGTTTCAAAAACTATCCACAGGGTCCAAAAATCAAAAGGCTGTTGGTTCTTAGCTTTCGACACAATGCGGTGGAACACATGCCCTCTGTCCCTCAGAACTGCTGAATCCCTCCTAGCATGCAAGGGTTTCAAACCAGTCTCTTTCAGACCTATTTCTCTTCTGATCTCCTGACAGCTACATAAATGAATTCAACACCATCTGCTATGATAATTTTTGTATTTGCTATTTAAACATCATTTCTATGGGCAGCTACTTGAGGGTTGTGAACTTCCAGCATGGTGGTTTCAGACAAACAAGCTGTGCATCAATAATCCTGTGTCTAAAGCTCTTTGTTGATCAACGTAGATTTGTGTGCTCTGAGTTGTACATCATTTTGGAGAAAATCATCTGCCAAAGAAATGAATCTTCACTATGAAGGATGGTCTCTGTTCCTCCTCTGCTCTCCACCAGATCATATCAAAGCCCAGCTGCTATTAAGGGCTTAGGGACAATCAGGGAGCTTCTGTATTCATCTGCTAAACTGACAGTGAAACTTTGGTGACTGTGGATTAACAACTTTATCTCCATCACCACGTAGTTTCAGAGAAGCTGTGATTTAAGGCACTGAATATGGTTGAGTAAAACATGCTTTTAAATCCCCATAACTGATTTTCCCCTAAAAAAGTTCTCTCCTTCAAGCTACCTAAACAGTGTTGACACTCAAATGTATTAATCTAGTGGATGCTACCTTCAATTATTTACACAGTAGGGTAATTATGACTGGCAAAATTCAGGGTAAGTACAGTGATCAGGGTACTGTAGCAGTAAGTAGGATTGGAACCTGTGATCTTCCGTTCCAAAGGCAGTGCCTCTGACCACTACGCTTCCTCCTACCCCCAAGATGGGAGGAAAGGAGAAAAGTGGTAGTGTAGCGGTTAGAGCTGCTGCCTTTCAACGCAAAGGATGCAGGTTTGATTTCTACCTCCAACTTAGTGTCCTTGAGCAAGGTACTTACCCTAAATTGCTCTAGTAAAATTACCCAGCTCTATAACTGTAGGTATCTTAACAGTGTAAACTGTTTTGGAGAAAAGCATCAGCTAGAGAAATAAATGTAAGACAATGGAAAGGTTGGGAGGAAGCTGTCCTTCAACCCTGTAGGGGGACCTGTAGCTGAGCACCCTGGAAACGCGGAGCAGCCAGACACAGTCCAACATAAAATGGACTTTTAGCCCTGATCGCTGGATTTTGTGCGCAAACCTGACTAACGGAGGGTATCCGAAGTATCCAAAGAAGAGAATGTACCACCTTGGCCGCTGCCAAGGCTGTGTCGTATGGTGGGCAACTACCCTCCAGCACCTCCATTAAGCTGTCAGAAGAAAGGGACACGCAAAGTGGTGGGTGTCACAGACTAAACTAAAAATACACAGGCACCCCGGAGAGCTCTGAGGTGGTCTCCGGCTTCAAGCATGTTTAAATGTCACTAAGCAACAGTTGCCACCGCAACACCGACGTGCCACCTTCCTCGCTTTTGTACATTGAGCACACTGACAAAGAGCAGCTAGATCAGTCTAATTAAGGAGTGTTTAACACCAGGGGGCGTAGTGGTTAAGGCTGTCCCCTTAGAATCTATCAATTCCTGGTTTGAATCCAAATCCTGCAGTACCCTTGATTGAGCTACATACCCTGGTTTGTCCCTGGGTGAGAACACGTGGTGTGTAAATGGGTAAAAAAAAAAAAAAAAGGTAAATATGCTTGGATAAAGGTGTCACAAAAATAAACAATAATAATTATAGTGGCTCATCTGTCTCATGTTGAATTATCGTTATTACTTTAATCTCAGCAATCGCAGTTACAAAGACAAGGGTGAGATCGTGGGCTTATGCTCCACCAAAGATCTCTGACCTCCGACTGAAAGTGCAAGTTGTCACACGAGCAGGATTTGAGCGCAGAGAAGACGACAAAATCCCGCCGCTGTCTGTTCAAACGCATGCTGCGGAGAGGATTGCGCGGCAGATTCCGTGCGCGCGTGCCCTCTCGGGGAACCACGCCAGGGGTCGGCGCCGAGTCAAGGGAAAAGGAAATCCCCATAATAATCAATGTCAACCTTAAATACAGACATCGCAAGCACCCACCAAAAGGGTTTGGCCCTCTTACTGTCTGCAAGCTTGGTGAGCAGTTGGATGAGAGCAGGACATCCGGGAATTGTGGGTAACGGCACTCGGGAATCTGCCCCAACCCTGGGATGTCAGCAGAGGGACGAGGACTACCTCCAGGCTTGATGAAAAGCGAGCATTTTTTTTTTTTTGGCCCATGTTATGTCATCCGCTGCCTTCGAGGCATGTCAGCAGCTACAAAAGTTAGAGAAGGAAAAGGGGCTTCCAGAGGCTTCACTAGACCATGGGTCACCAGTGAGGCCGGGCCACCCGACGGCAGAAAGAACAAGGACTTCAGCGGCCGGGGCTGCTCAACGGGACGTCTCCCTGCAGAAAGGACTGCGGAGCTCAGCGTCCCAACATGGACTTGATGAAAAACGCAGGGCCGTGTCACCTTGAAACACGAGTCGTCGACGTGGAGAGAAGAACTCGAATAAAGGATTTGATCCGGAGAGGATTACAATTGCTAGTGCAAGTAGGTTATGGAACTGAGAGAGTATGTCCAAAAAAAAAAAAAAAAAAAAAAAAATTTAAGAACACAGTTTAATCACCAGTTCAAGTCACTGGAATAAATTTTTTTAAAAATCATCTCTAAAGTCAATCCAATTTGGAACCAGATTGCCATCATTCAATAGGCAGACAGTAACCTGGGTCCAGATCATCTGATCCTTGCTCCCGATTTGCCCTACATTAGTCGACATTAATGAATCGTTAATCTGACATTTTTTTATAGAAGGTGATTTACGGTGTTGGATAATCAACTCCTCTGTGATTTCCCCATTTATCCAGCGAGGTATTCTAACTGCGTCAATTCCAGGTAAGTACCCCGATCAATGGTGGTACAACAGGAGTAGGGACTTGAACTCAAAACCTTCCAACTGAACTCAAGCTGATAAGCAGGTGGTGCAGTGTTTAAAGCAGTTGCCTTCTAGGGAAATGGTTTCAACATTTTCGCACTAGAAAAGCTTTGGTAAGCAAGCTTGTCATTAAGGGAACTGAAGGAACTTCAGCCATAAGTGTAGAACCGATTCTGCTGCGTTACAGTTTTGTAAGAAGGGAAATCTTGCAGATTATTCAGTTTCTCCAAATGTGGCTTGCTGACGTTCAAAAAAAAAAAAAAAGTGGGAATTAGCATAGAGAGTGAGCATTTTATCACTAACCTCCTCATACATATGGCCTTGCCAGCTCATTTCATCTCTTTGCTAAAAACCCGCTGCTATAAACAGGAATCGTTGAGACGCGGGATGAATGACTTTATATTCATTAGCGTCTTAAAGTCACGTGTTGCAAGTTTGCCTAAGGACCTAACGAAATGACAAACAAATATTTGTTCTTTTTACAAGCGCAAGCACAGAAGCCAAACAATAAGAACGTTAACTCAAGGCAAATGGAAATCACTAACTTCCCTCCCAAGCCGTATCGCTTACGGTCCGGGGATCGCATCTCTCCAAGAGCAAAATCACGATCGGAGTCAGGGAGTCCCTTCAATGCTGGAGCTTTTAAGATGTTTTAAATAGATTTAATAAGAAGGAAGGCAATACTTAATTAACTGTCCAAGACTAATTGAGAACAGCGCAAGGAGGAATTAATCACAATGCATAGTGATTTATTTTAAAGAAAAAAAGAATTTTCGTTTTATTCTTTGCCTGCTCTGGGGACATCACCAATAGGGCAATGGCTCGTAAAATTGCAAGACAATGACCCATGGATTTTGGGGACTACATCAGCAAAATGATGACCCGTGAACTGCAGCCGACAGCAGACCTACCCCTCCCCCCGCCAGGACTCCACACTTACGATTTGTCTCTCCTGTGGACGTGGCGTCTCTGTGGGCTGCTCTGCCGCCGGCGGGGGGACAGCGACTTCCCGCGTGCGCGCTCTTTAATGGGCGACTGGGCGCTCGAGGACTTGAGAATCTGTCGATGAAGCGAGAAACGTGTCTCAGACGGGAGGGTGGGGGTGGGGCACGTCTCCGAAAAAGAGCCTGAACACTGCAGCAGATCTGCTCCCGTTTAAAGCAAAAATTTTTTCCACTTTCACATTCGCTGCTTTGCTCCATGTGATCTCTAAACATTAGACTGCAGTAAAATCATGATATTCATTAAGAGAATCTCAACCCAACTGAACAGTTGGGTATCGTAAAGCAAAGTGGGCATCATAAAATGACTCATCCAGTGTTAATTACGGTCATTTCGGTGTGACTGAGCACCTCGGCTATTTAAAACTCTCATCGGTCAACTCTTATTTGGCCCCGTTATGGTCACTGGCTAGAAGGGCCCTAATTTGCACGGTGTGCATTTGACCACTTGAGGTATCCTGTTCAGGGAATTCAATTACCCATCATCAATCTGGCTTGGCCTATCAGAGAACACCATGATATCTCTCACACACACACACACACACACACACACACACACACACACACACACACACACACACACACACACACACACACCTAGCTGAAGCTGCTTGTCCTGAGTGAGGTCACGGAAAGCCGGAGCCAAACCCGGAAACACAAGGCGCGAGGCTGGAGGGGGAGGGAACACACCCAGGATGGGACGTCAGTCCACTGCAAGGCACCCCGAGCAGGACTCAAACCCCAGACCTGCCAGAGAGCAGGACCTGGCCAAGCCCTCTGCGCCACCGCACCCCCCTCCCACCATGATAAGTCATCTTAAAATCTCCTGCGGCTTTCAACTACCCTCAGCAACTGCAGCGGAACCTGAGTTCGCCACTGCGACCATAAATACAATCTTCTCAATTATGAATGGGCGTCTGATTTCTGTTAGGAGCGGCAAGGTCTCAAGAGCATCCCGATGCTCTAGGAACTTACAAACAGAAGCCTGAACCTACTGCAGTTACAGCAGCAGCATGAAAATATTTGGACATAACTATTTAGCGACTGCTAATGAAGTCACATGCAGGGAAATACCGCCAAGGGTGCTTTGGACAAGACATAATTCAATCTTTAAGATTCGCAATAACGCACCGTGGTGGGCACACGCAGTTCGCAATGTCCAACTCCTTGACACGTGACAAATATGGACAGCTGAGGGAAGTGAGCAGCTGAGGTTGAGGGTTTGTCCACATTGGAACAACTGGCAAGAAGTGACCTATATTTCCCAGTGCATCTGCCCAGCCTGGCAGCACCCCAACTCCTTGGTGCAGCTGGCACAGGAGATCCTGGGAGGTACAGTCCTGGATCTTCCTCCAAATACAATGTTTTGCTGGGATTTGTCCCTGATCAGCACTGGCACTTCAAAATACCCTTTTAAACATATGTTTTTTCCCCATACTGGGGAATACCATGGTGACCCAGAAACTGCTCAGAGAGGCTACGAGAATAGTAACATCCAAGTGTTATCTTTTTCAGGATGAGGTCACTGACCCAGCATGTTTGGGTTCCCATCCCATTTTATGATGTTTACAGCCAGATTCCATAAAATCCGGACGAATGAACAAACAGCCAGTCCGCATCCCTACATTTGCCCCCTAGCCACTCTTACCCCATGAAAAGCTCACATTTACTTAGGTCCCCTTCATTGTGTATGGCAACCATTATGAGTCACAGTAGAGTCAATGTACCCGTAATCCCCACACAACCCACCTTCATCCTCATGTCACGGGCGTGCTTCTCCAGCTCCTTGCGCATGTCCTCACGGGCCAACCGGCAGGCGTTGAGCACCAAGTGCTTCCACTCAATGGGCTGGAAGACGTGTGGGTCGTGTGGCACGTACAGACCAATCTTGACCTTTTTGAGGACGTGCTGGTATCGGCGGTAGGACTCCTCGAAGTCGAAGATGAGGTCGCTGAGTGTGCGGAAGGTCAGAGCCTTGCCCATGAGGTCAGCACGCCGGCTCATGCCCAACGTGCCGTAACGCCCGTTGCAGTAGACGCCCAGCACCACGTGATGGAAGTGGTGCCCTGAGAACTGGGTCTTGAAGCTGATGGGAAAGCGCTCGACCGAGGCGAGCCCGTTGGTCAGGTAGCTGCAGTTCCGGTTAAGGTCCAAGGCACGTAGAGGCAGTTTGTTACCTTCAGCTGCCTGGCAGATGTTTCTATGGCTTCTATCAACCTGAACTTTTATTTATAGCAGCTCCTCTGGCGTGTATTGACCCAGGCCGATGGCTCTTTAATCACAAAGCTGTCTGCTGCCCAGTATAGATGTGTGAAGCACGGTGCCAAAAGAACCAAGCCAACGCTCCTAATTTGTTCACGAATACAAAATAAGGGTTGTAATATTAACTTAGATCCATTTATATATTTAAGCACATGCTTACAGGGTCGCAAATAAATTGCACTACGCAATAGCAAACGACTCACATACGGGACACGACACTTTAGAGAGACTGATCAGTTGCATTACCATAACACGCTGAGTAATATCTACAACTGTATGAGGGTGTATATGAGAGAGAGTGAGTGAGTGAGTGAGGCTGGCTGGATTCAAGCCAACACGGCAGTCTTCTTCACACACCCTCCGGACTGATGGGAGCCGGGTTAATGATATCGCCCTGGGCTGTGGGAGGCCACACTCATTAACACACACAGGCCAATTTATTGGTGAGTCTTAGCATTAACTGCATATTAATTCATTACATAACTTGTAATAACATAATATGGGTGCCACGCAAAAATTAACTCAGCCAAATACCTTCCACCTTGCCCTTGATCATAGTTTCACAGGTAAAAAATAAAAAAAATAAAAAGTCTCCAAAGAACACACAAAACCCAAGAGGCAATTAAGCTTTCAGAAACAAAACATAATAAAAATCAGTCTTGGCCCATCCCACGCTGAGACGACTGTTTTCTTGAATTCCCAAAACTACAAGCATGTGCTGGAATTTTCTGTAGCTCCCACAGTGGCCTGGATTGGTGCCTTTCCCCACCACCTCCTCAAATTTGGGCTGGCAGCCGTGATCCAGTTGGACCTGTTACAAAACCAGCACCGCTGGAGAAAGCCGCCGAAATGCAGCACAGCCAAGCATGAGGAATGAGGTATGGCCAAGGGTGTCAGAGTGCAAGGTCTGCCCCTGGTCATGCGGGAGATGTCGGCTGAACCAAGGAACATCTGACTCCCCCAAACTCACAGGCCCCAGTGAGGCCTTGGGTTCAGTTCCTACCCTAACTGTCAATTTTGCTGAACAAACACTAGTTAGTTCATGGTAAAAAGTAGACTACCTGCTAATATGGGTGCCATGGTGGCACAGCGAGTAGCACTGCTCTCTCATAGTGCCTGGGTGGGGCGAGAGGGCAGGGGTTTGATCCCTGCTCGGTCTGTGTGGAGTTTGCGTGTGTGGGTTTCCTCTGGGTACTCTGATTTCCTCCCACAGTCCAAAGACATGCTGTTCAGGTTCCTTCATAGTGTGTGAGTGACAGAGAGTGACAGAGTGTGTTCCACTGATGTATGGATGAATGACCCAATGTAAGTAGTGTATCTAGCTCTGTAAGTCACTGCAGTGGAAAAAGGTGTGTGGGCTGATAACACTACATAGAGTTGAATGGAAGTTGCTTTGGAGAAAAGCATCTGCTAAACACACGCACATTGTCTGAAACTGCTTGTCCCGAGAGGGGTCGCGGCAAGCCGGAGCCTAACCCGGAAAACACAGGACGCAAGGCTGGAGAGGGAGGGGACAAACCCTGGACAGGATGCCAGTCTGTCGCAGGGCACCCCAAGCAGGACTTGAACCACAGACCTGCCAGAAAGCAGGACCCAGTCAAACCTGCTGTGCCACCGTGCCCCCATCTGCTACACCAATAAATGTAAATACTCACTGAAGTTTAGATTTCCTGCTGAACGAGAGTTCCTTCTGTACTTGGCATCGATTTCATCTCGTTTTCATATATAATAATTCACATATTTATACAGCTGGGCAATTTTTACTGGAGCAATTTGGGGTAAGTACCTCGATCAAAAGTACAACAGGAGTTGGGATTTGAACCTTTGATCGGAAATCGAAAGCTATGACCACTACACCACCTGTTGCCATGATCTCCGATCTCTTCCATCAAGAAGAGATTCTCAACAATTTGCTGCCAAGTGGGGAACAAAAAAGGAAACGGCTGTGACACATGTGACTTGGAGCCAGGAATTATTCAGCTCTCTTCCCCTGCTTCCTGTGTATGAAACCACCACTTCCTGCCACACCATTGATCACTTGCTCAGCACATTACTCATTAAATTCTCACCCCAGGGGCAGCAGGGGCAGCAGGACCAGCACTGCCAGGGGATAAGACCCCAGATGGGACAATGAACTTTCCTCTTAAGGAAAAACAGACATATCACCCAGATGTAAGAAGGAACATTCTAGAGTCAAAGCTGCCCCAAGTCACTGAGCATGCTGACTCAACACTTGAGTCCTACAGTTGAACACTGCTGCAGACCAGTCCTGTATACCACGTATAACCTCACAGCGTGAACTGCCTGACCTTGGCAGGAGCACCGGTACCAAGTCTGCCTCTGTGTTGAGGTCGACTTCCCCCGACGCCCCCACCGCGCCTCCTCATGCAGCTGCCGTGCCTGCCGCCCCCCAACCTGGCCTGAAATGAAAGGACCTTTTACAACCGGCAGAAAGATCACGTTACCCCCTACGCAGACATGTGATCCTCTCGGCAGTGCTGCGGATTTCCTCACTCGGCAGCAAGAGTCCTTCAACCGCCAAGGATTACGGTTGCCATGGAAATAAAGTGTGGTTGCCAGGATAAGAAGACATAATAATGTCTGTGGTGACTAAGGATGTATTCTGAGCAAAGAAATACAAGGGCAAACAATTAAGTGGCAACCACTTTAGCTTAAAGATGCGAGACTCAATAATGTGCAACGACAATGTTACCGTAAGGTAACAAATGCCTCATCGGAGTGGCGAGTGGCCAGCTATTTCAGCAAATGTACGTCCTCGACTTAAAACCTCTCCGACTCAGCACACATCCACAGTCAATACTGGAGAGGTTTTCCAATCGAGAAACCGTAGCCAGAGTCCGCAAGATCCCCGAGAGAAGAGTAACTTTCCGTCGACCATGGCTCGCACATTACAGGCAGAAAAGTCTGCTTTTCCTCAACATGATGGGTTGTAAGGACTCTATAAACAATCGACATGCTCTGCTTAACACCAGCATGCAAACTATCACATCTGTTTGAGGAAATAGAACCCTCCTTTGTACGTCCTCGAAGTCCTCCGACACCAAGTGCCCCTGCCTCCCAAACACATTCATCGTGAGGCACATGTTTTCATAATGATACAGCACACTGTCAGACTGTGATTCAACAGCCCAGAAATTCATCTTATGCCGCAGAGAAAAGTCAGATGATCTCTAGCAACCTTAACGACTGGCCTTGCCTGGCCGAGTTCAACAGCCCGCAATATAATAATCACGTAGCACAGGAACATCCGATGTGACAGAATGTGCCCCAGGCCTCAGTTCTTACTTCACAAGCAAAAACAGCAGCGCAGCGCTGGTGTCCTTTACTCAGCCTGTGTTTCGAGCCGAAGGGCAGCGCTGGTTCTGTCACTGAGTGCCAAGTCAAAGAGTAGTGAACAAAGAGGGGAAACAAAGATGCCCGGGCATTTCCACACCCTTGTTGGCTTTTTACTGATCAACACGGCCTCTATTCTGGAACCAGGGGCAGCAGCACCTGAGCCCAGGAGGTATGAAAGACTAGATCTGCTCATTTGGGCAAGTCTCACCTCTTCAACTTAACCACTTTTGGTAAAATACTTCCAAAGTTTTAATGGTCACTCAAGTTTGTATGTGCTAAGGATAGTCATGCCTAATGCTAGTTTATTCACCAAACCCAGAGTGCACATCCACTTCACTGTTATTTTATTCATCACTGTGACCTTCTTTGAGTTGGGAACCTTTAGGTGGTGTTGCTTCACTACCTGTTAGAAGAACTGTCCCAGTTCCTCCAGGTCATTTGGGGCCAAATCGAACATCGTGACATCTAGGTTACACTGCTCAAGAATATTATGCAGGGCTCCTCCTGGGGTTTAAAACCGAAACCTCACATCTATGTCCTTGACCACAGCATTACCTGCAAGATTTACATGCAGCATCAGCATTAAGATTCCCATTGAGAGCATGTGAATGAATAATGAATATGCTACAGAACAGCACTGGTTGTAGAAAATTAGACACTTGAGCAGCCTGGTAGACGTAACAATATTTTCCATAAAACTCATTACAGAACAATTTCAGATGCTGAGATCTAACAGAGAAGCAAACTTAATATTTTCCAGATCTTTTACTGGCACCCTACTGCTCAACCCTCCATGATTGCTGCCCTAGTGCGTCGAGAGCCCAGACATGACTATCAACCAACACCCCCGTACCCTTCCTAAGAGTCCAACATGAGGGCAACAGCATCTGAAGGGGCCACACGTCCTGGCAGCTTAGCATGACATGTGAACTCGGGGGGGGTTGATCTGTTTCCAAGCAACCAAGTTTTCCACAGCCCTGGGCTTGATGAAAAGGGACGCCATCCGACATGCTTGTCACCATAATAATGTATCTCTGCCCAACTGGGAAAGCTATCAAAAACACCTCAAAATGTTCCACTAGTTGCCATCTCTCATTTCTGCTTCTTCTGTCAGCTGACGGCTAACTAATTTACGTCAATGCGATGGCATCGCATCAGCTGTGGGGACAGTGGACTCCTGAGCAGAAGTGTGATCATAACCCGCTGAGATGAAAGGTTATAATAGTAAAAGTGTGAGGAGACTAAGGGGTGAAGGAATCCAGCTTGTTTTGAAAAAAAGTGTACGTCCTAGACCCAGACAGGGAACAGGAATCCGTGCCATTAGCAAGGAACTTCACCCAGGTGCTTCCAGCAGATGTCCAGATCTAGCAGATTCTTCCTGTAAACAAGTACAGCTATAAGCTATGTGACCTGCTGTGGCTGAGCAAAGGACAACAACAAGAGGCCAATGTCTCACTACAAGGATACATCCCAAGGATGACCGCTTCCAGGCATTTGATGGGAAGGGATTCCCGGGTCATCTCTCTTGCCGTCTCCATTAACCTGGGAAGGAAACGGAGGAAAGATTCTGAGACGTTCAGCCATGCCCGTTTGGAAGGGTCACTTTAACGCGCCATGACCGGAACCAAAGCTCCCATTGTTCACAGACAGCGCAAACAATTTCATTATTTCACTCTTCCAACAATTAATCCGGTCTGAGGAGATTAAACTCAAGCCCACCCTTCTCCTACCGGTAACAGACCGGATTTGAACGTATTAGGAACAAACCGAGACCACAATGAGATCAACAGCTCTATGAGGAACTCTCCTCATCAGGTGCCACACAATGAGCAGCTTGTGATCCTAGTACTCACATTTACTCTCATTTTAACCATCAAAAGCCTCCAGTTCTATGTTGATGAATACCACGGTGTTCCATATTGATGGACTGGCGTCCCATCCTGGGTGTGTCCCCTCCCCCTTCCAGCCTTACGCTCTGTGTTGCCGGGTTAGGCTCCGGTTCGCTGCGGCCCCACTCGGGACAAGTGGTTTCAGTGTGTGTGTGTGTGTGTGTTCTATATTGTTCATCAGGAATCAGGTACAGGTGGTCTTCGGCAAATGCAACTGACGACCACATAAACTCAGACGGTCATCCAGTTAACCTTTATATTACTTTTGAGTCTCAATATTTGGTCTAAAGGTCAAACAATGCCCACTCGGTCTGCTGTACAATAACATTGGCTGACCGAGTTACCACAAGGTACCGTATTTGTTACTGTTTGAGCCTCAGTGAGTGTTTGGATGTCTAGCAGCAGTTGCGTTTACAAAACATTTCCTTTGTGATTCTCTTCAAGTTGCTTTTCATTGATGGTAGCAATCAGCCAAAAAGTGGGCATTCATTATTCAGTATTGACTTCAGCTTTCTAATTACCTTTACTTCATAATTACTATACAGTTTTTATATTGCCATTTTTCTACATTTACATATCGCAACATGAATAATTTGTTATATTAGAGCTTAAAAGAAAATGACAAATCTTAAACATAATGCATTCACTGCATATATATTCCTACAGTTCATATAATACAGTATAAAGGAATTTTCGACTAACAATGAAACGTCGGAATGGAACCCCGTTGTACGCCGAGGACCACCTGTACTAAAACAGGATCCGTTTTAAAAGAACTAACATCCCTTTCTATTGCCAGGACAGTAGAGTTAAACCGCAAATGAATTAATGGGCCCAACTTACCCGCTCAGCGGTCTCGTCTTCCTTATTTCAAAGAACTGCGTTCCCGTGTGATTGTATCTGCCTGTCGTTAAGGGCCTTCACCGGGGTCATGGAACCAAGTGCAAAGAACAGTAAAGCTGTTGATTCTCCTTTTTTGTAATCGCCATCATGTTGTACATGGCTGGAATAATGAAAGTACCCATTGACTTTTTTCCATCCCTTGACCGACTCTGACCTGATCTGACAGATTTATCCTTAAAATTCCACCTATTTTAGCACATACTCCAGGGACATGCTGTTGTCATGGCAACAAGGGAGCCCTCCCTAGCTACGCGGCGCTGCACCCGCTCTGACCAACATCACAGAAGATTAAATTCTGTGTCAACGTTCGCCAGGCTGCATGCGAGTAACCCTAGACAGGAGTGTACACGTGTGAGAAATGGATCGGTGACGCTGTCGAGAATAAACACACACCCACGGAGACCTCCACAACCCCTTATATGGCCATCTGTCACTGGCAGCACATGCCTGGCCAGCTTGGTGTGCAGAGAGAGGATACTGCAGAGTCTTCATGTAGTTCTGGATGGCCTGCAGCCAGTCGGGGACGGTCATGGAAGGTCTATAGGTGGGAACGGCCGGCGTGGGAGGCTGGAAGAGAAGCAACAGGAGCGCAGTTAACGTGATGCTCACTTCAGACGACACGCGTTCCTCTGCTGAGAGCCGGAGGTGTAGAGCAGAGGCTGCGGTATGAACTCTTCATCTCCTGCCTACAGGTGCTTCCTTTGAGACACAGTGAAAATTTTAAATTCCCCAAACTTCCTTCCTTCATGAATTTTTTGTTCTACAATTCAACCCCGGGGGGGAAAGAAAAAAAAAAAAAAGAGAACATCAGTAAAGCCTGTTTTGTAGAGACAGTTTGCATAAACACACTTCATTTTTCCACACTGGCCTGTGTCTCATCATCATCATCATCATCATCATCATCATCCAAATGAATAACAGGCTCACAAATTGGATAAGCGGTAGCTGAAAATGGAAGAATGGACAGATGATGGATGGGCACAGGTCTCCACAGTCAGGTTAACTCAGGTTCTGTTTGTTTTCAGTGTTGCTCTGCGAGGAGTGTGTGTTTAAAGATAAATTCAGGCAATGCTTTCCCGCCAGTTTATACACTCTGTTCTCCAGAGATTTTCGCTGTTGAAAGAAATTAAGGGGAACATTTGGCTTCTCGTAGCTGAAGCATGATTTTATTCATTCCTGACGTTCAGCGTTGTACACATCAGCGGTTGTGTAACCACACACACACACACACACACACACACACACACACACACACACACACACACACACACACACACACACACACACAGTCAGCTGAATTTGTTCAGTGGTAATAAGCAGTCACATGTCATGCGCTCTTCTCATACGCACACATGACCCCTTTAGATTCTCCACCGTCGCTTCTCCAGCAAAGAGCGGAGGCCGAACGTCCAAAAACTGACGAACATTGTGCGAGCAGAAAAGAGGATCCATTTTGACCAGAAACCTCCGACAGGCTCTCGCTACTCAGCGAGACCTCACAGCAGCTTTGCGTCTCCCTGCAGATGAACAGCATCCATTGAGAGAGAAAGAGAGAGATGGGCAGGCTGTCTGAACTTTCTCCGCTCTTTAAGCATCTCCTTTCCACAGAAGCCCTTCCCGCATCCCAGAGAACGAGAACATGAGAAGCGGGAGGATTTTAAAGACGGATGCTACTGAATATATTCCGCACCCTGCATCTCAGCTGCCATCCACCAGCGTAGGGTGCAATTTAATATGGCTTGAAACCCCAGAGCTCAACCCAACCCTCCCCAAAACACCACTACAAACCAAAGAGAAAACAAAAAAAGCAGAGCGAGAAAAAACATCCGGTTGCATCGCATCTTACAACCACTTTGAGTCACCCAGCTGTCGAGGGAATATCTCGGTTCGGTTCGGTGCGGTTCTCCACCCACAGTGCACACTATAATAAGCGGAATGCCGGGCCCCTGCACTCCCATCCTCTCGGGTTCACGCAGAGGGAGGAGGTGTAAGACGGCTGGCGGAGGGCAAAACCATCACATCAACTCACATGCGTGGAGGCGTGAAACTAGATCTTTTCACTCCTTGGTCAGGAAAGACAGTCTGGGACATGAGGAGGTTTGCAGTGCTGCCATGCTCACGGGCCGGGCATTTGGGGTAATGGATCAAGGCTGGGGGGCTGCTTTCATGACCTCCAACACACACAAAAACAAGTCTCCGGAAAAGCTCTGGTCTCCCTCTAGCTCCCTCCTTATTCAAATGGGTGTGACATTATTGATCTACACACCATTGTCCATGTACTGTATATTATTATTAACCAATTCTGATGACACCTTTCTTAAAGGCCTCTTAAAATATTAGAGTTATACACTAAGGCACTTATAAGATTCATACAGCAGGGTTCATTTTTGCTGTATCAGTTCAGGGTAAGTAACTTGATTAGAGTATTAGAGCAGGAAGGTTTTCAAGCCAGCAATATTCATAGTGCAAGGGAAGAGCTCCAACAACCGCGCCACCTGCTGGCGAAGGGCATGTCCAGCAATGCAAGAATGCCAAATCTGTAAGGAAGCAGAAGCAAAACTGCAAGGGATCTTCAACCTCAGCGCCGACAGGTGAAATGATTCATTTGGAAGTGTCGATGCTTTCCTCCAAAGCAATTTATACAGCTGGATCATTTTACTGTATCAATTCGGGGTAAGCATGTTGGTCAAGATTGCGACAGCAGGAGGTGGCATTTCAGCCAGGGTCCTTTGTGTCCAAAGGCTGCATCTAACCGTTATGTCACCTGCTGCAAAACATCTGTGGATAAGCCCAGTGTCACTGGAAGTCAACAGTCAGGGTCTCCGAGTGACCCACACCAGCCTTTCCCGTGTTCGGGTGACCAGCCGTGTGTGAACCCATCAAGGGGATTGTATGTAGACCGCGAGGATAAGATCCTACACACTCGTGGGCAGTCACGGGACCGAAGGCACCCGTTTACACAACAGACGGACAGGTTTTCACAGTTGATCACAGCACTTGACAAGCTCTGGTGTCACAGCATATGAAGTCACCAGACGCCTGTCACGTCACTGCTGAGAAGGTCCCCACGGAAAGTGGTTGAAGGCCTCAGAGAAAGATTACTCTATCATATATAAACCATGCAAAATTAATATTCTATGGCAATATCACTGATTTTATGAAGGGTAACCGGCAAACAGTGATCCCCTGACTGCAGTGGGGTTACATGGCAAAAGAATTCCGCCCCGTTTGAACTGGAATAAAACTTGCATAAGAATATTAATAGAATAAAGGTACTGCGGTATTACTGTAAGATGATCAAAAATGCATACGACTTAGGATGCAGAATAAAAACTGCACGCTTTTTCTTTTGCCGCAGCTTGCTTTGCTTCGCTGACATTTAGGTGCCCTCCTTGTCGAACCCGTGACGAAGCCACAGGGACGTCGCGGTTTCCTAAAGTTGACGAGCCGATGCCCCGCCGGTTAGCCGTTTCACAAGATATATGTCACAATTCAGCACAAAAAACGGGGACGACCGCTGGACCTCCTGGAGTCTTCGCATCATTTCGCAACGCTCTTTCATAATCATAATCATAATCCCTGTGAGCTGATGAATTCGCAAACACACTGAGAACGCAACAGCTGAGCGCACTAATGCCACTCGCTCGGATCCCGTCCGGTTGCGTGCATTTTCAGGAACGATTTAACTGGGTCGCGGGACTTGGAGGACGCTGCAGGACGGGGGCAGAGAACGCTGACACGCAACGGGCCGCGACGAACGGGTCCGGGGATGACGAGTCTCGTGATGGAAAGTGGGGCAGCCGCTGCGTGCCGATCTGGGTGAAGAGCCGAGGCCCCCTCAGGCTACGCTGCGCCGCACACGGAGAAACCGGCAGACCTGGAGCCAACGGGAGCGAGCAGAATCCCGCTGCAGGACACTTCTACATATCTTTACACAGAGACCTCAGTCCTGGTGTTTCTGGATTTCATGATCATGAAATGTTCTGTATTTAATCTGGGACACAGTGATGTCAGATGAGGGGTTATATTATACCAACACAGTAGTCTTGTTAACAGCCACTGATAGTACTGGACTAAACCGAATCCAACCTTCTTTAGGGCAGCATGTGGCCTATGTCCCCAGCTCTGACTATGGAAACACCAGTGTGAGTACATGTGGGAAGTGATTGGACAGAAGAAGGAACATAAAGCAACCCACAAGTGTCCATCTCTGGGAACCAGTGCAGAAGAGCAGAGAAGACATGGTGACTCATTTCCTGGTCAAGCCTGATAACCAAAAAACAAATGTTGAAGGAAAAACTCATTTCCAACAAGCTTACTCACACTTCTCATTGGTACTGTATGTTATGGGGTACAGGAGTGGTTAAAGACAAAGAGGTACAGGTCATGTCCAGGAGATGAAGACAGAGAAGGAATCATAGCCTGAACTGTGTGTGTGTATAATATCCATACATATCCTGCAAAACTGTGCACAACTGTTGATTAGGGCCAGCAGGGTACAGTATTTATAACAGTTAACTTGCAATGTAAAGAGCCCAGGTTCACATTCCACCTCCTGTAATGCTTTTCATCCAGTTAAATTCACAACCATTCGTTTTGCTGATGCTTTTCTCTAAAGCGACTTACAATGTTAAGTTACCTCCTACCATTTACTCGTTTACACAGCCAGGTAACTTTTACTGGAACGGTCCAGGGCTAGCACCTCACTCAAGAGCATCGCAGCTGGAGGGGAGATTCAAACCTCCAACCTTTGGGTCCAAAGACAGCAGCTGTAACCATTATAACTTAATTGTGCTACTTCTCTTGGCATCAGTAGAGTTTCTCCCCCATCTATGCATCCTAAAACAGTAAAAATTATGCTGATTTATGAATGGTTGCATGGCTGCGTGGCAGGTTTGACCTGTGCCTGCTCTCTGGCAGGTCTGGGGTCCAAGTCCTGCTTGGGGTGCCTTGCGACGGACTGGCGGCCCATTCTGGGTGCGTCCCCTCCCCCTCCAGCTCTGTGCCCTGTGTTGCCGGGTTAGGTTCTGGTTCGCCGTGACCCCACTCAGGACAAGCAGTTTCAGACTGTGTGTGTACATTTATGAATGGGTAAATGAGAATAAACATGACAATCGGACACAGAGCGGGTGTGTTTTCACTCACTCTGGGGAGGTAGGTGGCGTTCCGGATCTTTTCCACCATCTCCTGCCCATCTGGGTGCACCTTAGCCACATGGCTCCACATGCGCTCCCAGGTGAGGCTCTCGATGGGGAAGCCGCTCCTGTTGACGTAGAAGAGCGCGCCGCCGTCCTTCTCCTCCTCTTCCTCGCCGGGGTGGCTGGGGCTCGCGGGGTGGGCGGGGCCGCCAGAGGGGGCGGGGCTGGCGTTCGAACCCGAGCTGGGGTACGCGTTGGTGCTCTTGGAGCGGCCGTGTCGGGCGGTTCTGGCCGCCGTTGAGGTGGCGGTGGAGGCGCTCGGTCCGGTCATGATGGGTGTTGCCGGACCGAGTCCGGTCACCCTGGTTGAACCAGTGGTTCCTCGTCCCCCTCCTCCTTCAGCTACTCCGCACTGTGCTCATCCCGACCCGCAAAAAAGTCCCATATTTCCACCTCCACAGCAGCAGGTACACGGGGAACGCAGAGAGATGGCTTTAACCCCAAAATTAAAACACCTAAGCTAAAAAGAGTCTCTAGTAGTAAAACCTGAAGGCAGCGAGCGTCATAACAGATATATCACCTGTTCGTGTGACACCGATATTTTATGATCATCTGCACATTTTAAAAAGACATATAAAAGGAGCCATTCGCGGAATGGTAAGGAATAAAAAAGAAAACCTGATCTCGCAGCAGAAACCGGTGCGCGGATGCAAGCACTTCATCAAAGACCCTCAGCAGAGACCCCCCCGGGTGCTCCTTTCGTAGTATCTGCCCCCGCCGGGGGTTGGGGGGGCAGGTTGGCGTCAAGTGACCAGCCCTCAACTAGAGAAGGCATTGCAACTTCGCCCGCATTGTTCCGCAGCTCCCCGACATCCGTCCACCCCCGTGCGACGCTCCTGTCTCCGAGAAGCGTCCCCGCTGCCCGCCACTCACTGACAGCCTGCAAGCGGAGACGCGTCGCAAAGCCGTCCGATGGTAACACTGTAACCCCGTGTGTTCATATATGGGTCCGCTCGTAGCCCGGCAGCCAGAGCGCGCTCGAGAGCCTTTCATTGGCTGAGGCAACAAAGAGAGGCGGGGACACACGTTTTCAATCCATATAAGGGAGACGCCCGTTTGTTTTCATTGGTGGTGATTCCGGAAAGGGGCGTGGCTAAGTGTCATAGACCGTGGTCTGTTTTCAATCAAATCCCCATTCTCAGCTCTAACGCGATGAATACTACTAAATAATAACTGAAAATTATGCTATAATAATGTCTGACTGAGTGAATGGATCTATGAAGCTATTATCTGTCTTCTCATTTTAATCGTGATAACTAAAGGTGACAATTTGATCTAATTACGAGAGGTGGTGCATGACTGTATTTACACTAATGTATATATTTAAGAGGACACGTTTCATTTTATCAATTTACGTTTATTTATTTAGCAGACGCTTTTCTCCGGAGCGACTTCCGCTGAACTAGTCTATGTAGTGTTATCAGGCCACCCCACACACCTAATTCACCAAGGTGACTTACACCGCTAGATACACTACTCACACAGGGTCACTCATCCATACATCAGTGGAACACATTCTCCCTGTCACTCATACACTGTGGGGAACCTGAACAGCTTGTCTTTGGATTGTGGGAGGAAACCGGAGCACCCGGAGAACATGCAAACTCCACACAGACTGAGTGGGGATCGAACCCATGTCCTCCCGCACCACCCAGGCGCTTTGAGACAGCAACACTACGGGATAATTATACCGACGTAGGGTAAGTCCCTGGCTCGACGATACTATAGTATAGTATAGTAGGAGAGATTCTGAACCTGCGTTCTCTGACAACAAACACCCGCACCCATGAGATGAGTTAGGGATATAATGAAAATCAACATCTCTTAATATCTCTTAGTAGTCGAAGAATGACAGTAATTGTGACAGCAAGGACTCGTAAATGCATAGTTTTAAATTCGATTTATAGAATTTGAAATTGTATAGCCTTACAAATACACTGGTTCCTCTTGTTACGAATATTCACATTACGAGTTTCTTAAAACAAACGTTTTCCAGATTATGGGTTTATTTTCAATTTCATTTTCATTTGCACACTGTACATGAATTAGTGTTGATTTTTTACTAATTTGTGAAAAATCAACATTAAATTGGACTTTTACTGTCATACAGTTCAAATTAAATTTAATTTTACTGTACTTCGAAAACAATCAAGTTTTAAAATAAAGTCACAGTATTTTTACATTTATTAGTTTTATATGAAGTTTTTGCAGAACCTAAACTGCAAATAAACTGAGGGATGTGTGTATTGCTCAGCTTTTAATGATTGTGAATTAGTGTTAAAAGCGACTTTGGATTTACGAACAAATTGAGTTACGAACTGATATTTGACCCCCGCTTGTGTTCGTAAGTTGTGTTATCCAGTGCAATCAGGCCACCTTGCGGTCGTTCTCCGAACGGCAGAGAAACATAGTTTCAAATACAAAACAGCACATTTTCAATAAATTTACATATTTGAGAAACACGTGGAGAATTTGTTAAAAATAGTTTGTCAGTAAAATAAATGTGTCTTTGACAAAATACAAAGCATTAAAATGTATACAAGAATATACAACATACATAGTGTGGCCATCTTAAAGCATTTAAACATTCCTGTTAAATCCATCATGTTTCTGCTCAGCTGAAATAAAATGTGAAGGATTACCTTTTTTGTATTTTTATTTATGTATGTTGCCTGCTTTATTTTGGCTGTAATTAGACAAATCTACGGATTTTTTTACTGTTTTGATTCAATTTCAAGTAGACAGTATTTCTTTACCTTCCATAACATTTTTAATTTTGGTATTAATATAGTTTTCATAAATATTGAAGACATCTCATGTTCCATGTTATAACAGTGTTCAGTAAATCATATTTCCATATCATTCGGTGATACATCACCCCACTTGTGAAGAGTATTATGGTTGATTAATATAAATACAGCTCTGTAATTTCCAAAAATATTTTTTTTATTTGCATATTGCAAAATTACTCTGTGATTCTTAGATATTTTAAGACTCTAACTGGGACTTCAGAATTTTTTCTTACAGAAGAATAAAACTTTTTGCTAGGGATTTTGTTCTTCTAGTTATTTTACAGACAGAAAAAATATGACAACACTATCCTCCCTCCTACTGTAGTCACATTAAAACACACTCTGGGAAAGTGGGTAAACTCCAGGGTAATGAGGTACAGGTGATGTACAGGTGACGTGCAGGTGACATGGCTGGAATGCGGCTCTTGCACCCAGCAGCCCTCAGTATGTGTGTGAAAGGTCTAAGCGTAATCCAGATGCCATCGCAGAACTGCAGGGTGTGAACACAGATACAGTATCTACAGCGCTGCTTCAAAGTATGTGATCCGCTTTTGAGCCTTACCGTTACCAAAAAGTTATTTAATAAGCAGTATTTTTCATGTGACATCATATGTGTGCAATGACAATTCTATATGTCACTTTCGAAGAAATCATGTGTGTAGTAGAAACAAGCAAGTAGTGCAGGTGTAAAAATAAGCCAAGCCCAAGTCGCACTGGTTACACCATCTAGATAAGTTGAATCAGGTGTGCAAATCGTAATCATTTATTAATTTTACAAGTTTAAGATTTTATACAAGAATAATAACCGTCCATTGTGAAGTTTTTCTTCTCTCCACATTTTAACATGACAGCTTCTAAGTGCAACGATTGTTACAGCAGACAGACTTTTCCGTTCCATATATCAATCAGCATCTGCCAGCATAAGATCCTTCAGTTGTTTTTTTTAATGCATATATATGAGGCCTCCTAAGATCCAGGGTCGAATACCTCGAGTGAGGAAAACAAACAATCATTTGGTCAGCAATATACCATAAAAAAAAAAAAAAAAAAAAAAAAAACGTTATAGGACCACCCGTCCATCAAAGTGCTACTCTGAAGACCTCAGATCACAGCCAAACCCAACCCTTTTATTGCTTCACATATCGCAATGTAGGGGATAAAACAGTCGAGTTTTGCTCACTGCAAGCCTGTTAATCAGCGGTAGTCGCCGCATGTAGTACTCTGGGTCCTGACCCACAGTGCATGGGGCCAGTGAGGGTGGTCCTTCACCGCCACACACATACACACGCGTCAGCAAGACCCCAGTAGAGAGAGACGCCATGAAGAGTAAAGTGATGTAAACCTGTGGAGATTTAAAGTGTCACGTTTCACACACCGGTGCCAGTTGGACCCAGCGCATTTGAACGCACCGATGCATTTACTTGACTGCGTAGAGCAGTGGGATGGCAGGGGGTGCCATCAAACATTGAGGGTTTCATCAATTCAGTATCGAAATATACAAATTTGACACAAAGTGATAAACAGCCGTCCTTTTCCTCTGACAGGTCGTGAAGGGACTCGGATCGGTCCTTTCAGGCTCGGCCTGCTGTTGAACTGTGTCGTCTTTTCGATGGGTTTTCCCATCGGGTCGCCGGGGGGGAGGAGGGGGGAACATGGAATTACAGGGCAAAAGGCATCACATCACAACTACGTGACACACAAAGAACACATGCACAGGAAATTTTTAAAAAGCATTTTCCCCTTAAACGCACATATACACACCAGCCATGACAAAACGAGAGACATGAATGAGCGCAACCCTTCGATTTAGTCCAAAGGGGGACCCGTCCCGACACAGACTATGTGACAATGGGACGGGTTTTGCAGAACTCATCCTCCGTGTGCGCAAACAAACCGCAGCCGCGGTAAAACCTGTTTTATAAATTATTATAACTTAAAATGTTTAAAATAGTTTTTTTTTTTTTTAAAAAAAGGTTTGAAGTTTGCCAAGATCCCCCATCCTCATGCTGTGCTCTGCAGGGGTGCGTCAGTCGTGGAGTGGGCGGGGCTACAGGGATGTCTCGTGGGGAGAGTCCGGGAACGAGGAGCCCGACACACAGCCATTGGAAGGATTTTCCGAGGGGGGGCACTCGGTGGGGACCTAAAGGTACGAAAGGGAGTGAGAACAAAAACTGTTACTGCACAGTACCACATTATTCACAATAATTATAAATGATTAGTACACTATAACTAATAACAGCATAATAATACTAATAAAAATATAATAATAATAATAAGAATAATAATCATCATCATTACCACCACTTCAAAAGGTGTTAAGATCTGGACTTATTCTGCATAGAGATTCATAAAAACATAAAACAGAACAACCTCTCAACAGAGCTTCTCGTTCATTTCAAGTGGTTTTATTTTATTTTTAATTACCCTGTTTCACAGCAACAGACGCTGTTCTGGGTGTAAATTGGATGATGACTTTTTTTTTTTAAATTTTATTTTTCCATCATGGTCTAAAGTGTTGGCTGAATACCAGGATTTGGGACCCAAAGCTCACAATACAGAACAGAACCACCTGTTGTACCCAGAAGTTCTTTAACACACATTATTTCGGTGTAAAATACCAACGTGTCTGAACTGATCAAATGCGGAACTATAAACTATATTCTATAGGTTCCTTTGAATTAAAAAAAAAAAAAAAAAAAAAAAAAAAAAAATTCTTAAAGGCCAGAAATATGCAAGAAACTGCGACACACAACTGCTGGAATGGAGCGTCGCCTTGAACGGCAATATTTGCTAAGGAACTGAAGGATAACCTTGTTTTCAAAGCATTCGTCCAACGGTGACAGACGGAACGGGGGGACTCGTTCCCCGTTGCCGTCGGTTACCGCGGTCGACACCGCACCGCGGAAACATTACTTACTGCTTGCAGAGCTTTCCCGTCTGTGCTTCTGTTCATGTTGTGTCTTTTCAGCTCGGATTTTATTAAGGCTGCAGGTGGAGAGAGACGCACAGGTGTTCTTTTAAGAGAAAATGCAGCAAACAAATTTACACGGGGGTTTCATGTGCCAAACCAGCTCACACATCTGCGATCGCAATACCCGGTGCATCGCGTATGCTGAGGACGTTAACCGCGTTGAATGTCTAGTTTAACGCTGAACTGTGACAAAGTTGAAGAGTTACGTTTCCCCAGGGAGGTTCTGCTGTCTGAAGACAAAGCCCAGGAATGAAAACAAGAGACCCCTTCCAGGGTGTCCTGTAGGTATACGGATAAAATTCAAGACTTACAGCCTACAACACCATCAAGAGATCTTCTCCTCTATATCTATCAGACCTGATCACTTGCTACACCCAAACCAGATTGATATGCTCCTCCACCTCTACCTCTGCGGTGGTCTCATGCACAAAAGGTTCAAAATCCAGAGCACAAAGATTTTCGGTTCTGACTCCGATGTGGTGGAACGACCTCCCCCTGTCACTCAGAACTGCTGAATCTCTGTCTACATTTAAAAAGGGTCTTAAAACTCACCTCCTCCGGACTCACCTCTCCCATCATCTCTAAAGTTAATGTATAAATGTTTATGCACAATAACTTCGCGATTATAACTGGTGAATAACGGATACACTTTATGCAGCTACTCACGTGATGTACATTGGTTCAAATGGTGGAATGTAACAAATTAACTGTACTTTAGAATCACGTTTCTGCATCCAAGTCTCTCTTTCTGTTGATGTAATGCACTCATTGCACTTTTCTATGAGATGTACGTCGCTTTGAAGAAAAGTGTCTGCTAAATGAATCAATGTGAAATGTAAATTTACCCTGGAGAGCACGTTCTGAAATTGATGACGAGCAGAACAAGGTCACCTTCTGCTACCAAGAACAATTCACCTTACTGTACAAAAATTAAATGTGCAGGTCAAGGAATAATGCTGGAGTCTGGGGAAAATGACACAAGGAGAAATATGCAGGGACCACGGCTGAAACTGGAGGGCTGTTTGTAACTCGTTTTGTCTGTAGCCTCAACATCACTTGCATCGCCCCACAAGCCACGATCAGTAAAAGCTTAATAATCCTGATGTATAAATCATCATATACACTTGTAATTATTAGAAAAAACTTTAATTTTTATCTAAATGTTTTAATTAACTTTGAGCTAATTTAGATTCCAGCTCAAATGAAAAGGGCTGCACAGTGGCACAGCGGGTAGCACTAACACCTAACAGCTCCCGGGCTGCGAGTGTGCGCGGTGGTTCGAATCTGACTCAGTCTGTGTGGAGTTTGCATGTTCCGACTGTGCCCACGCGGCTTTCTTTCAGGTGCTCTGGTTTCCTCCCACAATCCGAACGCATGCTTCCGGTGACTTGGTGACTATAAATCACGTGCAATGTGTGTTTGCATGAATGAATGTGTGCGATGGTCCTGTGTGGTGTACCCTGCTTCATGCTCCATGTTTCCAGGACAACCTCGGGACCACCACAACCCAGCAATGTATAACTGCTTACTGAATGAGGGAAACAATCTTACTCTCTCTCAATGCTCTTTACTGCCATCGATCAGCTGGGCAGGTAAACGCAGGTGGCTTTTGCCCTTGACCGAAATCGACAGAAATCTCAGAGAATCGCTTAGTGAAGAAAATGAAATTTTAAAAAATTAACAAACCAGGAACTGTCTCTTCAAAACCAGCACCAGGAGCCAGTGAATATGATTCAGAAATATTTCAAGAGCCTCAGCAGGACCACAGTGTGGGGAAGAGGACTCGGGATCTGAAGGAGACGCGGAAGGGACCACTCACCCGTTAGAGTGATCCCGACAAAGATCCAGGCACAGAGGAAGAGGTTGCCAGCCAGGGGGCCGCGGTCCGTCGTGAGCCTCCCTTGGATCAAGGTGAAAATGATCCCAAACAGCTAGAGGAATAAGAGAAAAGAAACATGAGCCCAGGATCATCTCAAACATCGCAACATCACCTGGCACTGCTTTCTGGTGCGCATGGTTAGTGTGCAGGGACCCACATGGGACATTCAGATTTGGTGAAGATCTCCTGTCCACACACACCATCTCCGCTCTATTACGAACTTGCCTGGCATCTAATGTTTTCTCACGCTTCCTCCGAGCTGCGCGCCAACAGCACCGCGTTGAAACCCACACAAAGCTCCTCTCGCCGACAGACTGCCACGGTACACACGATAAAGGGGAGCCCTGGGCAGAGCTCCACGTGTTCCACATACCTGCTGCTCATCTCGCAACCCCACGCTTGCATGCTTGACGCCCTTCCCGCTTTAGTAGATCCAGCCAGAACAACGAAAGCCGCACCGAAGCCGACAGACTTGTTCTTACATCATTATGAAATGAGTCACGATCAAATCAACATGGGCGTTGGCAGCTGTGTGGAGTGTGGAGACGCACTTCCGGTTCCTGTTTCGGGTGCTCTTGCGTACCTGCGCCGAAGCATTGAGAAGGCCCGACGATGTCCCTTCTGACTCAGGGTATGTAATCTCCACCCCAAACTCGAACCCCAAAGGCAGGTACCCGGTCATGAAAAACCTGGAAAAAAAACAGTATTTATTCATTTATCTGACACTGAAGCAATTTTAGGGTTAGTACCTTCCTCAAGGGTACTACAGCCAGAGGTGGGATTCAAACCTGCGACCTTTGCATCAAAGGTAAACTGCTCTAACCACTACACTACCAGCTGGTTCACAACAATGCCAGTTCAAATACCATCTATTGTTCTCTTCCCTCTTATGCAACACAACACTGTAAATTCAGGAGACAAACTGTTTCGTTAATCGCGGTTGAACTACCCAAAGAGGATATTACAGACGCTCCACCCAGAAAAAGCAATCTAACATATCAATAATTCCCCTGCTGTCTATTACTCTTCATTTATGAGCCCAAATGCGAGTCCCTCATTCTTCCAGAGGCCCTGGTCTCACCCCAGCGCTCCGGCCGTGACGAAGACCACGTAGATGTTGCCCAGGTCCAGGGTGAAGGTGAAGACCAGCATACCGATGAAGGACAGGATATAGACTATGAGGGTGGTCATTCTGAAAGAAACGCAAACAGCACTTGGGTTGAAACCCATACAGACATGGACACAACCTGCAAAAAAGGGGTTCATGGTGAGACTTGGTGTTCTTGGTGCGTTCGAAGAAGCTAAACTCAATCACGGCTCATTAGATATTAAATATCATGCTTTGCGTGAGACTGATCTGTCTACTTTGCAGTGTGCAACAAACTTTCCAAAATCTGATTTAGCACACTGAGCTACAATTACAGCTCGCTGCAATTACACTGGCACCTGAGCGATGCTGCACAAGTCCACGGAAGGAAACAATGTAGCCTGAGGCTCCAAAAAATCCTTCAAAGTCTTACAACCTATTTTTAATCAATGTTATTTCCAAGATTTTAACAGAATATAACTGCAGGGAAACCAAGGGACATCTGTTTTGAAGCATTTACTGATTGTGAATTAATGTTAAAGTGACTTATGAACAAATCAAGTTATGAACAGGCTTCCTTTCCCAACTGAGTCAATGTAGCCTGAAACATTTTTTGAGGGACTCATACCAAACATTAATTTTTATTTATTTCAGCTTTTCAGCTGAGCTTTTCACTCATATAACATGTCAGTTTACCATGTATGAAACTACATGCTAAATTTGCTTGCAGTTCATTGCTTGCTACCTGATGACCTACACTAGGTGCTCTACTTGGTTATCTGTGTGTGTGTGTGTGTGTGTGTGTGTGTGTGTGTGTGTGTCTAGCTAATCCCTCTGCAATGTCAGGGACCAATGGGGGAGAAGCAGCATGGAGGTGGATGGAAAGCATGTTGTGCCGCATGCAAAGCAGGCGTTCGACATACATACTTGTACGTTTTAGTGTAATCCAGCCACAGCCCACAGATTATGGAGCCCACCATGCCGGCCACCACCAAGGTTAAACCAATCCTGCCCGCATTCACCTCCTGACCCTAGATGGAGCGCTCGTGTTAGTGTCAGCAAGCCAGGCACTCGACCCCCCCCCCCCACCCCAAGCCACAGCTGCCCCGTTCTGCAAACCCTCAAACCCCTGGCCGGGCTGCAAATCCTTGTTCGCAGCACCGTCCAAAGCAGAGGTTGCATGATGGTCAACCCCTCACTATGACTTAAAAAAGTCAAAGATCAAAAAAATTACTGCATGACTCCAAAGCTCAGCATCAACATCCATTCAAATAAATACTTCACTGCAGTTATATATTTAGGCATGAAAACAAATTAAGGGACAGGTAGCACATGGGGTCTGGATGAACTTTAACTGACCACGTAGATTCTGATCACATTAGTGTGGAGGCAGCAAATAATCTACATTAGACATATGGCTCAAATTAAGATCTCGTTCCTCCTCTTTGTTTATATTCTGAAATGCCATGGCAACGATAACATCAATATTGGAGAGGTGCCATCACCCGAACTGCACATGGACTCCTTGCTCAACTAGTTACACGGGATCAGGGCTTCAGTGCTCCCGTATAACCCGATGGGTAGGGCAGTGACTCCCAGGCGCCCGTCCAATGGGCCTTTTGCCGCACCCCAGGCATGCGTGAGAAAGCATCTAATGAACTCCAAAGTACAATGAACTCACTGCTTGTGATAAATCGTCCTGACAGCCTGCTATGGTTAGCAGCTTTTCCAGCCATGCTTTATGTCAAGGTCTGACCAGGTACCTTCATTTCCCACAATTCTCAAAGGTGAACCCGAACCCCAGTGTCCTATAATTTCCACATACCTCATAATGTGACAGGATCATCTGGTTGAGCAGCGTCGACACGGAGTAGAAAGAACCTGTAATGACACCTGGGATACAGGAAGCACATTGTAACTTATGATGGTATATTATTATGTACGTATACTAGAATAATAACTGTTAACTTTCAATGATTTGCTCATTTAAACATCCAGGTAATTCTTACTGCATCGATACAGGTTAATTACTTTGATCAAGGGTACTGCAGCAGGAGTGGGATTCGAACCCAGAGTCGAAGGTGGAGGCTTTCACCACTTTTCCACCTGCTGCCCCAGTATTTAAGAATTAAATTCCAGTTTGAGGCCTTTTTGAAGTCGTTTAATACACTTCACACGTGGGCTTCGTTCAGAGGTGACGTGCACCTTGTACCAGGGATCTTTTTCCCTGCATACGTATTTTGTACAAAGCTTTGAATGAAGCAGGACTCGGAGCCATCGCGCGCTCTATATGCAAAGCCTGCAAATGACACAAGGAAGCATCTTCGCTGCGTCACGAACGGAGGTCGAACGCCTAAGCTCCAGCCGCCGTGTCGGAAGCAAAGCCGAGGGTTCGAGCGTTCTCACCGTAGCTGATGAAAAGCAGGACGAAGGCCTTGTTCTTGAAGAGGTTCACGATTGACTGCTTGTAAGAGTAATCTTCAAGGGGTCCGTCGGGGAGCACCGCCTGGGAGATGCTAGGGGGCTGGGGGGGTCTGTCCTTAATAACTACGGGGGCACAAAAGATAATAAATGGCATTAATATTAATCAACTTTACGACGACTTACCCGCTTGTACAGTGGTGTATTTTTACCGTATCAGTTTAGGGTGAGTACCTTGATCGAGGGTACTACAGCAGGAGTGGGATTCAAACCAACAATCTTCCGATACAAGGTCATGTCTCTAACCACTACGCCACCTGCTGCCCCATAATTATCACTTTCATGTAGGCAGACAATATGTAGACATTCGCTGTAGGATACTGGTAAAAAGGCTCATACTTATGCATGAGAAACCTTGTCTGTAGAAGACAGCCAGATTTTTTTTTTTTTTTTTTTACACCACTTACCAAACGTGGTCAAAAGAAAGAGAAGCGTGGAAACCGCGGCAGTCCCGTAAAACATCACGCTGATGTTGCGGCCCATGAGCTCTTTGTCATGCGGGGTGTTCGGCACTAGGAGCGGCGGCAGGAGGAAGCCTATGGCCACGCCCATCTGAGAAAGGGAACAAGAACACAACATGTAAAACAAGGTACGTCAAAGCGACTGCGTGTGAGATTATAAAATATGAACCTCGTGTCACGATGTGAAGACCCCCCCGCCCCCACTCACGAACGTGAGCACGTGACGGAGATGCCCTGGACATCCGGGCACCCCGACATCCAACGTCAAGCACGCGCCGCACGCACCTGGTTGCCCAGCACGGCCATGGCGCACGCCGTGGACACCTCCTTGGGTCCGAACCACACGGAGGCGATCCTGGAGGGCAGACCCAGGATGAAGACCTGGCCCACGGAGCAGATGACCTGCGCTGCCATGGTGACCCAGAAGAGGTGAGGCCCCACGCTGGCACACTTCAGCCACGCCCCCACGCAGGTGAGCCCCGACCCCAGGAGAGCCGTGATCTTGAGGCCCTTCTGGTCCAGGAGCCAGGTGGCCGGGAAGATGAGGGGGATGTAGGCCACCATGTAGACCACGGAGAGCCAGTCGACCTTGTCGCTGGACACCTGGTAGTAGAAGGTGAAGATGTTGGTGATGATGCTGTACTGGATCCACTGGAAGGCGTTGACCAGGGAGTAGAGGCTGAACACGGCGAGCACCGCAAAGCGCCGCAGGTACAGTCTGGTCTGCGGGGGCTTCTGCCCCCCATGGAGCATCGCTTGCTCCTCATCCGGGGTCACCGGGGCCTCCCGCTCAGAAGCCCTGGGCTCCAGCACGCCGGTCACCCGCACCGCTCCGTCGGACAGCTCCGAGTACTGACCGCCGTCCTGGACCTGGGGGAAGCGGTCGTGGTCCTCCAGCGCCCGCCGGGGCTCCGAGCCGGTCCCGTCGTGCGCGCTCCCGCACCGCGGAGGCTCCTGTAGGAGCTCTCCGGCCACCATGATGATGCGCTCCCGTCCTCACGGCATGCAGCTGAGCGGGGAACCTGGGGTAGGGGGAGGGGCGAGCGCGCAAAAGCCACGGAGGAAGAAGCCGCGCGTGGCTCGAGACGATGATGGCGGAGCACGTGCGCGGGTGGAACCGGCGAGCCGTCAGTGGATCCCGATGATGCGATCCCACGTTTCAGATGAGCAGAAACCAGAAAAAAAAAAATAGATATATATAAAATGTACAGAAATCAGCATAAATTAAAAGTGCTTCTGAGGTGTGCGTTTTAAAATTAGCCGGCAGGGTGCTTCCTTCCTGTGGCAGAATGACGAGGAGGCTTTTGTTCGCGCACAGCTTCCAACGCAGGCAGATCTGTCGTCACACGGCGCCCCGCCCAGCTCGCGAAAAAGGCCAATCACAGCGCGGCCAGTGGCAGTACAGCCAATCATAGCGTGGTCCGTCGCAGCACGGCCAATAACAGCTCAGCCGCGTGAGACGCGGAGGTGGGCAGAGGGCTCTCTGATGCGCGCCCGATTCCCGCCACATGGATGGAAAAGCGCTGCTCAACAAGACAGCCCATATGCAGTATATTTATATATAGAAGTTTATGTATATGAAATGACAAGTGAAAAATCAGTGTGAGCAGTTATGTGGTGGTAAAGAGCTACGGAAATATGGTACATTTTACTAGATACGTCTGAGATCTTTAACCTGAATTTATTTATAGAGGAAACTGCTCCCAACCATCATGTTTCTTGAATGACATGAAAGTGCAATATTTAAAAAAATCATACAATATAAATATACTATATATCATTTTTTTGGGTTACTTTATTGATAATAGGAGGCTTAACATAGTGTAAATATGTTTATTCCTGTTACCACTGATAAAACTAAGGTGGTAGCAAAAATATGGCAGGCTGCGCAATACTCAAAATGGGACTGTGATCCACGTTACAATATTTAAAATATTGCTATAAATTTGACGTGGGCTGCAGACCTCTCCATGTAACCTACTCAGCTATCCACTTTCTGCTTCTGATTACTGACACTGTATCTGAATCTGTTGATGGTTTATATCTATTATTCAGTGTGTAAAGTATTGAATTTCAGTTGTACATTGTTCACATTTAGATTGTCTGAAGTTTAATCCAGCCTCCAGTAAATCTTATAAACACTGAGAGGAAGAGCTTGGCACGCCCCTAGGTTGTGTGATTTATTATTAATAACAAAGTCAGGAAAAATGGTAGTAATCAGGTGCAGGTAGTGAAGACTGCACACCTTTGTGTTTATCTATGACATATGGCACACTCTTTATCTGTTCCTAATCCTTAATCTTAGTTTAACCTATAAAGTATAACTACAACTCGTGTATTCCTTTTACTTGATGGGCCTACTAATACTTAGAATACATAAATATTTATCATCTCAATTTGAACATGAAAACACTAGTTGATAATTAAATATTGCTTCTAAGACTGAACTTGAAGAAAAGAAAATTGTATCATCGGTTGTGAAACTAACTGATTTTTCTCCCCCTTTAACATCAAATGAACCATGACAGCCAGGATCGAATGTCCTCCTGTTTCCAAGGAGGCAAACCTAATAGGGCTCCTCATGCCATGGTAACAGCACTGAGTTCCTGGCCACACTATCTGCCTTGCCCCTGCTCATCCAGAAACGGAACCACTGAAATGTCTAAAGCAAAGGAAGATCTTTTGTACGAGTTGTACCTGCAGGGAGAAACATGGTGTCAGGTAGAGGTGGATGGAAAGGTGTGGGAGAGACCACAGAGAAGACACTTCAGCTGCCATCTAAAAAGCACCTGTGACTTTAGCTCGTTTCTCAGGCCAAGAATGGAGGAGCGGTCTGCATGGATGGGGCAGGTCGACAGGCACCCCGAGAGGAGGCATTTCCCACAGAGCTGTAAGACCCGCACACGACCCGTGCAATGATCACAGATAAACAAAAAACATGCTGGCGTTAAGACTTTATAGATTTTTTAAATGCATGGAAAAAACCAGTAAAACTTCTAAACAAAGATTTATATTTCAGTAATTATAATAATGGCAAAGAATATATATATAATTAACATGTGGCTTTTATCTTTATTTACAATAATTTAAATCTAGCTTTTATATTTATTCCTACAGATAAGGTGCATTTGGTGTGAAAGTCTTCCAGAAACACTCCCATCTGTCAAATGCACGTGTAATATGAACGGGACGGGACGCCTGGTGTATTTTTATTGCAACACTTTTTGTTTCTTAAATTTGCATTTAAAACAAATGTGTATATTTTCTAAATTTAAAAATGGCTGCCTTAGCACCTGAATAATTACAGTTGACGATGTTGCATTTATTATCTCCATCCAGTGCATCCATGTATAACTGCAAATCTTAGTACAGAGGTCCTCCTGTTAGACAGAATATAGTGACATGAGAAAGCTGTATGACACATTAAAGTAACACAGCTCTGAAATGATACGTTAAAAATAATAAACACAGTAATTAAATTTATTAGGTATTCTTTCTGAGTTCATTCAATTGCTATAGTCAGTTTGCTGGTCTAACATCTTGATTCTTGGGAAGAGGCGGAAGGCATTTAGAGCCGTTGCTTCCATGACCTTTTCTTCTGCAATTCCTTTCACTCGTGCAATGTACTTGCAAGCAAGACTGATGTTCTCGGGCTCATTTCGGACCTGTAGCAGGAGCAAAATCGTGTCAACAAGAAGACCTGTTCTGTGACAATACCACCAGGCTCATTATCATGACAGATTAGTTTTTTAAGACCCACATATTTGTCTGGTCCAAGAGCAGGAGAGTCTGTCTCCAGGCAGATGTACTCCAGGGGGATCTGTTTGATCAGCTTGGCTCTCTGTAAAACAGGGGACGAAACACTGAAATACTGGCAAGTGCTATAACATGCAATTAGAGGATCACTGGGAATAAAAAAGCTGTTATAATACAACTAATACGTCTAAGTATTCAAATAAATCATAACTTTATAGGCAAGGTGACAACAGGTACTGATTAAAAATGTGTCAATGTTCCTTGAACAAGGAAAAGTGTTCAAAAGGGTAGTGATTTACAATGCTGAGATCCAAATAGTAGCATTAGTTGCTCCCCTTTAGTTTATTTCTCACTCATATTTGCAGTGCAGTTTTGACTACTAGGTCTGGATGGATGTGTGTGTACAGGCTGTGCTGGAAAGCTACTGTACACAAAGCACAACGAACTAGAACAATATGTTGGGTATACAGTATGTGTTCAAAGATCAAGGTGAAATAAGGCCTTTTATAGCTGCAGCATTTTTACATGTCTCTAGGGAGGTGCTATCATACAAAGATCACAGCTGTGTACATGTGCATGTATGTATGGGGAGGGGTGTCCTCCCACCTGTTCGTTCCTGCAGACAGCAGGAGGAAAAGAGAAGAAACAACCAGCTTGGACCCCCTCCATGGCCACCGATGGTTTTCCTGCAAAGTTGTGCAGCAGTGCACGGCCAACCCCTGAAAACACATACACACTATTGTGTGAGTTCTCTGTTATTGATACGCATGTTGCTGATGTGCCAACGTATATGTCGTCACCGTTGTCCATCTTACTTGGTGAAAGAGCTCACCGTGCTCCTTAAGGACCCCGATGGTGACCTTCGCTGCTGATCGTGAATGAACATTTCTGTGAAATAAAAGCAAACCCATCATTATTCTTCCACATTAACATTAAAGTCAAGTCCATTTTCCCTCTACATTGTATTTTAAACATTTTAGTATTACTGCCAACATAAAGATCAGCAAAAAAAAGCCATAATAATAAACAAGATTTATGGCAGAACTGTTTCAGTCTTTTAGAACTATAGAAGTGTCTCACATATTTCAAAGCTGGAATTCGTAACAAATGTGTGTTGCACAAACAAATTATACATAATCAATTATACATGGGTCAGACTCACACTGGTAAATCCATTTCCTTGGATATTTGTAATTGTTTTATGAAGACTGCCTGCTGCTCCTCGCGTTGCTGTGAACTGGTTGCATACCATGGTGTGAAGTCAAGACCAATCTACACGCACAGGATCACAGTACTAATTACTATACAAGCAATTAAAATAATTGAGGTTAGGATGTACAGACCTCATCAACAATGGGCACAGGATACAAAGTCATAAAACCAATAAAAAAACAAAACTACTGAAATGATTTCTAATCAAACTCCAAACTCTGACACCAGCCTTGCGGAAATGTGCTTGACTTGTTTTAAAGGTGCCATGTGTGTTTGTTACTAAGCTGATGTGACTTAGCGCTCCAGTATTGTAACATCTGATTCAGGTATGCTGCTAAAAAATAAAAGTGAGTATTTCGAGAAGCCGTGAGCAGCACAGCCTGCTGTTTTCACATCCACCCAGCAGGAAAATATGCCAGGAATGTCAGTCTAGAGAGCGTGGGATAAAGGGGGCTTATTTAAAAGTGTCAGAAATAAGGTCCGACATTCCTCACATTGATCATCTTTAAGATATTAACTTGTGGAACAACTCAGCTCATGCCAGGGATATAAATCATGGAGAACTAAACAGCTGAATGAACAAAGTGAGGATTTACGAAGTTATTCTTTGACCCATCACTGAGCCCAAAGACTTGGCGCTGCTTTAAACAAACTTTACAAGGCTAATCTTATAGATTTACACCAATCTCTCCATCATAAAGGTATTCTATGAAATTTTATGTTAACATGAATACAGAATAAACAATATATTCATTTTGTTATTAGACAGACCTTTGCTTTCTATCCAAATATGTAAGCGCATCTCGCTTTATAAATGTCAAAATTTATATGCTGTGAAAGTTACGTTGGATAGAAACATTAATCAGGTTTATAATTACAGTGCATTCCTTTAGTTTCATACCTCGCCGATGGCCACAATGTCACCTTTGTACTTTTGAAATAAAGGCAATGCAGGTTCCAGGTCCTGGCAAAAGACAAGTTGATCATTCTGGTGTTTCAGTGATCATTTCTGGTCGCTAAAATTACGCAACTACTGCGAGAAAACCAGCATTTACTTTTCATTACACTTCATAAACCACCACAGGGTTATAAAAAAAGTAAAGTTATTGTTCAGTTATTACCTACTATAAAAATATACGGCAAACTCCTGAACACTGATCAGTAAGTACACAAGATTTTGCAGTGGGTGCCCATTTCCGGTAAAATCCTTGCCTTTATTGTCACACTGCGCTGCTCCTGAGAGCCTGAGCGCTGAACAGGATGAACTCCCAGACATGGTGCCACCAGGCCTGGATAACTAAAAAAAAAAAAAAAAGAAGAAAAAAAAATAAGGACACACAGGAGAAAACTAGGAAGAAAAACTGAATATTTTACATTATATATATATATGGTTGCTCTCTAATAATTTATAAAATACAAAGAGACTGCAGGATGTGAAATAAAATGTATCCACATGTTTTATCTGTGGCCATTGAAAGATAAATTCTTAATCCACTGCATATTTAGGCATCTAATGGAAGCCCACATTTGGCCAGGCAAAGCCAAGAACATACGAAAGAGGGGACAGGTGTTGGGTTGAAAGGGTGCGGCCTATGACCCCCTGTGAACTCCCATAACCTCCTGTGACCTGAGACTCCAGGGTCACATGGCTGTTATGTTTCCCACATCTAAGATAGCGGTCACCTGTGGGTTTAGGGACACATTCCTCAAAATAGCTCTGATGAAAGCCCACGCACTTTCACACACAAGTTTCCTTAAATTTACACAATATTCACAAAACCATACACAAAAATATTTTTTTAATGTGAAAAATGTCTCACTCTTCTCACTGATTTAACAGAGAAAGAAAAGTATCATGCAAAACGACGTGAAATATTGGGTTTTAATGATCTCCGCTCCAAACACGGTTCCCTCAGCGATCCATTTAAAATTAGGACACCTAGTGAAGCAGGACAAAATGCCATCAATCAAGACAATCAAGATTATGCATTTATATATATAAACTAACCATATTCTATTTAAAGATTATTTCCAAACCAATTCTATGGGCACGCACACATTTGAGGAATGTGTATCAATAGTAGTTCACACAGACAGGTCAACTGGCAGGTCAAGGCTCTGTTCGCATTTCACTCAGCGCTGCGTACGTGCAAGTGTCCTTACACCTTGGACAGCTGGATCACTCTCGCAAACTCACTGACTTCCTCCGTCACTGAGATTAAAGCCCTCACTCCAGCCTAAAAAAAACACAAACACCATAGAAATTACTATTTCACTCAGTAAAATTGTTACTGGATCAGCAGATAATACTCATCCATGCTTTGATTTTAATACCGCAGCTTTGATTTTTTGCCTTGCAAAAAAGCACATAAAGATAGGGCCTTAGGAGGATGAAAACCTCCAACTACTTCAGGCACTGACAGGTCTACACTGCTGTATGCTAACAAATGAAATACAATTATGCTGATAGACGTCAGCATTACAGAGAATAAATAACTGACCGACCTCTCTGGTTCTCGTAATCACATGGTCTATGTCCTGAAAACAAAACAAAAACAAATGTGTAGGACGTCAAACTTGAAGGTCTCAAAAAATATGTGTCAAGCTGGTTTGTCACTCTTCCTCCCACACAATAGGTTAAGAGGAAAGAGCAAAGTGGCAACTGCTTCACTGGCATCCCACCATATTTGTCTATGATTGAGAACAACCGATCGATTTCAGAAGCCCCACCCACAGCCCCTCCCACAAACCATCCATGGACGCCAACCCAGGGGGGATCTCTGAGTTTAGGCCTTGAATTGTAATGAGTGGCATGGGGTGATATTTAACTCCCTCCGAAACAGGAGAAGGCCCAGAAGAACGTATTTTCTCTTTACGTGCTCACATCTGGCCTTCAGCTATGGCCCCCAAAAGGCGATCTGCCCAATCCTCCAGCACCGTCACCTCCATCTTCGACCAGAGCAAGATCCAGGAGATGAAGGAGGCCTTCATGGTCATCGACCAGGACCGAGATGACGTCATAAGCAAAGGGGACCTGATCGACACCTATGCTGCCATGGGCTGCCTGAACGTGCCGAGGGAAGTGCTGGATGCCATGATGAACGAGTCCAAGGGGCCTATCAACTTCACCACCTTCCTCACCATGTTCGGCAAGCGCCTGAAGGGCTTAGACCCCGAGGATGTCACCACCGCCGCCTTCAAGACCCTGGACCCGGAGGGCAAGGGCACCATCAAGAAGGATTACTTGGAAAACCTTCTCCAAACACAGTGCAACCGCTTCTCAGATGATGAGATGAAGAACATGTGGGCTGTCTTCCCGCCAGACTTGGGAGGAAACATCGACTACAGGAACATCAGCTACATCATCACCCATGGCAAGGAAAAGGGGGAGTGAGACAGATTGATAGCCAGCCTGCCAACTATGGACTTGAGCAAGCCTCCCCAGCTGTCCTGGATAAAAGTGTGTGATGCTGTTATACTAATGCCTTCAATGAAAAATTAACTGAAAATAAATAAACCCACTCTTTTCTATTTCTTAGATGTGTCATCAATGAGAGAACTGTAGTGTGTTCAACTATTCAAAACCACTCTGGTTCTAACAGTATAGTTTAATGAAGTGGTTTTAACAGCACAAAAATCTTTTGATTGTAACGCTTCAGAAAGATCATTCATGATTCAATAATAGTACTAGTCCAGGCAGGTTTATAACTCAACGTTTATGATCATGACATGTACAAAATTGCTAGCCTGAATGTCTTGAACTACTTGGAATCAAAGCAAGGCGACACAGAGAGCACAATAACTTGAATTAAATGAAAGTTCGCACAGGTATTAATGCCTGTACTGAGTGACTGTAAACACTGCCGTAACCGTGGGTCATTTACCTCGTTAAATTCGGTAGCTGAAATGTGACAGTGACAGTCTACATATCCGCCGTCCATTGCGCGCTGGGCATTCTGGGTAATGTGGTTTTTGTGGTGTGCTATGTGTTTTATGTTAGGTGTAGATTTTTAATTTTCATGGCACATTTATTTATTTGCACTATTTTAAAAAACCTAAGCACTTATTGCACTTTTAATGTAGTCACCTATAAATGACTACGTGTGTGGCGTGTTTGTATTAATCATTTATTTATTGTTATTTATTTACTTATTACATTTTAGTTTAGTGTAGTGTAGATTCGTTTTTTTGTTTGTGTGAGTGCATGTCGTGTTTCAACTTTGTGCATGTAATTCACTATTCACCTATTCCATGATTAAAATGATAATAGGGGGAGACGTCGTGTTGCGAAAAGGAAATCACCCAAACGGAAGGTAAGGTGTACGGTAACACCCTGGGAAAATGCCAGGGGACCGCTCCTCTTGAGTAGTGAATACTAACAGGTAAGTTTCCTTTTAATTATTTATTATCTTGGTTTTAAGCCTTGGGGTATTTTTTTTATTGTATTTTAAGTGTGTTAAAGGTTCTGCCATGCGTTTTTTTTTCTTCTCATAGTAGTTGGTCTTATTGCTCTTATTGTTTTATTTAATTTTATTTTTGGCATGGCAGTTTTTAGGATTTATTTATTGAATAAAGATTTTAATTACCGGAAATGATGAATGGAAATATTAGTTCCTGTCGACAGTGTGCGGAGCCAGACACCTAGGCTGGTGATCCATTCTGATCCGTAAAGAGAGAGAGAGAAAAAAAAGTGGTTTTTAACAGTAAAAAAAAGTCACACGGGGCCAACACCTTTATTAAAATGTAAAAGATTTTTTTGTAAAGTAAATGTTATTGTTCACAGAAACCATAGAGCTGTAATACGAACAAGTGGAAATTAATAAATCTAAATAGATGGAAATGGAAGTGTGTGTCTAAAAGAATCTCAAACCACATCTCCAGTGAAATCTGGGAAATCTTTTATTTCTGTGAAATAAACGCTTAGTTTGTGGATTCAACTTTCACAGCCGAAATTTCACTAGACTAGGTAGGTACTAGTCACTGTACTTAGTAACACCATGGGAAATTACTGTCCGCTCACTTCATATGCCCACTCTGGAAACCGTTTATGACCCATTATGTTAATTGTGTTGCTATTAAGCTATTATTGGAAATGAAATACTGCACAAAATTAACCTGATCGGCCCGGGGGTAACTATGGCAAACAGAAGCCTAAATCATGTTGCGGGTTATTAATATTTTTTCTTTTTTATATTGCAAATTGATATGTATACGACTTAAAAACATTTCATTCCGGTTATCAGAAGCGTCGGTAGTGCTTAAAAAGACTGATAAACAAAATAGTCTATGAACTGTATCATTTTTCCATTCTTAAATTTTTAACTTCAAGTTCTTAACTTAAAGAAATGCCCGTATAGAAGACCTTCCGGGTCATTATTTCTCGCATCGATTGGATCACGTTTGGATCACTTCCGCTTCCGAGTTTCCCTAACGTTTGAATATAATGGCGGTGAATGTAGAAGTAGAGAGGGCTGGTGTATCTAACAATGAGGAGATGGGAGAAGAACAAGATTACAGAGTCAAGATAAAGTCGAAGGCTTTTGTTCGCGAACAACTTCACAAGTGTAACGAATTGCTGAGAAATATTTTAGATGAACAGTCATCGATATGTGATGAGACTAAGCGGCGGTTATTGAAAGACGTTTTGGAGGTAATCGTGATAGAACTCTGAACTGAGAGACTCCTCCTTCTCCTTTCAGGAGTTTTGTTTTTATTTGGTGCGTAGTTAGTGTCGCGCTCAAATCAATGTATTAATTACCGCGTTCTTTCGGTAAACTGGTTTTCAAGAATCAAAGGGCAGTGAGTGACTGACTCACTGTGTTTTTCAGAGCTTCGAAAGAGGCGTCCAGGAGAACGTGGTTGTGAACGGGGAGTCGTGGGAAGAGGCCGCTGATGGGGAGGAGCAGGACGCTGGAGGTTTTGTCTCCGCTCCAGGTTGTGTCTACTACCTTATGTTCCTTGGTTTTATTCAGTGAGCAGTCTTTCTCATGTGACAATATTGTAGCGTAGGTGTGTAATGATGTTGCTTTAGGAAGTCATGTGTAATAATAATGGAAACGCAGAAGTGGTTCACTTATTTTTACACCTGCAAGTTGTACTGGTTAAACCAAGTAGGTAAGCAGAATTGGTGCAAATCAGTAATATATGCATTTATAAGTTTATTAACTTTTAGCTTTTATACAAAAGTAATGTTCTACAAATTGGTTATCAGTCTAATAATTATTTGAGTACTAGTATCTTGATAATTGAACATTATAACTCTTCCTAGAGGATCAAAGTGTTGATAAGTCAGACTATATACTGTCAGTGTTGATTTTTTTATTTATTTATTTTTTAACCTGTTGGTTCATGTATACCTATTAATCAACTAGATTATCTAGTGAGTTATAGGAAATGTATATCTTGATGAGACTTATCGGTCATTGCTTTTCCATCTGAAGATTGCAAGGCACTGGATGACATGCTGGATGAAAATATCCTGGAAACCACCCTGAAACGCAGCCGCTACCCAAAAAAGATACTTCCCTATGTTGTTCGGTCTTTGAAAGCACAACGTGAAACCATGGTGTGTTTTCTTTCAATTTCCAGTGTCTTCTGTTACATACTGTATACTGCCAAATTTTGGTGGGGCGGAGCAGTAAATATCCTGTTTGCAGGTCCTGTTTGTGGTTTAACTGCCCTCTATTACCACCAGATGTCTCCCTTGCACTTAGTAAAGAACTGAACAAATTGTTTTATCCTCTTTGTAAACTAAAGATGTTTGCATCAGGATTTTTTGAAGTGAGATACTATAATGCAGTGATCAGTTGGCTTGTATGAATGTAATTCTGTGCTTTAATTCTTGATCAGTAACTTTTTGTCCGGTGCAGAGCCTATTTTAAAGCCATAGGGCATGATGCAGGGTACAACCTGGACAGGACACCATTTGGTCACAGGGCATCATGCACTCGTTCACTCAAAAACATACAGTAATGATTATTTAGCATCCTCAGTTTGCCTGAAGCGTGTGTCTTTGGACTCTGGGAGAAAACTGGAGCACCCAGAAGCAGCCCATGCTAACACAAGGAGAATGTATAAACTCCACAGACACTGAACAGATTCAAACCCATGTATGAACCTACATTCCAGGGCCTGTGAGGCACCAGCTCTGCCCACTGTACTATCATGCTGCTCATGAAATTGTTTTGTGACAGGAATTTTTTTTTTTTTTGGTGCTCAGATATGTTTTGATGCAGTGATCAAAAATTGAGTGTCTTAATGTGCTTTAGTTTGTTCATTTTATTTGTGAATTCCAGTTTTGGCAATATTTTAACAGGCTTTATAAGTAATGTCTATCCCCCCCCTTCAATTTCTCTTTAGAGTTTGTATGAGCAGGCAATCAAGCCACAAAAGACGATGAAGGATCCAATTCAAGGTAAATATGGTTTTAATCGGATGTTGTCTTTCTCAGTCAGCACTGCTGTGGTCAACAGAAGCAGAAATACAGAGGCTATAATTCCTCATGGTTTTTTCCTTTTAATTTCTGCTTTTAATGTGGCTAAGTTATTTCAAAATCACTTTGTACCCTGCTTTTGCATTTTGAATTTGAGGGTGAAATCATGTTATAGGAAATTTGAAATCATACTGTGGTCTTCCAGAGTGTAATAAATTATAATGGTTGATTATGACCTGCTGCTCTACAAAATGACAAATGTAGCCCCCGATTAGTCGCCTAAGTATGCTGTGTGTAATGCAGAAGGACGTTACTCACAGAATGAGGCCATGAACCTTAGGAATCAGTCTAACTTTGACCTGACAGATGTGCATTTGCAGTAAGCTAGGTCATATAAACAATTTATTATGAAGGCCTCAAGGGTAAGTAGTTGTATGACTCAACATCAAAGTGGTGCTGTCCTTATTCAGTGTTTTAACTATACATCATAAAGTGATTTGAGAAATTCACAGGACTTCTGTTATCAACAACTTGAATCATCTACCCTTTAATAATATTAAATGGTATTTAGCTTACAGTGTTACATAATTAAACTAAGCTACTTGGTTATCCACCACCCATCCAGACTACAAAGCAAAGTAACACACACACTAAGGGTAGTTAGTCACCATTTTACTTAAAATGCATGTCTTTGGACTTTGGGAGGAAACCACAGTACCCAAGTTCAAATCCCACTCCTCCTGTAGCACCTTTAGCGAATGTATTTACTTGGAATTGATACATTAAAAATTAGCCAGGTATATAATTAGATTAAAAATTGTACATAACTTGATATACAAACCTGATATTGTAAGTCAGGAGGGTGCAATGTGTCAGTTATATGAGTATTAAAGTTCAAGGTGTAAATCTTTAAAAGTAATGTTATTTTGGCAGGTTCTAGGGAAAGTACGTGGTGAGAAGATTGCAGAGGTACAGCAGAGTGGCTCTCCGGGACTTGATCTTAATCAGACTTTTCTGATTGTGGTATTGATGTTTCCAGGGTCTTGCAGGTTTTTCCACGGGAGGGTACTGGAGAGTTTTTTTTTTTTTTTAAAATCTCCTGTTCAGATACCACAGCATGGTGGCACAGGTGTTTGTTTTTCCTTTGGATTCACTTCCTCTTTGGGGACCCCTTTTTAGGCGGGAGGGGTATGTGCACTGAGGAATCGAGGCACGCGTTTCCACGGAGAAGGCAAGCGGCCCTTTGCTGCGCTGGTGCTCCCGTGTTCTTTTGTTTCCCCATTTGAGGTCTCTCTGGTCGCAGCCCGTGGTTTATGAGAGTGTACATTCCCATTCGCTGGGTTTCACAATTGTGCAAAATTGTGTCACAACCTGTGAGTTTCCATGACTGAGAAAATGGGACACCCCACCCCCACACCTTTTGTTGTTGCTCTAACAAAATGCATTTGCTGTCTCTCAGGTGCCATTATGAGTGATCTCTCCGAGTCTGCACCCAGGATCATCAGACAGTCTGCGTCTGTTATGAAGGTGAAGCTGTTGCTGGTTCACTTACGGAACTCTGGCTATTTACATAGCACCTATGTGTGTTGTAAGGAATGAAATGGTTACTCTTTATCCAACAGCCCTCCCATAGATGTAATGCAAAATCTATGTAATTTTTCTTTAACATTTGTGGCAACGTGAACACCAACAACGGTACCTTTTCTTGAACTTTGCAAATGTGACTGCCTTTGCGTTGTTACCTTCAGTCGTGTTTTTCCATTTACATTTATTCTTATAATACGTATTGTTTTGAGACATTGAGTTTTTGACTCCTCATAAACACTGTAGGTCATGTTGAGTTCAGTGCAATGCATTTTTTGGCAGAATTGGCAAGCATACTGTTTATAGTATTACTAATATATCTGTACAGTGCTCTAACAATAGTGTGTGATACAGTTCGGTAACATAAAAGGTCACTGACCATACAGTATATGGTGCCAATAGTAGTTTGTAGGTACATGGACACATTATCTGATGGATGTGTTCAGTCTTCCCTCAGCAATCGGTGGTCATCAGGTAAGAGACCACTTGTATAATTAAACCTTTTCAGGGTCTGGTTTCACAGCTTCCATACTTCCTGGCTCCTGAAGCCCAATTCCTTTAAAGGTTACAACTTTTTTTTTTTTTTTTCCTGGTTTCTAATTGGCTCTTCCTGAAGTTCACTTGTCACTTAGCTTTATTCTCCTCATTATCTTAATTCTTGTTAAAAATTGACCGGTAATCTTTATGGATCAGCTGTAATCCCTGGTCCTGGTTCTGGCAGTTTTCTTTTTATAAACCATTAATAAGCTCAGTACAAGGAGGAAAAACTAATTCACTTCAGTATGAATATTCCTTCAGTCCACTGCAGGGTATATGGTCCCTGATATTAACGTGCCACTGACCAGCAGCGGAGGTTCCAACGCCCTTTTTCCCTCGCTGTCTTCAGGCCCTGCAGAGCCTGCAGCAGAAGGCCGAAGGCCTGCGCCAGGTCATGGCCTTGAAACCCTCTGCGGAGTCCCTGGAGGTGCACAGGGACGTTTTCGGCAGGCCATCCGACACGGAGGGCAGGCCCGCCCTGAAGAGGCCAGCAAAGGAGACGGAGCTGAGCGGCGCCTATGTTCTGAAACCAAAGAGATCATCCACTCAGGAGGAGAATGAGGATCCTCAAAAAAACTCTTAATGCTGGACCTCTATACAATGAAACAGATCAGTCATTGCTTGTCACTCATCAGCATCAGTACCAGTTAGGGCAGCTGAGTAATGTCTAGGTTTGCAGATGTTGGCAAGTTTGCCAGATTTGTTTTGCTAACTGTATCTTTGTATATTTTTGTAAAAGAGAAGTTGTGTTGTCTGCTCCAGTGTAGCGGTAGTATACAGTAGTAATTCTGACTAGTGTTTTATTTACCATCTCTGTTGTATTCCAGAATTTATGTAATAAATAAAACTGCTAAATTTCAGTATTAGTGCTTTTAAAACTTTTTGCACATTTAATCTGTTTAGGAGAATGTAAATAAAGTACAATTTTCAGAGTCATGTTCTGGACCAAGAATTGAGGGGGAAAAGTTGTTTTTCCGAATGAATGAATGAATGAATGGTGATGCTTTTCCAACTCTTCCAGGGGAACTTAAGTCTCAAAGTGCAGTTTTGCTCAATGTTTGTTAAAAGATCAGAAGCGTTGCATTTTGTTTTCCGACAGCACACGCTCACGCTGTCCTCAAGTTGTAAACTTGTGGCTTCCTTTTTTTTGTTTATTTATCCTTTGCAAGTGAAAGAGAAACTTGAGGTTTTTTATGACCATGGAGAGCTGGGAGGACTTTATTAAAGTTGTGCCAGAAACTGTAACCTTATGGAACTTTCGTTAGTTTACTCTAACATATCCAAACGCCACTGATGGGCAGCTCTAGTAAGTGCTGTAAGGGTTTATTAGGAAGAGTTCACAATTGCGATCAACTTGGAAAATGGCGGGAAACGGGGTTTCAGGCCCCATGTGTGTTTTGGAGCGCGTGGAGGGGGGGTCAAACCCCAGCATGACCCACAGGAACCTCAGGCGCCCGGTGGCCTGTCTCCTCCATACAGCATGTGACTTAAAGGAACCCCGAGGGCCCTTTCAAGAAAGCGGTAACGGGGCAGTGAAAACTGAAACCGCCCGTGGGGGAGGAGGGGGGAACTGACGGTTCTCAGCGTCGCCAGTGCGCGGCGCCGACACGCGTGTCGCACAGGTCGACTTTAACGCTTTAACGCGCCTCCGCTCGCCATGGCCAGCGCACATCGCGGCGTGCGCGCGCCACAGCCCGAGCTCTGCAGGTGCAGATCAGCTGTTCCAGCCTGTCCCGGTCGCGTGAGCGATGTCGGCCGGCGCGCGACCCACCGACTGCCTGCGCGGGAACGCCGGCGGCTTGCACGCGCTGCAGGGGTGCGAGGTAATCGCCGCGGGATTATTAATTCCTGTCATGTACTGACGAGTCAATAAAGATGTAACTGTTGCTCAGAATTTGGAATGACTTTGGTTTCTGAGTCATGAAAGTGCTGTACAAACAAACGAAGTACAATAAGCAAAATTACTCGTTTATACAACATTCGCTTCGGTTCAGAGAAATGATGCTGAATCCGACAGTCACGAGCGCAAAGTTATTTAACAAATGTTTTTTTTTTTTTTCGGTTTGTAATTACAGATAAAATAAATGATTTTAATATGCAAACGCATTTCTGCTCTTAGGTTAGGGCTGGAACGAACCCGACTCATATTAATGCAGAAAATGTATTAATTTTTACAGTGACAGTTATTAAAAATCCTTTTGGGAATTCTCTGGTGTATTACCTGTTCACTGTTAGTATTTATTTTTAATTGAGTTGCCTGAGCTTATTGTTTGCAGCTCTGTGACTGAAACATCCACTTCTATTACAAATAATACGTAAAGTCCATGAGATATGAGTCTGGGTTTCACCTGCAGTGAATACTATTACTGCTAATAATAATAATAATAATAATAATAATAACAGCAGCACATTAATTCAGATGAAAGACTTCAGTGAACAGAGTGGCAGCGCAGTGATCGACCAAACTGCCGAGTAACAATATGGAATATATTCATGTTTTTGGGCTATTTTTGCACTTTGCATCATACATATCTATAATGTATTTCATAGATCATATATATCATTGATGCATGTCATACATCATACATATATAGTGATCCTGTTCACACCACTGTGTATTTCAGAGCTCTGAGGATGATGAGAGGAAGCAGAAGAGGAGGGAGAAGAACAGAGTCGCCGCGCAGAGGAGTCGCAAAAAGCAGACGCAGCGGGCGGACCAGCTGCACGAGGTACAGCTGCAGAAAGATTCGGTGATCGTCCGAGAAACTGCACTTTCCTCGTAGGTCTTATGCTGCAGGAGAAGGTCCTGTGATGTCAGAGGTCAGAGGAGGGGACCGTCGTGCATCAGGGCTGTAGAAGTGGAGAGATGGGTGAGACTCAGGCTCCTTCATCATCCTTCCCCCTGCAGGAGTACGAGTGCTTGGAGCAGGAGAACCTGCTGCTGAGGAAGGAGGTGCAGATGCTCACCGAGGAGCAGAGGCATCTCATGGAGGTTCTCAAAGCCCACGAGCCTCTCTGTCCCATCGTGCACTGCTCCGCCAACCTGACATCGCACCCGAGGGCACAGGTCCTCGCTGGGGGTCTGCTCAGGTAGGGCGACAGAGCCCCGGCCTCTGAAGATCCCTCACGCACCCTGTGAGATGGGTCAGCCCCTGGGGCACAACCGCTCCAGCATTTTATTACTGTCATTAAATTATTATTAAATTGTTATTATTATTTCTACTGTTATTATGACTAAAACCAGATGCCTTCATCTCCAGAAGAACTGGAGTTGTTCTTGGCTCTTTCGCACTGGGATTCACATGGTTTTAATGACTCCCAGAATGAGTGTGGGGGTACAGGATCTTTCGGGAGAATCAGATTTTGTTTGTACAATTTTAAAGAATGCATTCTCTTATTTCTTCTAAATAACTTTTAAGTTATTGCTTTTTTCCATAGTTCTTCATTCAATTTGCACTTCCTTTCATGAGCTAAAAACTTTTTTGTGTGTGTGTGTGTGTGTGTGTATATATATTACAGTGGTTCTGACTCACAAGGAAGACTTGGAAAAAAAAAAGTCTCAAAGTCATAAAAAGGAGAAAATAGAAGTGTAAATTAAGAAATTGCTACTAGTGACAGTGTGTTCCTTCCCCTTTACTGTTAGCAGTAAAATTCTGTATTGACGTTACATGGATATACAGTACAGCTGAATAGGGGCCACAACACTTTATATTCTTGTTTAGTGAAATCATCTTAATTATTCATTAGTTAATTAAGTTTCATCATCATATGAGTAAATAAGAAAATAACTTCTTCTGCCCATGAACTCTTGTACAGTGCTGTTTTGTCATTATCTCGGGCAGCCCTTTTAGCAGTAGTTTTGCCAAAAAGTTTTTTTTGCTGTCATTGTTGTGTTGTTCTTTTGGAATTCCATTTGTTTTCAACAACTTTTCCTGGCCATTTGGAATTCAGGGTCCACCGCTATTTGCATTATTATGTTCCACCCGTGTAACGTGTTAATATTCTCCGTGATGCACATTCCCGCAGTGTCCAACACTATGTGCAGTTGTCAGTTTCCAGCAATATGTTTTTTAATGTGTAAAATAAAACAGAAATACCAGACTTGAAGCCCCTGGGTTTGGTATGGTCTCCTCATTGCTACGCTTGAGAAGTTTGAAGTGGCATCCTCATATGTGGTAACACTCACTCTCTGAAAGTGAAAGTGCAGTGGGACTCAGGAGGACCCCACTTCCCACTTCCCACCAGTGGTCCTTTGCACCAGTCTCCTCATTTATGCTGAGCGATCTGTAGGGGGGTAGGAGGTGGGGGTGCAGTTGCCAGCATGTTCCGTTCCCTCATCCTGCAGCATCCTTCACCCCACGGTCATTCAGTGGCGGTCCAGCAGGACCCAGTGCTGCACCTCTGAGAACCCAGAAGGTCCAACGACCTGCTTCAATCAAAACGCAAAGTCTGGTCGTTTGCTTTTGTGCTCAGACCTGCAGCACTTTAGCTGAGTACCCATGATCCTTAGAGGGTGAGGTAATGCAGTGCTCACAGGGGATCTGTAATTGTAGCACCTGCTCTTCAAAAAGAAACCGAACCAGCTTCTCCTTGTGCCCAGCCTGCTTCCTCTGAGAGGTGTTGGACCTCACACTTCTCACGCAACGCTGGCTATGTTCTCCATTCGTCTACCTGTTCGACCTCATGGACATTTTCACTTAGTACAGTGCTCATGGGTGGACCATGTCCTCTCTTTGGATTTACATGTATAGTTAGTAATTTTGGAGACTCTTTTCAACTCTATTCAACTCGCTAAACAAAGTTGTGTCAACAACAGATGAAGCGCTTTAGACACAGACATGGGATTATCAGAAACAAAGCTTGTCTGATACCACCATGTCACTCAAGTAGCTGCCTGTAGAAGTGACATTCAGAGAGAAAATGCATAGATAATCCCAGCAGACAGTGTTGGACTCATTTATGTAGCGTTCAAGAGATCAGGAGGGAAGTGGCTCTGAAAGATATGGGTGTAAAACCTTTCTTGCAGTAAGGGATTCAGCTGCTCTGAGGGAAAGACGGAGTTTGTTCCGCCACATCAAGGACAAGTTTCAGAAGTGGCAAGCTTTGAGCTTTGGACCCTTTGTTAGTGGGACCATCAAGCAGCCAGCGGAATTCTGTTGAGAGGTGGATGAGGTTCTGCAGGATATGACTCAACATGCTTACATTTACATTTATTCATTTAGCAGACGCTTTTGTCCAAAGCGACATACATCTCAGCAAAAGTACAATTTATGCATTACATTAAGAGAAAGAGACATAGCTGCAGACATGTGACTCAAGTAAATGTAGTTTGTTACCTACCACTTACTGCACCGATGTTCATCGTTCAAGTAGGTGCATAAAACACAGGATAGACAAACCCTGATACCCTTCTACCAATTTTTTTTTTTTTTTAAATATTATAAGATACACAAACAATCACATACAATGCTGGAGTAGCGGCTGAATAAAGGGTTATCTGGGGACAAGATTAATGCTACTTAATGCTGCTAGTGAATTCCTCTACGCTTCCTGCTGATTTACCAAGAGCGAAGAGGCCAAGAGTCAATGCACATGTACAGTAGAGAGCGCATGCGTGTTTCTCAGCCAGAGCCATGTGCTCGTATTGATGTTGTGCGCGCAAGAGCCGGTTTAGGACAGGGTCACAGCGACTGCAGCGGCGGTGCACTTTGGTGTACTCAACTTCTGCAAAGAAGCTGCAATTTAGACATTTTAGGAGCAGAGCAGAGGCACTTCTCATTTTCTCTTCCAGTTTTCTTTTCTCACTTTGACTTCAGCAGACATCAAACAGCACTGACAAGAGTTCAGATGCCCCGAAGGTACAGGGGCCCTGAAATCAGCAAGGGTCTGAGCTCAACAGCTTGAGCTCACATTCACATTTACGTCCAGATTTACCCTTACATTCACAGTTGTTGACTGAGCGCATGCTTTATTTAGTTTTTAGAGACTTACAATTCATAGATACAGCTCATGAGGGCACTGGGTGGCATAGCGGTTAATGTTGCCTCCCTGCATTGAAAGAACCAAGGTTTGAGATCCACCTACTGCTGTAGCACCTTTGATCAAGGTACTGACCCTGAAATGCTCCAATAAAAATACCTCAGCTGTATAAAGGGGGTAAATCAGTATAAGTCACTCTGGAGAACAGCACCAGCTGTATGAATAAATTGATGAGACAGATAGAGTGAGTGCATCAAAATCATGTCATAAGCACGCATCAGCGAGCACAACCTCATAAAATAAAATAAAAAAACACCCTTTAACTGTTTTGATAAGCATGTGTACTGTACGTGTAAAATTATCCTCAGAACTGAAATGAAATGATTTACTCTCTTAAAGGGATTACACATAATATCTGTTGTCTGGTATCTGTTAATATTTCAATTCTCCACACCCTCCTGCAAAACTGTCATGATTGCCTTGTAATTTTAATTCTCATCACCTTTCGGAATCACAACGTACTGGGGAGCCCTTTGTGGAGGTTATTCGGCCGAATGAAACCAGACTGAATAATAAAAGGGCTGATAAATAATGGAATGCTGCAGTGATGAGTGTTCACTTCAAATTTGGGTTCTTCCAATTCCCACTGAGCAGGTCATTCAGTATTTACATTTATTTATTTATTTATTTAGCAGATGCTTTTTTTTTCCAAAGCAGAAGGGATGTGATGGTGCAGCAGGTTTGGCCTGTGCCTCCTCTCTCATAGGTCTGGGGTTCAAGTCCTGCTTGGGGTGCCTTGTGGCAGACTGGCATCCCATCCTAGGTGTGTCCTCTCTCTCCAGCCTTACACCCTGTATTACCAGGTTAGGCTCTGGGTGGAACAAATGGTTTCAGTCAGTGTGTGTTTTCTCCAAAGCAACTTCCAATGAACTCTGTGTAGTGTTATCAGCCCACACACCTTATTCACTGCGGTGACTTACACTGCTAGATACACTACTTACACTGGGTCACTCATCCATACATCAGTGGAACACACTCTGCATCACTCACACACTATGGGAGAACCTGAACAGCATGTCATTGGACTGTGGGAGGAAACCAGAGCACCCAGAGGAAACCCACACTGACACAGGGTGAACATGCAAACTCCACACAGAGTGACCAGGGGATTAAACCAATGTCCTCTCACACCACCCAGGATACTTGCTGTGCCACCCTGCTGCCACTATTTAATGGGACAAAACTCACATGTATCATTTCTCCACAGTTTCCATAGCTGTGCACGTTTGTTACCCGAATGATATTCCAGGTTTTTCTCTCCTTGCTGGTGGAATCGATCTTTTCAGTCAGTCCTGGCCTCTTTGGAATTTCAGCAACGAGGCTCAAAGCTTAAAAAACGGTTTATTGCAAACGTGACAAATCTCCCCCGATGTTCCCCGTGTCAGTCGGCCGCACCGTTGCTCCTTATATACCCACACACTCTGTCATCTGCTTGAAGCCATTAAACAGAAGATCCAAGTTCTCCGAAACAGAGGTGCTTGTTTTCCGGAAATTTCCACCGCAGACTAAGGGAAGGAAAACAAGTAAAATACAATGGAGTAAAAAAATAAAAGGCATAAATGAATATCATATAATGAATAATATAATAAAGATTATGTACAGCATGATTAAAAGATGATCGTAATGATATAATAAAGAGCAAATAATAATGTAAGTATCCAAAGGCCTCTACGGCGGAGCTCGGATGCCACTGGGAAAGAGGCGCTGTGTCCTGCTGCCCCCTAATGGTTGTATTGGGAACTACCTGGTCTTCACTATTTAAACCACAGGTAACAGTGCAGTGCAGTGCAGTGCAGTGCAGTGCAGTGCAGCGCAGCGAAGTGAAGTGCGGTACAGTGCAGTGAAGTGCAGTGTGGCACAGTGCAGAGCAGTGCAGCCCAGTGCAGCAGAGTGGAGTACAGTGCAGTACAGCACAGTGAAGCGCAGTGAAGTGCAGTACAGTTCAGTGCAGTGCAGCACAGTACAGCGCAGCGCAGTGAAATGCAGTACAGTGCAGTGCAGCACAGTATAGTGCAGTGCAGCAGAGTGGAGTACAGTTCAGTACAGCATGGTACAGTGCAGTAAAGTGTAGTGCAGCACAGTATAGTGCAGTGCAGCAGAGTGGAGTACAGTTCAGTACAGCACATTAGTTCACAGGGAAGTCCTTATTTTAGGTCTAGTGATCTTACTTTACTGTTGTAATAAAATACATATTGCTCATGTGCTGTTCATTTTTATTGATAATGCAAAACAATCATCAATTGTTAAAAGTATTATACCGCCCCATATTTCTGCTCTGTTGTATCATAAGGTAACGCTAATCGTGTGTCTTCGCATGGAAACTAGCAATGTGCGGACGGGTGGAATCTCAACTGCCACCCAGTTGGTGTGTCGGAGATGATGGGCGATGGAGGAATTTCCTGCTGGTCCAGGAAGGGAGCTCAGATATGAATACTGCTATGATACTCTGAACTCAGGAATGTGTCACATTGCTCAGCCTGCAGGAACCTCGTGTCTTTCCTTGTAATACAGGTGGCTTTTGCCTGGAATCGACAATATTCAGCAATTGTGCGCAGTGTGAATGAACTGGTTCAACCAGCAAATGCATAATTATTAAATTGCTTTCCTTCTGGTTATTTGTCCAACTATCTGACACTTTTCTCCAGTGTGACTTATGAAGTTAGCGTTGTACAATGCACTATTTATCCATCATTATTATACCTGGTAGATTGTTTTTTTATCAGTTCAGAGTATATACCTTACTCAGAGGTCCTACAGCACGAGATGGGATTGAAACCTGGGTTTTTTGATTGGAAGATGGCAGTTGTAACCACTACGCCACCTGCTGGCCCAGACAAAATATACTGTGTGCACTTTGAGATCAGCTCATGTAAACAGCTTCTCTTCTTCTCAGTCAAGGCCCTTATACCTTTTAAATAGGGCTGTTTTCTTCTTCCTATTAATAAAAACCTGCTGCTCCCATTACTATCAGCCTTTCTGCTACAATTTAATAGGGAAATTAGGGGACTTCTGTGGCACTAAAACAAAAGGAAAACCTGTTTTTCTCCGTGTCATTATTAGGGTGGTGTGTTATTATAACTCTGTTGTTCAGATTGTCTAATAAATTATTTGTGTAATTACAGCACATTAGAATGAAGTGCTGTCGAACATCACAAACGTAGCAGTGAGCTGTAGGCAACCTTAGCTGAAGCTGCTTTATTTCTGAAGTGTAAAACACTGTATTTCTGGGCAGTTAAACACTGCATTTCTTGAAACACTGGTGCTTTTCACTGGAAGCGGAGAGGGACACCAGATCTACTAAGAATTTCTGTGGAACAGTCATCACTTCCTGTTGCTTCACGGCGGACGACGAAGGGCTGCAGCATTTGCCGTAAGGCGTGCAGGGCTGCGATCAGGAAAACATCCGGTGCGCTGGGATTGGATGCTCGCCGGATGGAAACGGGAGTCCGCGTGTAACTTTGCATGTCGTTACCCTTCTGGTGAACTGTGTTTCTCAGTAGCTCTCGAAAAAAAGCTTTCCTGTATTTCTCAAAATGCGAAATGTCTGGGCTGCGCCCACCCACCCACCTTCCTCCAAGCCCCGACATGCTGCCTGTTGGCAGCTTTTCCGACAAAAGACTTTTTAGCTTCAGAGCAAACCTGTGACCTCTGGGTCCAAAGGCATCAGCTGTAACCACCATACCACCAGCTGTCATTTTATTTACCTCTTATACAGCTGGGTCATTTCTTGGTAAGTACCTTGATTAGTGGTCCTACAGCAGGATCTGTAGTCCCGTGGGTCCAAAGGCAACTAGCCCCTGGTAAGTTGAAAAGGCCCTTATATGAACCGTAATGGTGTATAAACATGTCAACATGTATGAATGTATGAAAAGGCTTTCTTATATTTTCTCACTAATTTCATGTCATTCTTCATGAAAATGTTACTAATTCAGAATGATTATAATATAATTCAGCGTATGTATGCATATGTATATTTTCATGCTGAACTATTATTTTCACTTTCATTTCTGGATCTGTTGCCTTTCACTTTTTCTTTTCAGCACCGTCAGAAAACTCCGTTGTCAGTCACTTTAAATGAATGTGAACTTGGAGGGAGTTTTGTGAGCTGAACACAGTCACTTCGAGACACCCAAACACCAACTGAGACTGAAACAGTGAGAAATATGGCGGCACAGTCAGCTGATGTTAGCGTGCAGCAGATGGAGCGGTCAGCATTACATGTTGAGCGAATGTCAGGACCGAAAAATAATATAGTGAGGTTAATGGAACAAGGTTGTAAGTCCGGGGTGTTCATAAATCACATATGTTGTAACTCGAGGACAGTCTACGTATGGAACTGGGGAGCATATGAGATGTACAAACAATGCTGCTTGATCCCATGGTATACCTTAGTTTTACCTTAATGTGTGTGTAATGACCAGTTCCATGTGTTGCTTTGGAGGAACTATGTGTTTAGCAGAAACACGGAGGTAATGCAGATGTAGAAATAAGCGAACCTCAAGTTGCATTGGTTACACCAAGTAGGTAAGTAGAATCAGGCATATGAATCATAATCATTTATTCATTTTACAAGTTTAACTTTAGATTCCATGAGTTTATTTTAACAACTTATACATTTATTCACTTAGCAGACACTTTTTCCTCCAAAGCAACTTACAACAGATACTATGTAGTGTTACTAGCCCACACACCTTATTCACCAAGGTGACTTACACTGCTAGATACACTGGGTCACTCATCCATACATTAGTGAAACAAACTCTCTCTCTGTTACTCACACAATATGGGGTAACCTGAACAGCAGATCTTTGGGGTGTGGGAGGAAACCAGAGCGCACACAGGGAGAACACACAAACTCCACACAGACCGAGCAGGGATCAAACCCACGTTCTCTCACATCACCCAGGCGCTGTGAGACAGCAGCGCTACTCACTGTGCCACCGTGCCACCCATACAAGGGTAATGACCATCACTGTAGGGTTTACGTACTTTCCAGCAGAATTGGACACAATCATATCAATGCAGCATTGAGCCAACACTCCGCTTCAAGGCCTTTTACAGTTTGACCCGTTTCAACAATAATTTACGCAGCGCAGTCGCTCAGCTTATGGGAAAATGTGAGGTGAAGTACCTCGCTGGGGGTGGGTGACCTGACCAGTCTGCCATCTGCTCGCATCATCACAAGGAGTCTCAGCTGACGGAGACCGAAGACTGTCGGTTCGCAGCAGTCATGTGAGACGTCCCCCCCCGGCAAACACACCTCGCTGTCTGTGCGTACTGGAGCGCGCGCGCACGCACGGCACACACTCCGGCACCCAAGGAGGCCGAGGAGTCCCGGTACTTTCTCACCTCCTCGCCGCCTGCCAATTTTGTAATGAATCCAAGCCGAAACACCAGAGGTACCATGCAACAACCCCCGTCCGTCCCTGTTATCACACTTTACTGCGGTGTTTTGCAAACAAAGGTCAGCGAAGGCACGGAGGAGCCGCCCGGGAGAAGCTTCCCCAAAGGTGGCGACCAACTCTTATCAGCATCGCTGGCAGTGCAAGGTTCACTGGGCGGCTAGAAAGTGCTCATCTATTCCCAAGAACCACCTCTCCCCTCGAATGCACCCAGACCTGCGAAACATAAACAGCACAGAACAATTTTCTATGGAAGTGCGACAATGAATAGAAAACCCCATCCACAAGTATCCATGTCACTGGTTAAGTTTCAGTACAATGGAAATCTAAAAAAGTGTGGCAGAAGCCAAAATTAACAATGGGTAACCGTCCGCTGAATTCCCCTGGCAGATAGAGAAGGTTCCAGAGAAGGACAGATATCGGTCGGTGAGCCCAGGGGGTCTGTGCATGGATTGAAACTGTCTGAGTGAGAATCAGAAATTCATAATGCAGAGGTGTGTGACTCACCGAAAGCACTGCACACCACAGAAGCTCTTGCCATTTGGACCTGTGGCTCAGCGACAATTTCAGGAATGCAGTAAACCTTTTTTTTCTTTAATGAGAACATGTTGCCGAATCAACGCGGAAATTGTGATGACACAGTTTCTAAAGCGAGTCTATTTGTGGAATACGACAAAATACGTGACATTGGCATTTATTCCTGTATGGGTCTTTGATTGTAGTCACTAAAGGATCTTATGTTAACGTTGTGCGTGTTTTGTTTGTCTTTCATTCTTATTCTCCTGAACTGGAGACTCTGAATTACTCTTTGTGTGTTTACAGTGACTAATGGTGTGTGTGTCATTGGCCTGGTGTGCATCATTGCACTGATGTGTGAAATTGCCCTGGCCTCCAACCAGCACCACACCCTGTGTTTCCAGGATAGGCTCCAGACCTCCATGACCCTGCACTGGACAAGTGGTTATTAATGATGGATGAACAGATCAATCACTATATCTCTTAAACATCACACTGTTATATTGTATTTTTAAACATGTAAATCCAGTGAGGTTTAATACCAAAGGGCTCAACACCCTTTTTCCTGGAGAATCACACATACACACGCACATTGTCCAAAGCCGCTTATCCCAAGCAGGGTCGCGACGAACAGGAGCCTAACCCGGCAACACGGGGCGTAAAGCTGGAGGGGGAGGGGACACACCCAGGACGGGACACCAGTCCATCACAAGGCACCCCAAGCAGGACTCGAACCCCAGACCCACCGGAGAGCAGGACCCAGCCAAACCCGCTGCACCACTGTGCCCCTGCATTGCCCCAACCCCCTGAGCTGAACTCCACTTTAGTTATTTGTTCAGTTAAATAATTATCAGGTGTCGCCAGGTACTGCAGTATCACTGACAATGTGGAACTGGGGAAACAATACAAATGCCTGTCCCTGAAATAAAACCTCTAAAGCACTGCACTGTCAGTACATTTTTCTGTTGACCCCAGACCTGGTAATTAGTGTCAGAAGAAGGACGTCGCATGTTTACTTGATGCTTTTTTCTAAAAAGAGCTCACAATTATTTACCCATCTGGGTAATTTCATTGGAACAATTTAGGGTAAGCACCTTGCTTAAGGGTAGTACAGCCAGAGGGGGGGATTGAACCTCTGATCTTTAGGTCTAAAGACAGCAATTCTAAGCACTACACTACCAGCTACTTTGGTCCAGGGTGTCTCACTTGCTGCTTGGTCCTTTCACCAAATTCCCAGGTTTTTAATTATACTGACCGGCATCCCATTCAGGTTAACATGAAGACTGACACCGGAGTACTGAGAGCTCGATGTGCCACCTTTGCTCCAAGGGGACTTTGTACATGAAGCCACTTAGAGTTATTTACCTATTATATAGCAGGGTAATTGTTACTCTACCTATTCAGAGTAGGTACCTTGATCAAAGGTACTAGAGCAAGAAAAGGGATTTGAACCCAGATCTGACAGAATGCAGTACAGAGGCTCAAAGCCCTACACTCCCTGTGGCCCCCGGGTTCTTTGAGTGTGTCCTTCAGGCATGTGGTTTGGTTGTGTCCTTTGGCCATGTTTCTTTAGGGTTTACATACTTTGGGATGCTCTCTACCTCTGGTTTCGGGTGTACTTTTTCAGTCGTGATCCCTGTGCGTGTGTGTTCTACCCCTGTCATGGAAATATTTCTGAACGAGAATCTCGCACTAAGCATGGAATGAAGTGCTCATGTCTGTCACGAGCGTCTGACTGATCTGACACCTGACGCCCATCTAATGCAAATGCGGCACAAAAGCGCTTCCGTCAGCGGCACGCCCGCTCGTGGAACGCCCACACGCATGATCGCATGTCCTTCGCATGGCCTGCCGTTAACCATTATGGTGCAATCGGCTGCAACTCTCGACGGGTTGCATCACAAACATGTTTCCTGTTTTTCTCAGGCCAGCTTTGTCTCCCACCATTAAAGGAAGCTTGAGGAACGTCCCGGAGTAAACCCAGTGGTCTCCATCGTCTCCACTCATTTCGATGTTTCATTACAAACGTGTTGCAGTTTGCTCATAAGTCCACTGCTGGAGTTATTGTATCACAGACATTTTTCATATTTTTTCATGTTACTATTCATTGATTTAGCTGATGCTTTTCTCCAAAGTGACTTACAATGTTAGGTTTGTACACTGATTGATTTCTTCCTATATTCGGATGGTTAACTTTACTACATTAATTCGGGGTATGTACCTTGATCGAAGATGCAACAGCAGGAGATGAGAACAAGACCCAGGTCCTAGATATTTATTCATTCAGTGCCAAAGCAACTTACAATTATTTACCCATTTACACAGCTGGGTAATTTTGTACTGTAGTAATTAAGGGGAAGTACCTTATTCAACAGTACTACAGCTGGAGGTGGGATTTGAATCTGTGACTTTTGGGTCCAAAGGCAACAGCTCTAATCATTATGCCACTGGCTGCCCATCTGGAAAGTGGTGACTCTAATCGCTACGCCACCTACTGACCTGTGTGTCATTGAAAGGATTCTTACACCTTTACTGGATGCCTCAAACAAGGAGATGCTGCGCTCAAGAATTTGTGTTTTTTTTTTTTTTTTTTAACTGGAAGATGGAAAAAGAAAAGGAGGCCATGTTGTCAGCCTTCCTCTCCTACTTAATGATTAACAAGCAGACCTGTCATCATAGGGGATTTTATCGCATGAAAGATGTACACAAATATTATCTCATCGCGCACAGGTGGAAGTGGAAGGAGGCCAACTGCTCGAAACACCGAGAGCCTTTTACGGCTATGAGTCACGGTGACTTGGCATTAAACGCCAAGCAGTTCCTTAAACATGTCCAGACATGTCTAGAAATCAGAGGTTTTTGATACAGATCAGCTTCAGGGAGGTGACAGTGATTACGTGTGTCTGGGGTCACATCCGGTATCAGTGTCCCAAAACAAAGGGCTGATTTACAGTGCTGCTCTATCCCGGTACTATGAAAGAAAGAAAACTCCCTGAAATAGTTCAGAAGTGGAATGCAGACTGCAGACCGGCCTGAAGCATCACTGGAAGACACAAAAGCACAACTTTTATTATGCAGTAAATACCTTGGCTTCACAAAATACAAACAGAATTGTGGTGAGTAGCGTTTGCGACTCAGCTTGATCGTAAATCCAAAGTCACTTTCATCACTAAATCACCATCGAAAGGTTAATAATATAAACTTTCTTCAATTTATTCTCTGCCTAGGTTCTGTAAAAATCTTGGACACAGCTACAATAAATACAAAAATGCCCTCTGAGAGTTTTTGATTTATAATAACTCCAGAAAATACTAAAACAAACTCATTTAAAATTACTGAAAATAAAATCTTCTCAACGGTCAAAACCAGTTCCTGAATAATTCATCCTATAAACTTTACATTCATTCATTTAGTTGACACTTTTCCACAAAGAAGCTTACAATGATTTACCCATTTCTACAGCTGGGTAATTTTACTGGAGAAATTTAGGGTAAGTACCTTGCTCAAGGGCATTAGAGCTGGGGGGGGATTCAAACCTGCAACCTTTTGGTCCAAAAGCAGCAGCTATAACAACTGTGTGACCAGCTGTAAAGCATATAAAGAATGTGAACCATGCATCTTCTTGCTTCTTTCAACTTTCTTTATCTACAAAGCCAGTAAAGGTCACTATGCAGTGATGTAGTAATCCCTTCATTTATTTAAGAGTTATGATCCATAAAGCAAGTAGGTGCAGCTGGTAGCATAGGAACGTACCGGAAAAACGTTATCCAGTAAAACTAAAAAAGTAAAACAGTTGCGTAATAGGGGTAAATAATTGTAGATTAACAATATAAATCACTTTGAAAAAAGCGTAGCTGTGAATAAATGTATCTAAAAATCCTGTGTATAGTAAATAAATACATAGTAAAACTTTCTATCTTGACCTTTATAACATCGAGATACATTAAAAGCAATGTTAATTCAAATTACTAAAAATAACGTACATCTTCTGAACAAATCCTACTATAACTGTGATTGTTGACAGATTCATCCCACAAACATGCAGTTTTTCCCATATTATTGATCACCAATACTGTACACAGCAACACGAGGCACCAGCTATAAACACTGTGGAGGTAAGTTGAATCAAGGTGGTCCCATACTAATATTCTGTTTTGTTGCTCTTCATTGTCATGTATCTGCTAAATACAGATTACCTTTTCTCTCCAATAAAATTTAGGAAATTGGTTTAAAAAAACCCAATGCGACTTAGGGTCGCAGAGAGGAAAACTTTGACTGTTGTGTGTGCTTATGCACCAAACAGCAGTTCAGAGTATTCGGCCTTCTTGGAGAAGGTGGGAGGGGTTCTGGACAGGGCCCCACCTACAGACTCCATTGTCCTGCTGGGGGACTTCAACGCTCACGTTGGTAATGACTGGGAAATCTGGCAGGGGGTGATTGGGAAGAACAGCCTGCCCGATCTGAACCCGAATGGTGAAATTTTATTGGACTTCTGTGCTAGTCATGGTTTGTCCATAACAAACACCATGTTCGAACACAAGGATGCTCATAAGTGTACTTGGTACCAGAGCTCCTTGGGCCAAAGGTCAATGATCGACTTTGTAGTCATTTCTTCTGACTTGAGGCCACATGTTTTGGACACTCGGGTGAAGAGAGGTGCTGAGCTGTCAACTGATCACCATCCGGTGGTGAGTTGGATCAGATGGCAAGGAAAACTGATGGACAGACCTGGTAGGCCCAGACGGTTAATAAGGGTATGCTGGGAACGACTGTCAGAGGACCTTGTCCAGAATGATTTTAACTCACACCTCCGGGAGAGCTTCTCCCATGTCCCGGAGGAGGTAGGGGACATGGAGTCTGATTGGACCCTGTTCAAAACCTCCATTGTGGAAGCAGCCAGGCACAGCTGTGGCCAAAAGCTTGTTGGTGCCAGCCAGGGCGGCAACCCAAGAACCCGCTGGTGGACACCGGTGGTGAGGGAAGCCGTCAAGCTGAAGAAGGAGGCCTTTAGGGCCTGGTTGGCTCTGGGGACTCCTGACTCAGCAGACAGGTACCGGCAGACGAAAAAGGCAGCAGCGGCTGCGGTTGCAGAAGCAAAATCCCGGGCATGGGAGGAGTTTGGAGAGGCCATGGAAAACGACTATCGGTCGGGTTCAAAGAGGTTCTGGAGAACCATCCGGCAGCTCAGAAGGGGTCGGAGGAGTTTCGCTCAGGCTGTGTTTAGCAGGAGTGGAGAAACTCTGACCTCTGATGAGGACATTGTCGGGAGGTGGAAGGAGCACTTTGAAGAACTCTTAAACCCGAGTGATATGCCTCCCTTACAGGAGTCATGGCCAGAGGCTTTCGGGCTATCAGACTCCATTTCACTGGTGGCAGTCACTGAGATAGCTGGTAAGCTCCACAGTGGCAAAGCACCGGGGGTGGATGAGATCCGCCCAGAAATGCTCAAGGCCCTGGATGTTGCAGGGCTGTCATGGTTGACACGCCTCTGCAATGTTGCATGGACCTCGGGAACAGTGCCCTTGGATTGGCAAACTGGGGTGGTAGTCGTTATCTTTAAGAAAGGGGACTGGAGAGTGTGTGCTAACTATCGGGGCATCACACTTCTCAGCCTCCCTGGGAAAGTCTATGCCGGGGTGCTGGAGAGGAGGCTCCGGCTGATAGTTGAACCTCAGATTGAAGAGGAACAATGCAGATTCCGCCCTGGCCGTGGAACAGTGGACCAGCTTTTTACCCTCTCACAGATCATTGAAGGGGCATGGGAATTTGCCAATCCAGTCTACATGTGTTTTGTGGACTTGGAGAAGGCCTATGACCGTGTTCCCCGGGAAATTCTGTGGGAGGTGCTTCGGGAGTATGGGGCATTGGGGCCACTACTGCGGGCCATTCGGTCCTTGTATATACGGAGCGAAAGCTGCGTCCGCATACTCGGCATTAAGTCAAGTCTGTTCAGTGTGGGTGTTGGACTCCGCCAAGGTTGTGCCTTGTCTCCACTCCTGTTTGTGGTTTTCATGGACAGGATATCAAGGCGCAGTCGAGGCCAGGAGGGCATTCTGTGTCGGAGTCGGAAGGTGAGGTCTCTGCTTATTGCAGATGATGTTGTCCTTTTGGCACCGTCACATGACTGCCTCCAGCACGCACTGGAACGGTTTGCAGCCGAGTGTGAAGCGGTTGGGATGAGGATCAGCACCTCAAAGTCTGAGTCCATGGTTCTGTCAAGGAAAAGGATGGTATGCCCCCTCCAGGTAAAGGGAGAGAATTTGTCCCAGGTGGAGGAGTTCAAGTATCTTGGGGTCTTGTTCACGAGTGAGGGGAGAAGGGAGCGTGAGATCGGCCGCAGACCGGGAGCAGCGGCAACAGTAATGCGGTCGCCGTACCGGACTGTAGCGGTGAAGGGGAAGCTGAGCCGTAAGGCGAGGCTCTCCATTTACCGGTCGATCTACGTCCCTACCCTCACCTATGGTCATCAACTCTGGGTGATGACCGAAAGAATAAGATCGTGGATACAAGCGGCCGAAATGAGTTTTCTCCGCAGGGTGCTGGGACTCTCTCTCCGTGACGGGGCGAGGAGTTCGGACATCCGGGAGGAGCTCAGAGTAGAGCCGCTACTCCTTCACATTGAGAGGAGCCAGTTGAGGTGGTTCAGGCATCTCACAATTGGCCTGGGAACGGTTGGGGATCCTCCAGGTTGAGCTGGAGGAAGTTGCGGGGGACAGGGGCGGCTGGGCTTCTCTGCTCTCCCTGCTACCACCGCAACCCTTTTAGGACAAGCGGGACAGAAGATGGATGGATGGTTTAAACAAAAAAAAAACTTTTTAAAATAGATGAATGAAATGAGGAAAAAAAATTGTATCTTCAGAAATGTGTAACAAACGTTTTTGCTTTTCATTCCTTCGTGGTAAAGCAGATGCAAGTTCATCCAACCTACTGAGAAAACAGACCCAAAAGAGACACGCGTGGAAACAGAAAGTAATGTAAACTTTTTTTTTATTAAAGTATCAAATACAAATTAACAGACAGTATAGAAATAATTCATTGGTGCATTTCCATGTGCAGAAAATTGAGGTTTTACCTGAACTGATTGTACTTGTGTTGAACTGTACATAGCTCAAATTCCTGACTTCTATACACTATACTTCATACGAACAGCTCAAAAGTCATTTCAGAAAAAGTGCAAAAAAGAAAATAAAACACCAACGCAAGAGCGGTATAACATTAAAAGAAGTTTAGCTTCCCTTTTTTGGTTAATTTATCCAGTAGTACCTTATTCATGACTTGCATGCTAGCAGGTAAATGGGATACACAGTAATGGCAGGGGTTAAAAACAAAAAAAGATTGACGCCTGCGTCTTCTACGCTCTCTCGCTCGCAAACACACGCACAACAATCTTTGCTCTGAGCCACACGTGCAGGGGTCATTAGATGGCAGCTAAACGTAATAAATAAATGCATACCAATAAGCTGCAAATGACGGCTGAATCGGTGTCGCCTGCCCCACGCTTCTTCGAGCGCCAACAGTCACATGGTTGACATTGAAAGGTTTTCCAAGAGTTTCTCAAGGATCTCGGCTCAGTGACGCTCAAAGATCGGGGAACGAGGGGCCGAAACACGGAGAGGGAGGCCAGAGCTCTGAGCGCGGCAGCCATTTACTTCAGCTGTAAAAATCGCGATCGCTCAGAGAGACCCCGGTGATGCAGCAGTCTACTGACTCCATAAAACATCATTATAACACCTTTACATACAAGTTAACATACAATACCATCAATAAATACATCGCAAGCTTTTGTTCTAGTCGAGAGGAGTTGCTGTGTGCGGTTACGTCAGAGTAAGGTCCTTGCATGCCTACACACACAAGCATAGCTTAGTAAATAAAGAGGGCCTCGGCAGGAGCCTCCGAGGCGTGCCGCTCTCCCTCCTCCGTAGCTCTGATCGACGTTTTCCACAGGCTGTATTTTAGACCCGCGGCGGGTCAGAGAGACCGACTTCCTGTTTCACCAGCACGGGACTTCAAGAGAACCGCCACTTCAGACTTATCTTTCAAAATCACCAGTGTTCTCACACACACACACGCTCACATGCACGCACACACCCGCCTCCCCCCGAGCAGTTGGCAGGCACTTCTGAAGGCTGCTGCACAACAAAACCAAATGAACACAAAGTCTGGGCAGGTGTGGTACCAAAATTCACGGACACCTCCCTAAAATGCAGAGGTAACACTCTATTATTCCACATTCCCATGTACAAAAGACACATTTCCAGACGACATTAAAATTAAGAAACGCCCATCCTTGTCACATCTCACTGTAAATACTAATGGTTTCAATTATTACCGCAGCAATGAGCCTTTTTTCGCAGGGAAGTATCACGACTGGGAATCCTGTAAACATTAACCTTAACTGACCTTTGACCTCACCAGTCTCCACTGACTCATTACATCAGCCTAAATGGACAATAACAGAAACAGTAATAATAACTTGCAGGATGACCAACCTTTGCACAGTGAGTCATCCTGGGCAACAGTGCTAGGGCAAAGTGAAATAAAATTAAATAAAAACGTGTGTTTGTGTGTGCGACAACAACAACAACAGCAACAACAACATGTTTGTTTAGTGCTATGAAGTCTTCCTGACAGGCTGTGGTCCCTTTACAGCCCTGGATGGTTTCAGGGGAACCCTCAGGTGTCCAGTCCCTTTTCACCATGTGAGAGTCCCTAAGATGAGGAGCGGAGACGACTTCAGCTTCTTCTTCGGGATGGTTGACGACATCGCCGACTACGAGGCGTTGGGGAGAGATGAATCCAACCTCGCATCACAAGAAGTCAGTGGTGACCACAGGAGCTGGATGTAGATGTGTGACTCGATCCAATCGGGGACACCATCAAGTCCTGCAGCGTACTCTCCTTGATCTGCTGGATGAAGAGGTTCCTCTCGTCCTCGGGCGTCTGGCCGTTCTGGGCGCGGACGATGCAGGTGGGTCGATGCAGGTTCAGCATGTAGACCAGCTGCTGTTTCTGACTCTTTAGCTCCTCAATCTGGGCCTTCAGTTCGGCGTTGATGGACTCCAGCTTCTCCGACTCCTTGAAGGGAGAAAGGAGATAAGGACGCCGTTGACGTATATCGAATATCATATAACCAGAGACCACAGAAACAATGATTTTTGTACATTAAAGACCACACTGAACACTCTTAGTGTAAATAATCTCACACAAAAAACAGTTGATTCCATTCTCTCAGCCTTTTTTTAATGAAAAAAATATTATATAATAATAATAATAATAATAATAATAATAATAATTTTTTTTTACAATGAGACACAGTTGAAGTGGTTTAAAAAAGCTGTTACAGGCTCAGACAAGTAACTGAAGCTGGAGCTTTTCCATCATTTGTGCTGAAATTTGCTTTTAAATGTCCGTTGTACCTTCTGCAGACAGTCTGTCTTCTCCTTCTTCTTGTTCCGGCACTTGGCTGCAGCGATCTTGTTCCGTTCTCGTCTTCTTTTCCTCCTTTCATATTCCTCTAGAGTCAACTGATGCAAAAACAAGGTGTAAAGGGCACTGTCAGGAGCGTCGAGGTGTCAAACGTACCGCAGGTGAGTAACACAACACCTATGACCTCAGAAGGAAGTGAGTGAACCAGGGTGACCCCCCTTTTTGGACTAGGACACAAGGATGAATTATGAATATGTCCAGACATGAACCAGTAAAAAAAATGTGTGTCCAACATTTCAGGCAGCTAATAAACTCCAGATTGGGAAAATGGAGATATGATTAATAAAAAAATAGAAACAATTGAAAGGGCTGGCAAATTATATAGTCATCTAAATTCCAGTCTGAGCATTTAAGGAAAGTATGAAAGTTTTCAATAACAGCATTTTACACAATATTTTGAACTTGATATACTCTGTGATACACTGAAATGTAATGTAAAATATGTAAAAGAAAATATATATGAATAGATATAGTTTATGCATGCATACACACATACATATATTTTACACTTCCCTGATACAATGAAATGTAAAACATTGTATGTATATTTCGGTGGTTATTTGCTTAACTTGCAACAAAGTAACAGAGTAATTTACCCATTAATGAAACAAAGTTATTTTTACAATGGAATTTCAGTGTAGGTACCTTGGTGGGACTCAAACCTAGGTCCACTATATCCATGTACATATATTAATGTTATACATGTATGCATTTATACATCTAGGATACATTAAAATGTTAAATTAATTATATGAATTATAAACTTTTTATGCACTTTAATGTAAACTCTAAGAGTGGAATCCATACCTCTCTTTTGACCACTGGCTGCTCCACAGGCCTCTCGGAGCTGGAACTCGGGCAGTCCTTCATCACTGGGCTCATGCCGTTGGACAGCCGCTTGTTCTGGATGGCCAGCCGGAGCTCCTCTTTCACCAGCGGTGTGAAGTTGGTAAAGTCGTCCAACGTGAGAGACCCCGGGGGGGACAGGCAGGGCACCAGGGCCGAAGCACTGATCTCCGAAGGACCCAGTCCGGGATGCTGAAGCATCATTATTATAGTCGCCTGAAACGGAAAGGGGGAACGATTGTCGTATGTGGCAATGGTGGGAATGTAGCATTAACCACTTTACAGGATGTTCAAAGAAGAACATCACAGAAAAAAGAACATAAAACACACTAGCAAAAAACACTGGGCATTTAGGTTATCTCTGACAAAAGTACATAGGGTGGGAATGTCTGTATTTGAGTAGCCTCTTATAATTCTACACAGTCATCGTGTCTTCTCTGACAATTTGGGAAAATCCCCTTAGCAAAACCAAGATGTTTTCCTAGCTGAGGAAGTGGTAGTTTTTCCTAGAAGGCCCGGGAAAACACCCTGGGCGAATGCTGAAGGCTGATTGTGGACTCTGGCACATTGTGAAATGTTATGGAGCGTGGAGTGTTTGGTGATGAGTGTTGTGGCGTGGGAAGTGTTGGATCCTAATGAGTGTTGAACAGTAGAGGAGCGTTGAGTGTTGAGGTTTGACGAATGTGGAATGTTAGTGGAGTGTTGAGTGTTGTTGAGTGTAGTTGAGTGTTGAATGTGGAGTGTTGACTGTTGTTGAGTTTAGAGTGTTAAGGGTTGTGTGCGAAGTTTTAAGGACTGAATGTCACTGAGTGCCGGTTAATGGTGGCTCGTGTTGAGTGTTAGCAAGGTGTGGTGGGTTGTTGAGTACTGAAGTGTGTCAAGTCCTAAGAACTTAGTGTTAAGTGTTACTAGAGGGTGGGGTGTTGTTCACTGTTGAGTGTAGAGTGTTCAGTGCTGTGTTGTTCATTGTCCAGTGTTCCTGAGTTTTGTTCACCGTTGCTGAGTGCTGGGTGTGGGTTAGTGTTGAGTTTTGTTTGGTTTTAAGTTCTAAGAGCTGCAGAGTGTTAGTGGAGTGTTGCTGAGTGTTCGTCTCCATTAATGGGGTGTTGCTATGTATTGTTTGGTGTTGCTGAGTGCTGTTCAGTGTTGAATGTTCAGTGCTGAGTGTTTTAGGGTGTTAGTGAAGTCTTGAGTTCTACCGGGTGATGGTGAATGTTAATGGAGCATTTCCCAGTGCTGGGTGTTGCTGAATTCTGTCTAGTGTTGAGTGTTAGTCCAGTGTTGAGCTTTGCTGAGTGACTTTGAATGCTAGTGGAACACTGTTAATTACCATTTAGAGTTGAGTACTTAGTGTAGAGTGTGGTTCAGTTTTGTTGAGTGATGTTGAAGGTTGATGAAGTGTTGCTGAGTGTTGTTCGCTGTTGAATGTTCAGTGTAAAGCAGTGTTGAAGGTTGGTGGAGTGTTGAGAAGTTTTGTTCAGTGCTGAGTGTTCCATGTAAAGCAGTGTTGAAGGTTGGTGGAGTGTTGTTGGGTGTTGTTCAGTGTTGACTGTTGTACATGGTTAGTGGAGCAGTGACCTTGTGAAGAAGTCCAGTGTCTCAGTGATGTGACTTGGTGACTCAGCTCAAGGAAGGAAGTTAATTCCACTCCGCTGGAAATGCAAATCCGAGACCTTTAACCCTTTAACCCCCATTAACCCTCCTCATCCCCTTCATCATGGCTTCATCTCATGAAAAACTGTCATTTGCACCTCACTTCTAACCACCCACATCTACACTAAAAATGCATATGAAAAATTAATAAACAGTATGCAGGTGGTTTGTTACACTGTTTACATGTGACACCAGTAAAGTGAAAGTAAGCACTGTACTGTACACACACAGATTGTTTACTGAGAAAACCGCAAATCTTATTAATTTCATTTATTGAAGTTTCATAGATGTTCTCTTGAACATAACATTTTTCATAAACGCCTTCCTACACAGTTATATGTAAAATATTAAGTTTTTTTTTGTTCCTGTTTGTCCTGACACAGCTTTTTACGGTGTTCTTGTTGAAAGGACTATTTTAGTAAATTATATCACATGAACTTTCCGCTTATTTCACGGGCGGTCAGATCACTGTTCAGAAAAAAAGACATGTTTTGGTATAATAAACACATGGAAGTAGTACAACAGATTCGTCGTGGGAGCATCAGGGAGACTCACCTGCTGCTGTTCAACAGGTCAGAGCTACTTTTACAGCTAGTCTTAAATAACTCCGCGTCTGAAGGACTTTAAAATAGTTATTCAAATAATTCTTTAAATATAGTTACGTTTAACACTGGACTGTTTTATTCACCTTTAAAACACTGTTTTTACCTCCTTTCGGTGTAAATCTTATTCACCATGTAACCTAATACCTACTACAGTCTATCAAAGTACTTGACACACAGTTAGTATAATAAACCAGTATAATGATGAAAGTCCCGATCCTACAGTACAATAAAAGCGCCAAACCCTAATAGAAGCGCGGAACCAACAACATAACATACTAGGGTATAATGAAAAGGCCAAAACGTGCAGTATAATAAAAGTATCGATTCTATAAAGTTCCATAATAACTATAAGTACCGCTCTGCTGTAAGTCCCTCTCCTACACAGCATAATAAAAGTGCCGAACCAAGTAACTTGTAACAGCGCTAAACGTTAAGTGTGATAAACTAAGTACCGATCTTACAGTACAATAAAAGTACCCGTCAAACCGTAAAGCACCGAACTTACAGTGAGTGAGTGTAAAAGTACCGATCCAACAGTACAATGAATCAATGTGAATGTCATGATGAACCTGCCGAGGATAATGAAAGTGCCGATCCTACAATAATAACGTACCGGTCCTACAAAAACGAAAGTGCGGAATCTGCAGTACAGAAGAAGTCGGAGTGAATGTACCGATAGAACAGTACAATATTATAATGTGCCGAAAATACAGTATTATAATGAAAGGTGCCGATCCGGAAGGACAGTGGAAACACCGGAGCCCACCACCTACCTGTGTGTGTTGTATCAGAGAGAGAAGAACACTGACTGACTCAGTGACTAGTCTGCGCTCTGATCTTCCTCTCCTCCGTTCCTCTGTTCTCTTCTGATCTGCTCTGTTCTCTCTCAGTTGCATCACCCTCCTTATAAAGCGCGCGGGGACGTTGGAATTCCAGTAGTACGAGCGCCGCCGTGCGCCGAGCGCTCCCGGGGGGCTGACGTCATTCTATTAATAGTCCCGCGCTGAGCGGCGAGGGGGGGACGGGGGACGGGACTAGAGCGGTGGGATAAGGCTTCGCTCCCGATGATGCAATCGGCCATAAGAGGCCCCGCGCGCGGCAGGACAACTATTCTCAGGGGGAAATGAAGGGGATGATGAGCCAATGGAGACAGAGTGGGACGATGAGCGGAGATCTAAGACATCCTCAGTCATCACTGGCCACTCATCACTGATCACTGTCCCTATATGAGTCTGTCAGAGAATAAAAGACACGCAGAACACGCGTCTCTTTGGGTTTATTCAGTGATCACAGTCTATCTATCTATCTATCTATCTATCTATCTATCTATCTGTCTGTCATTTTCTTCTATTTAGATTTTTTTATTAGTAGTAGCCGCTGTATTACCATCAATAATGGATAATATAATGTTACAATATTAATTTAATAAAGTAATACTAAGGTGAAATGGAAATATGGAAAGAAGAAAAAAATCAAGGTACTGTGCTGTTAGTTGCCGTTTTTTCTACACCCGGCGATTTTTTTAAAACATAAATTTGGTATTTTCTAACTGCTGCCAGATAAAGATTAACGTGGAAATGTGAGTGGGTCCAGTGTGGCAAATATGAATGTGTAAAGTCTGATTAGTTCAGGAACTCTTCGGTTTAACTTTTAGTAAAGATGCCATCTTAGATGGAAATTTGTAATCCTTTTGCTGTGAAGTATTTCTATAGCCTATTGATGTATAAACTTTAAATCACTGTTAAAATATCTGTCTGTATGAGTTACGGATTTATTGGCAGCTTTCATCATAATTTTTCTTTTTATTTCGTTATTGCCATATGCAGGATGCTTTTGCTCACTAAGTTGGTCACTTTTATGTTGCGAAAATGTATCAAAGGTTATTGACAGCAGGTTTGAGATATTAAGTAGTTATTAACCTACTCACTCTTTACCTTGGTTATAATAAACCAGATTCACACATCTCTTTTTCCATATTCGTTAGTAGAACTGTTTGAACTGTGAACTGTGAAGTGTGAGCTCCTCTGATATTCCCTAAACACACTAACCAGTATGAATATTGTATTTAACCTTTGTCACTGGTTCATACAGGTCGTTAAAAATAATAACATGACATAAAAAACATAAACTTGTCATTACTGAGATATGTTGGCATCGGAAAATACCATAACCGAGTTTCACGGTGTATCGCATAAAATATTAATACGTGCTTTAAGATTAGAACAATTTATTTGTGCACACGTCATTTTTGGACATTTTCTTTTCCGGAAAATATCAGTTTTTTTTATGTTTTTTTAAAACGCTAAAGTAATTTGGAGAAACACTTAGAAACGCTTAAAAAATATTTACAAAACGCAGAATCACTCTTAGTGTCTTGCTTTGTGTCTTTGGTTGTGTCAGAACAGTATAAGCAGTTGTGAACACACTCATTCACTCCTTCACTCTTTATAAGCGCTTGTCCTGGTCAGGGTCGCGACGGTGCGGAGCCTATCCCAGAATGACGGGCGCAAGGCTAGAGGGGTTACACCCGTGACGGAACCCCCCCCCCCACGCACACACACACACACCTATTGACACAGTAAGGGCAATTTACAGCTACCAGTTCACGTGAACTGTGGTAGGAAACCAGAGTACCTGGAGGAAGCTCACACAGGCAAGCAGATAACACACAAACTCCATACAGACTGTCAAATTTGAACCTACGCTCAGACATCCTAGATGCTGCACCTGAAAACTATGAGCTAAATGAATAAAAATAATATGAAAAAGGACTATGATAACAATTTCCAATAATGGGCTTAGAAATAAACTGGGCTTCCCGCTGCACCACCGTGCCATCCAGTTATGAACTGTTCCTTCCTTTGTTTGTTTGTTTACATTAAAACTGCTTGTTAGAATTATATGCCATCAAAACTAGGTTTTCTTTTGCTGGATTCTAGATACTAAGGTTAAGGGAGCAGAAGAACAAGTTCTGAATAAGTTGTAACACCAATAAGGCGATAAGAGACAATATCAGTACATGTATTTATTTCAGAGATAATAGAGAATGTGCAGGTTGGATGGTGAGTCACTGTGTCACTAACGCTCTTATCTCACAGCGGCTGAAACATTTATATTGCCACCTATTTCCATATAATAATTGAAAACAAATATCCTGACCATATCTGCAGCAGTAGCAGGGAGTGAGCGTTGAACCCACAACCTTAAGGGTGTTCCATCAGTTTAACCTTTATACAACTATTATGCTACAGGTCAATGCCAAGGCTGAGGAGTAAAATATACTTCCCAGAAGGTTACTTTACATTGTTTTAAAAGCAAATAACATTATTTTGTTATGTTATGCAAGACAGTTGGCAGTTTGTCAAGCTGTGTGATCAATACTTTTAAAACTTAAAAAATCACACAAGGAAATAGTGTATTATTATATTATATGGTAATACAGTGGTAAGAGCTGCTACCTTCTGACCTGAAGGTTACTGGTTCAAGTCCCACCTACTGCTGTTCTACCCCTAAAGTGTTTACTTTAGATTGTACTGGTACAAAAACTACCGAGCTGTTCAAATGGATAAATTACTACAACTTGCTCAAAAGTGTAAGTCACTTTGGAGGAAAGCACAAGTTAAATGTAAAGCAGAAGTTCTTAACCATTTCCAGGGCAAAGACCCTTTTAAAGATCTGATGAAAGTGAAGGACCCATCTTTGGGAAATATTCATTACAGAATTTGGACAAAATATTGAGCTCCATTTATTTCACTGAGACTTTACCTTCAGATAGAATTATCTATAGCAATAATATGGCATATTTGTATCTTATTTTTCTGCTTTTATTTACAGTAGTTAGTGTTATGTTCAATGTACGGGGGCACATTGGCGCGGTGCTGTAGCAGGCTTGGTTGGGTCCTGTTCTCTGGTGGGTCTAGGGTTTGAGTCCTGCTTGGGGTGCCTTGTGATGGACTGGCCTCCTATCCAGGGTGTGTCCCTTCCCCCTCCAGCCTCGTGCCGTGTGTTGCTGGGTTGGGCTCCGGCTCGTCGTAACCCCACTCGGGACAAGTGGCTTCAGACTGTGTGTGTGTATCTTTGACGCAGGCATGCACTGACCTCCAGGACCACCAGTTAAGAATTCATAAAAATTGAATGTTCATGTGAAAATGCAAAAAGTTTTTGGATGCTCATTAGAAAATTAGAAAATGGGAATTAAAAATTCCCAGGGGCTCAAAAAGTCTCAATTTTAACAGAAAAAAATTAATGAGATCTCTCTGAAATGAAACCAGTAAAATAGATTCATGATATTTCAGGACAAGCAGCTTCAGTCAATGTGTGTGTGTGTATGTGTGTGCATTTCTGACCTTTCCATTTTAAATACATGATTTTAAAATGTTAGATTCAGGACCACACTGTAAAATTGTGACATTTTACAAAGTATTTTTCCTAGAATTCCCGTCGTAACTGAAAACAGGTAACATGCCATAAGAAAACTGATATGAGATATGGAAAAAATCGTGGCCATAGATGATAGATGCCCCATTTATAAAGTGGTTAAATTTAAACTTAAATAAATTTCAGGGAGCAAACAGATAGTATTTGAAAAAATATCCCAGTAATGACAAGATGATTTGAACACTGTCAGTGAAAATATAATTAATGTTTACATTTCAAAAGGAATTAAGACTGTAGTTCAACTTTATGCTCGTAAGTATTTCGTTGTTCTCTTTGGTGCTTCCGAGCTGCATGTGATCTTTTCTGATGCAGTGGACTACATGTACAGTGTCAGAAGACATAATTCACTATTAATTATAATTATACATTATAATTCGCTACTTGAAAAGACTTTATCGCATCAATAAAATAAAATTTTGCTATACATATTATACACATTAATATCCAGATAAAGTAAAACTAAAATCAGTGTCTAACTAATACACTATCTGATGTGCTTACAAACCCACGTTTCCTATGTGTGCAATGAGATGGAATGTGGACCCCTATGAAGGTCTGGATAATGCGTGTGGAGAAGATTTGGGGTTCAACATGCCAAGCTGACATCCCGAATTTGGTTTTTTTGGTCAACTGTGAAAATAAACATCGGAGGAATCTCTCTGCTGGAATCAGTAATTTACCTTGATTCTAATTTTAAAGAAATGCGTTTCTTGTGCATGGAGAGTAGGTGTCTGCCTTTATCTGTACAGGTGGCCTAGGAAGAGGATTTCTGTTTCAGCACACAGACGTGGTAAAGGGGAGCATGGTAAATGGGCGTGGCGCATAGGTGTGGTGCTGAGGCGTGTCGTGTGCAAACGCGGTCGGAGGCTGCATTTTACTCTGGTGTGTGAAGTGCGACTCTCGGGTTTGTGCCACACCACCCCCTGCACCAGATTGCGGAAACTTTCCGACCTGCCCCCCCCCAGTGCCCCCTGCAGCCGTTCATCAGCCCACGACCCCCCAAAAGGCCATGTTTGTCTGCGTACACAGACAGCGTTACCAAGGTGCAGGAGGAGCGGGGTATTCGCAGCATCGCCACAATATTGACCACACCTACAGAACTGACACTTCTCCACAAAGCTGGGAAATTTTTACAGAAATATGACTTCATAAACTATACAGCTATCAAAATAAGTAAAAAATAAATATTAAAAAAAATCAGTGAAAACACAGGTCAACAGATTCATAATAACAGCTGATGCCATTACATAAACTTTTGTAAATTCCCAGCAGGCCTTTGCTTAGAGCCAGTCTAAGTCAACAAAACAAAACTGTTTTTAAAGAAAAGTTTTTAAGCTCAAGGAGGCATGGTGGTATAGTGGGTTTGGCCCAGTCCTGCTCTCTGGTGGGTCTGGGGTTCGAGTCCTGCTGGGGGTGCCTTGTGATAGACTGGCGTCCCGTCCTGGGTGTCCCCCCTCCAGCCTTATGTTCTGTGTTGCCGGGTTAGGCTCCGGTTCGCCACAACCCCTCTTGGGACAAGCAGTTTCGGACAGTGTGTGTTTAATCTCAACAGCACTAAATTCTGTCAATTGGTGGATCTGCTGTTTGTGCTGCATCTGAAAAAGCAGAATTTGGTGCTTTCAGATGGAAGTTTCTAGCATATGAAAAAAGGTATGTGCTGCGCCTTCCCGAAACCCAGCCAAATGTTTTTGTCCACTCTAGAGGACATTTGTTCCATCTCCCAAAACGTACATCCTTCAGTGCTGAGTCATAACAAGTCTTACAAAGGACAGTCTACATTTCTAAGTGACACCACATGATTGTGGAGGTGCTCAGGTAGTTTCCTGCAATTCCTATCAATATATCCAAAAAAACGTTTAAAACGCTCATTTTAGGAGGGTGCGAGCCCAAGGCCTGAGCGACAGGAGACCGGCATCTTTTGTCAAGTGAGTTTGCCTTGAAAATAAGTCATAGAACTGATTCATTTTCTATTCATAATTAAGCTTTTGCTAAACACGCCATAGTGGGGTACGAGCCGGCGGCGTGAGAGCGCGGCTCACGGCAATGACCCTTTCCTTAATTTTAAAAGCTCACCCCACACGTACAGTATGAGCAGCGCCGCTTTCCACCGGTTCCTCCCACATCCACGTCACAGTGTTTGCTCTTTCCACTGTGTGAACCGACAGGTGTTCAAAGGCCAGGGGTCGTGCGTTAATATGAAATAAAAAAAAATACATGATGGCACAGGAAAAGCGGGACCGAGTCAAAACGGACACATGAACTAATAGCAGTGGGATGGATACTTAGCGCAGCGCTGCTACTGTCAATAATCCGACTCATCTTCAAATACCGAATAACAGCAGTTTATGAATATGAATATTTATTTGCGAGTTTACCTCTGTATTCTCCCCGGGCTCCCCATTTCATTATTAACTCAAAGTCAACGTGTTTTGATCCCACATTCCTGCATCATGAGCCAAAAATCAGATTAAACACCAGAAATGTTAGGATATGAGGTGACTCAACTTGGGAAGAGCACTAAATCTTATCAGTCCAATAAAAACAAGTAAACAAGTAGCTGTGGGTTGCAGGGACCTTTATCACGCTTTTCCAAAATGTCACAGAGTTGGGCATGTGTTTTACTTTCAGTTTGGACTCCTGGACACAGAAAACGCAAATGAACTCCTGGTTTCATTCTGACGAGAAAGTTAAACGCCTCCTGACTGTGATTCGAGTTCCCTGAAACGCAACTCTTTAACATCATCAGTTGGGTTGGAACACACACCACATCATACCTCAGGATATTTTAGGTTACACTGGTAATTGTCATTGACCATCTGCAGAATCCATATTTGATAACTGGGTTTTCACAAATAAAATTTAAAATAGAAATTAAAAAAATTACATTAAAAAAATCAGTTTAAATCTATCCATCCATTTTTAGTATCCGATTGTCCTCATCAGGTTAATTTAAATACAATAGGATAAAATAAAAAATATCTGAATTATTGAAAGACAATATTGTGCTTCAGTTGCACATTTTACGGAACAAAATGTGGAGTTTAATCTAATCTACTGTTTTCTTCTTTCATGCTTCATTAAACCACTGTATTTAACTCAGCAATTCAAATGGTTCTGCAATATCTGAACATGTGAAAGTTCTAAAAATGTAGAAGTAATAAAATGTAAACCATAATACTAATGCAAATTTAATTTCCGTTGCTTATTTTTTATTGCAGCTATAATTTAAAAGTTTAAATGTCTAAAAGTTAACAATATTTGAGCCCTATATGAATAGTATTTACAACTGATCTATTAAAATTCCAAGAAAAGAACTGAAGCACTTAAAATTCTTCTAAATCTTTTATAGGTTATAGATTAAAAATTATGCAACACCATATTATTATAAAACCAAGTAAAGTCAAAATAGTACAATTGTTTTTCTTTTGATATTGCTGATCCGGCTGAAGGGAGGTGCAGTGGCACAGCAGGTTTGGCCTGTGCCTGCTCTTGGGTGGGTCCGGGGTTCGAGTCCTGCTTGGGGTGCCTTGCAATGGACTGGCATCCTGTCCTGGGTGTGTTCCCTCCCCCTCCAGCCTTATTCCTTGTGTTGCTGGGTTAGGCTTTGGCTCCCTGTGACCCTACATGGGACAAGTGCTTTCAGACTCTGTGTGTGTGTGTGTGTGTTTGATCTAGCTGACAGCCTTTGTCCAGAGCTACTACAGTGACTAAGTGGGGCAGGGGGCAGTGCTGTGATTGCAATGCGGCCTTGTAATCTGGAAGGTCTGGGTTTGAATCCCACTCGTGCTGTGGTTCCCTCCACCGAGGTACATAGCAACATACCCTGAGGTAATAAGGTAAAAACTGCACTCCAATATAAATGGATAAATCATTGAAAAGTTACTCATCTGACATTGTAAGTCACCTTGGATCATAAAACAATAACAAAAACAGAACAAATACTTAATACATAAAATAAAAAAATAAATATAAAAAGACAAGCAAAAATGCAAAACTAATACCAAAATGTGTAATATTTTTTAATCTACGACCTATTAACTTTTCTCATTATTATTTATTGACTGATCAACGGAACAATTGGTATTTTATGAGAATTGTACTGAGGACCGTCGGCGATCCTTTTTCTTTTCTCTCATTGGTCAGTTGCTCCACCTGGGCTCTCGCTAGCGAGGCGCGCGGCGCTCCTTTAAGGCCCTGCCGCGGGAGGCTGCGAGGCGCGCGCGCGTGCGCGCGCCACCCTTTCCGGGAAGCAGCAGGAGGAGAAGGGTAAGGAGAAGGAGGAGAGTCACCGTCAGGCCTCGAGCGTTAGGATCTTGATAATGATGGTGACGACGACGACAGATGGTCACCGCCCCGGTACCGCAGGTACCCCCCGCCCCCCATTTCATTATCGAAAAAAAAAAAAGAAAAAACTAAACAAAAAAACGATAAGTAAAGTAATTTCCACTTTCGGTCTGACACAGTGCCGCTCGAGCCCCTGGCTTCTTCCCGTAAGAGGAGCTGCGCGAGACACGCGGACGGACGGAGGTGAACTTGTGTTCCCAGAACGGGCGCAGCTCCGCGTGCAAATACCTTAAAACAAAAGAAAAAAAAAAGGCGACGCTGCAGCGAACAGCTTCTTTTCAGAAATTCTATACGCTACAGTCTCTTTCACGCATGATAAATCACACCGCACACGAAGGATATGTGTCATGTAATGCTGTCACAATGAATATAATACACAGTACAGTACCGTAATGTTTCATATTACAATGAGAATAAACAGAGAAAAATGTGATTTCTCCCCAGCTATTCTTTCGTTAAATCCTAATCATAACCCAGACTCCTTTTTTGATGATATTATAGTGCATAGACTAACTACTTATACATATTTTGGCAAAGACATGACATGTATTTCAATGACAATTTTGTGGTCTTATTTACATTTTTAAAGTTTAAATTTCTCCCGCTTGAAAAAGTGACTTTTGATTTGCATGACATCTCTGATGGATTTTCGAGTGTCTAATCATCCTTCTGGAAGGTATTCGAAAGTGTTACATGATCATATCTGTGGTACATTGTAACATGCTCACCCTGAGTAATTGCTCTATGCCTGTAGACATATTTGCAATTTTCTAGTGTACTTTCTCACTCTGTGTGCTATTCTGACACCGTGCTGTTCATAAAACTAATAATAAAAGAAAGAACACATGTAATAAGGTCTGTCATATATATTTTTATTATTATATATTATTACAGCAACAGTTGTAATTGGATTATTGATCATGGACAGGCGCGGCCTGGGTGGTGCAAGAGGATGTGGGTTCGAACCCCACTCGGTCTCTGTGGAGTTTACATGTTCTCCCCATATCCGTGTGGGTTTTTTCCAGGTGCTCCTGTTTCCTCACACAGTCCAAAGACATGCTGTTCAGGTGGATGGGTGACCCATTGCGAGTAGTGTATCTAGTGTATCATTGTGAGTGAGAAAGAGAGTGTGTGTGTTTTACTGATGTATGGATGAGTGACCCAGTGTAAGCAGTGTATCTAGCAGTGTAAGTCACCGTGGTGAATAAGGTATGTGGGCTGGTAACACTACATAGAGTTCATTGGAAGTTGCTTTGGAGAAAAGTGTTTTCTGAATGAATAAACGTAACAGTATGTGGTCTATCGTGATGTAATATAATATATAAAATGTTGTATGTTATTTCATGTACTTTTATTTTCACTCGTTATATATAGGTTTGTGCATTCTGAAATGTTAAAGTGTTGTACTTTACCACTCTATTTCTACATACCTGCTCCAGCGTGGAAGGTTATTTTTCACGATGATTTGTCATATTCCATTAACAAAGCCACGAGGGAGTGTCTTCACTGTCAACATCAGCATTTTAGTAAAGGGCAAAAATGTCCATGTTTTGAGTACTGACTACGTCAAATGTTTTGCTTGTTATTATGAGTAATTTGTATTATGTCAACAGGAATGAAAGGAATTCCTGGGCTCTTATTTTAATGTCTAAATATAGGCTGACTTGCTGATACAAGTGCACTCAGTTTTCTGATGTGACAGCAATTGGCTGAATTGAAAAACGGTGAGCCTGGTTTATTTTTCATAACCGCATTTATTCAGCCGAATTCCTAAAAAAAAAAGGCTGACGGAAAGTTTAAGTTCACTTGTGTATCTTTAGATCAATCACCTGTAGTCTTGACACAATTTCTCTTTGACACTTTCAAGATTTTTCTAAGACTGCTGTCCTAGGGGATCGTCGCATGGGGGCGGCACGTATGTGACATGCAACGAAAAGAGACATGGCAAAAACATGAGATAAAAGCATAAAAATAGCTGCTGTGACTCAGCATATTGAAAGCGGCACTGAGAATGATGGTATCATTTGTTACGTCGGCTCATGCAGTGATACGACTTCCTTTAAATAATAGTTTATAGTTTCCTTATTGCATGTGTGCAATTCAGAGTGGCAGAAGTCATGGTTATTTTAAACCAGAGTTAAATCAGGGTTGCCTCCCCTTCCACCCCCCCCCGACCGCAGCGTTCACCCTTGAACGCAGACCAGCGTGCTGTTTATTTATTTACCAGGGCACTGTCATGACGACGTCCTGTGGCCAATTGGACTCTGACTTCAGGCATCCCGATGAGGAAGGGGAAGCTGTGCCCAGGCCATCCAGGCCTCTCAGGGCCGAGTCGCATCCTGCCACAGAATGCGCTGTGTGCCATGCTGCTGATGGGCACAGAGAACATGCAACATGTCACAGCTTTCTTAGGAGGCAATGGACATATTGCCAAGACGGGCATGAACACTGTACATGCGTTGCTCTAGATGGTGTACATTTAGAGCAGAGGGTAACGCATTGGTTAGAGCTGCTGCCTTGGGTCTCAAAGGTTGCAGGTTTAAATCCCATTGCCTGCTGTAATACCCTTGACCAAGGTATTTAGCTGGAATTGGTCCAATTAAAAAAAAATTACCCAGCTACGTAAATGGGTACATTTCTGTAAGTTGTTCTAGAAAAAGGTATCAGCCAAATAAATAAATGTACATGTAATACTAACTAATGTATGTAAAGAGCAGCCTCCTGAGAGGGTTGTACCAGACTGCAGGTAAAGCTGTAATTTCATCTTGATATATCCACAATCTTTCAAAAAATGCAAAAATAGTCTCTTTGGGTATTTGATTATTGGCTGGTTTGCCTGTTGCATCATAAATGTTACAAAGTACATGTCCTGATTTGTTGTAGTAAAAAATTACCCAGCTGTATAAATGGTTAAATCATTCTAAGAATCTTAGTATCCAAGCCTTACATTGTAAATCACGTTGGATAAAGGCGTCAAATAATAATAATGAAAAAAGCCATCGATCTCTCTCTAAGGATTTTTTTTCCCTACTATTTTCCCCAAACCAATGCAAAGAGAAAGTGATCAAGGAAGTAAAGGAAGAAGTGTGGTTGCAAGCCACGTTCAGGAAGTCCACGAAGAAACGTGATTTTGGTCATGTCTGTTCACACACTGCCAGTAAAGCATGTTGCCTCCAGCAGTTCCGGGGCTCATTCTTTTGTCTAGATGCTTGTCTTGGGACTACACAGAACTCCAGCGAATCACTGATTTAACGAAGATGTGTACTTTATGCAGGGAGTCCCTTCAGCCCCTCTGCAAAAGGAGGAAGTGAACAAAAAATATGACAAAGGAAAAACTAAATAATAAAAAAATATAATTACAATTTATATGGCATCTTTGTCCAAAGGAACTGACAATAACAGATTATCAGCTTTACAGTGATTTACCTGTTTATACACTTACTGTTATCAGTGTAAGGTAGGTCCCTCAATGAAGGTACAACAGCAGCAGTGGGATCTGAACCAACAAGGTTCAGAGTGGAAGGCAACAGGGCTAACTGGGACACCACCTGTTGTCCCCAAGTGGATAATGAAGGGGTATCAACACTGTATTTACATTAAATGGAGATCAGGAATTGCAGTGTCAGACCTGAACTGTGAGCTACACAAGGTACCATATTTGCACCCAGGAAAAGTGAATTATTACTGAAAATAACAAAGTAACTGACTGTATTATACACTGATTGAGTAGAACAAAATAAAACTCATCTGACTGCTCCAGTTGGACCGCAGCTCCTGACTGGTGTTTCACAATGTTAGATTACTCAAGATTAACCAGACACACCAACTGAACATAAACAGTTTGTTTGGTTTAGTTATTAGCTATGATTTATAATTATGTTGTTCATGAAGTAATCATGCTTTGTGAAACACCTCCAGGTTTAATACAGCTGTACTTAAAATGCAATAGTGCTACCAAATTAAAAGGCACTTAATTTTTATTTCATTTTATGTCTAGAAACGACATATGTATGTTGTAATATGTAGAAAAGAATAAATATGAATATTGTCTTTTGTATTTCAGGAAATTATGTAATAATAATAATGCATTATTAAATGTTTAATATATTATTAATTTTATGTAATATATTTAATTACTTGAAAAATATAAATCAGATTTATAGAAAATCTTGCAGAAATGTAGGCAAAATTATTCTATGTACTCAAGGGTATGCCTCTATAATTTCAGTTTCAGTCTGTTTTAACCAATAGCAGAATTCCTCTTGATGTTAAACTATTAATCTATTGAAATTATTACTTGGATATAGAAAAAATAATAATGAAGGAGCAAACATATTTGTATTTTACCTTTTTATATGTGTTAATATGGAATTTGACTTTTCAGAAGTCAGTCATGTATATTTTATTGTTTCCTGAAAATCTAAGTGTAATGTGTGATGATGTTTCCAGACATCTGCTACTTAATGATTCAGCATTTTTTTATTCCTCTTAATCGTAAGGATGACATCATAGTAAACACATGATCTTCTGAGCATCTCTCCACTCTATTGTATTGATGTTTAACTGATACTGCTGTGTGCTGCAGCTCGCTCAGCCAATCAGATCGCTCGGATTAGTGACATCATCGTGGCACGAGAGAGGCTTGTGTCACCACTAAATCTGATTAATAGTTAAAGACGGCACCGCAAAGAGGCTATGGGCCGTTTGAATTTTAATGCACTCTGGGAGTTCTGGCAAATAATCACCCATCGTTTCTTATTTTACAGTCGTCTTGCACGTCATCACGAGACCCGTAAGTGTGTGTGTGTGTGTTTGCCCTCAGTGGTATGGGTGGTAGCCTGGGTAATTTTCTTGAAGTTCACTGGTGGGACTTCACATCCCTGTCGTGTGACCATGATGACAGAAGGATGTGAAAAAGCATGGAACCTTCCAGAACATGAACAAGGGCTGCCTTATGGAGGCCTGGTGGTTGGACACACTCTTTTGTGATCCATACCAATTGATGCTCATTGTTTTTTGTTGACTCACTGTGCGGTCCTGCTATGAGTCACCCCAGTTGCCTGCATTATTTGACATCTGATGGCAGTTTTGGGTTGGAGTGAGTCAGGGAAGGGCAGGAGGGAGAAGGAGCCGCCTCAACGACCCATCTGTTCTCATATTCATATATCACAGAATAAGAGGATTCTTTATGGCAGTACTGTATACTTGTTCATATTACAGCATGGAAAACTTTAAAAATATCCAGTAAACAGATGACACTTCTTATACAAACCTAATATTGTAAGTTGCCTTGGACAAAGGTATCAGCTAAATAATAATAACAACAATATAATGATAGCGTATACTTCCTATGGTGCCTTTGAGGCAGCTACTAACCCTAAAGTGCTTCAGTAAAAATTGCCCAGCTGTACAAAGGTGTAAATGACTGCAGGCAAGTCACTTTGGAGAAAAGTGTCAGCTAAATGAATGAATGTAATCATAATAATAATAAGAGCAATAATAGTATATTTTAATTATTATTTTAGCAACACATTTTCCTCAGAAGTATATAAAAGTAAAATTTGTAATGATTAGAATTGAACCCATTTCACCTGACAATACGGTGCAAAATAAACTATACCTATTCATCAGTCATATTCAAGTTATATTTATGAATATTTTTGTATGTATGAATAATTTTTCACGGTATGAATAATTTTTATTATTAATTATTTCTACACCTTCCACTTTTTTTTCACATGATATAATAATATTATAAGCAGTATAAAAATTAAAGATTGCCCACTCGCGTTTCTTAATTAATGGATTTTAATTGGATTAAAACGTAACGTGCAAAGTCACTGCCTTGTGCCTCACAGTCACTCCATTTTCCTTGTTTCCTTTCTGTGTGTATCTGATGCAATACCTGAGAAATGTTTACCCGACCTTCCGCACGTGGTCTCCGCACAGTTTCGACTGGGACGATCACACGGCGACTCTTGCCACACGTGGCTCACGTGACCGCCGGAAATTCCTGCTCGGCGCGAAGGGCGCGCTGTCACGTGACCCCGCGAGCGCGATCGTTCGCTGGAAAAACTCCCGCGCTGTTACTCAGCGCTTTTCGCCCCGTTGCGCAACAGGGGCGTCTCTGTTCGCTCCTTTCACAACAAACCATGACTGCAGTTTTCCCAATCGTCACATGAGCGATTTGATTTTAATTTTCATTTTTCGTTCTTTTTTTGCTGTTATGCAAGCGCCCCGTAATTTTAGTAGTTTCACAATTTAATGATTCCGCTATACTAGATTATGACACAAATCAGACTGCCCAAGTAGCTTTTTACATTTTTTCCATTAAAAAAAATTCATTTTTGGTTTTCCTGTAAAAACTTGGACATATATCTGTGAGAGTGAGAAATTTATTTGCACACCAGCATTTATTCATAGGGGGCATGGTGGTGTGGTGGGTTGGACCAGCTCCTGTTCTCCGGTGGATCTGGGGTTTGAGTCCCGCTTGGAGTGCGTTGTGACAGACTGGTGACCCGTCCTAGATGTGTCCCCTCCCCCTCCAGCCTTACGCCCTGTGTTGCCGGGTTAGGCTCTGGCTCCCCGCGACCTCGTATGGGACAAGCGGTTCAGACAGTGTGTGTTTATATGCATTTATTCATCAATCAGTAATTGCTGGTTCGATGATTGCTTGTTGACTGGATGCAGACAGTGAGGAACGACCTCCAGAATGGTGTTTTTCTGGTTCATCTGCTGAAAGCAGATAGTATTCTTCATGATGATCTGCATCCTTGGCCATCCTCATTGTCTTAGGATCCACCGACATCTTCATTAGAGCTGGGCTAACTAACAAAACGCCGGAAATAACGGTGGTGAAGCCGCCCAAAACCCTACACAGGAAGCTCTATGGGCTACCCTGTGAATATAATGCAGGCCTAGTAGGAGGACGAGCTTCCCCCCGTGACAGTAGTGGTAAAGCCACCCAGCGACATGCCTCAGGTTCCACTCTCCCCCCCGCTCAGCTCTGCAGTACCGCACTAATCTGAGCCAAAAGTCCTGACAAAGCTGTCATAGATAGATTTAAAAAAAAAAAAACACGGAAGTCAAAGTTGAAGGTCACTCAGTTTCTGTTGACTTGCATCACTGAAGTCACATGAATACTCACCCATGGAGGAGTTGTGCTAATGTCAGTTCCCTCTTTGTCTAGTAGAAGACAAGACAGACAAAAAAAAAAAAGAGCTGTTTCACCCAAGTTCTGGTCTGGAACGAGAAAGCAGAACATGAGCAGGACAACGTGGTCGTCATTTCGGACAGAAGCGGATGCTGATTCCTAGTAAGTTCCCGAGACTCGTAGTACTATCAACACGTAGAGTATGGTTTGAACTGCTGGCAGTAGTGACTTAATTCTCCAAATGTGAAACAAAAAAACTGTATCATAAGTGCTGACATGAATTTCCCAACTGTGAAATGATAAACCACATAATAAGTTGCTGGACTTCCTGCACCGAACGACTGCTGAGGCTCTGTATGGAGTTTTGATGTTCTCCAAATGTTCCCGTGGGTTTCAGCCCATGGTCCAAAGATGTGTTTCGGGTGAATCGATGAAGTTTCCCTTTTAGCCTGTGTGTGAATGAATGAGTGTGATTCTCCTATGATGGACTGTCATCCCACCCAGGGTGTTGCCTTCTTCTCATCGAGCATTTCTGGGGTAGCTCTGGACCTCCGCAACCCAAAATTGGAAAAGTGGTTAATGAATGAATTTACATTTACATTTATTTAGCAGACCCTTTTGAAAAGTGGTTAATGAATGAATTTACATTTACATTTATTTAGCAGACCCTTTTCTCCAAAGTGACTTCTAGTAAATTCTATGTAGTGTTATGAGCCCACACACCTTATTCACCGTGGTGACTTACACTGCTAGATACACTACTTACATTGGGTCACTCATCCATACATCAGTGGAACACACTTTCTCTGTCACTCACACACTGTGGGGGAACCTGAACAGTATGTCTTTGGAGTGTGGGAGGAAACCAGAGCACCCGGAGGAAACCCACGCAGACATGGGGAGGACATGCAAACTCCACACAGTGCATTTTGTTTGTAGAACAATTTGTAGAAGAATTCTTATATATGATGAAATTGTTTGGCTTGGGAGAGTTCAAATCCTTCAACACTTTCTCGTTTTTTAAACTTTTTGATGAGGATAGAGAAAACAACCCAATGGCGAGAATAGAAAATGACCATACATACTGTTGAAGTAAGTTTGGTTGCCATTATTATTAATCATCATTTCGTGGACACCTTTGTTCAAGGTTACTTCCAATGTAAGATAATCAACTTTACTCATTTATATAGCAGGGAATTGTTAACCGTGTAAATTCAGGCTACCTTTCTTGGTACTACGGTAAGGGGCAGGATTGAAATAGACGAGTTTCAGATTACCAGGTAATAGCCCTAACCACTATGCCACCTGATGCCACTTCTAAGTAAGGACACACACGCTGTCTGAAACCACTTGTCCCAAGCAGGGTCATGACGAGCCGGAGCCTAACCCGGCAACACAGGGTGCCAGGCTGGAGGGGGTGGGGACACGCCCAGGACGGGATGCCAGTCCATCGCAAGACACCTCAAGCATGACTTGAACCCCAGACCCACCACACCACGTCCCCCCCAGTTAAATCACACAGTATATCATACACATTTTATTTGTTCCGACCTCATCTCATGTTTAAATATGGGAAAATAAAACAATAATTAACAAGGCTAATCTATAAATAAAAAACTTCATCATTAAAAGTTGGCCAAAAATAACCTCAAACTAACCATGTTTGTGCCAGTGTTAACTTCAACATGCAATCATAAAAATGACTTTCCCTCCATAATAGGGTCAATTAGTCTTTTTCTTCTGACAGTAGTGGACAATTCACAAAATCCTTAAAAAAAATCTTATAATCTATTAAATTCTTGTAGTGCAAAGATGCTTTAATTTAAATTGTAGTCTGAATTTATTGTTAGTTAGTAATATATTTGTCTACCATTTATGACTCCATTATTCTTAAAAGCAGCATACTTAGTGAAATATCTAATTACATCTGAACATCATTTTTTTTTTTATTAACCTGTTCAGGTTAATAAACCTGATATATAACATATGATGGACAGGTCCCTCCTTGCTACCGACTGACACTGTTCAAACATGTTGCGCAGCGCCCCCTGCTGGTCAACGTGAAATAATACTGTATATGCATATATACTGTAGTCCTACATTGAAAAATGTCCTCCTCAAATGTCCTTATTGTGATCACTTTTCCAAAACCTCTCACTTCTCCAGAGGGTGAAAAAGTAAAAGAAGTCCTCATCTCGGATTCCTAATCTTTGCAGCACTCTATGAACTGGCTGAGTAAAGCAGTGCATGGGAACTGCTGTGCCAGCTCATCTAATAAAGGCCATGATATACGACTCCATGTATAGAAACGACCAAAGGAAACACTTTACTGATAGCGAGGGGTGGAGTGTTGCCTTTACAGGAAAAGAGGCTAAAGGCCCCCTGGACTGGCCAAAGGCACATCTGTCCTGGCCCACCCACGGAAGCTGCTTTTCATTGCAAAACACTCGTATGAACTAACTGCTCCAATTAGCAGTTAATGGCGCAGTACAAATGACCTCTGCATTCCTCCAGAATTGTGCAGGTAAAATATGTTTATCAGAAAGGAGCAAAAAGCAGGGAGCAGCAATTCTCACTCACTCACTGACTTACCTTTGTTACCCACTGGTCTTGATCAAGGTCACGGTGGTCCGGAGCCTATCCCGGGAACCACTAGGTACAAACCAAGATGGGGTAAATCCTGGAAAGGATGCTGGTTCATAATAGGGCAGCAAAAGTAATTGCAAAAATGTTTTTTATATGACAAATGTCAACGTTCAGATTCCGCTAAGAGTAACTACTGTAAATCTTGAAACCACGAGGTTGGGGAAGTTGGCGAAAATTAGTTGAGACATTTGAATAGGAAAACCACAACCACAACATAAATGGCATTGTTATGGAATGGCTGTGTGTGCGTGTGAGAGAGCGCGTGATCCTTATCATGGGAACCCGGAGACACCAATGGAAGCTGAATGAAGTGAACGGAGCCAGCTCCCTGTTGGCCATTCTCCCAGGGAATTCCTCAACAGCAGAATTATCACGCTTCTCCACTTCTGGCCACCTAGTGCTCCCAGTCACAAGGGGTATAAAATGAAAAGGCAGTTTTGGCCCCAGTGTGGTGGAATGAGCTCCCCCTGTCCCTCAGAACTGCTGAATCCCTTCCAACATTCAAGAATGTTCTGAAATCCATCTCTTTCACACCCACTTCTCTCCTGAAAGCTACATAAATGGGTCCAACACCATCTGTTATGATTATCTATGCACTTACTATTTGAATGTCATTTCAACAGGCAGATACTTTGGGGATGTGAACCAGCAACATGGTGGTATCAGACACATCTGTCAATAATACTGTCTGAGTTGCATGGGGCATTGTAAAAAAAAAAGCATCTGATGAACACATGAAGGTAAACGAGAAAGTGGAGAAGGATCATTTCTCCGGGCAAGGGAAACCAGTGCAGGGTCACTGGAAGCCACAGGAAACCTGCCTGTTTACTGAGCTCAAGAACTGCAGAAAGATAGCAGTGAGTTCACTAAGAAAAGAGAAATTAAAGTGAAACTACAGCTTTAAAAATAAAGTATCCAGTTACTATTATTACTTTACAGTTACAAAAACTATGATCCTTGTAATCCTTTTTACATTACATTTATTAACTTAGCTGATGCTTTTCTCCAAAGTGACTTATAATGTTAAGCTTACAATTACTTACCCATTTATACAGCTGGGTAACTTTACTAAAGACACTTCTAGAGTAAGTACCTTTCTCAAGGGTAACACAGCCAGCAGTGATACCTGAACCTGCGATATTTGAGTCCAAAGGCAACAGCTCTAATCACTACGCTACCAGATGTCCCTTTAATTAATGCTGCTGGTATACACTATATTTTCAGTGTTAGGGCAATGTAAAAAAATGGTAATGCATGTCAGGAAGGACCAGTAACAGGCAGATCCTCAAAATCAGAACTTGAACCCCATCTCTTTGGCCTATTTGAACTATATTCATTTACTCTTAATACACACTAGGGGCCTCAGTCTAATGTGTATTCGGTGGTACAAAATATTGGGAATGATTAGCAGAGAAATGAGATGGAGTTCTGTATCGGGTGTATGAGTAACGAGGAGCAACGAACTGCAGTCACATGTGATTTTTCATTTTAAAAACTGTCCAAAATATCAGACTAGTTGTGCTGCTTTAATAGACGAGTTGCAGACATTGTAGCAAATCATAGGAATCACAAGAGGATTCGACCAAAGAGTGTACTTGGGCTCTTTAGACAGTTCTGCTGCACGTATTTGAAGAGGGGGAAGAAAACAACCTTTTCCAAGGAGGATTTTTACATGTAATGCCAAAACACTGTGCAATATTATGTCAGGAAGCCTAAAGATGCTGCCATGAAGGTGTTTAACATGTCAGAACTGAACATGAATCTTTTTTCTGGCTGGTCCTGCCACCCAACACCCTGTTGGCAGATTCATCACTTCTACTAAATTTAAAAAAAAAAAAAAAAAAAAAAAAGGTACAAGTTGTTTAACTCCCTTTCCTGCCACTTTCACAAGGTCTGGTGTGAACTGACTTATGAGCTTCTAGTTTAGGAACATTCAATGTGTCTGAAACATCCTTGAAGGAGGAAGCTGGTGAGGAGGGGTAATGAATTTCCAAAGTGCAGGGTTTCTGACTACGTTTCCCAGAATCCCAAGCACCTTGACCCTGGGAGTCTCCACACCTTCTGAGAATCGTGGTGCTACATTCCATGTGACAGTGAGGTCCATGCATCTGGAACAGAAAGACCAACAAACTCCAGACCTTTGTTCCATGGAGAACTCCAAGAAAAAGAATGTGTGCCCCCCCCCCCCCGATTCTGAGCAGGTTAAGACAAGGGAGTCATGCTGAGTTTATAGGAGACCCCGCGGTTTGTCAACATGAGGGGAATGTGGCCAAATGCGGGCCTTGTAAGTCATTTCTCCAGTTCATGGGGGTGGCTGAATGCCTCATACACATTGGCTGCAAATTCCTTCACTTGCTCGATCATCAGAAGGTCCTGAAACACAAAAAACAGTACCTATACATACACACTAACACACGCAAGACACTATACTGCCCATATAACGCAGCTCAGTATAACAGGATCACTTAATGAGTTTAAAGGTTGAAACCCCTTTGTTTTTTTAAACTGTACAGTTTCTAAAAATATTAACTATGTTTTTTTCCCCCCACCCATTTGCGCACAGATAATGATTACCCAATGCCATTTCTGACTGGAAGGCGAATGGTATCGGTTGTCACTGCATGCACTCATAAATGGACAAACATGATGTAATGCGGAGTCATAATGTGGTCAAATATCTTGCACCCCCACATCCAGAGTGTACTGGGTCTAAAGTGTACTTTACATTATATTACCCCATACGCAGTTCCAAAGTGCTGTGAATGACAGGCACCCTTTAAAACCTGCAATGGGGAAGCTGAGTGCCTCACCTGAACAAAGTGACTGGGAATTTCGCTGCATATTGAGTGTATCTGTCCGTTCACAATGGGTATGATTTTGGCCAGGGGCAGACGAACGTGCGACAGGCTGCAGCACAGAAAGACAGAGGAAGGAATGCAGAAGCTGTGAGAACTCCAGCACATACAAACACAGGTAACCATGAGTACATAGCACAGGTTACACATGGATAAAAGTACTGTGGTGCTTCTTTACATAGCTTATAAAAAACATTCTTTGGCCTCACAACAATTAAGATTTAGGCACCTGTCTGTGCTTGAAATGGCAAAATGAGACATTACTGCTGAGTAATTTCACCGCATTGGGATTACAGACTGCTGTTAAAGGTGTCACTCTACTAATCTTTATATGATGAAAAAATGTGACTTTAAATAATTTCCTGATGTAGGAAACAAACAGAAGTCAAGGTTCAAATATAACCAGTGGATACCTGGGGTTTCTGACAGCACTGCATCTATGAACAACAGAACCCTCTAGCAGAACAGTGTCATCCAATTTCAAATTCATCCAGAACTTGAGATCGTAAATAAATGTGATAAGTGGAGGAGCAAGAAGAAGAGAAGCAAAGTTTTTCAGGGATAAATTTGAGAGCAGTTTGCATAAGCAATGGGAAAAAGTCTATGCCTATTGACTGTGAAAGTAAAAGGGAGTACATTGTACACATAAAGACTAGGGGTCCCAATATTGAGCCCTGAGGTTGACCTAAGGGAATTTATTTGGTCCTAAAGTAACAACATGATGCCTGTCAGTCAGGTGTGACCAGGACCAGTCAACAACCATACCCCTGACAGAAACCAGAAATGTCCTCCTAAAGCTCCTAATAAGTACCAAATAATTAAAAATTATCAAAAACTGAATACACTTCAACCATCAGTCACCTGACAACAGGTTGTGACAGTAAGAAATGGACAAGACATAAAAACTGACTTAAAAGGTTAAAAAAGATCATTCAGGAACATGTCATGTCATTGTCACCAACCGCTTGTTCCAAGCAGGGTTGTGGTGAGCAGAACCGTAAAACTGCAACACAAGGCGCAAGGCCAAAGGGGAAGGGGACACATCCTGGACGGGACGCCAGTCCATTGCAAGGCACCCCAAGCAGGGCTTGAACCCCAGACCCGCCAGGCACCGGTCAAACCCACTGCACCACTACGCCCCCCATTCAGGAACATGTTTTTTGAGCCTCCAAAATGAATCAAATGTCACTTCCACCAGGAGCTTATAAACTGGCCTCTGATGCTGTTGTCGGATTGCAGTTCTGTAGCCTTTGTTTGTATAAAGAATATTGTCTAAAGCCACAAGTAGCCAGCTAAACTGTCCACATACTCGTTGTGTTGCGACAGCACTGAGAAGAGTAGTACATCTGACCTATCGGGTGCACCAGTGTGGGCAGAGTCCACCTGAGAGGGCCGGAAGAATTCGGCTATGTTGTCCAAGAAACGGCTGAATCCCCGTTGTAAGCACGTGCTGAGGACGGTCTTGAAGTCTGGGCTGTTCAAGGGCAAAGACACACAAATCCATATAAGGCCAAATTTTTTCCACCTGAGCTCGTTATACTCAGACAGTTGCTGCAAGAGCACCGTGTGAGAAAATTCCAGAAAGCGCGGCGGTAAAAGGCCGTACCTCTCCAACATGTCTCTGGTTTCATTAAGCAGCTTTATCGTTGCAACGTCTTTCTCCGTCAAACCACAGGCCTGTGTATAAAGCACAGTCAGTCATCAGCTGCTCTTCCATCGGAAGCAGTGGTCACCACTAGAAAACATGTTTAAAGGGCAGATTATGGACCACAAATCATGCTGTGAGCCACTGCAGCTTCATCCTGGAGTTTATACAAAGCAAGGCTATAAGTACAGTGGGGAACATCAGTCTACATCTCTGAGGCCATGTACCTCCCTTTACATTCACTGCAGCAAACAATGCAGGGTCACAGTGGTCCAGACCCTATACTGGAAACACAGGGTGTGAAGCAGGGTAGAGATGTGTCCTTGAGAGACTGATGATGAGAGGGACATAATATCAGGTCCAGGACTGGTTACCTGAGCAGCCAGTGTGGTCTCTTCATCAGGCATCATGTACCATGAGAGGGGCTTTGGTGTCAAACCTCTGTAGCCCTCCTCCACATGGGTTCTAATCTGGTGGAAATATTGTTCCAGGTCACGTAGGGACAAGCTCTGCTTCAGTGAGACTCTGTGGGTTGCAAGACAACACAAACATTTACATTCCTTCATTTAGCTGACGCTTTTCTCCAAAGTGACTTACAACGTTAGCGTTACAACCATTTATCCATTTATACAGCTGGGTAATTTTACTGGAGCAATTTAGGGCAAGTACCTTGCTCAAGGGTACTACAGCTAGAGGTGGGATCAAACCTGCAACCTTTGGATCCAAAGGCAGCAGCTCTAACCACTACGCTACCAGCTGTCCCACACAAACCATGTTCACCCTCGGTTAGCTTTGCATTTCAAAACACAACCTGACCATGTAAGGGATAGGAGTTGGGCTGTTGCCATGCCAACACCCCTCGAACCAACGTCTGTTTGTAAAGAAACGAACTCACCCGCCCAATACATCCTGCACCGCTTGTTTGACTACAGTCATGAGCTCGACTAACCCTTTGAATGGAGAAGATGGTTAAAAAACAAAACACTACACACCTACTTCCTTCATACCCATGTTAAACAGTCCAGCGAGACTGCAATAATAGTATTATTCCTCCTTCATTTAGATGGCAGTTTTCTCCAAAACAACTGACAATGTTAGGGTTGTATGCTATGCTATTATTATGACTTACCCATTTTTTAATTTGAATTTTTACTGTATTACTTCAAGATAACCTTACTCAAAGTTAAATGAGAAATCTTAGGGTAACACAAAGGGTCCTTTAACTGCAAGGTGACAGTTCTAACCACTACACTATCTACTGCACCAACAGTTCACAATTTCACTGTTTTTCAGCATTTTCTATATTTAGGTCCCATATAAAAAAGGAAGTCATTGCAAACACTGTGAAATTAAATCAACAGACTTGCGAGGAGAAGCACATTGTGGCTCAAAATGGGCAGCTCACCATCTCCCAACAGGTGTTGTATGCTGGACAGGTACTGCTGCTGCACCTCTGGTGGGGCCTGGGGATTCTAGGAAGGGGGGGTTCAGATCATGCACAGTAACAAACAGGCACCCATGTGCATTTGATCCAGCTGGCATGTCACAGGAGGCAAAAGAGTTACCGTTCCATTCTTGCTGATGGAGTTGTCCAGGTACAGGTAGCCCCCAATGATGTTGAGCTGAATGCGCAGAAGGACAACCAGCATGCAGGTGCTGTACACAGCCACGGTGCTTCTTGTGAAACCTCATGGGAAAAGCACAGAATGCAGTCAGAAATATTTAAAAAAAAAAAAAAAAAAAAAAGTAACATATATGATTGCAAGCCCAGTTGAATGTGAGCAACTCACTGATGATCTTGAGGTCTTCCCAGATTTCTAGCTTATTTGTCGGTCTGTGGGATGATGGAAAAGATGGTCATGAAGATATGAAAACAGTTAACACTCTTATTTACTTGACCGCCAGGCTCAGACTCACTTGCTCCTCAGCAGTGTAGTCAAGCTCTCCGAGTTGAGATGATGAACGATGGCCTCCCTCAGCGTGGGAAGCATGGACAGCACTGTGGAGGGAAAACAAAAAAGTGTGTCTCACCTCTAGCTTTACTGCATTTCTCCAGCATCTACATGTGTGATTTTCACACGCTGAATGTGTCTGACTTCCGTGTTTTAACCAAGTCTGCTAGAACAGGGCATGTTTACTCATGATGTTCTTTACAAACTCAAAGTGCTGGAGATGATGGTAGTTAATGATGCTGACAGGCCGTGGTACGGATTAATGATGCTCACTGATCACGATGCTGATAATCATAATGATGCTTCGTCCCACCGATGACTGATAATATTGATAATGCTGACTGCTGATGCAGACTTGAAACGATATTATGACGCTCATTAAAGAGGCCGACCGACCGATGATGCTTCTGCTCTTCACCGATTACTCCGAGTACCTCATGGGAATATAATGCTGACTGTTCAGCTAAAGAAATGTAACCATCTTTAATCAACATGATGCTTTTCTCCAAAGCAACATAGAGCGTCAATCTACCTACAATTATTTACTCACTTATCGTCATACAGCTGGGTAATTTTTAGTGGAGCAATTTAGGTAATAGTACCTTGCTCGAGTCAAGGTCAAGGGAAGGGTACTCAGCCAGAGATGGGGATCAAACCTACAACCTTTGGGTCCAAGGCAGCAGCTCTAACCACTACACTACTACCAGCTGTCCCTAACCCCTCGGTGAAGGATCACGGTGCTCGCTGATGACGCTGGCGACGACCGATGATGACCCACCTGTCATGTTGCACGTCCTCTGGTTGCTCTCGAAGTGGAACTGCCGGCGCGCCTGCGCAATGTACTCCGCCGCTTCCCGCTCCTGGATCTCGCGGATCTTCCTCTGCGCCAATTTCCCCAGGAGATACACACCTGCAGGGGGCGCCACAGCGCGCGGGTTACTCACCCTGACGAGGAACCGAACGAGAACAGCGACACGGAGAGCAACAGCAGTCCTCAATTAACACTGAGAGGCGAACGGCGAGCGAAGCCTCGCGATTTTGAACCGAGTCAGGAAACCGAACCGACAAGAAGAGACAACATGACGCAGAAAGTGCACATTAATCGTCTTCAGCAGGCGGCAGGGCTCCTGAAGTCGCGAGCATGCACGCGCTAGTACTACAGTACCTGTAATCATATAACTAAATTAACTACCTCCAACGAAAGCCCCGGCAAATATGAACTTCCTTTTGTGGCGCTTCAGGAAGCCCCAGGTGCTCGTCAACATCCTCGGAATCGTCAAGGAATGAGCAGATTCCCAGCTAGTGTGTTTTATATGGTTTTATTTGGCTCAGTGAGTTGGCCACGACATTACCCACTCAGACGGCAGTAAGTGGACCTGCTAATCTATCGAGTCTCCTGCGATCGACTACATCCGCCTGATCTGTCCTGCACGCTAAGTCGTCCGTCTTACAACCTTTTCCAGACATACACAGTTCTCCCCACAAGGTTACAGATTGATTTGTACGGCAAATGTCAGGAAATTTACGCACAACTTATATTACAAAGATCTTACATAACACCGCTTTGCTCACTGTAGAGTAAATAAAAAGTCTTATTTCATAGCAGAGGGAAGCAGCGGAAAGAGGAGGGGCGCGTTCTGTATGAGCGCTTGAGCTTCGCCTCCAAACACGCGTCCAGTGCGGAGTTCGGTGGTTCCGCTGTTAAAAGTTCTTTAGTGGAGTGTACATTACATTTAATTTTTAATTAGTATTATTAAGATCAGATGCATCTTTAATTTATTCTAAATGTACCCCTAGTTAGGCTAGACGAAACAAGAGGTTATTCGTGAATGGATTAATTGTAGACTCAGGGCGAGCGCGACTTTGTTGTTTTGTTTGTTTGTTTGTCTCAGTTTTTCAAACATCATGGGCACTAGATCGGAGCGCGATTTCCGTCGACCTTCTCCAGAAGACATCGAGGGCTGGATGCAGAAGGCGTTCGACATGGTCGGTGAGACGCACGTGTGCCATGTTGTGGTTGTTAAAGCTCCCTCCATCCGTGTCCCTCCACCCACAGGCCCGAGCGGCTCTAGACAGCGGCGAAGTGCCCGTTGGATGTCTCATGGTCCACAGCAACCAGCTCGTGGGCAAAGGCGGCAACGAAGTGAACGAAACGAAAAATGTGAGTACGGGAATACGGGGCGCTCGTGTTACGAACGTTCCAGTTACGAACTGTCGGAGATACGAACGTTTTCCCTTGATCTGTTTTATGAATGTTAAATTGTATTCCCCCCACTTGTTTATGTTAAAAATGTGCACGGGTGAGTGCTGTGGAGCAAGAGTCACCTGTTTTTATTCAACCAGTGGTAGTGAAGAGCCATACAAAGAGTGATGGGCGAGTGTGGGGCCGTGTTAGTTGAGCTCTCAGTGTTGACAGCTGGTGTCTGGTGTTTGTGAGTGCGGGTGATCGATAACCAGATGAGGAACGTTGCACGTGTCCGTGGATAAGTCCGTCAGCATTAAATGGGAATTTGCAGAAATATGCATACTGTAAATCATTTTAGCTTTAATGTAGCTTGAAGTTAATAAAAATGTCGTCGTCTTTTTTATTATAGCTATATCCAAGTCTTTTGCAGGACTTGCTCAGCAAATGAATGGAGGTACAAGTCTATTGTTATGCTTTTGTTGATTGTGAAGGCAATAAAACAACCTGAAAGTGGCCAGATGCTGATGAATGTTACAGGTGTTGTTTCAAGTTAATAAAAGATAACATTGTAACATAACAATAACAAGTCGAGCAACAGACTGGCGGCCCATTCGCCATCCACGGTGCACCCTGCTTCACCTCCTATGTTTCCAGGACAGACTTTGGAACACAGCAGCCCTGCACAGGATGAGTGATTGATGACAGTGGAATAAATAAATTTTACCGTAAGAATTACTTAAATTCATGATAGCATTATGTGAAATTTTTGCTTAAAATAACTTGTGAATAAATCAAGGGACGTCTACAGTACTAAGCTGTTGTTGACTGTGACGTGCTGATTGGATTTACAAACAAATCGAGTTAGAAACAGACTTCCACTCCCAATTGTGTTTGGAGGTTGAGGACTCGGTGTGTTTATATTAGTCATTAATTTGCACAGGGTCTGTGTTAGTGTACTTTTTATTGTTTCCTGTGGTCTAATGAGAAATGATGTGCTTTTTGGCTGTACACAGTCCACCCCCCCAATCCCCATGAATGTTGACACCCCGCTGTACGTAAGCTTGTTTAATGAATACCTGGCTGATGTCAGCCGGAGGGAGCGTCAGTCACCAGACTGAGATAGTGATGACGTTGTGCTGAATGGTTGCTGAGAAGGTGCTTTGATTGAATGTCAGGCCCTGGTTTACACTGCCCACCAAGTTCTGCTTTGCTGTTGGAACCCCCCACCCCCGGACACTCGTCTTTGTCTCTCGGTCCCATCCCTCAGGCCACGCGGCACGCTGAGATGGTGGCGCTGGACCAGGTGCTGGAGTGGTGCCGGCTGGAGGGCAGGGACCACAGCGAGGTGCTGCCACAGACGGTACTCTACGTGACGGTGGAGCCGTGCATCATGTGCGCAGCTGCCTTGCGGCTCTTCCGTATCCTCCTCACGTGTGTGTTCCCAAAAGTAGAAAGTCGAGGACACCTGTATATTGAATTGAGTGATTTTGTGATGAGCCAATCAAAGTGGAGTACAGTAAATGATTGACAGTTCTCATGCAAACAGCTGGCTGTCTGATTGGTCCCCATGAAAGGTGCCCTGCATGATGCTGGTGGAGTTCCAATAATTACAGGAACGCAAAGTACTGACGGTGTAGCCATCACTGTGGGACAAGGGGGTGTTTATCGGTGTTGAGAGTGCAATGTTAACCTTAACCGCAACACAGATATCCCACTAGTGGTGTTTGGCTGTAAGAACGAGCGCTTCGGCGGCTGTGGGTCGGTGCTTGACATCCCCGGGGATGATCTTCCTAACACGGGAACAGCATTTGAGGTAGCGTCGCCAGACTTGTCTGTCATGAGTCCCAGCCTGGGCTGTCACACAGTACAGGGCAGCAGGGGATGCAGCGGCGAGAGCCTTAACCTTTCAGTCTGAAGGTTCAAGATTTAATTCCCCACTCCTGCTACAGTACCCTTGATCACGGTACTTATTCTGCATTGGTACAGTAAAAATTACCCAGCTGTATAAATGGGTAAATCAGTGTAAATAGCTTGATGTATACATTTAACATGGGGCAGTTGGTATGGTAGTATAGTGGTTACAGGTGCTGCCTTTGGACCCAAAGGTTGCAGGTTTGAATTACAGCTGTAATTTCCTTGAGTAAGCTACTTACCTTAAATTACCTGGGTGTATAAATTGGTAAATAATTGTAGGTATCTTAACATTGTAAGTTGCTTTTGAAAAAAGAATCGGCTAAATGTGTGACTCACACTTAATCACCATGAATAATATATTTAAACTGGAAGATCAGTGATTATCTCCTAAACAGTGCAGGGCTTCTGGTAAAATTAACGGCCAGTTTGCGTTCACCTTCCAAGTGCATCTCTGGCTTCCGAGCTGAAGAAGCGGTGGAGATGCTGAAGACGTTCTACAAGCAGGAGAACCCCAACGGTGAGGAGTCAGAACTCCCCTTGCCTTCCCAAGAGGGCAACTGCTCTCGTACCCTAGAGGAGGTCCTAGCGAAGCTCCAGAAATACGAGTAACCATATGAGGTGTTCACATGTTGAACGCAGCATGGGGGGGTTGGTGGGTTTGTACATTGAGCTAATACCTAAAATGTGAGGAATCAAGTGAGAATCAATAATGAATACGGTCTTATAATGAATAATAAATCACTGTTGATTATTGCTGGAAGTGTCACTTACAGCCGCTGCTTCTTCTCCCCCCTGATGTTCTCCTTCAGCTCCGAAGCCCAGAGTCAGAAAGGACTGAGGACCATGGTGGCGCACGGCGTCCTGCCAGTAGGGGGCACCAGTCCCTAGCCAGCAGAATGGGTCCACGCAGGGGCGAGCGTGTGGAAGATGGGAGAGTGCTGCTCAGGAGCGAGCCGGAGGACGGTTTTATTCGACACTCTCACATGCTGGTGTCCGACTGAGAACGTTTTTGCCGCTCCTTTGTGTTTTTTATATTTTTGGTATCTGAAAAAGAGAAATTTTTTACTAACTGCCGGAGAAAGGGTGTTACGTAACTTAATTTTCCGTGTATTTTACGAGAGGTTTATTTGTGGATCACTGCGTTGATTTTGAGCTCCTGATGTGTGTGTGTGTGTGTGTGTGTGTGTGTGTGTGTGCGTGTGCGTGCGTGTGCGTGCACGCTGCTGGAAGGGCTGTAGCCAGCTCATTCCATATGAGTTGCTCTTTTTGGTTCCAGCCTCTGCTGCGCTCAGGGTTTGACTCTGTGGCCCACGAAGGCCAGCAGGGGGTGCCACCACTGGGGCCTCTCAGCGAGGATATGGTGTTGTGGCTCAGCGGGAGGGGCCCGGCCATTTTACTGTGGAGAGGAGATTTGTTTAAGCTATGCAAATTTCCTTGAACAAAAAAAAAAAAATGGAAAAACCACAGCAGGGCCCTTTCCAAGAAGGTAAACAAATCACACACACACACACACACACACATTTTCAGAACCGCTTGTCCCATATGGGGTCACGGGGAACCGGAGCCTACCCGGGAACACAGGGGCGTAAGGCCAGAGGGGGAGGGAACACACCCAGGACGGGACGCCAGTCCGTCGCAAGGCACCCCAAGCGGGACTTGAACCCCAGACCCACCGGACAGCAGGACTGTGGTCTAACCGTGCATGAGTATAATAAGCAAAGTATACTGTATATCCTGCCTTACCCTGCGATGGACCGGCATCCTGTCCAAGTTGTACCCTGCATGGCCTTATGGCCAGTGTTTCCAGGATAGGCTCTGGATCACCTCCACCCTGACTTGGGCAAGTGGTTAAGAAAAGTGAGTGCATTATTCAGTATTTTTGTCCTTCGCAGTACATCGAGCGCCTTGCGAGTTTGGGAACGATTAAATGTCGAACCCGGTCAGTCGGCTGCTGCCTGGCTGGGTCGTCGTCAGCAACGCATTAGTCGGTACAGTCTTCCCAGGGTCCACTGTATCACCAGTGGGTCAGTCTCCTTCTATTTGACCTACAAGTGCTGTACACTGACTTCTTGTAATGTGAACAATGGAGTTGGGAACATTTCAAGATACAAACATTTTCCTACAGAGAAAGTTGCCATTTTTTCCACTTTTCTGTTTCGTACAAGTTGTTTCTGTTTCTGCAGCAGAGCAAATACAGCTGCTTGTGTGGCTGGTTCATGGATGGCAAGGAGAACGTGAAAACAGTGCACACACTGAACGGGGATCGAACCTGTATCCAATCGCAGAACCCGGCTGCTGTAAGCCACCAGCGTAACCTGCTGTCACCCCAGTAAATGGAGTAAATCACTGTAAGTCTCTTAGTGAACAAACATAACACTTTGGGATGTCTAGGTACAGGTGTCTGATGATAATGGTTCATAGTCTTGGGTTGTATAATGATCTTTGGTTCATCCATCCATCGTCAACAACCGCTTGTCCCGAGTGGGGTCGCAGTGAACCGGAGCCTTACCTGGCAACACAGGGTGCAAGGCTGGAGGGGGAGGGGACACACCCAGGACAGGGCACCAGTCCATCTCAAGGCACCCCAAGAAGGACTCGAACCCCAGACCTACCACACAGCAGGTACCAGCTGAACCCACTGCGCCACCGTGCCCCCCTATCTTGGGTTCATAATAATAATAAAGACAATAGCAATAGTAACAGAACGTACAAGACTGCAAAGCCATGCTGGGCCTCTGAGTTTCAGGGACGTGACCATTCTGCAGTGCATCCCCATCTTTCAGGTCCACAGACCAAACCCTCGCACCCCGGGTGCCACTGGGTACTGGGTGGGGTCATGCTGACTGCCCAAGTCACCCCCTGCTGGACAAGCTTCTTTCACAGTTACCGCCATTTCTCGTGTTTGTCATTACAACTAATAATAATAATACATACTGTACATACATACAATCCCATCCCAACTCCGCACCCACACACATCATCTCAGCCCATCTTTTACCTACTGAAACAGGCACATGTACTTTCTTCTTGCATTTGACCTCCAATTAATACACCCATCCCTCACTCAGTTTCCCTCTGCACTTCTTTTGTATGTCCACTCACACCGACTGTCCCATGGTATAACACACACACAGACATGTTCCCCCTTTCTACAGCTCTTGCACATCTGCTCACTGTTTGTCTCTCTCTCTCTCTCTCACGCGCACACACACACACACACACACTCACTCCTCTATTTGAAACCGTTGGCGTGTTTCTGCGAGGGATGCAGGAGGTGAGCGAGAAGTTGAGAGTTGCACAAGTGCGGCTGTGGTTAGGGTCGCGACCCCTTCAGCCGCCTGCACTGTTCCCTTTGCGGTGTTCCGACAGCTAGACGACGGTAAGGAGCAACAGGCCTTGCTTTCCGGAAACATCCGCCACCAGGTCGGCAGGGAGGTTTGCGCTCTTCTCTCCACCCGTTTCCGCCTCGCACCCGAGGCCGCGACGAAAGAGCCGAATCCATTAGCATGCAAATGCATGCGAAGGCATCCTTCGAAATGCACGCGATTCATCACCTCCGCGAGGGGTACCTGTGGTGTTAATGAGAAGTCTGTGAAGTGTCATTCTCCCGTCGCTGGGCTGACAGCGTGCCTGCGATGCGACGCGCTCCCATTCTGACAGAAATTCATAACAAACGACGCTGCGCGCGAGAAATCACCGGAGCGACGGGGGAGAGGAAACTGTCACATGCAGCTACCCCTCTGGTTGCGTTCAAAGAGAATATTTGTACAGTAATATATATAAAAAAAAGCATTTTCCGTTTAACAGACCTGACAAGTAGGAGACATGAGTCTGGGATCATTTATTTGGTGGGTTTGTTCAGAAATAAAAGTGTTGTGAGGACCAAATGATGAGCAGGTATGGGAGGGGTGCTGCTGACAGGCGGGCTGTCAGTAAGATGTGTTAATGTGATCACACACATACACACACCCACACACACACACAGTTAAACTGGTACATTTACAGTGACACAGATGGGCTGTTTTGTTCATTCTTCCTTGAGAGGATAATATAGCGGTAGCTCTGGTCCTTTTCTTAGAGATTTCAGTTGTTGTGTAACATTCGCACAGATAAAATTTATATATGGGAACACGGTAGTGTACGGCCAGCAGGTGGTGTAGTGCTTAAGGCTGTCGCTTCGCAATCAAAGCACCCAGGTTTGAGTTCCACGTCCTCCTGTAGCACCCTTGGTCAAGTTTCTTATCCTCCGCAGATACAGTAAAAATTACCCACCTGTATAGAAGTGGTTAGCGCTGCTGCCTTCGGAAACAAAGGTCGTGGGTTTGAATCCCGCTTCCAGTAGAGGAAATACAGGACAAGCAGTAAACCTATAAATGAGAACTGACCCCACCCCCCACACGCTGTCTATCCGAAACTGCTTATCCCGAGCGGGGTTGGGCGAACCGGAGCCTAACACAGGGCGCAAGGCTGGAGGGGGAGGGGACGCACCCAGGACGGGACGCCAGTCCGTCGCAAGGCACCCCAAGCAGGACTCGAACCCCAGACCCATCAGAGAGCATGCACAGGCCAACCCCCCCCCCCCGGCTCTTCTTTCTGTCTCCGTTCGCAGGTTTCGGCTCCCATCCGGAACTCATCCTTTATTGGAAGACCATACAGAAAGACGACGAACAGCGAAACAAACACAAATTCTACATCCTTCATATAAAACACAAAAGAGGGGAGGAGAAAGGATGTTGAAAGAGATCTATTCACACTTTCGCAGTCTGGCTGTCGTTGAGCAGCAGTACATTCCAGTGTAAAGCTGTATGTAGCCATGAAAGAGCTATGATTGACATTGCCATGGAGACGAGCGCAGCTCTGGTACACTTTTCTATGAAAGAGAATTGGGTCTAAGTTCCAATGAAAGTCTTAGCTATTCCTGCCAGAGATCCTATGCATCTTAAATATTATACCCGTAGAGAGGGGATGTCAGACCATGAGGAGAAAGAGAAGTTTACAATTTATCTGGACTCTTGAACTGTGTGAATATTATGGTCACAGAACAAAGCCTGAGTCAGCAGAACCCTCCCTCAGGAAAGACGTTTCTCTTGCTCCATCTCAACCCTGCAAACTCAGAGAGAAGAGAGAGGGTTCGACTGGACAGTCAGCTCTGTCTGAAGTTCTCCTGTGAAAAAAAAAAAAAAGATCACACTTCCCAGTAGAGTTTTGAGTATAGGATTTGTTGTCTTCTTTTCTGGGCCAAGTCTGTCTTCCGAAGGCCTCGAGAGAGATCACTTTGGACGGGTAGCAGGGCAGAATGGTCACCCTTTTGGTCAACTCCTCCTTGCTGGGATCACTCGGCTTTGGGTTTGTTGCCCTCCACCCCACCTGGAAGTGAAAGGGGGGTGTCACACCGAAGGGCCACCAAACACCAGCTCATCACCTGCACCACCCCAACACACCTGTTTCATCAGACGCAAAGGCTGCCAGCATCTCATTGGGAAAATGCAGAATGTCTTCTGTACAATTCAGAATTACAAATAAACTTTGTGTTACACGGATGGATAATCCTAATGGATAAGGCGCTAAACCAGGGATTGTGAGTTTGAGTCCCCTTTGGGGAGACTACTTTAGGACGGCTTGTAGCGTCATGGTTTTAGCTGCAGCCTTTGGACCCAAAGGTCACAGATTTGAATCCCCCCCACCGGCTGTAGCACCCCTGAACAAAGTACTTACCCAGAATTGCTCCAGTCAAGTTATCCAGCTGTATAACTGGGTAAATAATCGTAGGTAGATTAACATTGTATAATGCTTTGCGGAAACATGTAAGCTAAATAACTGAATGTTACGCAAACAGTTAAGACACGTTTTCAAAGCTACATACATTTTACAGTTTTTTAAATTGATTTTAATCCCATTTTCCTCACTTGTCTATTTTATAAAATGTATATTTGTAGTGAACGCAACCTGTCATTATGTGCTGAGCCTGTAGATGGCAATAAAGAGCACTCAAACAGGGTAGGACTGCCGGAGTTCAACTCAATTCCTGATTTTAAGTTAGTTTTAATTCTAATGTAGGTCAAAGCTAGTAAAACATGTTGAAAAGAGTCTTACAATTGTATTTCTTATATATTTCAACTTTATCCAAGATTATCCAGGATTTTAACAGAACCTAAACCACAAGTAAATTGAGGGGTGTCTGCGTTATTAATCACTGATCGATTGGGGCTTAGTGGTAGAAGTGACTCTGAAGTCACAAAATAAATGAAGAGCAAACGGACCTCTGGTCCCAGCAGCATGTGAGCTGACATGATCGGTCCGGAGTACATCACCTTTGCTGATCCTGATAACAACAACAACAACAACAACAACAATAATAATAATAATAATAATAATAATAATAATAAATACTATTATTATTATTTTGTTTTTATTTTACTTACATCCAACAAGAGACATGGAGTAACACTGCACATTCTGAGAATGAGCTAAATTATAGCTTGGAGTTGAATTGTTACTGAAAAAGCAGTGAGAGGGAGCACTGAGGAATGCTGAGACTGATTTTAAAGTCAAGCAGATAGGAAGGGGCTGGTGACAGGATTTCGATGTCCATGTCTAACTAGTCCAGCTCAAACACGCCAAAGGCAGGGCTTCATCATAGAACCCCATCCCGCTCTTTCAGCAAGACTGAGAAGTGGTCCGAAACCTGGGAAACTTACATCTCGAGGAGTCCCAGATGTAGCTGTTGAGGATCTCCCCGAGGACGTAGAAGATGCTAATCAGGACTGTCAGGGAGGAGAAGAAGACGACCTTGGCGATGGAGCCGATGTGCTCCAGCAGTGGGTAGACCCAAACACCGGTGACGTGGTGCACCCAGCACATCCTGCAGGGGATAGAAGGGGCACTTACATCCAGCTCGTACACCCTCAGAGACCACTCTCTTTCTCTCTCTATCACACACACACACACACACACACATTGTGGAAAACCACATAAACACTATATCTCAGAAAAGACTATTAAGAATTATGCTCTTACAAACTGCCCCAGGTCAATCAAACCCTATCAATACTCTGTATCAGCTGCTCCTGTTACAGGTCCTGCTATTGTACCCTAGAGAAAAATGCCTTAACCAATTCATACTTCAAAAGAACAGTACATTACAATATAATGTGGTCCAGTGAGTCATTCAGAACCAAGGTGTCTGCAAAGCAGCTCAATCATGTAACCCAGGTAGAGGCAGTAAAGGCAGAAGATGCAGTAATCTTTCACAGATCAGTGGAGCCTGAAGGACACAGAGCGCAGCCCCCAGTGTCCCCTTAGTGACGGCAGGGCCATTGGTGACAGATGGCAGCAAAGACCTCTTTAAAGCACCAGGGATGAACAACGGAGGATGGGGGTCTGGGAAAACCACTGGACCTGTTCTTGGTGTGGTGTCCTAAGCTGGACCACTCAGTTGTGAGCTGGACCGCTGGACCGTGAGCGCCAATATGGTCACACCACAAACCACTAACATGGTTCCAGTTTCTCCAAGCAGATTTTGCATGTTTCACGAAGGCAACATGAACGCGTCTACGTGTTGGACTGCGCCGCGATCTGTGTACGTCCCACTCAGTGACTCGAGGGCATAATTTCATTGAAATGCTGCTATTTTATCTTCCTTTCTTGTGCTCTGAGCACATTTTGTGAAAATGCCTGACGTAGAGAGGTTCCCAGAACCATTCAGGGTAGAGAGGAGGAGAGCAAAAGAGTAGGACGTTTTCACACGAAATCCCTGAATACATATGAATCAGGGCCCACTGAACGGGTTTGAAAATCCCTGATTCAATTTTCATACCTCCACTCAACTGTGGCCCTCCTCCATGAGCGCATCGCGCTAAGGTTTCGCAGTTTGGGGACCGCGCTCACATGGGCCGCCGTGCGTGTCTGCACTCATCGCCATGTATGATGGCTCAGTAATCCCAGCCAGGATGCCTGCGGATTTTCCCAGTTCCTGTGCTTCTGTCTGACTCCAAAAAATGTGGTAAATGCACCCATCCGGGGCTGTTCCATTTGTTTAATCTGCTTAATTTGAGGGCAGGGTCCACCAAGGTGTTTGGACCATTTCAGCACCGTTACACCTGTTTGACCTCAGCCAGGAAAAATGGTTCTTCTCCCTGTACTGCGAAACATCCTGAACAGGGGTGTAGCTAGAAATTCCGGGCCCTCCTCCGGTCTGAATACTCCTTGGGGCCTCCGTGAGGCAAATCATTGCTCTACAGTTCATAATTTGTGAGCCCGTTCTATAGGTTGGGGCCTCTACAATCATCACCACCCCTCACACCTGCACCAGCAGCCCTGAGATGAGGCTCACACACCTGGAACAAAGTCGAACAGCACAAGTCAGTCGATTTGGGGCAAAAAGGACAAAAGCCAGACCTTTTAGTTTGACCGTTCTACAAAAAAAAACACATCAGATAGGCTCGAACCCAAGTGTGATGTTCTGCATTTCTTCACGGCACCTCAAAGAGCTCTTGCTCTTGGTCTCACAAAATTTGTACCCAAAATTCACTAACCCGATGGAAAACCCGCAGCAATGAATCTGCATCCGAAAAAATGTCAAAGGTCGCGTCAGTGAAGAAGTTTAAGTTGTGCGTCCAGGCGGGAGGACGTAGAGCGAGCTGCAGTCGTATCTCAGCTGTTTTCCCAAAAGCATCATCGTTGTCATGTTCCCCACATTATTCAGGGAAAATAAGAATTGCCTTGTTCATTTTACTTTGGAAAGTGTTATTTGCAATTATTATGTATCCTTATTATATTATTATATCATTGGTTATTACACGGGGTGCGGTGGCGCAGTGGGTTGGACCGCAGTCCTGCTGTCCGGTGGGTCTGGGGTTCGAGTCCCGCTTGGGGTACCTTGCGACGGACTGGCGTCCCGTCCTGGGTGTGTCCCCTTCCCCCTCAGGCCTTACGCCCTGTGTTGCCGGGTAGGCTCCGGTTCCCCGTGACCCCGTACGGGACAAGCGGTTCTGAAAATGTGTGTGTGTGTGTGTGTGTGTGTGTGTGGTTATTACACAGGGGGGTGCGGTGGCGCAGTGGGTTGGACTGGGTCCTGCTCTCCGGTGGGTCTCGGGTTCGAGTCCCGCTTGGGGTCCCTTGCGACAGACTGGCGTCCCGTCCTGGGTGTGTTCCCTCCCCCTCCGGCCTTACGTCCTGTGTTACCGGGTAGGCTCCGGTTCCCCGCGACCCCGTATGGGACAAGCGGTTCTGAAAATGTGTGTGTGTGTGTGTGTGTGTGTGTGTGTGTGTGTGTGTGTGTGTGTGTGTGTGTGTGTGTGTGTGTGGTTATTACACAGGGGGCGCGGTGGTGCAGCGGGTCTGGGATTTGAGTCCTGCATGGGGTGTCTTGCAAGGGACTGGCATCCTGTCCTGGGTGTGTCCCCTCCTCTTCCAGCCTTGCGCCCTGTGCTACTGGGTTAGACTCTGGCTTGCTGTGACCCTGCTTGGGACAAGTGGTTTCAGACTATGTTTGTGTGGTTATTACATTACAAGTTCATTGCAGTGCAGAGGAAAATGTAATTTGTATGTGGTACAGTATCATTGTGTATGGCATACAAACACACCCACTAATGAGTTCATTAAATGCTAAATAATCACATAATTGGTGCTTTAAATTCTTCATATTATGCAGAAATCCTTGGTGGAATGTTATATAGGTGTTCATGAGTGTTTGTGATATTTTGGGAAATTGGCTGGGGCCTTGGGATGGGAGCGCATTATTATTTTTCCCCTTTAAAATAATGTAAGCACACACACACACACACACACTTTCAGAACCGCTTGTCCCATACGGGGTCGCGGGGAACCGGAGCCTACCCGGCAACACAGGGCGTAAGGCCGGAGGGGGAGGGGACACACCCAGGATGGGACACCAGTCCATCGCAAGGCACCCCAAGCAGGACTTGAACCCCAGACCCACCGGAGAGTAGGACTGTGGTCCAACCCACTGTGCCACCACACCCCCATAATGTAAGCAATGTAATGTAAAATAATGTAATGTAAAGAATGTGAATATATGCTTCTACTTTCCGAAAATTTGCAATCTTACAAGTTTACGGGAACACATTAATTTTGGATAATGAGAGATTCTTGGATTTATTTGACACTTTTCTCCAAAGTGACTTAAATGTTAAACTGCTTACTATGATCTGTCTATTTTTACCGCATTAATTCAGGAAAAGCCCCTTGATCCAGGGTACCATAGCAGGAAGTAGGATTCGAACCTGGGTCCGTACCGCTATGCTCCTCCTGCAAGCTGCTACCTGCATTGCCAGTCAATGACCAACAGCACAAACTCAGAAAGAGAGGGGTCCTTACCATAGTACATATCCCACGGCAAAGCTGCACACTGCCACCAGTCCACAAATCCTGCTGGGATACTGGTGGTGTGTTGTTCTCATCTCAATTAGGATGAAAGGAAGTACTGTAGTATGCTAAAAAAAAACAAAACACAGACATTAAACCTTTTCAGGCTTAAATGGAAAGACACGTGAGCAGAAACACTTTAGATGAGCACTTGATTTTTTGGACATACATCATCTGGTTTTCATATTCCTCAGCTATACACTGAACATGATGATTTAATTGCCTTGCAGTACCATGATCGCCATGGTGACAGTCTCAGATGGTGAAGGGAACCCCCACTTGTAAGGGGTTTTCAGTGAAAGGTGACGAAATGGCGAATGTGTGTGGGATGGAGAGGTTGAATGGAAGTGGAGGTATCGTTGTTTTTAATTTTCGGTCATAACACCCTCGTTTTAAGGGTGTCGTAACAGTCGAAAATACAAATGCGCAAAACAGAAGATGCGCTCAGCTTCAGGTACAGGTATAATGAGGTATAAACAGGGTCTGGGTGCTCAGAACCTCCTGGTTTATGTAAGCTGTGTCACGCTGATGAAGGCTTCCCTCCGAAAGGCATCCATCCCGAAACATCAAAATATTTCGGTAAACCAGTGTCTATCCTTCCACCGTTAGCTGCCATACCCTCCCATCCCGAAACTGACTTCCAGTCAGGGAACGTATGACAACACCCTGAAACGGGGGTTTCTCGGTCCCTGACCGTCTCCGTGACACCGGACGCCGCATTCGCGCCCGAATGACACAGGATGATGGCGTTTCCTTGCCGAGTCCGGCGTTTGCCTGCAGCGGCGAATACGCGGAACTCGTAGAGGCCCGCTGCTCCCTTCGCCACTTTGCACACCGTTCCGGAGCTGTTGCTAAGCGGCTCCCGGCGCGATGCTATTCCCGGCGCCCAATTTCACACGGCCGCCTGTGCCGATCTCCTGGCCCACACGCGGCACGGCGGCGGCTGCGCGTTACCCCTGGAGCGTGAGTCACCGCGAGAGGCGGCTTCGACGTTTCCTCTCGAATCCCGTTCTTTTTTTGTCGGGGCCGATGACTCACGCTCGCCGCGCTGCTTGCAGACCACCTGCCCTTCTTCAGAAGAACATGGTTATATAATGCAAAAAAGGGTACTTGAACAGAGAGAGATAATAATACCGTAGCAGTCTCCCTGCCGGATGTGGAGCGGGCGCCTTTCGTTCAGGCCGCTGTGCCGCGCGTTCTGCTTCGGAAGCCACTCATTCACAATGCGGCAGGCTTCGATTAAGCCGCAGGGAGGAGGACCGTGACCGTGCTGCTGAGTGTAATTGGGAGTTTGAATCCTGTTCCTTCTAGAAACTTCCACAGTTCCTGCCACTCGGGGCCTCTCGTGCGCACAACCTGGCAGTGCCACCACAAGGTGGCGGTCTACGAAAGCCCGCGCCCCCGTCGGGTCACGTCACCATGCGGATTTTACCACAGTTGACCTAATATGGCCTTAAAATACATTTCTTTTCTTGGATCTGACACACAATCACGAGATTCTGGAGACGGCTGGCATGTTATTAATATTTTGTTGCTCAGTTTTTACCTATTAATATATCAGGATATGGGGGGGAGCAGGGGTGCAGCGGTGCAGCGGGTTTGGCAGGGTCCTGCTCTCCGGTGGGTCTGGGGTTTGAGTCCCGCTTGGGGTGCCTTGCGATGGACTGGCGTCCCATCTGGGGTGTGTCCCCTCCCCTTCCAGCCTTGCGCCCTGTGCTGCCGGGTTAGGCTCCGGTTCACCGCGACCCCACTTGGGACAAGCGATTTCTGACAATGTGTGTGTTTGTGTGTGTGTGTGTATATCTGGATATTATAGAGCAGCGTCTTGCCGCAACCCTGCTCGGGTCAAGCGGTTGTTGACAGTGGATGGCTATTTTACAGCAGCAATTCAGCTTCCAGTATTTGTATTCAGTTCAATTCAACTCAATTTATATTGTTATATATTTTTATATTTTATCTTCTCAAGCGGAGTGACAAGTAACAATAAACTGCCTCCAGAACCCGAATGCTGAGTGGTGACAATTCATGCCGTAAACGCATGCGATGTTTCTCGTCTTATTATTGATTAGCAACTCACAAAGACCTGGAGTTATATAAAATATCAATCCATGTCTATATGGACGATTTTACACTGCATCCTCTTACTATGTTTACATTATTAATTTAAGATACAAGACACAAACATTTCTTGTTCATTTATTAATTTTTACTTTATTTTATTCACTCGGAGGGGGGTGCGGTGGCGCAGTGGGTTGGACCGGGTCCTGCTCTCCAATGGATCTGGGGTTCGAGTCCTGCTTGGGGTGCCTTGCGATGGACTGGCGTCCCATCCTGGGTGTGTCCCCTCCCCCTCCGGCCTTATGCCCTGTGTTACCGGGTAGGCTCTGGTTCCCCGTGACCCCCTATGGGACAAGCGGTTCTGAAAATGTGTGTGTGTGTGTGATGTTTATTCACTTGTCTATTTGTGAAAGTTTGAACGCTATCTTGTTCCCGCATCCAGCAACTAGTAGGTAGTAAAACAAAGCCAAACACAGTAAGAGTTGCTCTGGATTAATTCAGCTCCTCCACAGCAGCTATGGTGTTTGCGAGTGCCGCTAATCAATAAGAAGACGACGACTGTTTGCGTGCGTTTACGGCAGGTACTGCGAAGTCGACGCATGTTCATTTTCAGTCGTGCAAATTAACAACAGTCGTTTTATTTTTAACGGGGACAAAAGCTGAAAAAGTTGCATGGCAAATTTTTTAAGTCAGTTACAGCTTTTTCTGAGGTTTTCACACAACGCAGGGACATCTGCATTTTGGGGGGGGGGGGGGGGGGGGGGGGGGGTGCGGCAGGTTTGGCCTGTGCCTGCTCTCTGGTGGGTCTGGGGTTCGAGTCCTGCTTGGGATGCCTTGCGATGGCCTTGCGTCCCGTCTGGGGTGTGTCCCCTCCCCCCTCCAGCCCCGGGCCCTATGTTGGCAGGTTAGGCTCCGGTTCGCCGCGACGCCACCTGGGACAAGTGGTCTCAGATAGTGCGTGTGTGTGTGTGTATCTGTACTGTTACACTCTTACTGATCGCAACGTGGCGGATGGACTTATGGACAAATCAAGTTACGAACACGCTCTATAAGAGGCACATTGGCTGAGTGGGTAGCAGTGGAAAACCACTGAGTACTGCTGGGGGTGAGTGGGTCAGTTCAACCCTAACACAAGCAGCCAAATGTCGCTAATCCGCGACTCGAGAGAAAACCGTCGCTTCGCGCTCCGAACATCCGAGTCCGTCGCTCGCAGAGCCGCACGGTGGCGCAGCCCGTAAAGGGAGGCTCCAGGCTGACGGACTGCTGGAAATGCTCCAGATGGCGTGTGTCTCTCCTTTCAGCGAGACCGAGGAGGTCTGCGGTGTTATTCCTGGCTGGGAGGCCCGCAAACAATCTGTAATTTCCGTTCTCTTGGGGAAATCTCTATGGTTTTTTTTTTTGTATAAAAAAAGTGCTTGACTGTTTAATTTGTTAGCCTTTTGATGACAGGCTGCTTTAATTGAGAGCTGAATGGAACTCGCACGCATAGCATGCCGACCCCCTCGGGCCTGAAGAATACGGTACAGATTATAAAGAATGTGGCCCGGTGCTTATTATGATGCATGACTCCTGGGTAATTAAAGACAAAAATTATGCCTTTTGTTTGCCGTCGATCCCGGAGGTGAGGAGTCTTAACAAGACGGGTGCATTTTTTCTTATTACCGTGGAGCTCCTCAAAAATGGTTCAATGTGTCCCACCACCACCACCCCCGCAGTAAGTAATTTGTCAGGTTACGCACGTTCAAACATCGATTAGACCTTCCACGGTTGATTAAGATGACTCCTCGGGATTGATTTCCCGGGACGATTACTTGAGCCGAGACAAAAGAGACGGAAAGGTCCTGCAGAACGGGCCGTGTCGCAGACGGAACCTGCGCGGCTGATAGGGCGCCTGCTTGACGCACGTACCGCACGACTTTTTCCAAGCTGTTGCCGGCAAAGAGAACATGTTCCATTGGGCCAAGAGAAGACACGTCCCGGTTCCGTCCCCGGCACCAAGACAACAGCGGGCCTGGCGTAAACGCAAGCAGAGATGTATGTTCTGTTGCAGCCCGTCATTTTTCTGAGCAGAAATCAAAATGTTTAAATGTGCTTCACACACATTTGCTAGGAAAGCCACACTCGCCACACATCACGGTAAAAACAGGTACTTGTTGGAAGTATCCATAGATCCGTCGAGCGCAGGGATGTGGTGGTCAGGAGTCTATCCCAGAAGTATAATGTGTGAAGCATCATCCAACTTGAACAGAACTTTGGCCCATCACAGGACAATCACACACACACACACACACACACACACACACACACACACACACACACCATAGGCAATTGAGAGTCACCAATCCACTTGAAACATGTCTTTTTGGACCATGGGCGGAAACCAGAGCACCCGGCGCAAACCTACAAGAACACGGGGAGAATCTTCAAACTCCACACGGAGCGAGCACTGTGGGCCTGGTGGCCCCACATAGAGCTCAGTCAGAGCTATGATGACAGCCTGGGCTGCCCAGGACGCCTTACCGAGGTCGGGTATCATGTTGGGCCCCCTCGTCGACCCCCCGCTGAGCACCTCGTCCTCACTGTGCGTCCGCAATTAGGGGCCCCGTTCTCGACAGGCTGTCCACCACCACTTTCTCTGTCAACAGAGTGATCTCAGGAAAATACCCAGTGGGGACAACTCATTAGAAAGACCCCCCAGTGCCCACTTGCCCCGACAAGGGGAACAAAAACACAGTTCATATCCTTTTTCCCGGCTGGACGCCTCCCAGTCGGTTTGGCCTGACTCTGCATTTTTACCCAAGATGCCGAGTCACAGAGCCGGGGCTTATTTTAGCCTGGTTTTGGTGACCCCCCCAGGATAATTGAACACACCAGGACTCCCCCTTTAAAACCCAGGCCTCTGACCACGGGGCAAGAAGCTCTCGGAGACCGTTTTGTGGCTTGGCGAGGGAGCGTTAACCGCGTCTGCGGAAAGTCCCTCGCTGGCTAGGATCGCTCCTTATCCACGTTCTTCTCCACCGGTCGAAGGGTCCGCGAGGAGGGTTGCAGCTCGCAAACTTACACACGCCACACTTACACACTTCTCGCTGCTCCCAAAACGGCGCGCTGCCCTCCGCCAAGCCAAAACCAGCCCGAAAAACACGCGGCTTTAACGAACAAACTTTCCCTCTCGTGCAAGAACCTTCGGGGGGAGCTCGAGAAACAATGGGGGGGGGGGGGGCTTGAAAAAAGCAAACTGTGAAGCAGGCATTTTTTCACAGTCGAGATGAGTAAATATTTTCTCAGTTGTCAAGGATGAGGTAGGAAGCCAGCTATGCGCCCCCTTTAATGACAGGGCTTGGATGGGGAACTCGGGGTAGTAACTTTTCCAGACTCGGAGCAGGAGCCCAATCCCCGGCGCAGGCCTGATATCTTACACCACTTCACCTTGGACAGCCATGAAACATTACCGTCCTGAGCGATGGACATGCAATTATTGATCTTTTCTAAGTAATCCCCCAGCAGTGCAGAAACCAAGACTAAATAGCTGTGCGGGCGCAGGCTCGGAGGAACGGGCCGCTTTGGTACGAGACACCATTACCGCTGAACGCGGCCTTTGTTTTCCCAGCTCCCCGCATTGGTCAGGCCTGGAATCCGCTCACCCCGGTCACTTCCACCCCACGGGCAAGTCGAGCGCAGGGCGCGGATCTCTCTCTCGCTCGCTCTCTCTGAAAAACGCACCGCCGCTGTGTCCGTGTGTGGATTGCTGACTGACGCCGATAAAATCCATCGAACCACACGCATCCTGTAACCGAACACGGGAAGCTTTCGATGATCGAACCCTAACCACTGCGCCCCCCCACCGCTGCAGCAGAGCAGCACTTTGGAGATTCACCCACAAGTGGAAAAGTTTTTGCAAGTTAAAAGAATTAAAACACGCTTCTAGGGCACCGAAACGTCCGCAAATGATTTCAATTAATTAATTATACATGGTTGCCATGGAGACATACACAACAACTCGGGCCGGTGAGAGAAGGATGTCAGCTTGCTTCACGACAGGGAGAGACGTCTCTGACCTCGCTCGCTCTGTCTGAGGGGCCGAGCGAAATGCGTCCGCCCACCTGGGTGCGTGGCAGAGGGATGTGACAAACTCAGCAGCAAAAAAAAAAAAGAAAACAAAAAACAAAAAACAAAAGGAAGCATCTGCTAAACATTCCCAAACTGTTTCTGTTTTTGGACTTTTGGTGACCGTGGATAATTCGTTACTTCAGCTGCAAACAACAACGTACCGCAACAAACACAAGATATGCTAAATCAGTCGCTGGCGCTTCCATTCTCCAAGTGCATCGCTCTTCTGCTCCCGGGCTCCACAGAGGACACTGGTCCTACCCAGAGTGCCGCAGGTGCGAATCCAGACTGGCTTTGCAAGCAAGGCCAGTCAGAGCGCGGTCACTCGGGCATCGACCTCGTCTCCACCCGGGCACATCTGCCGCCCGTTTTATTTAGCCTGCGGGATATTTTAACGGCTCCTCCGGGACGTGCGGTGACGGCCTTGGGGCAACTGGAGCGCACATCAGACACATTTTCAAAAACGCGCGATGGGCAACGGACCCGGCTGGTCCTGCGCCCGGCAGACTCGTCTGCAGTGAGAACCCAGTTTTTTGGAACTGCGATCTCTACATGTTTTAGCTGATGCATCTGAGCAAAGGCCAGTGCTGTTTAGTCCAAATATGGAAATCCACATTTTTCAAGAAAAACTTCGGTATGGGGATGGTAGCACCCCAGGGTTCGAGAACTCGCCCTTCTCCCTCTCTTCAGAAAGCGTGTGTGCTACAAGGACCTCGACAGACAGGGCCGCCACACGAGCTCTGCGGCGAGTGTTACGCTATGCTCTCCAGTGCTTCCTGCACTTTCCCTCCAGGTGAGTGAGAGCAACAGGTAACATAGTGGTTATAGATGCCACCTTTAGGTCTGAAGGTCACGGGTTTGAGTCCCGCCTGCTGCTCCAGCTCCCGTGATCAAGTTACCTACCCTAAAAACTGCTCCAGTAGTAATTACCCAGCTGTGTAAATAGTGAAATCGCTGTAAGCAGCTTAACATTGTGAGTCACTTTGGAGAAAAGCATCAGCTAAATGAAGAAATGGGGCGTAGTGTGAGGAACCTATCTGCATGGGAACGGGGAAGGTGTGGTGCCGTTTTCGCAGTCACATAACATCAGCCTGCGAGAGACCCGAGCTGTGGATCTGGGCCTTCTCGACCCTCGCATCCAGGCAGGAACCGCCGCTCTTTGACAGTCCACATCCTGCACGGGTGGCGCTTACCTTTCCTCACACTGGGAGGAGAATTACTCTTCTGCAGGAGAATTACTGAGCAAATAGACAGAAAGCAGGGGTAGCGCAGCACATCATGCTGATTAGCTCCTTAATTCCCCCCGGGGGGATAACGAACACTGATTCCACCATAAAATCATCGGGAGCTGTGAAATGGGGATTTCCTGAAGCTTAAACGGTTTGTTGATCGTCATCGTCAAGGTGACAACATGTGGAAAAGCGTATAACAGGAGTAAGCCGAAGGGCGCAGCCCATGTTTGCTGAACTCTTGGTTGGGCGTCAGTAGAAGGCTGAGCTCAGGATCGGAGCTGATCGTCCCACAGTGGCGTTCGTTTCCCCACCTCTAATGGGACTGCAGGTCTTGCACCAAGTCTGCATGTTCAAATCCCATTATGCAAGCACTGTCCAGCTGCAGGAAGTGTAATATTATGAGCTGTCTCAGCTAGGGCTCTGGAAGGCCCGGAACCTTCCAACACGTGCGGCTTCAAAAGCCGGTCGGAAATCAGCTGTGCTGTGACGGCCGATCCACGGTGCTTATCCGTTGAAGTCGCTCTTTTTGTAAACGTTAAAATGACCCACACTGTCCAACTGCGCCTCCGTTGTGAGGTACAGTACAGCACATCCTCGGAAGCGCAATGGCTCTTTGCCAGCGGCAATAACAAGATCCCATCTGCCAGGCCTGCGCTCTACAGAAAGGCTACATTTAAATGCAAAATAATGGCACTTACATGACGGCGGGACGGCACGGAAAGGAAAACATCCGCTCCGGAGTGGGTCGGCACGCAGGTGAAGGAGGGGCCACGAGCGATTTGCATGAGGCTTCAAAGTCCTCTGAGGTTTGCGGAACGTCGGGACGTAAACTGGAGATCGGCAGGAGTTAAACTGGCGCGATGTTTGCAGGCCATCTTAGCGTGGTATCCTTTCCTTCATCGCCTTCCCACCTTTCGGCTTTCACCAGTGCTACCTGTTGCAAATTTTATTCCATCATCAGACATTTGCTGGAAGCAAAGATTTCTGACGAAGGGCTTGAGGGAAGTTCAAGGGGTAGTCATACAGGAGGGGTGGGAGATGAGTTTTCGGCAGTACGAATGGCAAGATGAATTTCTGGCAATTAACTCTGCATAATCTAGGACAGCATCTTCGTAACAGATGAGGATGAGTCAAAGCTGGGGTTAAAGACTCCTCAGTCGGCACACGGCTCTTCCTCATGACGCCGAAGCACCTTCGCTGCTCTCCGCTGGTGTGTCGGTGGGTGGGGCGTTCCCTTTAATGGTATTCCTACACCTTTTTAATGGGCCACCTGGATGTCATCGCACCCCCCCACTGGATTGTCTCAGACATTTGAACCTCTTCCACTAAGAGCATGAACCGCAAGTCTCCGGGAAGAGAGTGAACTGCGGGCGGGGGGGTTATGAAGCTACGATCATCCACCAGGGGGCAGTCTGACAACATCGCCCGGTACGGCAGCCCCTCCGGGAGCTTAACCAGGTGGGAAGACCATTAGGCGCCAGCCTGAGCATCCTTAATTATGGATGATGTGTCTGCGTCCTGCTTCTGATGTCGTACTAAAACTTCATCTGGATTCAGAGTTGCACTTAACATCCAACAGCATGAGACACACTTCAATAAGACAAGCACATCTGGTTCTGTTCCGCTCCATCCTTGAACTTGGGTCTTGGTAATAACTGTTGGTTGCACTGAAAGTGAACCGTGAGCCGTCTGGATCGTTCGTGAGTCCGGTAATCCCGGTAAACCAAACCGTCAAGTGCCGGGAAAAGCGGATCCGAACGTGCCAGACGCGTCAACTCGACCGAACGAGGGGCGGGACCACGGGACACGCTTCTCTCCACAAAGTGAACACTCGTGCTCGTCCGTGTCGGACAGCAGCGCGCTCCTCACCGCCGCTCCGGCGCTCGCTCCCCGGTCCCACTGTGAGAAGTGACCCGACTCTGCAGCTGGAGTCTGAAGCTAAACATAGCGCTTAAAACTGCATCGACTCCAAATCTGGGATGAGGAACAGCTGTTTCTTACTTTAAACAACTACAGAAAATTGCAGGATAGAAATGCCTGCTTGAATGTCACAGACAGTTCAGAGACAGTTTAGGGAGGCATTTAATGGCTACCATGCCCTCCAGATATAATAGAGATAGAAATAAATATGGAATTTTAAGTGATGTGGAGAACATGGGGAAAAAATGTAAGGCATCCATGCGAGGAGAAAGCTCGGGGATGCAGAGGGGGGCGGATGCGGGTGTCCCGAGAGCGTCCCCAGCGAGCGCGAGCAGGCGGACCAGAGCCGTGAACACTCGACAGGGCAAAATCAGAGAGGTCATCTTGGAGGAACACCGCTGAGCACCCTCAGCTCGGGGCTTTTCTGCACTCCATGAGTCACAAAGGCCCCTGCACAGGTGCGGGGGGTGTGCGCTACAGACAGTCGCTGCTAAGAAACCTGAGCGGACCCCCTCACACACAGACACCTCCAGCTAGTGTGCTGAATTAAAAATTAATGTGAATCTGAGCAAGTTCCCAGAACCCCAAGCAGAAGATCTGGTAACCAGCAGGTTGTTGGTTCACAGAATCCGGAATTGCTTCTGTGAATACCCATCTGTGTAAGTGGGTAAAAGGAAAGTCACTTAGGCTAAAAGCATCTGATAAGCCGCAGCGAGCGCATGAGAAAACAAATAAACAAACAAAGAACCCCACCTGGAAACCGGCCACATGCCGCACTTCCTGCTCCATACCTGCATCAGCAGGCGCGGCCAGACATGAGCGTCTCTCAGGAATGTTACACACGTGTATACATTGTGTTCCCGAGCCACTTCCTTCCCTGAATCCAGGACCCCGGCAGCATCAGGATGCTGGCGTCGCGGTGGAAACGGAACGAAGAGCGTTTCCACTGGATGGTGCAAATCGTTTCCCTACACCTGTCCTCCCTTTGGCTGGTCCGCACTGGGCACCGCAGGTCCTCCACTCGGGTCGGCGTGACCTTGCTGCACCCAAACTGCCGTGTCGTGTTGAGGGAATGTAGCCAAGCGGGTGTGAAATCACCGAAAACGCAACCCTGCCCATTTCTGCAGCGTCTGCCACCGAACCACCGGAAGACAGTGAGCCATGAAGGAGCTGTGATCCTCCGCACTCGTGTGTTTGAATGGATCTGACACTTTTCTCCAACGCGACTTATAATGTTAAGTCGCCTACAGCTATTCACTCGTTTATGCAGCTGAGTAATTTTACTGGAGCAATTCACAATAAATACCTTGCTCAAGGGTACTACTGCAATCGGTGAGATTTAAACCAGCATCCTTCAGATCCAAAGGCAGCAGCTCTAATCATGACACTATTAGTTGCCCAGAGGAAACCAGAAAACTCAATGCTAAGGAACACATATATCTGGAAAAATACATTAACAGCTCCTTAATGCAGTTAATTCCTTGGAAAATAAAACGTCATTATTCACATGTACATTTATTCATTTAACGGAGGCTAGTCTCCAAAACAATGTACAACTCGGAGAGATATTATAAATGTAAAGTCAGTTTGTTGTCACTCTTTAAAGAAGCATACGTTACATGGTTAGCTGCATATAGTACTGTTACACACCATCATTTTAAACAAGTAACACTAACAACAGCAGAGTAGACAGAAGATCAGGAGAAAAGCGAGTCTGAAAGAGTAACATTTTGAGACCTTCCATGAAAGGTGAGAGGGATTCAGCAGTTCTGAGTGACAGAGGGACGTTATTCCACCACATCAGTTTTCACACCCACAAAGACTTTCTTTGTGAGCCCTTTCCGCTGCTATTTTACTGTGCTGTTTGTCTGCCCTGTACTTCCTCTCACCTCAAGACAAAGAACACATACAGCGCACACTGCAGCAGGTCCTACAGTGATGAGAACTGTCACCAGAAGGTCCTGGGTTTGAATCCCACTGCCGCTGTAGTATCTTGGATCAGGATTCTTGCACTGAAGTGATACTGTAAAAATTACCCGGCTGTATAAACGGTAAATTACTGTAAGCTTAGTGTAAAAACCTAACATTGCAAGCCATGATGGGCAGAGGTAAGACAGATGAATGAATGCAGACTAGTTTACATATTATATTATATTAATGGATGGACACAAACTGCCAGTGCAATTATTTCTCTCTGAACAACCCATGGCTGTACGTACAGTATAATATCACAATATTAATCAACAGATGAGCGCTGGCCTTTCTGCAGACTGCAGCTGGGTGACCAACCGATGCGCTGAACGACCTGGATGTTGGAACCAATTACATGTGTTAACTGGGAATTTACTGCCTTACATAACAAAAGGAAACATTTCTCACAGCGTTTGGGGAACAACACGAGGTGAGACCCTCGTGAGCCGCCTGCAGCCGAAGCGGACGGCGCACAAGCTGAGCGCAATGCGTCACGCAGTCTGACGCCAGTGACACACAGCTGCACGTGCCCCGTTGATCCCTGGCCTTGATGGAAGCGGAAGGGACGAGCGGATAAAATCTGCACTTCAGCGCTCGTTCATGTGTCTTTAATTGTATTCGCAGGGCCCGCCAAAGCGGCACTGGAGCACGGTCGCTGTTTTCTCTGCGTCGCAAAGGGAGCAGGAAAGAGTTGCCGTGGCAGCGGGGGTAAACAAACAAACGCGGTACCATGGAATGCACCAAAATATTTACGGCAGAGCGAAGCCGCTCGAGTCGTCACAGCTCCGGCCGATGTTCTGAGAGCCGCGCGTGTTATGGATTGTTTTCATCTGGGAGACGTGGGATTTACCTTCAGGCTTGCCCATAGCAACACGCCTGCCCGAATCCTGGGGGGCCTCTTCCACTCTCCATAGAGTTCAGCTTGGTTGTTTTTCTGAATTATTGTGGTTGGTGGGGATGGAAGAGGACTTCCAAACGGTGAATCCCTCTCATTGTTTTATTACATTTGTTTAATCCATGCGATGGAGACAAAGAGCCAACGAACCAGATGGGTGCAGATGCAAAAACACAGGGCAAACACTTCCTGCTGGTACTCTAAGTAGTACCCTTTTTGAGCAGGAGTTCCAGCATTTACAATGGAACCCACTGGGAAATTGCTGAAGAGCTGCTCCTTTTCATAAGGACAAGTCCAAGTTATAAAGTGTGAAATCCTTACACATAATTATTTATGGTCACTGAAGGGTCCTTCCAAGCTCTGTCGCTTCTGCCTCCTGCCTACGTGTGTTTTCATAACTCAGATCACGCCTAGTAAAGCTCATTACAGCCTAGTCTGAAGGAAGTAGCCTACAGAAAAGCACTGGTGAAAATGTATCTTGGGAAATGAAAAATAGAGGAACTGAAATCTGAGATTTGGCATTATTTACAGCTTTATTTGCAGCTCTTAATTGGGATCTATAGGCAAAGCGGTCTGGGCTCTTCTGTGTTTCGCCGAGATGCCACAAAAACATCACAGGGACTCAAATTAGCAAAGATTACTACCACAACATTGCACTGAGCCTTAATTATTTTCATTAAATTACCCAGGTAAGAGACCCCAATACCTGCCTCATGCAGAAAATGGGATTAGATTGTTGTAAATATGAAAAAGATAACGGTTGGGAACAATGATATAATATTGCGTCTGACAGGTTCGCCAGATTTAATCTCGTGCCTGAGTGTCGGAAAACTGAGCTGCAATGCCATTTTAACTGATGAGCACCGCCACCGCCACCCCCCCCCCCCCCATCACCACAGGCCACTGACGCAAATGAAAATAATTAACTTTAGTGAAATTATTTTAAAATTTATTGCCGGATGCAGGGTCACCCCCGGGGATGCCGAGTTCCTTTAAGGACCGGAGGCCGCTGTGAAGTGACATCATGCGCTTACCATGCCGTGGTTGAGCCACTGTGGTATGAAGCTGTCCAGCAGACGGGGGTACACCAGGTCTCTGTCGTAGAGGTACAGACTCCAGAACATGGTCACCACAAACTGCGGAAAATCCACAACAAGGGGCGGTGCTTTAATGATGGGGAGTGGGAAGGGAGTGCTTTAACAAAGCCGTACAGGACATAGCTGCAAAGGCAGGTCATAAACAGCACCAGCCATGGCGACCGTTAAAAAAACACCCATAAGGGATTTATGTGGAAAAGAGGAAAAAAAAATCTGAGCAGCGAACACCGTGTACACAAGTAAAAACACAACGCCTTGCCTGTGGTGTCAATTTAGGCAGGGCTCCCTTTTTAAACAAAAGCCCAAAACAGCTTTTATACAGAGTGTGAAAAAAGAGTTTCATTAAGTCTGACTTCCAGCTGTTTTGCCACCATCGTCCCAGACAGTCACTGGTCTAAGGAAAAACACACAAATTCATTACTCATCAGAGCTTTTAAAGTGAGAGATTTCTAGATAAATAAATAAAATAAAGTGACACATTTCATACTCATTCTGCACACCAAGCATTCCAAACGGGATCTTCGGCATGAAAAAACCGAGCCGCTAGTAGTAATAAGGTCAGAAAAAATAACATTCCCACTTTTTACGCACACCTGATGCTCAGTGCTACACTCTGCTCTCCAGGACAATGTGTGAGAATATGTGTGTTTATCTACGTGTTTGTGTGTGTTCCTGTCACACAAAACCCTGTCTGGTGGTTTTCATTTAACGAAGAAGGCTGCGATGCCGTAGAACGATGGTGCGATCGCAGTCAAAAGGCCCCGATGTGTGTTCCTGACAGCGTGCTCAGGGCGGCTCACTGAGTTCCCACTTTCTCCATAAGCACGCTGGGATGACGGGTGAATGGTGGAAGGGGAGGCCCTGAGTTGCAACACCATCTCCATCATGAAACGCAGGTCTGTCCCCGTCTGTTCGTAGCGCGGTTTGTCACACAGTGAACCACAGGACATGGGTGACCGCACCGCCTTGTGGTCGGCTCGCTCTGTTCACTCTGGTAACTCCAGGGAGGTGATCCTCGACCGCTAAGCAGAAGTGAGCGAGCGAAACAAAGGGAGAACCTCACTTTAATGATGTCACTCATGACTAACGTTGAATCTGCATCTCTCTAGCGTTTGCATACATTATGTGTTCTGCGAGTGGGGATTGGGCAATAAACGTCACCTATTCCCTTATTGGCAAATTGGGTTTTTTCAGTTTTTTTTCAGTTCCCCTCGGAAAACCACCGGTAGGGCACTTTGCTTTTGAAAATATTACAGAGAATCCGATTTAATGCACTGCCCATTCAGCCCACTTCAATTTGATCATGTCTTCATGTCTTCTGGAGTAATACCTCCACCTCACCTCCATGTGAACTTAAGAAACGCTTCCCAATCTGATCAAGCCTTCGCTAACAGTGGAGGAAATGAAACCGATGGGCAAATCCTGGTTCTGCCAGTGACGTCTTTGTTGACTGTGCTCCAAGTTGGCCCCAAAATACACTGCTCTGTGTTCCTGAGCGGATTCCATGCAAAACGCTGCATGGGGTCCATCCGCAAAGCACGCAGCGAGCGCCAACGCCAGCTGGTGATCTGCTCCATCTCTCCGAGGAACGGGGCGCTCGCAAGCCGTACTGAGTGGCGTGGCCCATTAGGAGCTCCAACCAGACGACGGTTCTGCGGGCCTGATGTTTTCGTATCAGCATTCCATAATTAATCCCTGAGAGCGGAACTCTCCCCCCCTCCTCCGACACGTTTCTCCCAGCTATCTGAGCCTCCTGTAAGAAGGACGGCAGCGATCTCGGGAGAAGATCAAACGTGCTGCAAAAACAAGCATGGCGCTGTTGGGTAGATTGCCTTTGGAGTGGCTGCTTTCCGACGTTCCAGCTTCGCCGAGTCGCTTCTCCAAAGAATTTCCAGCTTCACCGGTTCTCCCTTTGATTCAGACAGTTGTAACTGCTCTTGACCCAACCTATTTGTATTAATCAGCCCAATTAGGGATGTGACAGAGCCTTGAGATAGGTCAAGCTGCCCGGTTATTTTACTGTTTCCCTGTTTCCAGTAAGCCCCGGAGCACGGTGGCCGTAATCAAATAAACATGTGGGGCTGGGGGTGGAGTCCCGCTGAAAGGAGGCCATTGACTCAGCAGGAGGGAGTTCTATACGCTGTGCCTCATGAGACACACATTTTCCACCTTCCCTCCCATTTCCCAGGCTTGCTGCTCATTTTGAGTTTTACACTCTCTGGCGTCCAGCCTTGTGGGCCTCTGGGGGGTTTCGAGGGTGTCCTGGCAAACCCGTGCTGAACGATCCAGGTCATCAAGGTAAGAGGAGAGGGTGGAATTACTTATCTCCCGACTCTCGAGGAGCGTCTCGGAACAGATGCGCGCCAGCTCTCTGTCCTGCTGCTAATGACGTGCACTACTGGTTCTCCATGAGATGAGTGGAGTGGGGAGGGTGTGTGTGCGTGTGGTGGGTGGGCTTGAGAAGCAGATTTTCGCGCCTTACAAGCAAACTGGATCGGGGGGGATGCACACGACCTGCGACACTCCCCGTGCAGTGAACAGGTGTTCAGAGCTCACCCACTGCATTGTGTGGGATGTAAAACAAGTCCAGCTCTCCCTGCAGCATGTTCCAGGAACTGCTGCCAAGTGGCTCTTCCTATACTTCAAATGCATGATGGGAATTCAGGGTAGACTGCTGTACTGCTGTGGAAAGAAACTCAAAATCTAGCCTCACCACTGACCTGTTCCAGATGCCAGTGTACAACAACCCTAAAAAAAATCCAGCTGGAAATGAACACCCCATCCTGGCGGAAGCAGAACAATGCAAAGACTCACAGGTGAACAAATGGCATATAAACATGACTAAGCTCGGTCCAGATGGCCAATGCGGAAGGCTGAGGAGAAGTGCTGGTTATCAGACGGCTACAGGCTTTAAACTTGTGCCCCCTGTTGGCTAGAGGCCTGGAAAAAAGCAGACTGGCAACCCAGACCTTCCTTATATAATTCTAATATTTGGTCTTTGCCTTCTAAATACAAAATCCAGCTGGGACCCCATAGAGAACTGGCACACTGGACGACCGCTGTGGCGCTTCCCGCACATGCAATTTGAACACCTCGGACCAGTAGGAAAAAAGTGCCGTGCCCAATTTAAATATTTTCCCAGCAACTATCAGATGGTGATTATAGATGCAGCGAATAAAAGCAAAACAAACATTTATCGTTTCCTTTTTTAGCATTATAGACATCTTCTTCCCGCCACAGTTCAATGGGGTAGCGCGGCTGCCGGCAAGATAGACGAACTTGGCTGTTTGCAAGGCAAATTGGGCTGTACATCCAAGACAATGCATAGCGGTGTCTCTGCGAGCCTTACGCAAATGAAGCAGGCCAAGTCCGAATGCATGGATGGGTTGCGTCGTGGCGGCAGGCAGCTCTCGCAAATGCGGAAGGTTCCGGGGCCTATCTGTATCATCCATTCATTCCAGATTTCAAGTTTGAAAGGATCCCTCGTATGACCTGAAAGAGCCTTCAACAGCCTGCTCACTTCCTCCTTCTGAATGGGTGCTCGAACCTGAAGAGATTTCAGGTGTTACCTCGGCTTTTGTGCTCGCTCCTGGCTTCATACATCTCGGCTTCCCTGTGTGGGTGTTTGCAACTCTTCAGTTTCTCACTACTTACGTTCTTTAAAAAAAACCCAATGACCAATATAAAACAACACGGTTCTTATAATTCTGTAGTACTCTTCTTGTTGAATGATCCAAACTGCTGCGGGGAAAAGCTGCTCTACTCTGCAGTTACTCATTATTACCGATTATTACTATACACATTGATTTGTTGGTCACTGATGATTGGTTGATTTTGACAGCAGAGAGATTTTTCTGTGTTACTGATTTGTGGCCACAGAGAAGGAATGTCCCTGACATTGCCAGTGAGCTCATTAAATTGCCTGAAAAGGTCAAAGGTCATCAGAGTCAACCTACAACACCATCTTTGCATGGAGGAGGCTGCTTCATAGAGGACCCTCATGCTTACCACGCCCACGGGGAAGGCCAAGACGGCCATCATCCAGTCCCTGAGGCTAATGAGCTTCCTCAGCTGTCGTTCCTGCTCCTGGCTCTCTCCACCCTTGGTCAGCAGGCTCGACAGGTCGGTGAGCACACACACACCAAAGAACACGGCCTGGATCACCTGGGGATGGAGCAGAAGAGCATGCAGTTGAATTTGATTGAAGAAACATGCCATTTCATCCATTTTCATCATCACTTATGTCATTTTGCTGACTCCCAGGTTACTTACAATGCTGGGTTTCTACACTAAGCTATTTACAATATTTCATCCACTTATACAGCTGAGTAATTTTTCATTATATTAATTCAGGATAAATACCTTGGTCAAGGATACTACGGAGGGAAACTGAATTCAAACCCAGGTCCTTCGATTGCAAGCAGAAGGTTCTAAACTCTACACCTCCTGCCATTTACACATTTGGGACATGCTGCTGAAACAATTCAGGTCGGAGTATATGATGTGAGGCCTCCCCCTGGGACTTGAACCTCAGACCTGATGATGTGGCTTTCACAAGGTTCAGAGACGGGCACACAGAGGCCAGCTGTTTTCTTTTCTTGTCCTTTATTTCACCAAGAATATAATACGTTTTCGGACCTCGTCAAGTCCCCTTCCTGAGCCCTACGTGGATGCTCAAAAGAAGGGTCAAGGGCTGCGATAAACATCTCATCCAGCAATGACACGGATAAAGGAGAACCAAAAACAGAAATCAAACAAAGACCACCATCAGCACCTGTTGCATATCTGCTTATCAGGAAGAGGACCCGCAAAATCATCTAAGAAGTATTCAAAAGAGAGACACGGCATGCACTGATTCGGAATGCTCGACAGACTTCCTATTTCCGAACATCTTGACGGCAAAGATGGTTTGCGCTTTACATTTTTTTTCCCCAACCCAAATCCATAGCTAAGGTGACAACTGAGTTTAAAAATGTTAAGCAGACCGTGGGGGCTGTACAGTGTGGAAATGACACTGCCTGTCACTGTTTACTTGTTCCACAAATCATGAATGGCTGCGAGCGACTCTGATCGCCTTGTGAAGAAATGTCTGGAACAAACACGCACGCACACACACAAACACAAAAAAATGAACCGACTGTTCATTTAGAGAGCTGTCGCTGGCTCTCCCCACCTCCAGCACCATCAGTGAGCAATACATTTATATAACCCAACTGTAATGTTGTGCAACTGAGGATGCACTCTGGTACGTACAGTGCAGGGTGTATCTTAGTTTATCAACGGACAGAACCGATACGGTCAAGACTCCAACACGTCGAACCTGAAGCTCATTTAATATGTTCCCCGGTGCTATTTTTCCAACACCTCTCGACGTTTAATTGAGGCACTACGCCACTTCCGAAAGCAATCTCCCGGAGATCTTCAATTTCCTATGAGGTTTCAAGCAATAAAAGAGTGTGAGTCACCTGATCTCCAGGGTCAGTGTAGATTTACAATGACCGGATTGCAGCCGCTGCTTCTCATCCTCAGACGTAATGTTGTAGTGTTTAAGGAGTTTAGCCACGTCTATCAGATGTTGAGGTGTTACCCAGAGAAACAGTGCAGCTCTGAAAAAAATTACAGTGCAACATAGCGGTTAAGAGACTGGACCTATTGCACGGGACAGTCTCAGGAGGAGCCCTGCTCTAGTGTATAAATAGGTAAAACTGTAAATTGCTTGGGATACGCACGCGCACACACACACACACTGTCTGTAACCACCTGTCCTAAGCGGGGTTGCGGCGAACTGGAGCCCAACCTGGCAACACAGGGCACAAGGCTGGAGGGGGAGGGGACACACCCAGGACGGGACGCCAGTCCATCGCAGGGCACCCCAAGCAGGACTCAAATCCCAGACCCACCGAAGAGCAGGACCCCGTCAAACCAGCTGCGCCACCACACCCCTGCTTGGGATAAGCAATTAAACCCTAATGTTAACTAGATTTAAAAAAAAAATAAAGTAAGTCAGTAAACAGATGGTCCATGAATGCTGAATGGTATACCATCATGGCTAAATCTGAGCGCAGCAGAACCTTCACGGTCCATTTAAATTTATTCACTTGGCTTATGTTCTTATCCACATCAGCAGACATACAAAAGAAGCCAATAACAACACTGCAGAGAAAAACGACAGAATCAACAGCGCCGGTGACAACCGGCATCGGCACGCTGGCAAAGTGCTGCATTAAAAAACTGTAAAAACACGGTGAAAGTCTACCATGAGTCGCATTAGCTTCCAATGACCTAACAGAGGCAAATACAACAATAAATGTATAAAAAAGCGAAGTGAGCTACAATCTGGAGAATTGTGTTTAGCCAAATTGCGACAACCCACTGTTCTGTTCCATTCCCTGTATTCACATAAACTTGGTGAGAATTTTAATATGCGATGCTAAAAACATCTTACCATTAAAAAAACAGCAGTAAATGCTAATAGGCTATACTCTACACGGTGTAAGGTATCTAAAAGTCAGACCCTTATATAACAAAAACCCTGTCTATCCCCTTAAGCTATGGGCACATAAGGTATTTCTTAGAGTCTGACTTAAGCACCAGCAAAATTTATCAGCAGGAGAGTTTTCCCTACAAAATTAAGGAGAAATACATAACCACATTTTTTAAAAATCTTTCATTTGTTTGATTTATAATCCCTAAAGCTGAACAGTTTAATTTTATTTTCATTAATTCACAGTATTTTGGCCGTGATACGGAACGTATCCATATGCCCAAGGTAGGTATTTCTGCGTAGGTGGCACAGTGGCACAGCGCGTAGCACTGGTGCCTCAAAGGTCTTGGGTTGCGGATTCAGATGTGGATTTGAATCTGGCTCAGTCTGTGTGGAGTTTGCACGTTCTCCCCATTTTTGTGTGGGTTTCCTCCCACAGTGCAAAGATGTGTTTTTCAGGTAAACCAGTGACTGTAAATCGCTCATTGTGTGTGTTAAATTATTCTATATTGGGTGGATGGGTGGACACCTGTAAGTAGCTTAGTGTGGTGCATCTAGCATAGTAATTCTCTTGAACAAATGCATCAGTTAAAAATAAGTGCAAAAAAAGAAAAACAACAACAATGGCCCGTCACTCTGGAGAAAAGTGCCATCCATATGAAAAATTGTAATGTAAATGTTTCTAGCTCAGGTCCTAGGTGAGAGCCCAAGCACAGCAAACATTGAAAAACATTCCCAGCCACTTTCATGGGGACGATTTCATAGTTTTACATTTGCCACCATCAGCAGTTTTTCCTGCAATCGGGTTGCAAACGCCTTCCAGGTTTCCTTTCACTTAAATTAAATGCAACTGGTCTGAAAAACAGACTTCTCACAGCAAGGCAGCGCCAACAGCTGGGCATTAAACCATTTACAAGCTCTGTGTACTGCTCCCCCCACCCTCCTCTGTATCTGAGAGCCTTAATAGAGGCTTCAACAACCCTTGGACTTCAACGTGAGCCATAAACCATGAGCTTCACTGGGCTCAGGGTCTTTGGCACGGGACCAGAAACTGGGCCTTGAGGAACAGCTTCAGATTCTGTGAGAAGTCTGTGCAGATACTTCAGAGCTAAACAATGAAATTCTAGCATGCAAATTAAAGGCAGTTTGGGACAAATGAGGTCATCATGTTGTGCAAGTGGCTTCTCCTCAGGAGGAGAACCTCTAGAGACTCCACGCTGGAGCCCAGGCAGGCTGATTGTTCACTGAGACAAAGAGGGGAGCTCCCACTCACTTGAACCCTAGCCCAGCATCCTAGGGCCGAAACGTGACACTAATACTTGTACAGCTGAGGAAGACGCGGTGGTCATGACCTGGGTATTTTCCATTTTTATGGTCCATTACTTATAGCATTTTACCGATGTATGCCGTGCATTATTTTAAAAGAATAAGACTTGAAAATAAATCAGCAAGTATAAAATATATTTTTTTAAACCATCAGTGCAGTTGTTGCAACCATTTTCCAAAATACCAAAGTTTTCAATCCATCCATCCATTGTCAACAACCACTTGTCCTGAGTGGGGTCACGGTGAGCGGGAGCCTAACCCAGCAAAACAGGACACAAGGCTGAGGAGGGGGGGGGACACCCTGGACTGGATACCAGCCCATCGCAGGGCAGCCCAAGCAGGACTTGAACCACAGACTCGCCACACAGCGGGCACCAGCTGAGCCCGCCGCACCACCACGCCCCCCGAGCAAGGTTTTCATTAAGGACAATTTCCATATTTAAACACACACATACACACGGACATTGGCTGAAGCCGCTTGTCCCGAGGGGGGTTGCGGCGAACCGGAGTCCAGCCCGGTAACGCAGGGCACGGGGCTGGGGGGAGCACACCTAGGATGGGACGCCAGTCCATCACAAGGCACCCCAAGCAGGACTCGAACCCCAGACCCACCAGAGAGCAGGACCCAGCCAAACCCACTGCGCCACTGTGCCCCCCCATGTTTAAACATACAAATTTATTTTACATTAATTAAAAACATTGTCTCACGTTTATTTTATTTATACAATTTAAAATAAGATTTTCAAATCTGTTTTCACAGGCAAAACACTGAGCGAATGTTCCTTCCATCCATCCATTCGAAATCTACATTTCTTCCACCTTGAAATCTGGAGGAGGGTAACAGTCTGAGACAACAAAAACAAAAAATATATTCAAAGGCTAAGTACATGTGCCTGCGTAATGTCCAGGTTAAGGTAAAAAACACCATCTTTCTTGGTAAACAGATGCATAGTAAAACAAATAAAACACTTCCTCCAGAAAAGGAGCTTAATTACATTTGCTACTGTATCTCGACTAAATGGGTGAACCAATTGAGTTAGTCTAGCTGTCCTGTTACGTTTCAAGACAAAAAATATCTACGCGGGCATAACCGTACCATGTTACAGAACATAAAACAACGAGTTTTTGTAACTTTTTACTGGACGAATTCAGACCAAAAGAGACGTGTTGATTTCCGCAATTTCATGTGACTCCACGATTTTTACTTACACTTGTGCTGTACGTTCACACATTTAGAATAATTAATTTAGAAGATGATTTTTATGCAGTCCGAATTTATGCATATAAGAACCTTAACTGCACAGAATAAAACAGCAGGTGATTAACATAAAACAGCAGGTGAACACAAGTAAGCTAAGCGAGGCCCTTCTTCATATAACACATGACAGGATAAACACTTAGCAGGTTCTGTATCCATACTGCGGAAATAATAACAAGATCAACAGGGTCATTATATAACTCGCACCAGCAACAAAGCCTGCAAACAGCGGCTGAACAGAGCGAATCGGTCAGCATCCATCAGCTTACGGGACTCTGCCACTCTCCATCCACAGAGCTGGCTCCCAGGTCACGTCACCGTGCACAGGGAACATGTGACGCAGATCTGATGAGAACTTAGCAACCATCTCTGCATGAGTGCAACACAAATCAGAACTACCCTACTCTTCACTGGATGCTAAACTAATGCTTTTCCTTTCAGCTGCTGTCAGATGAATGCTGACCTCCCGGTGCTGTATTCAAACAACCACGGCAATATTAATAAATAAGAGAATATAATAAACGACTCAGCACCATGACATATGCCGGGCAGGACCGCGCGATGTTTTTTAAAGCTTTCTGAGAGCCAAGCTTGCTGTCGCTTACATAACCGTTTTCCGACGAACGAAGCACTGCCGCAGTACCCGTCAGGCTCCGGAATCCAACCGGTTCGCCCATCCTTACTTTGTCTGTTTTCTCACCAAATAAACCTCCCCTTCTCCCTATAGTTCACAAATATATTTCAAAGTCGCGCTCTAAAAATGATCCTAACACAGATGGAAGCGCCATTAAGTCCACCTCCAAATTAAATACGAGGTAAAAAATATCTTTATACAAGTGGGCTGCCTAAAATCACAATAACACGGTCATGTTACACAGGACACACAGCGTCCACACACACACACATAGAAGTTAACCTTCTGTAACTGATGAACACGCAGACAGCTCAGCGTGGATGTCGCTGACACTTCCTGTGTTCCTCGAGCAAATGGGAACGAATGAGGTATTTGTCATGGAGATGAGTGCAATGACTATGATCTGTAGTAATGATTTTGGGAACACGGTAATGCTTCCACTGGCAAGTACTGTTTCCTTACTGCAGAATGTCACCTTATTTAATAGCGGCAGGATCCTTCTATAATTTGTTTGTCAGTGTTAATCAATCACAGTTCATTCAGACATTAATGCGGAAGCAGAAGTAAATATGCTTTAGATACAAAAATAATGACATTTGATTAGTGCTGTGTAGAACAACACTGATATAGTGTTAGGCTGGTCATAGCAGCTGAAGGGGTGTTTTTCCTCTACCCCCCACACGCACGCACACGCACACACACACACACACACACACACACACACACACACACACACACACACACCACACGGAACCGTTTTATTTTGCATGCATAAAACATTACTGTTCAGTGTCATTCGGAATTCGTATCAGCTTCCCTTTGTGTCACCGCGTGTTTTGCTAATCTTCTCTTCTTCTGAGAACACCAAGCTTCACGTCACTTAAGAGGCAGACGGCTTTGAAACCTCTCAGACGACACAATCAAACGGCTGTGTTTACGCCTCTGTTGTGCGGACTCTGTGAGTTCAGCCGGATAGGTTTATAGAATTCTCAAAGTGTTCGAACTACATTTACTGTATTGCCGCACTTTAATGCTGTTTTATCCAAACTTACAGCGGGAAGTCATTTCAGTCGTACATTAATTGGAGTGTTCCCTGGGATTTTCGGAATAATTGAGGAACTGGTTAATGCTGATACATTAAACTATGAAAATTTTTGCATCTGAAAGGGAAACCAAAACGCCTATTTAATGATGAAAGACAAACAATTATACGTCTGGGAGACTTCTTAATATTTAAATTTGTATGAATGTGCAAATGTATATGTAACTATACATCTTTATTTGCATGTGCACATAAGATATGAACTATACAAAATAATGTAATTCCTAGGATGCAATTAAGGATTTCTCTGGGGGCATTAAACTGCCGCTTTTCGCATTATATGAAGTACATTTCCAGATAACGGCATTCATCTACCGATTTGTGGTGTTTTGATCTATTTTTCTGCAGTTCAGTTCTAGGTCAGGTGGATTGCTACGACACTTAGAACAATTCTACCATGTCGAGATTCATTATTGCTGTTGCACTCTCAACTTTTTTTTGTTTACAACAAGTTGAAGTTACACCTGTAATGCAGACATACAGCGGAGCAATTTTGGAAGCATCGTGCCGAAGGCCTTTACAATAAGCCGCCAAGAGGAACTTGAACCAGCAACCCTCCAGCTATATACCCGTGACCTTTATGACTAAGCCACCTGCTGGATCCTTGGCATCGACCTCTGAACTTCACGACGGTGCGAATTTCGGAAGGAAACGCCGTCGACGAAAGCATGTTGTCATAACACACGCCTAAGGTGTCCCGCCATCACTGCAACGCAAGCAACCCGTTTTGTAGAGTCAGAATTTACATTTCAGATTAAAAAAACACACGGCGCAATTAAGAAGGCATCAAAGTGTGTTTACTACCGCCTCGTCTGTTTTCAGTTTGCGCATGTTTGCTATTAAGACGAGTCAAAAACCTGGAATTCTAATGTGGAAAACATGAGTCACGGGCTGACAAACTAGAAGAGCATCAGTTTTGAAAAGAAACGGGGAGACAGGAGAGGTGAGAGGGGAGAGGGAGCAGGGGGGTCCGAACAGGTCTGGGCTGGCAGGGGGGTGCCAGGTGGCACACATCATGGTGCATGGCCACGTGAGCGTGACAGGATGCAAAGTGAGATCTAAAGTAAAAATAATCATGGCATCTTTTTCTGAAACGCAGCTCAAGAAGAAACAAGAAGAAGAAGAAGAAGAAAAAAAAAAAAAAACATCCCTGCCTCTAAATCCGTATTCATGCGCGCGCGGCATGATAAAGCCCGCTTCGCGCACCGTCGACTTGACATCACTCGGAGGCGCTTCGCGCGCGCCGCAGCCGTTACCTCGATGACATCATCCACAAGTCCCAACAGCGAATCCCGACTGAGGGGACCGTGTAAATACAAATATAATGATAGCGGTGAAGGCAACGACCTATCGTGTTATATCACAATATTTCGTGTCGGGAAGGTGGGGGGAGGAGGAAGGTGTTTGGCGGTATGTCGCTCAACTCAACCGTTTAATCATCATGTTTCAGTCCACTGCGACCGAGGCTGAACGACGACGCCATTCCTGTCCCGTTGTTATTTTCGACCGGAGACGGTTTAAACGCGGTTAAACGGTACAACACGACCGCGAAAGCGGTTCCTGACGGGAGCTGCGAACACTTACCAGGTTTATGAACGTTAAAAACTTCCAGCTACCGCCGTAAGTTTGATGCGCGGGCATGTCAATGGCTTTATAATTGCAGAGGACGGATAAATAAGAGAGGAGGATGGCCACCCTCAGAACTTGGGAAGGGATGAGCGCCATGTTTTACTTGTATTTGGTTTTTTTTCTCTTTTTCTTTTTAAATTTTTCTGTTGTGTTTCCTGTCCGTTTTCCCCTCTTGACGGGACGATGCTATTATCTGGGTATCTTTTCGGCGCGAACGGGGGGGGGGGCTCTCTGTGCCTGACGCTGGGATGCGCAGAGGAGGCGACGTAGGTGGCGTGCGTGCGAGAGCGTGCCGGTCAGGGGAGGGGAGGAGGGAGCGAGAGGATGTTGCCGTGGCAACAAGGATCGGTTGGCGGGCTGCGCGCGCCCGCGCCTCAGCAGCGCGTGAGTCCCGCGGAACTGATGGCGAGGAGGATTCCTGTGTTCCGTGGCGTCATGTACCTCCTACATACACCGAGACGTAATTTATTTTTAAAAACTGAGGTTTAATTTTAACAGTACCAATGTCAGCATAGGAATATGTCACTTACACTGTTGAAAACGTCTCCATGTTCATGCAAAGTGTCTTTTTAGCAGCGGTTTGTATGGTGTGAATTGGGAGCAAAACTTCACAGAAGAGAAGTTAGTTAGTTGTCAGGAAAATTAACATTTATGATATTGGGATATCATCAAGTGAGGAACATTCGATAGTAAACAAATGGTTTTCCATGAAATGAAACGGGCATCGCAGTGGACTGGACCGGGTCCTGCTCTCTGGCGGGTCTGGGGTTCGAGTCCCGCTTGGGGTGCCTTGTGACGGACTGGTGTCCTGTCCTGGGTGTGTCCTCTCCCCCTCCGGCCTTACGCCCTGTGTTGCTGGGTTAGGCTCCGGTTCGCCACAACTGTGCTCGGGACAAGCAGTTTCAGCCTCTGTGTGTGTGTGTGTGTGTGTGTGTGTGTGTGTGTGTGTGTGTGTGTGTGTGAAACAGGCATTGAAAATACTGTATTCGCCACACTTAAGGGAATAAAATACAAACTGCAGGTAAACAAGCACTTAAATTCGTGCTGGCTATTTTGCAGTGAGTCTTGTACTGTCCATATGTAATGTTTTTAAGTAAATACAGTAGGTGTTTAAGGTAGTTCGATGTAGCTGACCACTGTAGTGTGCCTTGGCCAGAAATGGTGGTCTTCATCATGGCTTTCTTAATCTTAGGCAGTATTTCCAATTTCCAAGCCATAGTCCAGTTCTAGGTCCAAAACTGGTTTGAAAAAATAATCATTGGGTAAATATGGATATACTTTCCCCTAAGGCTAATGCTTATTCTGCATCTCGGAGCTTTGACATGTAAAATCATTTTATGGACTGTACATAAGCTCTCCTCCAGTCTGTGGTTTCTAAACTTTCATAGAACTTCTGGAACAGGAGTGCCAACAATAACCATCGTCGGGGAAAGATGAAAATGAAAACTTGCTTTAAAAAAAAAACCTCCAGCATGCTCTTCAGACCAGAAAAACTTTCACCCTCTTTTATGCACCATGTTATTGTAATCTATACTTCGTGTCTGCAACAGACTTAACAGCAATGGTAAAATCGGTGTTGTGTTACAACAGGACACCAAAGAGCTTTACGGGTAAAATCCGCTATATGTGAGGCCGTCAATCCTAGGCATCATTCTGAGTAGCGTGGATTACTCACCGTTGACAGGAGTTCCCCAAAGCCAGCAAGGGATTTTGAAGGGCATTAGGAGTCGGCGCGTCCCAGATGGCATGATTTACCTTGGCCAGCACCTGCAGGAAAGTTCTGACCCACCTGAATGAGGCCATTTGGCTCTGTGAGGACAGTAGGTGGCACAGTGGTTCATGAACTCCATCTGCTGATTCGGTGAGTGCCGTCGATTGAGTTGGTTTTGATCTGATGTTACACGTTTGTGTATCTTTTACCACATTCCTCTTATTCAGGTGATTAGGTGAAGCAGGGAACGAAAGCACAAAAATAATACCAATATACAAAAAAAAGAAAAAAAAACATAACATAATGGCGATTATACAAGTAATAACTTTTAAAGCTTAGTAGATTACCCTGGAAAAAGTATGTTCAGGGTCTCCTGGCAGTGGCGCACTGCCGTGTCACGGCTGTGTCAGTGAGCATGCAGTGTTTATCTGTTTTATGCACTAAAAAATTTACAAGACAAGCCTGACTTATGTGTGACACTGGGAGGTGTGGGATGGGGGTGGTGCACGCCTGCTACGAAGTACCAGAGGTCTGCCAGAGTGCACAAGCGCTCAACGGTTTGTGGTTACAGTGCGCTCTGGAGTTTCCAGATGCAGAGAGACCCCCTCTTTTCCACCTCGCCCCCTCTCCTACTGCATCATCCTGTGCGGTTTTTTTTGAGTGCATCCACACTGAGTACTATCTCACGAAGCGATGGCCAAATAGACATGGTCAGCCTGTATACCCAGAGCTCTGAGAGTCCCCATTTTTTGATTCCCAAATTGTGTACAGGGCTGTGGAGGATGCCCACTGTGAGGGGACATCACGAGGGCTGACCAGACCCCCCTCCTTGCTCCTTCGAGACGGTTGGGAGGGAGTCCTACCGGCGGGGAAGAGGAAGATCATTAATTCAGAGGAACTGCTCAGTCAAACAGCTACATCAAACAGAACAGCCATGGGAGCTCTCTTGTCTGTCAGCTCGCTAATGGCAGTGTAAATGTTATCTGCTACACGCTCTCTAGGGGCAAGGTCTACAGTCTCACTTTAGCAATGAGTGCAGCGCCAACGTCTCTTCTGAAAAGTGGTTCCTGAAAAGAGGAAACCGCACCACTGTGGGATGAATTTCAATCCAAAGCGAAAAGATACATAAAGCATCATGAGATAAAAAAAAAACATCCTGCTTCCGTAAAACCCATCATGTATAGTCAACAACTTGGAGAAAAAAATTTGAAACGTGACCCTGAGGCTACTTTAGGAGTGCATCTTCTTAATCGAGAGCATATGCAAAGTGTGGACTTCATATTTAAAAAACAAGTCTTTTCAGACAATCAGTGGAGTGTAGGCGTTACCATCCTTTACTTGCTTCACAGAAGCAGAGTGCTATTGACACAGCTGGATTTGTGGAGCAGCTTTGGTCAAGTGCTTTTTTTCAAGGGTACAACATCAGGTCTCCTCTGGGATATAAACCCACAACCCTCTCTTCACAAGGCTAAACCACTGCACCGACACTGCTGCCAGCGTTAAACACAAAAACATCTGTCATGGTGATTGAGGAAGCACCTGGTGCTGAAGTGGGACCGAGGGGCTAGTGTGTATCGATAAAATAACCACCAAGGTGTTACAATCGAACGCGCTCCAGACCGGGGTCTCTCTTCTCCGAGTCCCGTCTGACCCAGAGATCTGACTCCGGTGTTCACTGCAGCTCAGGTTTTGTACTGAACAGAGTCCACTCAAGTGGAAGGGTTTGATACGCATGGTCTTTAAAATTCAGGGTTAGGGTTTGGGCTTTGGGTACATTCAACCTTGTGATTCACAGGTCTAGCAAATTCAAATTAATATATACTCCTGGCGTGGGGCTTTAGATGTTTTTCAGCATGTGCAGTGCTTACTGCAATGAAAACAATTAGACTTGGGGGGGGTGAAATAAGTGTTTGCCTAAGCAAAGGCAGGATGTGCAGACTTGGTTCCCTTTTGGATGAACTCCTCCACATGTCTTCCACATATGGACACCAGGAGCGAACATTAGAAATCATTCCTGGTGCCCATCTGTTCTTCCAGGTTGACTCTGTTCTGAGCTAAGTAAATGGGATCGATTTCAACAGCTCTTGTTTCATTCACATTTATTTTAGCTGATTTGCACATGTTTTCTCTCCATAACAACTTACTCACATTACTCTTTGTACATTTTACCCCTTTTTTAATTCCCTGACTGAGCCACACGGGAGATCTGTTGCCCTTGGGGCTTTAACCGACAACATTCGGGTCAAGAGACCAGGTCCCTATCAACCGTACTGCTTCAGGTTGAGACCTGTGGCACAAACACAGCAGTGCCAAAGCAAAGTATATTGACATTGCCCTGGTAAGAAGTTGATTCTTCTCACAGGCACTTTGTGGTGGTAGCTAAAAATAGCTTGTTGGGTCTCATTAAGGCCTGTGTTTGTCTTGTACAATGGGTATGTACAAACAGGGCTATTGAATTGGTGTTTGTGTCTGTTTACAAACATCAAAGTGCGGCCCATCAATCTAATGAGGAGGACAAGTTCGCATCTGCGGCCTCCTGCCTCCCTTCTACCTTTGTCCTTGTTACTGGCAATTGTTTGTCCTCGCAGAACTGCCTCTTGTATCCATGCTGGTAATTAGAGAGTTATATTTTTGGAAAGGCTTAAATGGAATTGTGCAACAACACCCCGCCTGTTACGCGACACAGGGAGAACTTGGGTGGCAGCTTACTTGGCGAACAAGGCCGAGAGGTCGGTGACGTATTGAGCGGGCAGCTCTGATTGAGCCCTGGACGGATTATTGTTGTGGGACTTTGTTAGATCCATTGAGTGGGATCATTAGGCCCACGTCTGTGCTCCCCGCTGGTGGATTTATCGTAGTCGCCCCTCTCTGACATATGACTCACCCCAGTCTGTTCATTGGACAAGGGGGTCACTGCTGAAAGGGGCTCTCATTAAAAGCAGCTCGTTTGATCAAACGATGACGAGCAAGAAATTGTTTTGGACAAAATCGTGAGAGCGAACAGGGAAGCCTGTGGGGGTAGGGGGCTTGCCACTGAACCTGGAATTTAATTGATTTATGCAAAGTCTTTCCATGCTGAACATTACTCATCCGTCCTTTTTAAGGCGGGACCCTGTCGCTTTCTCCCATTCCCACAACAGACCGAAAATGGGGAAAGCAAAAAAGGAAGAACTTGGTGCGATATAATGCACAGTGAGGTATTAGCTGATGATGTAGTAGGGTAACAATGAGCACTCCGTTGTCCTTTGCTGGGCTGTTATAGGATGAAATAAGAGTTTAAGTAAAACAAACGTTTGAAAATTAGCCCAAGACTTACAAATAAGATGCAGTAACAGCAGGGACAAAACACCCCGACACACCAGGACTGAGGCTTGCCCGCCGCACGTATCAGCTACAAACGCACCGTGTCTCATCTTTCACACATGACTGAGTACTTTGCGAGCCACACAGAGAGTAAATGTAATTGTCCGTTGTTTGTCGTCAGTAAATGAAGAGGTTTTGTCATGGGCGTTGTGTTACCGAATGGCTGTTTATCTCATTTTCAAGTGTATTTAAACACTTCTTCCTTTTAAATTAACTGAAGAGGGGCTAATAGAGAGGGCTGCTAGATGCACCATGGGGAAATACATCCATGTCCCATCGTGTTTAAGTGGAGATCTTAGGAAATATGTGTAGTTAAGGCACTGGTTATGGCACCGAACTCATGACTGCTTGGTTAAATCCCAGCAGGGGAATTACTGTTCCACCCTTAATGCAAGTACTTAACTTGAATTGGCCTAGTTAAGTGCCTGGCTGTACGAAAGTGTACATCTGTAAGGTATGTAAATCGCTTGGTAAATAAGTGTCTCTCAGGCTAAATTACACATGAAAGCCTCTGGCACTTGGGGGATGTGAAAAGTAACGTGTCAGTAAATGGTTGCTAGAGTAGTCAGTATTTTTGTGGCTGGTGAGCCTGAGGTCATGTGCCAGGCCTAACCCTAGGCAAGTCCAGTCCGGAATCTTCTTCCTGGTTAGCTGCATGGCCCTGGAGACCCTAGCAGCCCTTCTTCTACCTCAACAGGCCTGCTTCAGCACTTCCTCTGGGTGCACTGACCCAACCACTAGTCTATATTAATGCAGATCCCTCCTGTACTACCAGTTTTACACACTGAGGACATGGACTTATAACCTGAAGGTTGCACTCAAATCCCAGGTCATCCTCTTCTCTGGTGTACTTGACGATACCACCTGAACTGTTTCAACGAAATACCCAGTTGTGAAATTGGATGAAGTCTTTGTGGCTGAGCTGATACTTTTGACAACTGCCAGTTGAACAACAAAATAATAATTACTGTAATAAGTAGAGAGGAGCGCTGCGGTGCAGCAGGTTTGACTGGGTCCTGCTGTTTGGCGGATCTGGGGTTCGACTCCTGCTTGGGGTGCCTTGCGACGGACTGGCGTCCCGTCCTGGGGGTGTGTCTCCCCCCCCAGCCTTACGGCCTGTGTTGCTGGGTTAGGCTCCGGTTTGCCGCGACCCCGCTTGGGACAAGCGGTTTCAGACTATGTGTGTGTGTATAATAAGTAGAACCCGGATTAAACATTTCTGTTGATAGAATGTGAAACCTGCTGGGTGGAGTCTCTCAAGTTCAGGGGCTTCGTCCGGTCTTTTGCAACGATCGTGGTCTCTGAAGATGGTTGCACACAGCGATGCCCTACCCGGCTGGTGACTCAGTCCCAGGAGTGGGCTGCTTTATCCTGGTGGGATCCATAATTGAAATCAGGCCATTAACCATGACCCCCTTGAACAGGATTAAGCACATTTATTAATACATGGTGAATATTTCATGATGAGTTAGAGGCAGTCGTTCATGCATTGATGGGACTAGTGGGTAAAAGACATACACAGATGGGAGACTATACGTGTTTCAGGGTGCATTTGGAGTCGTGCTGGGCCCACCAATGGGCTCTGACGTTCCATCCTGAGACTCTCCGAAAGCGGTCTCGTCGTAGCCCCGTTTGCGCCTTTTGCATTCAGGAAAGTGTCGCAGAAGTGCTTCCCCGGCAGGCGCTCTTGACGTCACACGTGTACCACACGGCACCCCAGCTGGAGCTGGGAAATGTGGCCATATTGCAGGGGGATGCCACCGCCGGCGGAATGCTGGCATTTTTAATTGCTTCTGGTAATGAACAGAATTTGAATCTGCATGCACATCACCTGTAGCCAAAAGAATGTTCAGTTCCACTTTTCTGCTCTGCTTGCATGTTCGTCATTCATGTGGGGGGAGAGGGGACACGGACAATGAGTCCACCTCTGTTCTCGAGTACCATAGGAGATGTTCAGCGAGGCACAACGCCAACATAGAAACACAATCGGCGGCACCGTGGTGCATTGATTACAAATGATGCCTCAGAGCTCCAATGCGGCTTGGACCGTGTGGAGCCTGCGTGTTCTCCTGATGTTTGTGTGGGTTTCGTCCAGGTGCGCCGGACCACCCCCATGATCCAAAGTCACGTTTCAGGTGCATCGGGGACTCTGATGTGTGTATCTGTGAGTGCGTTGGTTAGCTTGCTCTGTTGTGCAGACGAGTAGATATCTGTAAGTAATCCTAGTGTTACCTTATCTAGTGCTGTAAGTTACCTCGGACAAAGTCTTCAACTAAATGCAAATAAATTAATAAATAAATAAATAGTTGGGATCAAAGTTTATTGTTGAAGTCACAAAACTTCCAGACTAGAACAGGACTATTAAAAATGAGACCCGTAGGGCCAAATCCAAGGGGTTTTTGTTCCAGTTAGACAATGATCTACTTGATTCAACTTACTATTTTGTCTGAAGCCATTTAACTTTCTTTCCAGCTTCACAGTCATTTAAAAAGAGCTGGAAAACCTGTTGCAACTGGACCTCCACAATCAAAGTTGAACAGCTCTGTCTAAGTGAGTTTGACAGAAAGACAAAAAAAAACAATAATTGGAGGACAAGCTGTATAAATATTGCTTGATTGGAAGAACATTTGAACTGCGTTCATATGAAGGATGAGACACATGGAAGGGAAATGAGTGATGGAAGTATGTCAGCTCTTGGACTGAGTGACTTTCGATTTCAGGTGGCAGACTCTCAGTCCAGGCCTGAAAACTCACAAGGAATGGTCAGATGCCCAAATCCCATCATAGCTGAATGTTTTACCAGCGCAAGGACCTTACTGACTGACACTCGGGAAGGATAATGCATCTTTTCTGTTAGGGAGACGACTGAAAGCACGGTACCTTCATTGGGACAGAACTTGGCCGGAGCCCTGCGCTCCTTCAGACTCTTTGGTCTGAGTGCTTGGCCAGTGCCACATCCTTGAAAAAGGGAACATGAAACTGTTTGAACGGTAGTCTGGATGAATTGCTGCAAGAATTTAAAAGCTTTTTGAATTGTACTGCCATTGTGTTGTAAGGGCCACCCTGTGCCAGATGATGCCTTAAAGTTCAACACCATCGATAAACTGCCATAAAACCAACCCATGAGTTTCGGTGGAGATTAATATAGTATACAGTATAATAATACATCCAGGTAATATGGATGTGTGACCCCAGGGAGCAGCATTGGGAAACATCAGAATGGGATGATGTTGGACAACTGTGTGAGCTTTGTTCTTTCCTTTAGTGTCTTAGGGGCAGCTGGTAGGGTAGGGTTAGAGTTGCTGCCTGCAGTACCCTTAAGAAAGGTACTTACCCTAAAATTGCTGCAGTGAAATGACCCAATAATATGAAAGAGTAAATAATTGTAAGTTGCTCTGGAGAAAAGTGTCAGCTGAATGAACTACCAATGTCCAGTTGCCAAGGAGTGACATATCTGCCACCGCTAGATGTCTCTGTTGAGCATACCATTCACACACCTTTTTTCACTTTATTTTGTCAAAAATCCTAGAGTCGGGTGTTCTGATCTAATCAACTTACAACTGCGTCATTTAAGATTTTTAATTTCTAATCATCAGGGCACCTGTCCAAAGATCTCGTAGCTCAGTGAGTCAAGGCCGCCTTTCTAGTCAAGTTCCAACTTGAGCACTTGTGTCTGACATTGTAGCATGAGCGACTCTTTATGGCCTAAAGCAGGAAAGGACTACACCTTGCGTAGTCGCGGGGCGAGTCAAAAAGACCCCCGTCGGTCTTCCATGTGTCTGGGTGAGCATTAAGACCACAGCAGACAGTGAAGCTGAACACAGAATGAGAAATGACTGAACTGAGATAAATGTAGTGGCGCAGTGGGTTTGGTTGGTGCCTGCTGTGTGGTGGGTCTGGGGTTTGAGCCCTGCTTGGGGTGCCTTGTAATGGACTGGCATCCCATCCATGGTGTGTCTCCTCCTCCTTCAGCCTTACGCTCTATGTTGCTGAGTTAGGTTCCAATGCCGCAACCCCACTTGGGACAAGCGGTTGTTGACATTGGTTGGTTGAACTAGGATAAGACTCAGGTAAAATCCAGGAAAACAAGATGTTATGCATTCAAAGAACACAAAGAGTTAATGAAGTACAAAGTGTGAATGTTTCCACTGAGCTGTACGTCCCTTTAGTCAAAAGCTGCTGAACCATTAAATGTAAGTGTAGCTGTAAGTCTGTCTTCTGAGCGAAGGTGTGCGGAGTTCTCAAGTGGAGTTGCTGTAGAACCCTTCGTGGTTAATCCCCAGCTTTTATGGCCTGAATGCAAGCAGTGACAGGTATACAATGGTGAGGATTAACCACAGTCATCCCCCGAGTCATGCGACCGCACTCTGTTACCTTTGAGCTCAACTGACCTTTGTCAGAATCAACCTGGTCTTACGTAATTTCCTGGCAGCATAACCCTGCGGCCTGAAAAGCCGGGATTCCTGTTTATGACGAAGTCCTGATTGTGCGGGCGGTCGGAGGTGGGGGAGGGGGAGCATGCTTTACGAAGGTGGAGAATCGCTCCTAGGCATGACCGTGAGGGAAGGAGGCAGCGGCCTTGGAGGGGGGGTGGGTGGCAAATGAGTAAGCACTGACAATTCATAAACTGCCAGGAGCCCATTGTGTGGGACCTGGGACGTGTTCCTGTGAATCGCTTTTCCAGGGAAGGGCTCCGTTCGTGCCAGTAAGCGAAGCGTTCAGGGAGGCAGGATTTCTGCGTCGGTCTCTGTGCTCGCTTGTGGCTTCGTGTTGAGGCCAGCTCTCAATGGACGGCCTATGGCCCTGCAAATGATGCAAATGATATTATCGTTGTTATTATAAGGTGAGAGCTGGGTGACAAGTGGGGACCAAAAGTGGACGGGTTACGCACCGTATAAGGAAGGGACACGACCAGCTCCTCTCACCAGAGGTACTACCCCTCCCTGAACACCCCTTCTTCTTCTTCTTCTTCTTCTTATTATTATTATTATTATTATTATTATTATTATTATTATTATATTCTGCTGAGGAGGACCTTACAATATACATTCATCGTCATCATTAACTGCTTGTCCACTGCAGTGCTACGGTGGTCCAGAGCCTATCCTGGAAGTACAGGGCATGAGGCTGGCTCTGCCCTAGACAAGGACCCCAGGCCATCACAGGATCACAATCACACACAGACTAAAAGGTCCATTTACAGTCAGCGGTTCACCTGAAGTGCTCTTCTTTGGACTGTGGGAGGAAACCAGAGCACGTGACGGTGACCCGCTGAAACACCCAAGCTCCACAGATAGTGAGCTGGATTCGCACCCACGCCCGAACCCGCAGCCCCTGTAGCTGCGAAGCACTATTACTACTTGCTTTTCCACCATCACAGCTGACTTACAATATGCCAATATGATATATATTAGGGTGATTTTTAGAGTAGAATTATAATAATCATGTGAAGATTAACTTGTTTTAAGTACAGTACAGCTGTACCCCAGTTTCGGACTCAAGGTTTACAGACTTTCGGTATAACGGCCCTACAAAATCAACACCCGTGGTTGGTGCACAGGCCGACTGCTCCCGGTATCATAGACTTTTTTCCCATGTTTGAGACAAACTTTTCCCCGACGATGTAAAAGTCATGAGCCAATCAGGCGCAGATTTTTCAACAGTGTATGTAAACTTTTTTCTGCTCACGTACCTCTCTACATTAAAAGGGGGGGGGGGGGGGGGGTCTCAAAACGCACCTCTTGCTGGCTCCCTTCTCCCCTGATCTCGCAAGTGGTTCGATAAACGTGTACGTGTTCGTTATGCTTGATCATTTTTAATAACGTTGTTTAATAGCGGAAAAGCCTACATGCAGCTGCTCATGTAATGTATACTGGTTCATACAGTGGTATGTGGGAAATGGACTGTGCTCAAAAATCTCGTGTCTGCATCCAAACCTCTACCTCTGTTGATGTAACGCACGTTTTGTATTGTCCTCAGAGATGTACATCGATTTAGGGAAAATTGACTGTTAAATGAATAAATGTCAATGTACTCTATGCGTCTTTCGTATGTTTACATGTACTTACTGTACAATAGTTTAGTAAAAAGTAAAATTTCTTCCCTAATTGGGTCTTTGTTAATTTCCTTCTTGATTATGTCTTACATCTTATCACCCTAATGCCTTGATTATTAATTCGTGAGACTGTTTACGAACTGGTCTCAGGATCGAATTAGGACCAGTGCAGGGATCGCTGTGCTGCCCTGGAGCCCAGCGAATCACAGGTAGCTCAGCAGCCACAATGTGACCATAGTTCAGATGAGTCCATGTTTTTTCCGTCCTGCTTCTACAATGTCCAGCTTTCATATCCACATCTTATATAGCGTTCAATGTGGTTGATTGAACAGTTTGAAGGTTCTTTCTTGTGGATACTTTAGAATATTTATTTACATTCGCATTTATTTATTTAGCAGGTGCTTTTCTCCAAAGTGACTTCTGATGAACTCTATGTAGTGTTATGAGCCCACACACCTTATTCACTGCGGTGACTTACACTGCTAGATACACTATTTACAATGGGTCACTCATCCATACATCAGTGGAACACACTCTGCATCACTCACACACTATGGGAGAACCTGAACAGCATGTCATTGGACTGGACATTGGACATCTGAGGATCTTCTTCCAAATCTTTGTACAGCTCTTATACATCAGTGTAATCAATCCGTCCCTTGGCCAGTAACTGCTTGTCCAGTGCCAGTGGTCAAGAGACTATCTTAGAACAATAGGGCATGAGGCAGGCTACACCCTGGATTAGGTGCCAGTCCATTGCAGGAGAATCCCTCACATGCAACAGGCAGTTTACAGTCACAAATTTACAACAAAACCATCTTTGAACTGTGGGAAGAAACAAGAGCACCCAGAGGAAACCCACGCAACGAACTCCACCGAGGCGTAGCCGGATTCGAACCCACGTATGAATCCACAGCCCCAGGAGCTGCGAGGCACCGGCTCTACCTGCGGATCATCCGAATGTCTCATTCAACACAGCTCTGCCATCACAGTGATCCCAGGCGGGCTGGGGGTACCCGCACCCCTCGAAACAGATTATGCAACAGGCTTCCTTCCAGCGTGCAAAGTGGTGATTCCCAGGTCACGCTTGATGTGATAGTGAACTCTTCAAAGAACTTGTAAGACACTCTGGTTCTGGCTACTAATCCCATTAACTGACATATAATGACATATAAAACGCCAGCAGCGAAGGCGTCGCGATGGACTGCAAACCAGGTAGCACTTGCATAAGAGACCGTGTGTGCGTGTGCGTGTGTGTGTGTGTGTGTGTGAGAGAGAGAGAGAGAGAGAGCGAGCGAGCATGCGGTGGGCAAGAGACGTCATCAGCTCCTGAAACACTTTCATGATGCAGCAAACACTTTCATGATGCAGCGCCTCGAGATCCGGCCCTGTAACCACCTTCCTGGAGCTCCCCTTCTCCCTCACAGCACGGTGTACAAGTCAAAATATTATGGGATATAAAACCTTAAGCAATCCTGGTGATGAATACGTGCTGGAGACATCACACATACCTCCCCTTAACAATCAGTTTACTTCAGCTCGAGGGCAGATTCCCCGTTTTTACATACATATATGTATTGTTTCACGCAGCGCTCTGGGTTTGGATGGGGCGAAAAAGAACGCGGAGGCAGCGTCTTCACGACGAAAAATTTATTTGAACACCGACATAAGAGAAATGATACTCTCGGTCCAATGACCCCGTTTCCGCCAGAACCTGCGCACAGCCAACCTAACGCCCAGAAAGTTTTCTGCGAACACCCTGGGAGACACGGTCACCCCATCATTTTCCCCATAAGTGCCCCCAGTGGTTACACACGTATTTAACATTTCCCATAATGCAACTATTTACATTAAACCAGTAAGGCGGGTCGTTACAGTATGCATATACACATATACTGTATCTGTAATGTAATGTACTTTATGTATGTGTGTATTTATATATATAGTACATAATATACACACATACAGTACATTTCCGTATATGTACTCCGGTTATATTTATATGCACATATAAAAGAATAGGGTGTTGCGTAACATCCCTTTGAATGCGCGTTATGTACAGAAGTGTGCGTGCGTATATATCTGTGACAATATATAATTATTCAGTAATGATTCTCTTATGGTTTTACGTTGTTCATAGATCTCAGTTGCGCTCCAGGGCTCCCAAGCAGTGTAACCTTAGTCCCAGTGCTTACAGATACGATAGAGCGCGGAATCACCTCGACGCAGATTTGCGCTTCTACCCCAGTATTTGTACCTTTCCCAAAGAGACGACCCAGCAGAGTGCGTGCGCACACGCACGCGTCGCATCGCGTCGCGTCCCGAGCCCGCGCTCGCGCTCGCGCTCTGCGTGCGCGGGGAGTTTCCCCGGCGCGCGGAGTGCCCGGGAGGTGGCCGGAGAGGAGCTTCCTCCGTCGCTCCTTCGCGCCGCCTCGCTCCGGCCTCGCTCTGGCACGCGCTGGGGGATCCGATGACGTCACGGGCCAAACACTCTCTCTCTCTCTCTCGCGCGCGCACACACACACACACACGCGCGCGCGCGCGCGCTCTCTGTCTCTCCCTCTGTCTCTCTCTCTCACTCTGCCCTGCTCTCTCCCCACTTCTATTCTGGGAAGCGGCTCCAGGAATAACCCGTCCGCCTCCCGATCGCAGGCTCCTTCTCGCGCTGCGGCTCCTCCATACAGACAAGCGTTAAGATCGAGTCCTCCAGGAGGGGAGACCCACTGACAGCTCGTCTCCCCCCGCTCAGGGGGCCTGGAGACACAGAAGCTCCAGCACTGAGCAGCAGCGGGAACCCGGTCCGGACGAGCCCCGAGCCGCGTCTCTCTCCTCGTTTGCGCGACACCGAGCGAGTCGCGCGGGACTGACTGACTGACAGCACGGGGGGGGGGAGGGGGTGACGGACAGGAGGAGGGCTCGCCTGCCTCGCCTCACCTCTGGATGCAGGTGGGCGCGAGCCCGGATGCCCCGCGGACGTGACAAGGTGAGAGCGCTCGCTCGCTGGGTCGCGCGGTGCCGTGCGGGGCTTCGGGAAACGCGGGGAATACCCGGCCGCTCGCATGCACATCAGGAATGTTGCGTAACATCCCGAGGAATGCGCGCGGCTGCTGCGGCGGGGCTCGTGGTGAACCTGGGGTCTCGCCGGATCCGGGAGGAGGGGGGGAGGAGAAGGGGGGGGTGCCTCGACACCTTTATCTGTGTTCTCACCCGAGCCGAGTCTCTCTCTGTGTATGTGAGCGACAGTGTGTTGTTTGCATGCACACTGTGCGCCTCTGTTTCTGTGTGTGTGTGTGTGTGTGTGTGTGAGAGAGAGAGTGAGAGAGAAGGTGGGTGGGACGCTGGCTCGTTCCGGGAATGTTCCATGACGCGTGCACGGACACAGAGGGCGGGGGGGCCGCAAGGGGGGTTCCGGAGCGACGCTCGCGCTGCTCTTTCGCAGAGGCGCGACGGGGAGAGGGAGTGAAATAAAGTTACATGAATTGATATGAAGTCGCTTTTGAGCGATTCCGCGAGACAGCTGCGTTGCCAGTTTGCACCGTAATCTTCGTCGTCGCCCGAGGATCATACTTTTTCCTCATAATTCCTCGTTATTTTTCTTCGCGGTGCTCTGAGTCTGAACAGTTTTCGGTTCTGCGCCTCAGTCCGTTCGTCCGTCATGTCCGTCCGTGTCACTCGGTCATGGAGCCCTTTTAAAACTCATCTCCCCAGGTTATTCGCATCGTTTGACTTGATTTAAAAAAGAAATTAATCCAACACCAAAGTGACTTAAATTAGGGTTAAGCCTTAAATGTAGGTTTGCGCCCTAAGTTACCTACACTGAGTCACTGAGTGATTTACTCATTAGCACAGCTGGCTAAATGTTATGTGTTTATGAGCTCCTGGTTATGAATTAAATCATAATCACTGTAATATTAAATATACAGGTTCATTAGGACACCTTGGAGCATCATCAGGTACGGGATATGGCGTCCAGTAGGGTCCAGGTTCTACGCCTCACTTGACCAAACGCAGGCCGGGACACGGCTGCTTCGGTGGACTGAGGTTCTGAGACGTGCGACAAAAATATAACTTTGATAACATAAATAATGTGAGAGGCTCCGAGCTCCTCTGCTTCAGGATGAGCGGCTTGGTCAGGTGACTGTGTTTGCAGGCGTTAGATAGCTCTGATAAGTTAGTTGCTTTGTAAAGTACCCACAATGCACTGGGGCCCAGAGTGTGACTGTTTCACTCCTCACCCCCTCACCCCAACTCTGTGGTGATGCTCTGAAGAGCCGCAGCAGAGCGGTGGCCCCTGGCGGAGCTGCCAAGTGTGTCTTGGCATTTCCGGCGGTGGCCTCCTCTCTCCTGCAGCGTGGAATTGTGGGATACGTTTTGTCGGGGGGGGGGGCTCGGACGCAGCTCTGGCGTGGGGTCTGGCCCGTCCGTCCTCCAAGGGCACGGTGGCCTCGGTGTGATTCCCAAGCCTCGTGCTGGATGTGACGGGCTGCCTTGATGCTGGCCCTCTCCATCCTTGCTTTGCGAGTGGGTGTGAGTGTGTGTGCGCGTGTGTTTTAATGCCCATATGTCTCCACACACACGCCTGTGCGTGTGGGTGGCGCTCGCTGCGTGCATCTGCGTGGGCTTTTTTTTGCGCAGCACCCTGTGTGACTCTGCACGCGTGGGTGCGAGCACGTGTGCATGTGCGATTGACTGTGTGGGTGTGTGCATGTGTGCATGTGTCTGGGGGCGTGTGTTTGGGTGTTCTGGTGTTTGTGTGTGTGAGTCTGTGGGTGCTCGCATGTTGTTTTTTTTTTTTTTTTTTTTTCCCCTCCTCCCCCCCTCGTGTGGGATTTTGTGGGTGTGTGCAAAGTTAACTTTGCACTCATATTTGTGTGTGTGAGAGAGAAAGGCGATGCTGCTATCAGGGCACTGGTTTTTGCGCGCGCACACACACACCAGGGAGTCAGGGAACTGTGCAATTACACAAGCCTGTCTGGAAAGGTTGGTCTTCCCTTTGACCTGCACCATCCTGGGTCTCCTGAGAGTGTCTGTCGGGTCGCTCTCCTCTCCCGCCTCTGCAGGGGCCCGGTCCTGGCATGACAGGCGGACGGATGGGCCGTTCGCTTCGAGCTCCGGCAGCCTCCCACTCGGGCCTCCCCGGGGGGTAAACCGATAGGACGCGGGTGACAAGCGCCAAGGAGGAGATGTTCAATTATTTAACCTTAACTGGGGCCGCGTCTCTGTGCTGCTTGATTAATAGGCTGTGTTCTGTTCTCTGCCAGAGATACCGTTGCAGCCATCCACCCCCCCCCCCCCCCACACACACACATATACAAACAACACCGCCTGTTCTCCACAGTAACTGCAAGCGTGCACCTGCGGCATGACGGGAGAACAATATTTGGTGCATGCGAGCTGCACCGCTCGCTCAGGCACTTGTGTAAAAGGAAGCTTTGTTGAGCACCCAGCGCATGGTAAACACAATTTGTTTGAGCCCTTCCTCCTATCTGTTGTTTGTTTAAGGGCGCAGTCGCGAAAGAACGCCCCCCCCCCCCCGACCCCCCTGGCCTTGGCCATATTACTTAATTTTAATAGGAGGAGAGGACAAGAGGAAGCGGTGTCCTGCAGCCGACGTCCTGTATTCAAATCATGGCTGCAGTGTTTTATCTGACCCCCCCCCCCTCACCGATGCCTTGAAACGTCTCTTTCTGCCTCTAGATGAAGTGCATAACTGTGCCGTGTGGACAGATTGTGAGTGGGAATGAAATCACCCCCCCTCCCAGTTACCCTGCTAATTGCTGGAGGTTGGTCACAGCCCGTAGGGTTGAGATGCGAGGCTCCTTCCGTGGTGGGGTGGGGGCGGGCAGGAACAAGTGTCTTGTCTGCACAGTGTGGGACGTGTACGCGCTCCCTTTGCCGGGGACTGTGACTTTGGGGGGGGGTGTCCCGCCAGCGAAGTCAAAGGCGACAAACTAGGGAGGGGGTGCGAACCCAGTGACGTCCCATTCCCCCCGGCCACTGCCTGACTCTGCTATACAACAGGAAGTACTCGCTGTCTCTGTGTTTCCTGTCCTCAAGAAAAGTATCGGTCTCTCTCCGTTCACTCTTTATCGGTGTTACCCCCCCGCCAACCCCCTTCCAAATAGTCGCCGTAGGTTTCCGCACCAGCTGAGACCTACTTTCATGTCCATACTCCGCTGACAGCCGGTGCTCGAGCATCGCCTCCACAGTTAATGTCTCTACCGCGCTCCCGTCGGCCAATCAGCACGCAGGTGTTTATGCCGAGGAAATATGATCGTTTTCTCTCTCTCTCCCTCTGTCTCTCTGCCCTCCCCCTAGCGAGCTGGGTTAGTGGCAGAGAGCGAGCGAGCAAAAGGAGGAGAGAGCGTGAGAGTGAGGGCTGTGGATGGCAGAGACAGAGCAGTTCGCTTCGTGGAGGCTGTTTCGGCGTCTATCCGAGATGCTTTTTCCTGTGACCTGGATGCCGGAGCTGTGATTGGGGTTTTTTTCTCTTTTTTTTCCGTCCGCACCCCCAGAAGCAGCCTCCGCTTTCTCCCCCCCGCCAACCCCCTTTCTGTTCCCCGTCATCTCCCTACTCTTGCTACAACCCCCTTCCCACAACAAGTCAAGCTGGCGGGATGTGGAGGATGCAGCGTCAGGTGGGCGGTGGGTCTAGGAGGGTCGGGGGTGGGGGGGTAACGTTTCTGACGCGGAGCAAGAGAGAGGAGCCGGGATGCTTTTTCTTTGCCGTAGTTCTATCCCTCCACTCACTTTGGGGGGGGGGGGCGGTTAAGGATGAGGGTGGTGGACCTCTGGAAAAAGAAGGAAAGTGATGCAACTGGCAGTGTTTTACCTTCAATACATTCATAAGGTGTGATGTGCGAGAGTGCCGTGTGTGCGTGTGTGTGCACAGCGAGCTGACCTTTCCCTCCCTCCCTTCCTCCCTCCCTATGCCCCGCAGGGTACGTGAGGCGGGTGTTTGCTGGGATTAGTTTGGGACGGGCCGAGAGCAGGAGCCGCGCCACAGTGAAAGGTAGGTTGCCTCACCTGGCCACGACCCTCTGAGGGCCCGGCTGCTCGCTGCCGCCAAACTCTTCTGTCTGATCTCCTCGTTTAAAAGGCCGTGATCGCTTTTGTTTTTTAGTGTCCAAGAAAATATTCATTAAAACCGCTTTAGGGTTGGCGTGTCGAGCTGTAGTTGTGCAGCATCGGCAGTCGGGAGAGTCGCTACAGGAAGTAATTTCACATAATTTTTTAATGGTTTACTGATATCCTAATAGTTGGGGGAAGGAAAGATTCCCTTGGTCAGTACGTTACCCTGAAGAAATCTTCGATGTCTGTTTCTCAAAACTTTATTGAAATGTGGTGTACAGCTGTTTGAAAAACTACCTAATGACAGGTGGGTGCAGGAAGCACGGGTGATGCGCTGTGCCGTTGCCCACGGCAGGTAGATGGCTATGGTGCATTCTGTCTCTTCTACTGGTCGAGAACCTTGTCCAACCACAGCGTGTTCTCTCCACACCGCTGTGACTTACGAAGCAAGGAGGAAGAGGAGGCCATTGCTTTGCCTGAGCTCATTGCTGGTGCCTTCTTGGCCTGGACCTGCACTGCTGAAAACGATCAAGTGATGCTGGAGGGAAAGTGCGACCATGGTTGACCGGTTGCTCCTGGGACCGCTGTTCAGCATCCTCACTGGATGGGATGGTGGTGATGTCACAGAGGAGGGATGGTGAGGAGCAGGTACTCTTGGTCAAGCGCGCTGTTCAGGTTGCACGGTGACCCTATAGGCATGGCCTCACCTTCCGGCTTGACATGGGCAGACCTTTCCAGAAAAGCTTGAATTGAAGTTTGCCAGAATGGTTCCTCAAATGCCAGCGAAACGTGTGGATCGTTGTGGAGGTGGAAGAAGTTCGAGAAGTCCCGACAACGGGTTGCACGTGGAGTGATGTGCTGTTCCATTGTGGCACACGGTGCGTGTACGTTTATCAGGTTCTTGCACCAAAAGCCTCTTGGAAATGCTGTGTCTACCCAGCGAGACATGTCAAGATGCTGTGGAATGAGACCCGCTTTCTCTCGTGGACCCATTAAAAGCAGTGGGTCAGTAGCAGCCCTTTTGTCCGGAAGACATTTTCCCTGTTTGTGAAGATGCGTGTAGGAAACTATAACCTACGGCCAGCAGTGAGATGGGCTCACAGTTAGCCCAAGTCTCAAAGTGAGCTGTGCTGTTCAGCTACAGTGGTGCGGTCCCTACTGCGGAATCTGCACTTCCTCCGCAGGCAGTGTTGATCTCTTGCGGTGGGAATCCACTGCTCAAAGGGGTCTGCCTCAACCTGGGTGCGGCCAGAGACGGTGTGTGAAAAAAAGGCCGGGTAATCTCCCACCCCCCCCGTCGGGGCTCGCTCTGATGCGGCCGGTTCCGACCGGTGGACAGGTGGAAGGTCGACGCCATTCGGTTCACCCTGCAGCCGACGCTGGCGGTGCACGTCCTCCATCTGCTTTGCACACTTTGTACAGCGCCGCTATATATAGTCACACTATGAATACCGTGTTTCTGTTACTGTGCATGTAGCCCAGCCTTGGCTGGAAAGTACAGTTATTACTGCAGTATCGCTTCACCGGCCAGCGCAGCGGGTTTTACAGTCAGTCAGTCAAGTGTGTGTTCCTCCGTTTCAGCAGAATGGATTCCTTCCTCTGTTTGTTTGTTTGTTTTCTTTTTCCTTTAAGAGCACATTATATAACTCATATGTTCTTTGTCTAAAGAAAGATTGTGAATGAGAGCTTTCGTGAAAATGCTGGGCAAGCATAACGTCCTCGCTGGCTGCGTCGCAAGGATGACAAGCAGCGATGCCCTCCAAGGCCGAGGCGAGCCGACCCGGTGGGCTCGCGCAAGATCTTCTCTCCGTCCAGCGAGCCGACACAGCTCTGGTCGAGGGGTGCAGATAGTCAAATGGACCCAGCTCATGTTGTCCTCTCTCTGAGAAACCGAATCCACGGGAGCGGTGCGAATATGAAACACAATTAGATATTCATAAAAAAGAGCTTAAGACTGCTGCACACTTAGAGTCTCAGCAGGGGGTTCAGAATGTTGTCGTGCGCCGAGGAAACGGCGCGACACCGCTGGTCAGCGCTTTGCTTTTGCATGATCCTCGGCACAGACAATGCACAAAACCCTAAAGTGGAAGTACACATTTGGTTACCATGGGAACCGCAGAGGGCCGCTTTGTCCTTGACAGAATCAGATGGAGAGTACAGGCACACGACTGGGGCTGCGGCTCTGAAACAGCTGTGACGGAAAACTCTTCCTGGGGGAAGCGGCAGTTATTTCCGAAGTGGTTGATAAGAGTGAGCACGCGTGTAACCTGCGGCGCCGAACGTGGGGGGTGGGGGTAGGGGGTGGCAGGAGTGAGCATGTAGGTCCACCTTGGACAGATGCTGCTCTTGCCTCCTCGTCTGCGTAATGTTGAACGACTCCTTTCCATCGATGGCAGCTGGGCCTGGTTGTCTTGGTTCATGGTCCCGAGTGGAACAGAAGACAGCGGAGCCTTAACCGCGTTCCATGCAGGTTTACCCAAATGTCCTGGGGTGGCGGGGTGGCTGGAGAGACGCGCTGGCTGTCAGGAGCTGTATTAAGCTTTTAATGAATGCGCTGTAGTGCAGGCCCGCGCTCTCGTCTCGCCGTGTCGCAACAGTAGCTGTAGGGTTTCCTGCAGGTGCCTGGCTGCACAGCTCCCTGCGAATAGCTCACCGCGGTAACACCACACACCCGAGTGCCATCTGTTTGTCCGCCCACACCTGACCGCCTCCCGTGACGGGAGTAAAGCTGGGTGGAGACGGCACACCTTGGGGGCCCGCAGCCCTCTGCATGCACACACACACACGCACGCACATACACGCATGTACAAACAGGCGCACGCTCAGGCAGCGTTGAGATAAGGGCGCATTTGAATGGCATTTTGTTTGCTGTAGATTCCCACACCTCCCCCAGCCCCCCAGCAGGGGGAGTATGCCCTTAGTGAAAACACATGGAAAACAGTGCCCAGACAAGGAAGTGCAGGCCCTGCCCCAGTGCGGAATAACCGGGCAGGGTTTCACTTCCTCCTCCTCAGCGAGATGCAAATGAGGCCCTGACTAACTGGCCGCTGGCAGTGGTGCGCACTTCCTGTTTCGGGGTGTCGTGTAATCATAGGATGCTAATGAAGAGGGGCAAGTGATTGCGGCTCAGATGCACAGGCCTCTCACCCCCCACACTGAGCTGAAGAGGGGTCATTATGTTGCTCGCTGATGACCTCTTAGTCCTCCGCTGACATCCTGAGGATTAAACCCACACCTGTGGCCCACCTCACAGTGCATGTGCTGCTCCATAGCAGGCGACGTGGTCCTGAATGGATCGAAGAGAGAGCTGCTCATCGTGAGGTGGTGCGATGCAGTTTGCGGCGGAATGGATTTTAGGCGCGTGGGTCCCCCGTGATCAGGCGGACATCGGCCGGCCGCTTCCACGGCAACCGACGCGCACTCCTGGCTCGCCCCTTAACATCGTGCGCCTGCCGTTCCCGGGACGTCCCTGGAAATGATGCCGCCGCGGGGCTCCGGTCGGGCCATCTCGTACACGGCGAAGCAACGGCTACGAGTGACGAGCACGCCGCCAGCGTAAAGTGTGAACGAAGAGGGCGTGCTCATCGAGGCGGCCCCTCTATGTAGCAGTGTGCAGTGTTCTGCTACGAGAAAGGACAAGTGCTCCATCTTTCTCTCGCGCTCTCATCTCGCCCTCCCTTCCTTTCCCCACTCTCTCTCGCAGCGGTACAGGTGGCGAGCTCACACGCACACCCGTTCGCTAGCTAGCGCTCGCAGCTGCGCCGGGCTCTGACTCAAACGCCGCGGAGAACGCCCACTCGTTCGCGGGAGCCGGAGCGAGCGGCTGCAATGCACCGGCGTAAGCCTGTGACCCTGGGGTGATGGGGAGCCAGCAGGAGGAAGGGTGGGGAATTGGACCGTGGAGGTGTAGGAGAAGAGGGGTGACAAGGAGGGGGAGGGGGGATGTCCTCTCATTTGCTGAGGACGCTTGTCGAACCTGGGGGAACGAAGCGCAAGGAGCGCTGCGTCTTGTCCTTTAAAGGTCCTCGCTGTGCACCAGTTTGTCATTGCAGGCAGCGCCCCCAGCCCCCCTCCCCCTCCCCCTCCCCCCCAGCCGCCTGGAAGCAACCTTGGACCGCTGCCGTTTCATTATCATACGCCGCACCCCGTGAAGGTGATCTCAGGTCGAGTTCGGGCAGAGCCAGATTGCCGATCTGGGTCCAGTCCTGGGCGCAGCAAGCCTGGCCCAGTTTATGTGGCCCCAGCGCCGTCAACGAGGGCCGTAACTCAGATCAGATCCCATTTCGTTCCACAGGAAATAAAAGTGCAAAATGCCAAGGCCAGCTAGCGCTTTGCCATTGTCTCCTGTAATCTCTCGGTGACACAGCTCTTCCTGTCGTGAACGTGGGAGTAATTAAAGTCCGTGTCTCCAGAAAAAGAGCCAGTTATAAGGTTTGATTTATGTGGTTATCAGTTTATTTAAAAAAAAACACACACACGCGCACGCTAATCGCAGCATTTTCATAACCGAAATTAGAGTTCCAGTCCATGCAATTTGAGGGTGTGTGTCAGCTGTGTAACACGACTTCGGGATGCCTCGAAGCCCGACAGCGATGGAGGGGAACGCGATGCGAGGCTTGCAGCGCTGTCGTCTGACGGCGTTCGCCAACATCCTTGGCGTCGCGATGAGGCGATATGTAAATGCGCGCAGCTTGAGAGCAGCTGATTCGCAGGGCTCCAGCCCCGAACCCTGATGGTGACTTAATCTCACACCATCTGTGACAGTGGACCCATCAGGGGGGTAAGGGGGGGGGGGGGTTTTTGCATTTCGGGGTGCGACTGTGTTTCAACACAGCATCCTCAGGTGCACGTAGGAGTGCTTTTATGGATTATCAATGGGAAGCGATCATTCTGTCATCCCACACACATGTGTTTTGTATGACATTTACATTCATTCGATGCTTTTTTTTTTTTTTTTTCCCCCAAAGCGACTTATAACAGTTTACCCATTTATACAGCTGGGTAATTTTACTGTAGCAATTTAGGGTAAGTACCTTGCTCAAGGGTACTCCAGCTAGATGTGAGACTCAAACCTGCAACCTCTGGGTCCAAAGGCAGCACCTCTAACCACTAAACTACAAAGTGTGTGAATGTATGTATTCATGCATGTGTATTTGTACCACTTGAAATACTGAATGTGTGTACATTTTTCTTTATTTATTTTACTTGGTTCTTATTAAAAATGCATAAAACAGAAGCTTTCTCGTCATTTCTCTCGAGGTGGTGCTCGTTGCTAAGCGGAATTTTTAGCGGAGCATCATTCGCAGTCCCTACCCCCCTTCGGTCCACGCCCCGTGTCGGGTCTGAGATCTGTCCTCCTGTTCCTGGGTGGCCACCTTGCTTTGTTACGCTTAATCCCAAACCATTAACTACCTAATTGGATAAGTTACGGGGCTTAATTAGATCTAGCGTCCATGCTTAGTGTGCTCTCTCCCCGCTGCTGTGGGGGGACTTAGCGAGTTGTCCTGACTACGGCACTACGGGGCTTCACCTGTTACACTAAATGCCCCCGAGTTGAGTGAATTCCCCCAAATATTTCTTAAAATTCACTGTAGAGTTGGACACATTCTGCTTTATTATGACACCGCCTGCCTTTTGAAAACACCTAACCCCCCCCCCCCCCCTCGGTGAAACTATTTTTACTCGGGGATAAAAAGTGTGGGGACACCTGCTTGCGGTGGGTTTGAATTGAGGTTTGGGGTTTTTGACGGCTTCGCACAGCTGTGATGCGCGAAATGGGAGGAGGCACTTGGGACTGGAGCCGACCTTGGACCGGTTGGGCTTCGACGAGGTCTGCAGCCCCCTTCGCTGTCTCTCAGAGCTTGGGGGATGATCTGTAGGGTCCGTGAATGATGTAGATTTCAACCAATTAGGTCCTAATGGCAAATTTGATGATGCAGAGAAACCCATAATACATTTATTCATTTAAGTGATTATTTTCTTCACAGTAGCTTGTAATGTTAAGGTACTTACCTTTATTTACCTCTTTATACAGCTGGGTAATTTTAATGGAGCGATTTAGGGTAAGTACCTTAATCAAGGGTATTTCTGCTGGAGGTGGGGTTCAAACCTGCACCCTTTGGGTCTGAAGGCAGCAGCTTTAACCACTTAACTACTAGCTGTCTGTAATACATGATATTTTTTATTCATCCTCAAAGAGACTAAAAATGTTAGGTTTTAACGCAAAGGCACCAAGGGTTACAGCTGGGTAATATTTATTTTATTAACTCAGGATAAGTGCCTTGATCAAGGGTCTACTAGAGCAGGGGCCAGGATTCGAACCCGCTTCTTTAAGTTGCGCCGACTGCTGCGCTATCTGCCGTCCTGGTTATGTGGACAAAGTATGACTCCCGATAACCCCACGCTTGTGTGCGTTATTGAGAAATATTGACCTCTCGCTCCTCATTTGTTGTGTTCCTGCTGGAGGGACCATTTAGATGTTTGAACAATAAAAAATCCAAATAACCCAACAATAGAAGAAATAAATGGGATGGAACAGATGCGCTGCCTCCTCCCAAAACACAAGGCCAAAATTTTTCTCGCGGGTCGAGTCCCTGCTGGATACCTCTTTGTACCGCTGGGTACCGATGGGTCGCCGGGTCGCTTTCTGCCCGCACCTCCCTGCCTCTGTTGGGCGCGGCGCTCGCACGGCCACCTCGAGTCACGCAGCCAAGTGCGACGGCGCGGATGTTGACAGCTTTCGGAGGAGAACGCCGAGGGATTGGGATTTCAAATAGCCACTCGGATTAGCCGGCCATTTCACAGAAGGCAAGGTTTTAACTCGAGAAAGAGTTTTTTTGGCTCACTGCTTGGCTCATATTTACAGAGGGAGAGAGAGAGAGAGAGCGAGAGAAAGAGAGAGAGAGAAAAGGAGTGCAGTCCTGCCAAACGTGTCAAAATGCCGAAATCAAAAATCACACTTCCCTTTCCTCTTCGAAGCGAAGTATTTTTTTAAAAAAAAAAACAAAAAAAAAAACAACATGGCCAGTATTACAGCCTCAGACGTCTGTCTCTCTTGGTTCTCGTTTAATTCCATTTTCTCGGATTCATCGGGTTTTTATAGCACACACGGTTATGCGTCCATGTGCGCATGTGTTTTGCACCCTATTTTCACCTGACTCCCCCTTGAAAAGTCTCACTGCATTTCTTTTCTGTTTCTCTTGTGTGGGGGGGGGGTTAGGGGCGTTGCCCTTGATCTTTTCTCGCCCGGATTTTCGCATTTCTCCTCTGCTTTATACCGTGATGCGGGAGTTTGGGGGGTGAAATACCGAGGCTTGTCCGTTTGAGGCTCCTTGCCTGTCCCGGCGATTCTTCCCCTTGCTGCAGTCTGTACTGCACCTGCTGGGACTTTGCAGATGAACTCCGCCTTCTCGCCAGAAGGGTGTCGGGTCACGACCCAGCGGCCTGACTGCGAAAGTCACCTCGGGGGAAAAAGGCGTCAGCTGGATGAATAACTAACTGCACTTGACTCGAGCCACTTTAACCGCTTGGATTGGGTAGTAAAATTGTGAGCTGCCGCGGGTGAGGGCTTTCGGTAAGCGACGAAATATTAATAAACGACGCGTCCGAGGAGACGGCTGAGACGGGAGAAGAGCTTGATTCTCCCTTGCGTCTGTCACGGTATTGTCGCTGTGATTGACCCGGTGAGCGGCGATCACTTTAACTGGCATCTTGAAAGGAACGACGTGATGTGTTTATTGTGCCCCCTTGGCTTTGTTCCCCTGTTTTTGGCGTCCCGAAAACAATGGCATGTTTTCGCATCCCCCGATATGACTAATCTCGCCTGTCAAGCCTGCTGCGTGCGAACAGCGCACATCGCCGTACGCAGATACAATTTCACTGTCAGAGCGAGGAAGGACGGCATCGGCCTGACATTCAACGTCTTCGTGAACGTTACCCAGAAGGCACGATGAAAGGTGTGCGCCGTCGCCGCGAGCGTTGCCTTTGTGTATTTTTAGTCGGCGTCTTCGTCGCCCGTACATTTTATTATTATTTTTTAAAAATTGCTGACGCTTTTGATGTGATTAAAGACGCTGCGGTGTTTGACGGTAACCTGTGCACCGCCGTCGCCAGCCATGTTTGTTTGTACGCGCCAACATGGATGCTGTCTAATTAACCGAGACAGGCGGCACGAGCGCAGACGGCGTGTTTTGTCTCCCGACTCGAGGCCGGAGTCTCTCGGAGGCCGAGCCGACAGTTGGGGCGTCTCTTTTTACATTTGTTCGTGTAGCTCAAGCTTTTCTCCAAAGCGACTTACAACGTTAAGGTACTTACAGCTGGGTAACTTTTACTGGAGCCGCTTCAGGTCAGTACCTTCCTCAAGGGTACAACAGCAGTCCCCCATGTAGGAACTGGACCTGAAAAAACTGCTTTCCTCCATTACACCTGTACTTATTCATTACATTCATTTATCTAGCAGATGCTTTTCTCCAAAGCAACTTCCCCTGAACTCTATGTAGTGTTACCAGCCCACACACTTTATTTACCGCGGTGACTTACGCTGCTAGATACACTACTTACACTGGGTCACTCATCCACACATCAGTGGAACACACACACACACACACACACACACACACACACACTATGGGGAACCTGAACAGGATGTCTTTGGACTGTGGGAGGAAACCAGAGCACCCAGTGGAAACCCACACAGACACGGGGAGAACACGCAAACTCGACGCAGACTGAGTGGGGATCGAACCCATGTCCTGTCACACCACCCTGGCGCTGTGAGACAGCAGCGCTACTCGCTGTGCGACCATGCCACCCGTGACATTTTTAACTTTTTTAGCCATAAGCTTTATGAATTCACAGCTTCGCAGTTTCACGCCGAAGCACGAGCCTTTTGGTCACGAGGGAACATGCGGAGAAAGTGCAAAGAACAGGATTTTTTCCCCCCTTAAAAGTAATGCCATAATCCACAGAAGACAAGGCTTATATTTACCTGTTCCCCCCTCCCCTCCCCTCCCCTCCCCACCCCCCCTCGTTTATCCATGCCATCTGGGCCTGGCATCAGCTCTGAAACTGGCAATTTTTTTAAGAACACATCAAACTCTCTAATTTAGGCAGCAGATACAGGCTTGTCTGATGTGGACCCTGTTGTCCCACAAAGAGGCTTTCGAAGGCTGGTCTCAGAGCCGTTTGTGACCGGACTGGTCTGGACTGGACTGGACTGGAGGAATGCCGGTGGGAAGTGTGAATCCTGGCCTGGCGACTCATGGAGGATCCAGGATCCCGCGCTCATTCACGCGTTTACCGAAGCCCCATTTTGCATCAAGCAGGGTGTATAAACACACGCACGGAGTCCTCGCGTTATGAACGATCAGAGTAGGAATAGGAATGAAGAGAGCAGCATTTTCCAGTTCATTTGTTTTTAATAGCCTTTCCTTCACTTTCTCAAATTCCTGTTGCCGAGCAACTGCAACCTGCGTTTGCCTGCTCGGCCATTAGGTGGCAGTAAAGCGCACCCAGACCGTATAGGAGCATTGCGCTGACTGACTTCAACTCCTGTCCGGTGTTCCTGAGAGTTGGTGATCAATGACAAGCGGAGAAGCATGTTTATATGACACATTCCACTTAATTTATTTTTAATTTTAATGATCATTGACATTATTTCATTTAGTTGATGCTTTTCTACAAAGCAACTTTCAATATTAAGCTCCTTTCAGTTATTTAACCATTTATATACCTGGGTAAAGGGGTGTGGTGGCGCAGTGGGTTGGACCGGGTCCTGCTCTCCAGTGGTCAGGGGCTTGATTCCTGCTTGAGGTGCCTTGCAATGGACTGGTGTCCTGTCCTGGGTGCGTGCCTTCCCCTTCCAGCCTTACATTCTGTGTTGCTGGGTTAGGCTCTGGCTCTCCACGACCCCATATGGGACAAGCGGTTCAGATAGCATGTGTGTGTATACCAGGGTAATTTTTGCTGGAGCAATTTAGGGTGAGTACCTTTTTCAAGAATGTTACATCTGGCGGTGAGACTCGAACCTGCGAAATTTGCGTCCAAAGGCAGCAACTCTAACCACTCTAACCACTCCTTCCTTCCTTCCTCCCTCCCTCCCCGTTTTGTCAGTCGCTTGATCCACTTCTGTCTGGTGTTCCTGAGTGTCACTGATTAATAATAACAAGATGACAAACATTTTCATGCGATGAATATGTCAGGAGCGGACTTTCAAAAATATTTTGCGCATTTATTTTCGGTCTTTTAAAATCTGTCACGTTTAATGCAGCCCAAAGTTAATAAAAAATATTTTTCGAAAAAGTCCTACAAAGTTTTTGAAATTTTTTCATTAAAAAAAAAAGCTACATGAAAGGCCCCCCCCCCCCCCCCCAGAACCTATCCTGTAAATAAATAAATCGAGGGACGTCAGTTTTATTCGTTGCGACTTTGTGGTAAAGGTGATTTCGGAGTTACACGCGAAACGCGTTCTGAACAGACTTGCGGTCGAACGTGCGTCCGTAACTCGAAGGGCTCCCGTATGTCCATCTGTTGCGCCGTTCGGCTCCGAGTTCCCCGCTCGGCGCAGTAAGAATTTAGCCGACTAACTTCTCCATCGTTTCCCCGCTCCGAGGTGTCGGGATGTCTGGTGCGGACTGGGAGAGGGCTCTTCTCTCTAGTGGTTCTTGACAGGAGACAGCAGTGTTGTTCTTTTTTTTTCTTCCCCCCTCTTTTAAGTGACATAACCCTGTAACTTCCTGATCCGGCGCTTCTCGCTCGCAGATTCCCCTTGGCGCCGGACACCGGACCGTAATCGGGGTCAACCAGGAAAACCCCAATGGGATCGGTGCGTGTCGGCGCGTTCCCTCGGGGTTTCGGCCTGTGCCGGGAGCCCTCCCCGCCCCCCCCTCGATTCCCCTCTCCTGTAGCAGAGCAGACCGCAGCATTTTGTCCCCCCCCGGGGAGCCACTCGTCGTCATCACGCAGCCTTCCGGGAAGGGAAAAAAAGAATTCCGCAACAGCGCGGCCGCTTTTAGATGGCATGATATGGTCGTCTGATCCGATGGATCCAAACACCGAGCGATGCTTGTTGAAAAGAGGCTTTCTGGCTTAATTTCCTTGGTGTCCAGTGTATATAGCTAAAAGGGAAACTATAATTTAGTTTTTTCTTTCCTAAGTAGAGGTTTACAGAGCTGTTTTGTAAGTTTTGTGGGATGTTAAGCAGAAAGCAGAAAATTGTCATACACAAGGCTGTAATCCTGTAATGTGTCCATGGATTGCTTCATTGCCTTTTCTTCAAACTTTACTGTTCTTTTTTTTTTTTTTTTTTTCCCCCCCTTCCACCGCCTGTTTATTTCTCCAGGAAAGGAGTGATCGTGGCCACTGGAGTTTTTTTTTTTTTTTTTTTTTTCAAAAAAAAGGGAGAGAATACACAGCTGCCTCTCGAAGATGCCAGCTGCTGCAGAGGGATCTGCAAGGTGCATGGGCGTTTGCGCAGCCGTTCGCGGCTGGGGGAGAGGTGGCGAGGTGTAGTGTGACATCCTGAGCACCCCCACCCCGCGCTGTTGTTCTGCCGCCATGGCAACTCGCGTCTCACTTCATCCTAGACTTCCTACTCCACCCCCACGACACTTCCTTGCTTCCCGGGCGTCCCGTGGTCGCACAAGGACGCTTGGCACCGGCACCTGGTTTCTAGCAAACGGTTCCTCAACGCTCTTCGATTGTGGACGCAAGCTATACGGCTTGACGTTACGGTTCCGGGAATCACCGCGCTCCCGATGGTGGGTGTCGGAGACAAGGGCAAGTGCCAAACGTGCGGTGGACCCCTGGACGAGAGCTGAGCTCCGGCGGGGGGGGGAGCGAGGGTGCGAGGTGCGCTGGCCGGGAACGGGGCCGGGAGCAGCGCCAGCCAGAGCTGGTCTTTGTTCTCATCTTCTGCATCTCTGTCTGGGTGATGTCATCCACAGTCCTCTGCGACTTGGGGGGGTTGGCGTTCCAGCTGTTGCTCCACAGCTTCCTGTCTCTCTGCCTCCTGTTTGTCCGACAGACATGGGAAAGGGACCTAAAATTAGCAAACCCCCCCCCCCCCCCCCCGCTCTGTTTTTCCCCATCGCACGTTGCTTAATTAGCTGTTGCACATAGCGTGGCAGATCTGGGCTTCAGCGTTACAGGGCTTATATAAGGGTTATATAATTTTATGCATATTTTATGCCAGCGTTGTGGAGAGCATGTTGTTGTGGCTCTCCTGAAGGGGCTGCGCTTTCCTGTCCAAGGCGAGGAAAAGCGTATCAGTCGCTCCTTCTGCTTCCATTGTTCTAATTAGAGGTCTGAGTCCAGCAGGCCGGCCGAGCGCCTGATTTGCGGATTGACACGACATCTGGTGGGGGGGGGGGGGTCACTGCTTTGATTACCGATGACGAGCGGGGAGACCGATCGCGGCGTGCGGTGGGCCGCACCGGATCGTAACGTTTTAAAGAGCAAACCTGCGGCGGCCCGTCGGTGGGAACTCGGTCGAGGGCGGCACTCAGGGCGAAGACAATGGCGGGGGGGGGGAGAAGCAACATGTTGCTCTAAATTATTCATCAATTTGTTATCTTTCGTGCGCAAACTGATTAGCTGCGGAGGTTCGCGAAAGCCGCGCGGCGTGAATCCACCTGCGCCCGCGCTTTAAAATGTCATATACGAAGTGCGTTATCAGCTCCGTGCACTTTTTGGTTACGTTTACCGCGCCGCGTCACCACCTTGTGCTTTATTGCGTTAAGGCGATCATAGCGGAGAGATAATTCCTGCAAAAGGTCAGCGATGCTATCGCTCTGTCATTTCTTCATCCTCGTTTCAGCCAGCGAGACACGCGGTCGCTGCGTTGCACCTGAAGCCGTTCGACGTCTCGATGCACCCCTTGCCTGGATATACATATTTCCGCGTGATGAGGTACAGTGCTGTAAGGTCACGTTTATTATTATTATAATTTAATCATTCAGTTGACTCTTTTGTGCAGGGCAACTCACACACACACACAGAGTCTGAAACCGCTTGTCCCATGTAGGGTCACGGGGGGCCAGAACCTAACCTGGCAACTCAGGGCGTAAGGCCGGAGGGGGAGGGGACGCACCCAGGACGGGACGCCAGTCCGTCGCAAGGCACCCCAAGCGGGACTCGAACCCCAGATCCACCAGAAAGCAGGCACAGGCCAAACCCGCTCCCCACCTGGCGCCCCTTTTTAGCTCAACTCGACTCTTCAGTCCCTCACCACCTTTATGAAAATGCAACCGGAAAAGTCCAAAACGCTGCGGCTCCGTCCTGCCTTTTGACCTTGGAGGACACCCCGAGGGTCTCCGATAGAAACCCGCTTCGACGGCACGTGTCTCGGAGACTGCTTTAGCTGTTCGCAGTGTCTTTTTCCTCCGCTCAGACACAAGCGACACGTGCGCGTGACATCATGGGCATCTTCTGCAAATATTTGACCTACATCTGCTGTTCTTCAGGCCAAAGGTGTTCCACATATAGCTTTTGCGTTTTGAAGTCGTCGAGAAAGGAAGCGAAAGAGCAGCCCTGCTCTCGTACTCGTTTTTAACCGCGTGCCCACGACCCCCGCGTTCCTGAAGGGCAAACGCAGTTGCCGCGATGAAGACGCGTCTTCGTGCGTGACGCCGAAGCGTCGATAAAAACACGTTTTCCGTTTTTGGCCACGGCTCCGGTATTCGTCCTCACCTTTTGGAGAATTTAGTGAAATGTGCTTTTGTTGAGACATATAGAAGAATACACTTGTAAAAGTGGTTTCTTTTTTTTTTTTCCACGTGTATTTGTGTGTATTTTAGAAATTACAAAAGCAAATTAGTGAGTCACTCCTATTCCCGAAACATGGGCGAGCTGAGAGCGCTGTTTTTGTCCATGTGCGTTTCCTCCTGGTTATGCGACAGTGTGGGAGAAGTCATGGAAAAATCTGTCCTTTACTGGGAAAAGGGTATGTTCAAGGGAAGCCGCTGCTGATGCGATTTCAGACTTTTCGATCGTCACGTGTGTTCCGGTGCCTCCGAAAAAGGGTTGTGACCTCTGGCATCCGTTTGCTCCGGTCGGGGCGCTCCCGTGGATTCAGCCGTGTCACGGTTAAAGTAAATGAGTGACGTACGACTGCATTCCGGGCAACTCTGCTTTAGCACACAGGTAAGGCAATGGAAAAAAAAAAAATGCTGTAAAACTGCCTGTAGCATCGTGCAGAATATCATGCAGTTGGCCAGCATGTTGTACAAATAACTGTTACAGTCAGGTTTCATAAAACCAACATTTTGGATGGTGATCATCTGCTTCAAAAGGCAAGCCCTTAGAGACGTATATGGTATTATGATACCGTTGCTATGATACTGTAAGGATCTGTCTCTTCATCATGGGTATGGAGGCCCTTTATTCATCTAGCACATGGTTCACAATCATTCACTGCACTTGGATATTGTGTGCAACCGCGAGTGTGTGGCTTTGGTGTTTTCGGTAAGCGCCGCGTGCCTGGGTTAGCGGAGGTGACAAGCAGCGAGAAGCGTCCGTGGAGCCGACATTATTTATAGACCAAGGCAGCCTGCTTGTCCTTCATGGCACTTCCAGAATCAGCCATTCAAGGTTATCCCTCAGGCCTGCATACAAATAATACAACTTAGCCTCGTTGCTGGGTGGCACGTTTCGCTTGCTGTGGGAAGAGGAACAAATTTGCCTTATATTTGTCTACAAAATTATGGTAGAACAGAGTACATTTCTCACATGCAAAATGTCACAGTGCGGTTGGTCTTGTGGCAGTAGTGTCCCTTGGTTATTCCAAGCGCCAGAACATTAAACGATCCAAAAGCAACAGGCCCGTTCGGTGCAGCGCGTGTCATTATATGAACTACTTTTTCTTTTAATTGTTTATCGTTTGATTCTTCCTGCCTTTGGAGACTGCACTTTATAAAATATTGACTTGTTGCCTTGCCTTCGAACCAAAGTTAGTGGGTCACAAGGGGCTTTGTAGCTCTGACTTTGTATTTAAACTGAATGGCGTTCCCCAGGGTGTAGTCCTTGGCTCTTTTTATATTCAGATTGTACAAGCTACCTGGAGGTGCTAATAGGAAGTACCGACTTGATAAGATTTTTTCTGCTGAAGACACTGATTATTTTTGTTATGTTTCTCCACCCCGCGGGGCATTGCTTCCTCTTCCTCCCACACTGAGCCCGAAAGAGATCCAGCAAAGGATAAGCAAACTTGGCTGGATAAAACCAAGATTATGTTAATTGGCTCTAAAAAGCAGAGGTGTGATGCAATCTCAGTGACGCCGAGTTTCGATGGAAATACCATTCCACCATGTGCGGTTATGTATCATAAACTGACATATCCAGGCCTGAATACATTATTACATTGTTAAATAAATTGAGTCACACCGAGATGAAAAATGAAGAGAGGAAAAATGCAGGCGTCTCTTTGTCAGGGAGAAAAGGGACCTCTTGTGCAACGCTTTTCAAGACTGCAGCGCAAACACCGCGAGAGAACAGAGGTCTGATTTCCAGCCAAGACTGATAACAAACCATCAATCCGCAGAGCAGCTGTCCACTACATGAGCATCGTAAGAGACTGCATTGCTTGTTTATGTTTCCCCCGTGGGGGCTGTGACAGTCACCTGTAGCATCACGCGTGTAGGCGCTCGGGGTTAGAGGGCAGTGCCGAAAATACCGCGGTGGGGGGTCTCCTGTTTGGGAAGCCCCCGATTCCCGTTCCCCGAGTCAGCCAGCTGATCTGACCCAGGGCCAGGTCTAAAATTGGTACTGCTTGTCTGGGCGATTGAAGTAAAGTGACACTTCACTGGGTGTAGGGGTGCGGGGTGATGGGAGGGCGGGTTTGCCCACGGGGCGTCCAGCAGCCTGCTTGCCGCTTGCGTTGCCGGTCCGGCAGGGGCAGGGGAACGGGGGTGGGGGGGTTGACAGGTGTCGCGGCAACTCGAGACACCCCGACAGCTCACAAGGACGCAAAGTGTTGGCTTGGGGGGTGGAGCGGTGAGGCTTTCTGGGAGATTCTCCTGGCCTTACTCATAGAGAGGGTTTCACACTGGGAATTGGGGACAGCTGGGGGATTATCCATGGCTAATGCTGGGATTGCGTAACGCAGAGCCGGCTTTTGATGCTGCGTGGCGCTTGGCCCGTGTCTCGCTCTCTGATGACCCACGATGCCTTTTTTGCGTTAGCCAGGAGGCCTAGGGGAACCTGTTTTTGTGATTGTTTTGTTCTTCTCGAGCCAGAGGGCCTCCCCGTGGGCCTTCCTTCGGGCTTCGCTCGGAGACAGATTCCAAAAGTTGGATGTCACGGACATTCATCCCGGAGCCAAATTACCGTCCCGGAATGAAACATCACAATATGTTCGGGAGACCCCTTAAACATCCGAGCAGGAACAAATAATCAGCCTTTAAGTAAAGGTCATTTGGAAACATTTGGATTTGTTTGGAGCAGTCCGGCACTCGCCACAGTCAATGACCGCCGCGTTGCTCAACGAGTAAAGTGTGTGAACATTCGCGCAAACGTTTGTCCTGGAGATTTTCCTCAGCGCGCTCTTGGGTCCGAACTGCTTTTTTTCCCCTCGGTTAAAGCGGTTCCAGGGAACGCTCGGAGCCAAGATCGTTGATGACGAGCCTGTGAGATGATGTTCACCTTCTTCTCTCCGGTATGCAAGAAATGTAATCAGCGGTGCGACTGAGTACGGTATATGTGCTTGTGTCACTTTACGTGCGCGCGTGTGTGTGTGCGCGTGCGAGAGGGCGTGCTCGCATCTTGCGGCTCTGGATGACTCAAATGACCAAACCTGCTGGACGTGTGGTAATTGGCACTCGTAGTGTGGGGATCACGTGAGACGTGTGTGCGCTGTCCGTGTGCCCTGAGACCTATCCCTGGGTCCCGTATTTATTCTCTTCAGTCTCTTTTCTTTCGTTTCACTCTGAAAATAAAGGAGGAGTTGAGGGCAGCAGAAACCAGCACTAGTACCACCACACACACGCACACACACACACACACACTGGCTGAGGTGAGCCGGAGCCCGACCCGGCAACACAGGGCGTAAGGCCGGAGGGGGAGGGGACACACCCAGGACGGGACGCCAGTCCATTGCAAGGCACCTCAAGCGGGACTCGAACCCAGGACCCACCAGAGAGCAGGACCTGGCCAAACCCGCTGCACCACCGCACCCCCCCACTAGTGCCTTTTTTTTTTTTTTGTATTTATTTTTAAAAATTTTGATAGGATTCAACATTTTGCAGCGCTCACAGCGCTTGTAATATGTCTTACCGTGCGTTTTCCACCAGCTCTCTGAAATTCCCAGAGTTTCCAAGTCTCAGACAAAGTAAACGGGTTTAAAAGTTGCTGTTTTTGTTGCGCCATGATGCAACTGCTTCATGGCTGTAGGTTTTTTTTTCTAATTATCCGGCGATAGTTAGGAGCCACTTTGATAAAGATATCAAAAAGTTCCTTACGGAGCTCTTTGGGAATACATCGCTTCCAGCAGAACTGGAAATAAAATATTGATGCCGTTAAGCGGTAATTGGAGAGGGAGGGCAAGGGGGGTAAAATTCCCCAACTGACACAGAATTTGTTTGTGACAACTCCAGCAGCGGCGGCCGACACGCGCCGGCCTCGGTGAGGAGGCGTCTGCTTTAACGGTGCCGGGATGCGGCGGCCCGGCGTCCTCGGCTCACCGCGTCGCCGTACGGAGGCGTATGTCGGGGCGTGTCGGGTAGCGCTCGGGCACGTACGGTGACGTACGGCCGCTGCCCAACTGAACCGCCCCGTGACCTTCCGTCGGTTGCTCAGCAGAACGTTTGATTCGCATCCCTAACAGTCACATTTACATTAATTTGTTTAGCCAATACATCTCATTCAAAGTGGCTCGCAGGTTTGCGCATCCAAGTAGCACGCATGGAAATAACTGAGTAAGGGAGCATGGTACAATTAACGGATACTAATGTTTTAAAATTGTTTAGCCTGCACTTTTCGCCAAAGCTAATTACTTAATCTACCTACAATTATTTATCTATTTATACAGCTGGGTGCTTCTACTGTAGCAATTTAGGGCAAGTACCTTGCTCAAGGGTACCACAGCTGGAGGAAGGATTCAAACCTACAACCTCTGAGTCCAAAGACAGCAGTTCTAATCACTATGCTACCAGCTGCCTCCGTTAATTTAATGAAGCCATGTTAACTTACCGTGTTAGGTTGGATACTCAGCTAGGTACGGTTGTTACCGGGTTTTTACTGTATCGCTTCAGGGTGAGTACCTGTCTCAAGGGTACTACAGCAGGTGAGCAGATTCAAACCTGGGTTCCTTGATTGCAGCGTGGATTCATAGATACCTACTTCTAAAGGTGTACAAATACACCCACCACACTACTGGATCTTCTCCTCGGACAGCTGTTCTGCACGTCTTACTTATTTCTACTGTCGCCCTCAGGCTCGATCCTTCCAACTTTTGAGTCGTCTTCCCCGGCAGCGGTACCGTCCAGCCCCCGGGCGCCGCCTTCTAACCGAACCGCCGTGGGCTCCGGAATGCGGAAAGCCACTTCCCGAATTACATTCGCATCATCGCTGTTGTTGTTTGCGCAACGGAAAATGCCCCCTTTGTCCGCGTGTGCCGTTTTCCTGTGGACCGTTCGCTGGGGTGCGCTTCACAGACACGGGTGCGCATCCGCAACAATAACCGCGTGAATAATTCACCGCAGGGTAAACAGATGGGCCCCTCAATGGCCCGCTGATGGATATATGTTTGGCTTTAACACCGAGTGCTCCGGGTCAGTAAAGCGCACGAGTGGCACGTCTGCGTCTGATGCAGAAATGGACATCGTGGCGACCGGATCTCCTCTCCGACCCTCAGCCGTGGCCTGGACCGAGGGATCGGCGCTCGGCGACGAGCCTGACCCGTGAGGTCACAAGAGGTCGCGGTTTTTGAGTCACGTGAGTAGCGTCCTTTGATAGGGCCGGTGTAGCCAGGGGGCAAAAACGTCGAGGTGTGTGTTTGCAGACTATACATCCATGGGTGTTAATAACTAATTTATGACATAAACAGAAGCATGGACAATTGGCGTAGTCTCGTCTCGGTCAGAACGTTTTTTTTTTTTTGTTTTGTCGTTGTCTGTCCTGAGTTGTGTCGGCCGCCGATGTGCGATTCGACGCCTGTTTGACACCCATGTGTGGCATCAAACTTTGAGGGGGAGCAAGAAGACATTTCATTGTTAAAAAGGCAAAGAGTGTTTGTTGTGTACTTTGGAGGTCGGTAGATGGGTTCCGACTTTGGAGAAATCTCCGAAAGCCACGTTGGTGTAAAGCTGAACTTAGTCAGGCTGCGACAGAGAGGCACGGTCATCGGACGGCGTTGGACCCCGCTGCCGTAACCACGGTGACAATCGCGGCCTGCTGCCGGCAGAGCGGGGCAGAGAGTTTGTGAGTTTCAACTTGGTGTCCTATTAATAGGAGGCTGGGGCGGGATCCGCAGTGATTACTGTGCGTGTGTGTGTGTGTGGGTGTGGGTGAGGGGGTACGGTGTTTCCAGGTCCATCAGTCCACGGGGCAATCCTCGCGTCCAACTCGGCAAGCCGTACATCTTCGTCACCGGGGCCTGGAAGGAGCGGTCGCAGTCCCCCCCCCGCCAAATCTCCGCCTCCCGCCTGACCCCTGACCCCTCTATCTGCAGTTGCGTCCACCCAGAAAAATGTAAACTTCCTGTTGGAAGCCCCGCTAGGCAGCCGACTTGAGCGCTGCCGGGGCTGGGCCGCTGGAAGTGTCTCTAAACGTGGTGTGTTGTATAATCCCTGCGGGGGCCCTACTGCTATTTTTGTTGCTGGATATGCGTCACGGCTGGGTATTTTCTCTGGTGACTGGCTTACATCAGAAGGGCTCCTCTCATACTCTGTCAGCGAGTGCCTTCTGATTGACGGGAGTCTCGCCCGCCGCCGGGCGTCGTCCCTGACCCCGGAACATGGACGGCGGGAGCGCGCGGCACGTGAGCGGGACGCGATCGCAGACAATGCGGTCGGGGCAGGTTAGTGAGCAGATGTTTGCGTTCCTCCTCGTTCTGTCTCGTTCTCAGTCTGTCGCGGACGCGATTTCCTCATCGGCCCGTTTGCGAAGTGCACGAGGGGTGGCGCTGTCACTTTGTCGCAGGGGATGTCCGGGTCTGATTCAGCCGTGTCCTCCCCCCACCCCCGACGGTCGCGGGGTGTGCAGCTCGCGAAGCTGGGCGGCCAATCGCCACGGAGATGGCTTGCTTGCGTATCTCGGCAACTGCTTCCGCGCCGGCCGACAGGTACAATCCAATGACATAACCTGCACGCCCCTGAGAAAAGCTGGTGATCTCCCCCTCCCCCTCCACTGTGATATCCTGAGGAGCAATGGGGGGGGGGGGGCACGAGAACAGCGGCATCTTTGTTTTGTCTACGCAGTTCGATCGTGGTGACACGCAGCCGGAGGAAACCTGCCTCTTTCCCTCGTGCCGCGCAGGAAAAACCACGTCATTTACCGGAGGACACCCCCACCCCCCACCACTTCCACTCTCCCACCGCGTGAAAAAAAAAATCACCTCCATTCAGTGAGCCGATTCACGAGGCCGAGGTTGCCGTGGTTTCTCTATCGGGCGGCCTCAGCTCGCCGTAGATAAGGCGAGGAGGTGCTGCGAACCGCTGGCCCTCCGCCCCACACGAGCCCTCTGCCTCGGGTGCAAAGGTGGTGCGGGTTGTTTCTGAGAAGCTTATCTTCTCCCTGCCGCTCTGCCTTGGCAGTCCTGTTCTCCCATCACCCCCCACATTAGCCAGCACAGGGATCCCAGAGGTGAGATTACGGTGACCTTGAAACGAGCAGAGCCAGGACTTTTATCGCTCACCTCGCCCGTGCCGCGCCCCCTCCCCGGTCCTGCCGGTGTACATCTTCTATTTACTTTCTTCCCCCTCCTCACCGTCTGTCTCCAGCAAGGGCTGTATCGCCTCTATCTGATAGCGGAGGAATGACAGCCCTCCTCCTGCCAAATGTGCTAAACCGTTTTCCATTCACAAATTCTCAGACGATTTATAATGTATGTCCCGTCTCTCCCGGTCCGCTTTGCTCGTTCCCCCCCCCCGCGTCGACCCCTGGCCTCTTTTCCCTCCCAGCGTCCGAATTTTCCACGCGGGAATGGAGACAAGCGGCGGTAACCTCGGCGGACCTGCGCAGGGCGAGGGAGCGTGGGCCCTGCGACGTGCGCACGTCAGCAATCGGCATCCCCGACGCGAGCGGCTTCATGCGTAATCACGGGCCGGTGCTCTCGTGTCTCGCTCAAAACGGCATGCGTGTTTTTTTTTTTTTTTTTTCTTTTCCCCCCCTCTCTGTTTTCCTCCCTGGGATCATCAAGGGTTTTTTTTTTTTTTTTTTTTTTTTTGGGGGGGGGGGGGGGAGGGGTTTCCTGGCTCAGACATACATTTATGCTCTCTGCGAAACCCTGACCATTCCCCCATCATTTATTCATATGCTAGACTCTCTAGGGTGACATCCCGGCATTAGATCATGACAAATCATCCTGTGGGTTCGACCGCCCAGAACGGTAAACAAGGCGGCAGTTAGACGAGACTGGGGCATGTTATTGTGTGGCCCATAGCGCTCGGAGCGGCCCTCGGTTGCGATGCACAGCTGCAGCCCTATGATGCCGTGGCTCGGCATTAATAGCGCCGGTGGTTTATTAAGGACGTGCCTCTGGCAGCCGGACGGCTCTAATTGCGAGCAGGTTTCTGGGCTGTGCTCTTTTTTTTTTTTTTTTTTAAATTTTGTACTTTGTTTTCTGGTGGGTGTTTTTCGGTTCACTGTTTTCCCTACCGCTGCTTAAGCAGGGCAGCCTCTGCCCCGAAACCGGTCAGATGAAGAAAAGGCTCCCCGAGTTGTCTGCAAAGTTTCCACGAGGAAACAGCTGCTAGGAAAGGTTGATAGAGCTTTTCTGTTGTCGTTCTGGAGAGAATCGCACGCAAAGCCCCGACAACGTGCGCCAGGAGTTTCGTCGTAGTTCCTCTGGGGTGTTAAGTGCTAATTAAGTTTGTTTAACCACCGCACTCGGAAGAACCTTGAGAAGATGTTCGCCCATGTGTGCGCCCACTTTAGAACTAAATCGCTAAAGAATGCTCCCGTTCGTGGGTGAAAAACACCTTTTTCCTTCAGTCGCTCTGCTTTGTGATGCTCTCGGCGAAGGAGAGACCGCGGAGGGTGTCCTCCTCACTCGGTCGTCCGTCTCGCACCCCGGTCCCTCGTTTAGGTCCGACCCTGCGGTTTTCCCCCCGCGTCCTTTCCCATGCGTCTCACCTCGTCCCTGCAGAGGGAGGTCAAAGAGGGTCGACGCCCCCAAATACACAGCACAAAGCATAGTCCCCAGGACGTGGCTGCCGCAGGATGCAAAGGTCACGACCTTGACATTTTTTAACATTGGTATTTACATTTTAATTTTTTCAGCTTTCTTCCTCCGCACCCCCGCACGGCGTCCACCTTCGGGAATGTTCACCTCGTATGTCGACCCGACAGGAAACCTGGCACCTCTTTGCTCCCGGATTTCAGAACACGTTCCGCCTGCTTCAGCGACATGACATGCGGTTTGAAAAAAAGAAAAGAAAAGAAAAGAAAAGAGAAAAAAAAAACCCGTTACATTTTTTGCTCCGTTCACTGAAGTGACTTCCTGTCAACGGGTCCCTGGTGCAGAGCAACGCCTGTTCTCCAGCAGGAGACAGCGAGACTTCTCACCTCTCGGTGCCCTGCTTCGCGCCCGAAACCTTGCCTCCACCCCCGTCTCCGGAGCGACAGGCTGCCGGCTCTCGCGAGCATGGGATGACGCGCCTGTTCTGCTGCAGCTGCGTGGCCAGACCGCACGTGTGTGTGCGAGCAGAGAGTGAGTGCGAGGCAGGGTTATCGATGCCTCCATCCTTGCGTGGTGTAGGTGGAAGCCTCTCGCACGGGGACCGGCCTTACGGTTCCGTCGGGGGGTCTGGGCTGACCTTCACGTGTTCCGTGGCACGCGTGTGATGAACTGACCGGTCTCCGTCTCGCCTGGGGTGGACCTCTGCGCCTGGGGGAAGGGGGCGAGCATCGGTGTCCTGCCTTGGGTTTCCAGCAGGCCTCAGTAGGCCAAGACCGCCGACGCGGTCTGTTTACCGGGTACCGATGCCTGGGGGCAATTGGGAGCGGGGCTTGGCAACTGACCCGGCCATCCGTGCCCACTCTCGCCACCTCGTCCGCAGCGGGTAGGGCCCGTCGACCTGGCCCTGTCGCTGCCGGGAGGCAGAGCAAGAGACCCCCATCCGCTCCGCTTCTGTCCAGAACATATTGTGCTGCTGCTGGCCCGGCAGAAGTGCATTAGCATACGAACTGAGCACCGGGTTACGCGTTGGCCGGCCTTAGCAGCTTTACGAGCGCGCGGAAAGGATCGACGCCAGTGGCAGCGGGCAAGAGGGAGCTGGTGGTGGAACGCCACCCGAGCAGACACCGGTTTACCGAAAAACTGGCCGGACTCCAGTCTGAGGTAGCTACACGTGTGCCAGCGAGGAGGATGAAGGGGTTAAGATGGCAGAAGCAACGTTAAGCACTTCTATTCACAACGCGTTTCTGAGACGTCTGTGGTCGTCGGTAAAGACAGAGATCGCCTGCCTTTAGTTTTTTCAGGGAGCAGTAAAGCTGCACGCCGGACCTTGCTAGCTAGTTAGCTCGCTAGTTAGCAACACTAGTGCGGTCTTGAAGGAAAACCTGCCGAAATGCAATACTTTACGTTCTATTTAACACCGTAACGATTATCGTAAGTAAAAAACGTGCGTGCTACATCCTTGAAGTGAATGAACACTTCTGCTGTTTGACGGAAACAGGCGCTAGCTAGACGCTAAGGCGGCGTCAGCTGTCGAGTTACGATCAGGATGCGGGCAATTTCCAGCGTCGTCGTCGCTAATATCTGGGAATGAGGGGCTTGAATGTTTCGACTTCACGACGTAGTTAATACAAGTTGCGAGTTTATACGGAGAAGTTAAGTGTCTTAAAAGGAAAAGCAAAAATAAGGGACTTTTTACATCAATGAATTAGTGTGAACTCTACATAGGTTATGTAGAATGAAGGTCCTGAATACCTGCAGTAGCTAGCTTACGTCTTTCCCAAGATTTTGCCGCAGTTTTTCGGCCATGGACGGTTGCCTTCATACCGCTGCCCAGCTGATACTATAATCAACGGTTGTTTAATCAATCATTCTTCATTTTTGGTTTGGGATGGTTCAAAGAAATACCTCGATTAGCGAGTAAAATATTAATGAGATAACTATTTCAAGTAGAACCCGTGGTCTGATCGGTACTGGGAGAATGTGAGAAAAGAGAGAAAATAGTGATGTAGCAAATTTAACCAGAAATTCCATCAGTCTGTCGGCCTTTTTTCGTTCTTTTCCAGTTTTCAGTCATTCGCAATGGCTCTTGCGACTTTGTACTTGGCACCCTTCCTGGATAGCGATCACTTGTACCCTTCAAATCCACCCCTCGCGGGCACGCTCCTGCAAGGATCCCCGAGAAGGGCACGCTTCTGCCAAGTGGAATACAGCCATTGTCTGCCTTAGTGCAACACAATCAAAATTCGCAAACATCTGACTCTTTGAGCTTCTCTGCAGCGCTCTACATGCTTAGCTCTCCCTGCATTTGATGGGTCTTTGCGTTTTTTCTTGGCAGCTGTGACATGTACGTGGGGCAATGGCGCACCAGGGCACGTTTGCGACCCGGCGTGTCCTTTTCTGGCTTCGTGCGATCCCGAGGCAGGATACACCTGTGGGAAGCCGAGACATGGAGTTCCTCAGCGGGGTAGTGGTGACCTGAACCTGGCTGGGGGAGGATTAGCGCCGAAGCTAGCAGCGCTGTCAGTGGTTTTGGCATGGCCAGCCCCTCTGCAGGCCCGCTGTTCTGGCCTCGCTCATCATTAAAACCGGCCTGCCAGAGCCTGCGGCAGGCGGTGGGGAGGGTGGGAAGGGAGGAGGGGTGGCTGGGTTGGTGGTTGCAGTCGCTGATGATTGCCAGGCTGAAGCTTCAGGCTGAGTGCAGAGTCCTGAGAGGAAGTGGAGAGTTGGATGGCAGCCCAACATGGCAAAGCCTGGGGCATCTCAGCTCGCAGATGGGCCGCGGACGCCAGACACGAAGCCCCGAGCCAACTCGCTAGTCTCCGCCGCAAGAGAGGGGGCTTCCCACCGCGATGGACGACGCTGCCCAGAACCCTCCAGAGGGCTGGGGCTGCATGGGATGTTGTTCCATGGCGTAAAACTCTAACCCTGGCTGAGAGCACCTGTCCCCTGCGCCGTGATCCGATCCCCCTGCCTACCTGCTTCTACACGGGCGCAAATCCACATTAGTGACGACAGACATCGCGAGGCATTTCACACGCAGTGAAGTGTACCGCGCTTTCCGTCGACTGCTGCTCTGCACGGAGCTCATGAGGTCACCCTCGCTTTAAATGCCTGTCTGTAGGCGGTGGAGCTTCTCCACCCAAAGACATCAATGGTGACCAACCTTTTGAGGCCTCTATTATTAAACGATGGCATCGTAGCCATTCCTGTTTACAGAACACACAGTTCTTCTTCCTCACCAGCTACTGGTGGGCCGGCCACCCCCGGTCCAGAACCTGGTGCATCTGAATTACTCAGATGGCAGCCTGGCCGAAAGTGTTTTCAAAAAAGCACGATGGTGATTTGTGCGCAGTTTTAAACCCTGCATTTGTATAATTACGTTATTGAGTAACAGGAACAAATGGACCTGGGTCGGTTCCGTGGAACAGCAGCGGGTGGGGGAGGCGTTCCGCTTTAGTCTCCCAATGCTTGCCCGCAGTGTTGTAAAGGGTGAGGAGTGCAGGTTACACGAAGGCGTAACATTACCGACTGCACGGGCACAGGGTGGGCCGGGGAGAGGCAGAGAACGAGACTCATTACGGAAGAATCAGATACGGTATTGTGTAATGAGATATTTTCAGTCCAGCGGGCAGTAAGAAGGAGTTGGTCGCTCACTTACGGTCAGAGTAGGTACAGGAAGTGGGCAGAGGCAGGACCTCTGGAGCAATGGGTTACATAAAAAAAAGTACCGCAAATACCTCGTTGTTGATGGGTGGAGCCACTAAGTACATCACTGTGCTGGTCAGGGGCTCTGGCGGACAGTGGTGCAGTGAGTGCGGTCAGTATTAATTATTTCTTCATTTGGCTGATGCTTTTTTCCAAAGGACATAAATTCAAATGGCTTAAGAACTTACCTACTTAAACAGCATGGTAATATTTACTGGAGCAATGCATGGTAAGTACCTTGCTCAAAAGTATGGCAGCAGGAGGTGGGATTTAAACCTGGGTCTTTCGAGGGCAAGGTAGCTGCTTTAACCACTACAGCACCCTGTTTTCCCTGCTGTTAACGGGGTACGATAGGATTGGTGGGTGGAGCTACTGAGTACATCTTTGATTGGAAACACCGGAGGACCGCTTTACTGGGTGGAGCCAGTAGAGCACAGCAATGTAGGTGGGCAGAGCTAGTGGTGGAGAGCGTGGAGGGTGGGGGAGCTTGTGAATACATCTCTTTGCTGGTTGGGGACACTGGTTGACAACAGTGTAGTGGGCGGAGTCTTTGTGGGTGGAGTCACCGTGGGCGGAGTCACAGTGGGCGGAGTCACTGTGCTGTTTGATGGCTAAAGGAGCAAAAATCCTTGTGCTCCGATCTCTTGTGGAGTCTGTCATTTCCTGCAGCCCTGGCAGGATAAATGCCAGTGGGTCTGCACAGGTTGTCCACTGCTGGAGAATGTAATATTGCAGAGGGACAGCACTCTGACCCCTCTCCCGCTCTCAATCACTTGAGCCGTCACTCTGGGACAGACGGAGAGAGGAAACGACATAAGAGACCATAACGGCAGAAGAGACCAGATATTTATTTTGTTTTGCATGTGTGTCGCCAGTGGAAACGGCGGAGTGGGGCTTGCGGCGATGTGGAAAAGCATTTTCGTAGACCAGACGAGACTGTGTCCGCTCTGCCATGACCGATCAGGTAGCAACACAGACAAGGGGGGAGAAAAGCTTGAAAAATCCCTACTTTCCATTGGTGGTCTTCATTACCTGAGGCTGAGCTCCAGGTGTCGACGATGACTTGCACGGCGGTCCTGTCCCACCTCTGGTAACCACAGGTAACCAACCGATAGCGCCGTTAAAAACGGCCGACGCGAAACGCAGGGCACCGTTAAGGATGTCGCCGTTAGCTGTCGGCTTTGCCTATTAAAACGACGACTTCCTTCACATCTCGGGCGCCCCTGAAGAAGCTGTTCATGCAGTTCACTTCAGCCACTTGTCTCCGCTCACGGCGGCGGGGACGACTTATAACGGTTCGCTGAGCAGGACGTGCGTGTAAGAAGAATGTTACCAGCGACCTTAACTTTTTTCCTTGAAAGCGCTCAGTAAATGAACAGCAGAGTGTGCGATACCCTGGGAGGCTGCAGCTGCATGCATGAAAACACACACAGGCACGCGGGCGCATGTGCGCGCAGCTTCCCCAGAGGCCCTCTAGATGCAGGCCGTTCCCGCCTGTGCCCTGGAGCGGCCGGAATGCGGAACCCTCGTAAGGCACCTCGGAGTTTCCATTCCTGCTGCGCGAACGTCCCATTATCGACTTTATACGAGAGTGGGACATTCCTTTACAGGGCTGGCCCTGTGGCCCTCCGGGAAGGGGCTTGGGGGCCACCGTTCCTGCGCTCTCACACTGCTGTCTGGGCAGTGGTGGGGGGGACTGCTCCGGGCATGTGGGGGTGGCCCCTTGATGGCCACTTTCAGTGGAATAAAAAAAAAAAAAAAGCAGCTTCTTCGCCCACTCTCCTTCCTCCCAGACATGGGCCCATAGCTGCTGGGTCCACAGTCTGCTCGCCTGGCCACCCCCAGGGCTAAATATGACATTTTGGGAAAGAAAAGCGCCCACTGTTGGGAGAGGCTGTTAAACTGATTGGTAGGTTTTGTTCCCTGTGTTCCTGGTTGTGTTATTGAATTAAATATGGTGCCCCAAGAACTGGTCTAATTAGAAATTTCAAATGAGATTTGAGAGAAATATCTTATTTAGAATTGTAAACAACCTAAAGGAAATTGTGGATAATTTATGCTGTGTAATTTGATCATGTTTTTTTTTTTTTTTTTTTTTTGCAGTAATTTGCAGTATGAATAAAATGTTGTTATACTAAGAACAAATACGGAAACAATAACAGCGGTCATTTGATTACTCTGGCCTTGCTTGTAAAGCATGGCCGCGCTGCCGCCTCGATGCAGGCGGGCGCAGCGGTGGCAGCCGGTGCCGAGGGCCAACGGCGTCTGATCTGGGGGGCAGCGACGGCGCCCTCTTCTGTGAGCTCCGACGGAACGGAGCGCAGCCCTTCGCCGCGTTTTGGCGCACCGGCCTGCGGCGCTTGGGATCTTCCTGTCACGTGCTCCGTTCTCGTAAAGCCATGGAACATCTCTGTCGGCGGGGAATGGTTTTCTGACTCGAGTGAATCCTGAGGTCTGCGCATCTGCAGCTCACCCAGGAGGCGAAGACAGGCCGTCGACGCACAAGAGTCCTCGGCTTGCGTTTTCCCACCGCGTCCCGATCGCCGAGCCCGGGATGTCGGCAGTGGCTTTTCTAATTTAGGATCTGGCCCATTTACCGCTGAGTTCCGCTGTCGGCAGCGCGAGACTTGCTCGGAGGTGGAGAACGAAGATGCCGAAGGATTTCGAGCCGTCCTCCTTTGTGTTATCTCTGTTACCGCGATGGCCGTGTCGCCTAGTTTGACTTCTGTGACTCGTTCCTTTCCCCGTTTGGTTGCTTTTTAATACGTTCCACTCATGGGTACAATAGTAGCGCTCCTTCCCGTGCTTGTGGCAGCCAATCTGAGGGTGAGGGGGTCCGTGAGCTGGCACCGGGCCGCTTTCCCATTTGTGGCACCGCATAGCAACCTTACAGCACCGTTAGGCAAATGCAAACTATGCTGTAGATTATTCAAAGGGACTGGCCCTTAATTCCCAAAACTGTTCATTACAGCTGCGTATTTAAGATTACTCGCCTACACGCCCAGTTCTATAGGGTTCAATGGCGTTTACCCCATTATGGCACTACATTTACAGGGGGATGGAGAAAGACCTGCAGTAGGGCAGCCCTATCCCAGAATCGGCGAGCTCTGCTCAAGCGTTGGGTGGCGCAGTAGGGCTCATGCTCGGGACCAGCTAGTCTTGGGACGACTTTAGAAAATCCTGCTTTGTTTTCCGTTCCCAGTGAAAGTGTTTGGGGTGGGGGGGTTGTGGATTTAATTATGTCCTCAAATCGTCAGTGCCTTCTGTATGTCAAGAAGGTGTGTTTAAATCCTGAACAACGTACCGGTGGGCCAACTGGATGTTCTCGCTGTCCTCATGCTGGATGAGGAGGCCTTGGTGCCTCTCTGGGCCACTCTGAGAGAAGGCATCCAGAGAATGATTTACTGTGATGATGGGAAACGCGAGCGTTGGAAGGAAGCCCCGTCATTTCAGAGCCCCCCCCATGCAGCACACGGGAGATTGCAAAACGTTCGTGACGACTTTCTGAGACACAACCGTATGACATTTTGACGTGCGGCGACAGTTTGCAGTGAAGAAAAAAGAAAAAAACTGGACTGGAAAATGAGATTTTCTGTTTCTTGGGAAGGGTGGTTTTCTACAGGGGTGTCATATCTCTGATTCATGCTTTATTTCAAAAAAAAAAAAAAAAAAAAAAACAAGAAAGAAAGAAAGACTTTCGTGGGGCAGTTTGAAAATACCGTCATTTACATTTCCAAACAAACGCCCTTTTGTTGCCTAATGTGTGATTCAGGAGTCACGCACCGGCTTGCCACCTAACGAAAAAAAAAAAAGCCCCTGAAAATGAAAGTGTAAATGACGTCCCTCTACAGGTTCTCTCGCAATCCCGGCAGCCTGGGATCGTTTGTCAACCCGATGGCTCGTCTCTGCGCGCTCCGCTTGGCGCTTATGTCAGCCCGACACCCCCCCTCCTCCTCTCCCCCACTCCCCCGGCCGGCTCTTTTCACAACACCCACATCCTCTGTCTCGAAACTAGGCCGAAAATCTCCTCTGGTGACAGGAAGTCATTGGAGCACCTGCTCTCGGGCTGCCAGCGGAAGTCGGCTCCTCCGACGCGGCTTCTTCGCGCAGCTACCATCAGGGGCTCGTTAATCGTTTGAGGGGGTGTATAATTGCCTTTAAATCTCTTTCCTTTTTTTCTGTGCCACAAGCGTTTTATTTTTTTTTTTCTTTTTTTCTTTTTCTTTTTCCCTTCCCCCTCTTGCACCGCTCAGGGGCCACCAGTAGTAAGTATGGTCTAAGTACGCGGCCGCAGCCGTTTGTGTTTGTGTATCATGACCAACGCCTTTCTCAGGGTTTGGAAAACCAATTATGTAAATGTTCCCTGAACCGCTTTATCTCGGCACTTTAAAAAAGAGAAAAATAAACGCTGAATTATCTTCTCCGGTGCTGGTGTCTCCATAATACCGCGCCGTCTCTAAATGGAAATTCATGCTCAGTTTACCTCAAAAGCTCCGGTCTAATGAACATTTCCACAGAGCGCGCTCAACATGTTTTGACAGACACGGAAAAAGACGAGAGTCACCCTAGTTTTCCCCTTTCCTTGGCGGCGGTGAGTGACAGCTTGTGACTTGGAAAGATCTGCTTTCGAAGGGAATGAAGGCGGCCAAGGTGGCGGTGGCGGTGGCGGTGGCGGTGGGGGGGGGGTACAGTAGGGTCAATGGTGTTTCGATACGTTTGTGTAAACGTGCATGTTCTGTTCCACGGGTGGGGTTTGGAGGAGAGAAGGATTCTGGGTAATTTGCATCAAGTGGAACCAAGAGTCTTGAGTACGCCACTTCCTCTGCTGTTTTCCCCCCTCGGCCCCCCCCTCACCCTCGTTGCTTCTGTGACCCACGGTTGGCCTTGTGTCAGGGACCCGGACCCTCCCCCTTCGCCGGTCCCCTCCGAGTGGGAGCGCAACCGCTTCCTCCCAGGTCTCCTCCGGCGACGGTCGCGGACGCCCGCTCTTGCTCAGGCACCCGGCCCGACCGCTTCCTGGAGCTCTCTCCGTGCCGTCGGCCGCGGCTGTGACGACGTGCTTTCGTTTGCGGCGAACGAAATGTGACGTGGGTGGCGATGGGCCGCAACGTAGACTCGCGGCAGACGATCATCCTGAAAGTCGAAGAAGCGTAGTCTGTTTTCGCGATGGGGAGGGGTTAAGGAAGTTCACTCGCAGAGTAAAGTGTAGTTTCCGTTCGCCTGCCTATGGTACAGCGCGAGCCGCTCTCTGGAGTTTCATTGAAAAATGCCTCGACGACCATCCTGTTCATCAGGATTTTTCAATCCCTTCGGACAAAGTCACAAGGTAAAGTCGGAACAAGACCTTCTGCAGCTTTGTGGCCGGCCGGGTTCTTCTCGCGTTCCCACGACAGCCTTTGAGATTGTATGAAATTCTGATGCAGCTGCTCAGCCCCTTTAACACCGTCGTCCGATGCCTGCGCGTTATATTTAGATCCGTTTTCGACGTTACGCCATTTAACAGCAGCAGCCATCGGGTGATGCGTTCAAAATCGTAGAACTGGCAGAAGGGAAGAAAGTTTGGAACTTTAAACAATGGAGATGTGTACGACCGTGGCGATGGACGAAATTGGCAGCAGGCTGATAGTTCGGTGCCGGCGCTGCCAGCGAGAAAAGGCTCGAGAGCTTCATTTGATCCCTCGGTTCCAGTGTCCTGCGGAGTCCGGCCTCTTGACACCGGTGGGGGGGGCGGCGAAACGTCGCCTCAGATAGCGAAATGGACATAGCTGTGAAACCAAATTAACCGAGATGACGCTGATTTCATATGCGCGGTGCACAAATGAGTAGCGTCTGCCACGCTGTGGTGCAGGCCTTCCCGGTTCGTGCGAAAGGGCGGTTATTATCGCCGCTTTGGTGTCGCGGGCTGGACTCGGCAGCCGTCGGCCGACTGCTCGCGCAGCTGCGACGCCCCCCTCCCCCGAGGACCGACCCTCGCGCCGACACGAGAGAACGCTCTCTGTCTCTTTGACAAATTCCCGGAGGTAATGGCCGTAATCGTGTTAAACAAATAGGCTCAATTACTTACAAAATCGTAGCGTAGACAAACTGCTTTCATGGCGCCGCGATTCTTTTCATGCAGTGTGACCGATTAAGAAAAGAGGGGGACAGAATCTAATTGCGAAGGAAATGGAGGAATCCGAGGACCTCCCCACCCCTCCCCCAGGAAGGGGACGACGCTTGGCACAGGCCGCACCGTTACGGACAGCTGGCAACCTCCAGATGCTTATCGGGTGTCCGTCCCTTGGAAAAGCCCTGCCGGTATTTTAGGATCCTTGCGTATTTGCTTACTACCTGTCCCACGCTTGCCAGGTTGCCGGGAGTGTACACCTGTGCCCGACTGCGGTGAAATGTTAAACAGGACTAAAGACTTTACACCGAGATTGCGTTTTCCAACTGTTGTGCATATGCACCGCACTCTTGCTTTAAAAATTAATTAGCCTGTTTTTTTTTTTTCCCCCTCCCCGCAGCTGCTTAAAGCCCAGATTGGTTGTATAGTTAACCATTTAACGTGTTTACCTATTTATACTAAAGGCCATTTCATGGAACTTAAGTACTGGTCTCAGAGGTACGGTGATAGATCTCCTCCTTGATCCTTTCAGTCGCAAGTCAAGCGTTCAGTATTACGCACAGCTGCAGACCAAAATGCGAGTTACATTTAGCTGATGCTTTTCTCCAAAGCTGCTTATAATGCTAACATTACAGTTATCATAAGCTTACAGTTATTTACCCATTTATACAGCTAGGTAATTTAGAGTATGTACCTTTGCTCAAGGGTACTACAGCTGGAGGGGGGGATCAAACCTGCGGTCTTTATAGCCAGAGTCAGCAGTTTTAACCACTACGCTACCAGCTGAGCTGTGAAAGGGGGGTGTAATTTGACACCAGGTCTTGACCAATCACAGCAGCACAGTGATTGAGGAACTGGTTTTGTGACTGTAAGGCTATTGGGTTCGCTGGCTCTGGAAAAATATATATACAAATGTAATAAAAAAGGTATTTTAGATCAGCAGCTTTGCATGAAAGTATCTGCCAAGCAACTTTAATAAGAACAACAACAGTAATACAGATTATTATTATTATTATTATTATTATATAATAAAAAAAACCCCTCTCTGTGCATTAATAGGTGCCTAATGACAACTTCCCAGTAACATGAAGGTTTCACACAAGGCTGGGCTGCCTGATTTACCCGGTCTCAATCTGAAACTCTCTAGTCTGTCACGGGTGTCTGAGACACATGTTTTATGATCTTTAAAAAGTTTCGTCAGTGGTATTGAGTCCTAACAACGTGCCGCTAAGTGACCAAGCGCTCAGGACTGTGATTGCTCAGTGCACGTGCACGTGCGGAAGCTCGGAGTCAATAAATGCAAAGCGACATAACCTCAGTCGCACTGCTCTTCCGAGAGTAGAAACGAAAGTGCTTCTATCATCCATCATTTTGCCCTTTGACCTCGAAGAAGTACGAAATGAGTGGATAATTTTAGTGTGTAGTTTGTCAAATGTGTCATTATGGAACTTCTGTCTAGATTGTCAATAGCAAAACTGAAAAAAGATCACATGGTAAGTATAGTGGTGTTTTGGAAGCGTGTTTATGTAAACACGTAACGGTTAATGACATTTTTTTTCCCCGTTTTAAGATGTGGCTTTATGAGTCAGCGGGAGGTGTCGTTTATCGAGGCTTCGGGGGGTTTGTTTGTTTGAGCCCGGCCCCTGTTTCTGCGGGTTTCTCCAGGAGGTGCTCTGTGTTACGAGTGTGTCCTGTGATTCCTGGGATGCACCCTACCTGTCTTGCCACGTGCTTCCTGTCACCAAAACCCCGATTAGATAAGTGGTTAAGCAGACTACACGCATGTAGCCTCTGTACCGAATTTCTGCAGAAACAGGTTACCTTTAAAATGGTTCTTTTCTCAGTTTAATTTTGTTTATTTTATAGAGACATTGCATATTAAAGCGTACCACTGCTGGTCTCAGATCTTTATGAAATATACAGTGTGTTTCTTTTTCTTTAACTATGGATTTTGATAACCGCAATAAGCTCTGTGTGTCTGTGTAGAAAGCTTTTCGCCGGCGTTCATGGGAACTCAAGCCTGGATTCTTGTCCGAGCGTGTAAAAGTGAGCGTGCTCAACATGCTGACGAACGTCAGGAGAAGACAACAGCTTGTAACTTTTGCGTGACTAGGGTGTCCCCGGTGAGGATTGTGACATCTGTTACTCAGACTCGCCTTTCCAGTTACTTTAGCGGGATTAAGTCTCTCCGCCTGTAATTATTGCTGAAGGGCTGTTTCGGTGCATGGCAACACAAAGCGCCACGTTCTCTTGAAACACAAAGTACTGTGAAGAATTCAAATGATTCAGGTGATTGCTTGGAACTTCTTCCACCTGCTGACTACACCTGCTGGCTCCTGCTACCTTACGTTATCGGAGGGACGGAGCCTCTGGTTCCGTAGTGCCCCGGTGCGCGCTTCCCTGGCTTCGACATAAGGACGGCTGAGATGACTAACTGTGAGTCTCTGCCTAGTAGCTGCCCTGGAAACTTCAGATGGACAACATGGGTCCACATGGAGCAGCTGGTCTCTGGATGGAAACAATGTGCAGTGTGAAAATGGCACACAGCAGTGGTCAGCACCAGTGCAGCAGGGGGGCCGAATGACCGCCAGGTTCTTGCTAGTTTAACATCAACACCTGAGTACGTTCACCTGTGGTTCATGAGAATTACATTAAATGGTAATGGAAATGCAGTACGAATTACGTACTTCTATCTAGCTTGAAATTCAGGTGATGTTTGTCTTAGGGTTAGGGTTACAGTGCCTGCTGAACTGATTTATGCCATTGCTAACAGTGTGATTTATTTCATAGGCTCAGGTTCTCTTTGCCCTCATGACCCTTCTCTGTGTCAAAAAGGAGAAACAGTAAATGGAAGGGTGACTTTTGGATAGGGTCCCACTTCTTTTTTGTTATCTGTACCCATCTGGTTGACTCAGCAGCCATCTGAAAGCACCCTTCCTGATGAGAGATGTTTTCAGGCTGATGCTAAGACTTCTGGGCTAGTTTACATCCCCCTCAACCCTATCAACACACATCCTCCCTCCTGACGGCTGTCCAACAGGAGCCCTGAGTCATCCCTCCATCACGGGTCTGGTACTGGAGAGACCGAGGGATGGGGGTCAGGCTGAGCTCCTGTTCCGCGTGTAAAGGGAGCGGGTGTGTTGCAGGGGACCGAAGGGGATGATAACCGATTGATGAACACCGCAGCGGCAACAGGCGGCTAAGGTAGCTCGCCTGGGTACTAGGGCCTTCGGTCTTGTTTTTGAATTCCTAAAATGCCTCTAATGAAGGATTTGGTTCACAAATATACATATAGGTTGTGCATTTATCTGTGGTAAATGTGCACATTGCAAATTTATCTGTCAGCACGTGTTCTTTGTTACATTAACATTATAAATATGTTTTCTTTTTCTGTTTTTCCCCCTACGAAAAGGCAGTACGTAGCCTTGTGGTTAAGAGTCTAGTCCATAAGGCTGCAGACCCCAGACTGTGGTTCTTGTCCTGAATTTTTAGTAAATATACCTTGCTTTAAAAATGGATGAAACTGTTAGGCATAGTAGGAGAAAGTATATTTGGATAACAAGTGTCTGCTAAGCAACAGAATAATCCAAGGGGAACGAGGAAGTGTTTTTCACGATCCCAGATTCAGGCAGTTGCAGAGCTGCATCTCTTTTCATGGCGCTGATGTAACGTGTGATTCATTTCCGATAAAAGCCACGTGCCGCCCTCTTAATGTTTCATAAACTAGCCTCTTTGCTAAAGACGCTTAATGAAAGACGAAGCGGCACCCATCGGGTATCGGACCAACGTAAAGGAACCTGATAGTTTGTCACGTAAAGGGTCGACCTGTAAAAATCCGTTAGGTTTGTGCACTGGGCTAATGTTTCTGCAGGATATTAAGTGATGGGCTCTCAACTCATTTCCATGTGGCACACGCTTCTGGGAAAAGCAGAAAACCGAACATGTGAGGTGATGTGCAAGGCAGGGGTTATTGCCAGCTGCTGTTGTTGCGCTTCCCCATCTTGTTGAAACTCAGTCAGGCTGTTGGAGAACCACAATGCTAGAGTAGGCTGTCCAAGGTACACAAAGCCATGTGTTCGTGTCCGCCTTGTGCGTCGAACGAGCTGCCTGCTTCCTCTGGGATCCGCGTCTCGGTTTTCTCCCAGAAGTTCAATAACCATTCTTTCGAAAGCCTGCGTGAAAAGAGGTCCATCTCCCGCATCATCTTTTACCTTATATACTGAGTGAAATATTAGGATAATGTGAATAAAAGATGCCCCCCCCCCCTTCAGGAAATCCACTTAGTCGATTTCCCGCATTTGAGAAGGGTAACGCGACTCCCGACCTCAGCTGTCAGGGGAGTAGTCACAGCCGAACAATAAAAAGTGTGATTCTGATGTCATGACCACAGCTCTTCAGCGGATTCCTCAGCGATGGACTCATCCATCAGTGCTGGTGTTTCCATTAGGCCGTCTGTGCAAGGGAGATGGCGGCGGGAGGGGGAGGAGATGAAGAGAGAACGCAGCGGTCACCACAGCAGGGGCTGCAGAAGAGAACAACAGGGGCTTTCTGATCTCTATGTGTTTGTCCCAGGACTGCGTGACCGCACAGGGAGACTCTTCTGCGGACGGTTTTTACGGCCAGTCGCCAAACCCCATCTCCTCCCTGCCATCTAGCGTGCCATTTTTCAAGCATACTATTTGGTTTCCTTCTATAAATTTTTAAGTTTCCCCATTAAATATAAGGTAATTGCATTGTCTTTTCGTGATGCCTGAAGCCACAAGCCTAATTAAAGCCAAGGCACAAAAAAGCATGGAATTTAGCCGTATTTATTAAGTAGACTTGTATTAATTATGTAAGTCATTTTAACATGACGAACAGTAAGAAGGACTGATTTTACCGATGGAACCTCACGTGGGGGCCTGTGTGCTTGAGAGCTACGCTGTTTGCAACTGTGTCCCCAGCTCACCATTTACTCTAGGAGTGATCATCTCAAGTAGTGGACGTGGAGGATTGATGGGTGATTGCGGTAGGGAAGTTGGGGTCTTATGGGCAACGTGGGACCATAGAGGTGGCCATTGGCGAACTGCAATGTGAACGGTAGGTGCTGATGGGTAATTGAGACATGAGGTGGGATTGATAGGGAATGACACCATAAGAGGTAGGGATTGATGAGTAATTGAGACATGAGTTGGGGGTTGATGAGGAGCGACAGCATGAATTGCAGGAGTTGATGAATAACGAGGGCACGAGAAGCGGCGGTTGACGAGGAACCAGGAGCCGAGAGGTGAGGAATGACAGGGAACCACAGCATAAAATGCCAGAATTGATGGGGAACCGCAGCGTGGAGGTGGGGACTAATGGGGCATCATAGGAGCGTGAGCGGTGGGGATTGATCAGGAACTGCAGCCTGAGTGGCGGGGATTGATGGAGAAAAGCAACACTGACTGTGATGAGTTCCTGTCACGTTGAGTATGTTGTTTTCCCGTAACTAGGTGGTGGTGTGGTGTTTGAGCCGTGTGTCGGAGGCTGTGCTGTTTGTCTCAAAGTGTCCGTGTTTAGATGTGTTTCTGGGAGTGTGCGGGTGTCATGCTCTGGAGCAGGTGTGTCTGAAGGCTCATTCGTCTTCCCCATAGTTTGGTGCCGGTGCCGGGAGTTGAAATTTGGCTGCTGACGGACATGCTGCCCCCGGGGCCAACCGCGGTGTGATACATTTAGCTTCTTAATGCCACTTCGGATGATCTCGGTAACTTTTCTTTATTACATAGCATTAAAATTTTATCAGCCGAATAATGTTGTGGAAGTGCAGGAGAGTGGAGACGGCAGCGAGGGTTCATAGCAATGGCTGCTGAGGGATTTGGGCTGACGGGTGAGTTGTTTCTGTAATCCACAAGCACCGTTTGCCTGGAGGTGACATGACTGTTAAAGAACTAGAGGAGGGATTGAAAAGGAACTGCTGTTGTACCTTTGAGAGAAGGCGTTGAATGTGAGTGACCTTATTGAAAAAAGTGTGTGAAAATTTTAACTTTGCAAGAAAATAGACGTTGCCATAAAAATTGTTCTGCAATTATATTTATGTAGCTGAAGTATGTTTGTCACTATGCAGTTTGTAACGTAACGTAGACGGGGCGCCAGTCTAACACGCGGTGCCAGGACTGTGCTATACGCTGCCGTCTCCTGACCGTTGCCAGCTTAATCTTCTACGCAGAATTCCTGCAGCAGCAACCAAAACAATTCATCGTGTTCACGGACACAACGGTCCAAACTGTTTAAGAATTTAGGGATTGCGTAACGTTGCCTTTGCGGTGCATCCATGCCCTAGTCTTTCAGCACTTCTGTATACAGCAGACCTCGTTCATCGGCATAACAGGATTTTCTCCTCAGCAGGATTCGGTGGGGGATTAAAACATGTATAGGGATGTGTGTGATATTTGATCATCTTTTTTTTGTAATCCCATTTAGATTGAGACAATACATACATCGCCGGACAAGATTCTTTTGTGACAATGCTAAAACGAAGGCTTAACTGTTTGTTTGCTTAACTCTCAGGCCTACTCGTCAGCCGCTGAGTAAAATTTTTTACCGCTGATTCAGTTATTCATCTTAGCCACTGTGCTGGAAAGCATAAGCTTTTAAATTTGTTTTGCAGGATAAGAACTTGGATGGGTGAGAAGGTGTTTTTCGGATTGCCCGCGGTAACGTGGCTGTGCGGCTCATTTTATGTGCGTGAAATTGTATAGTACTGTTTGTATTTTACACGTGTAACTTGACATCAAGTTACACGAATGATTTCCCTTTATGATATAACTAGGGAACAGGAACGCGGGAGCAACGTGGTGCGTTGTACCCAGATATTCGTGCGGCCGTTCGGTGAATATTGATGCATGTTTCTCTAGTCATGACACGACAGCATTAAACTGCAGACACGCTCCGACTGTGGCTGACAAAGCGCGTTGAGCCGACACAGACGAGCTGAGTCCCGGTGCGATCCGAAGCCAATAATAGCCTCCGATCTCCAGGGGCACGGCGATGTTCCCCCTCAAGGAGTCGATGATGGCGTCATTTACTCAAGACGTCCTCGGAGGAGCTCCTACTCGCCCGCTGTGTCGGGAGCACAAATTGAAACGAATTAGGCCTTTCTGCGGAGGAAGATCTGTCATCACCCACGGCTGTTGGTTTGCACGCTCAGCTGTGTTTGGCCAGGGAGCTGGGGGAGGACCATATGGGGTCATGCAGTTCATTCATGCGAGGACCACACCGCCGAAGGAGCGCTACAGTCTGAAAATGCCCGCACGTTGGCTGCAGCTTCCTCCTCTTCTTTCCACTAATAAGTAACGTTTAAATAGAAGGAGAAACAGTCACACTTTGCCCGCACTTCAGGTGTAAAGACAACATGCGTCGTAGGATGTCTTTTGGGTAATGGTAACGTTCATATACGAATGTCTCCGGTCAGCGAAAGGTCTGCATCGGCTTGCCTGTCTTGCTCGCTCCATCCCGCGTGTCCGTGTACGCGTCTGAGCGCATGCGTTGGGAGGGCTGTTATGTAAAAGTCCCTCAGCGATCCTCAGCTGGACTCTTACTCATAGGGCCTGTCTGCTCTAGTCAGTTTTATAAGAGCGTGGCCGTGGGCTAACCTATGCGCTCCGTCATTGCATTGCGTGTTCGGCCCCTCCCACAAGACAGAGATTGGCTTTTGACATTTGAACTCAGTTCTCTACCTGTGGTCCCTTGAGGCCTTTGGTAAAACAGGACGTCTGGAACTGTATATTCTTCAGCTCTTGACCTTGCTGAAGACTCTGGGTTGGCTGCAAGGTATATTGAGGCGGTATATGGACACCTCATACCGCGATCATGCTGTAGACTTTGTAAAAGTATTCCAGGCATTGTCTTTGAGCTGTTACATCACATTACATCATGGTATTCCTGATGTGTGGTGTCATAGTGTGTCACACACTGTCACATGTATGAACAGCCTGTACAAAGAAAACTTAGCCGAATTGTCTGGGTGCGTCATCCGTCCAGCACGGATCGGTGCCATTTTTGAGTTGAGTTCTAGGAGACGTGTAAAATATTTTGGCACTGCATATTGTCAAAGAAATTAGAAGCCATAAAATGCATCGTGTCCAATTGTAAGCCCCGGAAAGAAGGTTTACCAAAATCCGCGATATAATATTTTATATCACCAGACGGACACTGTTTCAACAGCCCTGTGGCATCTTCGTAGAGAGGCGCTGTGCTTCTGGGATGCGTTTGGGTTTGGGTTGCGGGGTTGCGTTCGCTTTGGTAGGGGCTCTGCCTCAGTAGCCTAGGGCTGGTGGGTTTCTTTTAATTTAATTTCTGTGATTTGTCAGCACAGAGATATGAATAGCTCGTAGTTTGTCACCGAACGTTCTCGGGAATGATTAAAGAAACCGTCCTCCTGGATGATCAGTCAGCCTAATTACACCTCATCCTCCTGCACGCTGATGAGATTTGTGTAATTGGTCCAAGGTGTCATCGGGAAGCGGATGATCGGATGATATGGAAGAGGGCGGCAGCTCAGTTCTTCCGTTTCCATCCAGAGCGAGGCGCATTGCTGTAGTTTCGAACCCTGCCCGTTCGTACGGCAAAGACTCTTAGAAACCTTGTATAAAGCTACAGCAGTAAGCTCCCTCCGAAGACTTATTAACTTACCTGCTGCTACAGTGCTGTTAATTCCCAGGGCCATTTTGCCTTTGATTTTTCATGGCAAATATCATATTGCAACGTGGAGTTTTTCCTTCGTGCTGGACTTAGAGGACGAGGTCTCGGCCTCTTCCGAGCGCTAATGCTAGTAAGTTGACGCTAATGTGCGCCATGAAAACCTCTCACTGAAACGGTCTCCCTCTGGTGTCTTTTCCTTCCAGTGGTCCGCTTTGTCTCCGAGCCCTGGCCAGGGGGTCCCAGTGATCGTCGCGAAAGCCGGGCTGATTCTGTGAGGCGCCAGGCCCGCCGCGAAGGCCTCAGGGGAGGGGTCCTACGTATCGAACACCTCCGGTGAGTTCGGGGCCTTTCACACGGAAACGGCAAAGGAGATCTGCACCATGTGCTGGATGTAATGAAGTCTAGTCAGTCAGTGGTGACTTGATGCGTGAATTGCAGTGCAATCATACCTCAGCATCAGATCTTGATTTATCTCAGTTCATCGCGGTTGCTCTTCAGCTTGCCGTCTAAGGTCTGGGATAGTTCCTCTTATGTCATTTGACGCTTTTGGGGCTTTTATTTGGTGGCACTGAGCAACTCATGCAGATTGGCGTTCGTGCTGGATGACTTCATCTTTGCGGCTTAGTTTCCAAGCTCTCTGCTGGTGTTCATGTTGGAAAGGAGATGCATTTGTGGCCATTTTCTCAAGTGATTCAGAGAGAAAAAAAATCAGGGTTTTCATCTTCCTCCTCGGGGGAGGGCTATTTATTGTATGTTTTGACCACATATTCATTAATGTATACCTTTACCATGTGTTAATGTTAACACTGGACTAGTGAATGTCGTTAATTCATGTGCCATTTTGACTTTCACCTTCACGCTCAGTGCCCTCTTTGAGGGCCGAGCTTATATGATAATACTGCGTTTTCTCATTAAACGCAGAGAAACATGATATGTCCATTGGACCACACTCAACGGGAGTTTGTCATTTTGTGCTCAGAATGGATTAAGTAGCCTTGAATTAGCTCAGGTTATAGAAACCTTTTTCCAGGCATAGCCTCTTCGCACTTGTACAGCTCGCTGTCTTTGTGCTAACGTGTGCTGACCGCTTCTCTCCTCACGATACCTGCTTGTTTCCGCTTTCACGGCGCACCTTCAAGGAAGGGAAAGTCCAGCTCGTTTCCATTGCACACCGCTAAATGTACATCTATTTGCATCCATTCTCGTGCCGGAGATGCTTCACGCGCGGCACACGGCTTGGAAACGCACAACCCGGATGCTCGTGTCTCTGCTGCTGCAGGTGCATTTGCGGTAGCGGACGCTCTTTGCTAGTGCTGCAAAGCGTTCGAGTCTTCACCGTGCGGTGTGGTATGGTCCGGAATTACCAAAACTTTTAAACTTGGCACTCCAACTGAGGAATTTATTTAATGTTTTCCTTGTGACGGGAAGGGGGGTTGGGGGGGGGGGGGGGGGGGGTCGGCCAAGGAGTTGCCAGGTCCTTAAACTCAACTACCTTAAACCTCAACTACCTCTCTCGACTTAGCAGTTCCCCTTGTTTTGAAGTTCCTCGCCACACATTTTCGCCGTGTTCCTGGAAGTTATGAGGTACAACATTTCCACTTGCCTTTGCCAGCAAGCACAATACAGAGCTTCATGTATTTGTGCCCGCATGGTGTTGTATAACAAAAAAAGAAAAAAATCAATAAATAAAAGTATCATTTATAGGACAAGAAGGTACCGGCTTTCGTACCGACGTGTAAAATACCTCCAGGCGCCCATCCCTCCGTTAAAACGAGGTCTAAGGTAGACGCAAGTGAAGCGACCCCGTTTTTCCCCATCGAAACTTGCACGTTGCAACATAGCGAACGGCTGACCTTATGAGGTTCCACGGTAGGTGAAAGGAAGGAAAGAAAAAGAATTAGAGCTCCGGTGAGAACGCCGCGTCGTGCGAGTTGAGGTACCAGCGAGGGACGATTAATCGGTGCTATTTTTTTGCAGCTGCTTCCTGACGTTTCTGCAAAATGTTGTGGAAAATTTAATGAAGGCTCGCTCGCTAATGGTTTCAAGCCTGGCCGGTGGAAAATATGACAGTGTTTCCACAGACAATTAAGACCAACATGGAGCATTTTTCCTCCTTTTTTTCGTTTTCCCTCCTTCTCTCCATGGGGGACGTGATATGTTTCTTCCAGTGCTAAATGGAAACATGTACAGTAAACAGCTGCAGCTGCGGAGCGCTGGGCGTCTGAGGTTCGAGACCTTTCCGAAGGCACGCCGCAACGGCACCTACGGTCGCCCGTTTCATCTCGGCAAAAATAGTTTTGAGTCACAAGCCAGAAGCTGCAGGTGCCGTCACTCGCACGGGGGAGGCTCGCCGTGATGGTGTTGAGACGGGCGTCTTTTTGTTAATCGCATCTAGCTTCGGAGCGGTTCGCGGAGAGAGGCGGGTTCCGTGTGAAGAAGGGCGGTCTGCAGGGAGCAGAGTCACGTGAGCCCCGCTTCCCAGCTCCTCCATCTTCCCCAAGGCCTCCGAGGGCTCCTGTTTAGTAGGTGATTGTACTACAGGTCAGGGAGCGCGTCTGGGCTGCGGGAGCGGCGCTAGCATTAGCTCATGACCTCATGTCCACTGCAAACGCTCTCTCTCTCTCTCTCTCCCCCGTTGTCACCCTCTCTCCCTCTTCCTTTATCTCACTTTTCGTTTTGCTCACACCTTTGCTCTCACTCTCACTCGTACACCCTTCGCTCTCTCTCTCTCTTTCTCTCTCTTTTTCACACACACACACACACACACACACACACACTCTCTCTCTCTTTCACTCTCTCCCCTTGCTTGTTCGCACTCACTTTTTCCCTCGCTCTCTTTCAATCTCTCGTGCTCTTCCCGGGCCGGCGTTCCGCCGCCTCGTCCTCCGGCGGAGGTCGGGCTCTTTCCGTGCCCCCTGGTCCCGTAGAGGAGATCAGGGGCATCACGTGCGCTTGCCTACCGGTTCCTGTGAGAAGTTACATCACCCCTTTGTCTCCTGGATCTCACGGGCAACGCGGGCTCCGCGCCCCCGGGGGTCTCTCCCACACGTGCGTTCCAAGAGCACGTCACCTGCTGCACCCCTGCCCGCCGTCCACAGGTCAGGAACCGCTGGCGGTGAGATGCGCCCGCCCTCACCTCAGAAACACTCACGTGGCCCCCTGGGTTGGCACCCGGGAAGAGTATTGTCCTCCGACCAGAAGGGGAAACTCAGGCTGCTTGGCACGAAACGCGAAAAACAAACAGACTCAGGAACGAACCTAAACAAACAGCTTCCCCTGGGCAACCCCAAGGCTGCCCGTGCGACTCGAACAAAACCTCTTTGTGGCCTTTACATTAGATTATGCGGGGAATAATGGCGGGACAGATAACATTTGTCACAAGCAACAATGAAGTCTGCAGACATTAAAGCTGCTGCCTTTGTCTTGTTTAAAGAATACCGTTGAGGCAAACTGAGTTTTATTGGCATATATACACGTGGTACGCAGGTAACGTACTCCAGGGAAACCGCCTGCTCTTATTTGATAATATACCAGTTCTTCCGATTGTACGTTGTACCTCCAAACTGCACTACGCCAGACGCGTCCTTCTTTCTTTGCCTCCGTGTTAGGAAGCCATTGTCTTCAAACAAAGATGTCTGCTGGCTTCCACGGCTTTTCTCGTGCTGGAACTTCCACCTTCGGGCTGTGGGTTTTCCATTTTCCTGTCCGCGCGTTCATTTTTTCCAGGCACGGCCGCGGAGCGGCAGCAGGGCGCGGGCGGCTTTTTAAACAGTCGCCGCCGTCTGCACTTCTAGCGGCGAATGCACAGCCCACCCGCTCTCCTGCTCTGGTGTGCGCTCCCCCCCCCCCCCCCCCCCACGCACGCACACACACACGCACACACACATGCACAAGCTGATGCCGATGGAGAGCAATGCAGCTCTGCTGTTACGTAACCTGGCCTTTCTTAGCGCTGTTTGTCAACTCGCTGACCCCAGGGTTATGCCTCCCCCTTCCTCCCGCGCAGAAACTGTCACCCACACCGCTTACTCTGTCTGAATATGGCAGCGGAATGGGTGTATCCTGCTCTTGGTTTCTTTTTCCAGCGTTAACACACACACACACACACACACACACACACCATGGAGAGTACTCACTGTTCTTTCATTTACTTTTGTGCTCATTCAGAATATCGGGCCAAAGTTTTCATCAGCAAGACCCTTCCTAAGGTGCTGTGAATGCTTTTTAATGACATCTGGTAAAAAAAAAAAAAAAAAAAAAAAGCACCTTCACATCACCATCACACCCCTCCAGAAGAAGCTTGTTTAGGTAGAGCGCCGACTGCTCCCGTCCTACATCCTAGCACGCAAATTGGCCTGCTTTAGCCTGCTGCTGATTTGGTTAGTATGGCTTTGCCTCATGGTTCGGTTTTCGCTGACCCTCTCCAGCGGACACAGGGTACATTGGAAATGAAGGCTGCGAGCCTAGACTGCGTCGATATCTAAATGAAGGGTCTGATCTAACTATTGAGGGTTGGTGAGGCCTGGATAGGAGGTCCAGGGCTGGGGACCCTCTCATCTTCCGCACAGGCCGAATCGCCCCAAACATACTACCACATGGGGCTGTTTCTGTTGTCCTTCATGGCAGGGATAAGGAGCTAGAGTCCTACGTGATCACAAGCCGAGCTATTATTAAATTTAAATGGATTCTAAATTTTTTAATCAACATTTAAAGCAGATGTTTTAAGAGCATTAAAACTCATTAATGTTCTTAGTTTTTTTAGTAATAATTAATCATTTGACATTTTTTTTTCTGACCAGATTGCATTAACTCAACACATTGTATTTGATGGAGAGATCCAAGAAGATGTTGCAATCTACCCTCCTGCCAATAGGAGGTCGACATACGAAGAGTCACATGTTAGTGTTATAACAATGAGATATTGTGGCTGTACTCATATTTTTTCCCTCGAGTCAGCAAATATCCACTCGGCAACCTTCTCCTGGGGCCTTTCTCTCGAACGCACTGGGCGATACCTCCGTAAAACATGCTTACTGAGGCTTAAACCATTTCAGCGAATTGCCACATGAGCAAAAAGACGCACCCAGGAATACTCAAAATAAGCCATGAGCAAACCCCAAGGCTTGGAAAAAAAAGGGGAAGTGTTTTGGATGAGGGCAGCTGTTAGAAGGACTCGCAGTCATCCGTTTTTCGTTCCATTCATGCGAGCAAATGGAGGATCATCTTCAGCAGTCCCCTGTAGACACATTGCCTCTGAATCTGCACTTCGAAACCAAAGTCTATGTGATGCTATGAGGATTGAGGTCTGGCTTTTAACTACTGTCAGAGAATAAAATTATATATTTAAAAAAGGTAAAAGATAATGTTCATATTTAAAATTGATAATGTTGTTATTCTGCACCTTTGGACCAGATTATTTTATGTAGCGGTGGAGAATACGAGAATAAATGATGCTGCTTTATTCGTGTATCTGATAAATTGTGTTTTAGCTCTTGCAGCATTTTCTCCAGAAGCTGTTTTTTTTTGAATACCTCACAAATGTGATCATTTTTTCCCCTGGGTTCAGGTGAACGGGCACCACTGCGCCAGATTCTCCCTTAAAACACGCGGCGCTTTGTTTGCGGGGTACAAACTCGGTCTATTTTCAGGCTCGGTTTCATGCCTCGTCCTTGCCAAGCTGATGCATTCGGCCGAGGTTGTAAAAGTTTCTTCTCCGTCCCTAATGAGCTGGAAGAGTAACAAGGACCTACAGCGGAGCCGATTGGAAGTCTACAGTTAACGGTTCTTTTAATTCGGCTCTGAGTAGCTGGCAGAAAGACGCCGCATTGTAGTCTGCGGGACGTGTTTATTTAGCAGTGCCAGTTAAGAAGTATTGCGCTCCCAGAGGGTCGATAAAACGCGGCGCATTTCAAACACCTGGTGGTGGAGAAGGAAGGTCGCTCGTTCGCGCGTGGGGCCGCCCAGAAGCCTGGGCTTTTATGGACTGCGGCGCTCGGTCCGTTCCGAGCTCACCTGTGCCGATTAGCCGTTGTCCGAACGGTTCAAGGAACGCCCCGACAGGAGCCGCGCTCCAGAAGGCGGAGGAAGGCGCGGCTACGCCTTCGCCGCCGTGCGGCGGGCCTCGGAAACGCGAGGCGCACCTTAACGCCAAGGATTTGGGGAGCGGCGTGAGGCCGGGCCAGCGGGTTTCTCCGCCCGCTGTAAAACGAGTCGCGGCTACGTGCGTTAGCGTTACGGCAAGCTTAAACCCTTTCGGGATAGCTGTAGCGCACGCTGTCTGTTCACAAAGAAATAATAACGGCCGCTAATCCCCCGTGACTGCAGAAATGTGAAGTGCCTAATCCCCGAATTAGGGGAGAGAATGTGTTTTTATTTTCAGCGAGGGTCTTGCGAGATTCGCTCCCTCCCCACGACAATGGCGTTGTGCGTCAGCGCGGGGGGGGGGGCTGGCCGTGGCCCCTGGCTAAGAGCTTCCCACGTCCTCATTCTGCAAAGAAGGCCCTGGCTGGGGAGTTGGCGGGGTGGGCGATCAGGCTGTCTCTTCAGGAGCCTTGCTTAAAGACCCCCCCCAGCAATCACATCTCCAGAGGAATCGCATAAGTGCGGAAGCTGAGAGCGTGCGTTTCTGCGGGCGGGTGCGTGGCGTGCGCGCGCGCGCATTCCTCGCCTCCGACGGGTAGAGCAACCCCTTTTTCCGAGCGAATATTCATAGGGGTTTTTTTTTTTGACACCTTACGCAACCTGTGTGAGTCATCCAGATCAATGTTCCTGCGAATCCTATAGGATGTCCTTCTTCTCCCTGTCGGATTAATGTTCTTCCACACTTTGCCACGCGCTGCCTACGCTCCTCTACTCCCAGAGCATGACTCGTGCTGGGTGTCAGAAGGGTGCAGTATTTTCAGCGCCGCTCCACTGATATAAATAACCGCATCACATAATTGATTCTGTTCCTTTTCCTAACTTTTCCTTTTCGAATGAAAGGAGCACCTTATGCAACGCGCACCAGGGGCTACTTCTGGACAGAACTCCATTAATGGTTCCTAAGCTCTTTCTCAATCCATCTGTAAGCTCAGCGATTTTAGAAAAAAAAGAATCTTTCCTTCTGTTTCTACCCCCCCCACCACCACTTTCTATTTACATATAGTGTGAATGCAGAGATTTACTGAGAGAGAAAAAAGAGGAAAGTTGTTACAGTTAATCTTTCATTTTATATATTCTGTTATATATGAAGTATATATGCACGTTGGATAGCTGTCCAGCACTCTTGTATTATCATTTATATTACATTTATTAATTTAGCTGATGCTTTTCTCCAAAGCAACTTCTAATGCTAAGCTACTTGCAACAATTTACCCATTTGCACAGCTGAGTAATGTTACTGGAGCAATTTAGGGTAAGCACCTTGCTCTGGGTACTACACCCAGAAGTGGGATTCAAACCTGTGACCTTTTGGGTCCGAAGGCAGTGGCTCTAACCGCTACACTTGCAGCTGACCTGTCATTAACATGATCATGTATAAATTATGTCTTTTATTACATTTACAATTGTTTATCCATTCATGCAGCTGGGTAAATTTTACTGCAGCGATTTAGGGTAAGGACCTTTCTCAAGGGTACTACAGCTGGGGGTGTTATTTGAACCTGTGACCTTTGGGCACAAAGGCAGCACTTCTAACCACTATGCTACCAGCTTATCTAGTTAGAGTAGCTCTTTGTGAAAATTTTAACACCATTAGACACTGAGAGTTTGTGCTCAGACCTTACGATCAGGGTTTGGGGTTCAGGAGCCCCGTCTCCTGTTAGAAAAGAGATGATCCGACTGTCGGAGCAGCTTTGGTGCAGAGAGTAATGTGGACGGGTATGCTTAGACAGGTTAATTATAAAAAGAAGCTGTTCTTCTAGTGGAGCTCATTAAGCCTTTGTGATTTTGCTGCTTGCATGACATCACCTCTTGCAGCAAAGGCATGACTTTGATTGGTTCCTTTACCGCTTCCTGCTAGGTTCTTCGGGGTGTGGTTGCTGGGGTTGTGGGTTTCATCTCTTGGTTGCAACAGACAACAGCTTTGTACAAAAGAGTAAAACTATAAAAATTTTTGTAACTTCCAGTCGCTCAAACTAGTTTCAAGATATCCTCTGCCGAAGACATGGCCTTCTTTAAAGCGATGACCTGCAGGACAGAGTACACAAGGCACCTTACCACATGAAGGCCCTCGAGTGCCTCGCTGTTGGAGAAAGAACTGCATCTGTGTGCTTTTTTTCTGAACTGAAAATCCTAGTTTTTATACCTTTTGGTCCCTTCAGTACTCGTGTCTAGACTGTGTCCATCCCGGTTGAACATTAAAACCCGCAAACTCTCAATCTAGAGGAGACGGCTTCCATCGCAAAGCCATCTGGGCACTGTTTAGCACAGAATGGGATGTAGGTGGGCCTCGCCAAGTCCTCGGCCAAGAGCGGGCGGTGGGGGGGTGGGGGTGGGCGTGCGTGAATCGCAGAGGAAGCCTTTCATCTGGGCAGTCGTGCTCACTCGCACTTCATTCTCCTTTTCGGTGCCCCTGAAAATTGAATTCATTAGTCTTTTATCTGCGTGCTGACCTCATGTGGCTGTTTTTTTTCTTTTCTGCAACGCTGCTCTTACAGATGATGCTACACCAGTCCGCTATTCCTGCATTCTTGTACAATGGAAGGGAGCCAGTATATTGAAAACAAGTTGTGCCGCATGGCTTTGTGGACAGTGTTTATTTCTCAATAGCAAAATGGTTAAGGAACTGGCTATACGAATATGATGCTGCTCACTAGAAGTCACTAGAAAGGCTCTACTATTGTACCCTTAAGAAAATTTTTTGCTGAGAAGCTATGCAGCAAAGATTATCTCTACTTTCCATGGTTTGAAAAAGCCTCTTGAGTGATCTGGATAAAGGGGTTACAGTTTATGATCCCCTCCAGCCTCCGAAAGTCTTAACCACCAAGGGGCCATAAATAGTTGCTAACCGCAGCTTAGCAGCCTTCGTGGAAGCATTTAGGTTAGGCTTGGTTTTTGAAGTGCATGCATTTCCATTGAAAAACAGCAGATTACCATAAAACAGCACCCAGAGTTCATGTTTCAGGTACTATAAATACCTGAGGTTTTCTTCTGAGCTATTTTAGGACTCACCTTAGTTTTGAGGAGCCCACTTACCATACAGTGTTTTTGCTTTCGTACCAAGGTGATATTTAGACAGTTACTCAACCTGGTATGGATTATGCAATTCTGAAAAAAATGTCTTAATCCACATGTTATTCATTTATGTTATTTGCTTCTACATGTCATAGAGATGAGCTTTTATGTGTGAAGAACGTATCTGTTAGCATAAGTTTGGAGACAAACTAGATAAAGCTATAGGCTTATGGAAAGGAAAATGGCAGTGACCCCTTTGCAGCGTAGCCTTTGGAGTCTCATCTAGCCCACGTACATACGGCGTCTTACGTCACTCGCACTTCACGGGCTATTTTTACATGTTTTATGTCTTTTGAGGAACTGTGTGGGAACGGTGGTTAATGATGACTCACGGCGGCATTCAGCAGCAGCACACGCAGAAGCTGCGCACAGAGGAAAGCTGAGGAATGTGCTCAAACCAAATTTTATTCGAGGAGGTCAAAGCAGAATGTCAATACCAACTTTGACTATGTGTATAGTTAGCGTGAAAATATAGAGCGACTCTGAAAAATAGTTTTCTCTTATGTTTTTTACTTTCAGGTGATGTAAAAGCAAGGGCTGGTGGAAAAATAAGCAGACAGGTGAGTACCTTTCAGAATGTACAACTTCAGCTTTTTTCCTTTTTTTTTTTTTTTTTATCTATAGTGCAGGTTTTAATGAATGAGCCGAATCATTTCAGAACTGTGGTCCAAAACCAGCATTTACGCAGTTATTCTTAAAACTGGTATTCATTTGGTATTTTCTTTACTGCTGATACGTGCACATTTTTTAAGAAACCAGCTAATAAAATACTTCTCTCTTTCAGCAAATTGAAGAATCATACAGGAAATTTAACTGAGAAGGTTTTGGAGGGAATGAACTGGAATTTAAGAACCACATTAGTGGGGAGAATATTTGACATGTCTACAATATTTTAACAAATATTTTCAATTTTTCATCCAAATAAAGCATAAACAGGAAATATGGAGCCTCTGGAATCTGCTGCTGGTCAAAAGGGCACTAAGGTGCCACGAGAGAAGAATCCACTACAAAGGAAGTGGGTCTCAGATCCCACAACTGGCACCAAAAGAAGCACTTTTGCTGATCCGGAAGGAAAGAGACACTTGCAACGCGAAGGACAGGGAGTAGGCGATGCCAGCAGTGGCAGCATAGCAGGCTCGGCACAAAAGTATGGCTCTGGGAAGCGCTCAACGAGCAGCCAGTCGTCGCAAGACAATCCATACCCTCCACTTTACCCCAGCGCTTATGCCTACCAGCTGTCACAGTCATTTCCTCAACAGTCCATCCAGGACAGGTTCCTGCCAGGGGCAAAGCCACAGCCTAGCTTGGAGGCTCATCCGTGGCCCTTTGCCAGCCACTTGCCATCTCTCACCTCAGACGACCTTTTCCCTGCTCACTCCCGTGGTCACGGAGGGGTGTTCCCACGCAGAAAGTCTCCCAGTTTACCCTCTTCCTTCAGCCAGTATTCCCAGTCGGGTATTGAGCCACCAGAGGAGGCACACAAGAAGGAACAGAAGCCCAAGAAGCCTGGGAAGTATATTTGTCACTACTGTGGACGGGCTTGCGCTAAACCCAGTGTGCTGAAGAAGCACATTCGGTCTCACACTGGCGAGCGCCCCTATCCATGTGTCCCATGTGGGTTTTCCTTTAAAACCAAAAGCAACCTGTATAAACACAGAAAATCTCATGCCCATGCCATCAAAGCAGGGCTGTTGCCATTTTCAGAACTGGCAGCTACACGCACGGATTTGGATCAGGCGTCCTCAGTAGGAGAGGCAGAGGTGCATTCGGATGGCGAGCAGAGCACAGACACAGATGAAGAGGGTACTGAAGGCTCTATGTACATGGATAAAAGCAGCCCTGTCCCCCAGATATCATTTGAATCTGACAAAAGCACAATGGAAAAGGGAGGTGAACCTGCCTATGCAGATTCAGCTGAGGAACTTACTGTTGCCTCAATGAAAGTGCCTATCCTGATTGTTCCAAAACAGGGCATCCCATCCACAGCCATGGAGTGCCCTCAGTTCACAGACATTGAGGCATCTTCCATTGGCGCTCAGGGTGGAAACAGGGTGGATGATTCTCACACCAACAAGCAGAAGCTTGTCCTGAGACTTACTGAGAAGAAAGGCCAGGACTCTGAGCAGTCCCTTAACCTCTTGAGTCCGCACAGCAAAGGCAGCACGGACTCGGGCTACTTCTCTCGCTCCGAGAGTGCCGAGCAGCAGATCAGTCCACCTAACACCAATGTGAAATCCTATGAAGAAATCATGTTTGGGAGGACATGGTACTACAGGCCGAATCCTAGACCACGGCAGGCTGTGACTGTAGGGTTGGCGGCTGTTACTGGACAAGACTGTAGTATAATTGACTTAAATAATAAATCTGGTGGCATGCTTGATTTAGGCATGAGCAAAATTTCCGAGGGTCCCATGGGCCATCTCTTCTCAAAGGATGAGAGCCCCATGAAGCTAAATCCTAATGTATTCTTTAGGGGTGAAGGAGCAGCCCCACAAATGGTAACAGGCTGCGATCCTAAACAGCACACTGCAACTAGTACAGGCCTTCTGGAAGCTCCTACTGATTCAGGACCACTCATAAGGAGCAACTCGATGCCAACCTCCTCTCCGACAAACCTCAATGTCCCTCAAGCTCTTCGTGTAAGCCACTCCTTCGATGAGATGATGAACCCCGACGATGTCTTCTTCCCAGGTTCGGCAGGCCTCAGAAGGCTCAGGAGGCAGGCTGCTTTTGAACATTCAGCACATGAAGGACATGCAGAATCTGACAGTTATGGAAATATTCCCAAAAATTCACCTTCTGGAGCGATAAAACCTGGGGAGCGTGGCCCTTTCATGTCAGAGTCAAAAGGTTCAGGGTTAGAACACTCGGGTCTTGATATGCGTGTACCTTACGGGTCATATGGTAGTAAAGTGGGAATGACGGAGCCTGTTACAAGGAAACGCAGGAAAGAAAAGAGTGTTGGGGAAGAAGAGGACTGTCCCAGCCAGTATGGCTGTGACCACAGTGGTTCGGTTGAAATGCTTTTGTCACCTGCAGATTATGATCCAAAACAAGCCAATCAGGAGACCTCAAGGGCTACTTCGACAGGGAGAGGACATATGTACAGTGTCCACAGCCAGTCAGACAGCTTTGAAACTGCTGCTAGTGTGTCTTCAGAAGACGTAGTGCTTGTTCCGGACACAGAACGAAAGTCTGGGGGCAACGTGATCTCTGTCATCCAGCACACAAATTCTTTAAGTAGACCTAGTTCTTTTGAGAAGTCCGAATCAATTGATCATCCTTCTTATCAACAGGAAAAACCTGCTGGCCAGTATTCAGAGCAGTCAGATTCTGAGAATGTAGAGGAAATGCAAAGTCCAGATTCTGCCCTAAGATCTGAAAGCATGGAGCAACAACAGAGTGACAGTGAACTGGGGGCTGTGCTGCCCAGCCAACAGTACCACATGCCCCACAAACTGGTACGTCAACCCAACATTCAAGTGCCTGAAATCAGAGTGACAGAGGAGCCAGATAAATCGGAAAAAGAGCCTGAGGTACCAGTTAAGGAACCAGAGAAACATGTGGAAGAGTTCCAGTGGCCGCAGAGAAGTGAAACCCTGTCGCAGCTTCCCGCAGAGAAGTTGCCTCCTAAGAAGAAACGCCTCCGCCTGGCTGAATTGGAGCACTCCTCTGGGGAATCCAGTTTTGAATCGACTTGCACCAGCCTATCCAGAAGCCCCAGCCAAGAAAGTAATCTCTCACACAGCTCAAGCTTCTCAATGTCTTTTGATAGAGAGGAAAGCATTAAGTCAGTCTCCCCAACTAAGCAAGAAGACTTTGGCAAGCAGTCTGAGTTCTTAACTGTGCCAGGTAGCGGGCATTCTCTCTCCATCCCAAGCCATCACCAGCAGAGGGAGATGCGACGCTCTTCCTCAGAACAGGCACCATGTGCCTTGCCAACTGAGATCCCTGAGATCCGTAGCAAGTCGTTTGACTATGGCAGCCTTTCCTCTTCATCCAGACAAGGAGAAGTCTACACAAGTGCTTCCGCCATGAAGGAGCGGAAACGGGGGTACTTGGTGCGGCAGGCATCCCTGAGTGTCTACCCTGAAGCCGTTGTGCAAGATCAAGGCCTTGAGGCGAATGTCAAACAGGAGCAGGAAAATGTACAAAGTGGCCCCCATGTCACTGGGTGGCATGGCACACCATCTTCTTCTGCAGCCAGTGAGGCAGCACGCTCTAGGAGAGGCATGCCACCAGTCTTAGCTTCACATCATAATCCACTTCAGCAGAGTTTCAGTGAGGACACCCAGCAAGAAGGCTACTTGCACAGCCAGAAATCATTTCATCTGCCAGGCAAACAGCCCTCAGAAAGTGAACATCACACACAAGAACCCATGAACCATGAAGTTATGCTGTATTCTTCACTTCATGGCAGTTTAGCACAACCTCCCTTTCTGCCATTTCAGCCAGAATTGTTCTGGAATCCTGAGTCATCACAGGGGCATAAACAGCTCCTTAATTTACAGGGGCACCAACTGCAGAAGATACATATCAGGCAGCCCAGTCTGCAGTTAGCTCACCAAAAGTCACATCAGTTGCAGCTCATTCAAGAACAGGGTGATGCCAGTGCTGACGGTGCAAGTAGCCACAAATATCAGTATCCTCTAAGAACTGAACCACACCATCTCTCATCAAAAGCTTTCTCCACAAGTACGGTGCTTTTGCAGCAAGTCCAGCCAGTCTTTGCCACTCAGCCTGCTGGATTGCAGCCATCTCTTCCTGGTATGTTAGTTCCTGTTAGAATCCAGACTCACGTGCCATCTTACGGTAGTGTTATGTATACAAGTGTTTCACAGATCTTGGCTACGCATGGCCAGAGTACAAGTTCCACAAGGATCATATGCACAGACAACACTTCTCAAACCTCACTCACAGTAACTAGTTCCAAGCAAGGAGGCGGGCTCAGTTTATCTCATTTACTTAGTCATCCAGGAGGACTTCTACGTTATCCACTTTGGAAAGTCCCTGAACCTCTCCCAGGAAGGCTGAACACTGGGATTCCTTTATCTTTGACCTCTGGAACCATCTCGACCACAGATGCTTCCTCAAATATTGGAGGAAGTAAGCGCATGCTGTCGCCAGCAAGCAGTCTGGAACTCTTCATCGAGACTAAACAGCAGAAACGGGTCAAAGAAGAAACAATGTATGGCCAGATTGTAAAGGAGCTTAGTGCCGTTGAACTGAGCAATTCAGGTGTATCAAAGGACAGTGGCAAGTCACCAAAATCAGGCCTCTCTAAGAATGATGGCTCGATTGACTACCAAGAGGGAATGGTGTCGCCACCTTTAGATTTTCCCTCGTCTAAAGCACCTTTGCGCAGCTCTGCACCTTACTTACCTGAGGTCCCACCTGCAGAAAGCTTCACTCCACCTCTTCAGATAGTGATGGACACTCCAGATGGTAGAGAGTCCCCAGAGGAGCTGGATGTTGATGAGTCCACCCCAGAAGCCAGCTCAAGCCCACAGTCTATGGTCTCTTCCAGTGACACTCAAGATGAGACCAAGCCAGGAAGCAAGATGCCAGTGAACATGTTGGTGCAGCTTGCAGCCAATCATGGAGGAGATGTGGCAAGCACTCTCCTACTTACGGATTTGGCCGATGTCCAGCAGCTCTTTCAGTTCCCAAGCCTCCGCACGACAACCAGTGTCAGCTGGTGCTTTCTGAACTACACCAAGCCAAACTTCACACAGATGACGCCTCATACCTCTGTCTATGCCTCTTGGTGCATTAGTTCTTATAACCCCAACCCACCAAGCCTGAACACCAAGACAACCCTAGCACTGCTTCGCTCAAAGCAGAGAAAGAACACAGAGACCTACACCATAGCTGCTATGTATCAACCTGGGACAGGAAAACTTGTGTCTTCGCTCTCATGGAAACAAAAGTTTGACCAGGTAATGAAGAAGGGTTTATATCATTTACAGTAGATTCTCTTTATTGCATTATGCAGAGACATTGATTTGATCCCTTTTCACGGTGTTTTCGAAAAAGGTAATATGTTAAAATGACCAGTCATAGGAGTTCGCATGAAGAATTAATTCAAATTATTTTACTTCTAATATTGTTTTTCCTACTAATCCTAAGGCATGGGTTAATTTCAGAAAATGTCTTTAGAATAAACTGACCAGATTCCAAATGCTGGCTCACATCAATATTAGTCCCTTTTCTGTTTCCATTTGTGTGCTGAAATCAATGTTGGAAGTGACTGGGGTTTTATTTCATATGCAATTTTTTCAGATAAAGCCAGAACTCATGCAGCTGGATGTGAACAAGTTTGAGAAGAAGATGAAGGGGGTTGGTTCCAGGGATAAAGTGAAGGAAGATGGTGAGAAGGATGTGTCCTTGAAGCAGGCTGAGCCAACCCGCATAAAGATCTTTGAAGGAGGGTATGTGAAAAAGCAACAAACTGAGTTGGAGTACTTCTGGTACGAACGGGATGCTGACTTGGTTCCCTTTGTTTAACTTTAAACTTTGTTTAGCCTTAGTAAATTAGGACTTTTGTTTTACACTTTTTTTCCACTTTATTTATTGGGTTACTAATGGAATCCAGTGTTTGACATTTCGTTATAATATTTTTAGTTGACATTTATCTCATAAGTGCTAAAGAAAGTGTTAAAGGATTTCATCCATGGCAGAGCGAGAGCAACTTTTGGTTATATAACTTTCCCAGGGATTTGACACTGGCAATCCTGCCTCAGTAATCCTTGTCTTTCCATAACAGAATTCAAAGAAGGACTCATGTAGTATCTGATGAACCCTTCTCCCACGTAAAGCTGGTATCTGCTTTAAAGATCTTTATTTTATTTTTATGCTTCCAAGAAGGTGTCTGTACGGCATGATTTACAATCATCTCAGACCATCACCCAAAAAATTGCCATCTTATAATGGGTGCTGCTCCGTACATTGGCAAGTAAATAAATAAGGCCATAAATGCATACAGCTGTAAATTTTTTTTGGCCCAACATGGCGTTGAGCTTGGCAGGAAGATGATTTTTTATGCCCATGCTCACTTAAAGGAATGTGGTCCATTTGATTTATTTCTACATTTTCTCAGTCAAAGTGCCAATCTGTCTGCCCTGTACCCAGTGTCAGCATTAATGAGTCAGAGGTTTGTTTTCTGGCCAGGTACAAATCCAATGAGGACTACGTTTATGTGCGGGGCCGGGGACGTGGGAAGTACATCTGCGAGGAGTGTGGGATTCGCTGCAAGAAGCCGAGCATGCTGAAGAAGCACATCCGCACACACACTGATGTCCGGCCCTATGTCTGCAAATTCTGTAATTTTGCCTTTAAGACTAAAGGTGGGTGCTCTTTAATTGTCTTCTGGAAGCGAGGGGGTGGGGGTGTTCATTTTCGCTCTTTGTTTAGCATATATTAGTCCAGTAATTATGAATGTAAAAAATTGACTGTTTTTGCATAGTAATACCCTGAGATATGTCCACTCGTGTCAACAGAATTTGACTTAACGTGGAACGCCGTTTAATACCTGTATTTTGGCTTACAAGGCTTATCTTCATATTTATGAATTCGGAGTTTGTGCATCACTCAACAGCTAAACGGCACAAAAGAATTACGTTTATTCCTTTCTCCAAAGTAACATATAGCAATTATTATAGATACGCTGCACTAAACTCCTGAAAATCACCCATCTATACAGTACAGGTCATCCTGGGGGAAAAGTGTATGGGAAATAATGGTTACAAAAGAGCTGAAGGAGCTCGGTTAAAGAGCAGTGTTACAGAATAAAGTACAGTATTACAGAATAATTAATAAAGGGAAACTGCCTTGGGTTATGATAACTGATGTTAATGAAGTAATTGTGTCCATTTTAATTTGGTGATATTTTCACATAAATGGGTGTCAATTTTGGCACTCAGGAATCCATGAAAATTACCGTTTGAACTAATGGTAATTACGTTTTCAATTTATGAACTTAAAAGATTTTCCATAAATGAGTTACCTTCATAAGGAGAGAAAAGATTGTAACAGAAAAAAAAAAAACTGGCAAAAGGTTATGATTGTAGAAACAACAATGCTGAACTAGACCTTGTGAAAATGGTGAAATGGTTTCTGTTGTGTATTCTTGAATATGATGTATGATTTGCTAATGTTCAAATAGCTGAAAAAGTATCCAGCTCTCTAAATTTGCTAAATGAAAAATAATCTAAATAAGTAGCTATATTACACGTTACCTTTTGTGCTCAATAGCTTTGTGACCTTTTCTAACTTTGGTTTCCAGGAAACCTGACGAAGCACATGAAGTCGAAGGCCCATATGAAGAAGTGCCTGGAGCTTGGAGTGTCCGTGACTTCTGTAGATGATGCAGAGGCAGAGGAAACAGGTACATATCGCACACACGCATGGCACCTGCTTCAGAGAAACGCTGGTCTTTGCCTCATTGCTGTAGTGCTGTTATTTTTTGAAAACACAACTAAAATTAACTCTCAAAGTCAAGATTTTCCGTTGGATTCTACAGTTTTCCAAATGTTACGTTAGAAGTAATTGACAGAAGCCAAGATCTCTTTCAGTCCAGTTGGAGTAAATTGTACTGCTGTAAAAGAGCTGTAAAAAATGTGAATAAAAGTGTTGTTGTGTTTACTGCTTCTCATTTCCTTGTTAAGACCAGATCAAATGCTGTTTGACATTTGGTAAATTGTCACATTTAAAATTGAAGATCGTACGAGCATTCGGTTTTCTGTTTCAGCGCTCTGTGTTTTTCGGCTTCTTTTTAGACAATCTGGATGAGAGCCACAGGGAGTCTGGTAAGGCTGGCGTTCCTGGACTCATGGCAGAACACCAGTTCTCGGACGCAGATGACTCCGAGGGAGCCGAGGATGAGGGCGAAGAGGTTGACGAGGATGACGATGAGGACGATGAGTGTGAGGGAGACTCCACGCCAAAGACCCGCTCCCGTAGCACGAGCCCACAACCCTACGGGGTCCCCTCACTGTCCGTCACAGCCGTTGGCGCCTCCTCATCCTCATCTGACATCCTGGGCCCATCCTCCAAGCCACCCCACTTCAGCTACCTCGCCAGCCTGCCCAGCATTCAGATCACTCAGCTGATGGGGCCTGGTGAGCGAGCTGGAGAGGCTCAGATGGTGCAATATCAAAAGCTGCTCCAGGGGGCATTGGGTGAGGACTACAAGAGCCGGCTGGATGTGCCCAGCTCCATGGATGAAGACCTGGGCTTGTCACCTGACCACAGCTCCTCATCTCTTGAGCTGTCTCCATCACGTCTATCCTCGCCAGGCTGCGACTCTTCACCCCTCAGGGAAGCCTCGCCAACCTCCCGGCGGTACTTGTCCCCCCGTAGGGACCTGTCTCCGCGGGGCCGCCTGTCCCCACGACGCGATGCCTCCCCACTAAGGCATATCTCACCTCGCAGAGACCTGTCCCCCAGGGGCCACCTCTGTTCTCTTTCTCTGGGGAGGCCAGTGTCCCCCGGGAAGGATGTCTCCGGTAGACGCGAGCTGTCGCCAAGGAGTCGGCACCGGGGCTTGATCAGACCTGTGTCTCCGCGAAGGGGATCACATCACCACGGTGCCCCCTGGGTCCTGGGACAATACTTGCAGTCAGAAGCGGTCCCACTGGGACAAAGAAACAGAGGACACCCAAGTGTGGACGTGGTAAGTTGAACAGTTTGTGAAGGCTTCCTCTGGCAGGCCTGTCCTAGCTGCACAATCGCACATTTCTTGTGAACGCTCGAGTTCTATAAATAAGCAGCCGAATGATTTAAAACTTGATATAGTCACCATATGTAGTGTACATAGAAGGCTGCTACAAACCCCAGTGTCAGCGTGGAAAAATGTCCTTTCAAACCAAATGCAGACATACCGTATATTTCCGCTGCAAAAACCCATTTTCTTTTGCTACTATTGCTGAAAGGGACATTTCTATTTATATTCTGACTAATTAGAAATCCACTGGGAAAGAGGGGGAAAGCTACATTCATACACCCTTGTAGAAGGGGGATATTAAGCGTTTCAACTTGATCTGGCCACCGTCCCTGGAACGAGAAGATACAAAGATAAGGGAACAATGCCCATAATGTAGCTTTGGCTCAATATGCAGACTTTAATAAGGCCTGTTTTGTTCTTAAGAGCCTTGTTAAAACCTGCTTCCCAAGGACCGGTTTAATGAAAGATGAACTTGTTTCTGCAGCAGAACTCACAATATTTCCACATATCCCTGTTAAATCTTTTCAATTTGGAAATTATTTTGAGGCAAAGGTGATCTGTACAAATCTTTGGAGGTAGTCTGTGGAAAAAGTGACGGCTGTAACGTAACTCACGTCCAGAAGCCTTGCATTTGATCAATCATACAGTGTTCTTTGCCATCACTGAGTTAGTTCACCACGAACACTGGAACTGGAGTTAATTCTGTTGGCTTGCTACTTTCAGAATCAGAAGAAGCACTCCTCACACTTCCATGGGGAGACACCTGGAGGCCAGGAGGCTCCCAGTGTTCCCCAAGGACTCTTCAGCCACCTTCCCCTGCACTCGCAGCAGCAGGTACGGACGCCGTTTCCCATGATCCCCATTGGCGGGATCCAAATGGTACACTCGGTGCCGGCGTCAGTGACGGGCTTGGCGCACGTTGGGCGGCTACCGCTACAGAAGAGCACGTCAGAGGAGTCCGGCAGCGGTGAGATGCCTCTGCACCTCATCCCGGAAGCCGGCGGTAAGGTGGCTGAGGACCTGGCCCGGCCGCAGGCTCGGTCGCTGCAGGACGGCGGAGATGTTGCGGACAAGGACGGTAAGCAGGAGGATATACAGACTTGCACCAATGCCATCGCCTCACTCTGCATTGCTTCGGAGGAGCCTGCCGAAGGGTCCCCCAAGTCCGCAGGTCCCCTTTCACACCCTCCTGCAGGTCACCTGGAAAAAACACAGGTCACGATTCAGCACGTTGGTGGCTCTGAGGTCAGGCAGCCGCTGGTCGGGGCCTTGGCTGGGCCCCCAGACTCCATTGCTGAGCAGGACGATCCCACCGGGTCAAAGGGCACGGTGATGGGGGGGCATTCTGCCCCATACAGTGAAAGTGCCAAAGAAAGACAGTTGGGCCAGCAGGCCCAGGGAGAGCTATCAGTTAACACAAAGAGGGGCAAAGATTTAGCAGATGATGCCATGGATAACAGGTGAACAAGACTAAATGGAGAACGGGTGAAGAGCAAAGGCATACATATAAACCCAGACGTGCACTCACACACACTCACGCGGTCTTTAAAACAAGCAAAGTAAAGAAATATTCTGTAGTTTAACAATATGTATAGCATGCCTTTTATAACTTGGTTTGCTATTTTAACAGTTTTCTTCTTATTTAAAGTGTCAGAAAAGTATAAATATGTATATATATATATATATGTGTGTGTATGTGTATATATATATATATATATGTATATGTATATGTATATATATATATATATATATATGTATATGTGTACATATATAATGTTAACTTATACATGAGCCTGACCAAAATTGTTTATGGACTTTTTGTCCAGTCTGGTACTTTTAAATGTACAGATGTGTGTGCCTTTTCTTTACTTTTGCTTATATTCTTATAAGCATATTAAGCAGGAAGACGTGTAAATATATCACATTTGTGTATCTGCTTTGTAATAAATGTAATTCCCCTCTTTTTTGGACACTTGAGTCTGAATGATGTGAAGTATCAATATATGTAAGGTTGCACTAAAACATATTTTTATATGAGTGAAATTAAATTGCTTTTTGTGTACAGCAGCAATTCTATTTATTGTACCATGTTTCATAAATTGTTCATTTTTTTCTTAATGTCGTGGATGCCTTTTATATGTCGAGCATGGGTTTTGCTATTGCCTCATTAGAACAAGAAATATGTATACTGTAAATTTGCTTTATATATTCGAGGTATATGTGTACATACACGTGTGCACACGTGTGTGTATGTATACATATACGGTATATATCTGCACTTACACGTTAGCTTGTTCAATACGCTTGTAACATTTTATCTCCTGTTTGTTGGATTGGCTACAACTGACTGCTGGTTGTTATTTTTACGAAAGGTAGAACTGTTGAGCATTAAGTGAATCGACATGTGCACTTGTGCGTTTTTTGCTTTCTTTCAAGATTAACTGAAGTAGTGGTTAAATATTAAAGGTATTTGACTCTTCTGTGAATAACGTCGCTTGAAGTACTTGATTTGTTCAGTAGTACGGGAAACATTCCAGCTGTAAATACGTCCCCATGAATCGAAATACGCGAAACAGACAAAACTGTAAATGGAAAGAGTTCAAAGTCAAGGGCTCTGAGCCACCGAATTCTTTTTTCTTTAAATATTGTTATTAAATACACACAAATATTTCTGAAATCTAATGATGCACCTTATGTTTCCTAAATTCTAAGGGTACCGTTGCGTAATGCAGACATGTTTGGGAATTGTGTCATTTCAAATTGGGATGGTTTTGAAAGTGGTTCTGCTTTGACACAACGCTAAATGAACTGGAGTATTCAGCCAGTGCACTTGTGTGTGTTCGTAGTTGTGTGTGTTGGAGAAAAAAAAAAAAAACAAAAAAAAAAAAAAGGAAAAAAAAAACTGAATCAGTGTCATTTACGCTTTGGACATTTTGTCACTAGTCCCTGGTATTCATTTAAGTGTATTAACATGTCTTTAAAATACAAGGTATCAAAGCACAACTACTTGTACAGAAACATTAAAAAAGAAAAACATAACAAAAAAAGGATAACTTTGTGATGTTCAGTGGAAAATATAATGTAAAATCCAGTTTCAACAATGAATTACAGTACAGGTGAAAAAAAACGGATTGTTGTTTTCAAATAAATACAACTACAATAATTTGCATGGTATGGTATGGTATGATTTAATTACTTTTGTTTATAAAATTTATTCCAATACGATTTTCTAGACTTTTGTGTCTGGAGGGGTATTTCAGGAAAATGTTAACGCCTGTGAAGGCGGGAGGCATTAGACCGTCCTTATGAATTAGAATTGCTCATACATAATTCAAAGGTCAAATGTCACATTAAACGTTACATCACAATACTGGTCTGATCAGGATTGAACATGGTGCCATATCTGCTGGATGCTACTGTTTTATTCACAGGCACCTTCTCCTCTGCTTCCAGGTCTTTTCAACATGTGGCCAATCAAATCACTTCAAAATGCTTTTCAAAATATTAAATCCAAAATATCAATGTTTTTTATGAATCAGAGTCAGTCTTATCCTACTTCTGGGAGTCTACACATATGTAATGCTGAACTTTTTCCATTCTTCGTATGTTTTGTGCTTAATGGGAATGCAATCCGAAATTATATAAATTGGTTGATTTTAATCTTTTTATAGTGTTTGTAAGTTAGAACATATATAAATATATATGACAATGGTTTGGTGCTAGGACTTCAAACAGTACCATCAGTGCTGGTATCGATTTCGTACAAAAATATACTATTTATAATGTGCATACGGGTGTTTTGTGATTCTTTGTAACTTAGTTAATTTACTTCCACCATCATCACACAGTGTACAGTACTGTTGTCATCAAAACTGATTTGTGGCTTTGTCCTGAGTTGAAACGTTTTCACCTTTGTAGTCAGTCCTATAGATCTTAGCATCACTTTTGTTTACAGTCATGCGCCGCTTAACGACTGACCGCATATACGGCGGTGGTCCCATAAGATTATAATGGAGCTGAAAAATTCTTATCGATTAGCGACGTCGCAGCACAAAGTGACGGCTGTGATGTCACTAGTCGATAAGAATTTTTTTTCGCACGTTCGTGGCGGTGCTGCTGTAAACAAACCTACTGCGCTGCCAGTCGTATAAAAGTATAGCACATACAATTATGTACAGTACATCATACTTGATAATAAACACCTAGGTTACTGATTTATGTATTTACTAAGCTGTGCTTTTTAATCGTTATTTTAGAGTGTACTACTTAAAAAAGTTTACTGTAAAACGCATGCTGCGTTACACCGGCAGCAGCATCATGAATCTCGTGTTTACCGCCTCTTGACTGCATCGAGGCTATACCACCTAGGTTTGTATAAGTACACTCAGTGATCGAGGCTATACCATCTAGGTGTGTATAAGTACGCTCAATGATTGAGGCTATACCATCTAGGTTTGTATAAGTACACTCAGTGATCGAGGCTATACCATCTAAGTGTGTATAAGTACACTCAGTGATCGAGGCTATACCATCTAGGTGTGTATAAGTACATTCAATGATCGAGGCTATACCATCTAGGTGTGTATAAGTCCACTCTATGATGTTTGCACAATGACAAAATTACTTAATGACACATTTCTCAGACTGTAACCCCGTCATTAAGTGACACATATCTGCAGTTTCTTTCAATCATTATTTCTCAGCACATGTCTTATAGAAAAGATTATATAACACACACACACACTTTCCGAACCGCTTGTCCCATACAGGGTCACAGGGAGCCGGAGCCTACCCGGCAACGCAGGGCCGGAGGGGACACACCCAGGACAGGACGCCAGTCCACCGCAAGGCACCCCAAGCAGGACTCAAACCCCATACCCACCGGAGAGCAGGACCCGGTCCAACCCACTGCGCCACTGCGCCACCCAGGTTATATAACAGTTATCCGTAATCTTTTCAGTGGATGATAGGACCAGATTTATGTAAAACTCCAAAACAAAATATGAAATTAAGAAACTAAGTATGCACACTTCAAAAAAAAAAACTAAAAATAAACTACATTACCCATAACACACTGCAACACCGAAATGCCTGCTTCACGCACTCATAATGTGACGATATGGTCTTCTTAAACAAGAGCTCAACTGCGCTAAACTAATGAAAATCAACTTTGTTACTGATGTAATGCAAACAGCACCGCAGAGGCTGAGCTGCAGGGAGCTTAGTTTGCAGCCTTTTGTACCTAAATGTTCCTAAGTTACCGTGAAGGAGCTGATGGCCTTTATAAACTATCACCTTCAACCCAGTACTGCTGAGGTAGCAGTGATAAACATGATGTCTCAGGCTGGACGCTGTTAGTCACACACCCATGTCACACACCCCCAATTTTCAACTGCTGTGTTTATTATAGATTTTTCACAAAGAGAACATAAGTTTGGTAACCCCAATAACCCTACATCAGTACCCGCCCCTTGGGTTGCTATTGGGTTATAAAGGACCGCCAGTTACTGTTACAGTTACCTAACCATTCAGCTAGGCTTCAGAGAAGCATATACTGGCTTTTAATAACAGAATTGGAATTCATAACTCCATTTATTCATAAATCCAAAGTCTTTTTAACCAACTCACAGTCAATAAAGGTTAAAAAAAAAAAAAAAAACGTAGCAAAACTCAATGAAAGGATCTGAAAATGTGTAACTGGATTGTTTTTAACATGCGGTACCAGTGTGCATATTTGCACAGGAGCCAACTCAGGCACCGCATACAGGACACTCTATAGGCTACTGCACTACGTTCACTATATTCCGCACTTTCAAGGGAGATGCCGACAGCAACGGCAGCTGTACACATTTGTACGCGCACAAACACTTGCGAAAGTGATCCATGTTCTGTTGTCCATCAGCCTGTTCATTCTCACCAGTGACAGTCCGTCACTTCGAACCCCAAGGATGAGATGTCTGTCACCCATGTGCAGCCCAGCGTGACCGTCCTTGTCTTGCCTTTTCATGTCACGTCCTTTCCGATTAGCTGCTCAGAAGGCGGCCAGAGGGATGCCACGGCACTCGGCCGCAGAAAAGGAGTGCAGAAGAGCTCAAGTTCATAGTGGAGAGCCAAAGCTCCAAGCACCGCAAGGTCATGCTTGACTCGCCTCGTTGACCTCTTTAACAGTGAAAAGTGTCATTAGCTAAGTGTCGCTTTGCTGCGGAAGCCGAGCCGACACGGAGCGGCACTTTGGAGGTCGAGCACTGGGCTTTCCCGTTGCCAAGCGTACCATCTCAAAGAAAGAACATTTTAGCGCATCCTGAATTGCGAACGGGCCTTTCCGTCAGACTCTCGTTCCCACTTTAGCTGCTTGCGAATGTGATTTTGTGTTTAAAAAGAATGCAGGTCGTTCAAAGGATGCTGCCTGCAGGAGCGGAAGCACAAATGACAAAATGCATATCCTGTATTTTTTCCACTGATGTATGTTTTCAAGATAGTTTTTACGCTTTTATTCACTTGTTCCTTGTGTTGCAGACATTTAAGTTAGGAGTTTTCGAAGATCCCAGCATTTCCCATTTTATTTCATTGCATCGTCTGCACCGTTCTGTTAGCTACAATTTTTACCTGCTGTAAAGCGGCGATGCCCTGCATTTCCAGGTACTGCCTTTAGATGGCAGTAAAACTCACTCAGCGCACAAATGCAATGGGGGTGTGGAACCCCCTTCATTCAGCTCGTCTTTACAGCGTTTATGGTTTTTCCAAGTGTGTGGAATAAATCGGTAAACAATCGGCCTTCAATACTGGTTTGAGGAGAAGATATATTTTTATTTTCAGTCATTTTAAAGTAGTTCTAAATTGAATGTAGCTCAGTTATTAAAAGCAGAAGTCTTACAAAGCATTCTTATATAACCGTACTTGTTAATAAATTGAGGGACATCTGTTTTCATTAAACTTTTATCAATTGTGTTGAAAATAAAGACAGCTGATGAACACTGCATACTTATGTGATTCACTGGACACCAGCGTTGGAAATGGGAGGCTCCGGAGATTATGTATTTTTCTTTTCATTCATTTTAAATAGTTTAACATTTATCAAAAACTAAACGTATTACACAGAGACGTAGTGGCATCATGCGTACGTGCTGCGTGCTTCCAGAATGGTGGACAGTGTAACTCAGGGCATTTCAGGGTAAGTACCTTGAAATTACTCCTGCAGGAAAGGGTTTACCTAGGGGACCTTCCGGCTGCAAGGTAACAACTCTAACCATTATGCCACCTGCTGCTTCATATTATTAGTCCTGTTACTATGTGAAGATGTATGATATTTAATTCAATATAAATGCCTATAAGAGGGGGTGCGGTGGCGCAGTGGGTTGGACCACGGTCCTGCTGTCCGGTGGGTCTGGGGTTCGAGTCCTGCTTGGGGTGCCTTGCGACGGACTGGCGTCCCGTCCTGGGTGTGTCCCCTCCCCCTCCGGCCTTACGCCCTGTGTTACCGGGTAGGCTCCGGTTCCCCGTGACCCTGTATGGGACAAGCGGTTCTGAAAATGTGTGTGTGTGTGCCTATAAGTGGGGGGGGGGGGCACAGTGGCGCAGCAGGCTTGGCCGGGTCCCACTCTCTGGTGGGTCTGGGGTTCAAGTCCTGCTTGGGGTGCCTTACTGCAGACTGGGTGTGTCCCCTCCCCGTGCTGCCGGGTTAGGCTCTGGTTTGCTGCAACCCTGCCTGGGACAAGCGGCCTCAGACAGTGTGTGTGTGTGTGTGTGTGTGTGTGTGTGTGCGCACGCCTGTAAATGACTGGTCAGCTGCTCTTCCTATGGGAATGCAAGGATGCCTGGTACAGTATCTATATTTACATGCTTCTTTGTTCTGATTTGGCATAAAGTTGTAGGACTGTTTATTGATTTTTGTTCCGAGGTTTTAATGCAGCCTTTGATGTGCTGCGATGCGCTGTAAGTGCCTTGTAAAGGGGATATGTGCTCTAATGGATAGCATTTAAATTGCACGCCAGCGTTAAGGTTTGGATTAAGTGAGCCTACAGTGCTGATCTGTTTTAGATCATCTTCCCCCCTGGTTTTGAAGAAGAAACGCTGCATATTCCCCACCCGTTACCCCCGATCCCAGGGAAGGGTTGTTGTCCTTATCAAATGGGAAGCCCAGACGTTCACCGGCGATGGCTCTTGACCCAAGCGGTGCAAAAGCTCGGGTGAAGCAAGGTCTGTGTGGCCTGAGCGGCGGTGTGGTGTCGCTAAACCTTACTACACATCAGGCCAAGCACTGAAAGACCCTTTCCTGTACAATGAATGAATTAAATCAACCCTAAATAACATTTTATCCAATAGAAAGAAACTGCCTCCCTGTGCTATGTCGTTGATCCACTGTGAATAGACTCAATTACCAGTAGAAACTTGAAGAGCCCAACCAGCCCATTCTAATATTACAGATAACAGCACAATTACCTCCTCAGTGGTGGTTGGACTCCTAATCCGACAGTCATTATTACACTGTACATCCATTATTAATTTCAAGCCATTATCTGGCCGGTGGGTAGTTTCCACTCTTAAGAAATATAGAACACACTTAAAATATACATGACCTGAGATTTTTTTTTACTTTTTACTTTTTCATGTTTCAGACTAGAGTATGAAGTTTATCAGAGTGACTCCTGCAGGGATGAGGTGCAGAGTTGTGTCGCCCCCTGTTGGCCAATTGTAGTGACTACAGGCTTCCAACCTGTGCCCCTACTCCTGCCTCCAGTCATACAGACAGCAACAAAAATGCAGAAAAATCTTGAAGAATTTGTGACCCAAACAGTGGAGTTTATTATAAAGCCAACGTCAAGACTGCGTACCTACAGAAACTGCACGTTTTATTGTGGCAAAAAGCAAAAACTGCTTATTTTTGTTCACATTTTAAAAAACCTTTTTTTTTTAACCTTTTTTTTACTTGTGGGTAAAAAGGCAGAAAATCAGAGAGATTAGGAAACAAGGTAATTGAGCATTTTGTCTAAATAAGAGGAGTGTACTGGGTTATAAACTGTCCTCTGACAAGGACACATCAGAGCAATGGGCTATGAACCTATGTCCTGCCGTCCCCGAAGAGTCCTCATCGGGGTAATGGACTGTACACGCGAGTCTTGCATTAACCCTAACGCACTATGTCAGCCCCACCTCCCGTGACCCAATCTGAACTCATACTGGGCTGCCCGAAAGCACCCTGGTCCATTTATTGATGGACTCGGAAGGTGGAAGGCAAGTAGATTTTCCATCAGGTGGGGAGGTGATTTTACAGCCTCCACTTGGCCGCTCGCCCGGCGGCTGCAAGGTTATAGTCTGCAGACGGTGTGTATGGGAACTGTGAGTCATAAACAAGAGCAGATGTAGAGAAAACAGCGACGATCTAGCAGTCAGCTTCACGCAGGCTAATTATCCCCATTATTATTCTTATTGATTTTGTCACCCTCATCCTTAAGCACTAGAACTGTTGCACATGTGCAGGTGAGGAGATCTAAATAAGAATGAGATACTTGATACATTCTCTTAATTTATAATGCTTTAGGGGGTCCGTCTTTGCAGAATTTTTAAAACATGTATTGCTTGTTTATTTTTTAATGAAATATTCCCTAGTGAGCTGTGAATCCTGGTGTTTTGGAGGCCAAACACCAAAAACAGCAGCACATACTGTAAATATACAGTTGTAAATGCTACTGTTTAATGAACAAATCACAAATTGTGACCTGTTTCACCCCTGTCTGCACTTTCATAATGAAAAAATCTTTTTTCAAAGCTCTTCTTGTTTTGATGGGTGATTGCGTAACATATTATATGTTTTCCCCAAGGGTAGCATAGCAGTTACGGCTGTGGCCCTGAAGGTTGTTGGTTCTAATCCCTGCTCCTGGTTTAGAATCCTTCATTAAAGTATTTATCAACTCAGGATAAATACTTTATTATTATTATTATTATTATTATTAGTCGTAGTATTATCACACACATTGACAGAGCGCACACACACACACACACACACACACACACAGAGTTTGAAACCATGTAGGGTCGCAGGGAGCCAGAGCCTAACCCGGCAACACAGGGCGTAAGGCTGGAGGGGGAGGGGACACACCCAGAACAGGACGCCACACTGTTGCAAGGGACCCCAAGCAGGACTTGAACCCCAGACCCAGCAAAGAGCAGACACAGGCCAAACCCGCTGCACCACCATGCTCCCCCATAATAATAATAATAATAATAATAATAATAATAATAATAATAATTCCCCATTCAGCCCACATTTTCCATCAGTTTATCCATGAATCCAGCGTGTGTTCAAAGGCGGTGACGGAAACATTAGCAGAGTGAAGAGAGAAAAGGAGCTCGTCATGATGGCATCGTGAAGGAAGCAGAGCTCTATAATGAGCTGATTACTGTGCCATTAGGAAGTGAGACTGCTGGGTAATGCTGGGTTTGGAGCATTACCCTCCATCCCTCCCTCCTTCCCTCCTTCCCTCCCTCGCCTGCAACGTTCTGCTCTTCTTCTGCCAAGTTGCTGCTCTTCTTATAAATTCCCCAGAAGCCCGGGGCGGAACAGATGTGCAGAGGACCCCACGTTCGCCCTCGAGTGTTTTTAGCCACTCGGTGCAACACTTCGCTACAGGAATCTGCCCTGGGTTCCACCCCATGTCACACCCTTTTTTCAAAGCTGGGTGTGTGTGATGGGGCAAAGGTTAGGCAGGCTCATGGTGAGAGTGCAGGGGTCTGTAACAAGATCGGTCCAGCAGGTGGCGTGGTGTTAAGAACCATTGCCGTGCAATCAAAGGACCTGGGTTCAAATCCCGACTCCTACTGTAGTAGCGCAGATTGAGCTCCTCACCTGGAACTGTACAAAATTATCCTGCTGTATAAATGGAAAAATCATTGTAAGCTGCTTTGAAGAAAAGCATCAGGTAAATGAATAAATAATATTAATCAAGACTCCAGAAAAGGGCCCCCGGCTCAGTGACATGGACCTTTGGAAAGCGCTCACTCCGCTCTTATTGCTGTTGCCACAGCAGGTCACTGTTGCCATCGGTGGTCAGCACCGCTGTTAAAATTGAACTTTTTTTTGCTGACGGTTGTTTTATTATACCACCCGCGGGGAAACTGTTTGACTTTAAAGGGGAGCCTTGAATTCCTTCCGGAAGCTTCCTTCCCACTTCTCCTCCCATCGCGGAACCTTTGTCGCCGAGGTCACGGGAAGGTCGGCAGTTGGCCTCTCGGCGACAGGTTGAGCCGCGGACCCAGAAGGCTCGCGAGGTGAGAACCCACAGGCGGCTCAAGCTGTCCGACAGCGGGGAGTGGGGTGGGGGGAGGACAGGCTAGGGGTTACTGCTTTCCAATGGGGGGGGTATGAGTGAAAAGACGAAATGGCAGAGGAGACGGAGCCAGGAAAGATAAAGTGAACATATGGCGAAAAAATCTGTTCCTCCTTACATCACTGGACTCCCAGGACAAACCTGGCAGCTGATCGGCCGGGACGAGCTGTTCCATCCTCAGTGACGTGTTCTGACTGAGGGAGCATCCTGAACTATTATGGTTTGTCATTTTTATTTTTATTTTTAGCACACGCTGGCATCGGAGCTCTGTGAAGTAAACACACTTGCGGGGCTCGGCGTCGGCCCGCGCTTTAATAGCGCAGTCGTGTATAAAAAGGTCCCCGGCCTGTGCGAGCTCAGCAGGTGCGTATGCTCGTACCCGAGCATGACCCTGTCACGCGTTTGGACTCAACAAGTTGTAAAAGACCGGCATTAAACAAAATAGTCACGTACCGCCGCGCCCTGGGTTCTACACTGCGGTATCTGTTGGTAAGAAGTTACCACACATTTAGGAGCGATTTCCTTGCCAAGGATCCAGCAGGATTCAATATAAAACGAGCATAAAGGCTGATAATTAATAAAGCACTGATGAGTCATATGAGCGGTGGACGACAGCGGCGAGTCATGGGGCTTGCAAAAAATGGCATTTTACTTAATCACCGTGGCCTGCTGGATGTTGACGGGCACCCAGTTGCCGTGGCGATGATGTGCTGAGGTGGCGGGGCTGTTGCTGTGAGGTCCTCCTGCACGGCATCCATTGGGGGTTGGGTTGCGGCTCTGGATACGGAGGCGTTGGTGGTCTGGAGGCCTGCGGGGGGTTGGAATACTCTGCCCCGCTGCTCAGCACTCCAGCTGGACGCAGAGAGCTATCCCTCCGAAGGGAAGGAGCGGTGCATCTTGGGATTGAGGCGGCCGCCCAGGTGGGCAACGAAAGAGCGGGCATTGCTAATGGAAGAAGACCGCTGGTGCCAGGTGACCGCGGCCCACACCGCTATGGCACCGGCAGAACCGCTCACTGCTGGGTTCAAGCCTGTTCACCCAGATCTTTCCAGAGCTCGGTCCAAATCCATAACAGCTCCCGGGAGAAAAGCCACAGGGCGAGAAAATGTGCGCAAGCCTCTATAACCGGGAGCTCAGTTCATTTTGACACTGCTGCCACCCTCTCAATGGCCAGCTTTACTGTATCTGTGCAAAAAAGCTGATTTCCTGCTATTTGTTTAATAATAGATTTAAGAGCATTACAGGGGTGTCCTGAGCAATCGCTGGTGCTGCTCGCTCAGCCCCCGTCTAAATATAGGCCCCGCAGCCGAAAATCGCAGTTACGGAACGGGCCTTTTACGGTGTCATAATTACAAGACGCCGGACAGAAAAAAACCATTTGGTGCGTTCGTAATTCCGAGCTCTTGCTCACGCTGGTTAGCCTTATTCACAAATATTGGGAGTGGCAGGAGAGGCTTCTCCTGTGTTTTTCGCAGTTCTCGGAAAGGTTAGCCGTGGTCCGGGTTTTACAATGGAAAAAAAAAAAATTGCGCAAGCGCTCGCAAACAGGTCAATTTAAAATAAACACGGGATTTTGCCGTTGCAAAAAAAAAAAAAAAAAAATGGAAAGGTCCTACTGCCGCTTTTTTTGCTCCTTTTTCACAAAACTGTTAATTGTGTCGTTCTCGTTCCAGTCCGATCTGCCAGTGTTACATTAACATTGCTTAACCTGGGCCAGCAGGTGGCGTGGTGGTTAGCGCCACTGCTTGTATTCCAAGGACTCAAATTCAGATCCCTCGTCCAGCTCCGGTGTCCTTGATGAAGGTGCTAACCCTGAGTGACGCAGTAAAAATTACCATGCTATGTAAATGGGTAAATCACAGTAGCTCTCAACTTGGAGAAAAGTGTAAACTAAATGAAGAATAACAAGAACTTATAATAACCCCGGGGACATTTTGAAACAATATTTCCATACGAGAAGTTTTGAAATTCGGGACGGATCGAAGCCTGCAGGGTTAGGCAACTGGCTTTTAAATTCCTCCGAGCGCAGATGTGCGTGTCGTGTTTTTCTTGCTCCATTTGCAGGGCCTCTGCAGACCTTGAAACCTGTCCCGGGGCCGTCGCGGGGCGGCACTCGAAACGCGCGGTTTTCGAGGATACCGTAGACATTTCAAAAGTTTTACTGGAAGAGTCTACACAACAAAACCCGCTCCCTTGTGTCCCTGCTGTGATAATCAGCAATAATCACGTTCGAGTTCCCCCCGCACATATGGTTCCAGTCGCCGCAGCGCCACATGAGAAACAGGATGCGGTTAACTGAGCAGATACGACCTCAGAAACACATTACGCTGCGGTTTGAAAACACTGTCTCCTGAAGCAGCTCTGGCTTTGGGAACTCTAGTAGTCGACTGGGCAGACATAGGATTTTAAAAAGTACGGTGGGGCCATTTGACGGTGGCAATTTTTTAGACATTATAACAAATTTATTTCATTGTGATTTGTAAGAAAAAAAAAGAAAAACACTATATCATTGGCTGCCAGTGCTTATTTGAAGGGACTGGCTCATAATCACTGTTCATCAAGACAAACAAGACAGAATATTAATGTGTCTGATGTACTGCAGATAAGCTGAGGCTGTATATACAAGAAATTACCACTAGGTGGAGACATTTCTCTGCTCACAGATAAATTACTATAAGAGGTGAATGTCTGCACTGCTTGTATAAAGTGTAATTATTATCAGATACTTATAATTGTCATACACACACACACACACACACACACACACACACACACACACTGTCTGAATCGCTTGTCCCATACAGGGTCGCGGGGAGCCAGAGCCTAACCCGGCAACACAGGGCGTAGGGGACACACCCAGGACGGGACGCCAGTCCGTCGCAGGGCACCCCAAGCGGGACTCGAACCCCAGACCCACTGGAGAACAGGACCCGGTCCAACCCACTACGCCGCCGTGCCCCCCTATAATTGTTATAATTATCTGTAATTTATGATGCTTGTCGTATTTTTACTGTATCATTTCAGGGTTGGTATCCTCTTCTACAGTAGAGTACTACAGCAGGAGTGGGATTCAAACCCATATCCTCCCGACTGTAGGAAAACAGGTGGTATAGTAACACAGCGGTAAAGGGTGTCACCTTGAAATACAGAGCCTTATTTAAGTAGAATAAGATTTCGAGCTCCTTAGCCCAATTATAAAAGCATAAAAAATCAATAAGCTGAATTTCCTACCCAATCTACCTCTGCAGGACTTTGCACATGTACGACTTCCATGTTTACGTTGCCCACTGCACACTTTATATATGTATTTAACCGTGTTTCTTGGATTTTTGCACTAAAAGTAATTTTTGTAATTTGTGACTTTGCACTAATAGTAATTTTTGTAAATTTGTGATTTACGCCTTGTGTTTTTCTTGTGTTTTTCTTTCCTTACGCCCTTATAATTTATGTCATAGGCTGCTGAGAGGATTCACAGAGTAAGAGTTTCATTGTATGGTGTAACAAACTGTTTACTGTACACATGACAGTAAACTCTTGAATCCTGAATCTTGAATCTTTCCTGCTTTATTACTTCTGTTTATTGCTCTCCGAAACACAGGAGAAAACTAATCTTAATGTTTTCAGTGATGTGTCCGAGTAGCTCACTTGACAGCACCTGAAAATTTACATTCATTCGCTTAGCAGACACTTTTCTCCAAAGTGACCTCCAATGAACTCTATGTAGTGTTATCAGCCCACACACACCTTATTCACCACGGTGACTTACACTGCTAGATACACTACTTACACTGGGTCCCTCATCCAAATATCAGTAGAACACACTCTGTCACACACACACTATGGTTGAACCTGAACAGAATGTCTTTGGAGTGTGGGAGGAAACCAGAGCACCCAGAGGAAACCCATGCAGACACCTATATATATACAACACACAAACTCCACACAGGCTGAGCAGGGATCAAACCCACAACCTCTCGCACCACCCAGGCGCTGTGAGACAGCAGCACTGCTTGCTGCCCCATCGTGTCACCCAAATAGCTTCGGGTTTGTAAACTCCACTCAGATAGAAAAACAGAAGGTTAATGATGTGTTTATTGTTTGCTTGTCTTATCACTGATTTGAACCTTATTCTTACTATCGATTCGAATAAATGTTGCTGCAGGTCTGACATTTAATAACAATCATCAAGTGTATTAACATTTGCAGCCTGGTTCTGTGACGTGAGTCAGTTTTTTCATTCAAATAATAAATCTGCGGTTTATTTTTCTTTTGAAAAACAAACAGATTCCTCCGTATGACCCGCTTTTATGCGTTTTATAATGAAAAAGAGTGACATGTAGCAACTGGGAAGTTGTAATGCTGCGAAACTGCCAGTGCAACATTGCATCATTCCTGTCGTGGATTTTTTTTCCACCGCGCAGTGAAGATTGTTTAGATCTCAGATTTGGGATTTTATGGCCTCCTTTAATTTGTTGAAGTGTTTTACAGAGCTTGTCGGGCAGAGTTTAAAAATATCTTCAAGAGGTGCAATGGTTAGACACTGCGGTAGCTATATAACTACGTTTCTTGGCCGATCTGGAATAATCGCGGTAATTATAGTAAACGATGGCAACAGCGAGAGCCGTCATACAAGACAGTTCGTATTTCGACATTTTTCAGTTTAGGTTTGAGAAAATTTATGTTCCGCATGATACAGGTTGAGAAATCAGTCGAATTGCAGAAGGTCCAGTGACCGTGAAAACCAGCTTTTCGCTTCTCGTACAGGATCATCCGTACCGAACGCCATTTGTCCGGATTTCATATTTTAACGAAACGTTTAGTGTGCGACAGGGCAAAATTCCACCAGCAAAGAACAAGTGCGGTGTGTGTCACTTCACTTTTTATGTGAGGTATTTTGGGATACGTTTTACTGCCTCTGTGTTTTTTCGTCTCACATAATGGCACATGTTGCAACGGCAGTGCTGGGAGCACAATTTGCGACAGTAACCCAGGGCCCTTAAACACTAAAGGGTCCTGGGTCCACGCAAACGCAGGGTTGGTCCACCGGCATCTTTAGTAACACGGCCTTGTTGGCACCACCAGGCATCCGTCCATCCGTCCGTCCGTCCGTCCATCCATCCATCCATCCATCCATCCATCCATCCTAGTAATACAGACATTACTATGTGGGATCGGTTCCTTAAAAATCTCTGATGTATCTATAATAAATAAAAAAAAAAAGTTTTTTTATTCAATTTTTTTTTTTTAAATTAATTCTACGATGAATTTGAAATGAAAGTGAAAATATGTCCTCTTTACAAACTCACATTCGGTCGTGACTGAACGCCGGACCCAAGCCGTAGACAGCGATGAACCGACTCGAATTGTGCCGGGGTGCTGTTCCCTTTCTGCTCAGCTTGCATTCGCTGAGCGACGCGCACGGATCAGTGAAGGAAAGGAAATTAATAAATATATAAAGAAATGGAGCGTAACATGTCTGTATCCCTGCAAATGCGTTCCAAGCGTTGGCTGGAGGTAACGCTGCGCAACGCGACGGGGCTGAACGACTCGCGCTGCGGCAGGAAATGATCTCTCCGCTGCTGAACTTGAAGTTTTGCAATAAGAGCCCAAAAACGGAGACGTCCACGACGGCACAAGGACGGAGCGACCGGTTCGGCTCACGGCGTCACCGTCTCCTGGCCTACAGCTCATTCTGATCCTGATCGCCGATTTATCAATATTGGCGATATTCGCTTCCAGACATTGACCGGTGTACATTGTGCTATCGGCACGGTAACAGCGAGCCGATGAATCACGATGAGGACAGGACTGCGGGAACGTGCGGGACAGCTGCCCCTGCTCCTGTATATCGTTAACTGTGTTTTACGGCACAGTACTGTGCATAAGTGAGATAAAGTGTAATTTGCGTTTTATTTGCTGTCGTTTGTCTGCAAAGGTTCCCGGTCTGGATTCTGACCTCCTTCGTCTTTCCCGCTGCGCATCATTTCGTGTTCACATCCCGAGTTTGCTGCCAGTCCTTACTCCTGCCCCCCACATCTCCGTGTTTGGCAGTCCGCGATGTCGTCCAAACCTATTCCTTTCTTTTGTAGATGACATTATTTATCATCTGTATGTAAGAGCCTCCTGTTCTCTTCGCTCTTCTTCTTCAAACATGTCCATACACCTGTTTCCCATGAAGGACCAAACTCTCGCTGGCTCTCCGCCACTCATCCGATGTGGTCGGAAAGTAATAAAACGCCTCATCCTCTGCTTATTTATGAGCCAATAATTTGTGTCAAATATGATATAACTGACAAACATGTGATCATCTAGACAGAATGTTTTTCCCATGAATGAAACAATAACAGCAACAGCACTAATACTGATACTAATAACAATAATTAGAATTCTCATGACAAATAACACACACACACAGTCTGAAGCTGCTTGTCCTGAGCAGGGTCACAGCAAACAGGAGCCTAACCTGGCAACACAGGGCACAGGGCTGGAGGGGGATGGGACACACCCAGGGCGGGACGCCAGTCCATCACAAGGCACCCCAAGCGGGACTCGAACCCCAGACCCACCGGAGAACAGGCCCCGGCCAAACCCGCTGCACCACCGTGCCCCCCCCCAACACCACAAGTAAATAATTTTGTAAATAAAGACAGTCTTGTGACCATGTCAAATGTCTACTCTTCGTTAAGTATGCATGCGTGCAAGGTGTCGAGTCAAACCCGACCCGTAGTGACCACTCGCGTGGTTTACAAGGCAAGCCAAGGGAGCAACAGAGGTGGCTCTTTGTTAAGAAGGACCATATTTATTATTATTAATTTTTTTCAAAAAATGAATTTTGACCCAACCATGAAGGAATCCAGATAATTTAAGGGGTTCGCAAACTTTTTCTCACACCTGTTACTGCTCCAAAGACCTGAAAAATAAAGCTTCATAGATCCCTCACTCTCAACAGTATCAGCTATTCTGATAAATATTTTTTTGACTCGAGAGTCAAAAGAAAAGCCAGTGCCAGACACATGAGATGATTTGGTTGAATTCTGGAACATTATATCACATTTTTGGACCTTCTTGGGTACGACTGTACTTTGAGTTATCCTGTACCTGAATGTGTTTGCATTGTCTTTTATCTGATGTGTCTGTATGCTGTGCTTTGACCCAGTTCTGCTCTATTACTAATAAAAAATTATACTTAAAGCAGCGGAATGAGTCTGAAGTGCCTGAGGACACTTGGATTGACTTGATGTTTCTGCCATCGGCGGACGTTGGGTGCAGGTATGAACTGCAGCACAAAGCATGGGAACCACACCATCCATCCCTGTGTGAACCATCATCTCGGGGTTTGCGATCGAATCCCCTGGAGACCGTGACCTCCCTGCAGGAGAGCTTTTGTGAGGTCACATGATCCCAAAATCCAGTTCTGGGGGGTTGTGCTGCTCAAAGAAATGACCGCCGTGAAACACGAGAACGTCCTTCATGCCAACGTGACGCATTTGTGTAAATTGCCCTTTAATTTGGATTTAATTCCTCTTTCCGCCTGTCGTTAGACCTCAACACCTTTAAGCCGGTGATGCCGACTCTTTCAGGGTCACGGAGAAATCCTTAACCCCCCCCTTTACAACCTGACCAAAAACAGCAATGCGGTTCAGTGTGGAAAAGTCCCAACTTATGAGCTCAACCTTTCAGTGGCTTCTCAGTGTCTCCTTTTTATTATTCTAATAATTTCTCCAATTTACTGAGCAACACATTGGCTTTGCACTCACATATCCATTCAATGCTGTCATCTATATTTCCATTTTGTGTTGCTTTGTCACATCCCACGGGGTCACTGCCCCTCCTGGTCAGAGGCGGCGCCACTCAGTGCCGCTAGCTAACGCTCACCTATCACCTCACAGGCTCGTAGGACATGGAGGTATAAAAGGAGCCAGCGGAGCAGAACTAGTCGCGGATTCTTAATCAGCAGTTCTCTTGTGCTTCGTTGGCGATTGGTAGTCTCTTGTTCCCTCAGTTTGTTTTCTAGGTGTGCATGTTCCAGTCCCGAGTGCCCGTCCCGTCAGTTCCTGCCTCTTGTTCTTCAGTCCTGGTCCATCGTTCCTGTCCGGTATTTCGTCACGTCTCAGGGTTGCGGTCAGACTCACAGATTAGCGTTTCACTGTTCACCGTAGTTCCAACACCGTGTGTGTTTCCTGGTCTCGTGTTTCTTGTTTCACTTCCACCGAGTGTCTTACAATATTCACCGTACACGTCTAACCTCACACTGCACGTGAAGTCATTATATATTTCGTCTGTGTTTGGACGTAATAGCAACGCGCGTCCGTGTCGGACTCCCGTCCGGACGCTACAGAAGAATCCGCCTGCTAATATGACTTCAGCGGAATGGCGTGAGCTGGCGGATCTGACAGAGGCGAACCAAGAACGGCTCCTGGTTTGCGCAAATGCCGCTAGCCGCCTCACAGATCAGTTGGGGCGGTTGACACGACTCCTCGGTCGCGGTGGGCGGGGCGCCGATCCGACCAGTTCGCAAACGCATGATGATTGGCGGACATGTCTTTTTGATCGTCTTTATGCTTCCTCGGGTCCTCGCGCGGAGCCCACGAGCCCTGTGCAGACCAATGGGATCAGCGCTACTGAGCAGCTGTCCGTTCCCTTCCCGGAGGCTTTGCAAGGTAGTAGAGGTGAGAACCAGAATTACACAGAATACTCAATCTCCAGTCCAGCCTCTCTGTTCCCAGGGCCCTACTCTCCAGAGTCACCCCCTAGCCCAGACAGAAAGACAGAGAGACAGTTCTTCCCCAGCACCAAGAGTTTTCAGGTGCGTTCCAGGTCTCCAGTGGAGAAGACATCCAGCCCCCGATTGTCAAGACCACTCTCTCAGGAGTTCTCGCCGGATTACCGGAGCAACTCCAGGTCCAGCCGGACCCCGACGCCGCCAGGGCAGCAGGTGCCCTACAGCCCTGTGGACAGTGAGCCGGCTCAAGCACGCAACCTTGTCAGCTGTGCAGGGCTCGAAGAACAGTGCGTCAGACAGGGAATAATACGACTCAGTAACGGGCGTTTGACAGAGGAGGAAAGGAGGCGCCGTTTTCTGCAACGCTTGTGCTTTTACTGTGGAGCTGCGGATCACGTTCAGGTTTCCTGTCCAGTGCGGCCACCCCGTGGATCCCAACGGACCGACTTACTGGTGAGTGATGTATCTCTCCATACCTCCCTGTTGACATTACCAGTTACAGTATCCTGGGGTTTCCAGCAGCAGCAGACGGAAGCTATGGTAGACAGCGGCGCTGCAGGGAATTTCATGGATCATGATATGGCCGCGTCCTGGGGCTTGCCCTGTGCCCGATGCCCAAAACCCCTGGCTATTAAAGCTATTGATGGCGCTCCAATCGGGTCGGGGCGTGTAGAACAGCGCACAGAGCCCGTTACTATGCAGGTAGGGCCACTCCATAAGGAACAGATATGGTTCTATCTGATTAAGTCCCCTGATAACCCCATTATTTTGGGATATCCATGGTTATGCACCCATGACCCTATTATCTCTTGGAGTGAGGGGAAACTGCTGTCTTGGGGACAGCAGTGTCCCAAACACCTGGAGACGTCTTGTAACTCCACATCCATAGAGAGCCCTAATGCAGATCTTCCCCTGCAGCTTCCAAGGGAGTATGCAGATCTAGTGGCGGTGTTTAGCAAACACAAGGCTGCAGAACTGCCTCCTCATAGACCTTGGGATTGTGCTATAGATCTTTTTTCGGGCACTACACCCCCTAGGGGGCGGGTATACCCTCTTTCTCAACCTGAACATCAGGCAATGGAGGCTTATATAACGGAGGCACTAGAAGCCGGATTCATCCGGCCGTCTACCTCTCCAGCTTCCGCTGGCTTTTTCTTTGTTGAGAAAAAGGACGGGGGTTTGCGCCCCTGTATTGATTATCGGGGGCTAAATGCCATTACTGTGAAGTACCCGCACCCCTTGCCTCTTATCACGTCGGCCCTCGAACAGGTTTCCGGTGCTACCATCTTTACTAAACTGGACCTTAGGAGTGCATATAACCTGATTCGCGTTAGGGAAGGGGATGAGTGGAAGACCGCCTTTAGCACCGCCCTCGGCCATTATGAGTACCTGGTCATGCCTTTTGGCCTGGCGAATGCACCTTCCGTATTCCAGGCTTTTGTTAATGAAGTACTCAGAGAACTAATTAATCGCTCAGTATTAGTGTATCTGGATGATATCCTGATCTTTTCTCGGTCCCGTGAGGAGCATATTGGACATGTCAGGGAGGTGTTGCAAAAGCTGGCAGCACATAAGCTGTACGTGAAAGGGGAGAAGTGCCAGTTCCATGTGCACTCTGTGGATTTCCTGGGGTACATCCTAACACCCAACGGGGTCACGATGGATCCACAGAAGGTCTCGGCAGTTCTGTCATGGCCTCAGCCAAAGACAGTAAAGGACCTGCAACGGTTCCTAGGTTTTGCGAATTTCTATAGGCGCTTCATAAGGAACTTCAGTTCCGTTGCAGCCCCGTTGACTGCGCTGTTAAAAGGAGCCCCTAGGCGCCTGACCTGGACTCCTGAGGCGAGTCAGGCCTTTGAAGACCTAAAGCAGCGTTTTACTTCTGCCCCAATCCTGAAGCACCCTGATCCCAAACTGCCCTTTATTGTGGAGGTTGATGCTTCTGAGGCCGGGGTAGGGGCAGTGCTCTCACAGCGCCAGGGAAGTCCCCTGAAGCTCTATCCATGTGCGTATTTCTCACACAAGATGTCGCCTACTGAACAGAATTATGATGTAGGAAACAGGGAGCTCTTAGCCATAAAGATGGCCTTAGAAGAGTGGAGACATTGGTTAGAGGGGGCTACGCACCCATTCTTAGTGTTAACTGATCACCGGAACCTGGAGTATCTGCAGAAGGCAAAGAGGCTCATTCCAGACAGGCGCGGTGGGCCATGTTCTTCACCAGGTTCCGTTTCACGGTGACCTATCGTCCTGGCTCCAAGAACGGCAAGGCCGATGCCCTGTCCCGTTTGTTCGAGGTATCGCCTCAGCTCTCCCCACCAGACACCATCTTGTCCCCGACGCAGTTTGTGGCTCCTATCCGTTGGGCTTTATTGGACGATATCCAAGCAGCCCAACGTCAAGAACCCGGTCCCAACGAGCAGCCCCAAGACAAAGAATACGTCCCGTCCACTGTTCGGTCCGAGCTCCTACACTGGGCCCATGATGGTCCAAGTACAGGACACCCAGGGGTCAACCGAACCTTGAAGCTTCTCGCTGAACGCTTCTGGTGGCCATCCATGAAACAGGACGTACGAGACTTCGTCCTTGCCTGCACCACATGTGCCCAGGCCAAGGTCCCACGGCAGCTGCCAGCAGGGCTTTTAGAGCCACTCCCGATTCCCAACCGTCCATGGTCCCATATAGCGGTGGACTTCCTTACTGATCTTCCGTGTTCTGATGGAAACACCACCATATTGGTCGTCATAGATCGCTTTTCCAAGGCCTGTCGACTGATTCCTCTGAAAGGTCTACCTACAGCCCTGGAGACCGCGGAACTGCTGTTCCAACATGTCTTCCGGCTGTATGGCCTGCCAGAGGATGTCGTCTCGGACAGGGGACCCCAGTTCACCTCAAGAGTCTGGAAGGCCTTCTTTGCCCGCTTAGGAGTCTCAGTCAGCCTCTCCTCTGGGTATCATCCACAGTCTAATGGGCAAGTGGAACGCCTCAACCAGGAGGTTGGACGTTACCTGCGGAGTTATTGTGCTCAGAATCAAGCGGATTGGAGCAGATACCTCCCCTGGGCAGAGTACGCCCAGAACTCCCTGGTCCATTCGTCCACAAACTTGACTCCTTTCCAGTGTGTGCTCGGTTACCAGCCTCCGCTGTTCCCGTGGACGATGGAGACCAGTGGGTTGCCAGCTGTGGACGACTGGTACAAGAGGAGTGAGTCGGTGTGGGAATCCGCACATGTCCGTCTCCAGGAGGTGGTATCCCACCAAAAGGAGAAGGCCGACAAAAGGCGTAGGACTGTATTGTACCAGCCAGGGCAGAGAGTATGGTTGTCCACCCAGGATCTCAAACTGCATTTGCCCTCGAAGAAGCTTGCCCCCCGTTTCATCGGCCCCTTCAAGATCCTGAAGAGGATCAACCCGGTTTCTTACCGTCTTCAGTTGCCCTCGCGTTATCGTATCTGTCCCACGTTTCATGTTTCGCGCCTCAAGCCCCATTGTGTTTCCGCCCTGCAGAGCCCAGCAGTTGCTCCACCTCCACCGTTGGATGTGGATGGTTCTCCTGCCTACTCCGTCAGGGCCCTCCTGGACTCCAAACGGAGACGGGGTACGCTGTACTATCTGGTCGACTGGGAGGGCTATGGGCCGGAGGAGCAGTCTTGGGTACCAGCACGGGACATCTTGGACCCAGCTCTTATTGAGGACTTCCATGAGTGTCATCCAGATCGGCCTGCTCCGCGACGGCGGGGGCGACCGCCTACCCGCCGGCGTTCTGCGGCTGGAGCCGCCCCTGGAGGGGGGGGTACTGTCACATCCCACGGGGTCACTGCCCCTCCTGGTCAGAGGCGGCGCCACTCAGTGCCGCTAGCTAACGCTCACCTATCACCTCACAGGCTCGTAGGACATGGAGGTATAAAAGGAGCCAGCGGAGCAGAACTAGTCGCGGATTCTTAATCAGCAGTTCTCTTGTGCTTCGTTGGCGATTGGTAGTCTCTTGTTCCCTCAGTTTGTTTTCTAGGTGTGCATGTTCCAGTCCCGAGTGCCCGTCCCGTCAGTTCCTGCCTCTTGTTCTTCAGTCCTGGTCCATCGTTCCTGTCCGGTATTTCGTCACGTCTCAGGGTTGCGGTCAGACTCACAGATTAGCGTTTCACTGTTCACCGTAGTTCCAACACCGTGTGTGTTTCCTGGTCTCGTGTTTCTTGTTTCACTTCCACCGAGTGTCTTACAATATTCACCGTACACGTCTAACCTCACACTGCACGTGAAGTCATTATATATTTCGTCTGTGTTTGGACGTAATAGCAACGCGCGTCCGTGTCGGACTCCCGTCCGGACGCTACATGCTTTCTGTCCCCTATCAACACAACTCTTTGCACTCTTGCTATATGACTGAGAAACACATTAAACATTTTGTAGGTTTTCGCTTTTCCTTGATGATCACAAAAATTCATCCATTAGTACTGTGGTACGCAGCACCGCGGGTTTGGATGGGGCAAAGAACGATGCAGAGGCACCAGGGAAATAATCCCCTCGGTCCAAGAACCCCTTTCCTCCAGGACCTACAACCAGCCCTCCCAACCTGCTTAGTTTTTTTTTTTTTTAACAATAATAAATAAATAAATAAAAAAGAAAAAAAATCCAGCTCTCCCTCCAACACACTCGTAGGCAGAGTCACCCCATCATTTCCCCGTAATTGCCCCCAGTGGTTGCACACCCACATTTAACATTATTCCCCACAATGCAACTATTTACATTACAAAGGTTTTCCTCCTAAAACAGTAACGCGGGTCGTTACAATACATTTTCTATCCCGAGGGCTGGGAATAACAGAGATGCAACTGCAGGACATTTTTAGTACACTTTGTACAGTTCCCCTCCTCCCTCTCTCCTAATCCGAGCCCTACTTAATAACACTTAAAATTCACGATTTCCCTTTTTTTAAAGAACATATAACAAGAACAGAGTTGGTCAATGAAGGTGCACCGTACAGTATGCCAAGAAAACTGAGACATGTAGGTTCAAATAAATGCAGCAACAGGACAAAATGTTACAGGACTTAGCAGAAATGGAAATGTGTCACTTAAAGTATCTCAGAAGTTCAAAAAAAAAAGGGTCCAGATGTACCAAAATTCATCACAGTTACAATACAGGTCAAATAGTAGTTTTTCACTTGTTAATTTAGACAAATTCCGGTGTCAAGCAGAGCAACGACACATTTTCAGTCCATATATGGAAGAACAGTCGTTCATATACGTTCTCTATTTTTTTTTTGGAAACCACTGCTGCTGCACGAGTTGTGTTTGATTTGCCAAAGCGTTCCCATGAATCTCCTCTTCTCATTTCTCTGCACTGGCTTCCTAAAGCTGCCAGAATCAAATTCAAGACCCTGGTTATTGTCTACAAATGCATCAATAGAACTGCTCCCAGCTATTTACAGGTCTTGATCAACCGCTACACCCCAACTAGACCCCTTCGCTCGTCTACTCCTGCTCGCTTGGTGGTCCTGCGCGGAGGTTCGCGGTTCTGGCTCCGTTGTGGTGGAACGACCTTCCTCTCTCACTCAGAACTGGTGAAACTCTGTCTACATTCAAGGAGGGTCTGAAAACTCACCTTTTCCGGACCCATTTCGCCCAAGACCTCTCCGGCTCATATATGGTGTAAATGTTCATGCACCGTAACTTCATAAGCATCACCAGATAAAGCCTTTTATGAGCCACTACTCCGGCATTGTATTTGCTTTCTTGTGTATCTTAATATTATTCATTTTAAAAAAATGGTAGGAGGGTATCGGGATCTGTCTATCCGGTGTTTTATGCACCTACTTGAACGATGAACCTCGGTGCAGCAAGTGGTAGGGAACAAACTAGGTTTACTTGAGTCACATGTCTGCAGCTGTGTCTCTTTCTCTTATTATAATGCATAAATTGTACTTCCCCTGAGATGTACGTCGCTTTGGACAAAAGGGTCTGCTAAATGAATAAATGTAGATGTAAGTATGCAGAAGGAGACAGTTTGAACTTCCTGCCGAAGACCTTGTGAACAGTGGAACGAACGCCAGCCCAGCAGGTTTGCATCCCATCACATTGCCAGGAAGAATGACTCAAAGTGCCCAAATCGGGCATCGTTCAGAGTGCCACTAAAGTGCCGCTTTGCCGTAAATCTGCCCGTTGGCCCCCCGCACTTGTACAAAAGGCACAAAATACCCCGACGCCGACGGCGGCGACGTTGTCTTTGACAGCTGGTAAAAGTACAGCCTGTAAGATATTTTGTGCCGATGCCCGCGGCACATCGACACCCAGAAGCGGGAGCGACGGATCTCTGCGCCCCAGGTGCCGTAATCTCCCACAATTTACCGCGAAAGGCGCCTGCCCTGCCTCTTTGATCAAACGTTGTCACGGCTCTGATTTACAGCGCAGAGAGAACGCAGCCCGTGTACAGCACCGCTTCAGTTCCAGACCCCCTTCTCACCCTACTTCGACTTTCTAGGGTTTCCCATCCAGCTTCTTGCATCTGTTGCGCCCGCGGAGCCGATGAGTTGGCGATTTGATGACTTTCCTCCAGATCTGGCGGAAAAGCCGAACGTTACTCGCCCCCCGGGTTCGCTCCTTCATTTAGCCCCATCCCCCGCCTCACCTCGCATTTCTAATTGCCCCAGCCCAGGGCCCTGCGACCAAAGACGTTGTTTTGTGTTTTTCCAGGCCTTTAATTATCTTCCCCGAATGCAGGCCTAAGCCTAATCTGGACTAATGAGAAGTCGAAAGCGGAGCTAAATGTGACTGAGGGTGGGAGGAAACGTCACCCCTGTGGTGTAGCGCAGAATGAAGCAGAACACACCTACCGTGATTAGGTCTCACCAGCCAGGACCCGGGGCAGGAATGTCTCACAGATGGTCGTGTTTTGGGCCACCGAGTGCTCTGCGCGACTCCGTTTGAACCGTCCCGCTCCTCCGCGCGCATCTCCAACGCACCTTTGTCCAAACCGTGGGCGATCGTGATTTTGCTTTGCGCCCAGCAGCCACAAAAATGGGTACATCCCCTCCTCATGGCTTCAGCGAAGGCATTTCTAGGGTTTCTAAGAAGTTCTTCAAGCCGCACTCCTAAGCACGTGGTACGGTTTAAAAGCCCGAAACGTCCTTTACAATGTGCCGCCGGGGTCGGCACCGCGGCACGTGCAGCGTGAGAGATGCCCTGAAAAATATACAGTATGTCCCCTACGGTGGACTAACATGAGCGGCTGGATCACAGGAGGCTGTAAGACAGAAAGAAGACTTTTAGCCAGATAAATTTCACGCCCTCCTCAAAGGTTCGGTTTAATTAGGAAAATATTCCCAAAATCCTTCATAGCTGCTGTGATAATAAGTGGATTTGAGGTTCCTTACTGGGTTGTGTTCTAACCTCCTCACATTCATAAACCGGTTAGGGGAATAAAAAAGCCTGGCCTACAGATGCCGTGAAATGATTCAATTTACTTTTTATCGTTTTAATTAAAGCGTGGGTTTACCGCACTGGATTTCCCTTGGTTTGGCTTAAATATGTGAAGCTAGACAGCTTCCCAGTATGATTTAAGAAAAAGGGTTTCCTGCCACGGCAATTATCTATTTTTTCCCCTTTTTCTTTTTTTAGACCTTTTGTTTTCGGCTCTAAGTGTCCCACTTTCGGCGCAGCGGGCCGACTGGCGCCTGCTCCTCAGACCCCGCGCTCCCCTGCGATGCACGCACATCTGCTCCGTGGCCTCTGTTCACCGGCGCTCTCGAACCTTTGCCCAGCTGCAAGGGCGGGGGGGGGATAATCCTGCAGGATCCCAGTAGGCAGACTGGGAGCTCTCTCTCCTGCCCTGCAGGGCGGTGGGGGTGGGTGGGGGTGGGTGGGGCAGCGACTAAGAGTGGGCGGTGGCCCCCTTTCGGAGTCGCCCATATGGACTTTAAACTGCGACCCCCCCCGGCCACACGGGTCCCCATCCCCGGGGGCGGATGCAGGGGATTCCTCGGAAGAGCCCCGCGAGTGACAGCTGGGGGCGGAGGGTGCGGTGCGGCGTGGCGCAACGCAGGCGGGGTGTCCCTCCGCCCTGCACGCGTCACCCCCCTCGCCTCCCGCGGCTCCGCGATACGGCCGGCCCTCGCCGCGGGATACACTGCCGCTGCTGTCCTGCTCCCGCTCTCCTCCGTGTCCAGCATGGACCTCACAACCTTCTACTTCCTCACGACCGCACTGGCTCTAATCCTGGAACAAGAAGGTACGGTTCAGAAATGGTTCATCTTCCCTTGGCTGTTTTGAGTGTCTTTTGTGACTGTGGAAAATTGAATGTTAACTTTTTTTTTTTTTTAAATAAACCAATATTTATTTGACTTCTTTTCAGCATTGCTTACTGCTATGTCAAAATGCTACATTTATTTTTAAGGCTTTTACCTGTATTCATTAAGGCCTTAAAAAGACTCGGATGAGAATAACTTAATACTTCATGTATAAAATGCTGCATCTACAGGAATATTTTTTTTAATTCTGATGTTTTCGGACCGATTCTCTAATTATACAAGACATGTAAATCACAAGCGGCGACAGCGTTTACGAAGTGTACGCAGCATTTCCAGATGACGCTTTAATTTAAATTTGCTGCATCGGTGGCAGGACGTCCTGTTGGAGACACACCACAGCAAAGCTGACTTTGAAATTGGACAAACTCGGTGGTTTTTAACATTTTTTTCGGTCGATATCGTGACGGATAGCTTTGTTTTCACGTTCGGCAGTAATGTAGAATGTCCGGTGACAAACAATTTGGCTTCGCTCTAACGGAAAACTCACAGCTTCAACCCGCGCTTAATACAGTATTTATAGGGTATTTAATGTATTCGTAGTCACTGTCAAAATGAATAAAATTTAATAAAAAGATGCTAATTGGGGAACTGCTGAACCGTGAAAAGCTGTGAGCTGAAAACCTTAGTGTCGGCCAGATGCGTGACATGTAAATGTTCAAAATCCTTCCCGTCAGACTGTAGATTTGTAAATTTATGCGGGATGCAGAAAACCATAATTTCAGCTGTCATACTGTAACTACACCGCTGCTTTGCTCATGAGCATATTTTTAAATCTGATGTGACTGTTTTCAAAAGATTTAGGATTTACCCAACACCCAGCTTCTAGGGTCCGATGCGATGTCTCCGACACGTTCTCCACACGCACCGTGGGGGGGGAGTCACACGTGGGATTTTGGAGCGTCGTATGGAAGACGCTCTGAGTTCGCCGCCTTCCTCGGCCTCGGGTTCGAGCCGTCGAGCTTCTGCGTCCATAGCACTTAACAGTGATTTATTTCCCGCCAAATTATTTGGTCGAAAGGCAAATCCACAGCTTGACCCATGTGTCCAGTTACATGTGCCGGAGCAGATCGGGTAAAGTACCTTTCTCGTGGGTCCAGCTGGGCAACTTGATCTGACAACCTTCGGCTCTTTCAAATAATATATATTCGGCGCTCGTTTCGGACATTTCAATGTGTCATTTCCGTGAGCGGACACCTGACACCTAGAAATAAAGATGTTTCCATCCGAGAAAGAGTTTGAGAAAGATGCGGAAAGACGTCTCTATCGGAAAGACCGGTCTGCATGTTCACAGTCGAAATACATTAACTACACATGCTATACTATGTGTAAAGCAAACATTTGCATTTGGGTTTTTTCATGGATACCTTACTTTTTATATTCATGTCTATATTCGGTGGGACTTCATCCTGAACGGCATTGAATGGAGCTATAATGTGTGCAATTATATTGTTTGGCTTTTATAGAAACACACTTTAGTTTTTCATTTATTTATCAGGATCACATGTTAAAGTGAACTATTACAGCAAACACCCCCCCCCCCCCCCCCCCCAGCATTGTAATAGGTAACTTTATGGTTAAAAGCCCTTAGCAAAAGTTCCAGTTGGGACCCTATTACTGATAAGTTTACACTTTTTCACCAAACAAGTGGGGAATACTGTACTTTCACAAAAACCAGTTCACTGTGTTTGACCAGGTCCTGCTCTCCGGTGGGTCTGGGGTTCGAGTCCCGCTTGGGGTACCTTGCAACGGACTGGGGTCCCGTCCTGTCCCCTCCCCCTCCGGCCTTACGCCCTGTGTTGCCGGGTTAGGCTCCGGCTCCCCGCGACCCCATCTGGGACAAGCGGTTTCAGATGGTGTGCGTGTGCAGTTTACCGTATTTCATGCCGACCAAATCAGTATTGCGCTGTGGAGAGAGAGGGGATTCCGGGTAGCTTGGCATTGTGGCTAATAAGCCAGGCACTATACAGAGACCCCGTGCCAACTTTCATATGTGACAGATCTGCAGCACATGGTGGCCAAAATCTGAGGTGTTACATCACATGGGGAAAATGCAAAGACAGCAAAGAATAAAGAATTTCTCAAAGTTCCTTTCGGGTTTATCTCAGATCGCTCTCGAAACAAAAATGTTCTGCTTCTGCATTTCGCTCTAATACTGTTACGCAAGCAAGTCCAGCAAGTACAACTCCTGTAGGCTGTTTTCCCTCTGAAGACACAGCTATGACTGATTTATATTTAATATAAGACACAGAAATAATTCCAGCGATCCTGGCAACGGGCCACTCGCTCAAGGCTACTATGCTGGGATAAGAGCTACTCTGTGAAAGTCAGTTCAAAGCGAAGGCGCACGATTAAACATGACTTCGGGAGGAAATTCACACCGCCAATCCTGCGACGACGCACAACAACATTCCGGACTGTAGAAAGTTCGACAGCTCCGATAAGACAGGAATGGAGGAATTTTCCCTCCAAATTAATAACTGTAATCGGACTCCGGGGATTCGGCGGCGGAACAGAGCTGCTGTTCATACCCCCACACCCATCATTTTTTATGCACCTGGGGCCGTGGAAGTAACTTTTATTTTGCAAAAGGGAATATCAGAGTTCCAGCAATGTACGTTTCCGTACTCTTAGCTACTTCATTTTCGCTCAATACATGCGTGTCATACACCAACAGGAGGCATAGTGCTTACTGCGGTCATCATCTTGCAAGTCAAAGGTTCGAATCCCCACTCCTGCTGTGATGCCCTTGATCAGGGTACTTAACCCAAACTGATACAGTAAGAATACCAAGTTGAATAACTGGGTAAATCACTGTAAAACAGACCATTTGATACTATGAGTCACATGGGACAAAGGTGTGAGATGATAAATAATTATTGATAATACCTTACATCAGTTGCTGTGATCATAGAAGCCCCTTATATGAAACTGCCCCTTCTTGCCGAAATCCTGAGAGCTACTTGTTGTGTTGGCCTTCGCTCAGCGTTCACCGAATATTCGAATAATTACTGAATTATTCAAGTAACTCCTTACATAGTAAATCACATCACCTGATGTTTCTGGGAGTAAACCAGGTATTTTGAAAGCTGTTGGACTGAGGCGCTTGAGGGTGGAGTCTTCAACATCCTGCAGGTTTCTCCATCTGGGACAGTGACTGTGAAGGCTCCGTTCTTGTTTTTCAGTGTATTGACCGCACTCTTATGGCACTAACCTGTAAGACTGTTGGCTTCATCGCATCCATTTAATGCAAGTATCAGATTATCTCCTCTCACTGCCGTGGGACTGTCGCGCTCCTCTTTGGATGGACCCTTATGCAGAGACAAAATGAGGCGGAACTCTAGGGAGATGAAAAATAATTGAAAAAAATGATGGAAAAATTACAAAGTCGGTCCTGTGAATTGAACCGAGGGTGTTAAAGTGGGAGGAACGTGAGCGCCTGTGACGGCTTCTCCGAAAAAACAGCCGAGATGTATTAGAACAGGCGCCGGAGGCTGTTCACCAGGAAATGGATTTATTTCCACATGAGTTAAGGACCTGTATAAAAATCTGAACAAAATGTTCACACTGTAGGAATGGCTGCCTGTGGAAGCCAACGATGCACAATACTCTACAAATCTCTTTTGATTCATGGCATAGAACAAACAATGGGAAGCTGTGGTCAGCAGGAGGCAGTGTAAATATGCAAATACCGATTGAGGTAAAGCTGTAAAAGCAAAGGTACTGTGGACAGGAAAGCAGTGTTCCTTTCTAAAGAACAGCGGCACAGTGGCATGCCAAGAAGTGCTGCTGTCTCACAGCGTCTGGGTGGTGCGAAAGGACATGGGTTCGATCCCTGCTCAGTCTGTGCGCACTTTGTATGTTCTCCCAGTGTCTGGGTGGCTTTCTTCTGGGTGCTCTGGTTTCCTCCCACAGTCCAAAGACAGGATGTTCAGGTTCCCCCACAGTGTGTCAGTTCCACTGATGTATGGATGAGTGACCCAGTGTAAGTAGTGTATCTAGGAGTGTAAGTCACCGCAGTGAATAAAGGTGTGTGGGCTGATAACACTACATAGAGTTCATTGGAAGTCACTTTGGAGAAAAGCATCTCCTAAATAAATAAATGTAAATGTAAGGGCTGCATGGTTCAAATTTCAGGATGATCTCAGTTTCATAAACCATTAGTACAGGGAGCAGCAGGTGCTGTAGTGGTCAGAGCTGCTGGACTTGGACCTAAAAGCTGCAGGTTCAAATGCCACCTCTGGCTGCATTACTCTTCAGCAAGTTACTTACCATAAATTGCTTGAGTAAAAAATTACCCTGCTGTATAAATGAGTAAATAAACATCATAATCTCCTTGGGGAAAAAGTATCAGCTGAATGACTAAATCAAACTGTAATGTATATAGATGGCAGAAATAATTTGCATTAAAGTACCAGATGAGCAGAAAACAAAAAATAAATACATTATTTTATTGCAGTATAAATGTACCTTCAGGTACCTCAATGGGTCACGGTGAGTTTTGGACATGAGCAGCAATATTTCTTTGGAGCAGTTTAACACTCTCAGGTGTCCTGAGGTTCTCAGTGTGACCTGAGCACCACTGACATGTCCTGCTTCTCGTTCAGCCTACGCCGCCTCCATCTCCGCTCCGATTCCTGGTGCAGAGAGGGAGCCAAAGGTGCAGCCCCCACCTGCCCCTCGGCGTCGGATGAAGCGATGCTCCTGCGAGAACCTCAAAGACATTGAATGTGTCTACTTCTGCCACATAGGCATAGTGTGGGTGAACACACCCGGGTGAGTAAACGAGAACTCGATCCTCATTTTAGTCACTTCGTTGCAGGTGGGCAGTCAGTGAGGACCCCATATCAACCCTCAAATAACCGTCTGAAAAAATACTGATTTATGAGACACTTTGGGGAAAAAACTAGACAAATATACAATAGATTGATGATAGCAAACTTAATCCAACCCTACCCCTATCTCTATCCCTATCCCTATCCCTAACCCTAGCCCTAACCCTATCCCCAACCCTATCCCTATCCCTAACCCTAAACCTATCCCTAACCCTAACCCTAACCCTAACCCTAGCCCTAAACCTATCCCTAACCCTAACCCTAACCCTAACCCTAGCCCTAAACCTATCCCTAACCCTAAACCTATCCCTATCTCTATCCCTATCCCTAACCCTATCCCTAACCCTAACCCTAACCCTATCCCCAACCCTATCCCTATCTCTAACCCTAAACCTATCCCTATCCCTAACCCTAACCCTAACCCTAGCCCTAAACCTATCCCTAACCCTAAACCTATCCCTATCTCTATCCCTATCCCTAACCCTAACCCTATCCCTATCTCTATCCCTAACCCTAACCCTAATAACCAATATCACAATTGAGAAAGGTGTCAGCATTTAACCCCAAGCAAACAATTTTACTTTAAATTATAAGTAAAATAAATAATGGATGATTTTGCTTTGAAAAAACTCTTTATACTCTTTGGTTTGTGTTGTCATTGCTATGGGAACGCACTGGAAGGCTTAGGGTAAAACGAGTTGTAGCTTTCATGAAAACATTCAGTTATAGCCCAAAAATGTTCTGACAGTTTTCAGCATTGACAGTAACACCGAGGCATTTTCGCAGGACAAGGCAGCATTGTTAATGTTCCCGGAGGGAAACAGCCTTGATCAAAACCCCTCCGGTGGACAATTTGCTGAATTCTCCCAGCGGGCTAACGTGGGCTTGGAACATACCGCCAGCTCCCCTTTCACAAGCTTACTCCTCTCCTGACAGGTTGGAGGATCGCTCAGCAGTTTGTCTCACTTCTTTCGACTTCTCATTTCCCGTCCTCAGCACACACACACACACACACACACACACACACAGACATACATACACTGGTTGGCAACCATCTGACCAGAAACACCTCCTCCCAGCTGTGTTTTCTGGCATCACTTTCGCAGCACCTCAGTTTACTCCAACAATACTCAGACACTGACCACATACCTTGCAGGTTTCCAGACGATTCGCCCGGACACGGGTCGGCTTTGCTGCGTGTTATTTTCGAAGGTGTCGTACATGAGGTTGCAAAGTCATTTCCGGTGACCGAAGGAGAACTGTGACTATGTTGGCCCCAGCTGCGGATGTAACGCTTACTTCAAGGACCTGCGATGAGGACACGATGCGATGCTTTTGGTCTGGACCGGTGGAAATGAGATCGGGGAAAAAAGGCCTGGCGCTGGAGACACCGCACCGTCCCACGGTTGTAAAAAGAGACTGTGGGAAAAGGCATGAAAAAAAGGCCTCGAAATACAGAACCACGACTTGGGAAGGGAACACACAAGTAGGGGTGATGCTGGGACATTATATTGTCCTGCAAAAGTTGCTCCAATTCAGAGTCTGTAAAATTTCCCAACTGTATTTGTGAACTGTTGCGACTTTTCAGATACGGATATTTTCCCCGAAGTACGAGTGGTGTGTTTTTCATTTTGTTCTCACTGAGGTTTCCGAGATGTGACCTGGCTGTGATTTTGTTTTCCCTCCATTCAGCAACCGGACCTCTGACCACAGAAACTGTTCTCAGGCACAGCCATCTGAGGCTAAGAGGCCTCTTTTCATTTTCTCCGTAACACCGCAACACTCCCATCTCTCATTAGTCACTAATTACCAGTTTCGCTCGGTTTGAATTTTGATGAACCGCCTTCTTGATGAGGGCCGGAAGTGTATTTTTTTATTTCTTCCCAGTTTGGGTTTTTCTGCTTTATTTCACACTGTGGAATGCTTTGTGAAGGAAAAGCTGAATACGAAACCGAATATGACGACGAGTTGACTGGACACAGCAGGACTTTTCTAAGAGTTTTCAAGAAATATGCTTGACTTGAAAATAATTACAATATAAGATTTTTCATGACCTATATAAGTACATTTCAGCATATTGCAGTTAATATTCTTACTTTTATTTACCTAACTTATACACTTACCTATTCGTTTATGTACCTTCAATGGATGCATGTGTGTGTACGTACAGTACTGTGCGAAAGTTTTAGACACTTAGGGGTTTAAAGCTGTAAAGTGAGAATGCTTCCAAAAATAATGCTCTTTATTAATAAACTTCCTAGAAAGCTTAGTAACCATCCATTGTCAACAACCACTTGCCCCGAGTGGAGTCGCGGCAGGCTTGGCCAGGTCCCGCTCTCTGGCAGGTCTGGGGTTTGAGTCCCGCTTGGGGTGCCTTGCAATGGACTGGCGTCCCATCCTGGGTGTGTCCCCCTCCCCCTCCAGCCTTACGCCCTGTGTTTCCGGGTTTGGCTCCGGTTCGTCTTGACCCCAATTGGGATAAGTGGTTTCAGACAGTGTGTGTGTGTGTATACTTTCTTTCTTTAACGACGTACAAAACCCCTACTATCATACCGTAACTTTTTGCGAAAGGAATGCTTGGAAATCTAAAATATGCTCTTTCCCACTGACACTAATGCAGAAGACATTAAATATCCACTAAAACAAATATTTCTGTGAAACATCTAAGTGCCTAAGACTTTTGCACAGTATTGTTTAATCCATCCATCCATCCACTGATATCTTGGTTTCGATACAACAATAATTTTGATACTTTGTTGCCAAAATGTGTGTCAAATGCAACAAAAATATTAGGACACAAAATGTCTGAGAGTTGCTTTACTGTGTGACTTCGGAGGAGAAGAAAGGATGTTGCCTTCAGTGACCTCGGCTCCACACTCTCTCCGTGTGGCTCCGTTACTCTCTCTCACTCTGTCTCGTCTCTCTCTCTGCAGACAGGTGGTGCCGTACGGAGTGGGGTCGCTTCCTGTACGACTGAGAAGGTCCTCGGGTCGGTGTGTCTGCACGGGCGATGCCGATGATGACACCGAGTGCCTTTATTTCTGCTCAGCAGAGCATCGGAGCACAGGGTGGGTAACCTTGGGTAGATGGATGTGGAGGTCACCGAACAGTATTACGGAACAACAAGCCCCGACGCACACTGACCCTGAACCGAGTATCAACGACGGCTTAAAGAGTCGGACGTTGAGCTGTTCTATGAGCCGAAGGATGCATACAGTTATTGGATTAAACTAAACAAAATATGGGGATCCAGCAGGTGGTGTAGTGGTTAGAGCTGCTGCAATTGAACCCAAAGGTTACCAGTTCAAATTCCACCTACTGCTGTAGTATTCTATCTCTAACCCTAACTAAAATACTAACCAAACCCTAAGACTAAACAGATTAAGAAAATAGTTAGTCTAGATTGCACCATTAAAAATGACCTTGCTATATAAATGGTAAATCACTGTAAGTGGAGTGACGGTGTAAGAGAAAAGTGTTAGATAAGAGTTTCACAGTTTCAGCTACTTTCTGTGCTCTGAATTGATGAAGTAAAATCTCCCCACTGTACAAATAGGTAAATCACTGTAAATTGTTTGGTGTACAACAAGAACCTCTAACCGCTCCTGTCACATTTCACCCACGCAATTTACAGTGTTCAACTACCTCTATTTGACATTTTAACTACCTGCATTTATACAGCTGGGTCATTTTTACTAGAGTGATTCAGGGTAGTATGTGGTGGTGCAGTGGGTTGGACCGGGTCCTGCTCTCCAGTGGGTCTGGGGTTTGAGCCCTGCTTGGGGTGCCTTGTGATGGACTGGTGTCCCGTCCTGGGTGTGTCCCTTCCCCCTCTGGCCTTATGCCCTGTGTTGCTGGGTAGGCTCTGTGACCCTGTATAGGGTGTGTGTGTGTGTGTGTGTGTGAGAGAGATTCAGGGTAAAGGGGGTGTGGTGGTGCAGTGGGTTGGTCCTGATCCTGCTCTTCAGTGGGTTTGGGTTTGAGTCCTACTGGGGGTGCCTTGTGATGGACTGGTGTCCTATCCTGGGTGTGTTCCTTATGCCCTATGTTGCCAGGTTAGGCTCTGGCTCCCTGTGTGGGACAAGTGGTTTGGACAATGATGTGACATGATTCAGGGTAAGTTGGTTGATTGGAGTAATACAGCAGGAGATGGGACTTGAACCTGCAACATTGAGGTCCAAAGGCAACAGCTCTGATCCCTACAGTTGGTGGTGCCCCGTGACTCAGCTGTTAAAGGGCTCATGTCGAGTGCAAACTGCAGCGCTGCAGGAGCGACAGCATGGACCTCATGTATCGGAGGAGGCCTAATAATTTTTCTTTATCCCAGGCCAGCGGCAGCGAGGGGAGCGAACGCCAGCGAGCCGAGAGAACGGCGCAGCGCTGGGCACGTGGGGAGGAAAAACAGGCCCCACATGGCAGCGTCCAAGACGTGAGAGCGGCTGGAGGAGAAGGAAGCCCTCGTGAGGGTCGCTGCAGAACACGCCCGTACAGCCGAGGTTCACGTCCTCTACGTATTTACGAGCGTGATAGTCGGCCGTACGTTACGTTTTGTCATTATTTGTGAAATGATCAGAAATTTTTATTTACAAGACACAAGTGGAATCGGGGAAGGAGTGAGGGACTGAGGAGGGACCGAGCTCGTGTTTTTAACTGGGCAACATTTTCCGAATGGCTTTTCATATTGCATTTCAAAATTTTAATTTCACTTGGGCTTCAGGTGCTATTTTTACAGCTCCAGCACAAATAATTTACTCGAGGCTGTTTTTTTAATGTTTCTTGCACAAATTAGGCTTTAACTGGTCCCGTGTGCCTACACCTCGTTACGCTCGTACCGGGACGCGCGCTTCATTTTAACAAGAGCTATGAGCTTGATATGACGGATGATGAAAATACGTTTCTGTACGATACTTGAGCTCTCTGACACTCAACTGCACAGCTGATCTTGGGCTGAAAACACACTTTGGTGCCGTGCGGCACGATGCATGCTATACGCACTACATTTCCCGTGGACAATAATTCCTTGAAAGTACCATTTAATATCTGAACGCATTACTTGGCATTTGATTGCGGAGGTGTCGTTTCAAGCGTTTTTCTCAATTTCGAAGCAAAGGTATCGACAGTAAGCTGTTATAAAGTGTCGAGAAGGTCGAGAACCGCAAAGTTTCATGACGTATAAATTCATACTTAATAAAAAATATCATAATATGAACATGTGGTCTCAGTGAAATGGTTTTTTTTTTGTTAAAAATAAATGATTTCTTAGAAAATTTTGATTACAGCTCAGATTGGACGGTAGAAACTGCTCTCTGTTTTTGGAGTAAATTATGTTAGAATGTTTGTATCTACAAGATACCCTTCAACATGCCGCCGTCACAGCATTGGGCAGGAAACAAAGTTATTTTTGTGCTCATGTTTTCCATGGTTGCTTAAATTTAGGCACATTTCACCTCATTTTAGGTATTTGCTAATTTCTCTGACACTTCTCTTGAAGACAACTCAGAGTTTTAGGTTAATACGTTAAGGTGCTTGGAATGATTTAATCTTGACTTCTGCTGTGAATAAACGATCACCACTCAACATGTACACACACACACACACACACACACACACACACACACACACACACACACACACACATTTTCAGAACCGCTCGTCCCATACAGGGTCGCGGGGAACCGGAGCCTACCCGGTAACACAGGGCGTAAGGCTGAAGGGGGAGGGGACACACCCGGGACGGGACGCCAGTCCGTCGCAAGGCACCCCAAGCGGGACTCGAACCCCAGACCCACCGGAAAGCAGGACCGTGGCCCATCTCACTGCACCACCACACCCCCACTCAACATGTAGCCACTTCAATATTATAGTGTTATCAGAAATGACCAGAGAGAAGTATTAATGCACAATAATTCAATACAATGTTATAATAATATTTCCTTTAACTGAGAAAGCAGAGGCCCAGCACTTGTGCAATAACTCTGTCCTGATGACAACAAGGTCTGTGGTTTGGGGACAAGCACATGTCACTCTCAGGAATTTTGGACAGTGAGGGTCACTTACATGTACATTTATTTACTTAGCAGACATTTTTCTCCAAAGCAAATTCCAAAGAACTCTATGTAGTGTTATCAGCTCACACACCGTATTCACCGCGGTGACTTACACTGCTAGATACACTATTTACATTGGGTCACTCATCCATACATCAGTGAAACACACTCTCTGTCACTCACACGCTATGGGTGAACCTGAACAGCAGGTCTTTGGAGTGTGGGAGGAAACCAGAGCATCCAGAGGAAACCCACACACGCGGGGAAAACACGCAAACTCCACACAGACTGAGCGGGGATAGAACCCATGTTCTTCCGCACCACCCAGGCGCTGTGAGACAGCAGGACTACTCGCTACACCACCCACTTTGGGGACAGATGTGTTATCGGCCAGTGGTCAGCGGACTCTCACAGTGCCAGACTCAAACCCCCAAGGTCCTGGGGAGAGGATAGCCTTGCTCTGTTCCCGAACGTGAACCCTCACCCGAAACTGTTGCTGTCGGGGACAGGGGACATAAGACAGGCTGTGAAGAAGGACTGCGGTCTGCTTGGGCTTTTCTGCATTCCTTGTGGCTTCTTCTTGACAAATATTCTTCACTTTCAGTTAATAAATTCAATTGCCATTTTTCCAGTCACTTAAACACACACCACAATGTGTTCTGAACGAGAAGTGAAAAACACAAACCAGCCCTGTCCTCTTGCTGTAGGGTTCGGTAAGACTGCAAGTGACCCGATGCACTAAAGTGTACAGAAAAAAACAAACAATCACAAAAAAATGGAAAATCTGCACACGGAAGTGCATTTTTACATTAAATCGGTGCAAGCAGCTCAGGTGCAATGGCAGGAGACAATGCAATAATTCATTTCGTGCTCAAAATATTCATAAACAAAAAGCAACAGCTTACCGACAATGGACACAAACAGCAGTGAAAACGGTGTTTTTTGCAAATCAAAAAAACATGTGATTGTCAGATTGTTGTGTCGTTCTGGGGAGCGAAGCTCTGAAACCAAACCAAACCGCAGAGGCGACGGCTTCTTCGTTTACGTAAGTTCTTGTTCCCTGTTTACCATCTGTTTGCGTTCCTCTTCCTTCCAGGTCCAGCAATTGTGAATGTGGTTGGGGGGGGGGGGGGGGGGGGTTATCCAGGGTGAGTGCTGGGAGACATGGGGTCAAAGTGGAAGACACACACACACACCCACCCACACGAACACACACATACACACAACGAGCACTTTGAAGTAGTTCCGTGTTCGCCTGACAGCAGGTTGGTGAAATGTCAGTGGGAACCGCTGGGCACACGGCACATTTGACTGAACAGCTGGAGGTCTGTGAAGCCTGTAAAACAAAAAAATATATACATACATATATATATAGAGAGAGATATACACACTGTCTGAAGCCACTTGTCCCAAGCAGGGTCACAGAAAGCAAGAGCCTAAACTGGCAGCACAGGGTAAAAGGATGGAGGGGGAGGGGACACACCCAGGACGGGACGCCAGCCTGCCGCAAGGCACCCCCAGCGGGACTCGAACCCCAGACCCACCGCAGAGCAGGACCCGGTCAAACCCACCGTGCTCTCTACTATATAGAGATATTTACATTAACTTATTTGATAGACACTTTTCTCCAAAGTGACTTCAGATGAACTCCATGTGGTGTTACGAGCCCACACACCTTATTCAGCAAGGTGACTTACACCGCTAGATAGATATACTACTTACTATGGGTCACTCATCTATATGTATAGTGGAGCACAGCACCATGGGTTTTGAATGGGGCAAAGAAGGACACAAAGACAGCATTCAGGACAAACAATTTATTTGAACACGGGCACCGGAAGAATAATGCGCTCGGTCCGAGAACCCCATTTCCCTCAGGACCCGCACCTACAGTCAGCCTTCTCAGCCTGCTTAGCACCCCCAGGCTCTCTCCTCACACACTAGTAGGCACAGTCACCCCATCATTTTCCCCCTAAGTGCCCCCAGTGGTTGCACACCCACAGTTAACATTATTCCCCACAATGCAACTATTTACATTAAAAAAGGTTTCCCTCCATTGGTTTACACACACTTTCTAAACCGCTTGTCTCATACAGGGTTGCAGGGAGCCAGAGCCTAACCTGGCAACACAGGGCATAAGGCTAATGGGGGAGGGGACACACCCAGGACAGGATGCCAGTGCGTCGCAAGGCACCCCAAGCGGGACTCGAACCCCAGACCCACCAGAGAGCAGGACCCGGTCCAACCCACTGCGCCACCGCACCCCCCTTCCGTTGCTTTATTGTAACACAATTCACTGAAAAAAAAGAATTGCAGGTAATTTATTCAGCACCACCAGCTCAGGCTTGACTAAAAGGCTTGACTTTGTGTCAGTAAGTGATCTTTGAAGTGTTCCAGAAATAAAAGCTGTGACAGATTAATCACTGAAAATGAGAGTGACATATTTTTGTGTTAACATGATGCAGAATACAATAAAATCAGCCAAGCTACACAGTTACCAAGAAGCACAGATTTTATTAGCATCGGTTAAGCTTTTTTAACATTTCAGACATGGAGCTCACAGATTAAGTTATCCAGGTAAGGAATGCAGGCATTAGGAGGATTGAGATTTGATTCTACTACTGAAACATGCACCTGAAGTGCACCTGAGGTGAGGAGATGTCACATAGCATTACTGTAATATTTCACTTACATATTTACTTATATTTCTTACAGTATGAATTCAGAGCAGTCATGTATAAAGACAGTGGGCTCATTTGACTGGGAAATATCTGACTGACCAGTTTCTGGTCACTGAAAACTATTATTTTCAGGTTAAGTATTAACTGTTAGTTTGACCCTTAAGCTTTTCGGTGAGAGATCTTCTATAAATATCAATGTTTTATAGCATCGCATTTATATAATATAATAACTCGATTTTTACGGTGCTCCAAACAACCTTCACCCTGCCCAGAATCATCTTTCCCTCCAAAATAAATCACACACGCTAAGACAAATTATGTTTTAGCCAGCAGACACGGGTGAAAGACCTCTGTCCTCTGCCAAAATAGACACGGGCTCGATATCTAGGAGGTCAAAATGCCTACAGAGACGTCTCGCTCTTGGCGAGCTTCACTAGCTGTTGGCGGAGAGATACAAGGGGAGGAACACTGCAGACAATGTGCTCAACATCTGGGAAAGGCCCCAGCACCTTTCCGAATGTTTTGTGTCACTGAAAGCCCGTCAAAATATGGAAATGAGCCATCGATATGACCGTGTTGATATGACAGCGTGAAGAGAAAACCTCCACAGAGCAGTTCGGTAAAAGGCGTTGGCACGGATGAACGAGAAGCTGGTTGCGGCATGACATTTTTCACTTTACATAAATGAAAAACGGGTGAAAACAACTTTTTACAGTTTATTCATCTATTTTAAATTAATTTTTTTCGCTGATCTGCTTTGTAAAACTTGTCCCTGTTTTGGAGGGAAAGTGACGTCTTGTTCACCCGTTCGTCCCGTAAACGCACAACGTTCATCATCGCGTTACTCATCGCGGACCCTCACAATCAGTACGAGTGTGAGATACTAATAGGGTGAAAAACCACTGAGCACTGGGTGATGCAGCAGGGGTGAGGTTATCCTTTCGCACTGAAGACATACTCCAGATACTCATGTGTGCAGCAGGATATTGACAAGGTAAATCCTTCTCTTTAACAACACGTGAGGTCCCATGACTTCATAAAATTACTGGAGATACAGTACACATGTTGTGGTTCACTGCTGACCATGGCTTTGATCAGGGAACCATGGCCAATTTTCCATTTGAGAAAAATTTCATCGGTATACATTATATAATAAAAGTGGACCTGCTTGTCAGAAAATTCCATGTTACACAAGACAGACGTTTTTTTTTTTTAAAGCAGGTATTCAGGTATTCATCTGGCAGCTGAACTGGGCAAACGTGCCGTTGCTCAGATAGAGGAGTTTTATAACTTTCTCTGATGAAAAAGCCAATAGAGTTTCAGACATTCTTCAGACAGATGTCTGCTGATTGATACCTCCGTCTGGTGATGAAGGGATCTTGCCGACAGCACGCAAGGCTCCAGCATCCCAACTAAGCGTGAACATCTGCTTAACACATCAACATTACCGATCCGACAAAAGAAAAATAATATGAATACATTAGATTTTTTTTGATTTTGAGTGGTATTTGCTGCTGAGCGAAAACTCAGTCTGAACAGCGATTCGAAGTAATTAAATACAAATACGCACTTTGTTTTACACATTTGTACCGCTCCTCGTTCTCGTTTTTGTCACAGTCATTACATTTAGACGTAGAGTGCGGTATGGCTCAAGCCCTACCGTGTTAATAAAGAAAATTGCCTAATAAACGGCCGACATTTTTCGTGTAATGGATTTATCGGGCAATTAACATGTTTTTTGGGTGTGTAGTAAAAGACGGGCTCCTCCACGGTGGCGCCGTGCCGAGAGCTCATCTGAACGGCACATGGGAGCTGCGTTCCAGGCCCGGGCGCTTTAACCGTGCCGGTGCAGCCGCCAAACCGAAAGGCAGAGGAAAGGCTCATTAAGTAGCTACCCCTGCGTTTCTCTAATGGTTTTGGCCACAGGATGTTTTTCGGCTACCGAAACTTTGTTGGTTCTCGGTTCGACGCTTCCTACATGTGTGCAAAACGTGTTGCGGAGCGAAGGCCCCGCCGCAGTTCTCCATCAGTCCACAAGGATCCGTGGGAATGAATTCCAGATCGGCGCGCGGCGTTTCTGCACATTAAGGGTCCCGTGGGAGGCACAAAGACGGGCCGGTGAAACGAGTCTGGGCACAGCATCAAACAGACGCGTGACTGTGGTTACGATGACTGGCTTTCCACAATGTTGGGTAGCCCATTGTATATAAGTTAGCAATAATACACACTGTTTTCAACACTGAGCATCGGTCGTATATTTGTCTCCGAAAATAATATATCACGTATGACGCGAAAGAACCATCGCGAATCGATAAGATGAGACGGATGCACTGGTTTGGCATCGGGATCTTCTAACCACCATAAAGTAACCCAAAATTCATGACTGTCTGTGTCTCCTAGGGAGTTCCGCAGTCCGGGGAACCTCTGCGGTACCCCTCACATGAGGGTACCGTATAAAAACTCTGCAAGGAATCCTGTGGCACTTTCATGTACCAACAACTGAAGAAACAAACATTCTCTCCACCATGAATCTGTGTTTGAAAAGAAAGTCAATTTCCCCTTTTGAGCTGCCTGGACTCAACAACCTGGTGCCATAAGACGGGGAACCCTTTTTAATGAAGTGACAAAGTTCAACATTTAGAAATCTACTCTTTCTTTCTTCTTCTTAAGTCAATATATTATGGAAGTGCAGACAAATTTTGGAATACCCTAACTATTGCCATGGATTAATAGTAAACTGTGTTGTTTATCTGAAAAATCCATAAATTCCTGAAAATTGGTTCATGACTACTTACAAGACAAATGCCTCTGACGGTTTTCTCAGACCCCTAACCACAGTGAATACTTTCAGATTTACTGTACTTTTTTTAACCAAACCATTGCATTTAAACACACACACACACTGTCTGAACTACTTGTTCCACACGGGGTCGCGGGGAACCGGAGCCTACCCGGTAACATAAGGCGTAAGGCCGGAGGGGGAGGGGACACACCCTGGACGGGACGCCAGTCCGTCGCAAGGCACCCCAAGCGGGACTCGAACCCCAAACCCACTGGAGAGCAAGACCTGTCCAAAATCATCATCAGTAACTGAGTAAACTCGTAACTTTAAAGTTTTTTTCCATTTCCAAGATGGCAGTTTGCAACCTCTTGCTAATTCCTAGAATTTCTAGAATTACCTTGAATTTGTTATTCATCAGATTCACGGTTAGTCTTATAAAATTAATACAGCATTCACACAGTTTGCCCGACATAGCGCCAAAATTCCATCTACTAAAAATCTAATCGAATACAATCATTTTGTTAAAGTTGCATAGGTCTAAAGGCAAAGACCGTTTTGAAAAAAACATACAGAAGTTACCTATATTAGCCCAGATAGAGAAGAATCTCTTCTATATATAGAGAACGTCCCTAATTACTGCACAGCCTAGAATTTGCACATTCTTGGTCTTAACCCTCAAATGAATGTGGCGAAACTGGCAGGTCAACACACTTCTCCAGAAAGAGTTTTTTTGGGCATTACGAGCACAGACCAGGTTCTCTGGAACGAAGTTCTGATCTTTGCATTTACAGACAGCCCAAGAAAATGCGAAATATTACATAGACAATTACACTGGGCCTCTGTGGATAAGAAAGCAGTCGTACAAGTGGACTTAGCAGAAGACCGATGAACCTCGGCAAACTCCGTGACATACGAAGGCGGTCACTGAATTAGCTCAATCATTGCAGATATGCGAGAGACGCAGATGTTAATGCGATGGAAAGCTGCTGATTTCCCCCGAGAACATGCATGCCTGAATGTGTGGTCCAAGACAAATATGGAACTGATAAAGTGTTCCGCTGGATGTTGGCGCAGCCGGAGGGAACGCGGTGAAATGAGGCGGCGCGCAGGGGCTACGATCCTCTGCGGCGCAACCACGGCAACCGCTGGGAGACTTGCGGGCCTTCCAGAGAAAAAGGGCCTATGGTCACACAACCCAAAGGTCGCAGGTTTGAATCCCATCTCCAGCTGGGTGAGGTACAGGCCCTAAAAATTACTCCAGTAAAATTACCCAGCTGTATAAATGAGTAAATAACTGTAAGTTTCTTCGGAGAAAAGTGCCAGCTAAACGAATAAATGCAACGAGGTGTCATTCTTCCCAACTCGGGAAAGTGCGTCTCAGCCAGAACAATGAGGACGTGGCACACGTAACAGCTGCTGTGGATCGAGGGTCAAAGGTAAATTAAATGGAGTTTCTCATCTCCTGGCGACGTGTGACCCAAAACCACGTAAACCATCAGTTCTCATGTTCATTAGTTTACGCTCAGGAAAAAAACGGCACAACAGCTGCAAGAGAACATCGAGAGCACCAGTCACATCAAACTTACTCATCTAACATGTTTTCCCGAGATCTCTTATGGTGTTAAATTTGTACACTATTTTACTTCTAAGTACCCATTTATACTGCCCTATACTAATTTATTGGCAGGAGCTCTCACCTCTCAGAGACTGCAGATATAGACATCTTCAGTATTTTTTTTTAAAAGCTTAACTGCTCTGTCACTCAGACAGTTATTATTTTTTTCCTGCATAAAATAAAGCACAGTCATCCACCCCAGGATACCAAGCCAAGATATACACCCATGTGCCACAATCCAATGCCCAAGATGATCAGTAATAACTGGAAAATTTTGGGAAAATAGAATACACAGTGCTGCTTGAAAGTATGTGAACTATTGAAATACTTCTGAAGTCTAAATCCAGCCATCGCCAGCAACTGCTTGTCCCAAGCGGGGTCCCAACAAGCCGGAGCCAAATCCGACAACACGGGTCACGGGGCCGGATGGGAAGAGGACGCAACCAGGATGGGATGCCAGTCGCATGGCACCCCAAGCAGGTCTCGAACCCCAGAATCGCCACACAGTGGACACTGGATGAACCTGCTGGGCTGCCGCACCACCACACCCCCCCAAAGTCGAATTCTTAAGTCTGAAAATAAACTTATATAATGAGTAAAAGATTACGATTTATCAACCAAACCTGATTCTACTTGGTGTAACCAATGCAACTTGCGGTTCACTTATTTTTACACCTGCACTACTTTCGTTATTCCACTACACACGATTTCCAGTAAAGCAACATACGGAGTTGGTCATTACACACCTATTACATCACGTGAGAAACACTGCTTCTCATTAAATAACCATTTTGTGGTAAATATGAGGCACGCAAGAGGATCACATACTTTCACGCTAAGTCTTAAGTGTGACGTGTAGTGCAGTGAGAACCACTACGCCGAATATGAAATCATCGTTGGCAAGGTGGGAAATTTCACACTGAACACTTCATTTGGTACAATATCAGATTGTTCAGATTCATGTCAGAACTGGGAGGAAAAACAATGTATTTATACTTTTGAGTTTGTTTGCACAAGTTTGTACAGTGCTTAGCTGTGCAATTCCAATATACTTTTTGTGCAATATAAAACAATAGATGGGTTCAGCTGCACTGAATAGAACTGATCATTCCAACACAATGTGAACAAATGTCAACACTTACACCTTCCAGTCTTGTACAGAGTTGGTGCACCACAAAGGAGGGAAAATCACACATCTACAGTTACAGTTATTCATTTAGCAGACACTTTCTCCAAAGGAACATACATCTCATAGAAAATAGAATTTGTACATTACATTAGGAGAAAGAGACATAGTTGCAGACATGTGATTCTTAAACCTAGTTTGTTTCTTTTCACTTTATGCACCAATGTTCGTCGCATGAGTGGGTGCATAAAACTCAGGATAAACTAATCCTGATCACCTTCCCTATAATTTTCTTTTAAAAGGTACACAAACATTTACATACAAAACAGGAGTAGCGGCTGTGTAAAGGCTTATCTGGGCATGATCATAAAGTTAAGGAGCATAAACATTTACACCTTACATGAACTTAGGAGATCATGGGCGAAGTGAGTCTGGAAGAGATGAGTTTTCAGACCCTTCTTGAATGTGGACAGAGATTCAGCAGTTCTGAGTGACAGGGGGAGGTTGTTCCACCACAATGGAGGCAGAACCAAGAACCTCCGTGCTTTACTTTCCGTGTGCGGGACCACCAAGCGAGCAGAAGTAAATGAGTGAAGGGGTCTGGTTGGGGTGTAGCAGTTGATCAAGTCTTGTAAATAGCTGGGAGCAGTTCTACTGATGCATTTGTAGGCAATAACCAGGGTCTTAACTCTCACACAAAGTGAATATAAAATACGGATCCTCCTATTTTTTTCACAGAACGTTAACTGTACATTAGTTGAATAGCCCAAGGATTTAGTCACATTATCTCACATATTCAGCAGACGGTTTCATTTACAAAGACAGAAGTCAAACAGTTTGATTAATTTAAACAGCTGCATGTTTACTAAATGTGCTCTGATAGGGCATCAGTTCAGTTTTCCCAACCAGGGGGCTCAGACAGCAGCCTTATAGGTGAACCCTTTGCGGCTCAGGAACATATTTTTCTTCCCACTGAAATTAATATTAATCAGAAGTCCTACTGGTAAAACAATTTTTCAGGGCCAAATTATGCTCATCATGTGAAGGACTGCACTGGTTTAATTTAAGGCTCTGGTTACTTTCAAAACAGCACACATTGTCTTCAGCCAAGCATTAATAATTCATATTACTAAGATTCTACTTCTTGCTTTCTCATACGAACCCTTGAAGGTGTTACACTCTGGCAGGAGACACACTAGTAGATGCCAAGTGAAGTTTCCTCGAAGGCTGCAGACAGTGAACAAACTCGGTTATGTCTTTTTTCATTTTTTTCTTTGAGCGGCACCTGTGAACAGACAAGAGACGCCAGGCTACGAGCCACACTGCACTTGAGCCCAGGGGCTTTCGCATCAAGACCTCCCACTGAACACGTGGACCCATAGGAGCAGCAGGCTGCTACCTCGACAGAGAACTCAGCACGCGACCCATCCCTTCCCCGAAAAAGGCCACACCGCTCCAGAGCCACGTTTAGACTTTATGTCTTTTATTAAATAAATCTCCAGAAAGAACTTCCAGTCAACCACATACAGGACACACGGTTCAGTGTCTTCATAGTGAAATAGATGTCTACAACCAAGCCTTTGTACGCATGTTAAAAGAGAGAAGAAAGATGAGTTAAAATACATATATTTACACATCGTGTGGTGAAAATTAGCCCGATGTACGACAAAACAAAGTATAATCGTATTTTACGTGTCTTGATATCTTAAGAGATACGATCGAAATCATTTCAGTCTCTGCCTACATTCCATAAATCGTATGGGATCTTTCGCTTTGACTTTGACATCCTGTGAGATGTAAGTAGTCCAGCTATGATAGAAATATATTGAATGTGACCTGGTTTGGGCCAGAAGGAGAAGGAAAAAATTAAAACATTCTTGGATCGATTTCTGCATACGGATTCTTTTCTTGTACGGGTGTACCGGGCACACTGTGTGTGCGCAGGTGTTTCCTTAATTTGCTTAGTCAGTGTGACAATTAAAAAAATTTGATTGACATGAGTTATGCTGCACATTAAGGAAATAGTTTTCTAGTGTTATATTTATTTCATGAGAAGTGCTTTTCTGTCAATAGCAGAGATAGTAAATATAATCAATTATATAATAATGAATTAACTGGACTGGGGGGGTGCGGTGGCGCAGTGGGTTGGACCACAGCCCTGCTCTCCGGTGGGTCTGGGGTTCGAGTCCCACTTGGGGTGCCTTGCGCCGGACTGGCGTCCCGTCCTGGGTGTGTCCCCTTCCCCCTCCGGCCTTCCCCCCTGTGTTACCGGGTAGGCTCCGGTTCCCCGTGACCCCGTATGGGACAAGCGGTTCTGACAATGTGTGTGTGTGTGTGTGTGAATTAACTGGCGAATTAAAGCCAGAGGAATGAACACCAGTGCGCACATGGTCAACAAGGAACTGAGTCTGACACCCTGGATTTAGTATATTTGTACGCTGTGTGAGGGCATGGTGGGAAATTTTAATCCTGGGATTTTGGGAACAGCGAACAAACATTTGCACGCATTTCAGATGGATAAATTATACCAGCCTTCCTCTCTTAAAAGTTTGTTGGGGACATTTGGTGTTCAAGTTCAGCTTATTCGCAGCCCTGAACAGTTGTGTTCTTTGATAAGAATATGAAGCTGGTTTGATGTGCAGACATTTGAGCAGATTAGATCGGCCAAAAAAGGCGGACCGGCGGTCATGCGATCTGGGCAAAAGGTCAAGACCTGACGGTACAATGAGTATAGCTGGACAGGTTCTAAGTCTGACGAACAGCATCTCTAAGCTGTGGGCATCTAATGGGGTCCTAGCATCAGATCAGAGCGGAAATCAGAACGTGGGATGAGGAACACTCAATTTTACAGTTTAACGGGAGTTTTTTCTTTGACTTTCTGGTCCCCGGCAGGGTGGGACTATCTGGACCACTACCCTCTAAGTGAAGAAACACATGTTCAGCAAACCACAGCCTGACCGTGTCCATCGAAGCCGTGGCTTGACGACTGCAGGATAACGTGTCAGTAACAGCTCCAAGCATAAAGATAATTCTTTGGCCCAAGCAGAATTTACACCATAAAATGAATTTTAACAAACAAAATTGCAGTATTGTATTGTCTGCAAACTACATTTATAAATAAGATTGTTTTCCCAGACACACACTATCTACAGTTTCACATGATTTGATTACATTCTTCATGTAATAAAGGCAATGGAATCATATATACAGTACATACATAAATGAATGTGTGCATCTTTACCATGTGTAGGTCAGATACTTTTATGCAACCTACATAAATCCCTTTTAACTATGGCAGTAAGCATCATTTTAAATAAAACTGATAACATATGGAACACTGATATGTCCCATCTGCATGTCAATATGTTTGTTAGACACTACAACTACAGAACTCTGTCGCATAAAATTTTCACTCAACAATTTACAAATAAGCCTGTAAATGCATATTTTTAAGACTATGCAGCTTTTCCCTTGTGAACATTAGCATATTTGAGCATTTTTTTTAATTCAACACCACTCGCTTGCAAGTCTGTTTCTGCAAAAAAAAAAAAAAAGTCTATAAGGTTCTTGTTCATTTCGCTTGTTTTAACACCTTTGGACATAAATCTTATACTTTGGATGTGTGACATTTGCATCAATCTGCATACGGCGCAAAATAATAATCAACACATTTTAAAGATAACGACAGCAACAATATTCCTTTAAATTAAAATTACATTCTTTCAGAGAATATTTGGCCCATCACATTCTGCACTAAAACTTAAACATTGCAACACAGATGCTAGAAAAAATAATGAAAATGCCCCACATCTGGATTCCAGGTACTAGACATGTATATTGGGAAGTTAAAAATATAATAAATGTCTGATAAATGTTTGGGTTCATTGGTGTCCGCTTCCCTTTGGTCTTTGGCCTTTCTCAAAGCTGAATAATGCTTAATCGTATTCTTGGGCAATAAGATCTACAAGGTGCTTTGATTCAAAAATTGTCAAAGATAGATTTGGGGCAATTAATTTGGGAATAAATACAGATATCATTGCATTGCCTCACATATACAGCACAATGGGGCCATGATTTTATAAACATGTTTAATGTGTGTGCTCATGTGTCAAATGAAGTCAATTCATCAAGAATTAACAATAATAATAATAATTATTATTGTTAATTATTATTACACACGATTGGAAGTGATACCGATTACAGTATCTGGTGGAAGACCACTCCATATATCGGTGTCTTGTCAGTCTAAATAAAAGATCTTACTGCCCTTAACATAGAAAGTAGAGATGGTTTTATAACCCCAATATCTTTAAAACAATGAAATAACATTGAAGATGAGCAAATAGTACAAAATGAATTAATGCCATGTAACTTTGTCCAAAATTATGTTATTCAGTAGTGGAGAATTTGCATTCCAAAGCTTTAAAAAAATATATATATATATATGAAAAGTAACAGTAATATAATTGTAAGGTGACCAAAGAAAGTGTATTGCAATGCAACAGAAAGACAGTGATTTACAGCTACTTCACATGATTCACAACAAAATGGTGAAACAGGAGATGACTAAACAACAGAACTGTTCCCCTTCAGGAGCCAAACAGGCAAAAAATCCAACATTTTTTCAGAAGCTTTGTGGCTTTGCCATCTTTGCCAAATCTGTGGGTCCAAATTTTTTATCATTTTATTAGGATTCTATTAGAATCCTTTTGGCTACAGCTGGACATGGCAAGCTCTGGTCCCCTGCATTGTTTCCAGATGTTTCAAACTGTGGGACATGAAGAAAATGCAGGACTAGAAAACGTTTTGAAAAAAACGTGAGAAGCATCAAATATGGAAGGATTTACAGGAAACATCACCAGTCTGAGGCCCTGTTTCAGTTCGATCATCAGGGTTTTGTCAGCAATGTTGAGCGAGAAATCTGGGCGTTGTGGTATTTCAGTGTCTACAGAGTGAGGCGTTGCAGAAGGAGGTTGCTCGACTTTGTTCACAATGAAGGACAAAGGCCATGTTTGTTCGACTGAATCGGTAAAAGGCCTTAACGTCACAGTATTAGAACCCCAGATGCTTTAGGAAGGTTGCATCCCCTGCAGTGCCGGTGCATTTGCAGTTTTCCGTGTATTTTAGCACCGGCATATGCCTGCGCTTTCCATATTTCCACATCTGATGCTTGCTCGTGATGAGTCCACCATCTCCCGAGACCATGACAATAAACAGATGACAAGAAAACTCTAGAACTTGGTGCTGTGGCTGAAACTGTCTGACATGATAATGTTCTTGTAGAAGTTGTCTGAATGGACGGAGCAGTAGCCCTTCACTTTGTCGATGACCTGGTGCACGGGAATGATGGAAGAGGCCTCGCCCTCCGGTTGGGAGGATTTGGAATTGCGTTGGCTGGAGGAAGCTTTACCTGTCCATGGCAGAATGGAGAGAGGCAGGGTTAGGAAGCTGTATGGTCAGAAAATGCAACAAATGCCCCATTCTTTCAAAACAGAACTCCTCATGAAGAGGTACCACATGTTGGATCTTTCATGCTTTGGTAGGATGCAACTCTAAGACTTTGAAGGGAGTCAGAGGACATGCTATTAATTGTGGGCTCTACCACTTCAGCAAAGCCAGTCATAGGATCCAACTAGGCTTAGATACAAATATCTCAGAAATTGGCCTAAATATGCTTCCAGAAATTCCTGAAAAATAATTCTAAATATTTTGAAAAAATTCTCTAAATAGCCCGTAAAATTTTCTAAATATCCTCAAAAATGCCCAAGTATCTATACACATATCTATATTATTTTAAAGATTATGTGTTGTCTATGAAAGGATGAGACTAACAAATAAACGCGTAAAAACGGTTTTATTATGTACTTCACGGTTTTATTACGTAAATCACTTGAATCTCAGAACTTCCATGCCTGATTCAGATTCCAGTATTCCAGTGGGTTGGCAGAAAAGTTATTAAAGTGTGTCGAATCCAAAACAACAACGAACATGTTTACAGAGCCTGGCTATTGTTGGACTTAAACATTAAGGATCAGCATTCGACCAATCATTACTGATAGTCTAATAATCATTACAACAGCAGTCAATGTAAATGCTTAGCGGACAACTAGATTGAGTCCTATTCTAATGACCGTTAACTCGTAGCATCAATGCCGCTTCAGTGTAATCTTCTAGAGCCTCATGCTGTTGTTGATCGCCAAACAAGGTGGCCAGTAACGAGAAAACCCTCTCAAAAACCCTGGAGCTTTGAGATGATCTAAAAGGGACACCACTTTGTTTTCCCTCACTGTTGTACTACGTAGTACTGGAAGTTTGAGCTTTGGGGGTTTGCCTGTTGTCACAGTCCGTATCCTCCACTTTGGATTGCACCAGGTATTGTGGGATACATTATGAAGTGGTAAAGCTGCTGCATGAGAAACCCTCAAAGTAGACTTTTTCTAAATATCCCAGGATATCAGTTTTTCGTAAATATCTCGAAAAATTCTAAATATCTCAGAAACTTCTAAATATCTCCAAAAATATCTGGATATTTGTATCTAAGTGTAGATCCAACCAGAGACATCAACATGCTAACTCAACAGCCTATGGTTCTTCAAAGTTGGTTGGGTTGGCATGTTATGCACTTAAGTTAAAAAATAAAAAATATGTCTGAACATCAGGATCTTCTCTATTGCGTAAGTGTCTATATGGTCGAACAGGAGGATCTTTTCTGTTGTGTAGGTGTCTATACGCTGGAATATATTCAGACACAAGCACGTATCCTCATACGCTAAATATTTCACAAAATGAATAACTGGCCATAATCCTGCAGTTGATGCCAAAAAGTATTATGCTGTTTTCCTCCTTTTGAGCCTCTGATTAGTTTGCCATGTGTAATTCATGGGCTCTTATCCCCAATTGCAGTGACTGCTTCCAAAGCAGACTTGTGAGGGACAGACTTGGAAAAAGGTGAAAGATAATCAGCACGGGAAGCGGGCTTCACAACAAAGTCTTTCTGATTTTGGCTTCCAAGTGATGACTGCTCACATCCTTGTCCCCTGTACGTGAGAATATGGGCCTTTCTCTTTCTATTTTTTACATAAGCGAAGACTGGAATAGAATCTGTGGGCCACAAAAAAGAACTGGAGAATTTAACACAGACTAGGAAAAAACACAGAATGGCAAAGTGCGGAACTGGTCACTAGAATTTTGTCATTTTAAAATTTTATTCAGCTCCCCTGCACATGAAAACTATAGCAGTCAGCAAAACTATGAGGTGTTTTGAACTTGACACCAAAAAAACGAAAGGTCAGTGTGACAGTGTAAACCTGGCTTCATGTATTCAACTGTGGATATTCAGGCAAGTTGGATATTTTTTCTACCTGTTGATATTTTCACTACCATAAAAAAACAATGATCAGATAAATCAAACTCTCCACTATAATCTATTATGATGCTAAAACCATGAGGTGAGTTAATTTTGAAATTATTTACTTACGTGAATCCTTGAAGATGCAGCACTTTCTTTGCAATTGATTTTTAAATTTTAATTCCATGATTGGCCCCATAACAAAACATGACAAAACTGTTTACAGAACATAATTTTCCTGTGTAAAAAAGCATGATATGCCAGTGACACGTTTAACAGACATATATTAGAAGTATGTTGCATTGGACAATGTGGTGAAAAAAATTTTGCTATGAAGTATGAATTAGATATGAAGCTTCAGAAAACTTGCAATGCAAACCATATACATGATGCAACAACATCTACTTTTTAGTTATTTTGGTAACTGGAAAGCCCACTTTTTGCCAGCACATCCGTGAATGAACACACTTCTGTATTATTGTCATGCAGAGATGGGGCCATCGTCATTGGAGGGTGCATATTCTGTATATGGTTTTAGTGTGATGTGTCACCATCCCAGTACGTGTGCCTCCTGTGCTGTGCTGAATGTGATGCAAGCAGCAAACAATCAAACAAACAAGACAAAAAAAAAACTTTCCCATGACAATGAGATTAGTGGAGCATGAGCAAAAAGCAATATTGAAGCCCTTCAAGAGGCAAGGCCTGAGGAGGATGAAGAAGTGAACGCGCAGCCTGGATGGAGACTTTGCTGCAGCTGTGACAGATTACGTGACGTGAAGCCACACACTGCAGTTTGGTTTGGTCTTATTCCAGTAAATTGCAGAAACCAACCTGGTTATCAGTTGCAAATACTCCCCTTGTAGACAGTGGAATTAGGGTTAGATAGGTTAATGACCCCGATTTAGAGCCCGAATGTTGATGGTTCAAGTCCCAAGATTGCCGGTGTAGCCTTGAGTAAAACACCTGCAATACTTCGGTGAGAAAATTCAGCCAAATAAGAGCATTGTTAGAAAAACATAAATATAACAGCTACCATAATGAGCATTGTTGGACTAAGTGCTTTGATTGTCGGGGGCAGTATATATATATATAAAACAGCCTTGAGTCTTGAAAGCGAGAATATTGCTCTCATTGTCCTATGGGAAAAGGTCAATCACACGATGCGAGGAAGCAAGGAGTCAGGCTGGCTGGGATGTAGTTTACCTCAAGAAGGTTCGCCTGGGCGCTAGTGGTGGGCATTATCTACACCACAAACATAAATACAAGGGTCAGGCACAGCTCTGTTGTGCTGCGAACACCCTCAGGCCCTGCTGGGGCCCTTCAGAGGTAGAGCTCCTTACAGTCTCAAACATTGGACTGGTATATGGGTATCAGTAAACAGTACAATGTAAAAATGCTTTTGTCAAAACTGAGCAAACCCCCTGAGCACAAACTATTAATGTGCTAATGAGTACAAAACCATAAATGTGTAGTTTATTGTACATACTTGGCAAAATGCAACCGAACAATAATTTTATACTGTATAACAATGTGCACACTGGCTCCTCCCGGTAGCAGTCGTTAGAAATTTTCAAAGATACTAATGTTTTTCCTATTTATTTATTTGTTTGCTTATTTATTTATTACTGATTTTGTTTTATTCACTTATTTTGTCTGTGGCGCGGCGAACGCAACCTGTATTTTTGCAGCCGGCCAATAGATGGCAGTAAAGAGCACGCGAACGGAAACGGAATTGAGGAATTCCTTCGTTCAACTCACATCCACATTATTTACAGCTCGGGTCGCATGAATGTTGATGATTAATCGCAAGAATGTTTATAATAACCTGTTCAACAGTCAACGCTAGCAATTATTATTTATAATCATTATAAAGTAGTTTTAATTTTAATTTCAAAGTAATTAGAAGTAATTTTCAGTAAATAAAAATGCTTCAAGTCTTCATAAAGTTTTCATTTATCACAGCTATAGCTGAGATTTTCACAGAACGTGCACATAAATCAAGGGACGTTGGTATTATGAAGCTTTTACTGAGTGTTACGTGACTGTCGTAGAATTGAGTTATGGAGTTATGAACAAATAAATCTACAGAGTCCTTTGGTCCAACTGAAGCTGAGGAGCCAGTGTACATGTAGGCTTTTCTGCAGGCTATCAGTTTCTTAGAGACAAATCTGCTTAAAACATACTTTCTGTTGAAAGATGAAAACGCAAGTTTAAAAGGACCGTTCAGAATCACAAAGAAACCTCAGGAAGACTCCTCGACAACATGGGTCAACTCACACGTGAGCAGACAGCACAAAGGGATAGAATACCTGAGCCCTGACCTCCAGTGTGGCACTTTACCTGCATTGCTGCTGCGCTTTGCGAAAGGGTTCAGAGTTGCTTTCGCTTTGGATGTCCAGTTGGCCGCGCTGGAGCCGAAGGAGCAGGAGGACAAGGACTTGGCCAGGTTATCTGAGCTCACTTTTTTGGTGTTATTGGTGGCCGTCTTGCTCCAGTCTGCAAGTGTACGAAAGTTGTTTAATGTGTTTAATACGTCTACAACCGCTTGTCCCGAGCGGGGTCGCGGCGAGCCGGAGCCTAACCCGGCAACACAGGGCGCAAGGCTGGAGGGGGAGGGGACGCACCCAGGACGGGACGCCAGTCCGTCGTAAGGCACCCCAAGCAGGACTCAAACCCCCGACCCACCACACAGCGGGCCCTGGCCAAGCCCGCTGCACCACCATGCCCTCCCATTTTTAATATATCAATTAATTAATTTATTAATGAGCATTAATAAGCCCCAGGGAAACAGATTTGTCCAGGTTTGTATTCTTTACTTATAATGTGTTGGCTGTGAAGCCCAAAGTCCAGCTCCAGCCCTTGTGGACTGCAGCTCAATAACTCTTAATCCCCAGGGAGTCTGTAAGAAGGCAATAAGGCTGGGCTTTGCTGGATTTCAGAGCCAGGATGATGGGGCATTTGAGGTAAGTATTGTAGCACAAAACAAGATTTGCAGCCACTGAAACCAATGAATTTGAAGGCTGTAGTAGAGGTTGGTGTGGAAATTGGCAGAGCAAATACAGTACACTGAGAGCTCCATCTCCCCTCAGAGACAGAGCGCACACACACACACACACACACACACACACACACACACACACACACACACACACAGAGTCTGAAACCGCTTGTCCCAAGCAGGGGTCGCGACGAACCGGAGCCTAACCCGCCAACACAGGGCACAAAGGCTGGAGGGGGAGGAGACACACCCAGGATGGGACGCCAGTCCACCGCAAAGCACCCCGAGCAGGACTGAAACCCCAGACCCATCAGAGAGCAGGACTGGGCCAAGCCCACTGCGCCACTGCGCCACCCCCCGGAGACAGAGCGATCCAAGATTTTACTTCACACAACCTTTTCTTTTCGTCGCTATTAAACATTCTCAAATAAATTATGCAGAACGTATCACCAAAGATATGACTTTATTCCTTAAAAAGTACATATCCCCATATATATGTCATGATTGATATTCTTAAGTGACACTGAAATTAAACATTTGAGTTTCCCATTTTTACATCTAGAGTCAATAAAAGAGATGCAGGTCAATATAGTATTAAAATGAGGCATGAATATTAATATGTTATAAACTATTAAAGACTGCTAATTATGGATGTTCATATTTTAAGATAAAGCATGTTATACCGAAAACGATCACATAATGAGATTTTTTTTGAAAGGAAAGGAAATTAATTTCAGTGAATTATAGCGTCACTACGATGGAGCTGGACCCGACCGGGGTTTTACCTGAGTTGTCTGCCAGACGGAATCGTCCACAGCAAAGGTACCTCTGCCACTGTTTCTGAACGTTCTCCTTCAGCGCACAGTGAAATATGAATATAAATAAACCTGCCGGGGATGAGAGAGGAGGCAGTGAAAGGTTAATCGAACATCCATGCTCATGATATCTGAATTTTAATCAGGTCATGGACGATCACAGGGGATGCTGATGTCAGCTCTGATTATTGTTATTATTTTATACTCCTTTGCTCAAGGTGACTTACAGCGTTACAGTTTGTACACCTTCCTCCTTACAATGATTTACCCATTTATGCAACTGGGTAATTTTACTGTATCAGTTCTGGGTAAGTACCTTGTTCAAGGGTACTATAGAAGGACAAGGTATTGAAACCCAGGCTTTGACCACCACGCTGCCCACTGCACCGCTCCCAACTCCTCTGGTTACTCTGGTTACTTTCATTGAACATGTTACATGACAGAAATCATTAAGCCACACCAAATCTTTGAAAAACAGCACAGGCACAACTGTATACGTCTGTAATTAAGCGTATTCCCTTAGCCTGTAAAATTAAAACGGAACAAAATAAATGTAGAAGGTTCTCTATATTTAACTGCTATGAATGCGGCATTAATTTCATTCACTGATCTAAACATTTTTTGAAACAGGGATGGAGGGGAGGTGAAAGGCAGCTAACAGTGTAAAGGTTAGAGCTGCTGCCTTTGGGGCAGAAGGTTGCCAGTTCAAATCTCACCTACTGTAGCCCTCTTGAGCAAGGTATTTGAAAGGTACAATGAAAACTTGCGGAAGCTACAACCCCCAGGATTACCTATCCCTGTCCCAGGTTTTAGATTTAATGTGTCCCCCTAGTGTAGCAAAGACAGCATTACATCAGCACTTTAATCAGCAAAATATTCATATACCTCTGCGGCTTGCAGGATCATCACTACATTGCAGATGGGATCCCCAAACGGATTATGTTAGACACCGCACTCCTTCTTCAGTCCACATGTCTCCTACCCTTCCCAGAGGGCCAAGAGTACTCGACGAGTGACCAAACCCCTACAATGTTTACATGCCCTTCCACTGCTCCCTTAGCCAAAGCACTACACTTGGGTAGAGCTACTCTTGATCTTCCTCACCCGCCTGCTCCTGTACCGCACCAGTGACAGTGGCCGCAGCAGTAGGCTCACCTTGCAGCGAGTTGAAGATGGAAAAGAGGTACATGAAGGCCAGGTTGACGGGGCCCCAGGCAAAGAAGGCGAAGCCCCAAGTCATTCCCAGCAGGAAGGTGAGGCTGACCACGCTGCGCAGGCTGCGCAACATCTCCTCGCGCAACGTGCGGTTGCTGCGCTTGCCGTTGCGCCCGCAGATCTGGATCATCACCACGATGAACATGGCCACGTTCATGAGGAAGATGACGGAGAAGTAGCCCACGCACGTCACGTAGAACACCACTAGGTTCTTCACCCAACAGCTGCGGGGGAGACAGAGCGCGTCCGTGTTCAGCGAGGATCGTGGTCGTATGCTTGACCTTTAAACCCGATCCCTGTGCGGTTTCACCGGTTTCGTATCGACGAGGCACTTACAACTGCGATGAGCCCTGGCCGTGCTCGTCCTTGCCGTAGTCCTCCTTCCCATAGGAGTTTCTGTCCACAGCGACCACAGTGACCACTATTGCTGCAGGCAGCCCTTTAAAGGACACACTAGTGGTCAGCTCTCCTCGCTACACATTAACTTTTTGCATGACTACTCATAAACTCACATGTATGTTCAGCAAATAAGTTGTACATCCACCACTTAATACATCAGCGAATGTAAAATTGTTCCATTAATAGCAGAACAGGAGAACAATATTGACACAGAGTGGACTGAGACTGTTAGCAACATTTACGCATTATTATTATAATTCAGTGTTATGTCACATTTTTTACAATTTTAATTTGGGTGGTTATGAAAAGAAAAAACATACACATTTGATTACAGATTATTTAAGCCCGGATGGGCATTGCGGTCATGGTATTTTAAGTGGAAAATGTAATATATGTTTACTAACTGCATGGGGGGCTGAGTGGTTTAGTAGCAAATGTTTTGAACACGGCTACAAATCTTTGCTCTTATTTCAGATGTGATGTATCTCATAATGGATATGTAAATGTGATACATTCCACGTACTACCGTGGTATTTTGTGAGTTACGTACACCATTCAGTTATTGGATTCAGTCAGTTGTTTGGTGCCATAATATTTCTATACATTAAATGTCTCTTTCCTTATGTAATGCACGTGCACGCGTCGCTTAACGATGGGGATATGTTCTGAGAAATGCGCCGTTAGGCCATTTCTTCGTTGTGTGAACATCTTAAAGTGTACTTATGCACACCTTGATGGTATAGCCTCGATCATTGAGTGTACATATACACACCTAAATGGTATAGCCTCGATCATTGAGCGCACTTATACAAACCTAGACGGTATTGCCTCGATCATTGAATGTACTTCTACAAACTTAGATGGTATAGCCTCGATGCAGTCAAGAGAAGCGGTAAACACAAGATTTATGACGCTTCTGCTGGCGTAACACACACACACACACACACATTTTCAGAACCGCTTGTCCCATACGGGGTCACGGGGAACCGGAGCCTACCCGGGAACACAGGGGCGTAAGGCCGGAGGGGGAGGGGACACACCCAGGACGGGACGCCAGTCCATCACAAGGCACCCCAAGCGGGACTTGAACCCCAGACCCACCTGACAGCAGGACTGTGGTCCAACCCACTGCGCCATCGCACCCCCCTGGCGTAACACAGCATACTCTTTTACAGTAAACTTTTTTATAAGTAGAAAACTGTAAAATAATCATTAAAAAGTACAGCATAGTAAATACATAAATCAATTACATAGGTGTTAATTATCAAGCATCATGTCCTGTACATAATTGTATGTGCTATACTTTTATATGATTGGCAGCGCAGTAGGTTTGTTTACAGCAGCACCACCACGAACACGTGTATAACATGTTGCACTACGACATTATGACGGCTACGACGTCATCAGTCGTTAAGCGAAACGTTGTCACTGTAGTAATATTGCCAGTTGTCTAACCCTAACCCCAATCACTCGAGGGCCATCAGGCTGAGAACGATACTGTATAAAAATTAACTGAAGTATAGTGAACAACACAGAATTTGTAATAACACTTAACAGGAGTGCTTCCGTTCCTGCCCGCACTTACCCCATCCGACGATGCAGAACTTCAGGATGTACCTCCGAATGTAGGTGTTGAAAACTTTGACAAGAGCAATGTACATGTGGACGGACTCCAGGCCCATCCAGGTGAAGGAGGTGAGGAGGAAGTAGTGGAGAAAGAATGCCACGGAGATGCACAGGTCCGTGTTGTTGAAGGAAGCCAGCCAGCTGTCTATGAGGAAGACCATGTTGAGGAAGAGCAGAGAGGTGCTGAGGTTCATCAAGATCTTGGAAGGGTAGTCCCGGCGCAGCTTCCTGCAAGAGGACACATCCTTCTGGTGACCATTTACTCCAAAACATGGAACGTGGAACACTTGGCTAACGAGCAACATACTGAGCATTACGGTTAATGTGGCAGGATACACAGGCTTTGGCCATACTATGGCCAAAAACATAAACAGTACATTACTTCTTGACCAATAACTTGGTCTTTAGAGATTATTCCTAATTTTACTTCGTTATGATACTGATGTCATGATGCCCCAGTGGGTTGTAGTTGATCCTCCCTGGGCTCTGCATTCAGAACTGGCTCAATTTATGTGGCGTTCGCATATTGTCCTCGTGTTCATGTTGGTTTCCTCCGGGTGCTTTGGTAGCGTAGTGGTTAGGGCGACTGCCTTTGGACGCAAAGGCTGCAGATTTGACCCCCACCTCTGGATGCAGTACCCTTGAGCAAGGTACTTACCCTAAATTGCTCCAGTAAAATTACCCAGCTGTATAAATGGGTTAATAATTGTAACCTTAACATTGTAAGTTGCTTTGGAGAAAAATGTCAGCTAAATGAAAAATATAAATGCACTCCCACAGCCCATGTGCTTTTTGATGAATTGCTGTGAGTACGGGTGGGTGTGGTGGCACGGCACGTTTGGTCTGTTCCCCGCTCTCTGGTGGGTCTGGGGTTCGAGTCCTGCTTGGGCTGCCTTGCAATGGACTGACGCTCCATCCTGGGTGTGTCCCCTCCCCCTCCGGCCTTGTGCCCTGTGTTGCCGGGTTAGGAGTGTGTGTGGTGTGTGATTGCCCTGTTTGGACTGGTGTACTGGCCTCATGCCCTGTGCTTCTTGGACTGCCTTCAGACCTTGTGCTGATTCAGCAATTACCAAAACTGAGCTGATGACTGACGGACAGATAGATGCTCAGGTGAATGGATGGATGAGGCCGACTTTAATGGAACTGCGGCAGTTTGGAATAGGCCAGACCTGTTACACTTTTCACGACAGACATCCGACTCAAATGTTCTCAGCTCATCTTTGGAGCCTATCATAGGTGAAGGTCTAGTTTGAGGATGTTGCTGAAAGATGACTTTACGTTGCTTTGTTGCCAACACAAGGAGAGACTCACTCGAAGGCGATGTACGTGAGGAGGGTCACAGCAGAGCAGATGGCCGACACCCCACAGCCGATGTACGTGATGAAGGTGAGGATTTTATTGTTCTGCGCATCGATCTGAGCCGCCGCTCCAGAAATGTCCTGCAGGAGAGATCGGAGTAGGTGTCACGGTGGGTGTGGCCACGTAGGTGGGAGATCAGCTGTTAAGTCGGGCCGGCGAGGTGTAGGTCTCACCATGAGGATCCCGAAGTTGGTGAGGTGGTTGCAGAGGCACACCGTCCGGTTGCTGTCAGAGCCCTGGCCAACGTTGCAGCCCTCTGAGCTCCAGCCCCCACTTCCATCTTGGGGAAACAAAGGAAGGTCAGAGGTGACTCTCCAAAAAAAAGGGCACTAAAACAACGACCTGCTGTATGCACAGAAACACGTAGGCGGCTTGCAAGTATCAGCCCTCATTTCTCTCATCAGAACCACTGTTGAGGATAATAAGAACCGCAATAAACAAACGGATGTCAATTGGCTGGTCCTACTTTTCCGGGCTTCTGAAAATCGGGACGGCTTCCACTCATGCAGAAACCTTAATACGTATTAACATTCAAATAATATCTTAATCTAACGTTTTAATTCTCAGCATCATGCCCGCCTTTCAGCAGTAACATTTGCATTAATCAAATTCAACACGTAATCGAGCTCAGCTCAGCAGGAACCCTGTGCATGATCCTGAAGGCGGGCAGGACGCGGTATCATGACTGCAACACCCAAGTTCGTGCTCCAGCACTTACTGTTGATGGTGAAGTTCCAAAACACACAGACTGGATTTGGCACAGGCTGAAAAAACAAGGAAAATTGTGTTTTTATTAATAACTCTTAGAAAGACGGCAAGAAGGCAAGAAGGTAAGCATCCTGATTTAAATGGAGCTGATGAAACTGATGACTCAAGTCAACACACTTGTCAAGATATATTTGCATGTTTGCGTCCGTTAAGCAAATGACTCCGTGGCGTTCAAGTGGGATAGTGCAAGTGCGGTACCTGGTACTCCTGGTGGGCGATCTCGATGCGCACCGGATCCTGCAGGTTCCGTATGGACTGGTTGCCCACGCTGCTGGCCACCACGTAGCTGTTCAAGGAAAGACCGTTTTCCTTCTGGTCCTGGAGACACAAAGAAGAAGTATGGGCTTTTAAAACATTTTTTTGAAGTTAGAGTATATAGCGGCTCCTCACCTTACAAATACAACTTGGATCAGTATCATCGTACCTCATTTTGTTCGTAACTCCGAAGCCTCTTTTACCCCCTAAGCTATAATCAACAAAAGGTTAATAATGCAGCTGTCCCTCGATTTGTTTGTGAGTTAGGTCCTGTAAAAATCTCGGATGTAGCTATAATAAAACTAATTCAAAACGACTGAAAATAATAAAACATCTCCATCAAGTCGTATGGGAGTGCGACTGTTGAGCGATTCATCCGATAAACATGCCATAGCTGACAAAGCTCAACAACTGAAAGAGGCAGCAGATAATTTATCAGAAAATGATACAAAAAAGGGAAACCAATCATCTTGCGGGGGTCACCACAGTCACATTCTCTAAAACCATATATGTATTTTTGCACCTGAAACAGGTTGGTCTTCCTGAAGAACATGAAGTTTATTCGAGAAATGAGCTCCGCTTCTGCCTGGCTCACGTTGCTCAGCAGGGTGGCCGGGAGGGTCACGGCTGCCAGGGGGTTGTCCTGCTGAGACTCAAAATTGATCTGCGAAAGGCAGTAAACAGAGGCATCACACCTACTGTGCCATAATGTCATTTACACATCATATGATGGACTAACTTCTGTAGCTAATCAAGATAGGGGTTTTGAGACCCTTTTTGAGTACTTGAATGTTGAAAGGGACTCAGTGTTTCTGAGGCACAGGGGGAGCCATGTCATATTTCAGCATCCATTTTGCACAATGAGCTGTTATTGCTTCTTTACACCCTGATGGTACAATATTTGCTGTGTGATGAAGCCACTGCGTATGAGACCACACACACACACACACACACACACCGTGTGAAATCGCTTGTCCCAAGCAGGGTTGCAGCAAACCGGAGCCCAACCCGGCAACTCAGGGCATAAGGCTGGAGGGGACACACCCAGGACGGGATGCCAGTCCGTCGCAGGGCACCCCAAGCGGGACTCAAACCCCAGACCCGCCGGAGAGCAGGACCCGGTCAAACCCACTGCGCCACCGCACCTCCCTCAAGACCAAACTTAATTATCAAAATACGATAAAAGCCCAGTAAATTACTTCAGTCACCTTGCAGCCTCACTTTTCAGTTTGATTTTCAGATTTTCACTTATCAGATCTGAGCACATTCAACAAGACTGAGCAAATAAGAAAAAGGAACGAACTTGGCAAACACTTGGCCCTTTCTTAATGCTTTCCTCTCGTAATTATGTGCTATTTGAAATTCCCTACAGAGACGTACAAGGCAGCGGTGCTTACAAAAACAGGAGAAATGAACCGAATAACTTACACAAACACACATCCTGCCACTCGGTATGAAACGGTAAAGGCAGGCGCTGTTTTATGAACTACACTTTCCATCTGTGGCCCTCTGCCAAGTTCCTTCCAGGAACCCAGGCAGATTCTGGGATTTTTTTCCCCAGATGGCTTCCAATAACTAAGTATGAATGTGACAAGTCTGTATATTTTCTTTGCTGTAAAGCTGGCATTTTCCCATATCACTTCACAGTACCCAGTTAGTTCACTGTCCTGCTGCTCTAACAGACGGAGGTCAGGAGATTAATGGAACGACCCACTAAAGCTGTACTTCTACAAACTGTTTATTGAGGGTTGCAGTGAAGCTTGACAGGTGGTCTCCACCTGGAGATCAGTGCTGTTAGGGGGGATGTAGGCGCTAAATGATGTGCCATTGAAGCTGCTGGAGTTGAAGGCGGAGATGCCCAGTGCCAGGTTCCTGGATGTGATGCTCAGTGAAGGTCCGTCAAACTCGATCTTCTGCACCAGTTCTTCCACTGTTTTCAGCACTCTAGCACCAGCAGAGACAGGGTTGAAACCTCAGGATTAGCCACACTTTCTCCAAGAGCTTCAGTTTACTGCATTTTACAGTGCCAGGTAATCTAGATAAAATTCCAGCAAACATGTTTATTAGGTTGCCATCTTTAAATTAAGACATCACCGGGGAGCTGGTGGAGGACTTACATTTCTGAGGAGGCAGCGAGAGCCGTGTCGGAGCTGGTCATCACGTTGGAGAAGACATTCACCACCGTGGAAGCCAGTGATGAGTTCATCTTGGAAACAATGACAATTTCCTTTAGCTTCGTCACGACCGTCGACACTTCGTCAGTCGACAACTCGTTGTGTGTTATATCAGCCAATGTGGCGGCCACTTCTGCAGCATTTTCTGTTCCGTGGAAGATAAATAATAAAACAATGAACTCATTCCTTTACGGTAACTGCATATTCACTCAATGATGTGACCCTGAGTCTATCCCAAGTAGCACGGGACTCAGGTGTGGAACCCTCCTAAAAGGAACACATAGCAGTCTATAGCAGCTCACTTCCTTTAATAGTAAGGAGTTAGGAATTGAGCAATGTCTATGGATTGTACCAACAATCCAGCACACCCGCAAAAACCCACTTGTGCATGCAAACTGGGACTTGAACTAAAAGTCTTAGAACTGTCAGGCAGGTTGTACTACAGTGCCACCTACACCCATCCATCCACTATCAATAAATTTACACTTGTCCACTGCAGGGCAATGGTGGTCCAGAGCCTATCCAGGAAACACAGACAGTGAGCCAGGGTCAAGACCATCACAGGGCGATTACACACACTCATTCACTCACATATACACACATTAAATGAAACATGCCTTTGAACTATAGGGGTAAATAAATACCCAGACCCAGGAAGAAACACTGAAACTACCCACAGACCGACTTGGATTTGAATCCATATCTGAATGCACATCCCAGAAGTTACGAGGCACCACCATTACCCATTGTTTCGCCGTGCTGCCCTGCCACCCTACAGTGGCCATTCACTCATGCTGAAAGTCACCCCATGCTATGACCGTAGGCTGCACACAGGTCAACTGCAGACATACCTGCAGACACCTCAATGCTTTTTATGTCTGTACAATTGCTGACATCAGCCAGGCTCCAGAACGACGTGAAGTTCTGCCAGTATATGTTGCTGAGAAGGAGAAAAAAATCAAGACACCAAAGACCTTATAACAACTTCACACACAATTGATAGACAGTCGACAGTGGACCATGTTGTAGAAGCTCCAGCTTCTCATTTCCAGGCCACTGTCTCAGTAAAAAGAAAGCCACGAAACTCACCAGGTTCTAGAAGCACTTTGGGCTTTGTTGGGGAAGCAGGGAAGGAACTGGGTTACGGCCGGCTGGGTTTCGGGCCAGATGTAGTGGAACGGGCTTTCCTCAGCTGGACAGTTTTCTAGGGAAACAATAACATGAGACACCTTTTACAGCCTTGAAAATAATGTTCTGCAGTAAAGTAGTGAGAAACTTACATTTACATTTATTCATTTAGCAGACACTTTTGTCCAAAGCGAGGTACGTCTCAGCAAAAAGTACAATTTATGCATTACATTAAGAGAAGGAGACTCCTAGAGGGAAATACTATTTCTGGGTTATCATCAGATATTCACTGTTGACATTTCCTCCCCAGTTTTCCACCCTAATTTTATCATCTCGGTAATATACTCTGCTTTATACCTTGTGCTTTTGTGTCCAAGGGTGTGCACAGCCTAAGTCACATGGTGACATGCAGGATACCATTGACCAGCTGGATGAGAAGCACGTGACTCATTACAAGCAAACCGACACCTAAGTCCAGAGGCCTAACTCCACATCGCTTGCCTGCGTAAGGTCCACCCCTCTCTAACCCCTCTGGAGTCCTAATACACTGTGTACTGTTAGTATGTCCAAGACAGGTAGGCAGCCAGTTGACTTTAGACTCCCCAAGGTTTTTTCCTCCTGTAAAAGACTTAAGGATGGCAGGTGGAGCAGAAATTAGAACAGTGATTACGGAGTGACTAGAATCATTTTCCAATCAGAAAGTCCTGGGCTGGAATCTCTGCACCTGCTGTCAATGGGTAAATCACTGTAAGTAGCCTGTCAGTTTGTTGCCTTCTTGAATTTAGCCCATTTTTCGCTGCGTGTCACTATCATTACAAATGCTGCTCTTTTCACACTATGGTTTTTAAAGCACTCAAGCGAACTATTGGGGATGATGGTATAGAAAAACAAAGTGAAATTACACACAGTCTGTTTGTTAAAGATTATGACAAACGAGGTCATCACATACCGAGAGGTTGGACTGAGGCAGTCTCTAGCACCAGGCCACCTCCCAGGGTCTGGTTCCTGCTCACCAGCCTTTCTTTGATCACCGAATACTGGAGCGTCGTGCTGCTTGTGTATCTGCTTTTAAGCAGTGCCTGGAAGGTATACCTTGAAAGGAGGGGAGGTCAGTGAAATGAGAGAGGAAGATGAACAGAAGGGGGGCCAGCGGCAATGACCATTTGAGATTACCTTGTACCGGCAGGCTGCCCTATCTGAGTGCTGGAGTCTGTGCTGGTGAGGGCACTGTGAAACACAAACAGAGCAGCAATAGTACCGTGGTGAATACCACACCAATACGTGGTGGGAAAAAATACCACATCTGGAACCTCTGAGGGATTACAAAACATATTTTGGAAAATGTTCTCACCTGAGAGCAGAAGAGATGTTGTACGTCCAGTTTTTAAATGTTTGATTTAACTGCAAGAAAGGGACAGCAATTATTACTATATATGGCACCCAGCTAGGATGCCGCTCCATTATTTACATGTTTACGTGTAATTTACATGTAATGTAAAATTACAAATTTAATGTAAAACCTCACATCACATTTACATGTAATTTACATGGGATTTACATAATTTAAAGAAAAAAATGTAAACGTAAATGTTATTTAACAAATGCTCTAAATCGCTACAGAAATCGAAATCAAGGCTAGTCTCTTACCCAAAGAGTGACACTGCTTTTCACATTCTGTTCAATCATCACTCCCTTGCTGTCTCTTACAACAAAGGTTATTCTGTAGAAAACCTCCTCTGCAAAGAAGAGTGTGGAAATTCACATTGTTATCCCTCCTTTGGCATGGCAGCACAATCACTGGATTTTACTCTCTGTGTTGCATAGCAGAAGTGCACAGATAGGGGAAAGGGCCATGGACATGGAGGCCTAATGCCCTCAGAGGTCTTTTGTAGACTAAGGGTTGGCTAAAAGGGAGAAGCCTCCCACGGGCTTGGACATGGTTGTGACTGCACAGTAAATTTTAAATTGTGAGGTCTTTTTGAGAAAAAAATAAAAGTTATTAAAATTGAACTTCATCTGAAAGTTTTGGGGTGGATTAAGGAAGGAGAAATCCTTTCAACTGTCTGCTGCTATGCTACACATCCATCCATAGATGGCTCCCAAGTAGCACGGATTGTTAGTTTTGTCTACAGAACCTCTCTAAATTCATGCCGAGAAGGTTCTTAGGAGACTCCTGTGTCAAAGCCCTGTCTTAAAGATGACATTCAGTCTTTCGATCACAAATTACTTGGACTTTTTGCACATCATCTGCTGAACCCACAGTGAATGTGTTCTGTTAGTTCAACACATTTCTCAGGAAAAGGCACTTCTGCTCCAGCACCGAGTTATGAAAAACGTTGACTCAATAACTTCAGCACTTTGGATTCTGGCCGCAGTAACATAATTAGAAGTCTCCTAAGAAACCTGAAAAATGAACCTTTGAATCATATGATGGTATAGTACACTCTTTGTACCACAAGAGGATTCACACCAGCAGCGTGCTGCACTACCGAAGCCTGTGATTCAGTTACCGCGCTGCGTTAGTCTCCTACTCCCCCCAAATCAAGGTGTCAAATCATCCACTGCACCAAGCCCGAGTAATGATTTGGGCCTAGAACACTACACCTAGATACCACCATGTGCCACCACGGAGAGCAGAGATTTATCATGGAAGAAATCCACCTTTGTTCTACATCTACATCGTTATCGCAAAACATACTCTTCCCGGGTGAGAATCCACACAGACACGGAATACGTAAGCGAGCTTTACATGGGCACAATGTGACTTCAGCGCTGCTCTCTGAGATTTCGCTGGAGGCTCCTGTGTGCGCACTGCCCTCTCCTGGGCCACTTTCTTTGAGTGGGGCACTAAGAGATTGCGAGTCCCCGGTTGAACCCCCAGATTGGGACTGTGGAGGAGATAGGAGCTCCTCAGGTGCACCATCGACATCCTTGACGTTGTCCTCTTGGCTGGATGAACTTGCAGTGGGTGGTGGCTGGCCGCTCGCCAGTTCCTGTTCGTTGCACCCCATCTCGTCATTTTGTTCACAATCCCTGGGGGCCCTGTTTGGTTCAGGTGTCACACCATGTGTCACCGGCTCAGCCTCAGAGACTATATGCATAGTTAGTGAGACTGTCAAGGAATTTCCTTTGTCAGGGTTGGTGGGTTGAGTAGGTTGCAACTGGTCCTGACTTGGAGAACTTTGAAATAATTCAGTTACTGGTTGAGTGGGCAGAATGGCGCCACGTTCCGTCTCTGCCAGGGTCACAGTGGCAGTGAACACAAATGTTGTCAGAGGAGGGCTGTAGACAGAGAACATTTTCTGTCTTTCATCTCCTCCACCATAGAGTCCCTCTACATAAGGAAAGGCAGTGTTGTCATAATCAAATTCACCTGGATCTTGGTGCTCAAATACTGTCAGGCTGGACTGTAGCTCAGGTAGTGGACGGTGAGCTCTTGTGTAGCTGATGCTGCTAAGGAGGCTCTGGGTTGCTGCTGAGCTCAAAAGTCCTGGAGAAGCACCACCAGGAGGTTTAGAAGACAAGATACTGTTATACCCCCAGTGGTCCGTGACGGGTAGCTGCGGCTGACTTGCAAAGGAGCTTGTCAGCATCGATGGATATCTTCTTGTTGACAAGGATCCTCCATATTTTCCTTCTGTGTGTGAAGCCTCCTGGTATCTGTGCTGTGACAAAGGTGCTGGAAACATGGACATGAAGAGCTTGGGGAGTGCTGATAGAGAGGAAGCAGGCTCTGTTGAAAGCGTTGTGACGACTTGCTCTTGAGTCAAATTCCTCTTGGTCTCTCTGACATTTTCTAAATGTTTTGGCATCAAATCTGCCCTGGATTCTTCTGATCCTCCTGGCATGTGCTTGGTCTGGGAGAAGCGAGAATGCATGCTAGGCGTGGACAGAAAGCTCATGGACCCATGTGTTGTTTGAAAGGCTTGAGTGGCAGAAGAAGACTGGAAGGCTGTAGCATCACGGGCGTGGTGCAGCAACTCTGGGATTCCACTGAAAGATGAACCAGTTCCCTGCATCCCCTGAGCCAGATTTGGGTTTCCAACACTAGTGCTGTAGTTCCCCTCAGATTGGCTGAATGGAGCCTGTGGTAAGCTGTTTACGAGCGATGGCTCCAGTGCCACAGGAAGATCTAATTCCGGGTGTCCGACTTCTGCTGACATAAATATCTCAGCACTGCCTCCTAGCTCAAAGGGAAATGTGCTGGGTGGAGAGGGAGTGATTTCTAACCGTGTGATCTGAAACTCTGGCACCTGTGAAACTTGAGCGATGTCAGCTCTGTCGGAAGGGTGCTGTGCTTCCAACGAAGCCTGAATGGAAGTGGAGGCCGTTTCATCGAGTTGTGCCAGCAACACCGGCTCTGTCCTCAAAAGTCCCGTTGTGAATAATTCACCACTGAAGTGTGCTGATGGGCTGTCCAAGCTCCACATTTTACTGGGAAGGAGGTGATCCTGCAGAGACTCCCTGACAGCTCCTGCTGCTTCAGCAGAAGTAGGGGCAAGCAGGGCAAAAGACGTGCCTCCTGCAGTGGCCGCAGACCAATGCTGTTCCTTTGGAAGGAAGGAACTCCCCAATCCTCCTGTGCTGTCATGGTCAAGCAGATGTATATCTTTTGAAGCCCCTGCTGTCACGTGCCGTGTGGCGAGTTCCTTAACACTTGTCCAGCCCAATATGTTCGAAGCTCCAGCGCTGAGTGTTGGCCGCCCTGTTGGTGTGTGTGCCACAGTTACTTGATGCCCCCGAAAACCAATCTCAGATGTTTCCCTGTGCATCTCACTTGTGTGTGCAGGCTCCGTGTCCTCACCTCTCCCTCCTAGTCTCCTTCCCAAAGGCAGAGTCTGTACCTGGCTGCTGGACACACCTTCTGTGAGGTTACTAGTGAAAGTGCTAAGTGGAGCCTGGACGACTGCTTGGGTGAAGGGTTGCGCCCCCATCCTGCCTAAATCAGGAGCAAAGCTTGGGCTTTCGGTGATGCTCGCCATGCTTCTTGAGACAGTATGCTGAGTTGAAGGTGAACCATCAGCAAAAGAATACGGGGATTCAAAGTCATAGATGCTGAGAAGACCTTCCTGCATGTCTAGCTCAAAGACAAGCGTATCCTCACCAGATGTGTACTCTGGCGACTCGGTATGGTTGGCGACGTGTGTACTGTTCCTACTGGTGCCACTGGGGGGATGGTGAGGGGCAAGTGGCTTGTTTTTGCGGTTACCGAGAGAGGCCGCCTGGAAAGACTCCATGTCCTCACTCCTGTTCCGGGCACGGTTCTGCTGCCATGGCTGTGCCATTGCCATATCCGTTGTGCCTCTGGACGTTGCATTTGTTTTCCTAGCAACGGATGATGTTGTAGTCACCTGGGAATTAGTAAGGTTAGGGGAGGCATCTGTCACCTTTGTTGTATGTGGGACTGGAGGTTTGGTCAGATAGACTGCAGGCTTCTCTGGCGGCTTTGTGACGGCGTCTGGCTTCTTTTTCACAGGCCATTTTAGAGGTGTGGAGATAATGCCCAGGGACTTTCTGGAACTCCTCTGGCCTGGGACGACATGAGCTCGAGAGGCAGGGGTAGAGGATGAAACCACCAGCTCAGTACGATGGAGAGCAGACCACAAAGTGGCCATCTTCTCCTTCTCTGTCACTTCAATGTTTGTAATCATGAAGAAAGAGTTGAGGTGTCAAAGCCAGTTTTTGTCTCTTCGCAATAAATTTTTGACAATAACATTTTTTTTTTTTTTTTTTACATAAAACGGTTTTAGAAGTGAAGCAACAAAACAGGTTAATCTACATTTAGGCCTTATCACAAGCTCTTCAACAGCAGGTCTTCAATAATAGTGCATCTAGTGACGTGACAGTCATCTCTTCACAGCCTTTAGCTATATTCACACATATGGCATTATTACTTAATGATAGATAATGAGAATACTTTAGGACACCCAAGAAATTCGGCTCAAGAGATACAATCACGAAACAACAGATAGAATCACGAGAGACACATCTAACATTAAAACCTGACTTGGAAACTGTAAAGAGTGCCATCAAGAAATAACAGCATGGAAGGAGGCAGTGCTTGATAAAATTAGGAAAAAAAATAATTGTGAACCATATCTTTCACCTCCTTTGAATGGTCAGTGGTGGTTGCTGAGTTAGTGTTTACAGTGCAAAAAAGTGAGGCCAATTTTAGAAGTCGGCAGGAACAGGTGAACTGCATTATTTCCAGGGAGAACGATGAACCTCGGTGCAGCAAGCGGTAGGTAACAAACTAGGTTTAGTTGAGTCACATGTCTGCAGCTGTGTATCTTTCTCTTAATGTAATGCATAAATTGTACTTTTGCTGAGACGTACGTCGCTTTGGACAAAAGCATCTGCTAAATGAATAAATGTAAACGTAAATGTACATGAGGATGAGTGTGGAAACATACATTTAGAGAACGATCACGGGTACAGGCAGTCCCCGAATTACGAACAACTTCCGTGTCCTCAGTCTGTCTTTAAGTCGGATTTTGACGTAAGTCGGAACAGTTAGGTACGGTGGGTATCTAACATCAGTTCGTCAACTGTTTGTCTTAGTGTATAATATATAGTGTACCTTTCTATGCGTGTCTGGAGTGAGATTCCACAACTGAGAAGAAGTGTCTTCTGTATCCAAGTGCTCACTCAGAGAGACACTGTGTGTGTGTGTGTGTGTGTGTGTGTGTGTGTGTGTGTGTGTTTGTGTGTGTGTGGAAAACATTTAAGGAACTTCAATGTTTGCTTTTCCATTGTTCGTTGGCGTTTCACCTTTCCCTTTATTATTTACTCTTTAGGTTTAATTGTGATTGTTTCCTTTTTCTTGGATGCATCACTATCTCTTGTGTCACATTTACGCTTTGGTGCCATGGCTAGGAGGATAAGAACAAAAAATTAAAGCCAAATACAGTCACACGAGACACTGTTAACTGGAAAAGAAGGACGCCTGTCCTACCTTGGGCTCATGCGCCCTGCCCACGACCCGACGAGCGGCTGTAGGCGTGCAATGTTTTGATGCGCTTCGCAAAGTAGCGCCCATTTATTATTACAAACCATTGTATATACAGCAATAAGAATTTTTAATATAACAGAGTTATTTATAAAGTTTTCATTTGATTGTTACTGAAGAGTGACAAAAAAAAAAACAACTTCCGGTCTGTAAGGGGGCGGTTCGTAAGTCGGACGTTCATAACTCGGGGACTGCCTGTACTTTTAAAAGTGTGCGATGTACAAAATCGGAGAGCCCGGGGAATTTCATAAATGGCCTGACTCAGACGGTTTTAATGAAAACATTTTGTTGGGGTGATTTCATGAGCATCAATAAAAACAACTGCTAAGTACAACACTTCCGCACTGATTTCGTAGCAATTTCATACAAGCAAACGTCAAGAGCAGGGATGTATTTTTAACTGTTGCTGCATTAGTACCACGAGCCACATTTATAAGTTTTCTCAAACTTCAGCCACAGCAAAATTATACTTATTTTTTGTTGAATTTATGACACTTTCATTGCTGGCAAGCGCCTCAGAAGGTATGCAACATGGTGTTTGGGCCAAAGCAAACTCTTGGCAAAAGACTCTTACCCTTGGGCATGCTGTTAATTGCGGCTGTTGTGTTAGTTGCAGAGGATGTTGGAGCTATGGTGCTTCCAGAAACTGCCAGTGCTTGTGAAGGGTGGGGATAGAAGAAGGTGGTTAACAAGACTGCAGTAAAAGAAGGAATCTGAGACAAGTGGAATAGGAAGGTGCACTACGAAATGGCAACCAAGACTGGACGTATCGTCCCAAACACTTCCCCCTTTGGTCATGGAGAGCGTTGTTTTCAACTCTGACTATGAGCTTGGTAACCGGTAATACGGATGAAGATGGATGTCAAAAGTGTGAGTAGCAAATACATGTGTTTAAACCAGTGATCAAGGATATGTCTGTACTTGGATTATTTTCCTCTCTAGGTGTTGCAGTAAAAATGCACTGAGAATGATAATGATGAGATAATGACTTGTTTTAAATACTTCTCAATAAATTTACTGACTTAAAAGGGCAAAACTCATCGTTGCTTTTCTGTAAATGAATCAATTTTACTGGAAAATGTATTTTGCCCAACTGATGATTTCATGTTTGCAGTTTTGTGCAGTTGTCCAACATTTGCCTTGGGTGCTTTCATAAAAAGCAGGAGAACTCAGAGGTGACATCTTACCAGTAGATGAGCTGATGGCAGTGTTAGCTGTGGATGCGGGTGGCTGAACTACTGACGGACAGTAGAGATGAGTCAGATGGTTGATGGGTGATAGACATGAGTTCGGTGCTCCTCAGAAGATCATGGGTAATGAAATGAGCATAATGACACATCTGAGACCAGCGGACCTGAACCTTGCGCACCGCGGCCCATGGTCTCAGCGTGAAGTCTCACATATACATTTTAATATGTCCCCTCTATGCCAGTTTACAAATTTAACATACCATGGGCACAAGGTTGAGGACTGCAGTCACAGATGGTGTCAGGTGTGATTGATACTACTGGGATGAAAGTCTTACCAGTTGTGCTGCTGGTTAGAGACATGCTAGTAGCAGTTGTAGAAGTGGAATTGTACTGAACTGGCAAAAAGGAGAGCAGATGCAGGATGAACACTTTGCAGCAGAGAGAAATGGGAGCTGACAGATCATGACATGCTGTGGAAGAGGATGATCTATGCCATGTTTCCACTGCCAATTCAGTGTGAACTTTCTGTCCCAGTGAGCTATCTGGGAAGTAGCTGTCCAAATGATAGCTATCCAGGTCTTAGTAGAGCGCTCTTAAAATATTGTTTAGAGCTCCAGCTGACCAGCCAGAATGCTGGACCGATGACAAGCGGGACACCAGCCTGTACGCTTGACATTGGGACGTATTTTGCTGCATAGTAATCATCGTTCTTGCAACATCATGACCCAAGGCTGACAAACTGTGATTTTTTTCAATTATCGATTTTTGGGTCCTTTTCTGAAGATCATCAATTTATGTTCAGTAATATTATAGATAATAATATTATAACATTTCAGCATGATTTCTCTGATCATAACATAACTGGCAACATTCAACAATGAATACATGAAGGGTCAATGTTTAACTTGTCTGCAGTGAATTTGTTAACACAATGTGGAATTTTTGTATGGCAGTATAAACTTCAGGATAAACAAATGAGACAAAACTAGACATGCTTACCGTTTGTTTTTGGATTAGTAACAATCATGTTATTAATGATGGTGGTGTTGGTAGAGGAAATTAATGGAGCTGGTAGAAGGGATGAAAAAAGTAAATTATGAATTACACGGCTGTTAGTGAAAACATATCAACATCACTGTCCCTGGAAATAATAGCAGACCACTTAAAAAATAAATATTAATGTCAATTTCTTTAAAACTGAATGAGATTTAACATCTAGTAAGATCAAACAGCACATTTGTGCTTTCTGTCTAAAAAAAAGAACATTGAATCTATAGAAAAAAATTTAATCTTGAAAAAATAAAATAAAAAACTAAATAACCAGCAATTTCATTCTGAGGTAAAAATCCCATCATCTGTATCTTCCAGCTTCATGTTTAAAAATCCTCCATCACTAAAAAATGCAGTTTTAATAGTCTGAACTCCAGCTGTGGAAGTGTGAAAAGTGGGCCTGTCTATATAGTGTACATCATCTGTTTGGCTTTTGATTTGCTAATATAACTGCATGACCTAAGCCAATGACTCATTTCTTCATTTCATACAGCACTCTAGGAGATGTTTGAGGTAAGAATTCCCAGGCTACACTGTGAGCTAACTCACAAGTTAGTGTTAACAAGCTATGCCTGGTGTCTCCGTTGGTTAAGCACTGAAACCCTGAATCAATATCCCATGATGACTAGCAGATCTTATCCAGAAAACGATGTTGGTGAGACTTCAGCAAGCTTTCATTGCTTGCCAAACTTGGCACTGATCTGTTCTAAAGTCTTCCTGTCGATGACCCCACGATGCTTTCTCTCTAAATTGAGCCTGAGGTGACCATTTCCTTTGCTGACAGCAGCAGGACCAAACCCAGAGCTGAAGGTCATTCTTGGAAGACAGGTTCATTGAGCATTTGAAACATTCCTTGAAACATAAACGTCACCCGAGCCAACATTCTCATTTTCTGGTATTTAATGGCCTACAAAGGTCAAGATTGTACAGTAAAACACTAGGGAAGACATGTTTCTGAAGAACAACAGTCTTTAACCCCTTCCTTTCCAAGTCACAAGAATGTGGCTACCTGAGTATAATATCAAAGTCTCCACTAGGCTCAAGGCTTACGTTGATCTTAGTGCAAAAGGTTATCAGTGAAAGCCCTACCAGACCTAACATGGATGACAGTGCTAAGTATGCTGATTCCAGCTCGCAAGAAGAGCTATTCTGGAGAATTTTGCCCCAAAGGGCTGGGAAAACCGCAGACTATGATTCCGGGGAACGTTGTGGGGAGGGATACAGGAAGCCCTGCCTCCTTGCCGGGAACTGACATCTACAAGTGCTGTTGGACATTTCCAATTGATATATCAATTTTAGACAAGAAGTATGATAAATAAAGTGAATAAATGAATGATTGCAGCATGTGCAGTTACACTAAAGTATATGGGCACACATGCACACATACACACATCTACTGAAAGCAAACTGTGCAGAACTGATGGAACCATGTGACGGTGCTGAGCAGAAGGAGACTTTTGGTTCGGTGCCCACTGACAGTTTCCTCCACACGGAGCACTCCAGCAAACCTCAGTGTCTCAGACACACTCACATCTACAGCTCAGCAATGCGAAACATGGGCCTGGAAGATAAAGACCTATATTGCAAATGTTGGAGACTTCAACCCTGTAACTAACATTTAAGCACTGAATTTGACTGTACACACACTTTGCACATGGTCATAAGTGAAAACAGGACAACGGCCTCTATTTTTAACTCAACGCACAACAAGACAGATGTTTCACACATGTTGACAGACGTCTAACAGATGTGGGGATATGCACAGGTTGCTGTGTTAGAGGATCTCAGTCCTACCTGGGCAGCCCGGTCCAGGTGAGGTACAGATGGCAGTGGAAGGAGTATAAGGTATGGAGGTACCTTGAAGGTGGAAAAAAGTGGGTGTTAAATTACTGTCAGAATTACATTTTAAATTATAATCACACAGCAATGTATTGAAGCTAATACCAACCGAGACATGTGTCGGCAATAAAAATAATAACTCTCTTAAAGAAAGCCAGGCTGCACAAACCAAGCACACATTACGGACCTTCAGCAAAACTACCACATAAAACAGCACACACTCCTAATACGCCTACACAGCTATGTCCATTCAACACACACACGGGCGCAGTGTAACATCTCGTCACATCACTATCGCTGCTTTTCAAAGCAGTGTAAGAAAACGGGAGCATTTTTAGCTACACACTGTTGTATTCTTTAGCCTTGATGACTGTGGCATGTCAATCATACTGAGAAATATAAATGTAAATGTATTATAACTCTTTCCCAGACGTGCCAAGGACGTCTCTCTCGGCGCCTTGGTCTTTCCCACAATCCCTTTGGGTTTTGGCCCAGCTGCTTGTTAAAAAGAATAAAGAAACCTTGTGTGAGTGTAAGGCACACTTGCTGCGATAGGGATCAGATGCAGATGGCAGAGTTCCTGGCTGGGAGGCGACGCAGCAGCTTTCACCAGACGATCAGGAGAATCTTCCAAACGCATTTGGAATTTTATAATTGAAAATAGCAGTCGCTCTGCTGAGAGGAGGGAAGGTTTTGATCTCGTTCCCACCGTTTTGAGACGGTGCCCAGAAATGCCTCCTCGTGCCTGCGCCGCAGTTCCAACAAACACATGAATTCGCCTTTGTTTTCGCCCCACATCTTAATTACAGGAGTAATGAAAACCTACAGAGGGCTCTCTCTGAGCTCCTGTAAAACGCGAAGCCAACATGACAGACTCTATTAGTAACTTCTTCCATTGAGTTGATATCACATCTATTCGTACAGTATTTTGTGATCCACAAAGTATTTGGCTCAGATGAAAACTAAATTCTAGGCTCTAAAAGAGAGGACTAATACAGTTTTCCAATTTGATAAAACAAACAGTGGATGTGTTCTAGTGTTTCTAGAACTGTACCGAACATCTTAACATATAACCAACGTTTGATGGCGAAGAACCACGATCTTTTTCGTCTTCTCTGGCCAAAACCCTGTGTTATAGTGAAATAACTTTGGATTTCACATCAAGGATGTCAGCTTTTTTTCCTGATGTCTCTTGTGTTTTGCCTAGGACTGCAGATGTTTTGTCTGGAGTTTCAGATGTTTAGTCTACGATTTCTAGTGTTTTGTCTGAGGTGCTGGAAATTTTGTCTGGAATTTCAGATGATTTGTCATAAAATTCTTAATTTTTTTTTTTTTTGAGGCTGCAGTCACTTTCTTGGAATTAAGGTTTTGATCTGAATTTCAGATGTTTTCCCTGGGATTTCAGGTATTGTTTCTTGGATTCCAGGTATTTTTAGTAGTATCCCAAGTGAGGCTAAGTTCTGGGCCAAGATGAATGGCAGTAATAATGAGAAATGTAATACACCTGTCCCCAGCAGCAGGTAGTATAGGACTTAAGGGCCTGAAGGTGTGATTCACAAGACTCATTGCCCAGATGTGGATGGGTACAGCTGTTTAAACCCAGAAGAAGACACTCACTTAAGTAAAAATATCAAGATGTGTAAATGCTTTAAAGTGATAAACTATGAATATCACTTTAACTGATTAAACTGCATGCTAAGAAACTCAAATAATAACAGTATCCCTGGCAACTGTGTGTCTCTCTATAAGCCCACACAGGGGTCAAGTGCACCCAGTCATCGTGGCATATGGCGGTTTGTGCAGAAAACTGAGGTTTAAACAAAAATAGCATGATCTAGTTGCTTAGAGTACTCCGGGGTTGTGTTTCAGGAGCTGGAAATCAATAAGTGGTGTTATAAGCAATTAAAAGTGTCCAAGCACAGATCAGTCAAAGTGAAGTTTATATACTTTTACATTTCTCTATACACTGTCAATAAGTGAGAGTAACATCGCCTTTACTGTTTGCAGGTTACCTGAACAGTATTGCAGCACAAAGGCCATACTTCTCTTACTCTCATAATTAGGGAACATGGGGCCCCATCATTTGGACGCTACGGCTCTATGTGTAAATGACGGAACTAGACACTGAAACAGAGACCATCTGGATGTTGTTGCCTTCCTTCCTCAAAGGTCCTTCTTGGAAATTTCATTAGAGCTAATGGGACGTGATATGGCTGAGGATGACCGCATCGGCGAGGGTCCCGGCACGTACTGCTTTAACCGGCGGACCCACAACCAGCACCAGATGTTCAATCTTGAGAGCTGTTGTTGAAGAACAGGTATGGATGCGCTGTGGTCTAAAGGTAGAGGACAGGAATTGGACCGGACGTTCAGCTATTAACCAACCTAATTTAATATATAATCTAAAGAATGAGGAATTACTAGATGAACAGTGACACAAATTCTTGGGGATGTTATCTAATACTGCACTGAGACATCACTTTATGGAGCAGGAGAGTGACAGATCTATTTCAGCCGGCAAGCAGACTCTCCGCTGCCGTCAAACAACATGCGGCTTCAGAAAGCAAGCGGGGCGGAGGGTTGGGGGGTTGGTTAGAGGCACACTCACCACTAGAAGGCGTAGCTGCTGTTAAATGGGTGCAATTTGGGTAACATACTGTAAAAAGAAGATTAAACATTAGTAGGTTTAATGTCAGTGTTGCATCAGCCAAATTAAAGTATTTGAAAACTCGGGGGTTTGAGGGAAATGAATTCTTATACCAAAAGCAGTCTTAAACACAGCTCATACTGTAACATTCAGCAGGGATTAACACGAACAAGGGAGCAACACAAAGACTGAAGGCAAGCAGCATTAAAAGGGAACACCACTGGCCCTTCAACACATTTTTCCATTAAAAAAATACTCCAGAAGGAAATACTTTCACATTTTCCTCCAAAATGCTGCAGTGATTAAAACTGGATTTTTTCCTTTATCAAAATGTTTTAATCTCAAGCCTCAGGAGGACTACAGTTATGTATGTGGCAAGTGTCCTGAATACAGCAGCTGCACCACACACGGACGGCGATACATCACGGAAAGCAGAGTAAACAGTCATAGAAATTTGAAAACGCTTTTTTATATCTCCTGTAGGAGCCAAAAGCACATTAAATTTTTGTTTATGCATGTACAGTTTCAGGTTGGCATTGCTAATAAATCTGGATTTACTCTGGTACTACAGACACCAGTCCACTGTTGAATCAAGTGCATGTTTTGTTGTCATGGCAAACAGTGAGTGGTTTATCGCTGATTGTCTGGATTGGCCACCCGAAGCTACAGCTGAGAACACACACATTGTCTAAAGCCGCTCGTCCCATGCGGGGTCGCGGCGAGCCAGAGCCTGGCCCAGCAACAGAGGGTGTAAAGCTGGAAGGGGAGGGGACGCACCCAGGACTGGAGGGCAGTCCGTTGTAGGGCACCCCAAGCGGACTCGAACCCCAGACCCACCAGAGAGCAGGCAGAGGCCAAACCCGCTGTGCCACCACGCCCCCTACAGCTGAGAAGGTAACACAAAACTGAAGTTCAGAAGCTCCACGAGATCCCTCCACGTCTACAAATAAGCCCGACTCGGTTCTTCCCTGCTGGCCTCTGACCTCGTGTAGCAAAGCCGCCTTTGTCCCTAAGATGCATGGGCACAGAGAGGCCCTTTGCGGATCCTGTTTCGGGACCAGCCCGCGTGGCGGTGCCTCCTCGGCCATGCACTCACAAATCCGCTCCAGACCTCCTTTTAAAGCACAGCAAGACCCGTCCCGGGTGCCCGTCCTCTCTAGTACGCAGCAAATGCAACAAAGGAGCGGATCTGTGGTCATTCCTGCATGTCACCTCTCAGGCATTTGATGCCAGGCCACCATAGCTTCCTTACCAAAACCAGCAGACCATTTAGCTTCTCTGCAAAGCAACTTGTCCAGGACAATGTTAAGGTACAACTATGCATTTTTTTTAATGAAGCAATGTAGTGTAAGTACCTTGCTCAAGGGTAGTACAGCCAGAGATGGGAATAAAGCGTGCGCCCTGTGGGTCCAAAGGCAGCAGCTCTAACCACTATGCTAACAGCTGTCCACTTCACAGCAGGAGGGTTTTACCTCAGTTTCCATGTAACAGGGACTCCTACCGTTTACAGCACTGACTCTTATTGTCCCATTAATTTTTAATGTTCTGCCAAACCACCTCTTTTCATGCATGTTCCTTGCACATGAACAGGATGTCGCTTGTAAAATGTTCCCTACAACATGCATGCGTAGAGTGTATTGCGGTAACAGAATGGAATCATTAGTCAACCACTAAGACCCCAGAAAAGAGCAGTAAAAACATTATGCGCACTGGTGTACTTACTGCAACTCAGCGTGCTGTCTGTCTGAGCAAGGCCTGAAGGAATATTCCAGAATGCATTGTCCCAGTCGATGACGTTGCCGATGGCGTCACAGGTGAGGGTGCTGAACTCTGTTTTGGACATGGCGTAATTCCACATGCGGAAGTTGTAAACGGTTCCGTCGAAACTCAGAGAGTTGTCTCCCAGCCGGAACGTTCCGCCGCCAGTGATGGTTTTCCCTGTGGTGGCAGCGCACGACGCCACTCGGATATTGTTGTCAACGTACAGGTTGAGTCTCCCGGACAGACTCGACCAGGAGAGGCAGAAGAGCTTCATGGTTGCGGTGAAGCTAGCCGGGCTCAGTATGGCACTAAGGGCACACTCTTGACCGTCCATGGTCAGCGCCATCACGTTACCGCTGCTGGACAGTCCGAAGCTGACCGTGTTACCGCTTGGGTCCGTGTACAGGAAGATGGTTTCGCCCTTCTTCTGGGTGGTCCTCGCTACCTCAAAGCAGACTGTGAACTGCTGAAGAGTCGGTATGCTAACCTGGTTGGAAACTTGAATGACTTTCGCAGCATTCTGTGGCAAAGCTACCTTCTGATTCCTCAGAGCGACTGCAACTACAGGGGTGAGGGAAGAAACATGTTAGTCTTATGTAATTGCAACACTCTTTCAGTACTGATGGATTACTATGGTTTGCTATGGATTGCCCATGGTATACCAACATATTACCTTTTCGTCTTAGCTATACAATTCAACATTACATACATGGATGTCCTTCCACTCACTTGCCTTCACACTTTAATATTGTTTTGTTGCAGTTTTTATTTATTTATTTATTTGATATATTTTGCCTGATTTGTCATTCCGAATTTTTCTCGTGGAACTTATCTAATACTTAACACATCAATCTTAATGTAATGGGTCCCCTACTTACGAACTTAATTCGGACAGGGAGTTCATAGTCATTTCTTTCATTTTTATATTTTATATTTTTCTATTTTATTCTAATTTGGTTGTAAATGAAGCTACTTGTGAAATATGTGCTGGCAGAACCGGTGGTATTGGACTAAGTGACTGTACTTTGAGAATCACGTGTTTATATCTGTGTGTTGGTGAAATGCACTTTTTTTTTACTTCAAGTTTGACGTCACTTTGGAGAAAATCACCTGCGAAATGAATAAATATAATGTAAATGTTAACAATTTGGACTGGAATAAAGTAGTGGTCTCTGTCTCTCTTGCTCTCCCACTGAGCACCTTGCGGAGACCAGGCCAATAGACAGCCTTACCTCTGGTGAGGTGGATGACTCAAGCACGTACCTTTGTGTTCTGAGTGCCTCAGCTAGATATGTATGACTTGTTGTAAATAAGAAAACACAATGCAGAACCCCAGCCAGACCTAGAGCAGGATGTTAACAAATTTAAGGCAGGGCTCAGTATTTGCAATCGCAATCTGTAAGTGATTCAGATGAAGCTTTGGGGAGTGATTTGAAAAATATGCTAGCTCTATCCATGACAAATAAATCTGAATTACATCTCTAAAAAATCTCTATCATCACAGTTCTAGCACAGAACTACTCAATATTATGTATTAACAGAAGCTTCCTTGTGAATTCTCGCAAAAAGAACTCTCCATCACCATTCATTTAAATGGGGGAAAAGTAATGCATTCCTGAGCCACAAAGATTTGTAAAAACATACTAACACGCAAAATCCCTGCCTTAAGATCTAAACATGGATAGAAAAGGTAACTGAAAACAAAGTCCAGAATATCAGAACTGTCCCAAATACCTTTAAATCCGGGTTTAAGTCCCACATATTCATACTCAGTTGCACATAACACATTTGCATGCTCCTTTTCATGTCCTTTTTGCCTGTCGTATTATCTATACTACCATTCTGTCTATTTTCTTGTTTCATTCTGTTGTTCACATGCAGCACAGTGTCCTCAGTTCCAGTGGTGTGATTCTGAAGGGGGGTTTGAATCCAGATTAGTCTGTGTGGAGTCTGCATGTTCTTGCTGCCTCGGTGCGGGTTTCCTGTAGGTGCTCTGGTGTCCTCTAACTGTTCAAAGACATGTAATGCATAAATTGTACTTTTGCTGAGATGTAAATGTGTTTCAGATGATGTGATAACTATGATTTGCCCTTTGTGTGTGTAAGAAATGAAATGAGTGTGTATGTGCCCTATGCTATAGGGACAGGCTCTGGACCACTGTGACTAATTTATTTTAGTGCAAATAACAGTTTTAACCCATGCTGCTTGTAAATGTGCTTAGGAAGTAAAGATTATTAATGGCACATTATAACCCCTCTCTGTTGAGCTATTTGTAAAGTATCACTTGCAAAAACAAAGAAAAAGAACAGTAAATCAAATCACACAAAGCTGTAGAATATAATGAAATAAAGTAAACTGTATAGTAATTTTATGGATTACTTCTCATTCGGGCTGCACCATCACAAGACGGAGAGACCAAAATGTCTCAGTTTTTCTGTAACATTTATAGTCTCTCATAAAACCTACATGAACAGCCATTAAGAACACGCAGGGCCTAATCGGTTCACAAGGAGATAGAACTAAACTAATTAAGAGGACTGTCATCATTTGCTCTGTTTTTGTAGAAAATCCCCATGAAATACTCTTGAAACTTCACATATATAGTAGTCAGTGTGTTGAGTATGGGACATATTTCAGGAACGCAACCACCTCTATGAATCTATGAAAATTGGCACCAACGCTGGCATCCAGTGCTCCAATGGATTGACTTAAAGCTTTCTAACACACAAAAAAATAAAGTGATCTTAAAAAAAAAAAGATTTATATTTGAAGATACAGTCAGTTTCAATACTTAGGTTTAGTTGGTGAGTTTATTGCTATTGGCCTGAACGCATCGTCAGTGAGAGCCGATTCGCAGTGGAAACAAGTACCAAACTGCCGCGGCATTGGTTTGACACCACTAAGGAACCTCTTGGTCAGTGCTGCTAGCTATCGTACGCCAGTGATGTTGGTCTTAGGTCACTTTTGTGAAGTGTGTGGAAAATTAAATATGAAATATGACATCAGTATGAGCTTGGGCCTTTATGGTCGCCAGCAAGAGAAGACCTAGAGTAGCTCACCATGTTGGTAAGAGAACACCTGAAAGGGCTGGCAGGAGAGCAGACCACTAGAGCGTTGACTCCAGCGCTCATTTTTTTGATGTGCGAGAACGAGGTGTTGCGAGAAAGTAAAGTTGTTTAGTCAGAATAAATGTTTGCATAAATGATTTTTCAGTTACTTTCTTATTTACCCTTTGATGAACCGTCCACGGGGGTGCGGTGGCGCAGTGGCGCAGTGGGTTGGACCGCAGTCCTCCTGTTCGGTGGGTCTGGGGTTCGAGTCCCGCTTGGGGTGCCTTGCGACGGACTGGCGTCCCGTCCTGGGTGTGTCCCCTCCCCCTCCGGCCTTACGCCCTGTGTTACCGGGTAGGCTCCGGTTCCCCGTGACCCCGTATGGGACAAGCGGTTCTGAAGATGTGTGTGTGAACCGTCCACTGTAATTCACTGTGTTCTTCCCCTGGAAGTCTTTTCCTCTGCTGAGAGAACTATCATATCTATCTGTAATGGCAGTCACAGTCTTTGGTGGGAATAAAACCTCCAGAAATCAGATTTCTTGGCTCAAGTCCAACTCTAAAGTCAACTAACATTCTGCACATTTAGGTTTTTTTTCTGTAAAGTTCATCTCAGGAGACTGAAGTACCTAGTTATAGTACTCAAAGGACAGAATCAGTGTCCAGTACACGACGTGATTTTGACTGGTGTGAGATCTTGAAAAGCCATTCTGAAAATAAAGTGCACTTTTCCCAGGGAAACCAGCCAGACTTGTGCGCGCTTACGGATGCCGTGCTATTTTTGGAAAGAAATGTTTAGGTCTTATTCAAACCCACTAATTAAAACAGAGGTACCTTTCCTTTCTTCATAACAACCTAACTTTATAATTAACTGTAATGGAATCAATGTTTTGCCTCTTTCCATGTGAAATGTACTTGGAGTAAATCTGCTTTTTGAAACATATTCAGTTACATGTAACATGAAATTATTTGTTGTCTTTTCCAGTGCCATTATTAATGATGTCATTTTTCCACAGACAGTGAAAGCAGATGGAAAGAATGGATGGCCAAGAGGAATCAGCTGGGAGTCCCCAGCTGAAATGTGGAGCAATTTTTATGTCATATTAGTTAATGAAAGCAATGATGGAGATGATGTCCTCATTACTCCAAATGGGCTCTAAAAAGTCCATGGTGGTGGTCCTTGGAAAAATAAACGTAAGAAGAACAAAAAGGAAAAAACCCCACAAATTAATGACTCTTTTCAACAACCGTTGTAGCTCCCTGACCTCCGCTGTTGTCAAGGTAAAGTAGGTAATTTATTCCTTTCTTACGTTTTATCTCTTTTCATTAGAGGCGCGATCATCAGCAATCTATTTGAATACTAATTTGTTTAATAATGGCTTCAGTAGTGCTATAATAATGACTTCCAATGCTACGATGCGATAGATGCATTTCTGTTTTTCCCAGATTTTTTTTGATGGTCCAGGCAAAAATTATACAGACATGAATGAAGAAAAAAAAAAAAAAGAAATGGAAAATGCATCAAACAGGGAAACTAAACTAGACAAAACTAAAATGTAAACAGATAAAAAATGATGCTGTGAAGAACTTATATGAAAACTGAAGCGAACATGTTTCGTTGTTAACGTACTGAAGTAAAGAATAAATCGCAACACCAAGGAAAAGCAAAAGTACAAAAAGAAAAGAATAACATGAACAACAAAATGAAGCTTGCCTGTTTCCAACATACCTTGCCTGTAACTGATATTGAATCCCCTCTTTTGAACGCTAAAGTCCGAGCTAAACGACACCTCCATGATGTTTCCGCTGGAGTTTAGCGTCAGTCCGTTGGCAGTTATACCGCAGAACGTGACATCGCTGGTTCCTGTGCTGACCACGACCCGGTCGTAGATGCACCCCAGCGCCTCTTCGAGCTCGAAGTCGAGGAAGGCTATCTGCACGATAAAGCCGGCGGGCGCCTGTAGCGTCCAGCGGCAGGCCTGGTTTTTTGGGTAATCTCTTGGGTAGCAGGGAGACCAAAAGGAGCCCTCGGGAGCTGTGAGCACCTGGATGCAGTCGGTCTGACAGTCCGGTGCTGCGAGACCAGAGTAGGAACACATCACCTTGAGGAGCCCAAGGACTGGGATGGGGACAGGGATGCAGGACAGCAACCGGCGAGTAGAGAGGGGGCAAAGCAGAAGAGGTAAGTATTGCAGCATGAGGCCTGGTGGGAAAGGAGGGCGAGACGGACGGAGTGCAGAACGAGTGCGAACGCCAGTTTTAGTGAAGAGCAAGGAACGGCTCCAGTTACAGTTAGGAAAGACAAAGGTTCAGCAGAACAAGGGACAGATTGTTCAAGAGCCTCCGTTTCCCTCTTACACCTTCACTTTTTGAACATTCTCACACTATCAAAGCAAATCTAGACCCGAAGTGTTGCTTGAAAGCATGTGAACCCTGCAGGGATGCTCATTGTTCTTGAGTCAAATATTAAAATAAACTTCTAAAATTTAAATCTGAGACCTTAAACTTACAAAGAGAATAAATGATTTGATTCACACGCCTGATTCTACTTACCTACTTGGTGTAACCAGTGCAAATTGGGCTCCGCTTCTTTTGCACCTGCGCTACTTTCGCGTTCCTGCTACACACACGATTGCCTCTAAAGCGACATATGGAATTGGCCAGTACATACCTGTCGTGTCACATGAGAAACACTGACTCTCATTAAATCACCATTTCGTGGTACAACTATAGGACGCAAGGGGTTCGCATACTTTGCGCCCTACGTGTTTTAAGTAAACAAAGAGCGAGAGTGAAAATGTGAACCAGATTTTCATGGCGGAGATAATTTAAGCAGATACTTTAAGAATCTGACCCTAAGATTTAAAGATGACCTAAAGAGCCCTCGTTGAGTACAGCTTTAATGGGATGGAAAGGGGTCTCAGTTTGGAAAACTGACTCCTGTTCATCTGGGACTGCAGCTACCTGGGGGACTACGGCAAACGCCATATGTAAAATAAGGTATAAAAAAATAAAAAAGTGTATTGCATTTTGCTTATGTGTAGCTTTCTCTATGGACCTCAAAGTAAAGCACACGGACACGGTTTGGAACGAAATAAAAACAAATTTAAAAGGAACTCCCAACAAAAGACGCGGTACAGCTTCCATACGAATTTAAATAAAATCAAGGCAAATTCCTTTAATCGTTTTCAAGCAAACACATCTTTTATACTTTGTTCTCATATGCTGACTCACTACTTCTAAACTTGAGCTCCTGGAATTTAAAGTTCTACACTATACAGTGTGCTTATTAAGTTTCTGGAACATTCTCTGCTGAAATCCAAAGGACAATGGGACAAGGTGAAAATGATATTGAGGAGAGGTCCTCGCTGTTCACCAGCTTTGCTTGTAACTTGTGACTTGTGCTTTGACTCTGTCACTGCTTTCCCCGAACAACAAAACTTTAGCAATGTCATTTAAAACAGAGTGACCCGCTCTCAATAGACAGTAACTGGACCACTAGTAAATCCTGCCCTTTAGCGTAGGCACGTCAACCCAACTTGACAGCACAATTAGACAAAGGTCTCGAATTGCAGATGACAAAAGATGATGGCTTTTTGTTTATCATCCGATTCCCAGCCAGTGTTACCCATTAGAGGTGTTTTGTCCTCCGACAATGGAGGATGGTGCAGCGATCGGATTTCAGGATTATTCTTGTACGGCACAGCTGGTAGCAGACCCATTTCTTAGTCCTTTGTCAGAAGCTGTTTATTGCCATTTAATAACATTTCTGATTATACATATTTAGACATATATTTATAAATATATATGTTTTTACCAGGGGACATTCGTGTTTTTGCCAGGGCGTCTTTGTTCCGTGACCCACGATAACAGATCAGCTTGGAAACATCTGAGCCGTTTACTCTTACCGAGCACGCAAACTTTACCCGAAACCAGAAACTAAAGCGGCGGTCTAATAAATACCACGGGGTGTGTCGGCCCGGAGCCTCCCTCTGTACATCCCACGTCACCCATATCGTTGGCTGAAGGCAAAATTAATTTCTGAGGCCAAAGTCATGAGCTCAGAAAATAAATACAACAAGAAATACAGTATAAGAACCCACTCCCGAGGACCCGCGTCTAAGATTACGTGCTGTAACACAACTGGGTGTTTGTGAAACGTGAGCCAAACCACAAGTTACCAGCAGACGAGAAGTGTCGGATTCACCCAGTGTCTCCATTTCAGTGTTAACTCAGCAGGTCTGTCGACAATAATTAGAATCAGGCAGGAGGGGATTCTGAGTTCTGGGGCTCTATTGCAATTTATCGCCAGATGATCATAATTTTAGGACCAGAGACAAATGCAACAAGTAAATTATGTTGATGCATAAATAAATACACTTGCTGATTGTTCCTGTGATATTATGACACAAAAAATCTGTGTGATGAATTAAAATTTGAATTGATAAAAAAAAAAAAAAAAAAACTTCACAAATCTGAGCCTAGACCCCACAAACGGATGAAAGACGCTTTCCAGTGCTTCCCAAAATCCCGTTTTCAGACAGACGTGTCTTTTTTAGCATTCTCTCTCATCTTTTCTCAGTCATATTTGGATCATGTTTCTGCAGACATGTTTATCTTTTAGGCCTGGTTTTCCACACACAGCTCAAATGCGGTCAAGAGCAAAATCACCCCGTCAGTATGTAGCCGCCGTGGAACATTCCTGGGTCTGCTCCATTATTATTTATTAATTTAGCTGTCACGCTTCTCCAAAGCAAATTGCAACGTTAGGTTTGTACACTAAGCTACTTACAGTGATTTATCCATTTACACAACTGGCTTTTTTTTTTACTGTATCAATTCAGGATCCAGTGATGAGGGCTGATCAGGGATCAGTGGTACTGAGTAGAAGCAGGATTCAGACCTGGACCCTTCAGCTTGAAGGCAGTTGACTCAAATCACTGCATTACCTGTCAACCCTTTGCCTATGGTTTTGGCTCATGTGTATCTAGGAAAACTGCTATTAAGGAATTACACACACACACACACACACACACACACACACACACACACACACACACACACACAGGCTGAAGCTACTCGTTCCAAGCGGGGTCGCGGCAAGCCGGAGCCTAACCTGGCAACATAGGGCGCAAGGCTGGAGGGGGAGGGGACACACCTAGGACGGGATGCCAGTCCGTCACAAGGTACCCCAACTGGGACTCGAACCCCAGACCTGCCAGAGAGCATGACCCGGCCGAGCCTGCTCCGCCACCGCACCCCCGTTAATGAGTTAAAACTGTAAAATATAATACAGCAAAGAAATAAAAAAAGAAATAAAAAATGAACACGGGAGATTTACGTTACATGTATTTATTTAGCTAACGTTTTCTTCATTTCAATTTACAGTCTTAAGCTACCTGCAATGATTTATCCATTTATACAGCAGGGCAATTTTTTACTGGAAAATACAAAAAGACGCACTCAACTCGTAAGAAAATAAAGAATGAAGGGCTTGGATGCTCGAAGCTCCCTGTTGCATGTGATATTTTAAGCAATGATGGGAGAGCACACTACACGCTTACCGAAAGACTTTATTTTTCGGGACGGACACGTTTTGGCTGAGAACTGAGCTTCTCCACTTTTCCTCATAATTTTTACTGGAGCAATTTAGGATAAGTACCTTGCTCCCGGGTACTACAGCAGGAAATGGGATTTGAACCTGCAACCTATTTAGCCAAAGGCAGTGGTTCTGGTTAGTTAAGGGTAGGATGGCAGACAGAACTGAGAGAACATGGCATTCTCTGTGTAACGACTCAAACGCGGTGGCTTTGGGTCCGGTTCGAACTTTGTGTTTAGTTTCCTCCACGTGCCATAGGGCGAGAGCCTGTTCTCCCGAGGAAGGGTAAGTGCTGAGCAAACATCGGGGAGGAAGTGACTCCCGTGCAAATGCCACCATGACGACTATCAAGCGGACACATAAAAAGCTGGCTCCGTTTCACACGTCTGTCTGCTGGCAGTCCTCTTAATGGGGTTCACAATGAGCGGAAAACACTGATTACTTGGCATAGCAAGGATACAAGCAGTTTCGGTGCTTGAGTGTTCAAGCCAAGAGGAAACGCAGCTCCACTTTCAACAACCTGGCCCTCATTACTCCAATGGGACAAGTGTAAAAGCGCACGCAATCAGGATTCATCTCGACTACACAACGAGGGCCCTGCAGATGACAGCTTTGGTCACTTTAGAAAATGATGCGTAAGAAGCGCCGAGTTAAAATCTCCTCGATGCATTAATTGTTATTTCAGCCCGTTTCACTCAAGCGGACAGCTGTGCTTTAACCAGAGACGGTGCCACGGGAATCGGGGCATCTGTTATTTAAGCCGTTTTATTTTTGCAGCTGTATATGTCTTCATGCTCTGTTATTCCGTCTGTTCCACTGCACTGTTGTGCCGGGTGGTGCAACTATCACTAATGGGGCAGAAAAGGGAGGCTTTAGCAAGTCCATCCATTCATCCATTAGCAGTAACTGTTTCTCCACTGGTTGGGGGCTATCCCTGAAGCCCGAGACAGGGTACAGCCCAGTGCGCAGTGCATCCCGGGGCAACTACACACGCTCATGCACAGACTGAGGACAATTTAGAGTCACCAATTCATGTGAAATGTCTACCGAGCGCCCGGAGGAAACCCAAACGAACGCGGAGAGAACATGGAAAACTCCACTCAGCCTGATCGGGATTCGAACCCACGCCCAAACCCACAGCTCGGGCACTGTGCGGCAGCGGCACCACCTTCTTAAGAGTTTCATTTAATGACGTAAATATTTCTTTCTCACTTCAATACATTTCATGACGTGGGTGACCCTCAGATTCACAGAAAATACATGAACCCTGTACCTGGGGTATGAGACGCGAAGCACCCGAGTCTATGTCACGCGTGTTTCTCTAAAATGAACATACATATAGTCATCTAGCTGACTTTTCTTCAAAGCAACGTACCACGTTGTTACCTACAGCTATTTACCCATTCAGTGAACTATTCAACTAACGTTTTGTTGACACGTTTCCCAAGCAGATAGTATAATTTCACTATGCCCTGCATCAAAGGGAAATAAAGTGAAACATCCATAGGAGCAACAACATCTGTCAGTGACAGAATCTTCTGCCACACAGCTGGTGTAGCCTTGAAGGTGCGGAAAACAAAAGCGAGTGTAAGATTAAACATCCGAAATTTAGTGTCTTACATGTCAGCCCCTGAAGCACTAAAACCAAAGCTTTTTTTTTGTTGAAGAAAGTTGCTGTCAGCTTATACAACCTTCTGGAGCAGAGTAACACTTCTCATTTATTCATGTAACTGACACTTTTCTCCAAAGCAACTTACAATGTTAGGGTACCTACAACTGGGTAATTTGTACCGGACCAATTTTAGGGTAAGTACCTTGCTCAAGGGCATCACAGCAGGAGGTGAGATTTGAACCTGTATCCTTCAGAACCCGAAAGAGCAACTGTCACCAGTACAGTACCAGGCATCCCATCCAGGTTCTCTTATAATGTGAGATTTAACAGGTAATTTCTCTGTATCAGTTCAGGGTGAGAACCTCGATCCAGTGTACTATAGTAGGAGTGTGGGATCTGAACACAGTTATTTCAACTGCATGGTAACAGCTCTAACCACTACACCACCTGCGGCCCACAGCTGAGAACACCTCCAGCAAATGGCCACTTCCTCATATTTCACAAGCTTAAGATAAATCAGCTGTACCAGTGCCATAGCAATAAACGAGAACAAAGATTAACCTCAAAGATCATCATCGCCACACATGGATGTCCATAAAGAATAAGAAGATAATTTGTAACCTCAACATGGACCACAAAAAAAATGCTAAACAGAAGAAACGATATTGTCTTACACAGTGTTTCCAGCACCTTTTTTCAAGATGAGCATGAAGAGCAGTAAAGAACATAGTTAGAGGTGTTATTTATGGGCGTGTGATGACAGCTCTCATTGTGTGCAGCAAAATTCAAGGCGGTCATTTGCATTTATTTATTTAGCAGATGCTTTTCTCCAAAGCAACTTCCAATGAACTCTATGTAGTGCTATGAGCCCACACACCTTATTCACCGTGGTGACTTACACTGCTAGATAGACTTCTTACAATGGGTCACTCATCCATACATCAGTGGAACACACACACACTCTCTCTGTCACTCATGCACTGTGGGGGAACCTGAAAAGCATGTCTTTGGACTGTGGGAGGAAACCAGAGCACCCAGAGGAACCCCAGGCAGAACATGCAAACTCCATACAGGTTGAGCAGGAATCGAATCCACGTCCTCTCGCACCACCCAGGCACTGTGAGACAGCAGGGTTACTCGCTGTGCAACCATGCCACAGGTGAGAGACACACTGCTCAGAGACACACTGGTCACACTGCTGGGTGGCACCCAAAAAAAAAAAAAAACACATTTTGTTGATGACCGGGATTTACACACACAAGGATACGATTGACGCTGATGGCCTGCTTTGAGTAAGTTTGAGGGCGAGAACGAAGGACTGAAGGCAGCAGTTGGACGGAGCTGTGCAAAAGCCTAGGGCCTGCCACATTTTTGGTGCCTTCAAAGGAGGGCAAAAAATTTAAAAAAGCAGAAAAAAATACGGAAAGAAAAGGGAAAACATGAGAAAAAAAAAAGAGCGGATTTAATGCAATTACAACTTAAAGTTGCATGACCTTACTTTTCAAAAACCATCTCCATCAACCACATGGTTTAGCAGTAGAGTAGCTGAGGTCAGGTGCCGTTTACCCCTCTTTTTGGACATCTCAGAAGTAAAGTACCCAGAGCTACGAACACCAAAACCCGGCCCTGGGAGCGAGCAGTTCTCCCATGATGCCTAGCTACTATGGAGATGGTCTCGATGCTGAGGACCGGCCAAGTGGCGTATTGGAGAACAAACAAGCTGTATAATGTTTCCCGCAGGCCTTCCCGTCCTACTCTCGCTCCGCCCGGCGTCCTGTTTACTGCGCCACCGTGTCCGGCCTGCAGGGACACCACCTCCTCGGGCGTCCAATTTATCGTAATTACGATAACAATTTATTTGCTAAGTGAGCTCATGTGTCCTTATTACAGAGGCGAACACAAGCGAATCCACAAGAGTGTAATCAGTCTTCATGGCCTCTTCCACGAGCCCTGGAGAATCACCAGCCATCAATGAGCAGATTTTAAAAATAATGGAAGGACCTGTTACCAAAAAAAAAGCACCGTGATGTCACTGCAGCACATGTTATAGTAGCGCGATGACTGAGAATGTTAAAGGTGGGATGAGAAAGGCTTCTTTGAGAAGCAGGCAGCGGTGGGCTGTGGATGGAGAAAGGAATGTGGGACGCAAAGCAGTACCCTGTTAATCCCATCCGTCCCTCTAAATATCACTGTCGGGACGCTGACATCAATGGGGGCTCTGATCTCCTTGCTGGTACACCTGCTCCCCCCCCTCACCACCACCACCACCGCCACCACCTTGGCAGCCCCTCAGAAGTTCAGTTTCCAAGTGTCACCAGCCTCGCTCGTCTTTCACGGGAGGTTTAATTGCCTGTGTCACTCAAGGGCCAAGAGGTTTAACTCCTGATCCTGTTGCCTCATTTTTAAATCCCCTGGAACTGTCGAGCGGTTAAAAAAAAAAAACGCAAAACGCTTGTTCCATTGATGCTACTTTATGTTGCTTCACGATGGGCCTTTTGGGAGAGCCGTAACGCACGCCTATATACGACTTTTTACACCAGTCTTCCATCGGTAGGTAGAGGCCAACCGATCCCTCACTATTTACAGTTTGTTGTGTAATAAGCTCATTTTAAAGTGCAATATCTTGAAAATGATAAATGGGCCTTGCAAAAAACCCCTGGTCTTCAGATTCCATTGTGGTTTCGAAGAAAAACAACAATAAAACTGACAATTAGTGACAACTGGAAGTGGATCCGCTTCCTGCGGAGGCCAAAAAAATGCATGTTATGTGAGCAGTGAGCCCTCAGCAGAGCAGCAGGCCAGTTCGGAATCCCCCATGGTCTCCAACGTATCGTGTGCGGTCTCATATTTACTCATTAACTGCAGAACTATTCAAACATGGTAAACACCTAATCAGCCACTTTACACGTGTGGCACTTTGACGTTTTCGCAGTAGGGCGCAGGCGATCATTTACCCATCCGGTCGGTCGACCGAAACTGTGGTTCTGATCCTCGACAAGGTGGAGAAGTATTTCCCAGAAACGAAGGTTCTCTCAAACTGAAGCGACAGAAACGCAATTATTTCCCATCGCCGTCTCTGCCGCAGTCCGAGCTGCGTATGAACTCCTGGCATGTGTTCGAACGGTTTGGCGCGGCTCCGCTCGCCAGTATTAACACACACACACACACACACACCCACACACACACACTGCGCGCACAAGGCGAAAACACCCTTTTGAAAAGGCGGCTGCATTCTGAAGCCATAATAAATGTTCTGTTACACTTTTAAAGTGAAAAAGTCAGCGATACAAAACACTCCCGGAATAACTCTACCAATAGGAGACTGAAAGCTGCAGCTCAACCCTGGTAAGATGGGACCAAAAAAAAAGTTGGAAGAACATAAAAGCAGCATCATGGGTGAGAGAGAAATAATACTGGCATCTGAAAAAAATTTGCATTGTTTTGTTTCTTTGTATAATTTGCATAAATCATTTCAATAATCGTCATTTAATAGTCATTCACAAATTTTGGAAAATGTATTATGGTTTCCATAGAGACCAAGTCAAGGATCTTTGCTGGAGCATAATTTATACCCAAATGATCCTCCTGTCGAACTCAATGATGGGCCAGGAGCATTTCTGAGCCGGAACAGTGCACAACAAAGGTGTTTTTTAATCAACTCCCTGAAATGACCTGGTTATGAATTAGAACAGCCTGTCATCACCTGTAAAATCAAGACTGTTTATTTTAGACTTTGACGTCCGTGGTAAGGAATATAAATATTTCTAATGTCATTCATCATTTCTCCGTCCAAGGGCTTTTCCAGACCGGTCGAAGAACGTGCTGCACAGGGCATCCGCTCCGCAGCCCAATCATGGGCAACAGAGGAACCTCTATGTTCCCACCCTTTACGGAAACATTGTGTTTGGTAGAGCGCTAATGAGACGAAGGAGTGGCCCGAGCGCCAGTTTCCATCAGGACCGCCTTAGCTATAGGTTCCTGGGTCATAATAAGATCCGAGACCGATGGGGGTCGACACCTTCCTCAAAAACAAACTCCCGAAGCACACTGGAGAGATGTTAGTGTGTAATGCTGCTTAGCCATGGGAAAGCAGAGCAAGAACATGCATAAACAGAAGAATCAACAGATACAGCCGGTGGAAATGTATAGGATGTAGAGGAGGCGTCAAGAGGATGAGGGCACTTGCACCGAACAACCATTAATATTCATGTCCGCCGACACAAAATGGGTGGAAAAGCTCGAAACTCTCTAGCATTCACTTTGAAAGTTACAGGAGGAAAAAGAATAAGAGGTAAACTTACCTGATTTGTGTATGCATACCAGCAGCAGGACCAGTGACAGAATATTCCGGAACTTCCATCTGCACCACCTGCTGCTGATATGAAACATTCTGCAAACTGTGAACACAACAAAAAAAAAAAAAAAAAAAAAAGGTCAATACTGAACCTGTACTTAGGAAGAAATACTTTAACAGCATGAATTATTCTCTTGTTTGTGAACACTAACAGTGCATTACTTGTAATACAGAAACACATAACAAAATCTTTATTCATTCTGATCTGTCTGTAATTTGGGAACACATTGGAGGTTTAAATTTTTGAATTTGTGGCCTGGAAATTTTTTTTTTTTCTGAACTTAGAGAAACCACAGTAATAAAAAAAATGAATGTGCCCTGGACATAGCCTAGTTATATAATAAGGAATTATTCTCACAAGTCGGTTATAATGATTTCCAGAGAATAGAACTGCAAGGGCTGGATGTTGAAAAAGTGCTTTTACATAATGAAGTGAGATGTTTTATGTGTACGTCAAATAATATGGAAAACTGGGCAGGGCAAAAACGAGTATCTGCCAGAATCACCAACATCTGAAGACTCTGTAATTGGTACACAGAGAGGAGGCCTCTGGCCAGGATTGAACACATGGTTGAGTTTACCTGGATATCTTTTACGGAACACGCTGCAAAGGCATTGAGGTGTTTCAAAAAAGACATGGAACACATAGATAGAAAATGGGCGGGAAAATATTCCCTCGACAATTCGGAAACATATACACATATTTGTCATACTCCTTGTAGTTACCCTCCTGTTGATCCCTCTAAACAAGTGTACAGTCGATGCTGGATTGTGCTTGAGCTGGAAGAAAAGGCGCGGTGGGTCCAAGTACCTGCACAGGTGTGGTTAAAACGCCTATCATGCTTGACAAGAAGACTTTGGAATATGAAAGACACACACACTTGCCTCTTTTTCCATCCTTTTCAAAGAATCATGGCACTCAATACGCCAACTGAGGTTTGTTACAACCAACTAATCCCACGCTTGTGTTAGACGCCCACGGTGTAATGGACCAGAATAGTCGTTGGCCAAGAATTCCCGTTCACCACCGGAGCACCATGCCACATTTCCACTCTTGGATGACTCCGCCTGGCTTTCATCCTCTTTGACCAGTGTTGGCTTCAGCAGCCACTTCTTTGCCTAGCTGGAACAATCTTGGTGCTCACCGATGGTAGAACAACATAACATAACATCCAAATGATGGAGGTTTCCAGTTTAACTAGAAGATGCCCCCTTGGATGCATCCATGGGAGTAAATACATCACTGACTCATTGGGGCAAAGCGATTAGTGTTAATGTTAGAGGTTGTTGTAATGTCCAGAATGTTTTGAAATGTCATATCGCTTGGCTCAGGTTTTGACTTTGCTGCCAGCAATAAAAAACACAACCTGCGTATTGATCCCTGGACAGGGACGTGACCATAAAACTGCGTTCAAAGGAAAAGTCACAACAGCTGCAAACTTTTTCCGGTCTTCCGTTCGATCTCCGTTGAAGTGTCATTATGAGTACCGAGACCTCTTTGTGCTGCAAGTACTTCCGGCCATTTCTTGTTTATGAACCACTGGTCCTGTAGAGGAACTAAAACAGACAAGTTGATGAGTATCTCAATTCAAAATCGACTTCCTCGCTCGCGGGAGGATTACAGGCGGCTGCCGGTGACGCGGGGTTACGAGGCCAACCGCACAAAGCTTACGGCCTCGGTGTCATATTTCATTTAGCCGCTGGCCCTGTTTTTGTCTTTACCATTCATCAAGAGAATTAAGGAAACGAAGAAGAACAACGTGTGGATCCTTCTCCTGAGTGACCAGTCACAGAAGGCCAGGTTACTGCTTGTCCGATATTAATTCACGGAAAAATCATGCTCATCCGATGCTTTCTGCTCCAGCAGCATGCTTCTGCCACGTTCATCCACCCTCAAGCGAAACTTTCAACCATTTTTCGAACTTCTTCAGCGACTGCATGTTGACATCCGTCACATCTCCATTTTCACGGACACGGCCAATTCAAAATGTAACAGACGAACATTGAGCCAGCTAAAGCAAATTACAATATTAGGCCGCTTTAACTTACACAAGTGGATCATTTTTACAGCAGAGCTGAGGGGTAAGTACCTTGCTCAAGGGTGTCACAGTATGAGGCGGGACTCGAACTACACCACCTGCTGCCCCTTAAACTTCAGCTTATGAACTGCGGAACGACTCCATACTTCATTTATCGTTACGTCAGCCGTTACGTTTGGTGGGGATAAAGAAAAAACTACAGGAATTGGGGTTCATAAGTATATGCAAGAGTACATCTGGATCACAAAGGACAGTTCCAGTGGCATTTCGCATTCACAGAGCCAGATTGTGCCTCAGACCGAGCTCCACGGCAAATGTATGCAGTCGCTGGCATTACACAACAACTGAGCAGTACTGAGACGATCTTGTCTCCCCTCAATATGTAAATACTAATGCATAACAACTCCTGAGAGGGGGTCCGCTTTGCTGCTGGAGATAGAGCGGAGTCGCATAAAGAGGCCAATTCATCCAATGACAAACGGATTAAGTCCCCTCTTGCCTGGGATGTGAGACTACAAACCGGTAAGTAGGTCAGAGGAAGAAATGATGCCGTCACCATGAAACCTGGCACGTCCAAAACTACAAAAGTCCAAAAGTCACACAGTAGTTAAGATAGGGGACAAGCCCACTGTCACCAGGGTGACAATGATGAGATATTCACTGATAAGCATGACATTTCTCTATGGCTTTGGGGCCATATAAGCAATTAGGCTTTTTTTTTTTGCTCATATCAGGTTGTTATCGGTTTTATGAGTATTTAAAGTTGGGGCAGGAAGAATTTTTACAACCTAACACGAATGTGAAATGCGGAAAATGAGACTGAGATACCCAAACTTCTAAAGATCACAAAAAAAACCAAATAATACCTCACGTCTGTTTATGAAGACTATAATAAAGACTCGGCTGCTATACGATCAAAGCACATGCATATTTTGCCTGCTTAACAATAAACTCGCAATGTCGAATATGGATTCCGCTTTAGGGCACCAAAATTTAAGTGTGTACAGGGGTCTTCCCAAGCGACAGAAAGTGTTTCTCCATGTAACATGTTAGGCAATCAAATACATTTTAGGGATTATTAAAATAAACAGGTATACTGCTGTGCCAGCTGTTCAACTATTCAATGCAGGTAAAACACAGATTTTCTGAATTCATGTCCAGTTTTAAATTGTTTTTTTTTTGACGTGTCTAAAACATGCACTTACACCGAAACAAACTTCACTTATATCAGTTAGGATACAAGGGAAGCCTCTGTATGATATAACACTGTTTTCATGTATTACCATGTATTCACTCAGCTTTTACTTAGTTTTCATGTATTAGTTCCCACCAAAATGAAATATATGAAGAGGATCATGTTTCACGAGTGTTTGTTCTTCTTAGATAATTTATGGAAAATTATTCAAGTCTTTCAGTGGGTGTTCAACAGCAGAATTGTGCTGTTATTTACAATATTTGAACCTATAACCTTCTGGTCCAGACAACTTCTGAACTATTGGATAAAATAAGGCTTATTATAAGCTGTTTGTGCACATTCAGACTAGTATCTTAAACATACAAATAAAGTTTACAAATAAAGCACACAAATAAATGCTCCAGTAAAGAGTACAGATGAATAAAAAAAATGAGTCAGCGCCATAAACTGAACAGGAAACGCAACTTTTCTTGCTTTTTTCCCTCTAAATCCAGCGTGACAAGATCACATGAGAAAATTCACCTTTTCAGTCGGCAAATTGTTGTGGAGCAGTGATTTGAAATAGATTCACACGACCGATCGGATATGCTTACAGAGAGACATGATCATAACACAGAATTAAAAGGACAATAAGAAAATGAAAAAAAAGAGATTAAAGGTCAGCAACACAGAGACACAAACTCAGAACAGTTCCACACCAGCATCATATACTTTTTTTTTTTTTTAAATAGTTTTTGAAAGTAAGGAAGAGGAGGCTGTAGAAGCGCTCCAGGCTGGTTGAGGGAAGGTTTCCCAAAAGGACTGAAAACACTTTGCGAGCTGAAAGAGCGACGACGGGTCGGGACGCGCGACACGAGAAGATGAAGAGCAGAAAAGAGAAGAACAAGTGCCGGGCAGAAGGAGGAGGAGGAGGACAGGCACAGGAGCGGAGCAAAAGCGCTTCAATCCGTGGACTTACTTTCTCTTCTAATGCGGAGGAGCTCGACCGCTCGGGAGAAGCAGGACCATTATTTTTCACTCACTGAGCCGCGTCTCTTAGTCTTATGTTCGGCGCAGCGGGGAGTTTCCCGAACTTGGAAGAAGTTAGTTAGTAGTTATAGTTTTGCGGGGCGGGGGCGCTGGACGCTCCGAGGAGGATGAAGACAGGAGGAGGAGGAGGACGCAGCTCCGTAGCTCCGCAAAGTCGCTTCGCCTCCGCGCGTCAACCTGCTCCTGCCCCGGCCGGACGGGATGCTCGGACCCTCGGACGGCGCTCTGGTGTCCCACACGAGCCGGAGGGGGGGGCGGGGGGTTGGGGGTTGGGGGGGGGGGGGTGTTTCCATGCTGGGGCCCCACCCTAAAATGCATCAGCCATCGGACATGGGAAGAGGGGGGCAGATGATGGATGCAAAATGACCTAAATCTGTCAGCAGTCAATAATGTCACACTGACTGACTAGTATATTTTTATCATCGCCCGCGGGGGTCGCGCGACACAACAAGGAAATCTCGGTCCGAAACTGGAATTGTGCGCGCAAGAATTAAGTTTTTAAAAGTTGAAACCAAAAAAACCTTATAACAACAACAACAGCAGCAACAATAATAATAATGCCGATGATGCCAGCGATAATAATAATAGCAATAATAATAATAATGACAATGATGATGATGATAACAGTTAAATAAGCCTTTATTATGACGTTAATCGTTGTTAAGCATCACGTTTTACCAAGAAGTTGAAAGACAGGTTGGGGGGGGGCGGTAAGACCAAGGTACTCTCACTCTGCCTCATTTGCTCTTAACGTCACCGCTACAGATGTTCCCTGGAGATTAATTCCGCCTGGAATAATCGACACGCGCATTTGCATTTTTACCACTTTTAAAGCCCGCGTCCCATTGAAGTGGCCTGTTGTTGGTTTTGCAACTTCATACCATAGTGATTTACATCACTCATCATTACAGTCACTGACAGCTCACACAGGTGTAGCAATGGCTGCTTTTATCTTTATTTTCAAACCATTGCATTATATTGTATATTATTGTATATATTCATATACAGTAATTCAGTATCTCCTCTACTCGTCTCTCTGCACTGGCTTCCTATAGCTGCCCGAATCACTTTCAAAACCCTGGTTACTGTGTGTACAAATGCATCAACAGAACTGCTCCCAGCTATTTACAGGTCTTGATCAATCGCTACACCCCAGCCAGGCCCCTTCGCTCATCTCCTTCTGTTTGCTTGGTGGTCCTGCGTGGAGGTTCGCGGTTCTGGCTCCGTTGTGGTGGAACGACCTTCCCCTCTCACTCAGAACTGCAGAAACTGTGTCTCCTTTCAAGAAGGGTCTGAAAACTCGCCTTTTCCAGCTCCACTTCGGCCAAGATCTCTCCAGCTCATTTCCGGTGTAATTGTTCACACATCATAATTCCATAAGCATCCCCAGATACAACCTTTATTCAGCCACCACTCTGGCATTGTACTTGCTTATTTGTGTATCTTACAATATTTAAAAAAAAAAATATTGGTGGGAGGGTATCAGGATTTGTCTATCCTATGTTTTATGCACCTACTCAAACGATGAACCTCGGTTCAGCAAGCGGTAGGTAACAGACTAGGTTTGCTTGAGACTTTCATGTCTGCGGCTATGTCTCCTTCTCTCAATGTAATGCATAAATTCTACTTTTGCCGAGATGCACGTCGCTTTGGACAAAAGCATCTGCTAAATGAATAAATGTAAATGTAATACTGAAAAAGCCACAGTTTATTTACACGTTTAACTGACGCTTTCCTCCAAACTGATTTACGACATTAGGCTTCCTGTAACCATTCACTTTCAGCGCAGTAATTCAGGAGCAGATGAGAATCGAACCAGCAACCTTCAGAGGTAGGGGTATGAGCACGAGGCCCCACCCCGTTGTTCATTGCAGCACAAGCTCTTCAAACTGAGTGTTGAAATCTAAACTCCTCACTGCAGCAGCAGCTTTCGACACACACCTGGAAATAAACACACATACAGTAGGACCTCACCTTCCATGGTTCATCTGTTCATCCCATGATATTAAGTAGCATCGTGGGCACGACGTGCAGCTATGCCCATTCAGCCTCGAACCTGTGTCTGAGTTGAGAACAGCTGTTTTGTGAGTGACGGATGCCTTTGGAGTTATAAATAGAAAGCGACAAGTTTCCAAACCAGGGGGATGACAATGATCTTCCCATGTCAACAGGTGTATTAATTGGGTTTGGAATAATAAAGGCAGTTGTCAGAGCCCAAAATATAGACAAAGTCTGGCTTATGTAAAACCATGACCTCTTTCAGTCAGAATTCATGCTGTTATGTTGCTCACACTGCTTTATTATTACTCTGTTTGCCCTCTACTTGTATCGAGAGCAACTTGAAACATGGGATCCATTTGTAAAATGGGAAATTTTACTATAGTAATTCAGCACAAGGGGGGTGCAGTGGTGCAGGGGGCTTGGCCAGGTCCTCTCTCTGGTGGGCCTGGGGTTTGAGTCCCACTTGGGGTGCCTTGTGATGAACTGGCACCCCGTCCTGGGTGTGTCCCCTCCCCCTCCAGCCTTAAGCCCTCTGTTGCCGGGTTAGGCTCCAGCCCACCGCGACCCCTGCTCGGGACAAGGAGCTTCAGCAAGAGTGCGTGTGTGTGTGTGTGTAATTTGGCACAAGCACCATGTTCAAGGGTACTAAAGATGCAGCAGAAGGTGGGACTTAAAGAACTTTCTGGTTATCACAGCATTTTGTTAACCTCCATAACACCAATTTTCATGCAGTAATTCATAAACACACAGACACACACACACAATGTGTACAACTGCTTCTCCCGAGTAGGGTCACAGTGAACCGGAGCCTAGCTCGGCAACGCAGGACATGGCGTCGGCGTGGGAGGGGACACACCCGAGATAGGATGCCAGTCCACCCCTAGGCACCCCAAGCAGGACTCGAACCCCAGACCCACCGCAGAGCAGGCCCCTGGTCAAACCTGCTGCACCACCACATTCCCCCATTAATTCATGTTTACACTTAATTTCAGGGTAGCAAGTAGCACAGTACAGAGAACTATCACCGCGGACTGAAAAGGCCCAGGTTCAAATCCCCCTTCTGCTGCAGTACTCCTGATGATGGTACTTACTTTGAACCGATACAGTAAAAATTACCCAGCTGTTCAAATGAGCAAATAATTGTGAGTAGCTCAATATACAAACATTCTAAGTCAACATTGACAAAGGTGTCCGATAAATGATCCGGCACATCTATGGACTCCTTCGCAGATTTTGTACACGGGGTGTTTGCATGTGTCAGATGCGTGCTTAGCTCTTTGCTCAGCATTACATGCGACTCGACCTTCGCCGACACCTTGGCTGCCGGGAACGTCTCAGGAAATTCACAGACTGACCCGGGGCGGATGCCTAGACACCCACGCTCACCTTGGGATCGAAATAATGTGCAAAAACAACCTCCTTCATTAGAAAAGAATATAAATCTTTCATTTGCATCAGTCTCAAGCTTCTGAAACAATGGGGAAGGAAACGGATCAGGCAAATGTGGATCCTCACGGGGATAGTCCGACTGACGGACAGATAAGCCCATCGCGCTTCGTACCGCGTTTTACGCAAAACAGGGGGAGCGATGGAAGAACAGGGGGGGAAAAAAAAACACCCCTTGGGCCAAAATATTCATAACAGCATCATCTGATGAAATCCTTCTACTTAGAATTTAATGGAATTATTATTTATCCTTTTTATCTGATGCTTTTCTCCAAAGCAACTTACAATGTTAAAGGTACTTAAAATGATTCTTCCATGTATACAGCAGGGTAATTTTTACTGTACAGGTACAGTATTGCATATATAATACAGCACCTTGATCAAAGGCATTCAAACCCAGGTCCTATTAGATATGAAGCAACAGCACTAACCACTGCGCCACCTGCTGCCAACACTGTTAATATCATTCTGTGAAACTTACACTGTTAAGTAGGACCAGCAAGTGGACTATAGCACTTAAAGGCATATTGTAACCAGAAGGATGCAGGTTCAAATCCCACCCCTGCTGCGGTACCCTTGAGCAAGGTGCTTACTCTGAATTGAGCCAATAAAAATACCGTTTACAATGATCGATATTCACTTTGTATTGACCACATGCTGTGAGCTGAGTGGGTAAAAGTTTCGGTTAAGCAACAAACAAATGAAAAGAAGGTGAGTGACAGAGAACCGTTCTTCACACTTCAGCAGGGCGTAGAGAGCAGGGTCAGTGTGTCAGCGCCCCAGGATCCCATCCTCAGAGCCATGCGCTAATGGCTGCATAATTTCCCATGTTCCTCTGCCAAAATGCTCATCAGACATTGGGACGTTTACCAGGAAAGCCATTTGTGCGCTAATCCACGGTTTAGGAGAAAACGCCTATTCCTCTGACACATTATAGTCCATTTTCAAGCAGCATTAGGAGCAGGACTTGTGTCTGAAGCCCTCGTACATACGCTGGCGCTACATCACTATTTCTTCAATCTTTTACTGGTGTATTCCACGCTTTTTTTCATGTTGTTTTCACCGTCACGGTGAATCTCCAAAGCTTGTGCTCTGATGTTTGCTTAGTAGAACATATCCAGCGAGGAACATTTCCGCGGTGAGGCTCACCTCGCTTCGCTGCTTGTGTTTCACCACATTTCAATAACTGCCAACGGCAGTAAATTATATTTATCAGAAGCCATGAAGGGGACGTTAAGCGATAATGATGATGAGGAAGGAGGCTACCTGGAGGTTACACTAATTGACCGTGACTAGTTAAACACTGCAAGTGTGTCGCTTTCAGGTAGAGCAGAGGGTGCAGAGCTGGCGTCTGATAAATGTGTTTGTTCTACCCGTCTATAGTCGTGCAGTCGTGGCGTCTCTGCCCAGCTTAGCCACATCTCAAAAATACATTCATGATTCACAGACAATTGCTTCCATGCAGAAAATTTAATTTTGCTTTGTGTATTCACTTGCTACTCTTGCATCGCTGCTCACTCCTTTTACAGTCGTCAGATCTGCAGCATCTTCAGGATTTCAATTTTACAGTACACGAGATGTGCGTGAAGCCAAATGTATGAGGCATTATTGATAATTTTTGTTTCTTTGCAGTGCACGGATTCTCTAGGCCACATTCAGTTGTACTGAAGTCATACGTTATGAAAGAGTCGCGGGTCGAAGTGCTGAGCTCATCACAAGCATCACATATTGTATGTTAGTTATTTTTTCCCATTGTGTACAGAGAAACACACATAGCATGGTGATATATAGGCTGCCTGACACCGAAAACAGTATATCACAGAAAACAAGTTTTGTTTTTCCTCATGAAACAGCAGTTCACAGGCTGCTCAAAAAACAACTAGGACTGGAAGTCTGTTCATGATTTGTTTTGGCTGAAACTACAAAGTCACTTTCAAAATTAAAGCACAATCAAAAGTTAAAAATACTGAAATCCTTGCATTTAAGAATTAGGATCTGTAAAAGTCTTGGATGTAGCAGTAATAAAAAATATTTCATAACGCTACATTTTCATTTTGTACACAAAGCAGTCATACACTGACGGCTGCATGAGTTTACCTCCTTTTTAGCCGTGGTTCATCAAGTGTGAGACGTGCTATTGTATAATTCATAAACTATTGTCTTCAAGGTTAAAACAAAAATGATGACAAATAGAAAGCCCACTGCTTGTGTCCTATGGAGCCAACCAAAGAGAGAGACACGTACGGCTGTGGAGAGACCATGACTGCCTTTTTGAGGTATTTTATTGGATTTTAACTATCACCACTGATAGCATGTGGCGGACAGGAAGATATTAATAACAAGACTCATTAAGCGATCACATCTTCTGTGAGTTCTGGATGCAATGCTTAAAGGGTCACAGAGTTAGCACACACATATTAAGGTTGAAGACAAAAGGACTCAGATTTGACCACATGGTGAGGATCTCTGATGTAGACTGTCCTCAGTGAAGCGTTTTTCCACCTTTATAGTATTTTTTTAAGATGTTTTCCGAGTATCAACATAAGTTACTTTATCAGTGTGGAAACAAAGCCCAGTTATTTTTTTTAGATTTTATTAGTCTATCATTGTCCGGTCTGCTTATATCAAAGCTGACAAGACTGTATAAAAAGATCTTGAAAGTTTAAATAGTACATTAAACTGCCATTAACAAGGCAAGCCTAAACAATCATTAAACAAGTGTTAAATGCAATCGCTTCCTTCTATTCTTTGAGCTTTAAATTCATGGTTTCAGCACACAATAAAATGAAGGACAGAATTCCTTTATCAACAAGAAGAAACGCTGAAAGAACAACGCGAGTGGATGGAACACCACTTCTGCCAAACTTTATTGTCTGTAGAAACACTGAAGTTAGTTTTTAAGTAAGAAAATGAAATCTCTGAATCAAGTGCTATCTAATTACCAAAGTCCCAGCATGTTTACAAAATGTACATGTAAGAAGAGGTATAAATGAAGATTTCTGCAGAAAGGCCGCTTTCTGACATGACTAAACCTTACCTCGAACCTTCTCTCTCTAGGAGTTGACTGCTATGTGAGCGCTACAGACAGAATCCAACATGGAGACACAGACGCCATTGTTGTTTACAGTGATTATGATGAGCTTCAGCAGAATCGCTTCCTTCTGACAGAACCAGGCTGAAGCAATGGGCCTCTTTAGTTCCTTGGGGCAGATAAACGGGAGAGTGGTGCGTGGGGACAAAGGCCTCATTCTTTTCCCGTGGTCAGCAACTTGAGGGCCTTCTGCAGATTCTGAATGGCGGTGCCGACATCCTCGTACTGGAGGGCGCTGCCCGCGAACTTGCAGTATTTCTGGGCCCGGGTAAAATCTTCTGGAGTGAGACGGACATCACCTATAGGGACAAGTCAACATTAAAGAACTCAAAGGAATAGAGGGAACAGCCCATTACTGTGGCGGCATTCTGTCCCGAGGCTACAAGTATGTACAGCTATGTGATGCAGATTGCAGAAAGTGCTTCAAACCACATATTATACCATCTTAAGAGTCCTTAACATGGTGGGATGAAGTGCGTTTTACTTTGACTAAATGCCAGCCAGTCAACATCCTGTGCTGATCTTACTGCACTACCCAGACAGGGTGACTCTAAACTTGTCCTGAACCCAGAAAAGCAACCTGTTCTTAAGACAAAGGTTTTCTTTTTTCAAGACATAAAAATAATTACAAATTGAAACAAGTGTATTCTTTCAATACAAATAAAGCTGAATCGAAAGACACTTTGGACAAGAAACAACAGCTATATAAATAAATGAAGGGCCAGCAGGTGGCATAGTAGTTGCAGCTGTCATGTTGGACTCCCAAGGACACCTAGACAAGGTACTTACCCTGAACTGATACAGCAAAAATTTCCCAACTGTATAAACAAGTAAATAATTGCAAGCAGTAACTTTAATGTGTTTGCTAAATGAATAAGAAAAATAATACATATCATGCAACAATCTGTGACAGGTTCAGGAAAACAGGCCAATGGAGTGAGATGCGCAGATATGTATGTCTGAAGGCCTAACTATCATGGTGGAACAATCTGACTCACGTGAGCTGATGTAGCGTGACTCGGTGGCCCGACTCCCACCCGTCTCCGACACGGCTGCCTGGCCTTAAACTTTCTATAAATTCTACGTCTCATCCGAACATGGCGACTACACAGACATAGCAACTTGAAAACAGCATAATTTAAAGAACATAAAACTTAGGTGGCAAATTCTAAAATAACAATAACAAGAAAAACAACAACAAAAATGGAAACAAATTAAGCAATGCGCACTCATGTGTCCCGTCAAGGAAATGAGCTTCTGGGTGTCGGGAACGAGATGCACCAGTGGCAGTCTGCGAAAAGAGGCCCTCCATTTGCTACCAGCCATCGAAATTACAGGCTTGATCTGAGGTTGGGTCACATCTGAACATTTGCGTGAAGCCAAGTCAGATACCCGTAGGCATTAAGGAATTTCACGATGGCTGCTGCCAAAATCAACCACAACGAAAACAAAAGGTTTGTTAACCATGTCAGGGATTTCCAGACTGGCTCTGAAGTATCGTGTGAAACGGCACTTTGCCTGTATATGTGAAATATCCCTAAACCTGATAGTTATCATCAAGTCAAAATTTTATGACAAAATAAATATGGATTTAGTCTTCATGATGAGAAAAATAAAACACGCTTCTCAACCAGAGGTTTAAATTAGTATGCTCCTATTATTGTTGGCTGTGAAAGAACTATTAACTTAAGGACCCAACAGCCCTGGAATTGATTTATAATATTTTGTATTGTATAACAATATATTAAAACATATATAAAATTTCCAAACCAGAAAATTTCAGCTGATTTTTCTGGAAAAATGAAAAAAATGAATCTTGCTAGAGCTCTTTTATCAAATATTGTGATGCTGGGCTTATTCCAATGTGTGAAATGAATTAAACTGCGATCCACCAAAATGAGCTTTCATATATATATATTTCATACTGCCCCTGCAGAACATATGAAATGGGAGAAAATCAAGGGAAAATTCAAGGGAAGTGTTGACAATAACAAATAAAACAACTTTGAACAAAACTTTAAATAACAGGTCTGTATTAAACTGACATATTCAGATCATGTTTTAATATCTCCATTCCATTGCACAGCTAGTCTTTTAAATCACATTTCTTGTTTCTTCATGCAATCAGATACAACTATTATTTTTCACTCTTGTGTGCATTAGTGAGCTGTGGTCATTGTGTAGAGGACAAACACTATGTATGGTGCCCACTTCTAGGAAAAAAAAATGGCGAAAAGGTCACTGGTCTGTGTCTACCTACTGGAGCATTTCAAAATTTAAGGCAACAGTGCCATCATAAGGAAACTAATCCAAATAAGGATTTAACTTAATAGTCTCAATCACAGTTGAAACATTTTTGCTTTTTCTATATAGGATAAGAAAAAATAGGAAAATACATATGTATTAATAAGCCATGTATTAATGTAGCGACACTCATCAAGTGATTAGACTCTCACTTCTATGTACCACAGTTCACTGTACCAAAACCACCCCCCGCAAGCTGTGTAGCTGATACCATGGCAGCCAGAGACTGATTATTTAGGTTTTATCTGTGGTCACGTTCCTCCCACCTGTGCTGGAGCCGTGGAGTCGCGAGTCCATTTCCTATGAGGCTACGCCAGTGTGGTGGCTAGCAGCTGCTTGCAAGCTAGATGTGAGGTTTCTGGCTGCGGGTTCTTTTCATACCACTGATGTTAGGGGGGCAGTGGGCGTTTGTGACCTGCGGGTGCGGTTGGAGAGGTGAGCGCCAGCGCTGCTGCAGGTTACCTACCCTGCTGGTTAGTGTTCAGCAATGATGGGTCAACCGCAGGGACTGTGCGAGGAACAGGAACTGGCTTGACTGGCTCCCCTGTGAGGGACACAGGGGAGAGAGAGAACACACCATATTCTTAGAATCCTATTTCCCAGAAACACATGTGGATGTGTAGCCTAAGCCTCTTAGAGCTGCTGTTGAACAACAAAAATTAAACAGTTGCTTCTCAACAAAAAAATGGTATGGTGTCACTAACTGCACTGAGGGTCACAGACATCTGTTAAATGAGTTTTGTTCTAATTATGTCTTATATCAAAATCAAATGAAGTACTTTGTGGTCCCAGAGAATATATAAGAACACACTTTTGTAAATGTTATTTGCTTTTTAGGTGTCAGGCCTTTGTGCTGTTTCTGATTTGGCTGAGGGACATCACTTTCAGGGTAACTGACGAAAGATGAGTCATTTGCATGGGTCAGAGACACAATGAACTGATGGCAACCAAAAACTCCCCGAGGCTAGGCTGGTGTCCAAGTGATAAAGGTCATCACTTAGGAGACCACTAGTTACACAGCTGTTTAGGAGACACTTTGCACCACTGGAAATGACAGATCACATAGATCTGCCTCTGCTTATAAACTGGAGCAAAGTACTCCAGGGTCCAACATCAGGACCCCTCTGTGACTGAAGCCTTGCCTACTGTGCTACCTGCTGCAGTGTGATGAGACTGTGGAAGGGTGCAGTGTGAATTCAAACTTGAAGCAATTAACAGATGTTTCTGAGAGGTGCTGTCATTTCCTCAGTACACTGTAGGTCAACTAACTGATAATGGCAATAACGGCAGCAAAAATGATTCCAAATGTCACAAAACAAGAAGAAATGAGCAATCCAATTTCTTGTGAGTCAAAGTCAGTAAAGCTGTTATACTGGCATCCCCCTCCATTATTCTTATCTTTTATCAAGATTTTCTCCATGTGATATTTTCCCCATTTTGGCATATTTTCCCCAGGTATTATTTTCTTATTCTGGAGTCCTAAGAAAGCAACAGTGAAAAAAGTAGAAGTGCAGCATAAAAATGTACAGTATATGCATGCATAATGTATGTCAAAATCATATTCAACATTCCAAATGGTGCTTGAATTTGATACCTTACTATATGTGTCACCATTAACTTGAAATTTAAAAAGAAGTCGGATACGGTTTTCGCATGTGTGTGTGAGAGAAAGAGAGAGACAGAATATTGATGTGATAAAAATCAAAATGAAAGCAGTGGGTGAAGTAGTGGTTACAGCCAACACCTTCCAGTCAAGAGACACAGGTTCACATCACCTTTCCTGTAGCACTAACCTTGATCAAGGTACTTACCCTGAATGGACACAGTAAATGTTGCAAAGCTATATAAATTGGTAAGGAACTCTAGGGTAGCTTAGTGTCCAAACCAAATGCTGTAATATGCTTTCAGAAAAGTGTCAGATAAATGAATAACTGTGTAAAAATATAAGTAATTATGCATGAATGAAAACACGACAGAAAAGCCTTTATCCTTGTCCTTTATGCCTCCAAGATGTCAGTCACACTTTGGTGTTGGGACATTAGTGAAAGGGAGGAGTACTGGATGGGAGATGCTGTCCGGTCAACATGACTACAGTAACCACTCACCAAAATGAACACTATATTTACAGAATATGTCCCACTAAGTTTAGTCATTCTGATCGCCCTCTTTAAGTTTTAAATGAATGCCCAAAGTTCCACAGAAAAAGAGCATTATAGTAGTACTTAAATACTTTGAATGAATTACATCCATGATATGCTTCCACGGTAAAACGATTTAAACAAGAACTGTTTAATGAACTACAGTTACTAATACATTATTAATATCATTTTCCACATTGCAGCTGCCTGCAGTCTACCCACCCACAGGTTGAGACCCAGTGGCGAAATACCCCAGCCCATGACCTGTGTGCCTCCATACCTGTGGGGGGCGGGATCTCTGCTGGGGTGTTGGCTGGGGCGTGGGCGCCAGGTGGGATCTGGATGTTGTTGAAGCTGCTGGGGGGTGGCATGGCCCCTGGGTCTGTGTGAGGCACGAAGGGCTGGGCAGGGGGTTGAGAATGGGGCTCCAGGGAGGACACAGCACCTTCGGTGCCAAACTCGTCATCTGGGAAGAGGGCCAAGCACATGCAGAGAGGCTGCTTAAGCACAACACCAGCACTGAAAACACCATTTATTTAATTTTTAAACAGGCAATTCTATCACACCCTTATACATCAAGTCATTCAAGAGGACAGACATAGAGAATAAATCTCCAGCCTAAGTGAAAACAACAGTTACATCATGGACCTGATTTCTGCAGACATGGCTAGAGAAGCAAAGATCTTGTTGAGCTAATTTTCTCCCATTACCCACTATTTTCTGAATATCAGTGTAACAAACTATTTTTGAGTTGACAGTAATCTTTACATGTATATTTATAACACAATGTATATTTACATAATACTGCTACCATGCAGCAAACAAAGTGTTGAATTTGATCACCATGAACCTGAGGAAACTTACTGGTCAGCAGACATGCTTAAAAATGTAAAAAGCAAACATTTCTCGCTTATACTTCAGTGTGTTTTTTTTTTCTACATGTTAACATTCTGCAACACCTGGGTCTTTATTTTGAAAAATGGTGGAGCCATTATCAGATTACATAATTGGAAGAAAAACAAAAATGCTGGAATAAATAACAAATACAGGGAGAGATGTAATTTACTCTCCATGCCAATTTCCTAAGTTTCACTTTCACATCGAAGTCAACAATTTTGTTTATTCTAACTCTACTCTGACCCCCTACGTTAACAAAGGTCAATATTAGACAGAAAACACAAGGTGAAATATATGATAAAATCTGTGCCAAATAAAAGAATTTTTTTTTTGAGGCAAGACAATAAGTTGATAAAACCAGTGGTGTGCAAAACTGTAAACTGCCCATCCAATATAAACAGGCCAACTTCTAACACTTGACTTCAGTGAAACCACAGTACTTAACTAAGGCCTGCATCCAAACTACAGTCTGGGGAAGGGGGTGAAAAACGGATTTACGTGAAAACGGCAGGCAAAAACAACGCTTGCCCTGCGATTGACTCCAGTCCTGTCCATGGGGTATCCTGCCCCAAGCCCTATGCTAACAGGACAAGGAGCTACTGTTAACGCATTCAAGGACAGACTTCAACACGCAGTTAAACCCATTTAAACTTTGTGCAGCAAACAGAAGCCAGAACGGAAAGCAATTTCATGAAAACATTTTAAAAAATGAGTCCTGCTCCAGGGTTTAGAAGGTTTAACTGGTGCAAAGAGAGACTGCAGATCTTACAAACCGTTCAGCTTATGAAACACGGTGGACAATTACAAGAGCTTATTGTGATGTAGACCTGCTCACTATAAACTTCTCCAGCAATTGTGGACAAAACCAGAGTCTTGCCAACATCATCAATGGAGTTTCCTGCTTGGATGGAGCAGAGAGCCGTAGTTCGCTTTTGTATAAATACACGTTCAAGGATTAAGGTACACATGTATAATTATATTCAAGCAAGCACCCAGATCCACACACACACAAAAAGAAACTGAAGAGAAGGGAAATAAACGTGACTATTCATTGCTGAAAAGGCAGAAACTTGAGCGTGAAAGTGTGTTTTCCCCTGCTGCCCTCTACACCTCTACTAATGAAATAGAAACAGACATTTTTGGGCTGCACTAATGAGCCGACTAGCCGCAGAAAAGTTATCCGTGTTTTCTGGTGGCACGGGCGCGACGAGCACATCCGCGTTGAGCTAAAGGCTGCTTCTGAAGAAGGCTATGTTCCAGATGCACGGTGAAAGGGTGCTGCTGCCCACACTACAAGCGCTGCGCTACGGATGAGACTCTAGGAAAATATGATAATCAGCTGAGCTGCTTCTGATTGGCTCTACTGCATTGAAACAGACCCCCACCATCACCAATTCCTTTCCCCTTGCTCATCGTCATCTCCTTGCAAGCGGAAAAGTCAAGTAAACGTGTATTGGGGACAAGGGCTTTATTGTGGTTCCCAACAAAACGCAGTTTATCTAATGTTTCAATGACCTACTTCAGAGCAGGTTGACTTGCTTAAAAAAAATAAATTAAAAAAATGGATCAACAATAAAGATATTCAAACGGAAAAGTCAAGTGGGGTGTCATATTAACTGCTGCCAATTAGTGTAACAAATCTGAAGAAATAGTAATTGCCTATAATTGCTGTTGCTCAGTAATGAAAGTCATATAAACCAAGGCTACAAGAACTTAAATAATCTGTGCCTGAAATTATTGCTTTGCACATGATTAAATAAGGGTGATGCTTGGTTGGTATGATTCTACATACTGGATGAGTCAATTTGTGAGGAATTTGAAAACACTTGCAAATTTGTGATGGACAAAAACTAACACCCAAAAAAAACTCAGATAACTTTCTAGAAAGCTGACATATATGGGGCAGCAGGTGGTGTCTTGGTTAGAAATGTCACCTTTCAATTAAAGGTCTTAGTTTCAAATCTCTGCTCAGCTGTAGTACCTTCATCAAGGTACTTAACCTGAATTGATACAAGTAAAAATCACCCTGCTTTTTAAATATTATACAAAAAATAATTATATTAGAACCATATATATTCTGGTCCTAAAAAGTTTCTTCCACAAATCTTGGTAATATTACCACTATGATAACGACTGAGGAATACAAAGTTAAAAGAAAATAAGTGGAGCCGTCTAATATACAACACAATTAGCATTACTGAAGTTTATTTGATGTTGATAAGGAACACTCAGATAAAAACTATTTCATGATGTTAAGCCTGCTGAGCTGTACTCCACTACAGTTTAAAGCATGTAATGTTATAGCAGACACTGGACACAGCATGTACAGTATGAAGAATAAACAAACTGCAGAACATAAAGAACGGTTCCAAATCTGGTACAACAAGATGCAGAAAACTTTTCATCTATATCAGCATTTTATTTAAAAGAATTAGATGAGCTTTCAGGCTGCCAGAATGAGCACAAGTGTTGGAAGGGAAAGCACAGATGTCTGTATAATCTCCTCTAATGCAGTTTTGTACCAAGAATAAGTAACACATTTTCTAACACATATTTTCTGTGTGACTTTTTAAAAAAATTTTAAAGCAAATTTTACTGACATGATTGTGTGAGACAATAGTTACAACATTTCTTAAAAAGTGCAGCTAGAACAATTGCAAGGATATTTTCTGTAGACATCGTGAAAGAGCAAACAGGGAAGATGATGTCCTTTCCTGCCAACTACTGAAGCCATTTCAAACACACAAGTAATTACAAGAGAAGTGAACGGTGAATACATTCAAGGAGTATCTCAATGCTCATGTAACACTAACATACTGACCTATGAATTTTCCCCTTTTCCTAATTTTTGACCCAGATAAGGAGTAACGAATCTCTCCATGAAACCAAAGTGCACAATGGCTCACAAAGGAGGATGACGCTCTGGCCCTGGGTAAAGGTAGTCCTAGAAGCCCTGGAAAAACTGTGTAGTGGTAATAATATTGTACATTAAACTACTCTTAATGAATTACCCATTTCTGCAACACCACTGTTTTGTTTTTCCTTGCATTATATAGGTAGCTGCATACAGAACTAATTACTGACTTGCTTCGTGCCATGTTCAACTTACAGAGTTTTTGAGAAATGAACCAACTCTTGGTCCCAATTAGGTTTGCAAGTTGGGGCCATCTGTACCTAACCCTAACCTTAAGGGAATTACAGCAGGAGCAGGGATTCAGACTTGAGACCTTTAGATTCTAAGGATATGACTTGGGGGGGGGGGTGACCAGTTGACAGCCACTGCAACAGAATTCCCCAGGCCAAGGTTTCTATGAAGAGTTTTTATGGATCTGTGCTTCACATTCTGGGAAGAGACTTTGGCAAGGCATTTCTTCAACCATGGTACAAAATGTTCAATCACTGAAGGGCATTTCCAAAGGCCAAGTCATAGGAAGCTAAGTTCACTTTGATTGTGTTCAACTACTGCCCCAGTACAGGTTGAAACAAAGAAACACAGAAAGCGGTGTTAGCATGTTCTGTTCAACAGTCTTTCAGAACACAACCAATAAATGAACACCAGTTAGGAGGAAACCTGGTGAGATCTTAGCACAAGACCCAGCAGAGGTGATAAGGGAAAACCCTAGTATCAGCTTTCCCTTGGCTATGGGGCACACCAGGGGGAACAGTGAAACATGATGTTATCGTTCTGAAAAGGAGGTACAATCTCCTCTTAGCAGGAACCACTTTCTCCACAAAAACAAAACGAAAGGAAACTCAAAGATTACCTTGCAACAAGTGACAAAACAGGAAAAAAAAAAAGCTTAAACCAATACCATGGATGCGAGCCTGCCATATTTGGAGCTGAGCTGTGTTTGGGTACAGTCTAGAGGTCTGCTGAAGGACACAGGCTAAGGAGAAGATGTGTGCAATGACTTCATCTCCAACAGACATGGGTCAGGTCAAACACACCCAGCAGATGTTCAGAAAGGAGTGTGGGTGCTAGACATTTGGAAAAACATTGTCTGCTTCGCATCAGACTGGTGAGAGTGTAAAACTTTAATTTTTAAACCAGATAAAAAAGAAAATCAATCACCAGGGCTTGCCAAATAAAGATCCTTGAGGCATGAGGGGTATTCCATGACTTACCTGCATTTTCACATTGGCGGTGTCAATAATTAAGTGATAGACCACCAAAAACAAGCCATTTTAGATCAAAAAACCTCATTAAAAAATTAACATTTTTGTAAAGATATACCATATAATGGGTAAGAAATTCAAAAGAGAGAAACCAAAGGCTCTACTGCACAACCTCAACAGCTTTATCTTCAGGCTTTGCCTGGAATTACCTTGCATTTATTTATGAAGCTTCAGAAATGTGCTGAGGGCAATATCTAAATGCAGAAAAACCTAAATAAAAGGAAGTGAAATAAAAACTGAAGTTAATAACCCACCCCAGGGGTCTATGGTTTTTGCCTGGGAAGGATGAAATATGACAATTTTACCTAAGCGGTGCACCACTCAACTGACATTGTTCGTTCCTCATTCTCTCTATCTGTGCAGTAAATATTAGCAGGTTAAAGAGTGCCAGTTAAACACAAACTTTACAGATCAGATTTCTGGTTCCCCATCTATCACTTTACATCCAGGTACAAAAGAGACAAAGGCAGCATATGGCTATTTTCGGTACCGTTACTTCCTTTACGACCTATTTAATCAATTTCTGGTTTGCAATCCACTGTTGAATGGTTTTCACACCATTAAAGGGCAGTCTGTCCCACCTAGGAGTTTTCAGAGATCAAACAAGAAAAAGGCTCATGAAACAAATACTAGCTGTTGCACAGCAAACTCCAGGAGGGCTCCTCTAGTCCTGGACTGAGACCCGAACTTGGGTCTGATAAGAAACCCACAATGCAGTAACCTTTCAGAACTGTATTTGTGAAGGAAGCTCCTCTTCCTCTTAGCTCTAGAAAGGGTATTTTGTTAGAAGGTGTTGCAGTTTGTTTAGGGCTGATATGGTATCAGGCCTCACCATACACTTCCCCTTCCATTCCAATGGGCCCAGCCTTCGGGGTTTCGCCGTTCTTCATACAGTTGTGAATGTACGTTGCCTTCCATCTGGCATATTTCCTGTGTTGGATATTCTGCAGAGGAAGGGGTGGGGATGGATTGTAGTCAATACAAAAAATAAAGATAACAAACATGAATCAAATCACTCACTGTGCAGCATTAAGCGGAATTCAAAAAAAAAAGGAAAAAGGTTCCAGGTATTTATTTTTGTGTAACATAAGTGTGGGGTTACCTAGAAGAAAACAGTCAGGGACAACATTATCGAAATTACTCAGCTTCCCAGTGGAACATTTCCACAATTTTTGCCAATGATGACTTTAACCACGTCTCATGTATGCTTAATCAGCTGCCATTGTATAGTAGCGTGCTAACACACATTGTGTGAAAACATTGTTTCTTTAATAATGATGAAGCAATATCATGTTTAAATAAGAGGGTTTTAATGCTAAAAGGCTTCAAGTTTAACTAAGACACTTTACACCACCACTGTATCATATCTGAACTAAAACCACTTCTGTCACTAGCAAATATGTGAATAAATGTATGTATATGTGAATTTTTTCTAGTGTTGGCTATCTGGTTACCCAATTTAACAAAATTTTATTGTGTACTTTTTTGCACATTCCATCCAGTTTTGTTAGATTAAGCATACTTTTGATGTTAGTTTGTACTAAATGTAAATTTTTCAGAAAAAATTCTCTATATTCTTGAAAGCAGCAAATTTTGGCCCCGGGCTCCAAGCACCAAATATTTCAGTACCTTTTATGATGTGATGCTTTCTATAATGTTCTGGTGTCTTCTAAAATCTTTCACTGGCTGTAAAGTACCAAACTAAAATTGACACTCTAGAAGAACCAGTGGTATTTTTGTAACCAGGAAACTATAATCACATTCAACGGAAAAATATACATAACTAAGAGATTCCAAAAAAGACAGTCTGATGCGTTGTGTTATTATAGCTTATCGTGTACCAATGACTATTATTTTTGGATAACATTAGTCCCCATCTTAATGTAGCAACGCCATGCTGTTTAGACAAAGGAAGCTGAAACACAGAAGCACAAGCTTTCTGTGTTTAATATTTATTACTCTTTTACTGTTCTTCATGGATAAACCATTGATAAATTTCAGAAACTTTTCAAATGCTCAAATATAAGGTGGAGCAGTACTGGCCAGCTCAGAGAGACAGGAAATCACATCATGGTCACAGCAAAACTAAACATCCTGAGTACCGGTCATCCGAAGTATTTGCAGGTATATGAATGATATTGGGTTTTAACCTTGCTTCTGCAAAAATTCCACAATGAGGATAACAAGAATTTGTGCACTTTCACACATCCTTTCCAGGGAACTCACCCACCACTTCAATGGTGTTTATGACATTTATTTAAAAAAAAAAAAAAACATCAAAATTATACGGTGCTTTCATTCTAAGCTAAAATAACAATTAAAAAAGATATATGCACCTGGTCAGCAAGGGGGTGGGACACACAAAGAATGTCAGGTTTCCGGTGAAAGATTTGACGGTAGCTATAACTGACCACTGCTATCATTAACAGCTCCAGGGAACTCAGAAAGCCTTCCTTCCTGATAATGTTCATTCACACACCAGAGGAGGGACTTGCTCGCTCCACCACTAAGAAGCTCATTCTCTACCAGTAATCTAATCTCCCACAATTCATCAGGCTGTTCTTTGAGAAATGGCAACGCAGCCGAACTGGGGGGTGATTGTGAGGGATCATTGTCTAAGTCAGTGTTACAGAAAGAAGGCACAGTGTTAAAAAACATTCCCCAATGGGCTTTCTGCAGCAGGGAAATGCCTTCCCCTTAGGGAGAAAAGCACTCTCAATGAAACATTGTTCGTTTTCTGACACAGGTCAATTCCCTCCATATAAAAGACATCTGAGTCAACTTGAGACAAATGTAGACAGTTCGATAAGCACATTGATGCAACAGTTTTAACATCCAAATAACAAGAGAACTTCCATCACAGACTGTTTCCATGGCCTGGCTTTTTAGAGATTCAAATAATCTCTTAAATTTTGTGGTTTGCGAATGAATCCCATAAATAAGTCCACAAGATCTGCATGATCAGCGTTAATACCTAAATAAAAATCTGTAGCTTTCAACGTATCCTCTATTCAGTGAAGTGCAACCTTAAATTTTAGCCTTTACAAACTGTGCATTTTATTTCTTGCCTTTTAGAACAGGGAAATGTAGAATTTATATAGAACAATGTGTGAAACGGAGTGTTTGGAAACAACGCGACTTACCTCCTCCGACAACTCGCCAAAAACTGACAGCACATCGTACAAGAGACTGGAGGTGTAGAATGACTTGATCATGTTCCTGATGAGGGAAGAAAAATACATCATACACTGATTTAAAAAATAAACCTGTCAACAAACAAACAACATTTTTACTTTGACAGGAAAGACAAAGGTAATGTGAGTGCTCTGAAAGTTCACCAATCCTCTACTCCCAATACCCTTTCAAGGTCACTGGGAAAGCCCTCAGGAATACAGAATAACCCTTTAATTCTTAGAAAATAAACTGAGCAAAATATTTAGTTAAATGAGAAACAACCGCTCTTCTGTTCAGTAACTTGCACAGGCGAACAATCCAATAAAATTGACTAATAAAATGCATGGCAAGTCAAGGTGAGAGTAAAAATAGCAGTCTAGAGAGAGGACTGTGGTTCGTTTAGGTGGGTTCCAGCTCCATGAACTGCCGCCTCATCAATCGTGCACTTGTCGAGACTCCGCTTGACACAGTGGAAAGTAGGCCACTGCTTTGATGTACATTTCGAAACTCCATGTTTGTTCAACATAAATGCTTGGCTACAAACCTTGTGCGATGACATCACGTGCCATCAGCTGCTTGTTTATTCAAGCACTGTTCCTGGTAAATGAAGAGTCAGTTTACATCTGTGAGCGGAAAGTGAATATTCGCTTGCTGTAAGCCCCGATATGTAGTACGGAAAGCTTTTCTTTAAAATTTTAATCCCTCAATATGGCTTTTTTTAATGCAGAAAATCATCTGTACCTGATTTTTTTTCTCCCGGCATATATTACAACTAAAGACGTGAAGTATTATACAGTATATAAATTTGTACATTTCCTTTTCATATTTCTTGTCAGATTAAGACTTTTCTTTTAAAGCTATACATTTTAGACTCTGTCCAAAAGGTAAACTAACAGATCTGTCCTGTCAAATATTAGTAAGTAATGAGTTGGGGGTGGGGGGGGGGGTGCCAGACATGTCACATCTCTTTGGAAAACTTTAAACTGACACCTGCCCTCTAAGTCAAAGGTTACCAGCTAGGTCAACAATAAATACTACTTTAAGTGTGAACTTTTAACACATTACAATTTCTTGAAGAAAGCATTACTTCTTTCTAGATTTTTATCAACAATATTAAATATGGTGGTAACTGATATATTAAGCATCAATGTCACAGACAGGGAAAATTATGTTCTGCAAACTTGTACAAATCACTTATCACTAAATGTATAATTATCATTAAACTGTAATCACATCACGGTTTCTTTATTATGATGATGGCTGTATTTCAATTTATTGCCCACCTGTCCATCAAACAGGTATGTGAACAACTCTACGTGTCCGACAATGAAAATCTGGAACACTGATATTTCCTTGTGACCCAAACACAGCAAAATAAACTGTCATTAGCACAAAGGTCTACTGCATACCAATGACATATGATGTACCAGATCTGACTTGTTATTTGGCAGAGCAGCAACTCCACAACTGGAAGACGGGAGTGAGCAGAAGACCAAAGACGACGACAGGAACAAAGTGAGAAACGTAGCAGTTATTAAAACGCAATAACCTGTTGCGGCTGAGGGAAACGTGCTGAAAAGAGGAATGATTATAAATAACGAGTAACAGATCTTACTTGTGGAACCTCCCACCTCGATCTTCGTTGTCGGCATACAGGAACATTTTTAAAGCGTAGTTTTCAATGTGGGCGTTGCCTACCACCTCCTGGGAGATGGATTCATTATCACTCAACTCCTTCTTCATCTGGAAGAAAACCAGGTTCACATCAGTCACTGATCCTGGGCAAAACACAGAAATAACTTTTGACAGTTTTGAGCTTTTTCCACCTTGTCGATTTACGTTTATGTTACTTCATTTAGCAGACGCTTTTCTCCACAGCAACTTCCAATGAACTCTATGTAGCGTTATCAGGCCGCACACCTGATTCATCAAGGTGACTTACACTGTTAGATACACTACTTACAATGGGCCACTCATCCATACATCAGTGGAACACACTCTCTGTTTCACTCGCACACTATGGGTGACTTAAGAGTCACTAATCCACCTGAACAGCATGTTTTTGGACTCTGGGAAGAAACGGGACCACCTGGAAAAAACCCGCAGACATGGGCAGAACATGCAAACTCCATACAGACTTACCGGGGATCGAACCCACGTCCTCTTGCACCACCCAGGCGCTATGACACCAGCACTACTTGCTATGTCACTGTGCCACGGTTAGAGTCATAGGTGATGCGACAGAGGGTTACAAAAGCAAAACCCAGCAGGATCAAACAGAACACCTTTTCACAGTAGGGTGTTCTCTTTGGAACCGATCTTTAACGTTTTCAAACACAAACCACACCTCATAAGTCTGAAGGCCTTGAGGAACAGTACAGGAGTGGTGAGACAGCATAATCCTCTTTTTGGGAGTATTTAACGGTTTGTCGCCATATCAGAAAAAGGTGACACAGCCTGTTTTGCCGGGATAAGAAAACCTAGTTCCATGAAGTAACAAACACTTATTCATTCCTCTACAACACACCTATAATGAGAAGACTGCCGCATGATTGGTCCCTTGGCACTAAGCTCAAAAAATTAGTACAATTAATAGATGAATCACAACAGACAAATCATCAGTGGAAAATACTGAACTACAAGACAAGCAACTGTTACTGTAGAACTGAGCACTGGAAGGCTGTAACAGCAAAGTGTAGGGAGATGGGTGTCAACCTGGAATGAATTAGGTGGCCAAACACCAACAATGACAAGTTCAGAAAGTCATGTAAGCAACAAAGTAAGCCTGGTGGTACACTGGCTAGTACTCCCATATAATGGTAGTGAACAATTTAGTGAGGGGAACGAACTCCCACTGTTCCTCAGAACTACTGGATCCTTTCCAACATTCAAGAAGGGTCTCAGAACCATCTCTGGCAAGCGAAACAAGCAATCAAGCAAACAAAATGTGTCTACCTAAAGCTCTTTGCCTGCTGTCCAATGCACCTTAGCATACTCTGAGCGGGATAACTAGAGAAAAATGGCTGAAAAATTAACAAAATGTACAATAAATATCTCGCTGACCTATGGTACGTTAAACCTTCACTGTCAAAATCACATTATATAAACAAAATTAATGAACCAAGGGAAATACCATAATCACCTTACTATAAGGGTAATACTCTGTTTAGAACATTTTAACAGATAAGCAGTTGTTAATGATCTACTGATAAAGTCACAAAGTCATAAAGTCACAATTCATGTGTTGGTGAGGTGTGTGAATTTCTGAGCTGGCCACAGAAGTGAAGGCACTGCTGGCGCTAATGGTCTGCGGTAGTGGCTGCCCAAAGCGGCGCCCGCGACTCAGCTCGCTGAACAGAGTGTGGCTCTGAGTCCTCACGGTCTGCTGGGGAGCGTCAGGTTCCCTTGTAAAAATCAGAAAAGCAAATAATACGGGTTACATTTCGGCAGGTGGACCGCTGTCTCCTGAATGGCGCCTCTGTTCCCGCTCTAATGAAAACCGCTGCCTAAATGTTACACGCAACACAGTGTGTCGCTTGTGCTGGGCCAAGCCGGAGGGGGAAAAAAGGAAAGTGGAGGGGGGAGGAGAGGAGAGGGAGGGGAAAAAAAAAAAAAAAAAAAAAAAAAAAAAAAAAAAAAGAGAAAAGTGTGTGAACCTTCTACTGAGGGTGAGATGGAAGCTGCTTGCCAGCCTCTATTTGAAACGGAGTGCTCGAGCTCAGTGACGGCGCTGTCACGTCTTCCCCCCGCCGTTTGCTGGAATCACCTACTGTGGGCCCTCATTCAAGGAATCACCGACAGCAACGTGTCACTAACAAGCATTATTTGTTGTGCTTCAAAAAATAAAAGGAGCAAGTTTTACCGCTTCTTTATTCCTCCTTCCTTTCAAATAAATAGTTAAAAATACTCCACAATTGCATTGCTTCCCTTATCTTGTTGTTGCACAAAGTTTACTTGGAAAAGGGCGTGAAAAGAGGTTATTATGGAGCTCTTAATGAAGTCTGTGTTGTGCGATTGTACAATGGCCCTTGGCAAACAGCCCGTAGCAAGCCGACAGCCAAGAGCGCACCCCTCTCAGGCAGTGGGGCTCGGCTTCGGGGCTCGGCTTCAGACCTCACCTGCTTTACTTACCTTTGAATAAAAAGCAACTTTTATTGCTCAGCATCCTCTGTGGAAAACAGAGGATCGTGACCATCTTGAGCGCATTAACAGTATATGGGCATACAGCGTAGTGGTTGGAGCTGTCACTTGAATTACAATGGATGGACGGACAATGGTTACAGAGAATTTATTATAGCTTTATCAAAAGTTTTTACAGAAACTAAACCTATTAATTACACAACTTTTATTGAATTTATTTATTTTATTTAATTTATTGGGGACAGTAGTATGTTATATTGGAGTTAACAACAAATCAAGTTAAGAAAAAACATCCGGTCCCAGTGGATGAAAAGCCTGTGTAAACATACCTTAAACTGTTAGCTTTTGTGAGGAAAAAAAATGTCAGCTAAACAAATTAATAATACTATCCCGTTAGGGGATATTATCCAAAAATATGGCATTCATTTCCACTCCTACGCCAATGATACGCAGCTCTATTTGATCATCAAGGCATCAGTCATACTCCCCATGAGGCACCTGGCTCTTTGTCTTAGAGACATTAAGGACTGGATAGGTGCCAGTCATGTCACCCACAATGCTAGAAAAAACAGATCTTGCTTCTAGCAGCTCATTGTCACAGTTGAAATTGTAGGGCCTTGTGACATCCATTTGTCTAAAACTCAGCAGCCACCAAAAAGACACAAATCACACTGCTCCCATTATTCCTCCACCACAGTGCTTACCAGCCTCTCATGGGTGTGATTTCAAAACACTTATAAAATGTGAAGATGCTCAAAAGACTTAGACTACCTCTCTGAGCTTATTACCAAAATCACACCAAATTGTGCTCTTTGTTCACAAAACAGCAAACTATTCATAGTTCCCAAGATGTCTGTCTGTCACACGCCTTGTATCTACTGCTTGTAGATACTCTCTACTACTCTCTCCACTGATTTCCTGTAGCCGCCCGCATCAAGTTCAAGACTCTGGTTACGGCCTACAAGACCCTGAACAGATCTGCTCCCTGATACCAACAAGACCTGATCGCTCCCTATGCCCCTCTGACTACTTGGTAGCGTCATGCACAAGAGATTCAAAATCAAATGCAAAAAGGTTTCCGGTTCTGGCTCTGACATGATGAAATAACTTTCCTCTCGCTCAAAACTGCTGAATCTCTCTCAATATTCAAGAAGGCTCTCAAAATACCTCTTTCTGACTAATTTCTGTTCTGATTTCCTATGTGCTTGATAAACATGTACTACTTTATCTATTAATTTAAAAAAAACTATATATGCAACCACTCCAGTGATGTGTACTAGTTGATACAGTGGTATGAGACAAATCGAATGCACTCAAGAATCAAGTGTCTGCATTTAGATCTCTGTCTGTTGCTGTAATGTGCTGTTGCATTGTTTTCTTAGGCACATCACCTTTAAGAAATGTAAACTTTCTTTCATCACTATATCACTGTGCATTGCTAAGAGCACTTTATAAAAATAAGCTGAACTGAATATACAATACTGCTTCAACAGCATGTGAACCCTTTGTGTCCCTTAGTTTTACCACAAAATAGTTATTTAATCAGAAGCAGTCTCTCATTTCACATAGTAATAGGTGTGTAATGACCAGTTACAGATGTTGCTTTAGAGGAAATCATATGTTTAGTAGAAAAACAGAAGTAATGAAGGTGCGAAAATAAGTGAACCTCAAGTTGCATTGGTTAAACCAAATAGGTAAGTAGAATCAGGTGTATAAATCAATCATTCATTAATTTTTTTAGTTTAATTTAAGGTTTAGATTTTATAAGTTTAAAATTTTATACAAGAATAATGACCATAACCATAGGGTTCACATATTTTCAGGCAGAACTGTACAGTGTATGGAAAACACAAAGACACAAAATTGGACGTACATTTTCAGACAATTGGTTTTATCTGCTTTACACTGCCATCTGCTTGTACTATGTAACTTGTACTGAAAACATGTTTTTTTCTTCTTTTTTTTTTTTTTTTTAAATTAAGTGTTCCAAAAACAATTACTCCTCCTACTCAGAGCCAAAATAAAATGTACATTTAGAAAATTACTAGTTATCTTAATTCAGCTAGGAAACATCCTTGAGGTCCACACAACAGAAAACCCAATTGTGACTGTTTTTACTGCATATTAGTTCTTATACCTGATCAATTTTGCACATCAACTAATGATGGTCATCGTCACCACACAAGTAACCAAGACAGAAGTCAGTCTCTTTAAATGGCTAGCAACACAGTAAGGTGAACTGAACATCAAACTTGCTATTCTGTAAAGAGGCAGACAGGGAAAATGATGTTTTACATAAAAACCTAGAGCTGTACTTTCTTCTGGAAAAGATTAGTCAGTTGAGCTGAAGCGTATGCTGGCAGCAGGTCTTTGGTTTCCTCTCGTTTTGTCAGACACAGAGGTGGGGGTGTGGCCAGACCTGACTGAGCCTACGGTTTGCTTTGCTGAAATACATAGCGTACCACACAAAGGGTATCATATATTCACCATGTGTTTCACAAAGTCATGGACTCCATGAATCTGATAGAAAGTGGAAACATTCTCATCTAGCCCATAATATTTATATAGATGTAAAACAGTTAGAAATACAGTGGGTCAATGTTTTAGGAATGTTCAGTGTGGTTTTTGAATGTTCAATGTTGAGGATTTTGAAGACGAATGTCCAACAATTTTTTCAAGTTATATTCTGCTTACATTTTCAAATTATTTGTTGTGCTACAAACGCCAACTGCACTTCCCCACCTAAACATTAGTTGGAAGTAAAGAGCATCTAAACAGTCTGGGACAATTCTAGAGTTTCCAGCTAGTGCTTGGTGCCTATGAGTGTTGTTGACAAATGCTGCAGATGTTTAGGAGATGAATCAGTCAAAAATCAGCATTAACTGAGAATTTGTGGCAAAGAAATTTATAAATGAACTAAAAAAAAGTGTGTATCTTTGGAAAATGTGTAATAAATCCTTGCAACATGTGAAACCGGTTTACTGAGTGTAGTTCATGGTTTATTTTACCCAAGGGGACCTTCCATCAGGTTATGAAAAGGTATTTGGCCAGATACTCATCAACAACACACTGTGCTCAAACTGAAATGGTGAGATTAACTGTTGATCGGCCTCCTCCGGTCTCCAATGACAGATTACCAGTGATGGACACCTCCCTGCCTGGTCACCAGACGCTGAGAACCATGATGGGCTGAAAACACAGCAGACTGATTTCCACTATTCTGCTTTGTGTTCCTTCCCACGGGGAAAAAAAAAAAACAGATAACTTTGGAAGAGCAATATAATTGTGATGGAAAGCTAACACTATTCAAGCAACTCCGACCATGTATGCTGGACCAGTCTCTTTGTGTTCATATTCTGTGAAGTAATTATTTTCTCACAATATCATCAGCTGACCACCTTGAGGCTTAGAAGGAATTCTTATTTCATACAAAAATATATAAAGACAATATATGTGCTTACAACAAGAACTACAAAAAAAAAGTACAATCAGATAGTAAACATAGTAAATTGAAGTCTGCTCAATGTCTTCCCATCTGATTGTTGCAATGTTCACACATGACATTACCAAAGGATTCTCTGTTGGCAGAGACATCCGGCACCTGCAAAATTTAACTAATCTCGTCACGAAACAGTAAATCCTGGCACAAGGTGGTATGTAGGAGGAAGAATGTAAGACTTCTTTAATTGCACCTGAAATATCCACAAAAATCTCAGCAGTCTAACCCGCGCTATCATTTTCTGCAATATTATGTTTTCTATTAAAAAGCCTCAGTAACAGGTTTGGCAATAAGGACGCTGACCTAACTTGTCTTTCATCAGCACTTAATTGTGAAAATGATGAAACCCGATGAAGCGTAGCCGGATCAGAGCTGCAACAAATTCCGTCATCCACGCAGCTGACCACTAAAACTGAGTGCTTCCCTTCACTCTTAGACTGACTTGATTAAAATAACCAGAAGGCTACATGTTTCACTGCACGTTATTGATGGAGAGAATCTGTAAACACTGAACACAAGGGGGAAACATCTTACTAATCAAGAGGGCTATAAATGGCAGTACATGCTCATCAAAAGAGAGAAGCCGTCATGTCCATAGCTGAAGTTTTAACCCTACTGAAGTATTGGCGATTATGTTGGGAAAAATTAACAATGTAAAACTTGTGATGTCTGAATATGTAAAACAGTTGTTTTTCTAAAACTAATTCACTAAATGTGGGGGGAAAAGTTTCACGGGAATGTAATTGTATGAGTAGAACTGATAAGGATACAAAAGTGGTCATTACTCACATTGAATAAAACAGTAGGAATCACCAAAATACATTAATTAAATTTGTCTTTCTGCATAACAATCTATTTTTGACCTTGTAAATGTGATCCTGTGCATAACTGGAATGACATTAATGCTTTCCGGCAGGATTATTGCCTTGTCCTGCAATTACATATTTGTTCAGGTGAGATTTAAATCCAGCTAGAACTGAACATTTGAAGTAGATAGAAATTAACAAGAATTGAAGCTCAGTAGATAATATACTATAAAAAAAGCTAATATTTTGACTGTTGGTTTAAAATGTTTCCTTTTTTCTCTTGATGGCTATTAGTCGCTGAAAAACTGAACATGAAAATCCACTATTAACTATTACCACAAGTCACTCCTACCTTCAGCCTGACCAGGCTGTGATTCCTTTATTTTATCTCTAAAATCTGCAGACACAGGGCATCATAAATAACTGAAGTTAACCATCTCATGAGTTGCCAGAGGAATCTATGTTAAATGTTTTGCTTTTTTTTTTTTTTTTTTTAAAACACAAATAATGCTGCATTGTGTGAAACTTTAACTATTTTAAAAATCTATATAAGCCCTCACAGCCTTAAACAGCTACAGCTTAGAAACACAAAGGGAATGGGGAAAAGTAGAAATCTGCAAGAATGTTTAACAATTTCATTAAATTACATGGAACAATTTCATGGTTCACACTCTAAACTGTCTCTAAATTGGTGACTTCAAACTGTCCACTGTGTGTATGTGTGATAGATTGATTGTGTGTAATTGCCCTGTGATGGAGTAGCATCCCGTCCAGTGTGCACTGAGCCTCATGTCTCTGTTATTTTGGAATAGGCTCTGGATCATCGTGACTGTGGACAAGCGGTTACTGATAATGAATGGCTGAATTAATGAATAAGGTATTACCTTGTTCACTACACATACAGGAATTACAGGAATGCAAATTGATGTTAAAGAGTAAATGGAACTACCTTCACGAAAGTATCAAAAGAGTGAAAGTTTGTATAACAGTGATCAAGTACAGAAACGTTCGTTTTGCTCTGTGACTAGAAGAGATAAACATGGGTTTTTTAACCAGGCATGTTAGGGAAAGAAGAAACTTAAATTCTTTCTTCCTTCTGGCTTCAAATACAGTGAGATCCATAGATTTCCAGACACCATCAATCAGCTGTCAAAAATGTGTGCTTTACCGCAAGATGATATCCATCACCTCCAACTCCTTGACTGTAGATATGGACTTTTTTTTAGATGGCTCAAACTTTTGGATGTATGTTTTTGTTTTCATGGCACCATGGTTTAGACTGATATCAGTTTTTAATCAGGCACGTGTGCTCTACGAAGAGCCTGGACCTCCAGTACACAGGACTCACTTTCCAGCCCTCTTTCACTCTGACCCTCTTGAGGTATAAGAACAATCATCATGACGACCACTGGTTCAGTGCAGGCAAGTCTGTGAGAGGCCTGCAGATTTATCAAGCAAACATTATCTGTGGCCCTCTGCCAAACAACCAGTGTTCTACTGATATGTAAAAATTAATAAGTTTGTATACAGGGCAAAATTTGATTAAACAGGAATTACTGTATTCTGATTTACAGGAGTAGAAGAGCTTAAAATAAAGTAACTGCAACAATTTAATTTAGTTGTATAACATGTTTTATAAGACTAATAAAGTATACAAACTGGCTTCAAGATCAAACAACAAACGGTACTGTTTTCAATAAATTATTGTACATGTTCTATAAGGAAAATGGACTCTGTGATATCACACACCTCACGTGTACAAACTTCACACTCAGTGTTTTAGAAAAACATTTCTGTTAACTTACCATCTCCAACTGATCCATCAGTTTCACAAGAAACTTTCGGCATTCTGGGGTTTTGCTGTCAAGCTTCATGCCGGTCTGCATGGCATAGAGGCGGCCTGAAAAAGAGCAAGAATATGCCGGGTAAAGAAAACTAAACTTTGAAGGTTACCAGACAAACTCATTTTAAACGTTAAGTTCATTTTTTTTTTTTTTTTTTTTTTACTTAGTTTTCATTGAATATTGATTATTTAAATCATAACAGAAAAGTTTAACTTCTCTATCCTTCTAATACATGTTCCTGTGGCGAATAATTTCTAAACAACAATGGAGTCACTTTTGTCCTTGGCTATGCCTGTGACAGGTGACTATAGACAAAAAGAGAATATGTGCTGGATCAAGGCTATATTCAAATATAACAGGAATATCTAACACGGTCTTTGTGAAGGTGACCCACTCAGCATATTGTGCTCAATGTATAAAAGGAAAATTACCTGTTTTCTCCTAGAGCCTGAAAACATGTGTTTCAGGTGAATTGTTGATTCCAAATTGCTTTTGGTGTGTGTCAGTGAATGAGTGTGTGCGATTGCTGTGGTAGATTGACATCCCATGCAGGGTGTACCCTACTTCACACCCTCTACTTCCAAGATACGCTCTAGACTACCAAACCCTGCAGCGGACAAGTGGGTCCTGGTAATGGATGAATGGAACTGAATAAAAGGACTGACGAATATGTAAATAGGGATATTTGTCACCCATTCAGTGGTTAAAAAGAGAACACATGCAGAACGGAATCAGAACGTATCCATCTGTGGTTCTCAATCTAGTTAATGTCTACAGTACATTTTTTTTGGTCTAACTGGATCTGGCCACCTGAACAATTCCTCTAATATTCACCAATTTAGTGAAAACGGTCTATCCTCCAAGCCATTACAAGTACAGAAACCTTTCTAAAAGTTATTTTTATTGAAAGGAGTGCTGCATCATTCAAAAACACTCATCTTGCTCCTTCTGGTCTAGAGCACTTGGCAGTGAACTGCTGCACGTTGGGTTAATTCAGTTCAATTTTGCTTGACTGCATGAAGTTATAAATATTATTTGCATTGATTTAGACTATAGAACTGTTTGGAAGATGTTTTCACCCAAAGCATCTTGCATAGCAAATAATGGTACACTTTGACCCATATATTCTCAAAGGTCATCAATCAGTCTCCTCTGGAAGAGACATGACTGCATTATGGGATTCGGGTGGGACAAGGACAAGCAGGCTTGAAGGAAGGCAGAAAAGAAACATCTGAATATCAAAATTTTAAACATGGCATGTTTTTCACTGTAAATTCAAAAGGTTCAGAGCCATGCCCTTGAGAAATGAGTGCTGTCTCCCATGTGGTGGGGAGCCGCCGAGGCAGAAGATCCATTATGCTGTCAGTAATGCAACGGTACAAGGGAAATGAGGCACCACAAGGCCGGCTCTCCCGCAGGTGCCCTCGACTAATGAGGATGACGGCACGGCCCCCAACACGGATCCCCACAGGGCCAATTTAGAGTCATGGAGACACGCTGTTCCTTACCACAGGGAACTGAAAGGACAGGCCCTTGTGACAGCTTTCATTGCTCTGGGCTTGCAGGGGACAATAATTAAAACAAAACAAAAAAAATTTCATTATGGTTTCCTGTGTATCAGGAATGATCAACTCATCAACCTTTTAATCATTTCAATACACATTCAAAATGCCAAGATATTTATTTGCATGCTGTTAGATGTGGGGGCGCATCTCAAGATGCTAATAATCCACCTCACACAATGTGTGCATTTCATTAACATTCTATGCAGAAATCCCTCTGAACTGAGGCAGATGGATAAGTTAATTACACTAGACAAAATGCAGATTATAACTCTGATTGGAAACACTATTTGGCATTAATGCACAGAAATTAAAATTGATAAAAAAACTATGTAGGCAGTTAAATGATATTGTACTTTCAATAACCCTAATCTCTTAAATCTCTGAGGTGATAAATGTTTGGTATTAAATCAATTTTCTTTCTTAAAAAAAAAAATCAAGGTATCTTAAAATATTCGGTACAGGTGGTGTCAGAGTGGTTATGGCTGTTGCTGTGTAAATTGAAAGTCCTGGATTTGAATCCCCACCGTCATAAAACCCTTGACCAAGGTAATAACCCACACTAATGCATCTAATATGCCCAGCTGTATTAATGGGTAAAACACTGTAGTGTCTTACCCAACACTGGGGTCTTCCTTGGGAAAAGGCATCTATTAAACAATGATAAAAGAAAAATACTGAAAAAGCAAACGTCCCATTTGCTACTTTAAATAAGACACGTAGTGTAAAGCAAATTGCTGTTAGAAGTTCAGTTGGAAATCACTCAATTCCAGTTTCACAGTAGTTAAAACCCACGGAGGTGGCAATTATAACTTCCAGCAGGAAGCAGGAAAACACTGACTTTGAGACACACACAACGAAGGCATAGAACATGATGCAGAAAATACGTGAGGGGTCACAAATTAATAAAGGACATCTGTACGGCAGCTCGACCCTGAAGAGCGGGTACGTGCATGGCTGCGGTGCGGGTTTTTACGTCCGTGCCAAAGGTAACACAAAAGCCGTCATTGTGACTGACAGGGATTCAACACGCATATAATGAATAGCAAAGCAGTCGTGAGGAGGGAGACTTTAGATCACATTACTGCAGAGCTGAACCCAGGCCAGTTGAGGCCTGTATCTGAGTCATAGCACTTTACTACACCCACAGCAGGTTGTACAAGATCTGGGGAGGTCAGTTTGCTACTTCTTCAGGAAAGACTTCACATTTGGCTATTTACAGAATTAAATGTCTTATTTCCAACGTTTAACACCCTGCTCAAGGGTCAAAAGGCTCACCATCTCGGTTGCAAATCCACAAAGCCCTGGCTGAAGAATCTAACAACACGAAGCAGGAAATAAAGTAACGTTGAGGGTAAATGGCACAGTCAACCTATACAGTGCTTATCTCCGTCTTGGCAGAGATAACATCCAATAATTTCAGATCCAACCAAAAGTAAAACTGTAGAAGGGCCCAGCTTTGAAATCAGTGTGTGTTTTTGCCATTTCCCACAACCTTGGTCTTCAACATGGAGTCCATGTACAAGGTCCCAGAACCTGAATCACAATGATCGGTACAGACAAGGCTAAAGTTCAGACTGTGTAAAAACATCCTGCTCAAAAATGTTTAAAACATACTTTGAAAGACAGAAGAAGAAAAAAAAACCTTTCTAATTTCTAATTCCTAGAACTGATAGTAGAGGTGCAACAAGGAAGGAGTCACATGCTCTTAAACAAGCCTATGCTAGCAGCGATACTAGCTGAACGGAGATTGGCCACTGTGTATATGGGCTTTGCATGTTTCCATACTTTCCTGCTATTTCTTCCCCCACACTCTTGTCACGAACCAGCAGACTTGCAAGTTGGCTGGCATTGTTGGTTTCCTAAATTCCTCTCCCCGCTTGGTGGTCCCATGCACAAAAGGTCCAAAAGCAAAAGCACCGGGCGTTCTCGGTTCTGGCTCCGATGTGGTGGAATGACCTCCCCCTCTCACTCAGAACTGCCGAATCTCTCTCTACATTTAAGAAAGGTCTTAAAACTCACCTTTTCCGGACCTACTTCTCCCATGACCTTTTAAGTACATGCAATGTTTAGTAAACATTCATGTTCTATAACTTAGACATCATAACTGTTAAATAATGGATAAACTTTCATGCAGCTACTCATGAAATATTTATTTTTTAAAAATATTTATACAAATTTGTGATTAGGAATTGTCGATTATTTGAATGAACCTTTATACAGCTACTTGCTTGATGTACATGGTTCATATGGTGGAAAGTAATACATCGGAAATTAGAGAAAAGTGTCTGCTGAATAAATAAATGTAAATGTTAAGCCCTGAACATTTCAGCACAATGTCTGGAGACTTAAGTGCTGTAGAGCATGACCAGCCTACAAGCAACTAGTCACTGAGTAATAATCTTCACTACAAACTCATACTTTCCCATGGGATGGGAGAACTCATACTTTCAAGGACATGTAATCTCCACTGCAAATTCAGAGTAAAAACATATTACATATATGAGAAACGATAACACAAATTTGCTTTCAAAATGCAACTTTGGGTGAGATCAAGCAACACAAAAAGTGAGGAACTTGCAGCTGTGTGCCTGTTGGCAAGCATCTCTCACACACCTCTCAACTCTTCATCTATAATAACTATGAGCCCTAATGCAAGTTTTTAACAAAATGCCACAATATGTTGAAAAGGAAAAATGGGGTGGACAGCCTTACCCATCTATTTAAAACTTTAACTGATAAAAAAGAATTGTCTTGAAAGGCAATATCATTACAAATAGCTGTGAAATTTAAATCTGTTGGCAAATTTCAGGGATCACAAATGCTGCTTTATGAATACATTCGCAGAGAGGGGTTATGAGAATTATAAGCGATTATTCTAATTTCATTACAAGAATTACCTTGTCAGGTTCTGATATTCTGGACTTCTAAATCAGACTTTTTCATGCTTAAAACATAAGGCTGGAATTGTACACGTTTTGGAGTGTAAAAGGATGAACTTTTTGTTAATTAATGGTAACTAAGTTTGTCTTATGAGTATTTATTATAAAAGCAGATTTTCAGAAACAAATTGTTATAAAAGGGAAGCCTGTATTGGTTTCTCCATTGAAACATTACATCTTGACTGGCCAAACTATTAAAAAGTGAGTATTTTTCATGTTATACACAATACAGAGACAGTGCAGACTCTGTAAGTGAAATTTGAAAGCTTTTCCCCCTTTCCACAACTCTCACACAAGAGTGTGCTCCAAGACTTTTTTTTAATGTGGCTTACAGTGAGCTCATACAATATGATCCAAAAAACTGAAGTCCAAACATCTGCCTTTAGTTAGTCCAAGTCCCAAAAGAAAAAAAAAAAAAAAAAAAATACAGTGAGTTTAAAAAATGTGAGGTGTGCAGCTAATTTTTTCTACAAATAAACATGAGAAACAGAGACTTAAGGCCAAAGGTGGGTTGATGCAAGTGGTCATCTAGACCAAAGAAGAAGAAGAAAAAAAAAAAAAAAAAAAAAAAAAAAAAAAAGAATCGAGGCCTCTGTCAACGCTCAGCTGAGTGTTTTCTCGCCGTCATGCGCAGCAAGGATGGAATTGCGGATTCCGGAATGCCAGCCCGCACACTAGACCCTCTGCTCCACAAGGATGTCATTATTCAGCCTCCATTTGAATCTAGAGACTGGAGTGGATCCAACCACCGGGAGGGAGAACAATGTCAAAAGAGCGCCTTCTCTGAAGGCCTCCAGCCCTGTGCCTCAACTTGGAGCGGGAAGCAGCCCGAGTTCCTGCTAGAAGGTGGACATTCAAAAGAAGCTCTGCTCTGGTCTTTGTCACCTCAATCAATTACACTATGCTTACAGCATCACTGGAAATGGCCATTTCCCGAAAGAGCATAAATCTGGTCTGGCCACTGAACAAGCCTTGTTGTGGCCTTAGTATTATTTATTTATTCATTCATCTGATGGTGTTCTGTAATGCAACTTCAAACGTCAAGTTTATACATTAAGATACTCAACGATCTACCCATTTATGTACCTGGTTAATTTTTTCTGTATGAAGTCAGGATAAAAAGCTTGATCAAAGGTGCTATGCTAGAAGCACAAATTCTGACCCAGGTCCTTTGATTTCAGGGCAACAGCTCTAACCACTCCCATCTGTTGCCTATGCTGGTGTTAAAACGATGGATATCCCAGGAAAGAAAAAAACTGGATATACTTGTCTGAACCCCACCCCTAGACATGTGGTATCATACACAATCATAGCATGTATTCTATAATGTGCATTAGGGCGCTGCATTAAAGCATGTAAGAAAATACATTTCAAACTTTTTGTATTTTATTGTGGACAAAAAATGAATGGCTGTGTTGCATGACAATAAGGAAACATGATATGGTATGAAGAAGTGTACACAAGACTCATGGTGTGCCCTGTCAATCACTGTTGCAGAAAAAGTACTAATAACTGATCTATGAATAGCAGTGCTGTAGAGTTGGAGTCGTGAAGTCGAAAGCAATTATTGGGTTACTGGAGGCGGTAAAAATGTACAGACTCCGACTAAATATACCGTCTATGGCGGCATATAAGTCAGTCGATCCCCAAAAATTAGAGGTGTAATATAGGTTTAGGCCTATATTCACCGGATAAGTTGACCCCAAAATAATGTGCAACTTTTGGGAAGTGCTGTGGAGTCGGAAGCAGATACTGGGTTACTGGAGTTGGAGGTTTTATGTACTGACTCCACAGCCCTGGTGAATAGACAAAGTATAATAAGGTAGCAGATCTTCTATTTTTACTGTATATGAAAGTAACCTGGAACACTGTTGTATTTTATAGTATGATGGAAAAAAAAAAAAAATGCTATAAATGTATAAATTCTACACTGGATATGGTCCTGGAGTCAGGCCAAGTGTGAAAGTTGGACAAAGCTGAAGAAAAAACTAAGCTGTACCTTTATTGGAATCAAGTTTGCAATTTACTGGAAATGCCTCCAGTTAATGGCAAATAAAAGGGTCTGCTTCTTGATAACACTAACGTATCTGAAAAGCTCACGCACAACAATGTCCTCTGGGAGCTAAATACCACACTTAAGGCCTCCAACCCTAAATGTTTTACTGCTTCTATCCAATCAACACAAACAAGCTAAATTTGATGTATGGCTGGTTTTATCAAAGGCACTCCCGTTAATTAGTGTGACGTGGTTTAAGGCTGACCGATATAATTCACTATAAGCTTACAATTTCTCAAAGCACAGTACTGGCTCTTTTTCCTCCTGAGAACATGACTAATTTTACCCAGCCAACATTATCATCAGGACAGCTGAAGTGAAAACCTGTGCAGACCTGTGTACCAGTGCGTGTCTTCTGTTTGGATGTCTAACACACCGATGCATGCAGAGCTGTCAGTTCATTTCTGGTTCCATTTTCAGGAGGAGGACATGAGCATAAAGACACTTGACACTCACGTCTTTCAAAAACACATCAACACTGACCTCCGGTGGTACACTGCTCCTTTACGTAAAATGGTGAATTTCACAAAAAAGGGACACAGAATAAACTGCAGAACAGCACATATTTATGAATAAGGTTCAACACTGGTAATTTTGGGTGTTATGTAGAAGAATTCTACTTAAATACCAAACTCCACACAATCAGAAGGTAAATATCTGAGGTACTGTAAAGCAAAATAAAATTCTGAAACCAAAAGAATAAAAAGTCTCAAAATATTAAAGACAACCTACATGCACTGACACTGCCCCAGTTACACACTGACAAAGGAACTGAGATTTGATTTGTAGAAACCAAAAGTTACAAGTTTCTCAAGCACAGATAAGACAATGTTCATTGATTTAGTAAGAGGAGAAATATGGATATTTCACAAAACTTTTTTTTTTTCCTTCTTTTCCTAAACACAGCAACAGTATATAACATCCCACTGTAATTCCAAACGACACAATTTGGCCACAGAGCATGAAAGGCATCCAAAGAAACCCTGAATAAAGTTTGCACTGATGACCTTCACACCACCCGTGGTTTCTTCAGGTTTAGCTCACTTGTAGAAGTGACTCAGAATGAAGGTGTGTGCCTCATAAATGAGTAAACAGTAGCAAGTCTGAATACAAGTAGGGCGTTTATTTTTTTTCTTTTTTAAGTCGGTGGCATGTGCAAAAATTACGCAAATGATTTCACTATGAAAGACTGCAGCAATCCGCTGGTCCGCCCAGAAAAACAGGAAGGTCCACATAGTCGGCACGTTGATGGCAGAACGTGATTCTGCCCTCATTATAGGCCTGTTGGCTGGGTATGTCTGGGACAAACCACACCCTGTGCCGGCTGTTACTGCCCTACACATTCCATGCAATTACCTGAACCACCTTTTATCGACCGCTCATACTATAGAAGCACACATTGCACACAGGTTTATTATCTGAACGGTTGATAAGAAAAGCTGTTCTGTCCCTTACAAACATTGCTACTAAGAATTAAATGGTACTATTTTAACTGAATGGCTTCTTTAAACTTTTAAATTAAATTAAATGGCTATTAACAAACAGTGAATATGCAAACACTTGCAGTTAAGTCAGGGATCCTGTAACCTTCTGGTGCTGACCTGACGAAGAGTTATCTTTTATATTACTCTTGTTCTTTACCATTACACTGACAATTTTTATGGAATTCTCTTACAGACCGCTGTTTCATCATCACTGTTGTTGTATCAAAGATTCTACGTTGTCTTGGGCTTGGAAAGATATCCAGCTATAACAGAATAGGTATAATTTCAATTGTGTAACTTTTACCCAACTTTTACCAAGAAGCAATGAGACCCGTAGGTGCAGCGGGTAGCACTGGTGCCTCACAACTCCAGGAAGTTCAGATCAAGGTTTTAATCTATCTGTCTACGTGGGGTTTGCGTGCCCTCCAGATACTTTGGTTTCCTACTACAGTTCAAAAGACGTGTGGCAGAAGGCAGTGGTACACCACTTCCGTACCCCTCCCTTACCATGAATACCACACGAGTGTTCGCCATCAGTCCAATCTGACTCAACGGCACTTGGCCCTTACCTTTAAAGATGGAAAAATAATTACAGCTTAATAACTGCTTAGTTACCTTGAAGGGTGTCAGCTAACAAAGGAAAGCAGCAGCTTTAATAAGGCAGAATTTACATCAGGCAAAAGAGGAAGTGAGCAAGTTATGAAGAAGACACAGGGCTGAACTCAGCACCTCTGCACTGCTCACAGGATTAATTCTGCAGAGTGAAACTGATCTAATAATTCCCACTACAGACAATAAATCTGTCCACAGAAATGCTTCGTCTGAATTCTGAGCGAGGCCTTCACACGTGTAAAAACTACAGAAACAAAAGAGCATCATAAAACAAAATACCTTGCTATCACCGTGATTTCCCCAAATCATATATTTATATACAAACACACAAACTCCCCCCCCCCGCTCTTGATTCTTTTTCTCTTTAGACTCTTTATATTCTGTTACCAAGAAGTCAGTTCCAAACACACCCACAAAAACAACGTCTTCTTGTTTATTCAACGTCACGTTGAAGTGAAATACACCGAGAACAGCAGGCGCGTTTGGGCGGTACTATATATATTATGTATTTTACTCTCGGACGAGTCTCTCTGTGTCTCTTCTTCTTGTCTGTGTGTGTGTGTGGAGATCTGATGTCGGAAACAAAACACTTTACACTTAACTCACAGTAATAAGACACAACCGGGTCTCGTTTGTCGTGCTCCTGCGCCGTCCGGAGGTGGTGCTGAATGGCTTTTAGCTGTGACGGGAGAGCCATTTCCAACGCGGACAATTTAATGGTAACGTGTAGGAAAACAGAAAAAGTGATTATTCACTCAGCCATCAATACTGAAATCCAGACAAAAACACACCTGCGGCTCTTCTACTCTTCCGCTTCCGGGATCGCGACGTCATCGCGTATTTCTCCAGCGCCCCCTGTCGGTCGGGAAGCCAAACGTGTGTTTGCGTTTTACTCACAATTTTGAGCTGGACTAGAATCAGAATCAGAATCAGAACGAGCTTTATTGCTAAGTATGTTCACACATACAGGAATTTGTCTTGGTGACAGGAACTTCCACAGCACAGACAGAATGACAGTGACAAGACAGATGAGAAGATAGAGTATGTGAATAAGGAATAAAAAATATAGACACACACATTCTCTGAACTGCTTGTCCCATACAGGGTCACGGGGAACCAGAGCCTAACCCGGCAACTCAGGGCGTAAGACTGGAGGGGGAAGGGACACACCCAGGATGGGACGGCAGTCCATCGCAAGGCACCCCAAGCGGGACTCGAACCCCCAGACCCACTGGGGAGCAGGACCTGGTCCAACCCACTGCGCCACCACACCCCCTGTAAAAACTCTATAAAAATATAAAGTACCCAGTATACAAAAATAGTCACTAGCTACAAATGCAAGGGAGTGTGAGTAAGAGATATGATGTGATAAATAGTTTTAAATATAAATATAAATAGCATTGTGTATTGCACTGGTTTACTCTCTAGTGGATTCAAAATAGTCCAGTACAGTTTAGCACAGGAAAGGACAGAACAGGATAGGATAGGATAGGATGGGGGAGGGTAGGGTAGGGTGGGATGGGATGGGATGGGATGGGATGGGATGAGATGAGATGAGATGGGATGGGATGGGATGGGATGGGATGGGATAGGAAGGAAAGGATAGGATAATATTTTATTATTCCCTGCAGGGAAATCCAAACACAGCAGTTCAACATCACACATAACAACAAAGGGGTCATACTGACAAACACTGTAAATAAATAACAAAATAAAAAGCAAAAATGAAAAACCTTTACAGAAATTCCAGTTTTTTTGGAATTGTATTCTAAAATGGGGACAGCTGGTAGCGTAGTGATTGGAGCTACTGTCTTTGAATCCCACCTCCAGCTGTGGCACCCTTGAGCGAGGTACTTACCGTAAATTACTCCAGTAAAATTTCCCAGCTGTAAAAAGGGGTAAATAACAGTAGCTAAGTTAACATTATAAGTCGCAGTGGAGAAAAGTGTCATCTAAATGAGTAAATGTAAAACTGGTGTAAGGAACATCAATGATCTCTGATATGCTGACAATACCACACAAATAGCACAGGATACAGCCCTTAAAATTGTTGAAACAACAATGGAAGAACAGAGTAAAAAACTGGAGTAGAAGTATCATTAATAAATCATTACAACTAGCAAGGCATCACACTTCAGTGCTGGTGGTGAGGACATAAAAATAGTTGACAGTGAGGATCTAGCGATGGAGGGATATGAGGAAGACAGATGAAATATCTAGAAAAGATCCTCAAATATGAACCATCATGATTACAAATTCACATCTGCAACCATAAAATCCATATTCTACACTTCCCGCTACCCCCAGAAGTTATGGCCAACAAACTAAAACATGCATTTCATTGTAACCCTAACATCACATTACATTAACATGTCCTTAATTCCCAGCCAGTGAAGTCACACTAAGAGATCACTTTGCTTGTCAGCTCAGATTTCCATCAGCTTATGAATAACGAGAAGAGAACATCTGATAAATATGTGAATAATTATTAATACTTTTTTCAGCAGGAATGTTGCGTACTTCTGAAATAATGGCCCCAATCCAGTTTCACTGAGATTTTTCGGGAATCATTCTTCACACAGTATATTGTCCTTGACGAAGACCCTCCCTGGAGGTGGTCATCACCCTCTGACCATGTGCCAGCGAGGACCAATGCCAGAATCAGGCTGACCGGTGATTTCAGGATACCGTGGTTTTTCTTACACCTGGCATTCTGGGCTTGTTTCCTTCTAAATCTCGGAGCGTCACTGGGCCACACTTGACACTGTGCCTCCTAAACATCATCTTTCTAAACATAACCTCTTCTCACCTCTTTATGTACCTTTTAGCTGTGTGGCTAATTGAATGCCCTTTAAATCGAGATCACGAGCAGAATGCACTCCTGCATTAGATTTGCGGCAGTAATAAAACAGTCTTTATGTTTTCAAAGGGCTTTCAGCTTTTAGAGCATAAGCCGTATTTTTACGATATATGGTTTTTATTTGCGTAAACACGCACGTGATCACAAGTGCTTCATTATTTCACAAAAACCCAAATAGTAATTTTCACCTTTTTCTTGCAACACCTATGCCATTTAAGATGTGTGTAGAATGTAAGTACACTTTACCTGCAAAAACCAGAAACAAATGATCGATCATGATCAGTTCTACATAGATATGGTGGAACTCTGAGAATTAACATCCTAAACTGCAGTGACATTAAAAGAAACTAAAAATATTCTCACCGATATGACCTGAGCTTCTGCTGTGACCAGCAGACCCTCCAGCAGGCGTCAAAATCCATCACTACCAGCTATACCCTGTGATACGAATCCATACATGGACCCAGATCACTTTTATTCACTATTATTTGATGAACATAATTTGATGTCAATTCAAGTTAATTCAACATTAATTCATAATACGTCAGAATCACTGACTTCCCGCGTTCATTGTTTGCATCCCGTGTTGATATATTAATTTTATTAAAATTTTGTTAGTTTTTTTTTGCAAATGATTTTTTCTTGATTTGGACATAAATGTGATCACGACTGGCTACTACTACTGCTGACAGGATATAATGAAATTAGAGATAACACTTTAATTAAAGGTAACTAATTTGATTAAAGAAATAACATTAATTTTTTTAAGCATATGAAATTAGACAATACTAATCCAAGCCAAGTCTTGGAAACTCGTAAAATGTGTCCTGTCTGCTCATTCGGCCTTTAAGATGACCTCATTAGGTGGCACATCGTACGCACTGTTATATTTCGCCCTGCAGAAATTCGAGCTGCCAGCGACACGGTGTTTCTTCCTACTGACAAGTCGTGATAAGGAGCGTGATGCCGGTAGAAACACAGCATGTGTTGTGCAACGCGAGTGTGGCACCTGGTATGGGGGTGTCAGAGAAATGGGGATGTGTGGACTGCGACACCCTGCTCTGCTCTGCCATCCTGCATCCTGCAGAGCTGGGGGTCAGACAACTTCAGGCATCCTAAAATATTAGTACCCACTGCTAAATGGACACTCTCAAGTCCAGTTTTGACACCATATCGAGAAGTGATGCATGCTAAAAGAGACTTTTTTTCTTCCATCCCTATGAGAAAATTTAAAAACCACATGGCTCGTTTTAATGTTCTCACAGATTGTACTTTGTGAATGACAAATCAAAACACATAGATGATTTTTATACATTACACATTACAGATACATCGAATCTTCAAGTTACAAAAAAACTGGGACTGGGATTTTGTTTATGACTTATTTTGTTTGCAACCCCACAGTCACACTTACCGCTAAGTCACAATCAATGGGAGCTTAATAAAACAGATGTACCCCAGTTAATTTCCTGTTCAGGTTCAGTAAAAATCTCAGACATTTGTATGATACTTAAAAAAAAATGTATGACTTTTTAAAAATTTCTTTATTAATTTTTTAAGCTGAGCTATATTGTACTAAAATTCACTTAAAATCACCACAAGTAAAAAAAATATGTTGTCTCCTATTCATTGGTAGTTGTTGACTAATTAATCCCATAAACATTTGCAGTGTTTGTCTTCCTTCTATTGATCGCAGAGAGTCAGATTTACCAAACTGTGTGAAGTTCGCATGTTCTCCCCATGTCTGTGTGGGTTTCCTCCGGGTGCTCTGGTTTCCTCCCACACTCCAAAGACGTGCTGTTGAGGTTCCCATGTAGTGTGTGAGTGACACAGAGAAAGTGTGTTTCACTGATGTATGGATGAGTGACCCAGTGTAAGTAGTGCATCTAGTGTATCTACTTACACTGCAGTGTAAGTCACCTTGGAGAATAAGGTGTGTGGGTTAATAACACTACATAGGGTTGACAGGAAGTCACTTTGGAGAAACACACACACACACACACACACACACACACACACACACATATATGATTGGAAACCGCTTGTCCCATACGGGGTCACGGGAAGCCGGAGCCTAACCTGGCAACACAGGGCGAAAGGCTGGAGGGGGAGGGTACACACCCAGGACGGGGGACCAGTCCGTGGCAAGGCACCCCAAACAGAAGTCAAACCCCCAGACCTGCCAGAGAGCGAGACCCAGCCAAACCTGCTGCGCCATCGCATCCCTGCACCCCTGTCTGTTAAATAAATGTAAATGTAAATGTAAATGTAAACAAGCCCTATAAACACTGTGGAAGTGAGTTGAATTAAAGCGGTCCTACACTTCTGTTATGTTTTAGTGTGCTCTGATGCTCTGTCTTTTGACTTGGAGGGTAAGGAAAGGTCACGCTCACTCTAGGTAGAGATTTTAGAAACTGGATGCGCAAAAATTCAGTTAGCAATAAATAAACCGGACTGTATTCATGTTTCTAAAAGTCACAAATTGCCCATTCATAAGAGGAGAAGCCAGCATATAATACTGATTCGCCCAATGACTGGATGAAACCAGATTGTTTGTTGGAATAACTCATCTGCCTATATATTAATGGCCTTGTGTGTCCTCGCATGCTGCCTTTTGCTGATAAAATTGCACAGCGGGATATTAATAACACTGTTGCCGTGCTGCAAAATGACTTGTGTAGTTATATTTTGTGTTCATCCAATGACTGCCTCCTGTTACTGAAAAAAGACTTCCATTATTGATACAGACTTGGCCTGATGGATCAAAGGATTATTGTTCATTCCTTTCACAGGTCTCTTGAAAACAATACATAACTAAAAATAAAAATAAAGAGCAGTTTCTGTGACATAATGATTTTTAATCTACATTTATAACACATTTTTTTCTAATGTCCACAGCTACATTTCCTGAAGGTCAAGAATAGTTTTTCCCCAAGGAGGAATAACAAGCCGAGACTCAAAATTGAATCATGAACTCGTAAATATCCAGTTTTAGTCAGATTCCATTGCAATCAAACTATTTTTACAGTGCTCATGAGCAAAATAATTTCCATGGGGCTCTGTGTATTTGTTTATCATCTGGGCAAATTTAGACTGAAACACTATAAAACATTGTCGGGTTGAATGTTGTCTTGCTATGAGCAAACAATGGTAATCTTAAACTGCAATTTAATGAAAATAAACTATTTTCACTTTCTGAATGTTAAAAGTTATTATCCCAGTCGCTTCATAGCACAAATTCTGCTGTTCTGAATTTTAATATTTGGTTCTAGGCTATTCATTTTGTTATAATTAATTATTATTTGTCTGGCACCTTTAACTTTCAGCTGCAGATAATTATCATTACAGTGATTTACCCATTTATAAAGCACGGTATTTTTGCTGTATGCGCTCAAGGTAAGTACCTTGACCAAGGGTAAAACAACAGGAGAGTCATTCAAACCTGGAACCTGCAGAGTGCTTGGCAATGGCCCTAACCACTACTCCACCTGCTGGCCATGTAATGCAATAATAAGTTCTATCAGTCAACCAATGTACCATTTTCCAAAGAAAGAACGAAAACCTTTCTGTTAAATTAAACTGGACAAAAATTTAAATTAATAATTAAAAAGTTCTCATTCGAAATTCCAAAGCTATATGTAACATCGTGAAACATTTATACAATGTAAAGAGGCAGAGGACTACACCTTTAAACCGGAGCACTTCAAAGGTATATAAATACGAAACCCCTTCTACTGTGTCTGCAAGAAAAGAACACATTTTAACCTCTTAAAGGACCACAGGGTGCAAAATCCTAGCTGATACACAGCACAGAGGTATCATCACAACAAAGTGGTACACGGTCCGTTTCTAATAAATATTTGTTTAATTAATCAATAATTTTCCAGACACTTTGTACACAAAAGAAAAATGGATGTTGCCTAAAAAGCTGCAAGAACAGACATGAAAGCACTACTGGAATTAGAAATAAAAGCTGTAAGAAACAAATGGTCGGAACATTCTAGGTGACTGTAACGCATCCCCCTTTTTCCTGACGGTGTTAGGAGTGTACAGGTAGGCAGTGCGGTCCGGGGGCCGTATAACCGAGATACAGAACAGCGGAGCAGAAGCACGAATACAGTCGCTTGGACAGACCAGGCGGCCCGAGTCGACCAACATAACACTGCTAGTACTCAGAAGATGCACTGTATCGAAAAATCAAGGGGGTCTGCATCAAACCACAGGTATAAATACGTGTCCACAGCCATTTTTGTACCTGAGATCATGCATTCAGCTGAAATCATTAGCAAAAGTTGGATGGATGCCTGATAATTAATAACAAAAAGTCCAGAAAACGAAGTAAGAGGTAATCTTTTTTCGTCATACTGACCACTACACGTTCGGTAAACCAAAAGCACTATGTGGGAACTGCAGTCCACAAGGTGGGCCAGGAAATAAAAAAAGAAAAATGTCAAAATACAGTCAAACTTCTAATCGTCCACACAAATACAGAGTGACCAGCACTTTTTGGTGTGAGGGAATGAGGGGCCAGGAACCCCAGGGCAACACTGGGGGGTTATGAAGCACCAAATTCTTAAATACCTGGTATCGTCTGTAAACCTTCCTAACCTTTTTCTGAGAAAGGATGCTCTTCCAAATGCAGAATAACCAATTATACAGTTACCATATTTTACAGGCTCCAAAAAAGTGGAGCGAATATGTCATAAAGTAATATCCATGCAACATTTTCTTTTCAATGCCTCATGAATAATTTAAAATTTTGGTTCAGTTTCACTTTGGGCCTTTTCCAGTTTGCAGTTTGATAAGTACAGAAAACCCCACTCTTGAATTAAAGTAATTTTTAGCTTATGCTATGAATCAGTTCACTGGAATCACTAATGTCAATTTTAAAAATGTATAATACAAAAAGAAGTTAATTTCGGTTGTAGGGACAGAATTTTGGTAATGGTTTTCGTATAACATTAATTTTACCTGCTGCAATGAGGCTACCAAACTATATTACACAATGCCGTCTTTACAGGACACAAAAAAATGCAGCTGGAAAAAAAAAAATGGGATTACAAGCAAGACTGTGTTTGAGGTTGTAAAAATGAACACTGTTATAACACTTCCTATATTTGCTTTTCAAATTTAAAAGTTCTTAAAATTTCCCAGTTCTGTTTAGATTTACATTTTCGGCTTGTTTCGATAAGAGGAGTAAAACATGGTTCGTTGGAACACAGCAAGAAAAATAAAAGGCCAGTGTAAGTCAGCTCTCAACAGGGTAAAGGGCGGAGGTAAGCTGTCCGAAGGCTTCCGTCCATGGAAAGACCTGGCTTAGACACACAAAAAAGCACAAAAAGATTTATTATTTGACCTAAACCTCTGTGGGGATTTAACACGCATGTCATTGATTGGCCAGGTAGCCCAGCCGTCTACAGAGTATCTCAAAGATCTCAGCGATACACAACCCCACTGTGATGACGGTGAAGGTGTACATGGCGCTGAGGAAGATGGTCTTCTCAAAGTGCTCGGGGACCATGCACTTGGTGAGGTTGAACTTCCTGTCCAGGGCACTGGCGTCGCACATGAACAGGGGGTGGACCTGGAAGCCAAACAGGTGGCTCTGGAGCCAGAAGGCCACGATCTCCAGGATGATCCTGAGCAGGACAGAGATGATGTAGAAGACAGTGTAGACGGGTCGCTGGAGGATCTCCTCTTGGTCGATGTTCTTGCAGGCGGCGTACAGGTGAAACACAGCACCGGGAACCAGAACGGTCACAAGCTGCAACGCCCAGAACACCTACAATGGTGTACAGGTGCAGCTTAAAGGCAGAAATGAGCCTCATGGAAAGCACACGTTTAACTGTCAGATCATAACATATTTATCTGTATGAACTTTTAGTTGCAGAGCCAAGGATTTTGCCCAAACAAAGAAGGTTAATTGAACTGGAGCACTTCAAGTCAAAAAGGTTACGTTGTCATGGAGACTTGGACCAACGAACTTCACATTACAGGTCCATATTGTTAAAGACCAGCATACTTGGAACCATGGAGCAGTGTTCTGATTTGTGTAGGTTGTGTTTCCATCCATCCGTCCATCCATCCATCCATCCATCCATCCATGCAGCCATCCATCCAGCCCCATTAAAATACAGAACCTATGGAGTGGAAGTAACTTATTTCATGCATGTCAGAACATCCAGTTTATGAATATGACACTGGCATACTGGGTGATCTCAACCCATACAGTTACACTATATGCTGACATGATGGATTAGTATTTGGACTCCTCGAGGCCATTCTGTTGAATAATCAATGCAAACAGAACATATGATCATAACAGAAATGAAATATTCTGAGGTCAACTCAGTGGAACAGGCACACTTATTATGGATCCGTTTTGGTATTCATAACACAGAGACTTTGGCTAACCTTCACTGCGAAGCTGAAAGTGAAAAGAGTTTTTCAAAAATTCTCTGGATCTTCCCCCATCGTGCCCCCAAGCAAGAGAATAAAGATGAAAGTGACACTTGAGGATGTAATTCAGCCCCATTCCATGTGTGATGGGAGTTGTGCCGTTCATGACTCATCACATTTGTACTCCACCGGTACCGAAGTTACCTGAGGGGTTATCGGCCTGAACTGGTTGTAACAGTACAGGTTCAGCTCCCTCCGATCCGGGTCACAGCTGAAGTGAAGCGCCTCATTGCCGTAGACGGCGAATCCCAGGACCCCGAGGAAGAACATGCGCACGGAACCGAAGAACAGGGTGTGGAACTGTCCGATCACCGTCGGCGGCCTCAGCTACGAGAGAGACGAAAAAAGACCGAAAAAAGGGAAACTCTGCACTGATACTGACAATCAATCACTGAAAATACCGCTGTAAAAGCTTCCGATGATGGTATTTGTGCACGCACTGTCCATTTCTAATATTAATTCATCATTTTAGTTCTGGCACGCAATCCCTTCCAGGGAGAAACTTTCAGAACTTCACCACCTGGTGTCTGTGATACACCTGGAGAGTTGGGGTTCAGGTTAGCGTAACTCGAAAGCCTTGCTGTAGAAGAGAGCCGTTTATGTCTAAACTCTTCAACCACGTCTGTTGCAGTAGATGTCCCCCCCCAGCGGATGCTCCGTTCCTTCATCCCCCCCAGTTCCGTTATGATGTTGGATTCTGATGACCCCAAATGGCCTGCGAAGTGCGCATAACCCAGAAGCGCAGACACACGGGTGTATAGAGTGTATAGACATGCCAAAGATTCGCCCATGACCGTCGCATACTTACGCAGCCCTCATAAAAGTTCTTGATATAGTTTAAAGACATGGCTTGGCCGCGGCTCTCCCAGCTCAGTCACATTGCACCGTGCGGCCCTCATCGCCAATCTGCTGGCATCAGGCGAACCTGGCGCCCGACCCTGCACCCACGAGTGACCTTTTTGCCGGGCAAAACGCCCTTGTCAGTGCATATTTCTCTTTTATCCGCAGCCCCTTCATCGATTTGCACAAAAAAAAGACAACAAAAAGGAGGCACAAAAGCGCGGGACATGTGGTCGCGCCGTAATCCCCCCCCGGACCCTGTCAGCGAAAAACACAACCCTTCTCGCACACAATGGGAAGTGCAAAAAAACACTCCATGGAAAACAGGGCAAAGATCTCACAGGAGCACAAATTACACTCCATGCGCTGTGAAAACGCACCTGTGTCCACACGCCACGCCGCCGTAAACACTTACAGTTCCAGTAACGACAAACATCGTCAACAGCGATTTACAGTCCAAAAAAGTTCCCATAATGTTCAAACAGAATGCCTCTTAAAGTGAACATGACCAGAAATAAACCTGGAAAAACTGCTCAGTTGTGCTTCAGCCCTTTCAAAGCATAGGCTCAGTATATAGAAGTGCAAATTTGACTAAAATGCAAGATATAAAAAAAGGGCCCTTAATTATGAGATGGTAAACGTGCTTCCTAGTCCCGAATCCATGCGCAAGATGAGCCGTGAACCAGCAACCTTTATAGGAGCCTTGAACCTGCAACCTGCCCCTCCCACACACACACAAAACTGTAATACGATGCGTATTAAAAGGTATGGAAACAAAGTGCACACACCAACCGTAGTCCAGGCGGAGCGTTGTTGATCCCCCCCATTCACTCAGAGTGTGGGTCGCGTCCTCATGCCACACTGGAGCCCCCGGGGAAAGACCTGCTGGGAGAGCACCATGGTCCAGGCACCGGTATCACGGCTTGGAGCCACAGCGAGAGCAACGCATGGTCACCGGGCTCCGGAGTAGAGACACGGGTTCGTTACCTCGATAAAGACACAAAAAAAAAAAAAAACAAAGAAAACCCAGGATCCCGCAGCTGTCCGGTCCCGCAGGGCACGTGCCCCCCCTCCTGTGTGATCCACCCCTTGCGGTACGCCCCGTCAGATGCTGGGGGGATGGGGCAGAGGTCACGCTCTCTGATTTAGATGCGTAAAAACCCTCTTCAAGCTAAGAAAGTCTGGTGAAAAGGATATCACAATTATATCTATGTATCCAATAATTATATCCTTTAATAGCAGTCCATCTGTATTCTGATATGGAAATAAGTGGTAATTGTGCTATTAGGCTATTTTTCAGGATGCTGTATGTACCATATGGTGGGAAGTACTGTCAGCAGGCAATAAACAACAAAACACAGTATTGTACAGTACTGCCTCAAAAACTTCTAAAAAAGACTTTGGACTATATTAAAAAACAACAGTAAAAACCATTGTTTCATCAGAGATTCTATATTAGTGTAAAGGGAACACTAATTATATGGCTTTATTCATAAGCACAGTGTTACAATCCTGCTACACATGAATACCTACAGTTCACTTCCCAGCAATATCCTCATACAAGCCCAATTCCAAAACAGTTGGGACAGTGCAGAAAATATGAATAAAAGCAAAAAGGAGTCATTCGAAAATTTTCTTTGACTTGCATTCAAACGAAAACAGTACAAAGACGAGGTTTTACCTCATCAACTGCGTTGCTTTCTAGAGATGTATGTTTATTCTGGAATTCGTGCCTGCAAAAGTTTCCGAAAAAGTTGGGATGGGGTTGTCCAGAACTATCCCTTGACTCACATTTCTGGACACAAGTGGCCCCAGAATTGTCTTTAAAACAAAGCCGTTTATGAGACATTGTTGAAAACAGCATCACCTTTGGGCATGTGATCAGAATGGTTTCTCGGTGAAAAATGAGACACTCCAGTGTTATTGATAAGGGCAGGAAGCATTTTGGATCATAAATAAATAACCAAGCCCAGTTCTACTGAACTGCACCTCCCTGCAACGTCCTGGTATGTTAATCGCCTAATATAATATATGTCACATGGACTCTTGTCAAGTCTTAGTTCATTTGCTGATTGCATCCATAGCGGGAATCTTCACTGTGCCCTTTAATAGCACCATTTTTATCTCACACACTGCAACTTTATTTCTTAATGCACATCTATTAGGTATATAACCAAATTTAATACTCTTTTTAGGAGAATGCATGTTGTAAACACATATTTATTGTTTGCTGTAAACAAATATTTTGCACATTTTAATATCGTTAAAGCATTAATTATTTTAGGACCCTGCTGCTTTCAAACCTTTAGGTTCGTAACCATGAAAAATGCGTAATCGGAAGATTCAGCAGTGTGCTCCTTTCAGTTAGCATCAAATTTGTTTTCTTTCTTAAAGTCCCCGACATTGTATTTCATTATTCAAACATGTCAGAGTAGGGTTTTAACAAAAGCACTTTTTTGTTTTCATTTTAATCTTTATAACCTCTTATTCTCTGTCAATTTTGTGAAATATTGGTTCAGTTTGTGGTCGTAATCATAAAGAAACTGTTCGCTGTTGTAAAGTCTAGACGAAAAGATGGTAATTTCACTTGTCAAAAAGCACACTTTCCCTTTCGGTTAATTATCTTCAATTTGCAGACTTAAAGTATATTCTGGGTGCATATAAGATGGATGTTCTTATTTCCCTTGTGCAAAGCAAAACTGAAATGCCTTTGGCAAATGCATTAGTGTCAGGATGTGTCATTTAGACAGGTAAGTAATAAACCTTAATGTCTGCCTTGCATACAAAATTCTGCGCTATCTAAAGTTCTGGAAGTGGCTTCACATATTAAATAATAAATGACATTAGTAAGGATGATGGCTGGTGTTTGCTTATTTCCATAGTACACATCTAACTTACTGCTGTAGAGCATTCGAAAGCAGTGTATTTGAGCACAATTGCTAGGTACAGGCCGATCAGCCACAACATTAAAACCACTGACAGGTCAAGCGATAACATTGATTATCCTGTTACAATGGCACCTGTCAAGGGATGGGTTATATTAGGCACCAAGTGAACAGTCACTTCTTGAGTTTGATGTGTTGGAAGCAGGAAAAATGGGCAAGCGTAAGGATCTGAGTGACTTTGACAAGGGCCAAATTGTGATGGCTACACGACCTGGTCAGAGCATCTTCAAAATCACAGGTCTTGTGGGGTGTTCCCGGTATGTGGTGGTTAGTACCTACCAAAAGTGGCCCAAGGAAGGAGAACCGGTGAACTGGCGACGGGGTCATGGGCACCCAAGGCTCACTGATGCACGTGGGGAGCGAAAGCTAGCCCGTCTGGTCCGATCTCACAGAAGAGCTAGTACAAATTGCTGAAAACCTTAATGCTGGCCATGATTGAAAGGTGTCAGAACACACAACGCATCGCAGCTTGCTGCGTATGGGACTGCGTAGCCGCAGACCGATCAGAGTTCCCATGCTGACCCCTGTCCACTGCCGAAAGCGCCTACTATGGGAACGTGAGCATCAGAACTGGACCGTGGCGCAATGGAAGAAAGTCACCTGGTCTGATGATTCACGTTTTCTTTTAGATCGTGTGGATGGCTGAGTGTGTGTGCATCGTTTACCTGGGGAAGAGATGGCAGCAGGATGCACTATGGGAAGAAGGAAAGCTGGCAGAGGCAGTGTGATGCTCTGGGCAGTGTTCTGCTGGAAAACCTTGGGTCCTAGCATTCGTGTGAATGTTACTTCGACACGTACCAAGTAGCTAAAGATTGCATACATTTACATTTATTAATTTAGCAGACGCTTTTCTCCAAAGCGACGTACATCTCATAGAAAATACAATTTGTACATTACTTTACGAGAAAGAGAGACAGTTGCAGACATGTGATTCTTAAGCAAACCTAGTCTGTTACTATCCACTTGATGCACCAATGTTCGCCGCTTTAGTAGGTGCATAAAACGCAGGATAGGTGAATCCTGATGATCTCCTACCAATTTTTTTTTTTTTTTTTTAAGAATAAGGTACACAAACAATCACATACAATGCCGAAGTAGCATCTGTGTAAAGGCAGACCACGTACACCCCTTCATGGCAACGGTATTCCCTGATGGCAGTGGCCTCTTTCAGCAGGATAATGCGCCCTGCCATACTCCAAAAATTGTTCAGGAATGTTTTAAGGAACATGACAGAGTTGAAGGCGTTGACTTGGTCTTCAAATTCCCCGGATCTCAATCCGATTGCACATCTGAGGCACGTGCTGGAGAAACAAGTCCGATCCACGGAAACCCCACCTTGCAACTTACAGGTCTTAAAGGATCTGCTGCTAACGTCTTGGTGCTAGATACCACAGGACGCCTTCAGAGGTCTTGTGGAGTCCATGCCTCGATGGATCAGAGCTGTTTTGGCAGCATAAGCGGAACCTCTATTAGGCAGATGGTTTAAATATTGTGGCTGATTGGTGTATAATCCTACAGGATGCAAAAAATCCACAGTGACAGAAGTAATAACTGAAAATGTGTGGAAAATGGCACAAAAACTGATATTGAATTTAAATATAAATAATAACCCTTGGAGAGGAGGAAGGCTTTCCTGATAATAATAATAATCAGCAGTACTTCTTGCAGTTGCAGCAATACTAATAGTTATATGATGTTGCTGAGCTGACACTGCAATCCAAAGCTGCTTATGATTTCCTCCACTTATACAACTAAACATTTTAGCTCAGCAGTTCAGATTAAGTACCTTGCTACATGCATTGGCCCTCCTGGGTGTTAAATCTGTGGCCTTTCACTTACATGTGTATTTCCCTAATCATCCGGCTATGCTTGTTGTGCCCAGGAGGAAAGGAACCTTTCCTGCTTCTGCAAAACACTGTGAAAGGCAGTAGTGTGTGAAGTTTGGAGCTATGACACTTGCTTTGGTAAAAGGTCCTACTAAAAAACAGAATGCATTAATGTTACGCTGCTAAAATGATAAATACATCAACTAAGAGAATATTTCTCAATCCAGTAGATGTCAGTAAATAAACATTTTGCATAGAAAAAGCAGAAAAGAAAAAGGTCAGGCTAGGATGTATGTTTATATGATTATAGAACTAACTCCTTCATCCAAGGTGACAAGCTGTAAAATGATCTGGAGGTTTTGCCCATGTTTTATTTCCTCCTTAAAAACATCACATACAGTATATTGTACACAACCGTAATATACATTGTGTAAACACATTGCTCGCGGAACATGGTTAATTAGTTCTGTGATATTATCCTATAAGGCAAATTCTCATTGTAACGAGGTTGAATTACTATTATTTCTTATGGGGAAGAAAGTAAGTTCCCAGACGAAAATGTAATTCATTCATTCATTCATTCATCAGCCATGGTTCTTCCAGTGGAGGGCCGCAGTGGTCTGGAACCTACCCACAAGCAAGGAGCATGAGACAAAGTTGTGACAGGCTGAGATTGCTGATGTTGTAGGAATTACAGTATAAGAAGTTAATTCTCTCATTTTGCTCAGCCCTCAGTGTACAGTCTGTGTATGCAGTTAATTTATGTTTAATTTTTGTTTATTTTGTATCAAATGACTGAAGCAATAAGCAGGGGGTAGAAGCTGCATTGTGGGCAGACGGATTGAATGTGGATGCTGTTTGCCGTGTATTTGTCAGGAACGTGGAATGCCCCAATACAGGGCAAAAAATGCTGTTGTACTGAATAATATTCTGGTTGTATGAAAAATAGGATATATATTTTCATGTGCCCTTGTAATGGTTTTTCTTTATGCAAGAGCCAATTATGTAAACCCTTTGTGTACTAATATATTAGCAACAGGCAATTGTCATATATCATGTGTCAGTGAACCTGTATAGGAAAAGCAGTTATTGGAAATGAATGAATGAATGAATGAATGAATGAATGAATATGCTGTATCAGGAAGACTCCGATACTAACAGCGCCTTCTGCTGGTGAAAGTACAACGCTACGCGTAGACGCTATATTGCGGCTCCAGTGAGCGCAGTGCCCCCCCACCCCCCCCGCCAAGACTCGGATTGCGAGCAGTGTCTTGTGTGGATGAAGATCACTTGTGTCGCTCACGGATGGGATGCGCTGTTCTCGGGATGACTGACTGCTGGACCTCAACCCTGCAGGATCCTTCTCAGGGCGCGGAAGAAATGTGCGCAATATTTTAACTGAAGGTTTTTTGGGAAAAGCTCATTAGCAGACTGAAGGCTTTAATATATATACATATATTATTTATTTATTCTTGAAGGTATGCCAAAGTTGCCGCATTGGAACGCGGAGCAGGATCCAATTTATGAGAAAATGAAGAGCACTCGTTTTGCATATTTAATGAGCGCTTGAGTTTTGCGATTGTACAGGTGCAGGTGCCAAACTGCTCCAGGAGATGATGAGCTCTAAGGAGAAAACGGACTGCGCGGCACGGACCGAGTACCGTCCCAGAAGAACACCGCTGAATAATTCATAATAAAAGCAGATTTTTTTTTTTTCCTTTTTTTTTACGTAGTTTGTAATTGATTTTACCCCGAGACACGTGTAGAAGCAGAGAGAGGAGGATTGCGGAAGCTCCCCCAGCAGAGCGCACGTCTCCATCCTCTTTAATATTCGCTCCTCTTCTTCTCTCACTTCTTTATCTCCCCTCCCCCCCTCCCGAGTCCTGGGCTCGGCGCTTTGTTGAATTTCCTTTCTACTCGCATCCCTCGCGACTCAGTGAACACCTCGTCCTGTAACTCTCCCAGGAATGAGGTGTCCCCTGAGATGAGGGAGCTGGAGGAGAGCTGGAGAGAGGAGGGACGCATGGAGAAGACATCAGGGGGAGCGCGGATAAGGGCTGCAGGTGAAGCTGGGCGCGCGATTGGGTCGAATGTTCAGTAAAAACTTTTTACAAAGTTATTTAAAGTGCGCCTTTAGTCTAGATGCTTCTAAAGACCACGTCCTTAACCTCTGCTAATACGCGTGGAGGTGTTTCGGCCGGAATAGGTAACAGGTAGGGGGTAACAGGTGGGTCCGTTTTGCATTTTGGGGGCAGGATTGTCACGTCCATCCTTCCCGAAAGTGGGCGGCTGGACCTGCGCTGCTGAGATGCTGAGGGTCGCGGAGCTTCGTTGAGGACGTTTCAGCACCTTCTCCGGAGGAGAGCGCCGCCGGGCGCTGGGAAAGCGTCCACCAGCATCATCGTCACCAAGGAGCAGCAAGGACCACAAGCAAGGACCACCACGCAGGACCCACCTTTATTCTCCTCCAGGACACCAGGCAGGCGCACAGCCGCAGCGGACAAAATGGCCATGGACGAGCTCCTCAAGAACTTGTCGCACCTTCCCGGCAATTTCTCCGCGCTCTTCAACTTCACCGAGGACGTTTTCACGGCGGAAGACAGGGAGACCATGGAGTTCATCATCCGCTGCGTGATACCCTCCGTGTACATCCTCATCATCACCGTGGGGCTGCTGGGCAACATCACCCTGGTGAAGATCTTCATCACCAACAGCGCCATGCGGAGCGTGCCCAACATCTTCATCTCGAGCCTCGCGGCCGGGGACCTCCTGCTCCTGGTCACGTGCGTTCCCATGGACGCCTTCAGGTACTTCTTCGAGGAGTGGATCTTCGGCACCCTGGCGTGCAAACTCATCCCAGTGATCCAGCTCACCTCCGTGGGGGTGTCAGTCTTCACCCTCACAGCCCTCAGTGCGGACAGGTAGGAGCGCGAGGGGCCAGCAATCAATGTCTCCTCACTTCCCATCGTGCTTCTGGGAGAACCTCCTAGAGAGCCTTTAGAAACGCTCCTTCGCATCACGACATTTTCCCGCCTTTTTTTTTTTACATTTATTCATTTAGCAGACGCTTTTCTCCAAAGCGACGTACATCTCGGAGAAAATACAATTTGTGCATTACATTAGGAGGAAGAAGCAAAGTTTACCGCGGACGTGATTCTTAAGTAAACTTTGTTTCTTCCCCCTTTATGCACCGATGTTCATCGCACGAGTAGGCGCACAAAACTCAGAATTAGAGATTCCTGATCACCAAGATCCTACATAGATATATATTTAAAGATGCACAAACGGTTTACTATTTACGGCACATTTTCCCCGTTTCTCCCACTGTTTTTACTGCTTCTAATTAAAAAAAGAAGCGTTATACCTCTTGTTGCACAAAACCCATAAAGCTGGCATTAACTGTGTCTCAGATATAAAGATATTACATAGAACCATAATTTATAATCTGACTTGTTTAGGGAAAGGTGTTTGTCTAAAACAAGGCGTGTACAGCTAAAGGGATGCATGTTCACGTCAACATGGTACAAAAATGCTCCAGTAAATAAATATTTAATGCGGTACAATAAATCCTTCAATAAATGATTTTTTAGTGATATTATACAATAACAGCAACAGTAAATAGTTTACGATGAAACAGTTGTTTAAAACACGATACAAAAATTGCTACAGTAAATAACTGTTTAAAATGACATGACAAAATATGTAATTCACTTTGTCATAGAATTACAGGAGTAAGTCGTGTACGCAGAGCGACAAAATCCGTTTCTAAGTGATCTCTCATCCTTGGTCAGCAGTGATTTACATATAAACGCCCAAAACAGCCAAGGTCTTGGAAACCCCTATAAATTATATTTACAGTATACCTGTACCACTAGCTGTTGGAATCATATTGAAGTTTGGAAATACAATTCATGTGGCAGAATTTCCATCACTCATCCATACATCAGTGGAACACACTCTCTCTGTCACTCACACACTGTGTGGGAACCTGAACAACATGTCTTCAGACTGAGGGAGGAAATACACACAGACACAGGGAGAACATGCAACCTCCACACAGACTGAGTGGGGAATCGAACCCGTGTTCGTTAGTATCACCCCCATCTTGTGAGACAGCAGTGCTACTTACTGCGTCGCTTTACCGCTCTTGTTTCTAATGATCTATTTCTGTTAAAATGATGTGTTGTGGATGAAAATTATGTACATTTTTAAATGAACTGTTGTGCTTATTACCAAAAGTGACCAGAACCTCAAGTTTTCTAATTTGAAAAAATAGTTCATTAACTAGACTTCTACTTTTTACAAGACTAAAGTCATTTTAATAATTAGCATGATACATTTTACATGGCAGTTACTTCTGAACTGCCTTGTGCAGTATCCACAGTCAGCCTGCTTATGAAAACCACTGAAGGAGTCACTCAGTCAGAAAGAGCTTTACAGATTTAGGAAGTTCAAGGTCTTCTCGATGTTGGTCTTTCCATTACTGTTTTACTTGGACCAGGTAAAGTCACTTCTGATGGTAATACTGCTGGTACAGAGTTGAAACCTGCAGAGTCCATGGCCCTGATGAGAACTGCGTACCCCTGGTCCAGGTAATCAGTTTCCACTTTGCACGGAAAGAAAAAGAACAGAAGAAGCCAGTCATGATAACATATCGTAAGCAGACTTCCGGCAGTGGAAAAGGAACTTGCTGCAGTAACTGTCAGCACAAAGTTGTTCTGGTCTCGTTGCTTGCTGTGCTTTGGAGGAGATGTTCGGAGGAGGCAGAACAAAAATGCTATGGTGACAGCGATAGTATCCGAGGAATACTGGGCTGCGAGAGCTTCCCAAACCATTCATCATCACTTCAAACGGTCGGGCAAAACGGCTCCGGGTGATCGTGATCGAGTGCCGTGAACAAATTATCTCTCCTAGAGAAAGTCACATCAGAAGCTCAGTAAGACTGTCGGTACAAGTGTTTTTTTTTTTTGTGAGTTTTTTCATACTTTCAAAAGGTTCCATCGGCTATGTTCAGGTCTACAGTGACAATATAACTCCCTCTTTTCAGGAACCTGGAAGCTTTACTATAAGTTCCTGGGTTACATTACTTGGAATTCATCGAAAAAATGGTTTTAGAGAGAATTCCAGAAAATCGCTGAATAATCTAATGTTTTGTATCCATAAAGGAATCACAATGATTCAGTAATAATCCCTGGATATCAGCAAGGTTTTGACCAAACAAATGTCAGTCCAATTCCAAGTTATTTGTTTCTCCCCAATGTCTGCATGGCCCCTAAAGACTTTGTCTTTTTTAATTCCTTCACCTGGAGGAGAAGTGGGAGAGGCATGGGAATCGAGTAAATCACAATGCCATTTTCGTTATTTCTCCACTGGCCCATCTGAGCTCGTAATTGTGTTCTGAGAGAGTCTGGAAATAAGCAATTTGTATTCTGACCCTTGCGACTGTCCTGAACATTTAATCTTATTAGTGCTCACTTGGTCAGTGCTCTCGGGTACGAAATGTAATCGAGCGAATCCGCACGTTATGATGAATGCGTATGCTGTTTGCCCTTGTTTACCAGAATTGGGATCGGATCAGATCCTGGCCCTTTGTGACTTCTGCTGCGTGAGCGATGACTCAGTGACGAGTTACAAAGCAAAGGTCAATATGATTTTTTAATTTCCGTTAAAGATTGCCACCCAATTTACAATATGCCAAAAAACTGGCATTAATGAAAGACTTTTAATTCCCATTAAATAACGGTTCTTTATGACAGGTAGGTAAAACGTTCATGTTTCCAGAATACTTCCTCCTTTTTTCTACAAATCTGCACTCATATTTTTTGTTAAGAGCCCCTGATTTTTACCCGAGCCCACAAAGGGAATTTAGCCCAGCCTCATTTTAAATCCTGCTTAAATTGCTCGGGGTTTGTCTGCACAGCCCTGAAATCATTATGGTGATCAGATATGTGGAAGCAGGAGTAGGAGCAGGAGCCCCCTCAGCCTCCTGGGTCTTCACTCCACAGCATCACAAGTTTGAAGAGTTCAGGCAGATTGAACCACAGCATGGGCTCAAGCACGCCGTCAGCGAGATTACATAGTTGCTTCACCTGACGTGGAGCCCTTAGCAGGCTTTTTGCACGTCAATGAGTGGGGAGATCCGAAGATCAGCGGTCACCTCTACTGCCCAGCGAGGCTACATGACTTCCTGCTTGATGTGCCTTGTCCTCAAGGCACCTCTGAATGACTCAGCAAACCCCAACATCAGTAAACTAGAACATCCCAAACAGAAACAGCAACTGAAAAGCCAGTATTACTGAGACTGTACAAGTTTAACGAGAAACATTTTTTAAAAAATTCCAGATTCAAACAGGACGAATTTTAAGCAGAAACCAATCATTTTATTTTCACATTTATCTATCTCTTGTCACACATGCATAGTACAGCACCGTGTGTTTTTTTACATTTATTTAGCAGATGCTTTTCTCCAAAGCAACTTCCAATGAACTGTATGTAGTGTTACCATATTTTGATGGGATTGATGAATAATAATCAAGCAGCTCTTCAACCTAAAAAAATATTTTGTATGATTTGAAATCTCCTTCTGATTCATTTGTGATCGTAAATCAAGTCATTTTAGCACCTAAGTCATAATCAATAAAACCATTGCAATCAAGAAGTCGCATAATTTACTTGTTTAGGTCTTTAAAGAATTCCATATACAGTAGATGTAATAAACACAAAATACTTTGTCTTTTTGTTTTAATATTTTTAGTAACTTTAACCACCAGAAAATTAAGAGTAATTTGAAATGAATGAAAGTAAAAATACGTTGTGTAGATTCATGCCATTAACATGAGCAACATTCGTAACGTAATTTAACGCCACACTTGACCCTACATGTAAACACTGTGAATGTGAGTTGAATCAAGGTTGTGCAACTCTCCTAATCTTTTGAGTGCGCTTTACTGCTGCTTTTTGGCTAAGTATGCAGCTCGTCTTGCTCCAGTACAAGCAGAGGTTTTGGAAAATGCTTAAGCAAGGAAAATGCAAGTAAAATTATATAAATAAATAGGAGAATCTTCAGAAAATTGTAACCTGATTGTTCGCTAAGGAGCCAGTGTACTAGTAATGATTATTTTTTAAAATAGTCAATACTCAGTAACTTACACCTATATTTTCAAACCAAACAATCACTAGAACTCCTGTAGCTTCTAGGTGAACTTGAGACTGAGCAGGACTGCTGAAATGTGATTTGGAATTCTCTGTGAAACTGGTGGAGGGTCTGCTACAAAAACCCCATAAGAACCTTTGTTCTTCTTGAGTGATGCATCGATCCAGTTCTTGCTTAGCATGTCAACTTCTGTCTTGGTGCCGATGATTCATCTGAACCTGGTCCGCGTATGGCTTGTTACACTAGGAAGAAACAATAAAGAAGAGGTTCATTTGCCTTTTGTTGTTTCTTAGGTACAAAGCTATCGTGAACCCCATGGACATCCAGACCTCCAGCGCTGTCTTCTGGACCTGTCTGAAAGCTGTGTCCATATGGTTTATCTCCGTGCTGCTGGCCATCCCAGAGGCCATCTTCTCACAAGTAGTCCACATCCAGGACAAGAATGTCACGTTCACAGCCTGCGTGCCCTATCCCCTCTCCAATGAGATGCATCCGAAGATCCACTCCGTCATGATATTCCTTGTTTATTTCCTCATACCCCTGGGGGTCATATCCATATACTACTACCACATTGCCAGGACGCTCATCAAGAGTGCTCATGACATGCCGGGCGAAGTCAGCGAACACACCAAAAGACAGGTGAGATCCCAGCTCGCACTTCTCACTGAGAGTAAATGCGTATCCCATAGAGTCCTTGCCATATAATACACCACTTTCTTTAATGCATGTATTGAGTATTGACTGACAAACATCACTCTGATGACTTCATTTCTCAAAGGTGTCAGTCCAGTATTGTAGGTGTGATCAACCACGGAGAGACTAAAAAATATTCAGGTTCACACAAAATTGCTTTTCATGGATTTTCAGAAGTGATTTTCATTATATTTACTTTGTCTCTCTGGCAGATGTGCCCCCCCTTCACGGGTAAAAAAAATCTGGGCCTCAGCAAGTCTAGTTTCAGAGCACAGGGTGCCAAGCAGACCACTGTGGACCACACTATATTATGAATGTCGTGGCCAGAACAAGCAATATGCTAAATAAGTTATAGATGCTCACAGTCTGCTACAGTGTGCTCCATTCATCACTGCACTGAAAATTAATTTATTGTCTATCTTCCCAAATTGGTTTTAATCTGAATCGGGCGATTAATTACATTTTTCTTGCTTACCATGTCAATAGATAAACTCTCTGATGATTACCTCTACATTCAACATTGACCTTGGACATAAAATCCAGTGGATTTTTGAGCAGCGTGGCAAAGATAGGAATTCTACTACAGCCTTGGAGCCATCATCTTACAGTTAATTTTTGAATGTTAAACCTTCAGATTTTTATATCTCTCATCTTAGGAAGCCTACCACACAACATTTATTAATATAAATTTCACGATTTATTAAAGGGAAATGCAGCCAATTTCAATGTGTCATGGAAACAAATGGAATAAAAAGGCTTCTGTTTCCTTACACTTTTTAACTTGACACACAGGAGAGACAGCAAAAGTGGTTAAATTTTGATTCATTTAATCAGAACAAATTAGAATTTACTGGCACAGTGTTCTGTTTCTCTCTAATATAAATATTGGATATCTTACTGAATTATGTTATACCTAATGATACAGTACATGTCATAAATACCTTGCAATATTTGACACTGTGTAGATACAGTGAATCAGCAAAAAACCAGCAAATTTACTTGTATTATATGTAATGGCATACACTGCGTTGTAACTTTTCTGTGAGAAGAAAAACGTTTATGCAATATTTTAGATCTAATTTCCATAACCTCCAGTTCTTCAGTTGCTGGAAGTGACTGATTATCTGAAATAAGAAAACCAAATAAAATGAGAGAACGGTTCAGATAAGGCTTATACAATATTAGGCCATATGAAAACATGTTATTAAACGTCTTCTTATGAATGTTAAACCAAATAAGACTTTCTTGAAATAAAGAACTTTGTTGAAGCTGCACATCGACATCCCTACATTACACAATGTCCCTCTTGCATTACAATGGTCAGATACAAAGCTGGGTCTGAATTAGTTGAGCACCAGGACTCCTCATTTTATACTACACTGGAAAGATTGTCTCAGTGTGGGGGTAGCCTGAGCACTCCGGTTTGAATGGGAAGCTTGGACAGTCTGTAATGAGCTTACATTTGCTGTTTTGGACCTAATGAACCCGCATATGTTGATTGCCCTTTAGATTATGGCTCCTGTAGGATTTTTGACAACAGGGTCATCCATGGTCATATCTTAGCACTGGGGTTCTCATGAAAGTAGCTTATAAGCACTTTATGTTGTGGGTGACACAAAAAACAGTAGAACATTGGTATCAGTTTCATGAGCTGATATTTTTTTTTCTTTTCCCCTTCAAGATGGAGACCAGGAAGCGCCTGGCAAAAATCGTGCTGGTATTCGTGGGCCTCTTCGCACTCTGCTGGTTCCCCAACCATGTACTCTACCTGTACCGCTCCTTCAACTACCGACACATTGACTCATCACTGCCCCACCTTGTGGTCACGCTGGTGGCACGTGTTCTCAGCTTCTCCGGCTCCTGCGTGAACCCGTTTGCACTGTACTTGTTGAGCGAAAGCTTCCGGCGACACTTCAACAGCCACCTTTGCTGCCGTGGGAGGCCCCAGCGGGAGCGCAGCACAAGTTACCTACAGAGCACTTCTGCTGTTCGAATGACCTCTATCAAGAAGAATACACCAACCACTGCCAATGGCCATGGTGGGAAACAGGAAGTCTATCTGTAGAGTAACTTCACATCCATGTGACCTCCTTGAAGAATACCCTAACCACTGTCAAGAGTCAAGGGTAATAAACAAGAAGTACCTTATAAACCTCTCTCGCATCTTCATTACCTCCAATGCCCCAACCACTGGTAATGGCTATGGCAGTCAGCAGGACGTCTACTTGTAGAGCATGTCTACATCAACATGACCTTCAGCATGACCAGCAGCCATGACCAGAAGCAGGAAGTAATGGATTGCTTACAGCAAAGGCGCCAATTCTCATATCAACAGTGGAGCAGGGGACCCCTTTATTAAAGTACAGCCGTGGGGCTATATGTCTCCCTCTCCTACCACTTTTCTACACTCACGTGTGTAAGTGTGCGGCTGCTCCGTTCATTGTTCTTCACCATCAACAGTGGAAAAAAGTCAGTAACATCAGGACATACCATTTTCATGCCTTAGAAGAACACCGCATAGAGTATGCAGTAAAACTGGAGGTATTTAATGAACTCTGAGTGGAGTTGGCAGAGACTATATTGACTCTGCAAGTGTGGATTTAACACTGCTGACTTTTCTGGATACTGAGACTGAACCGATGTCCCAGAAAGGACCATGACGTGTGTAAGATAAGCTCACAGAGGCACCAGCATTGAATCTCAGCAGTATGTTTATATGCAAATGCCTGGAGATACTGGCTGAGAAATGTTTTTTCAGCCAGAGATAAAATATTCTGTAAACAGCTTTAAGTAACACCGTCCCGCACAGTGGTACTTTGTCACTGCCGTTTATACAACCTTGGAAGGTATAAGTGATTTATGGAATTTTCACCATTTCTCTGTACAAACCAGTACAAACACCTTTAAAATCAGCATCTTTAAAAGTATTTAAAGAAAGGACTGTAGACACAATGCATTGTGCACATGTGTATATATTTGGTTCCTGTTACTTTTAAAAATGAAATTGTTGTCTTATAATTCCTGCCTTGATAAAATTGCTTGTGTTAAGGAAAGATGGTTGAAAACAATTTCTTGCTGTAACATGTCAGAAAATATTTATAATGCAGCTGTATGCATGTACAAATGTTCTTTTGGGATATTTTGCTGCTTTTTCATGCTAGAGCACAATATACATTTTCCTTTTAAATCCTAAAGTTTTAATTAATGCTACAGTGTGTACTTTTCATGCATTATGATAAATGTTACCATACTTATTTTCAGAGTTCTTAAACTTCACTTTCACAAAGGTGTGAAGTGTGATAACACTGCATAAATGTATGAGTTAGTAAGTAAGTAAGATATGTTTTAGGTCTGGTTTAAAACACCAGACAGCTGGATGGAAGGATGAATTAAACGATCCTCAAAAATTATGCAGAGTAGTTTTGCATGCAAATAATAAATGTCTTGCTTACACGTACCCTCTACTTCTGTTATACAGATGAAGATCCAAGCTGGCTTGCTCTTATTGATTTGCAAAGACAATCAGATTTGCCATCATGACAGTCCTCAGCATATCCACAGTCCTCTGCTTTTGTGTAGCATGTTCCTTGATCGAGATTTTCTTTTCTCATTCTCATGCATCTGCAAATCAAAATACATCAAGCAGCAACGCAGTAGCAACGTGAGAGGAGAACCATTAGAAATCAATCTTCATAAATGCTTTCCATTTTCATTTTTGTTCTCGTGTGTGTTATTGAGAGGAACAAGTGATATTTCATCAAGTTTGGGAAATGTAACTCTCCATTTTCCACCAACTGTAACCAAGGTCAATGTGATGACATATCATTACTCGACATAAATAATGAGATGTCACTGAATTTCTACCATTATTAAAGGAAGTCATTTATTTTCTTCACAAATTTATGACCTTGTATCATTTTAGCATGACTCAGATGAGGGGAAAAATGAGGATATATTTTCATGACAGTGTTCACAGTGGCTTGGTGCCAATCTGTCTGGTATCACAAACACTGAGGAGGAGACTTTAATTAATCATAGACTTCTTACTGAATAGAAAATATTGGCAGCATTTTGAAAATGTTCTGATGCATACTGTGTTGTCTAAGTTCATAACATAATATTTCTTCAAAGTTGGCAAGCCGTGATTAAAAGCTGTATTGCCTGGACTGTGCTCAGAACCATCGCTGACACTTGCTGAATATTTTCTTGTGTTGAATCATTCATGTTTGTCAACTGACAGTTTAATACAAGGCTTTCTGTCTGCTTTTTTTTCAGAGTTCAGAGAAATATGCATGATTTGATATTAAAATAAAATATTAAAATATTCTTCAATACTTATGCATTTATACATCTTTACATTCATATGAACATCCTTATATGTTGAATTAAATGCTTCTGTGTTTTTCTTGCAAGTGCCTGTTGTCTGTGAAATCATAAACTTGTTGTGCCATGTGACAAACTATCACTATGATTCGTAGACTTTATAAAAAATACAAAAAAAAATGGTTTTGAAACTGTAACATATAAACTCATAACTTGCATTAATAAAATATTTTTGTCCATTACAAAATTTGTTTTTAAATGTCTTATTATTTAAAAGGAAAGGTTTATTAAACATGATTTTAAAGGAGTGTATTCCTTCAACTGAATATATTCCAATAATTCTAATACAGGACACTGAAATGTAGCTGGTGTTCCTTGATTCAAAAACCACTGGAAATCAGTAAATATATTAATAAAAATGTTTGATCTTGCCGTAAAGATTCTTGGTTCTTATACAATTCTTCCTTGCAGGAAAACGTTTAACTTCTGCTCAGTTTTGATTATTGCTAAAAACAAACTTTTCAATGTGCTTAATTTGTTAATCTATTTTTGTTTTAAAGGGTGAAAAATCATTTAGGTGCAGATGGTCTCTACTCTACCATGCAAATATACAGACCATAAAGTGCTGCATATGCTGAAACAGTGGAATGCACAGCTGGGTTTTTTTTTTTCTGCAACAAAAAATGAAAAATTTAATATAATTGAAAAGCAGGCAGACCTTTTCACTTTTCATCTTTTTACTGTGCAGCAACAAAGGCTTATTCTCGTTGCTGTGGAAAACAGACACAGTTCTGCATGTACCATGACATTATTTTAATCAAAACATTTTTTTTTCATTTACATAACATTTTCAGTAAGAAAAACAACTGTTTTTGTTTCATTTGTTCATTTCTCTTTGATTTTGAAAATGAGGGCTATAACATTTGGGAGATCTTGCTTTTCATCCCTTTATTGTTTTCTTTAAAAGGGGATGATGTTACTTTAACTGGGCCACGCGCATGACCGGTCAGGACTGAAGTTAACATCCGATCATCTTTGAGCTGCCTCACCGTAGTTGTGGTGTATTTGTTGTCTGATGTATTTGTTGCCAGGTGGGGCTGTTTTGCAACTGTGCTTAAACTTCCCTCTGGCATTGTCCTTTGCATCGTTTTTAATGTTTGGATCTGGTTCCGTGTTTTCGTTATGATCCTAACTTCTGTAACAGCAGATTTTTGTCAGTAAAATTTTCTTAAAAATGAATAAATAAATGTGCTTAAACATCCTCAAAAGCAAATTGTTTGTACTGAATTTAAAACAAAAGTCCATTGGGCACTTGGTTGCATGCAATTTACTCTAGGCCTTTAGCTTTATTATTATTTAATAATATTTAATAATGGTGGAAATACAGTGCTATATTTTATATTTGGTTATCTGTTGAAATTTTGACCATGTTGCAGAAAGTTGCGATCGCATGATTAGCACATGTAAATATGAGCGGATAAATCACACTGCACTGCACGAGCTGAGTTAGGAACAGGAAACGAATTTTGGCACCAAAAGTTGGTTTTGGCGGGATTCAATCTGGCTCCTGCATTGTCACACAAGCATCGCGAAAGTTCATCTAGTGTGCCATAACAGCAAAGAATCATCATTTTCCACTTTTTTGAGGCCACAGTCAGTGAACTTTTGGTAGTTTCTGCTGCTTTGGTTTCGAAACTCTCTGAATTGACATTTTCTTTATTTTTGTGTTTCTTGATGTTGCTGTATGATGTTAGTTAAAAGTAATGTTTGCTTTCTTAAATTCATTGACGGATGTTCTCAAAAAGTAGTAGCTATAGTTCTCTTGATAATAAACTGATCATACATACATACATACAGGGGGTGTGGTGGCGCAGTGGGTTGGACCACAGTCCTGCTCTCCGGTGGGTCTGAGGTTCGAGTCCCGCTTGGGGCGCCTTGTGATGGACTGGCGTCCCGTCCTGGGTGTGTCCCCTCCAGCCTTACGCCCTGTGTTGCCGGGTAGGCTCTGGTTCCCCGTGACCCTGTATGGGACAAGCTGTTCTGAAAATGTGTGTGTACATGTATCCATATATGAGTCTTTGGTAGTGGGGTTACAAGTTGTTCCTCATGAAAACAAAAAAAAATTGAAAAAAAAAGGTAACTTGCTATTTGGTGATACCTTTCTGCATTTTCAAGTTGTTCATAATTTCCAGAATTACAATATTTAATTTATTTTAGCAGGATGAACATTGAGCATATTTAAAAAACTGCAATAAAACAAAACCAGGATTCTGGTTCTAGCTGCAACAATTGTAAGATCCAGTCAGATTGATTTTGAATTGTCTGCACTTAAAAAGCATTGGAATTGACACATTTCATTACAGCACTTTTCCTTCATTAGAGCTGTTGGAAGAATCAGATGCCTGCATTTGATGAGTAGTTACACGTTCATCCATCAGTCCATTTTTAATAAACTTTTATCCATTGAGGGCTCAGCTGGCGAAAAGCAATGAACAATAAAGGCAATTGAAACAGGGTTTTGAAAGGACCGACAGCATGAAAGCATGTGTGGGTAATTGTTTATTTTGTGGTCTTATTAAAATGTATTTTTGAAAAAGATGTATGAAATTGGCGCGGCGGGTTTAGCCTGTGCCTGCTCTCTGGTGGGTCTGGGGTTTGAGTCCCGCTTGGGGTGCCTTGTGATGGACTGGTGTCCCGTCCTGGGTGTGTCCCCTCCAGCCTTGCACCCTGTGTTGCCGGGTTGGGCTACGGTTTGCTGTGGCCCCACTTGGGACAAGCGGTTTCAGACAACGTGTGTGTATATGAAAATCTTTGTATGTATTTTGAGGTACAATCTATACATAATCAGTCTTAATATACATACATCTGAATTAGCCTAATAAGCACTTCTTCGGGCAGTGAAATCTGCTAATTTGCAAGCACATATTACCTTTTTCTTTTATATATATATGATCCACCTGTATGTTTTTAGTTCAGGAAGTATCTAATTATTCCAGGTTAATTTAAATTCAGTTTTTATTTAATTTTTTTTACTCAAGTGCTGCTGTCTCACAGCATATGAGTGGTGTGAGAGGGTGTGGGTTCGATCCCTGCTTATTCTGTGTGGAGTGTGCATGTTCGCCCCGTGTCTGTGTGGGTTTCCTCCCTGTGCTCTGGTTTCCTCCGACAGTCCAAAGACATGCTTTTCAGGTTCTGCCACAGTGTGTGAGTGACAGAGAGAGTGTGTTCCACTGATGTATGGATGAGTGACCCATTGTAAGTAGTGTATCTAGCAGTGTAAGTCACCACGGTGAATAAGGTGTGTGGGCTGACAACACTACATACAATTTACTGGAAGTCACTTTGGAGAAAGGGGTTTGCTAAATGAAATAATGTAATTTTTGTCTATCTGAATACAAATGAACAGCTTTTGCTTCTGGGACACTTGCAAAGGTAACATGAAACAGAATATAGATATGTTGTAATATACTGTATATATATATACAATAAGTACACACACATACACACACACACACACACACACACACACACACACATTTTCAGAACTGCTTGTCCCATACAGGGTTGCGGGGAACCGGAACCTACCCAGTAACACAGGGCGTAAGGCCAGAGGGGGAGGGGACACACCCAGGACAGGACGCCAGTCCGCCGCAAGGCACCCCAAGCGGGACTCGAACCTTAGACCCACTGGAGAGCAGGACCTGGTCCAACCCACTGCGCCACTGCGCCCCTTTGTAATAAGTACATATATATATATAAAATAAAGAAATAAAGACAGTACTTCAAAACATGCCTCAGGGATATAACAGCAAATTCTAGTTCCAAACAACACTTTAATTAATTACTAAACTTTCATCTTCTCTGTTTACCACTGAGAAGGCTCTCTTCAGATGACATTGATTCATATTGAAAATTACATTCACACCCTGTATAAACTTGTCTTTTGAAGGGCTTGACCTCTCTTTGAATTTCATCATGCAAATGCTCAATACAAATAGCATTTTGGTTCAGTGGAAAGGTGCTTCGTGTTTTTTTGGCGGCAAGAAAATTACAGACAAACTCATGCTCAAAGTCACCGCAAGTTTTCGTGGCACAACCCCAACTCAAGCAGGGAACCAATTTGGCAATTGCAACTCCTGGTGTCATTAGCAGATTATTTCAGCATCTAATCCTATGAGCAGAAGCTCCTAATTCATCCAGATGGCCCCGGGTGTCAATAGAACTCTTAAAACAATGAGGAAAGGCATTTATAAATACATACATTAAATTTACTTGGGTATTCTCACTTATTACTTGTTCGGCTACTATTGTTAAGTTCTATTTAACGTCAGCGTTATTTGACGGTGTAATATATTAAGTAATTTCCTCAGGAAAGTGAATTCAGTATTCTCAATTAGTTTCGTAACTTTAGCGTCGTTTAAACTGAATTTGTTTGGTAACATTTCTCTGATATTACGATTTTCCATTTAAGTTTAGTTTCCATAAGTGTAATGGTACTGAGGGTTTGCTAGGCCTTCACACCCACTTCCTAGAGCACTGTTACTATGTATCACCCAAAATCAGACACCATATAATCTTCTGATGGTCTCATGCACCATTTTTCATTACCCTTTGACCAGTTCCTAGATTGAATTGCAAAGGAGTGTTTCCATAAGTTAGAGCAGAGCTGTCACATGTAATTAAACTAATTTCAGAGGCAGAAATGAAACTCTACAGTTATTTAATTGTAATGTAGCATGTAATGGGTGGTCATTTTCGTTAATTAACTTGCAAATACAATAGAATCACTACTTGTCTGTATTTCTATGATATTCGAAGAATGTTGTTATGGGCTATTCTGTATCCCATTAGTTAGGATGATACAGCGATACAGATTCTTTTATTTTGTGAATGCTATTCTCCAAAGTGACTTAAACAGTGTTGTTTGTTTACTTAGCTACTTGAAATGATGTACAGATACTCCTCAACTAACGATGGGGTTACGTTCCGATAGACCCATCATAAGTCGAAAAATCGTAAGTCGAAAAAGAATACAGTGCTGCTGTACACTGAACATCATAGCTTAGATTAGCCTACCTTAAACATGCTCAGAACACTTACTGTAGATTACAGCTAGGCAAATTTAAGCAGGAGACACACATGGGCGTTTAGTGGACATGATGAAATGCAAAAACACAAAATAAATAAAAACGCTTTCAACACAGTAGTGGTTGAAAGCGTGGTTGAGTGGATGCTGCAGCTCACTGCCATCGCCCAGCATTGGGAGAGAGTATTGTACCACGTATAGCAAACGCGGGAACAGATCGAAATTCAAAATTCGAAGTACGGATTCCACCAAATACGTTTCACTATCGTACCATCGTACGTATGAAAAATCGCAAATCAACCATCATAAGTGGAGGAGCATCTGTATATGAAACTGAAATAGCTGGGTAGTTTTTATTATTTAATTTTAGGGTTGGTACTTTGCTCAAAGGTACTATAGCTGAAGTGGCAATATGTACCCAGGTGGTTTGACTGCAAGGTAGGCGACAGCTCTAGCTACTGTGCCACCTGTCAATCTCTTTAAGCTGCTTATGATGCAAGTTGCATTTTTAAGGGGCAAAACAAGAAGTCCTCAATTTACAAACACATTTAGGAATGGGAAGTCTATTTGTAAATCCGACCACGATGCCACAATCAATAAAAGCTTAATAATATAAATGTCTCTCAATTTATTGCAGTGATGGATTATGGAACAACCTCAGATAAAGCTGTAAAGATTTAAAATGGTCTTAAGACTTTATTCTGTTTTCTTGAACCACTCATGCAGAGATGCTGTTTTAAGAGCTTGTTCTCCAAATGGGTTTGAACGAGGTAACTTTGCATATGTGAAGCTAATCTAAGCATGACATTTATTATCTTTTATTGACTTGAAACAACATATGCAGCATTTCCTCTGTGTCTTACTACTCAGTTTGCGTTATTATCTACAGTCAATAAAGGGATAAGAATAGACATACCTTAATTCATTCACTGGGTAGCTTGTGCAAATATTAGATATTGCTGTAAAAGAAAATATACTTTGACATAACATTTTAATTAACTTTGAGCTGCGTTACAGTTAAACATAAAATGATAAAATAACAATTTGTTCTTCCAGAGTTGCTATTTAATACTGTATGTTCAAGTACTTATGCCATGAACATGTGCAGTGTTTGTCACTCAGTATTCATCAGATAGTCAGGAACACCAGAAGCAAACTGTGATACCTGAATTAATTCAGTATCACGTCTACTCTTTTTGGGTGTGTTTTACTGCTAACTAATAACTAGTCAGTAGTTGTTGGTGGTGTTTGTTCTGCACCAAAGTTTTAGAGACAAGAGAAAATAATAATTTTAAAGATAAATAATAGAAAAATGTTCATATCTTCAAAAATGTATAACTGGTTTGTAACATGAGAACAGTGTAATTAAGTTGGAAATTTCCCCGTGTAATTTTATATAGTTCTTAATGGTATTTCACATGTTAAAATGCAGGTGGAAATTAGCTTATTTAATAATGACAATGCATATATAAACCGTGCAATAAAAACTGGGCTTTAAATCTGTGCTGGTTCTCTGACAATATTTACAGCTACCTATTTGCACTTATTTAGGTCAGTTACCTACAATCATTAAGAGGCTCTTTAAGCTTCACCTGAAGGGTTTATCTTGAGCAAACAGAGGTATGCCATTCTCATCTTTGAAAACAGAAGCAATAAAAAGACTGCGGCTCTACCTGAAGACATTAGAGACAAGGGTGCATGTTTTCTTTAAAGGCTCCACCCCTGCTCTTGATCACACACTAACCCCCACCTCGGGCTTACAAGCCTATATTGATCAGCCAATGGCCTTCTGATCTGAAATGTCAGGAGGTGTCTCTCTCAAGAGTGCACACTGTCGCATCATCTCATGGGAACATAGGAGCAGAAGAATGTCTTAAGCATGAAGCATTTTGCCACGTAATTAGCTGCTTCCATTTCCAGAATGTCAATTATCTAATATAGAAAATAAAGAAAATATTTTTGCATCTGAAAATACATAAACAAAACAATACATATTTTCTTTGCATATAAACATGTTCTTTATATTGGATATTAATTTATCATCTTTTGAATTCTTTCGTCACAGTTTTATATGCATGCAAAATATTGTTGGTAAAAATAATTATGTTTTTAGCTATTTTAATTCAGGTAATTTCAAATGAAAAGTCTGAGCACTATAGTAATTAGAGTGATTTACCTTGCACAGTTGGATAACTCTTATTGTATCAGCTGAGGTTAAATACACACATTCCTCACTTGACCGGGTTGTCCATTTGTGAAATAGCTGTTTTAGGAAATGTTCCATTGTGTGGAGTTCAAATTACATTATTTCTTATGGGAAACATAGCATATTTTCATTCATTATGAATAACTGCTATTGTCTGGAATGTCACTTGAAAAAGCAACTGCAAAGCTTTTCTCCAAATGTTTGTACAGGCAACTTCCTTTCTTTAACTAATCTGCATTTTTTTAATGTACTTTTCATGATTGTTTCTCTGACTGGACTGTTTTGTACCAGTGTGCAAGTAAGCTAAAACCTCTACAACAGCGGTGCTGGTTTGGGACTTAATTGCATCTTTACAAAAACCTGCCAGTAGCTGAAACAACTGGCAAAAATATGAGGGCTGTGTGTACCTTGATCAAGAGTACTGTGGTAGGAATGGGAATTGAAGCTTCAGCTTCAGCTGTTCACTGTAACCGCTACACCGTCGTTTGATAAGTGAAACTGAAAGTATACATATATTGCATGTATTTGATAAATAAAAATTGTTAGAGCCAGTAAACCACAGTCCGTGTTCATATTTTTACAGATTGCAATACTGGTGGTCCCCAATTTACGATGGGGTTACGTTCCACAAAACCCATTTTAATTTGAAAATATCGTAAGTCGAAAAAGCATTTACTACACCTAACCTACCGAACATCATAGCCTAGCATATGTGCGATGGTCATTACGGGCTTGCCACCTTCATGCTGGGCAATTATCTTGAGTTTCTCCTCAAGAGTGATTGCCCTCCTCTTATTCTTCCCATCAGTAGCAGGAGACACAGATGGGTGTTTCTGTGACATTATGGATGCACAAAACACAATGACATACTGGGAGATGCAGATCGCTGCTGCTGCCCAGCATCAAGAATGAGTATCGCTCCACATACTGCTTGGTAAGAAAAAAAAATCAAAATTCAAAATTCGAAGTACGGGTTCTACTGAATGTCTATCACCAGCTCACCATCGTAAAGTCGAAAAACTGTAAGTTGAACCATCACAAGTCAAAGAGCATCTGTAAATGACAAAAGAGCAAAAAGTGATTATTAGTGTAAAGGGGGGTAGAAAAAACATCTAAAGCCTTTCAGTTTATTAATGGACTGTGCGAATTGGTAATTATGAACTTTGCCAACAGTTTCTGTTTCATTTTACAGTTCTTCAGTGCACTTTGATAATCCATTACTAGCCCTCCTAAGACTGTTGCTTTCTTTGTAAAACACTGGTAAGGTTGAAGGTATTCATGTTTCTCAAGATGGCAAAATGCGCCATGTTAGGCGTTCTGATAGATTAACTGGCCTACAGAAGTCCCTCCTATATGCTCCTATGCTTTGAAACTCCAAGTTACAATTTGTTGATGATCAAGTACGGAACTATGCACAGGTTTTCCAGTATGACTCAAGAGGCCTTCTTCCCAGAAGTGAAGTTCTATTTGTTGACTAACTTCAAACTTACTTTGATAGGCCTGTGAACTTTAAAAAGAAATTAATTACATTGGAAAAAATAAGCACTGAGAACCCAATAAATAACTTCTGCACTTGGTATTTATTTCTGAGTCAAAGTTAAATGCAACTAAATGAAGCTTGGTTTTAGGCTAAAAATGGAAACCACAAATTAAGGAGATAATGTTTCCATTGTTTAATATGCAGAAAAATAATTTCCCCAGTTTAATAATTCAGTTTAGTGACAGATTATTAATAATAATTTGGTGGGCACTCATTATTGATTCTAATATAAAGTTTTTATGAGTGGCTTCCGTTATGTAAATAGGATTTCAGATGACAGGTTGAAAACAGTAAGGATTTGATTGAATACAATGAAAAGATCAGTCTGAATTAAGCTTAAATTTAAATATATCATGGTCAATGATATATTTATAATCCAAATTCCAATTTTGTTCAATTAAATTAGCTTTATTTGGCAAACCCTGTAATATGTCCTTCATGAAAAATCTTTGCCTGTTACCTGAAGAATTTGACTTCACTTCTGTTGGACTTTTGACGCAATGAACACAAATGTTCATGGTAATGAGGAAGCACTTCCACAACAAAAATATTAAATTAAATATTTCAAAAAAGAACATATTGTAATAAAACATATGAGACTCAAAAGGATGATACAGTGGTACTTTCCATTGGGAGAGATGTCATATATTGTTAGCATAATCAAGATGCCACCCATTTGTTCTTGTGGGTTGCTGAGCTCATCCTGCTTTAGGCCAGAGTCAATGAATGAATTAATGAATGAATGAAGGCATGAACTCTCCTCAAGCCTCCAATGGCCCATTGCTGGGGCTGGAATGGGGACCTAAGCTGAATTTCTGCCGTAAGATCCCTGTGTCCCAGGTTTGAACCAGTCCAAAAGAACCTTAAAGTACACATTTGGCCAACGGCACACTTAGGCCACATTACGCAGTTAACTGGATTTTAGGGTTCTGACAAATGAAGTAGGCACTGTTAAATACTTCATTTTCCATGGTGACTTTAATGAATTTAGCACCCCCAAAAAAAATCACTTAACATTTAACACTGTCAGTATTGTGAAAGACAGCAACTTGGAGGCATTTCCATCCTTATTTCCTTTGGCAGACATGATTTAATACAGCTTCATTCTGGGAGCAGCGTGGCCTTGCATAGACATGCCGTGGAAACTGATTAGCTGGTGGTTGTTCAATCTGGTGATGTTTAAGATATGGGTGATAAGTTGATGAGTGCTAATGCCAATAACTAATTCTGATGTGGGGCATTTTGGAACGAATTTACTTTTATTTACTTCAATGTGGCGGTTTTCCCTTCATTCACAATGAGGAATGGTCAGTCTGTACAGAAATCTCAGACCTCACTTTTCTCTTCTTCAGTCTCAGGGAAGAGGGGGAGATCACAAAAGATCATGAATACAACCCACATCCCAAACCCAGTACCTAGAGGTGCTAATAATGTCATTCCACTGGTGATGCAGGCACATTTAATCTCAAACAAGAATTTTTAGGACTTGGCTCTTTTCACGGTGGCTGCAGTTCTTAATTACAGGAATCATCAAAATGTCTGAGACAGGTAAATGTCTGAGAAATTATTGCTATATTGTCTTATACCCTTTAAAATATCCTTTTAGATGTAATAATTTTAGTATATTATGACAGAATAGACAGCCTCATAATAGAAATCAGAGGAAATTAACACACCAAATGAGAGTTTGTATCACTTTAACTTGTTTCCGTGGTGTTTAATCTGTTGTCCAGATGTATTCTAATGAACAAATCAGTCAAGAATATCCACAGCACCGAATATTTGCATACAGAACTGTAAATTTTGGGACATTTTCACAGATGTACCTCATAAAATGGCATTGCCTACTGCACATAATAATTTGATAAAGAATATAGTGTGAAATGGAATGTGGTGGTCGACTTCACTGAGTGGTATTCAGTCGGGTTATGTTCTGCACCAGGTGACTTGTAAATTATTACTGTAATCCTGTCCAGCAGCTTGCTGAACATATCTGCAAGCCAGAAAAGTAAGGAAAGTCAACCAGAGTATCCCAGCAATGTGACTCTTCCAGTAACACAGACAAAAATAGTAATTTTTTTATAGGGCTAAAAAGGAAAAAAATAAAATTAATTAAATTTAAATACTGTAGATAGAGGGGCGAGTTTGGTCTGTGCCTGCTGTGTGGGGGGTCTGCAGTTCGAGCCCTGCTTGGGGTGCCTTGCAGTGGACTGGCGTCCTGTCCGGGGTGTGTCCCCTTCCACTTCGGCCTTGTGCCCTGTGTTGCCGGGTTAAGCTCCGGCTCACCGCGACCCCGTTTGGAACAAGCGGTTGTTGACAAAGTGTGTGCACTACAGGTGGTTCTTTATACATAGCCTTTCTTGTGCATAAGTGACATGATAAATGTGCCCCTAACTTTTTAGCACCTTTTATTAGTACATCTCATACTGATGTTTTTGTTAGGCTTTGATAAAGGTGATTTTTCTCAAATTAATCTGTTTCTCTGTTACCGTTGTGTGCTTGTGTTTGTGTGTACTTGAGTTTTTCACATATAAAGTTTAAGTTCAATTATAGGGATTCTTTCTCTGCCATTTTCTGTCATAAGAATGTAAAAGCCTCATTCTGACATCATGACTTTGACAACATAAGGGTTAGAGAAGCGTCAGTCAACAAACCATATATTTTACAACTGAAAACCTTGTGAACAAGCTACACTTAAAGACCTCGGAGAACACATGCAGCCTGGTTTATACCTGCTCGTTATCAGAGAAGTTCTCTTCCTCTTCCAGTGTTCCCTTTGGATGGAAGTGCTCTTGATATGAGAGCTGTCAGGACTTTGCTGTTGAGTTCTGGCAGACAGCGTGACGCTAGATGAGATGTTTTCAGCAGGATGACTTATGCTTCGGGAGGTTACGCAACAGTTTAAAAGAAGCTTGTCAGTCCGGGGCGGAAAAGGGGGGTTGGTACACATCAACTGTATGTCCTCTCTGTTTCTTTGTCCCATGATGACACGTCCTTTGAGTTCAGCTGCTTTGAAAGTGTTCACAGTCACATAGGAGAAGACACAGTGGACCAACACTGGCATCAGTGACTAGTTCAGTACCAGACCGTGTAGCAGAGCTATGTGCCTATGTTAAGATGACTCTCTATGTCCAGCATGTCAACTCTGCACCCATTTAACAAGCGTCAAGCAGTACATTTACATTTATTTGTTTGGTTGATGCTTTTCTCCCAAGTGACGTGCAGTGTTAAGCCACTTACGATGACTTACTTCTTTATACAGCTGGGTAATTTTTACTGGAGCAATTTAGAGTAAGTATCTTGCTCAAGGGTATTACAATAGGAGGTGGGATTTGAACCATACTCAGTAAAAACAAAGTCCACTGACAGTTTTTCATTCACTTTTCAATTACCACAATATGAATTTTGTGTAGTTCCTGTGTACTTGCATGCAACCTTCCTCAAATCCTGCCTGGTAATACCTGGTTGCTATGGCAACCTGTAATAACTATCTGTAGAAGGGTGAAAAGTGCAGAGAACATCGGGATGACCTTCATGCTCTATGTAAGGAAAGATCTAAACTTCATCTACCTAAATTGCTTTGTCTTTTTTGAAACCTCAGATAACTTTTACCACATGATGCGATTATAGCACTGTGCTTATTTCCTCAAGTACTTCTTTCTGAATTACCTTAAAATACACCCCACTTCACCATAACCATCAGAAATGAGAACAAGGGCACATGGAAGTAATCTCAGTGCTGTACTTTGCATGTATTCCAGAGTCCAGCACCTCTGTGTACTGCGATGGGTCAGTTTTTTTATCTCATGCAAGTCCGTAAATCCATCCATCCATCCACAGCTGCTTGACCTGAGTGGGGTGGTGGCAAGCCGGAGCCTAACCCGGTAACACAGGGCGCAAGGCTGAGGGGGGGAACGGACACACCCAGGAAAGGACGCCAGACTGTCACAGGGCACCCCGAGCAGGGGTTGAACCCCAGACCCACCACACAGCGGACACTGGCTGAGCTCACTGCTCTGCCGCACCCCCCCCCCCACCCCCCCCAAGGAAGTTCAACAGATGGTAATTTAAAAAAGAAAAAAAAAAAAAAAAAAAACTGCTCCTGTTGAAATGGCAGCAGACTACAGAGAAGTTTTGAAAAAGCTAAATTTTACACTTCAAATTTCTCCAATATTAATTAATATGTACAGTACTGTAGTGCCAGGCTGAGTTGAGTCTTATCATCCCCTGGAGGATAGCATGTTCTTTGTTTAAGTACAGCATATAACTGCTGCAGGCATTTCTGTGCATACTCACAACTGTGTAGCAATGCACAGCTCGAACCACATTATCAAGTTTGGCAATGACACAGCTGGGGGGGGTTCTGATCAGCATGAACAACGAGTCAACTTACAGAGACGAGGTACAGCGGCTAACGGGCTGGTGTAGAGCCAACAATCTGTCACTGAGCGTGGACAAAACAAAAAAGATGGTTGTTGACTTCAGGAGAGCACAGAGCGACCACTCTTCGCTCAACATCGACGGCTCCTCTGTGGAGATCGTCAAGAGCACCAAATTCCTTGGTGTTCACCTGGTGGTGAACCTCACCTGGTCCTTCAACACCAGCTCCATAGCCAAGAAAGCCCAGCAGTATCTCTGCTTTCTGCGAAGGTTGAGAAAGGCCCACCTCCCACCCCCTGTCTTCACCACATTCTACAGAGGGACTACCGAGAGCATCCCGTGTAGCTGCATCACTGCCTGTTTTGGAAATTGCACCGTTTCGGATTGCAAGACCTTGCAGCGGATAGCGAAGATGGCTGAGAAGATCATCGGGGTGTCTTCATCATGGACATTTACACCACACGCTGCATCCGTAAAGCCACCAGCATTGCAAATGACCCCACGCGTGCCTCATACAAGCTCCTCACCCTCCTGCCATCCGAAAAAAGGTACCGAAGCCAGACTGCGTAACAGTTTCTTCCCCCCAAGCCGTCAGACTCCTCAATACCCAGGGACTGGACTTACACAGGAACTATTGTCCTCTTTTAGTAATTGTTGTAATGTCTAGCACTGTTTGCAAAAGTCTTGCATATGTGCACTTCATGTAGTCTGTGTCGGTAATTCTGTGATGTTTTATGTAGCACCATGGTCCTGGAGGGACGTTGTTTTGTTTCACTGTGTCCTGTACCAGCTGTATGTGGTTGAAATGACAATAAAGCCCCTCTTGACTCTCTCTCTTTCAAATATTTGTTGCATGGATGATCACCTTATCAGAGCAGGTTGCTGTTTGTATTTGTACTATTTGGTTTCCCACCGTCAGTATCTTTACTGTTGCGTTCTACCATCCCCTTCTTATCCTGTCTTTTTCTTTTTCCTTCTTTAAGAAATCTATATGTGACTTGTGAAGCTGTGCTCTGTTTCACCCTGGTGGAAGAGTGTTATATATGCTTTGAGTTGAACTCTTGCCCATTATACCAATTTTAGGTTACATATAACCTGTTTCTGAAGCTTAACAACTGGACCATGTCAGAAAAGTTATAATTCAAAATCAAGAATCACTTTTTCATTTGGACTCAGGATGATGCGCTCTGTACTGGTTGCCCAATTACCCACATGGAGATGGCCAATTGTGTCTTGTTGTTCCTCTGACCTCTAGATGTACTGTGTCAGCTGGTGGCATCAGAGGATCGTGACGAGAAGCGCTTTGATTTATAACCCCTGCCAACTGGCTGCTGCTTTACACAGTGAAGGTCACATGGCCCGACACAGGAGAGACGGCGCCGATAAAAAGCATGTCAATCTGTAACTGCTGCAACCTGCAGGAGCATGATGTGTAACTGGGAGGAAAAGGAAGGCGAGCAGCTGAGCTTTTTGCAACTTCTGTCTTTCCCGACAGAATGAGGCCGGGAACACTGGGCCCGGCTCCATTGTTGAAGCTCATCCGTCCCTTTTTACTAACCCTAAGGCCAATTGTTGCATTTGAGAACATTCCAACAATGCAAAGAGTCATGGTTAAAATCAGGTTTATGGTCCCCCTTCCAAAATTTTGTAACAAGAGCTGATGAGATGTTTTTTGACCAGCATTGCCTTGAGCGAATGTTTGTATTGTTTCGTTAAGAAAAATCCTACAAAAGAGCTGCTAATTTGTTTACGTCATGCATATATATTCAAGGTCTGGAGCATATGTTTGACAACAGTAAGAGTTGTGCTGGTGCAAAATAAGGCTTATTGCTCAAATTCTACAGAACAAACTGAGCACCGCATGGAATTTGGTTTTGTTCTGGTTTTGAATTTGCTCGGCGTTTGTACGTTTGCTGTGATGAAGTTCGAACCGTGGTCATTTAGTGGTCATTCGGCAGAATCACAGATGGCTGTACACAGACTCTATTTTTGGTCCATATTGTTGGCTTTACTCTACGTTTGGAGTCCATCTTTCTGTGCAGGACATCAAGACACATCCCTGGGATTTAAAGCTCTGATTGATGCTGTGGCTGGAGGACACTGACTAGGGGAGAACTGAAGGTCACATACTTGTGTTAATGAAGAACAAAGCATAATGCTATCAATGGACTGCCACGGGACACATACAATATACCAACAAGATAGACACACAGCCTTCTGGTGGTGCTTAAAGAACTGGGGGGTGGTACCGATGGTACAGATGACAGTGCTGTCCCCGTGGTTAGGTCACTGTCACTCTCTCACTGCTTGCTCTGTAGTCTCCTATATAGGGTGTGGACCCCAGCTTGGATGTTCTCTCAGGTACCTATCTAACTGCATCGCTACACTCAGTATGGCCACGCCTTCGATACTTCCCTAAAAATACTGAAGGAGCACGTGATGGGTAGCAGTCCAAAACTTCATGGTGTACATTGGAAGTCAAAGACAACAATGCCCACCTTGCTGAAAGGCATACCCTACTGGAACATCCATAGACCCTGAAGGATGTTCCCTAATGTTTGGGTGTTCCTGTTGAGGAAGGGATTTGGAGCTAAGTCTGATGCCAGGTCAATGTGTGCCCATCTATCTTCAACCAGCGCATATAAAACAGGGTAGTGCAGGCACCCATGGTGGTCCTTGTCATACTGTCCATCCACACAAGGCCATAATCTTCTGGCAACCTCTGTGAGAATATCTCAGACTAAACAGGACTAATTCCGACATCTTGCAGAAATGCACCCTAAGTACACATTTGGTGAAAATTTGCTTCTATTTTGTTATTTGGCTCAAATTAAGGTGGCATTCCCAATAGCTTTTCCCCTTGGCTCACTCCTTTATATTTGTTGTAATAATTCAGTTGTTCTTCTTGTTTATCAAGGTGCTTATCCTGAACTGATATTGTAAAAATACCCTGCAGCGTGAATGGGTAAATCACTGTAAAGCTCATTCTCACATTAAAGATCACCATGAACCAAGGTGTCGACTAAGTAAAAAATAAAAAAATAAGGTTAATTATAAATGTTAAATTTCTGTTCATTTAAGTCTTTAAATTTTTTAGCCATAGCTGCGTAGGTTACTTCACACATTTTTATTACATCGTGTAAATTTAATGTACTTGTGGTTACAATAGCAGAATGCCTCCTATTTCCTTACCCTGCAACTTGTCATTGCCTACTACTCTGCTAAGTGATAAGTTGATTGGTATTTGATAGATTTTTCCTTTTTGCTCTTTTTTTTTAAATCAGTTTTTGCTGGTTTGCTATAACAAATAAGTTGAGTCCTCTTTATCAATAATGACATTTTATTCCAAATAAAATGTTCTCTCATCAAATGGCCTAATAATAACTGCCACTGTATGGTCATGATATTCATTATCCCGTGAATTTCATTTTGCTGCAAGCCAAGTGTGGTGAAAACTCTTCTGTAACGATTTCATTCTCATTCTTGTCCTATCTGCTAACATCATTTTAAAAGCATTAAAAAAAAAACTGAATAGTGCAGGCATGAGAAACCATCATCAAATTAAGCGCACCCGTGTCTCCAAGGCGCCAGGCAAGCGACACTATTGATATTTTTCATGGTACGAACTGGAGAGCGGCTCTTGTGGGGGGGGTGCGCGTGCATGTATACGTGGTTGTGAGTCAGCTGGGCGGGGGAGGCAGGTGTGACAACCCGGGAATCGGCTTCCACTCCAACAGACTGGGCTTGATGACGACAGCGTCGTGTGCCATCGCTCCGGAAACTGTTTGCAGCTGTTTTCACATAGCAGTTTCTATTAGCTCTGCTTCCAGCAAACACCTCCCACTGTCTCAGGGCTGAAAGGATGGGTAGATAATTGAGGAAGAGGGCAGGCGGCTGGAAAGGAGTGTCTTGCCTACTGGTCCGTTTTTCACTTTACCGGGGCCGCTGTGCTCTCTCTGAAGGTCAGGCGGGGCACCGGATGACCTAGGAGCAGAAAACGGCATCTTTCTACTTTATGCTCGCCTGTTAAACTCCCCACCAGGAAAATATCAAGAGCATCAAGATGGAGGACCAAGAAAAGGTTGTAATCTGAGAGGAGAAATTGCACAGTGTCTCCAATGAGAATATACCCCATTCAGGCACACTGATGAAGGGAGCTTGCCTTGGGGATGCCATGCCCTCCTGTATTTGAGCAAATAGCTAGCTGGTACGGACATTGGACATCCCAAAGTGAGACAGACCCAACCTGACATCTCGACTGTTCCACAGTACCATTTCCAGTACCACAGCAAGACCAAGTTAGTGGCGCATTGGATTTCTAAAGAAAATATGTATAATACCAACACAGGTTAATACAGAATTGTGATAAAAATCTCCTAAGACACCGTTGACCAGAGTGTCATAAATTTTAAAATCGCTTTATCACATACCTTTGTCCAAGGAGACTAAAAATATTAGGTTTACATATAAGCGACTTTCAGTTACTAGCCCATTTATACAGCTGGGTGATGTTTACCGTATTATTTCAGGGTAAGGACCTTTATCAAGGGTACTATGGGAGGAGTGCAGACTCAGACTTAGTTCTTTGATGGTAAAGTGACAGGTGTGATCAGTGAGCCACCAGTTACCTTTTGTGCTGCACATATCAACACCCTAAGAGCACCTCCATACCACAAGGTGCAGAGACAGGAATCCCATCCTGCTTAGACTTGACATCGAAGACTGTATGTAGTGCAGCTTAGCAGGAGGGAACCTTGGTTTCTATTTTTTGCTGTCTGATCATCTCTTAATGAGACAGTGTTGTACTCCTTCAGACATGTGCTAGAGTGAAAAGGACCAAAACAGCACTTGCTGTACGAAGATATTTAAATGTTTCCTTTATTGTTATGTCAATGATGCAAGACTGAAAACATGAATTGTAAAACCAGTCACGTCACCAGGCTTCTGAATACAAGCTGTATTATATAACTTTGCCTTTTTATTTTGGTATGGTCATTGAAAGCTATAACGCAAAACACAGTTCTTGAGTTGTGGGCTTGGTTTTGGGTTTGAATTTGATGTGGAGTCAATGTTCTCCCCATGTTCATGTAGGTTTCCTCCTGCAGTCCAAAGAGATGTTTTAAGTGAACGGGTGACTACATTGCCTTTAGTGTGTGTATGTGTGACTGAATATGTATGTGTGATTGCTGTGCAAGGGGTGGTATCCCATCCTGGGTTTACCGTTCTTAATATAGTGTCCTCTGTTTCCTGGATAGGCTCCAGATGACCATGGGTCTACTGAAACAGTGCTTGGTAATAATAGATGGAAATACAAGTAAAATGGCATTTTGTCTGCATACTTGATAATCATAAATTCAGAAAACTGACATCACGAAACTCAAACCCTTTTATTCTGTATCTGAAGTAGTTCCAGAGTTACACAGAAGGAATTTAAGTATGACACTGTAGCTTCCTTCAACAGTGAAACCCATTATAACATCCTCAGTGTAGCATTAAATCAACAACTAATAGAGAAAAAAACACCGGCATTCAAAGCCATTTCAAAATGTCACTGGATGCATGACTTGCAATTTAACATGGAACCAATTTAGAAGAACACACACAAATATGCACTATGATGTATAATTTTTATATTGCTTGTGGCAACACAGCCTCAAACAATGAGAGAAGCACTCCGTGGAGGTGGTGATGTGACAGTACGATGAAACATTCCTGTCATTATGTTCTGAGGAACAGCAATGAATGAGAGCTCACGTCTGATCTGGACTTCTCCACTGGAAGGCCTCCACAATCCTTTGACAATGAAAAGGCAGACCAAGAAAGATGTTAAACGAGTCTGACATTGATGAACCCAGGAGTGCATGGAATATTTCTTTCTATCTATCTATCTATCTATCTATCTATCTATCTGCAGGAGGCATCTACTTGCAATCTTGAAAACTAAATGGCACCCAATGACAATACAGAAATGATCAAATATTTAGGATAGCTTATCTACCTGCCCATGCCATCTTTTAGTGTTAACCATCATGCACCACCCTGAAAAAGATCTCACTCAAACACACTGTGAGTCCAGAGTGCACATGTATGAGGTGATTCAGGGAAGCCTAGTTGAGAAATCCACCCATCCATCCATCCATCCATCCAACCGTCCATCATTGATGCCCCCTTTTTCCAGTAAAGTTACTGCTATTTCTTTTTATTTTTTTGTACACTCATTCCGGAGTAAAGCCCTCAATAAGTGGGTGAATAATGTCATTTCACAAGTGGGTAACTCAAAATTGCAGTTAGATTCTATTAAAAAATACCATTTTCCACAGTACGTGGGAAATGAAGGAGGAAGCGAGGACACTATATTCAAATTTATCTCAATACTGTATTGTCTGATTTCCTAATACCCTTTCAAAAAGGCGTAAGAAGATGATTGAAAATAAATTTGTATTTTAATCAGTACTAATCTTTGTGTAACACCTTAGCTCGCTCTTAGACTGAGCTCACGTAACATTGATGAAAATAACCTGATAGCAAGGGACTAAATGCGATTGTCAAGCAATCTGAAGATATAATGATATTTAATCTAAATAATCCGCGCAAGACAGGAAAAATACAAATTAGTTTGGCCATGGATTTAGACTTAGCAGCCCCAGGGATGTGCCGTTTTGTGTGTGTGTGTGTTGCAAAAAGCTTTGGAAAGCTGCTTTTCTTGTAGTTTTTGTAATCACTTATAATTCTCATAACCCTGAGCTCTCCTGAACTATTTAAAAAATTTCATCACACAAAGACATTTATAATGATAGCATATTTCAGGAGCATTATATAAGTTTTATGCTTTCAGGTTTGAGGTAAGGCTTTCCTTTGCCTTTTAAACTTTTAGCACTTAATGATGCCTAAAGCAAAATCTTTTATCATACAATATTTGTGAGAGATACTTGCTTGCAGGATTTTTTTTTTTTTTTTTTGTGGTGGGGCGGCTGCTTGCTGTTTGTGAAGCTCAGCATCTTTTCTAATTTATTCATCTAGTCACTTCTCTTTACTCAGGTCAACACCACCAATGCTTGTATTTTGAACTGAAATTTCATTGAAAGCTTGTTTGTATCTTATAAATTTATTTATACAAAAACTACATCTTTTCAGTTGTCAATCATCACCCTCTTATGTAATCTGGACTCAACTTTTTACTTCAATTACTTAACATTATGTTGTCAATTTGACCTTTACATTGTATGGCAACATTTTATTTTGGTCCCTGAGGGTTTTTTCTTTTTTCTTTCTCCACTGTAACATTCATGGTGCACAGCAATCCCACAGCAAACCCAATCACCAGTTCTGGCAACAGTTAGAGTGCAGAATTTCCATTTTGCTTGCTCATTTTATTATTTGTTTTGCTGAAAATCCTCTATCATATCCCTAACCAAAAACTTGGGGTTTCGGGAGAACTTACAGTGCAATTATTTCTCTGTAACACAATTTATTCATGTAATTTTCAAAAAATAATTTAATATCCTGCCTTCCAGGCGTCATGCCTATGGTAGATAAATAGATTTTCTCACTACTTAATTAAATATGGAAATATTACAAAATAAAAATGGAAGCAATGGTTTGTTTCAGTTTCATTCTATATTTAAATTAGCATTAGGAGTATTCCTTAAAAGGCTTTGAATCTGTGTAAATCCTCATCGTTTAAGCCCGTGGAAATTGAGAGACTCAGGCTTCCGGTTTCAGGATGTTTCCACTGTACATTGAAGGCAAAACGTTTCCGTACGGCTTAACCCCCCACCTTATGTGTCTCAGCGTGCAGGCACATTTCTGATAAATAAAAGCGAAGAGATATTATTATACACTGTTCTTCTCTCGCTTTTCTCCTATGTGATTTACATGTTAAGTTTGTAGACTAAGCTACTTACAATGATTTACCCATCTATACAGCAGGACACGTTGTACTGTATCAATCCTGGGTAAGTACCTTGATGAAGGGCACTGCAACAAGATTGGAGATGTAAACCCATGTCTTTGGACGGCATGGTGATGGTTTTTACCGTGCTACCTGCTGCCCCTGTAAACTGCTTCCTTGTATTTACTGCTAGATTTACTCAATTTCCAGAGGTAAATAGAGTATAACCATTTTATTCGGTGGCTGTTACATCGGGTTTCACTTCCCTGGCTGCAGCTGTGAGGGGAACCCAGAGGAACATTACGAGCTCTTCCTATAGGCTGGGTGTCGACTTTGTACAGAAACCAGAATCAGCAATTTCAGACACGATTACCAGACAGGTGTAAAAAGGGCAACAACCTTGGTCACGGTCTGATCAGCAGCGTTCTGAATGAAAAACTGATTAACTAAATAGACGCGGATCTAAAAATGCACAGAAAACTGTCAGAGGACTCAAAGGACATCCCTTCATTTTCCTGCTCTCCTTTTTGTCGGAGGAATTTCACTGCACCTACACAAAACGTGTTAGTCATCGTGATGCTTCACAGATGATTAGTTTTGAAATGAATGGATGAATGAATAAATGAATATTTAACACACACACACACAGATTTTCTGAACCGCTTGTCTCATACGGGGTCACGGGGAACCGGAGCCCACCCGGCAACACAGGGAGTAGGGCCAGAGGGGGAGGGGACACACCCAGGACAGGACACCAGTCCATCGCAGGGCACCCCAAGCGGGACTTGAACCCCAGACCCACCGGAGAGCAGGACCCAGTCCAACCCACTGCGCCACCACGCCCCCCTGAATATTTAACAATTATGCATAAATCAGTGCAAAAGGTGAGAAAAAAATCAACAGCAATTTACACACTATGTATGTCCTGGTAGGGGTGTGGTAGCGCAGCGGGTTCAATCGGTGTCAGTGTGTGGTGGGTCTGGGGTTCGAATCCTGCTTGGGGTGCCTTGGGATGGACTGGCATCCCTTCATGGGTGTGTCTCCCCCTGTTCGGTCTTGCGCCCTGTGTTGCTGGGTTAGGGTCCGGCTTGCTGCAACCCAGCTCGGGACAAGCGGTTGTTCATGATGAATGGATGGATATACCAGTAACTACATGCACTGGCTGAAACTGCTTGTCCCAAGCAGGGTCACGGTGAACCGGAGCTGAACCTGGCAACGCAGGGTGTAAGGCCGGAAGGGGTGGGGATGCACCCAGGATGGGATGCCAGCCCATCGCAAAGCACCCCAAACAGGACATGAACCTCAGACCCTCCAGTAACAACAAATGTGATTAATCCAGGAACCGTACATACATTATAACATCTGCCAGTTTAATACTAATAAATGTCTTTCATACCAGCACAATTCAGGTTTTATAACGGTTTCAAGGTCACAGCAAGAATGTTTTCCTTGGGAGCTGAACATGTAACCTTTTGACCCAGTAGCTGCTTCATGATGTCTATTGTATTCCAAACAATCCAGACTGTTAAGCTCATACGTATAAATTTCATAAATCAACCATTTATTCTTATTTGAGCATCTCCACACGTCTTTTTCGTGATTCCATCTCCGTTTAGTTTTTCTAAGCCTCCCTTTCTCTGTATCTAAAAAGCAGTGTCTGCGGTGTCTTATTCTGCTCCCTGGTGGCTTAATGCATTATTCTGGATCCTTCTTCCAACATGGAGCCTTTAGGTGTGGGTTTGTGCTCCCCGGAGAGTTTGCACACGCAATATCAACCACGTTGGAGACTTCTGAGGCGCAGCGGCGGTCGTCATTCACAGCGACCTTTGCTCCCTTCTAGGCTGAGCGCCACGCAGTGTGGATCGGAGAACAAATATTCAAAGACAGGGCCTGTCCGCAAAAGACTGCCAAAGTGCTGTCCATTCGCAGCCATGGCACCTCTTCGAAGTGTCATTAACAGGTTCCGCGCTTGGAAAGTTGATTAATCTTTTCCTTTCCTTACAGACCTGCTGCCATGCTATGGGACAATTTGGTACAGCACAGTGTCAGAATTCCATTCACATTTATTTATTTATTCTTTTATTTATTTTCTCCTTAGCGACTTCCAATGAACTCTATGTGGTGTTATCAGCCCACACACCTCATTCACCGTAGTGACTTACACTGCTAGATACACTACTTACACTGGGTCACTCATCCATACATCAGTTGAACACACTCTCTCTGTCACTCACACACTATGGGTGAACCTGAACAGTGGGAGGAAACCAGAGCACCCAGGAGAACATGCAAAATCCACATAGACTGAGCAGGGATCAAACCCAAGTCCTCTCACACCACCCAGGTGCTGTGAAACAGCAGCACTACTCACTGTGCCACCGTGCTGCCCTAAAAATTTCACTTCATCATTCCCAGCTCATCCACAGACTCAGTTGACAGGCTCGTCAGTGGTGGACAGGAGCAGTAAGGTGATGTTTTTCTAATTTATGTGTTTGGGGGCTCTCAACAGAACTTCCATTAGTTACATTAGGCTGAGGTTGCATTAATTAGGACTTGGGTCTGCATACAAACTCCCAATTTATCAAACCCAGACAAACTCAATGTGGGTGTCAAAGGGATTAGTGCGGTTGGATGGGACAATTTTCTTGGTTAATTACTGTTAATTATTGACTGGTTGTTAAGTTCAGGACTCTTTTTGGGAGTCTTTTTTCATATGTAATATTGCACTTGCTTATCATTATTTTACAGGACATAAGAGTCACAGGTGCTTAATGAAATGTTGGAATCAGCCAGATGATAAGCAATACCTTGTAGCTACATAGTAAGGATTATAAAATATAACTGTTTTTGTAGCACTGTTCGTACAGATGCAACATAATAGATTGTGGAATAAAAACAAAACGCACTGTCAATAAACACTAATAAACAGTAAATGCAATAAATCATGGGAATTTATCTAAAATAAAAATAAAGATTGTAAAATGAAAAAAAAGACCCAGTATAATAAATAAAATACCCAGTATAATTTTGAATAATGCTTTAAATGCTGAAACTGTGGTCTTGAAACATTTGAAACTGTATATTAGAAGTTCCAGGATTTTGGAGTATAAAAACTGATTGCAACTGTGTTGTGTTACTGCAGTGTGAAGCACTGCAACTGAGGATGACCTGAGCTGTTTGTCCATTAGGTGAGGGATGAGTACGTCACCATCAAAAATAATTTTTTTAAAAATCTTTCGGGTACTCCAGCAGCAAAATATTTAAACATCGTAAATGAAATATGAATGATGCCTGTACATGGGGAAATATATGTAATGTATCCCTTAAATGTGACTTTTTTGGTCTTCTCCCTCCCCGCTACACTCATCTTGGTCATCTTTATTGCCCTTTGTGGTTTCCTTGCATGATTCATACTTTATGAAAACACTGCCCAATTACCATTTGCTGCGCTTTGATTATGAGAACAAACTGAATACAGAATATTAATTAACAGCCAGCAACTAAGTTAAGTGATGGGGGGAAAAAAATAATATTTCTAGTCTGTATTTAAAGTCTCTTTCCTCTCATGACTCATTCTTTATTCTGTGATGCAAGACCTTTTCAAATATATTTATGCAGTTTTTTCAAGGTATTCATCATATCAAAAATCATCCGTTTTGATGCCCTCAGTTTAACTACATTTCCATAAGTGAATTATACATTACAAATTAACAAACAAATTTTGTTCACTTGTTTTTAAGCGGCAACAAATTTTTATACTTTTTTCTTAATATCAATTGTGCCTGTAGATATTTAAGAGAGAACATTAAAAATACAGGCTGCTTTCGCATAATGCTACTATAACTAATACTTTACAACCATATTCTGTTTGCTTTATCTGATCTTTTTCATGTAATTTTTTTGCATAAAATGTCATACTAAGCTGAAGGTGAAACTCTAAAATGTTAAATGCACCTTTTGTCTGTCATACGCGGTAACAGATACCGAGCAAGTGTGTTGTCTGGTGCAGTAAGAGGTTAGGAGATAATAGCAGGACCTACACTTGTAAAAATAGTGTGTTGCTCTTATGCATTGTGACATTATAATTGAAAGCAAACTGGAAAATTGTAACACACGATGTCATCGCATTAGTGAATATGGATGCATTCACCATTTTCAAAATGTACAAATGATTGTTTTATTCCTATTATATTGTCTTCACTTCCTTTTTTTTCTCTGAAATTTCTCTCTCTAGTGGAGATTACCTGAATTGTTTACTAAGTCAGTAAATATTGGTAAGTAGCACCCAAACTGACTATGAGTACAGTACCACCTCAATTTAACTCTCACCCAGAGTGTCTGCTGTTCCTGAGTGTTAGTAATCGAAAGCAAGACGTTGCACAAGTTTATAAGATAAACTGACCAACAATCAGTTTTAAATAATTTCCAATTTTAATTGAACTCAAAAGGTAATGAGATATTAAAATGAAAACTTCACAATGTTTTTTATAATTTGTTAAAGCTGTATTTCAGACTTTTACCAAATATTTCCCTAAATAAATCATAATTTTCTGCTTTGTGAAGCTTTATTTTTTTGACACTTACGTGTAAAAGTGACTTTAGTTATGAATAAAACAAATTGCTTAGACTTTTTGTCCCAGCTGTGCTTCTAAACTGAAGAACCAGTCTATGAGAAATGCACAATATGTACTGGCCTCTATTAAACCTTAAGCTTGGATGCTGGCTGAGCAAATACATTTATTCAGTTAGCTGATGTTTTCAAGAGCGACTTACAATGTTAAGCTACTTACAATTATTTATGCATTTATATAACTGGGTCATTTTACTATATAGCAGTTTTGGGTAAATACCTTGCTCAAGGGCTCTACAGCAGTAGATGAGATTCAAACCTGCTGCCTTTGACTCCAAAGTTAGCAGCTTTAGGCCCTGGCTGGAACATCTCCAACCTTTTGGATCACTGCAGGCTCTCCACTTGCGATGACATTAAAAGTCATCAAGGTCAGAGAGGCACTGATATTCAGAAGAGTGCCATATATTTCCAAAGGCAAAACACAGAGTTAATTATTCAGAATAATTAGAACAGGCATCACATCCTTGACTGGATCGAGCCCATTGATGGGAAGAATGACAGTGTTTTAAATGTCATGCAACGAGTTTCTGCTGTTTGAGGCTAAAGCCTGTTTTCCGATCTTTAATTGCCAGTGAGGTATGACTGATGGTGTTTAGACACTTGAAAGGAAACATTTGCTGTTTTTAGCAAAGCATGTGTGCTGCTTTGGGGTTTACTTAATTAATACAGCACTTAAAGCTGGGTCTCCACAGTAAACTTCTCACTTCCAGTTACACTTCAATACATGTTCTGATATGCGCCTCCTTCACTGGGACAGTATTACTTCAACTACAGGTGGTCCCCGACTTACGATGGGGTTACATGCTGCGAAACCCACCGTAATTCGAAAATATCATTAGTCAAAAATACATTTAATACACCTAACCTACTGAACATCATTGCCTAGCATATGTGCGATGGCCGCCTTCATGTTGGGCAATTATCTTCAGTTTCTCCTCAAGAGTAATTGCCCTCCTCTTCTTTTTCTCTTCACCAGTAACAGGAGACACAGATAGGCGTTTCTGAGACATTCTGGATGCACAAAAAACAACCACGTGACAGACTAGGAGATGCAGATTGCTGCTTCTGCCCAGCATCGCAAGAGAGTATCGCTCCACATATCGCTTGCCTGGGAAAAAATCAAAATTCGAAATTCGAAGTATAGTTTCTACTGAATGTCTATCGCCAGCTCACCATCGTAAATTCGAAAAGTCGTTAAGTGAAGCCATCGCAAGTCGAAGAGCATCTGCATTGAGTTTGTATGTTCAGTGTATGATTATGTTGAGGTGTTTTTAGTCACAATCAGTGGCCAATGAAATGGACCCTCGAAGACATTCTTTACAGAACTGCTAAGATTTAGAACCTGAAATCTGGACTTTAGACTGCTGATTGTCTTACTTCCCTGTCCCTTATCAAATAGTTGTCTTGCGCATCGTTGTTGAACAGATAATCAAACAAAGAGCCGTTGATGGAGTGGAAAAAATTAACCCAAAATCAGATTTTTACAGTATGGGGTCAGAAATAGTTGTACATATGGAGTGTTTATCTGTGTTTGGGGTAACAACCAGACACAGATTGTTTCTTTAAAAATATGAATGTCAAAATGTTCTTACTGAATTGAACAAATGGCACACAGACCCATTGTTGCCACTGTACTCCAAGTAGAGGAGAGTAGAAGCTTCTACAGCTTCAGCTTCTCGGGTAGCATCTGTAGCATCTAGAAGCATAGCAATCGATACCCTGAAAACTGGCTTGTCAGCTGATGCTATGGTAACGTTGCATAGTCAAATTTATGACCCAAACTGCATGCGAGCGAGTTGTTTGCATCTAGCCACAAAATTAACTTCATTAATCGGCACATTGCTTAGGAAAAAAATGACCTTAACTATCTTCATGTACCAAGGAACACAGGTGTTTGTCAACGTTGCCTTGCTTCTAGCAGCTGATGAATCAGGAGGAAATACAAGCAGTGTGGAAACTGACGGCAAGGGCCAACCTTTGCTTTGCAGCAAGTGACGTCACACCCAGTGGAGCACATGTCAAAACTGAGAAGATTTTCCATCTGGTAGGTCAGATCCCTGAGCACTCTGGGGGATCACAACTTCACAATGGCCTGTCTTTTGTCTTTAAAATATTCAAAGGTCTAATCTGGGAGTCAGATGTCATTATGAAAACCTTGGCTGACATCAGGAGCATTTGGAGAATTCTATGGGCCAAGCCACTCTTAGGATTTCCCATGATTCCCCCCAGTCAGGCCTTAATATAGCCCAGTTGAGCGGCCACTTTCTATTTTGCAGTCGTGTCCTGAGATCAAGGACAAGGCCCAGTGTGTAAACCCACACCTTTTGTGAAAGGACATCTTAAATTTGTCTACAACATGAAGCTTTTTTTCTTTACTTCTCCTTCTCTTTTGAGGCCAAAAAAGTACATTAGTGGTTTTCTGAAAGGCATTATCTTGCACCGCAGGGTCCGTTGTAAAATTTGTTTTCCATGTCATTCTCAAAGCTTTTATTTTATTTTGCTGTTAATGTTTGACAAAGCCAACTAGCCTTCTGCATGTTTCGCATATCTTAACTGAACCACTTCTCATTCTGAGGGCCTCTATTAACAGCCATTTGCTTTAGAACTTCCAAGACTCCCAGACTTGTAGTGTGACATCTTTAATCTGCATGACACTTTAATTGCTATTTTTAGGGGGAAAACTTGGGAAGTTAATAAACACAGGTTACGAGAAAATGTGAATTAAAAAAAAAAAAAAAAAAAAAAAAAAACACGTTTCTAGACTTTCACCCATGACAACATCACGAAACCAAGAGAAAAAAAAACCCAAAGACGCCTGCGGTCACATGAGAACCTCAGTACTACCTTGACAACAGCTGATTCATATTTACTATATATTCCTGAATGGAAAAATAACGTTTTGCTTGTATTGGGACATAGACCGTATTCGCTTTGTTTGAGACAGTCAGTGTGGATAGGAAGTACTGTCCTTCTTCCTTGTTGCCTTGCACTGAGCATAAAATTTCTTTGCCTTATTATGTCCTGTATTTCTAAATGTCCTCAACGTGTTTATTCCACATTTACTTTGCTGTTGTGTTGAATGACTGTTCTGAAGCAGGGATGTAAATTGTGTTGTTGAGAATCACCTTCATGGGGTTGACTGTCTGTGTGTGTGTGTGTGTGTGTGTGTGTGGTACTGTCTGTTGTGTATTTGCCAAGACGGTGTTCACGTAATTGGAGAGTGCAGCTGAACTGAATTAATAAGCCCATTTTGTGAAAAAAATTGTACATTTTTCCAAAAGCTGTTATTGCTCTTTTCTGTTCTATGGAACCCCTTTTATGAGATCTGTACTCGTCTATATACTGTAAATATATATGATGTCATTCTTCCATTCTTATAAAAGTTAAAACTTCAGTCATAACTTGCAGCTTGTTTCAGTAATGACGCACAAAGGTTGAGAAAGGCTGACAGGCACAACAACAACAGACACTGCACTATATATAACACGTTGTTATGAATTTTATTTATACTTCCTCTGTTACCCTCTTTCTCGGAGGAACAAAAGCGAGTAGATCTTTCATAAACTGATGCCATTGAAAGCTGCTCTTCCACGGCACGACTTGCTCTTTGCAACTGATATTTTAGTTCTGCCTTGAACAGCAGTCAAGTAAAACAAAAAGAAAATAAAGACTGAAAATGAATTCATTTATTGTCCAGTGCAGGATCATGGTGGTCCAGAGCCTATCCTAGAAACACAGGCATGCAAACTAGGAAAAAAAAAAAGAAAAAATATAGTGATACCAACAATAAAAAGTTTCCCAGGAGTACCTTCCACCAGCTTCTATGGCCTGGACCTCCACCCCAGACCTTTTCAGCTTTACGCCATATAACCAAAATGGATTATGGTGGAGCTTTCTGACTTATAACTATTGGAAAAAAACGTGACTTCAATTGGCTCAAAGGGGGATGAACAGGGATTTCCCCCCCAAGGTTTATCAGGGACGAAAAAGCGCTGAACGGACGAACCAGAGAGTAAAGACTCACCGTTCCCTTATCTGCTTCGCCAGTTGTCGACCTGCAGCCGATGAACAAATAGCTCGATTATCTCGGCCATAGCTGTGCGTGGTAACCAGCGGCCCAAACCCTGTGTCGGGAAGTCACCGAGAGCGATTGACTGTTGTTCGCTTCAACCTGCAGTTCAAATGTACTGTATCAATCTGATAACTTGGGAATTACAGACAACTGGGGTATGAAAAATGACGTTGTCCACATATTCGTTGACGCTCCGGCAGGCGAGTGAAAGACACACCGAAAATGTGTCTGCATTCCTGCTAGATTCCCTATATTGCAATCAGATGATAGCAGCAATAATTAATCAATTTATAATTAAATTTTAAATCATTGACAAGTAATGAGGGCAGCAGGTAGCATCGTGGTTAGGGCTACTACCTTTGGATCCAAAGGTTGCAGGTTTGATTCCTGCTGAAGTATCCTTCAATGAAGTACTTATCCTCAATTGTTCTATTAAAACTACCCAGACGGGTAAATAATGGTAACCTTTACATTGTAAGTTGCTTTGGAGAAATGTGTGAGCTAAATGAATAAATCCCATTGATTTCATGAGCAGTCAACCGAAAAAACTGTTGTAGTCATGCACTGGAAGCAGCAATCTCACACACACAATGAAATAACCAGTATTTCGCAATGCAGAGCCTTTTTGCTTTTGAAGGGAAGTCTTTGTAAAGCACCTGTTTGCAGGAAGATTACTGCCAGGAAAAGTATTTTAAATTTCATCCCCGTTCTCTACATGTTCCAGTCGACTCAAATCAAACTTTCCTGAAAGACTGATGATAATGAAAAACTCTAACTTGAGTTTTCCTGACAAGAAGATATTGCCTTTGGCTGCTAATGAGAAACTTCATCCCTTTAAAGGTATAACGGTATAATCCATGATTATTTAATATATTTGCTTTGCAGATGTTTTTCTTTTATTAGAAATCCAGATTTAGAGGTGGCAATATTACACTTGCTGTGAAAGTTCCCACTGAACAACAGGCTAATAACCAAAACCAGCAGTTATTATTCTCTCACTACAATATTGCTGTACAGTTAACATCTTATTGCGAAATATCATAAATTAATTAGTTCAGTAGACACCTTGGCTGCTTTAAAAGGAAAGTTTAAATGTACTGCTATCAGCTGCTGTGTGATGTCGAGTTGAAAGGTGATTGCAGGTTAAACTTGTTTATGCATGCGTATTGCATCAAAGATAAATTTAGAATTTTTTCATTTAGCGAATTTTATTTGTGTCTGAGAAGTTATAGCAGCGAACAGAGTTGTCTGGCTCATTACAGATTTCAATACATAGAACTTGAGCTGACGTACACAATAGTTTGTTTTCAGCACAGCAACATAAGAATTTTTATATGTAAATGTTCATTTAGTGGGGTGCGGTGGCACAGTGGGTTGGCCCACAGTCCTGCTCTTCGGTGGGTCCGGGGTTCAAGTCCCGCTTGGGGTGCCTTGCGACGGACTGGTGTCCCGTCCTGGGTGTGTCCCCTCCCCCTCTGGCCTTACGCCCTGAGTTGCCAGGTTAGGCTCTGGTTCCCCGTGACCCCGTATAGGACAAGTGGTTCTGAAAATGTGTGCGAAATGTTTGTTTAAACTAGACTGGACCATCAGACATAGAAATTATATTTATTTAGTAAGTATTAAAACATAAATAAATGAAGAGGATAAAGAATTCTGAGAATTTTCTCTTAAGATTAAGTGTGTAATAAAACATTCGTGAAGAAGGATCAGTGTGCTTCCAACAAGCAGACTACATTTTCAAGGTTTCTGAGGACTTTCGGGTGTCATCGGGTTACTGGCAGGTCTATTTATCATATTTTCTCCCGCTCTCGTTCTCCTTGTAGATCTGGCTTTGAGTCACTTTTGACCGAAGATGTCTAACCTCTGTCACCGTGATGGGCGTCTGGCAAACGGCTGGTGTTTGTGCCTTTGAGAGATACATATTTTTATATTTTTATACAAGTTTTCTGTCACTTGCTTTTCTGAACTGTTTATGCAGCAAGTAATTTGATCTTGGATTGGCAAAAGAGAGCAAAGTTTAGCGACACGTATTGCTGTTTATCCATTTACAGCTGAAGGTTTTCTCCACCACCTTATAAAATTATTTACCAATTGAGACAGGTGATTAATTTTTATTGCATCAATTTAGGGTAAGTACTTTACTCAAGGGTACAACAGTGGGAGAGGTATTCAAACCTGGGTCCTTTGAGTCCAGGGTTGCAGCTCTGATTGCTAAAGTACCTGCCGCCCAACAGAAATCAATAGAGTACATAGTTGTTATAACAATATTGACAATTCACTCACTTTCATTAAGCGCTTGTCCTTATCAAGGTCACAGCGGTCCAGAGCCAGCAGAATAGGAAGGATACGCTCTAGTCCATTGCAGAGGAGCCGCACATACACGCAAGAACACTTTAGAGTCAACAGTCCACCTGAAACACTAACACTTTCTCCACAGCGACTTCCAATGAACACCACACACACACACCTTAATGACCCAGGGTGACTTACACTGCTAGATACACTACTTACAATGGGTCACTCATCCATACATCAACAGAACACACATCCTCTTACACTCACTCACTTTGGGTGACTTAGAGTCACCAGTCCATCTGAACAGTGGAGATGATTATGGACTTTAGGAGAAACACCTCACCATTATCCCCACTCACCATCATGAGCAGCACTGTGGCAACAGTGGAGTCATTCAGGTTCCTGGGCACCACCATCTCACAGGACCTGAAGTGGGAGTTCCACATAGACTCCATCGTGAAGAAGGCCCAGTAGAGGTTGTACTTCCTTCACCAACTGAGGAAGTTCAACCTGCCACAGGAGCTACTGATGCAATTCTACTCCGCAGTCATCCGGTCTGTCCTCTGCACCTCTGTAACTGTCTGGTTCGGCTCAGCTACGAAATCAGACATCAGAAGATTACAGCAGATAGTTCGGACTGCTGGAAGAATCATCGGCACATCCCTCCCAGCTCTCCGAGAACTGCACTCGTCCAGAGTCAGTAAAAGGGCTAGCAAAATCATTGTAGACCCCTCACATCCAGGCCACTTCCTCTTCGAACCTTTGCCATCTGGCCGGCGCTACAGAGCACCGAGCACAAGGACAGCCAGGCACAAGAAAAGTTTCTTTCCTCAGGCCATCTACCTCATGAACAGCTAAATCCCCCCTAGAGAGTAAACCAGTGCAATACACAACGCTATTTATACACACACACACACATTTTCGGAACCGCTCGTCCCATACGGGGTCGTGGGGAACGAGAGCCTAACCCGGTAACACAGGGCGTAAGGCTGGAGAGGGAGGGGACACACCCAGGACGGGACGCCAGTCCGTCGCAAGGCACCCCAAGTAGGACTCGAACCCCAGACCCACCGGAGAGCAGGACTGCGGTCCAACCCACTGCACCACCGCACCACCGCACCCCCACGCTATTTATATTTATAACTATTTATCTCATCATATCTCTTACTCACACTCCCTTGCATTTGTACATACCTGTACATACATACAATGTCTAGTGACTACTTTTGTATATTGGGTACTTTATATTTTTATAGATTTTTTATCCTTCATTCACATATTATATCTTCTCATCTTGTCTTGTCACTGTCATTCTGTCTGTGCTGTGGAAGTTTCTGTCACCAAGATAAATTCCGTGTATGTGTGAACATACTTGGCAATAAAGCTCGTTCTGATTCCGAGCATGTCCTTCGGCTGTGGGACGAAACAGGAGCACCTGGAAGAAACTCACCAATACGCAAGGAGAACATGCAAATTCCACATGGACTGAGCTGGATTCGAACCCATGCTCAAACAGCCCAGGTGCTGAGACTTCCTGCTGCGTCAGGGTCCCACCCTGTATATTGCCTGTTTTTATGTTATTAAAGTAAACTAATCACAATGTTGTGTTCTTGTCTACACCACATAATATTGATTACCTCTTATTGACAACACTTCCACATTTTTAATATCAACAATTGTCCAGTAAGATCACAACAAATTCTATTTTATGTAAAAAAAAAAATGACTGTAAATACATATATAAAATGCCACAATGTATACTTTATATATTTTAGCATATTTAATTGTTTGGTTTTTACATATTAACAATTGCTCTAAAATATATAAAATCAAAGTTATTTAAATAACTTACTAAAAATTAATGATCAGACATTTGTATTTATAATAATGCTATTTTTATTACTACTTACATGTGTGTCTGTGTGTATATATGTAAAAATACATTCGTGTATATTAGTTGATGTTGACTTTTGTAAAGTGCAATAAAATTCTGACATTTTATTTCTGCAGTAACTGTTATTAGTTCAGGAAGACTGTTCATTTCCTTCAGAGAATGGAAACGACTGCCATTTGTGTTTTAATTAGCTTTTCCGTCGTGCCCGTTCATTTTGTTCTAAAAAAAAAGGTTGTCATGTCAAACCAGGGTGAGCGGCTGCGCTTCTCTCTCATTAAGGTCTTAACTTTTTCTTTTTTCCCTGTCTCTTTGTCTCCGCTTTAGGACAGCTGTTTTTAAATTTTCTGCAGATGAGTCATTTTTGACGCACATCAGTAAAGTGAAACTTTAATCCAGAGAATAATGAAAAAGTGGAACTGGAGGACAAATCCTGAACATGGATTTCAGTGTTTGTGGAGCTTTGGTTAAACTCATGATGTTCTTTATATCCATTAATGTTTAAAATACAGGTCTTGGTACCTGTGAAGCTCAGTGTATTTCAGGTTCGTTCATTATGTGGACATGTAGTTCAGCATTTAGAGCAATTCCCCCATCATCTGAAAGTCCCCGGTTTGACTCATTCCAGCTGTCATACCCTTTAGCATGTATTTACCCAAAGAATTACCTAGCTGAATAAATGGCTAACTCACTGCAAGTAGCTTAGAGTACAAACCCAACATTATTAGTTGCTTTAGAGAAAGGTCTCGGATAAATGAAAAAAAATTTGCAATATCTAAATAATATGTAATTTTTAGAAAGTTGTTAAAAGGGGTTAAAAACAATTTACAATTTGAGATGCATACCTTCTGTCTCATTTATATTTTTCAAAGTAATAAAAATACGATTGCTTTAAAGGTTGCTCTCATATACTGTATACACAGTATGTTACAAATATATGGATACAGACCTATTACACTCCTCTCAGCTGGACTCGGGCATAAAGAATCTATGATGTCATTTGTCTAAAGGTACTTAAAATAAGTTGAAAAAGTGTAACAAAAGCTGATTATTGCTTTGCAGTGTCTCTCTGACCTACCAGCATAAACCACTAAAAATTGTACAATACTTAGCTGAACTCTCTCTGGTGAAGTGATTTAACATTTTCGGCTTTCTTTTTGGTTTTATTTCTGTAACTTTTTTTTTTTTACCCCCAATACATTATTAAACACATAACAGACTCTGGGACTCTTGGACTTAGAGCTTACTATTTAAAGGTGGGTGTTGGCATAACCAGTGTGGTGCATGGATATTTTACACGTGTTGTTTTTGTAATATTTCTCTAAATGTGTTAAAATTTAAGGCTTACCACAAAGGGTTCCCTGCACTGCCTGCTGGTGTTGGCCGTGTCAGTTGTCATCAGGGACTCAAGTGTGGATTAAAAAACTTCTTTGTGAGGATTAAAATGTACCACCAGTGACATCTTATAAGGTCACTAATGCACACCCCCCCTCCGAGCCCTCTGGTGTTACGCATTCTTTTTTGCATCACTCAGCTACCTCCCCTTGCGGGGGGATGAATATTAAACGCAGCCCTTGGGGGAACATGAAATATAAACTTTAATTCTAATCAAAACACTAGAAATATGTTTTCATGCAGGCAGCAGTCAACATCATATTTATAATCAAAATTTAATCTAGGATTTCATCTAGCAGCTGAGCAAGAGAAGCTAAATAAGGTAAATAATATGAATACAAAACAGCATCTCTTGCTGTGATTGTCAGCTTGTTGCCTTATTGATTCTGACATGCTTCATATGTGTAGTTATTTAAATAACCTTCATTGCTGATTTTTTGTCTTATTGTCTAATCTCACATTTAATATCATTAAATGATAGCGAATGATATGTCTCTTTGGTTTACTTTTGTTAATGTGACTGATTAATATTATCCTACATTATTCTCTATTCTTGTTTTTCATTTGGAGAATAATGTGCAGGATTTTTGCCTGTAACTTCTGTCTCTTCCTGGACAATGGGGAGACAAAAAGGAGTGTATGATAGTTAATTACTTCTACGTTTTGTAAGGGTCCCTCTTGGGCCTGGCCAATAAGGTTGGTTGATTTTTTCCAAAATGGTGATAACGTCGCTTTTTCAACATATTCCCCAAGGGAAGAGGATACCTAATCAGACCTGATCCCAGAAGTGTAATCCAGGTACGCGGTTTGTTTCCTGACTATTTGCTGTAATTAGTGTAGGAAATGAGTAGGAAAATAGCTGAAAATGGGTTTATAGAAGAATGCCTAGGCCTCTCTTGTGGTGTATTGCAAAAATCATTGTTCATTGTCAGCTATTGGTGATGAGCCAATCCAGGGAACACACATTAGGCTCATGTTCCCTTGCTTTTGTTGGGTTAAATTGCTGGGGTTCCCTCCCCCTCACCTCTCAGGTTGTGGCACTGTCAACTGAAATGACGGCAGCAGAACATCCATGATGCACAAAGTAACACTACACCTAAACCAGCTCTCACCTGGGTGCCCGAAGGATGTTGTGCTAGAAGGAGGCTGAAACTTCAAAAATCACAAACGGCACACTGCCAATCCAGCATCATCTTCTATTTCAAAGAAGAGCCCAATGGAATGAATGCTTTGATGAAGGAGTTTGCCTCCAAAAAACATCGTTGTGAAATTTGTTAGAAGAGAGTAGGCTACTGTGAGTGTACAATTTATTTCCTTCTTTATTATGAAGTTTGTCATTCCAAGTTAGCCGTAAATGGAGGTAATGAGACATGTTTAACACAAAGACAGCTTATGAAAGGTGGCAGCGCAGTAGTTCACAGCTTCGATAAAGTTTCTCTTAGAAACTTTGCAATCTGAATTTTTCTACTGCAGTGGTATGTTTTTGTTTTGTAAAGAGCTTATGGGGGAAAAAAACAGTGTATTGGCAGAATCTCTAGTATTGCTTAGTTGCTCGTGATCTAGTTCTTATTCTTTTGTATTTTTTTAAATGACTTCTAAGCAAAAACTCAGAACCCTATAACAAAGGGCTCAACATTTCTGTTTATGGCAAAATGAACCGCTAGTCTTGGTTACTTCCTGTTCCTCATTTATTCATTTTACTCTTGAAACAAACACACTCACTTTGCTTGAATGCTTTAATGAGAGGAGTCCCAGTTGGTGCTGGGACGCACTACGGGCTACAGGTGCTGCGTCTCAGGAGATGGCATATCTCACACTGCTTAGTGCCAGGCAAGACCAGCAGGGTTTGCAGGCTTAATAAACATCTCGCATGTTTCCATAGAAACGGGAGAGCCACTGGCGTGAACCATCTGATGTGAAACTGTTAATCTTCGACAGTTGCTGATGACTTTATTAATGCAGGGATCACTGCTGAATGTTGCTGTTATCACATCCTTGTAATCTTTAGTTTAATTATTACTGTTGTTTCCTTATCTATTAGAATAAATTCTAAGTAGGAACTTGGCATCTGAAGGTCCAATTGTCTATTTTTTTTCTGTCATTTTCTATATCCAGTCTGCCTGTCATTATTTATGGAGTATACACACACACACACACTGTCTGAAACTGCTTGTCCCGAGCAGGGTTGTGGTAAACTGGAGCCTAACCCATCAACACAGGGTGCAAGTCTGGAAGGGGAGGGGACACACCCAGGATGGGACGCCAGCCTGTCGCAAGGCACCCCAAGCAGTACTTGAACCCCCAGACCCACCGGAGAGTGGGACCTGGCCAAGCCTGCTGCACCACCACACCCCCCACTTTACAGAGTGTGTGTATATATATATATATATATATATATACACACACACATTGACACACGCACGCACGCAGATTAACTGAAACTGTTTGTCCCAAGCAGGGTCGCGGCGAACTGGAGCCTAAGCCAGCAACCCAGGGCGTAGGGACGAAGAGGGAGGGGACACACCTAAGATCTGGACGCCAGTCCATCACAAATCACCCCAAGCTGGACTGGAACCCGCTGCACCACCATGCCCCCTTTATATATATATATATATATATATATATATATATATACATACATATGTGTATATCCGGTCCCTTTGGGGGGACTCCACCAAGTTGAGACCTGCAAGCCTTCACTGTTTGTACAGCCCGACCTGTTAAAGATTATCTGCTGACCACACAGAGGGCATCATGGTGACCACTTGAGCTCTCACAAAAAAACCATTTCCCCATTTTAATATTAACAAATAGCTGACCTCCAACCCCCTAGAGACTACACCAGCCTCAGGTGCTGCTCTCTTGTTATACTTTCACCCCCCCACCCTGTGAATCATTGTTTTATTACTTATGCTGCTTGTTGTGTGTCTCCCTCTCTGCTATTTGCATCATTCTTTGTTAAGTGCTCAGAGGGAACCTGTTGGGAAGTGCTATGAAAAAAAAAAATTGAATTGAATTGAATTGTATTCGGGACTGTCAACATGAAACAAGAATAGTGGTTTAAGAACTCAAAAGACAGAGGAAGAAACAGGTAAATTATGTATATAAAGTCATGTGTCTGAGCAGTTCTCCTTGTTGTTAAAGTGCTCTCAGGTAACCTGTCGGGGGGGGGGTTGGTGTGCAAAAATAAATTGTTCCAATGATTTCGGGAACACGACGCAGATATGGAGTAGGAGTAATGTTTTCACAGCTTTAATACAGAGCAAAAAATGGGTAAATCGTGTATAAAAAATAGGTACAAGGCTGCAATTACAGAGATCAAGTTTCACAAACTGGAAAATAAGGGAGTTTACAGAACAATCAATTCCAGACCTGTGTAAGCATCACTAAAACACGCCCTCATTATGTTTTGACATGAGGAAAAAAAAGTTTAAAAAAAATATTTCTTATCACCAACTTCCTGTCATTCTATTATTCTAAAGGGGATCAAGGGCAACGGGAGTCGAACAGAAGACGCTTCCTGTGTGTGACACTCATTTCAAATGAAATGATTTATCTGAATCTGTCATTCAGATAATATCAATTAGAAAACAACATTACAATAACATGAGAAACACTCCCAAGCTACAGCGATAGTCATGTTTAATTTCTTGTTAGTCATATACATTTAGCTGATGTGTTTCTCCAAAGCAACTTATAATGTTATGGTACCTACAATTTTTTTAACCATTTATACTACTGGGTAAGTACCTTGCTCAACAATAACATAGCCAGAGGTGGGATTCAAACCTGTAGCCCTCAGGTCTAAAGGCAGCAGCTCTAATAACTACAATACCAGCTGTTACTAAACCTGTGAGCAGCAGGTGGTGCAGTGGTTTGGGACATCGTCATCTGAAGGTTTCTGGTATGAATCCCATTCCTACTGTTGTACCCTTGATCAAGGTACTTATATTTATATTTATTTATTTAGCAGATGCATTTCTCCAAAGTGACTTCCAATGAACTCTATGTAGTGTTATCAGCCCACACACCTTTATTCACTGCGGTGACTTACACTGCTAGATACATTACTTACAATGGGTCACTCATCCATACATCAGTGGAACACACTCTCTCTGTCACTCACACACTGTGGGGGAACCTGAACAGCATGTCTTTGGAGTGTGGGAGGAAACCAGAGCACCCAGAAACCCACATAGACACTGGAAGAACATGCAAATTCCACACAGGCTGAGCGGGGATCAAACTCATGTCATTTCGCACCACCCAGGCGCTGAGAGACAGTGCCGCTACTTGCTGTGCCTCCATGCTCCCCCATATCCTGAACTGTTATAGTTAGAAAAACTATAAAGTTATATGTTATAGTTAAAAAAACCCCTACTGTCTAAATGGTTAAATGATTGTTCATAGCTTCATTTTTAGGCCTGATATCATGTCACCTTGGAGAAAGTGTTCAAGTAAATTGCAATTTTAAAATAATAACACATGGCTGACCAGATGTGGGTCATGAAAGGTTTGATTGCACAGAAAAACAAACGAATCAGTTTTTCGGAACAGTTTGTGCCAGCTCCAAGACTCATCTACTCCTGTTCTTCCTACATTTCTGAGTGCACAGCCTTCAATGTCAACAGTTACTGGACCGCACCTGAGTGTGGTCAGACTAACAAGACTACCGTTGACTGGGATCTCAGGCATGACTGCTGGAAGACAAAGGATGGCTGTGCTCCGACCAGCTACTTGTTGGGAATGTGTTCACAGTGAAACCGCATTTTATTCCAGTGGTACATAGTCCAGCCCACAGAAGCAGATAGATATCTTATGGTTGCCATCAAACTCATAATTATTAACAATAACTGGTTGTTATGTTGCGGTGGGTTTGACCAGTGCCTGCTGTGTGGTGGGTCTGGGATTCGAGCCCTGCTTGGGATGCCTTGTAATAGACTTTTGTCCCGTCCAGGGTGTGTCCCCTCCCCTTTTGGTCTTGCACCCTGTGTTGCCGGGTTAGGCTCCGGCTTGCCGTGACTCCGCTTGGGACAAGTGGTTGTAGACGTTGGTTGGTTGGTTGTTATGTTTTCCAAGACAACATACAATATCACGATTTTACAACAACAAAGAACTCACACTGTCACGCCCCTCATCCAGTGGCCAATCAACGACACCTGTGGCCGCCCTGGGAAGCACAGCATGAAAGGGTACCCATGAAGCATCTCGATGCGGAACGTCCCACGTGAAACCGCAGCGACCTTCTCCTATGCTTCCTGTTTGTATTCTCTGGCTCTGTTTCTTGGACTGTCTCTGGATCACGAGTATTGTTACCTCCCTTGACTGACGTTTGCCCATCGCCCGACCTTTGCCTGAACTCAGATCCTCCTTAAATCCAGCCCTGCAAATAAAATCTATAAATTCGCACTTGTGTCCGTCGCTCATTCCAGACCCCTCCATGACATGCACTGATTTACCCATTTGTCCAGCTGGGTAATTTTTACTGTATCACTTCATAGTACAGCTGGCGGCGTAGTGATTAGAGCTACTGCCTTTGTGAGGAAAAGGTGGAATTCAATTCCCACCTCTGGTTGTAGTACCCTTGAGCAAAGTACTTACCCTGAATTGCATCAGTAAACTTACCCAGCTGTATAAATGGGTAAATAGTTGTAAATACCTTAACATTGTCAGCTGCTTTCGAAAAAAGTGTCAGCTAAATAAGTATAAGTGATTCAGGGTATGTACTGTACTCAAAGATACTTTGGTAGGAGTGGGATTCAAACCCGGGTCCTTTAATTAAAAGGGGACAGGTCTAACAATGCTGCTATCTATTGTAGAAGGGGAACTTGTTAAAGATTTTTTTTGTTCTTGAACATGTGCATTGAGTACAGGATGTCCAGGTTGAATGTTTAGCAGATCAGGGTGACAGATGTGAAGAAGTGAAGCATCACTAATGCCAGGATAATGGGTGCAGTCATTATACCATCATTATACCGTTTTTCTTATGTAGCAATTAGCAATCATACTATGTGCTCATTTTATGGAATGAAATGATTGTACTAAGTGTGTTCAACTGGGAATTACTGAATTTCTGAATACACATTTGTATATCTGTTACAACAGTGTTAGGCTTTTTGTATCTTTTTGTTTAATTTAGCTGGATTTTTTCTCCAATGTGACTTACAGTGGTTGTTTTGAATACTAAGCTACCTACAGTGATTTACACATTTGTACAGCTGAGTCATTTACTGTATCCGTTTAGGGTAAGTAACCTGATCAAGTAGCAGGAGTTGGGATTCAAACCCAAGTTTTCTGATTGCAGGGTGATGACTCTGAACCCAAAAATGTCTAGTTCCACTATAAGAACTATGAAAGATTTTATATCTAATAAATGTCCTACATTTGTCAGTTTTTTTTCTTTGCTCTCGGACAAAAATCTTAACTAACTTTTGTGAATGCGCAAAAAATTGAACTGATGTGTTCTGTGCTCATTAAATCATGTAAAATGTGTGACACGTCTTATATTTCATTAAACTGTTTCGGCTGTTTACCTCATTTCTTCAGCATTGCTCACTCAATAATGGGCAAATGTCATCATTTGTAGTTACAAGGAATTATATTCCACCTATCAGAATAGAGAAAGAAAATAATCCAATTACCTTCAGCAACCTTGCACTTTCTGGAGTTGTTTAAGCCGGTCATTTACATAAGGAAGATTTGAACTCCTAAGCCAATAAAGCTGGTGGAATTTAATTAAACCCGTTATTAAACATGCAAGTCAAAATCATGAATTAAAAAAGAGAGCTATGTATGATATATAGAGCAATGATTTCTGCTACCACATAAATAGGAGTGAAAGTGTTTTGATTCCAGGGGGTGCGGTGGCGCAGTGGGTTGAACCACAGTCCTGCTCTCGGGTGGGTCTGGGGTTCAAGTCCTGCTTGGGGTGCCTTGCGACGGACTGGCGTCCTGTCCTGGGTGTATCCCCTCCCCCTCTGGCCTTACGCCCTGTGTTGCCGGGTAGGCTCCGGTTCCCCGTGACCCCGTATGGGGCAAGCGGTTCTGAAAGTGTGTGTGTGTGTGTGTGTGTGTGTGTGTGTGTGTGTGTGTGTGTGTGTGTGTGTGTGTGTGTGTGTGTGTGTGTGTGTGTGTTTTGATTCCTATTTCACCTCTCAACAGCTGGTTAGTTGCATTTAAGGGCTTCAGGTTGAGCAGGAAGCGCGAAGATCCGGTGTCGCCGCAGCTCTTATTGACCATTGTAGACGCCGCATGATGGGTGTCAATTTCCCATCGATATGATAAATCTGTGGTGGGTAGGCTGCCGGGCGAGGAGGCTGCGGGACGCAGCTGGATATAGATCCAAGATGGGCATGCTGTTGCGTTTTTATTATCTTGCTGAAAATAAACATCGGGGGGGCTTGGCATCCTTAAATAGAATAAGTTATCTGATGAGCATCTGACCAGGAAGTACCCCTGAATGAGCGGCTGTGCCGTTAATGATGGCCAAATGCTCAGGGTAGCAGCTGTGACACATCCTAAATTCATGCCAGATGCATTGTCTGCGTGGCTGGTTATGAGCAATCCGTTTGGCAAAGTCTACATTTCCGAACTGACAAAGTCGCATTAAACAGTGACGTCATTACCTGCTGGAGTTATGAACGCACGGGTCGGTCTAGGACGGCGTGAGAACAGGCCAGCTGTGGAGAACGTGGGACAGCACTGGATAGCACAGGTCATCATGAGGCAGTATGGGATAGACCAGGATGGCATGTGATAGTGGAAGCCAGTATTGAAACAGGAAGGACTGCAAGGGACAGTTGTTTAAAGAGTGCACAGGATGGCACGGGTCAGCGTGGGACAACACTGCAGCTCTAGAAAGCACGAAACAGCTTGGACCAGATGAGCAGCACTGGAAAAGAGACATCATGGAACAGCATGGCATTCCATATCATTTCAAGGGAAAGCACACGCTTTCACTCAGGCAGGAGCTAACTATTAAACATGTCTCTGCGTATTCAATTTTCTTCATGCCTGCTGCAATGGTGCGTCCAATATAGATGGCTCTCAGCTGAATACTCGCCAAGATTGGCCTGGTATCAGGGAACTCCCGGGACCAAATCCACCTCTGCTTCTGGGCTCAGGGAACACACTGAAAATAGAAGTTCAAGCTGCTCTCGGAAGCACTTTCAAATCATTTCATATCACTCTTGTACTGAAAAGAAAGGAGACCATCAATATGCTCAGAAAATGGAAATGGGTCCTCTCTTAAATATTTCCACAACGATGAACAGAGAGCAAACGGGAAGGTGGCTGGCTGCAGCCTTGAGGCTCAAGTATTTGGTTAAAAAAACAGAAGTGTTCAGGAGTGTCCATCAGACCTGTCCATGTGGCTCATGCAAAGCAGAGAGGGCTGAGTTTGGGGCTGTGTGTTTTTGGGAAATGGACGTATACCAGAAGGCTGTCACTTCCCATACATCTGTTCTGGAACAGAAGCCTATTGGGAGGATATTCATTCAACTGGTCAAAAGATCACAACCAAAAAGTTTCTTTGTCTCCTTCTACATATCTGTTAATCCACAGTTCATTCTGAAAAAAAAAGAAATGGCATGTATATTGATTATTCCCATAAAGAGCATTGGCATTATTCCTACATACACACATTGTCTAAAACCACTTGTCCCAAGCAGGGTCACAGCAAACCAGAGCCTAACCCAGCAAGACAGGGGACAAGGCTGGAGGGGGACACACACCCAGGGCAGGATGCAAGTCCAGTACAAGGCACTCCAAGCAGGACTCGAACTCCAGACCCACCAGAGAGCAGGACCCGGGCAAACCTGCTGCACCACTAGACATATAGGCTAGCTGAACTATATATGTAATATCCAGCCAACGCTCCTCCTGCAAATAAGTGGTTGACTCAAGTGACTGAGTGACTTTTGCTAGAAAAGAGAACATTTGAATTATATCGAATACATTTTGGGAGAGTTGGTCACCTTTACGGGCCCTAAGTGATGCGACATGACCACCGTCTTTGTGTTGTTTGTACATATGTATAAATATTTGCATTTTTGCAGCGTACCGATTCTGTCTCTGTGTTGCTGTGACCCAGTTCTGTTCTTTTGTTAATTAACATAAAACAAGAGAATGTAATTCTGGATTCTGGGAAGGATTTTACTGTTGAGCAGTATTCTAGAACCTTGCCAACTGTGCTAATGGGCAGGATGTGTAATTACAAGCCATGACAGTGACTCTGGAGAAAATGATCTTATGCAACTAATATTAAAAGGACAGTCAAACTAGCAGACAAATTAGAGAGGCGACGGCGTTTTTTTGGGGAAAATACATAAATTCTCTTCAAAACCGTGCTTTCGCCTAAAGGCAAAACGTAGGAAACAGGCAGTGTTACGACTCTATTGCGTGTCGAGGTTGGAGGCTGTTTTATACCTGACAAGCATTCAAATCGATTCAATTAGAAAAGCAGCAAAATGCAAGACAAACAAACACCCGATTATTTAGCGAGGATGTCAGACGGGGGTTTTTCGAAGCGCTTTGTGATCGAAACAACCTTTCAGATTCGTGCCTAATGGGTGAAGAGCCGGCAGACACTTCTATAACTTTCGACGTCTGTTTTTCACATGTCTGGCTCCGCCAGTCTTCATGGTCCTGAGAACCTCACAGGGTTGCTATGGAAACGAGAGAAGCTGTGCAGAAATGTGCGGAACTGTGGCAGGGCCTCAGATATCATTAGCAAAGTGTTAAGACTCTGCAGATGAAAAGGTCACATCGCTTTCAGTTGGAAGTACAAGCTGGATTGGAGATGGAGACCCTTTGGTTCAAAGCCATTGTGTCACTTCAGAAAGGCTGTCAAATGGCATTCCATTGCATTGTACTCATTTTTAATACGTATATATATAAATGTCATTTGAGCTATTTGTATTGGTGACATTTCAATCAATATGTTTCTTTGGCTGAGGTCCATTAATTGCTCACCCAGACTAGGTTGTGATGATCTGGACTGACTTCAGGATGTACAAGGGGTTACCAAGTGGGGTGCCATCTGATGGGTGATTTCTGGGGGATACCAGAGCAAAACAGTACTGTATTTTCTTTTGACAAATGAAGTTATAATGAATGTCAACACTCTGGCAAGTGCCGAGTCAATTGCTTTGTTTTGGCAGATTGTAGTTCTGAACATCTCTTGCTGGTTTTGAAGTCTCACCAAAGCTGATTTTCAGAGGTTACGTTCCAACCTTGCGCTGCATCCATCAGTTCGTTGGTTTGAAGTGGTTTTGGTTCAGAACATCTCCTGTTGGGATTCGAGTCCCTCCCCATCTGGTCTGGGGCATTGCATTTCCAGGTTGTGCCTCATCCTTTAGCGTAGTGCAGTGTCCATAGGTACCTTGGGCCTGACTCAGCAGCTCAAGGAAAGCAAGAATGCTCTTTCACAAATGGCACACGTCCGTGAGCACCGCAGCCTCCTTGACGGAGGACTACAAAGGGGGAAAAAAAAAAAAATCACAGCTCCAGACAGGATGTCTCCAGTGCCCCGTGAAAAGGACAGCATCCAAAGGACGGCACTGTCACAACTGATCGACGTGACATAAGAATCTCAGGGGGAAAAAAGACTGCAGAAGTTGAAGGGTCAAAGACAAACTTTATGATGGACTGAATGGGGTGCTGAAACTTTGTGTTCTCCGAGTAGGAAGAATTAAAAAAAAAAATGCAAGACAAAACTTATGCATTTATTGATTTGATTGATTGATTGAGTTTAATGATAACCTCAGGGATGAATCAAATGAAGCTACAGAACTGATGTCTTCAATCAAGTTTGAAGAGTTTGAAAGTTCTTTGCTGAAATGCCATCTACCTTGTCTTAAGAGCCTAATACACAAATCAGTATGGAGCAATCAATATTTGCTTGGGTGAATATATAATATATCCGCATAGATAATTGTCTGCTTTGAATCTTAATTCCACATCTCCATTTCAGTGGGTTGCCTGTGAAATGTCAAATAGTTCACTTAAAGGACAAGCAACCAGAAAGTTGCATTTACAGAAAAATAATAAAAACAATAATACAGCAAAGAAAAATAATAGAACCATGAACCTATCTAATCTTTTTTATACTTGAAATAAAAAGCAACAGCGTAATTTGGAATGAAAAAGCAAGTGAAATGATTCCCGCCATATAAAACCCTCATTTGAAAAAGCAGCGATGTGTGAAGTATGAGATTTCAGTTGCTTCTAGACCTAATGGCTTTGCACCATAAAACTGTCATTATTATTTTTTCCATTTTGAATCAGATGTAAGTTACTGAGCTATTATACAAGTCAAGTGGAGTATGTATGGTATTCTGGCTCCCCTGGCTTTTCTTAATTATTCATTTAAGTGCAAGGCATGTACATAGTAAAATGTAAAGAGACTCTTGCAGTGTGTGTATACCTTATTGTGCAGGCAGTTCCTTGCTACTGGACTGATGAAACTTGTTTCAAGCAATGCAAGGGCCGCATTTCCAACTTTCCGTTAGAGTTAGACGTTATCGGAATTATCTCTGGTGTCCTCTCAGGTACCAAAATATTCCGCTATCAGTTCATTGACATTCTGTTCATTTAGAAGATGCTTTTGTCCGAAGTCATGCACCATGATTATTAACTATTGTTTAGCAGACACCTTTATTCAAGGTGACTTACAGTGTTTGACATACTGCACCCATCTCCCTGCAATCGTTCTCCCATTTATGTAGCAGTGTAACACACACATACACAATATGAGCAGCTTAGAGATGCCACAGTTCACCTGAAACACATACGCTTGGATTGTGGGAGGAAATGAGCCAATGTCCGAAACACACCAGCGTTACTAGCTGAGCCTCCATGTGGCTCCGGCGGTGACAGTTTCGGCTTTGGCTTAAAGCCTATTCTGAAAGCAGAGTAAGTTTAACAAAAAAAAGAAGAAAAAAAAATCAGTGCTTTAATTAACCTTCACAGCGATGTCAATATTGCATCTCTTTATAAGCATCAGGTTCATAACTTATTCTACTGGTCCTATGCTAACAAACATCACTGCTAATGATCAGGAGTGGACCAGTCTGTATCTAATTATTCAAGTGTAATATAAGATAAGTAAGTATAACATAATCTATAAATCTAGGAGTAATATGGGAAGATTTTCTCAAATGCAGGGTAGATTCAGTATGGACTTGCCCTCACACTGGCAGATGGATATCAACCCACAAGTTTTCACATTTGTGAAAGTGATCTGCTGAGGGGCATCAGCCGAACGCTGAGACAGGATCAGAATTGACAGGGTAATGGGGGTTAATGGCTCCAGTCCTGTGGAAACTTTTCACAGGAACCTCTCTTATGTTTTACCACCCATTAAAACAGCAGGCCTACTCGGATGAGATAGAGAGGCAGGCTGCTTGAGAATGCATCTTGTTGCCATGTTCCTCCTGTGGTTGCAAGCTCTGATTTGACCTTCATGGCTGGGGACACACGTCCCCCAGCGGTGCATCCATATTAAAGACCCAGCTTCCAGTCAGTTGCTGAAGAGCACAATCTGGGGTTTTGGTAGCTTCCAGGACCCCTCTTCTTCCAGATAGAATGAACAACCTGGGTGCACATTGATGCAACTGCAGAGGTGCTAGGATATATGTAAGAACCACGATATACATCCAATGGTGTTTTTGTAACATTATATGTTCCCAGATGATTGATCCATGAAAAGGTTTGCTTATGCTGCGGCTTAGTATGCTGGCTTGTTGCCATGAGCCCCTTGATCAGTTATATATGAAATATATGTGATTTTTGGCATGTACATCGTCTTGTTTAAGAAAAAAAATGATACGCAGCTAATATGTTGCAGCCAGTCAGTTCAAACCAGAGTTTGTCAAGAAGGGATCTTGAACACTTCCTTAGGGGCAGCCAAAGAAGTCAAATCAGCTTGAAATTCTTGAATGGTCAGATCTTCACAGAGAGACTCTGATTGTAAGTGAAACAGATGTGTAATCCAAACAGACTTTGTCACTGAGGACCTCGAGCGGAAACGAACAGATCCTCATCAGATACTCTCACCGCCTGGGGCGACGAGGGGCACCGCAAACTGACCTGAAAGCCGTTAAGAATTACAAGATATTCAGATAGGATTCCAGGCAATGAAGCAAGATTGAGAGCAGCATACATATGGATGCATCATAATTCACAGTTTATAGTTATGCTATAGTCATACTGCTTGACATTTGCTAATGAAATTCAAGTTAATAACCCTGCTCAGTGAAAATAAGAAATTGAAACCCCTCATGTGTTCTGAACGTTCGGTCTTTTCTGAGTTCCACAAATTCACTTCTGAACAATGTTGCTGAACAATGTTCATGTCCTGGAGAAGAATCGCAATGCTCAAATCACTCCAGTCTGGTGCAGATGGCACAGGATGTCCACCATAGATTCCATTTACAGAGGTCAAGTATCCCATCAGGAAACCAATTTTCTTTCATATTCCAGAGCCTCTGTGATCTCCTCCTCTACAAGTCCTGGAGAAATTACTGACCTCAAAGGTACTTTGTAAACCAAGGTTGAACTCCACAGGGAAATGGAACAAAGGAATTTCCATAATAAAAATATATATTAATTTCCTTTAATGTTTTTGACCTAAAAGGGTAATTTTGAAGAAGCATACTCATATTGCTGAAGTACAATAAATACAATTCATATCAACATAAGACAAAGGGTTGGGACATTGGAACACCCTGAATGTGTAGTGAATATGAGACTTGAACAAAAGTACCACATATTTATTTTCAGATTCAACAATTCAAAATAAGGTTGCTTTACCCGAGATAACTGTACTCACGCCAACTCTGTGAAATACGAAAATGCAAATAAAAACAGAACTGTTTGATGTCAAAGTGATTAAGAAAGGGATCATCACCTGAACTGGAATCTGCACCTTTTTTCTTTAGCAATTCTGCCAAGCTCTCTTGTTAGTAGTTATAAAAATTAGGCAACCACATATTTTCTTATACAATGTGGCAATTTGAAAATAAATACATGTTAGTGAACATCCACTGCTTAGCTTGAAAACAATTTGAATATTTCCATTAATGACCCCTAAAGAGCAAATATCAGTGGTAATGAGTGAATCATTGATGTGAATAGCAATGCCTGGTGAGCTTTAGTTGTCTATTCTATGGGACATGGGACATTATTTATTTATTCTGTGGATCTGCTCTAGGGCAGCTGGTACTGCAGTGGTTACCACTGATGCCTTTGGATCTGAAGGTTGCAGGTTTGAATCTCATATCTGGCTTTAGTACATTTTGAGCAAGGTACTTACCTTAAATTGCTCCAGTAAAAATTACTAAGCTATACAAATGAGTAAATAATTGTAGATACATTAATATTATAAGTTCCTTCTGAGAAAAGCGTCAGCTAAATTAATAAATGTAATATAAACATTCTCAGGTATGTTGATCCTGGATCTTTTGCAAAGTTGCAAGCTCAGGTGTGAGAGGACACACCCAGGATGGGAGGCCAGTCTGCCACAAGGCATCCCAAGGGGGACTTGAACCCCAGACCCACCAGAGAGGAGGACCCAGTCCAACCCACTGCGCCACCACACCCCCCTGTTGCGCTAAATATTTTACTTAAATCTAGATGAATAAGTAACTAACACACACACACACATTTTCAGAACTGCTTGTCCCTTACGGGGTCACAGGGAACCGGAGCCTACCCGGCAACACAGGGCATAAGGCCAGAGGGGGAGGGGACACACCCAGGACAGGACGACAGTCTGCCGCAAGGCACCCCAAGTGGGACTCAAACCCCAGACCCACCGGAAAGCAGGACTGCAGTCCAACCCATTGCGCCACTGCGCCCCCTTGTTGCACTAAATATTTTACTTAAATCTAGATGAATAAGTAACATCATTAATGTAAAAGAAATAATAAATTAAGCTGTTTCCCCTGAGGAGTGTGGTGGTGCAGTGGGCTGGACTGGGTCCTGCTCTCCAGGGGGTCTGGGGTTCAAGTCCCTCTTGGGGTGCCTTGTGATGGACTGGTGTCCTGTCCTGGGTATGTCCCCTCCAGCCCTATGTGTTGCTGGGTTAGGCTCTGGCTTGCTGCAACCCTGCTTGGGACAAGTGGTTTCAGACTGTGTGTATATTTTCCCTGATATGTTTACTGTGAGTATTTGTCCCCACTTATCAATGATTCAGTGTTGTCATCAAAGGCAGTTTGAATGTTCATGACACAGTCTAGGTAACTTTGAACATTCATTAAGTATTGGCAAGGTGGTTAACATTCCTTATTTTCTAAAGGTTATCTTGACTTCCATTGATCGATTTCTGGCATTCATTAATTTATGTCTGAGTACACAAATAGCTGAAGACCCTGACAGTTCATGCAGACCTTCAGCTAGATTTTGCAGCTAAGATTGTTCCATGATTACAGCTGTGAAATATTTTAACCTTTCTACCTTCAGACCTTGGTTTGTATATGTGTATTTTCAACTTCTTGGTGTACTGCAGCTGCCTTTATGTTGCTGAGACTTAGTGCTGTTTCCAAAGCAAAAAAGTTCAATAATTACACAAAATGCACATTTTCTTTGATTATAGTTGTGATTTGCAGGGTCTCTTGATGCCTCACTATAACCTTTGCATATGACTAAAATAGAGCACTGTGAATGAATTTTTGAATGCAGTCAGTTTCATTCACTGAGTGTATTAACATTCCGCAATTTAAATGTAAGGCTGTACTGTCTGTAAAGTACTGTTTGAGAAAAATCATGAATAAATTATGAACTTGTCAATGCCACATATTGCCTCCAGGTCTTTTCATATGTCTTTTTTGAATGCTTCTTGCACTTTGAAACTTTTGTAAGGAGTCGTGTCTGCTGAACAACTGAAAGTTTGAGACAGATGTTGGTTGCAACTGCTAAACTGGAAAAAAAAAAAAAAAAAAAACAAAAAAACCTGATATGTCATATGAAGAGAGCGATCAAGCATTTAGTAATAGTCTGTGCTGGTCACAATAAGTTGCTGCAAAAGATGCCCCACCTACCAGACATTTTTTTTTTTACATTTTGTATTTTTTTAATCAAAACACATGCATTCAAAATTTCCTAATTTCCCAGAACTATGACTGTGTTTTCAGCTGAAACTTCAAAAACAGGAATTCCTGCTACACGATGCTTGCATTTATACTAAACATTTTGTACACAGTTCAAAATGGCAAATAACTCCTGCACAATGACATTCCTATTCCTTGACCCTTATCGTTTGCTGTTGGACAGCAAGGCCACTTGGCAGTTACAGATCCCTGACAGCTAAGGGAAGGACTTGACAACATTTACTCAGAACCCAAAGTCAGCCGACTTTCTGGTAATGACTCCGGTGTGTCCTTTGGAGTTGGTATAGCAGAGGCTAACAGCACTCCTAGTTATAACGTCAGCAAAGCTTGAGGTCAATAAAGACAGAAAATATGTGACTCAAAATGCATACAAACACAGCCTCCCAATGCAAACTGTTAGAAATACCAATAATTTAATTTCCACTGAGAGAATACCGATAGCATGTCTCTTTGTGTTTCTGGACTATTAACTTTACACTGGTCGGAAGTTCTCTCAGTTCTTAGGCAAGTCTCATCAGTACTGGTAGTACAGTATGTTCTCTACCAACTGCGCTCACTATTAAACTGTATCAAGACAATACTGATATTTTATGACATGGAGGAGGATAAAAAACAAATAGCTATATTCACTGTGAGATGATCAGTATGTCAAAAAAGGGATCCTCATGCATTTCTTTCTTTCTTTCTTTCTTTCTTTCTTTATTTATTTATTTATTTCGGAATAACCAGCGTTTTGGCTTCGAATGAATGTTCTTTGAACTTTTTGTGATGAGATTTCATCTAAAATGGTTAAAGGTTAAAGAGTTGGCTGGGCAGTGGCTTCTACTTTGTATCTTCCCTATTTAATTCCGAGATGTCTCTAAAGGAGATTGGCCAATATCGAAGTCATAATGTAATTCATCTGGGGTTTTGTTGGGCTCCAGTATTAACTTGATTTATTAAGGAAGGTCTTTTTTTGATAGAACACAACATTACTTGGTTTCTGCAGTTGTGCATAATTTAAAGTCTGGACCAGTGTTTGAGTTACACCAACTGTGAAATGTGACTTGAGCGCAAGTGACTTTATTTTCCTTTAGGAAGTTTTATTTACAATGCAACTGACAGTTTTTGCCACTCAGGTCATTGTGAGCTGACAAGTCTACTGGGGTAAAACTTCCAGTCAAACATAAAGGCCACTTGTCCAGTTCTGCATCTCCTGAGACAGTTATGAAGCAACTAGGGTAGGTTCAGCTTTTACACAAGTGTCACACTAGCAATCCAGAGAAAACACTCCCTTCATGATAATGAACTATGTCGATGAACTATCCCCCACCATGCTTATTATTGGATATAAGCAAAAAGGCAGTGAAAAGTAAAAAATAGCCATGCATGTCAGCTGAAGCATCTGGAGACTGAGAGGAACACAGCAGAATGCAGGTCAAGAGTGTTAACTTCGCTCACAGTGGGATGTGCCAAAAGGGCTTGGGTGACTGACAGCAAAGCCCAGTGGAGACTGAGAAAAGCATTTTTTCCCTTTCCTCTGGTTCAGTATTACTGTTGAGAGTTTTCAAGGAACACATTGTCGGTGGTGGACAACAATATAAGGTGGAGAATGAGTCCATATGCAGGTGGACAAGATCATTGGTCAATGTTTTATGCATTAATAAACACAGCTCACTGGAGTCCCTTCCTCACTTCAGCCTTTTTTTTCCCAGAAACACAGCTATGGCTGAATATCTCTGCAAAATATGGGTGCTTGGCATTCAAAAAATGTGTGTTTTCTGTGTTACACTAACACTGCAGCCACCCTCTTGTTGGTCATTCGAACTGCCAGGCTTTGTCAGCCTCTACAGAGAATTTCTCCATTTCTAAAGGCATACCGTGGAGATGTTTACCCATGAGTCAATGCTCTTACTTGTACACTCTGAGACACATGACATGTTGCTTCCATCGGCAGTCGTATTTTCATTACACTAACAATGCCCACCATCCACATAGGTTAGCAGTGCCAACTGAGGTTAGAACTTTGCTTTCAAAGGGGTCTTCATTCGCCTCGGGACAGAGACCTGAGAAGCAAGGTCACTGCATTGACTGTACAAATAAATCACAGCTTCCAGACCTTCTGCAGTGATGTTCTGTGCACCAGCACTTGCCTGTAATCTGAACATATCCTGGGGCAGCAGGTGGGATGGTGATTAGGACTGTTGGCTTGCAATCTGAAGATCCTGGGTTCAAGTACTGTTCTTGTTGTAACATGCTTGAGCAAGGTACTCACACAGGGTGATTAAAATGGCAGAAAAACACACACACACACTCTCTCTCTCTCTACCACTTATCCCATACAGGGTCACAGAGCCTACCCAGCAACACAGGGCGTAAGGCCAGAGGGGGAGGGGACACACCCAGGACAGGACACCAGTCCATTGCAAGGCACCCCAAGCAGGACTCGAACCCCAGACCCACCGGAGAGCAGGACTGTGGTCCAACCCCCTGTGCCACCACACCCCCGTACACAGAAAAACACCTGGAGTTTAAATTTTAAGTAACTAAATCACAATTACAAACAGCAGCAAAGGTGGCATATGAGGTGGATTGCCAATTACTAGTATATGTCCCCTATAAAAAGGTCAATAGTACTTTGAGATGTGAGTTTTTAAAGCAACACGAGGCAACTAACAGCTCCAAAGGGGACAAATGGTTGTTCAAATTGCTGATGAATTGGTCTCACAAACTGAAGAATTATGAAATATGTCAAGGGGAGAAGTCTCAAGGATAATGTAAAAAAATGCCAAGCTGCATTGGTAAAGAGAAACAGTGGACATCAATTGTCTATTAACAGGGATAGAGGAACACTTTGCAGGATAGCTGATCTATGCCATAAAAATACTGCCTCAAAAATTACCACAGAATTGAATAAGCACCTCTGTGATCCAGTCTCAACAGAAACTGTACATTGTAAGCTTCATAAAATGGCAATTTATGGCAGGGTAGCCATTCAGACATCCTTTGTATCGAATACTCAGAATTTGGCGTAAGAAGAACAAAACCTGGATACCTGACCAATGGAAAAAAGTAAAAAGATCTGACCAGAAATCTTTCACCCAATTTCCTACATTGGGATTTGTTTACCTTTGGAGGAAGCCAAATCATGCCATCAACCCACAATGTTGATTGCCAACTGATGAATATGGTTGGGGAGGAGTAATGGTATGGGCAGCCATCTCAAAGGAGTCATTAGGTCTGATTACTTTGCCTGATTGTATAATGGCAAAGGAATATGAAGCCACTTTACATGACCAGATGCACCCTACGGTGCAAGAACTGTTCCTTCATGATCCCATATTCCAGGATAATACCCCCATAGACACTGCTAAGCAAAGTCAAGAGAAGTTTAATGAACATCAGGATGAAATCAAAACCTTCAATGGTGTCCTCAGTCTCCAGATCTAAACATCCCTGAACTTCCATGAGAAGTGAACAGTGCTGAGTACATTTCCACACCCTTCATCCCTCAAAGAACTGGTGGCTTTCCATGCTGCAATAATATCTCACTGCATGGAGTTCAGGACTTGTATGACAGCCAGGAAAATTCAGGATCATCCACATGCATTTTAGGAGCATAAAACAGAAATGTATCTTCACAAACTTTCCCAACAGAACACACTGCCTGTCCTTACACTATGAAAATGAATCGCTATTTTCCCTTATTGGTTGCTTTGCAAACAACCAGAACAATATGAACTCCCCAGTATTCGTCCAGCGTTTTTCCCTATTTCTTTCTGGGGTCTCCCACTCTCGTTAACCCGCCCCCCCATCTCTAATTGGTTTCCCTCAAACCAAAACCCAATCAGCTTGTGATAAATACAGGACTGATGATATCATAATAGGTTGTAACCTTTCTAGCACATGTTGGCACAGTTTCAAACAATGTTAAAATCCTGAAACATTATTTAAACCCTCAAAACAAAACAAAACAAAAAAAAAGAAAACTATTAGCACTACGGGGCTGCATATGGAAGCTAAAAGGTTTTGAAATTTGAATAATTTTGAACGTAAAATAATCAATTTTTTTTTCTGAAAAGCCTGTTTTTTAAAAGAAACAAGATACTCCAGTTCTTATCCCAAAGTTAAGGAACAGAAATACACAGTTATAAGCTCTAAGCTCAACACTGATATTTATACTTCAGCTTTTGATAGCTATAAAAAGTTAAAAAAAAAAAAAAACTGAAGGGTTTTTAAACCAGTTACACTCAGCACTGACTGGCTCAAGTTGAACAAAAGAAGTATTTCAGCAATCATTGTATATAGTGTTTATTCCATCTTTTAAGTGTTTTTGGCACAGGTATGGTCTAAACCACTGAGAATGATAGAGTTGCCTGAGAACTCAAATTCTCTGTAATTCACACACTTCTTCTAGACCAGATGGCACTTGCATGAAATGAAGAGCGAGAAGTATTTCTGGAGAAGCACAAAAATGGCACAAAATGTCAGAGGCTTCATCTATAACAGATACCAACTTTAAAATTAGCAGGTAAAGCAAGTGCAGTGTTTTGTAAGGCGCGGTGAAGGCCTGCTGATACAGACAGTCCCAGTCAAAAAGATCTTAAAATAATCTTCAGTAGACTACGTTAATAATTCAGGGTGTAATTTGAGATTAAGGATCTGGGCTCATCACCAGTAGATTGTGAGTTCAGATGTTTTTGTAATGAGTCCCTCCTGAAAGGTAATGTGGCGTGCTTAACATGGCAATTGAATTCCACCTGGAAATACTGGGTAAAATGTATAAATAACCATACAAATGTATTTGAATCTCATACCCCAAGTTTGGAAAAACAGAGGCTCCATCAGGAGTCACCAACCCACACACACACACACATACACACACACGCATAGTCAGCTGAACACCAGAATATCCTGTGTAGGTAGCTTTGTGCCGTTTTATGTAGCACCGTGGTCCTGGAGGAACGTTGTTTTGATTCACTCTACGCTGTACCAGCTGTATATGGTTGAAATGACGATAAAGCCACTTGACTTGACTTGACTCCAACTAAATAAAAGTTAGAAGAAAAATACTGTGGAAGAAATGTGACATAACACAAACAAAGGACCCAAGATAGGAGAGTGTATCTTACTTTGTTTCATACCAGCTGGAGGGAGAGTCCCCTGTCCCCTGTGTCAGAGTCTAGAGAGTCTCACCGAGCATCAAATACACAGATATTATATACAGGTGGTCCCCGACATATGATGGGGTTACGTTCCACAAAACCCATTGTAATTTGAAAATATCGTAAGTCGAAAAAGCATTTACTACACCTAACCTACCAAACATCATAGCCTAGCATACGTGCGATGGCCATAATGGGCTTGCCACCTTCATGCTGGGCAATTATCTTGAGTTTCTCCTCAAGAGTGATTGCCGCCTTCTTCTTCTTCTTCGCACTGGTAGCAGGAGACACAGATGGGCATTTCTGTGACATTATGGATGCACAAAACACAACGCAGATACAGGGAGGTCTCTTTATAGCGACCATGTGACAGACCGGGAGATGCGGATTTCTGCCGCTGCCCAGCATCGCGAGAGAGTATCACCCCACATCGCTTGCCTGGGAAAAAATCTAAATTCAAATTTGAAGTACGGTTTCTACTGCGTGTCCATTACCAGCTCCCTATCAAAAAGTCGAAAAATCGTAATTCAAACCATCAAAAGTCAAGGAGCATCTATAGTTTCAAAAGCGCATGCTACATACATGGTAACGTTTTTCATTGGCTCTCTTTTTTGCGTGATCAAAGTGTGCTCAGCTCGTGTTTACTTCTGATTTGTTACTTAATTATCTTCTATGTTTCCTATTCACGAAAGTTGGTTATACACATTATATAGCAAACACCTTACACCCTTTCAGCATATCTCTCAACCTGCCAACATTATTTATTTGCTTGTTTTCCAGTAACAGTCAGTGTCAGTTACCCTTTGGGGGTGCAGTTTCAGTACATCCTGCTTCTCAAACAATGGGCTTTATGCAACAGTTACAGAACACATCTACAGAACCAGTTGTACTTTTAATGCATACCATCATTTCTGCTCAATTTTCTTATTTTTCTCTCACAAATAAAAATGACTGAAAACACTTGGGTCACGGAAAGGACCTGAAAGGTGGCATTCTGCGCACTGTTCAGAGACGGTGGCCATTTGGCTGTTAGTGCTTTCATATTCTCTATGTGGATAGGAAGTACAAAAAAAATGTCTCTCTAGATACTCTTGACCTAAATACAAAATAATACTATTTCCATCCGCTCCATCACAGCAAAGATTATTGACAGGTAGAGAAACTGTGATTTTTTTCCTCTCTTTTTGCTGAATGCTCTAGATCGAAAAGGTTTTCTTCTGTCTTTTAAACTCTTCACCTGAACTCTTTGAACTGAACTCTTGGGTTCGCTCTCTCGTTTGGTGTCACTGGTTGCTGTATGCCACTGGCTCAGGTTTTGCAGTTGACAGCATATGACATGGCTTAGACATATTGATCTGATGTGTCATTGTTTTGGATTTACTGGGAAATTCAACCCAAAACTTTCCATAGTGAAGCCATTTTCCCTGCCCTCCATGTTTGCAATGTTGGCGAAAGAACTTACTGCAGAGTTGGTGTAGACAAGCTGATTTAAAACTGAACAGGTAGGGTGAGTGCTGTTGAATAACATTCTACACACAGTGATGACTTGTGTGGTTTTCATGAGGAAGGTGGACACAAAAATGGTTTATTATGGCCTTCTTCTGCACATGTCTTAGAATTGAGAACATTGCGAGAATGTAGAAAGCACCACACATCCTGAGCTAGATTTGAACCCACGTTCAAACATGCACCGACATTAGCAGTGTACCACTATGTCACTTAAAGTTAACAGACCACTATGGAAAAAAAATGGTTGAGGTGTTACAGTAATGCACACTGGCAAAACTCCATACTTTTGTCATATTTCAAAGAACGTTTGTCATATGCATCTACAGGTGGTCCCAGACTTACGATGGTTCAACATACAATTTTTTCAACTTTACGATGGTGAGCTGGTGATAGAAATTTAGTAGAAACTGTACTTCGAATTTAGAATTTTGACTTTTTCCTGGGCAAACGATATGCAGAGCGATACTTTTTCCTGTGCTGGGCAGCGGTAGCGATCCGCATCTCCCGGTCTGTCACGCACAGGTGTGTATTCGGTGTATTAAATGCATTTTCGACTAATGATATTTTTGAGTTACAATGGATTTCATGGAACGTGACCCCATCGTAAATCAGGGACCACCTGTATTGACGCCATGTGTTCAGTGTCACGCCCCCAGGAACGAGTAGAGCAACAACACCTGTGACTAATTGACTCAGAGGATAAAAGGAGCTTCGGGTCAGTAAGATAACACGATTCTTGCAAACGCCCTCGTGGTTTTGCGGTATGAGCAATCTCTTGCTCTCTATCTACGACCTCTGTTCCCGGTTCCTGACCTTCGCCTGTTTTCGTGCCTTGAAGATCTTTCGCCTGTCTTTGACCTTGATCCTGTCCTGCCCTTTGAACCTGAAGAAACGAATAAAACCAACCTGCACCTGGGTTCACAACCTACCTGCCTGTCCTCCGTCCATCTGTTGCAATGACATTCAGTAGTGTAATTTTCCCTTTGCATATTAGTATAACATTGTTGAACTGCCTTGGTAAGTTACAGGAGTACTTCCATTCAAACTGAGTCCTTGGTTTGTAAAAAGTTCCTGAAGGTGCAGCAAACCTTTTTGAAGTTTTCAAAAAAAAGTGTATTTTTTACATGGGACTTCTGTTCCATAAATGATTAGTTGAGTTTGTGTGGCAGGCAGTCATGTTGAGCATCATGTGATTGTCAATGTAAAGCACCATCCACTCAGCCATTTCAACAAACACAGAGAGCAGAGAGCCAACCCGCTGTGCAAGATTAAAGGTCAGGTAATGAAAGTGACTGGCAGCAAAGGTGGAAGTCAAGAAGACAAATCACAGCTATAGTATCTGACAGCAAACCGATGCCCAAGGGCTGTTCAGACACCAGAGCAAAGGGCATACAAGGCCAACGTAACTGGAAAGGTTAAAATGGCTCAAGGATGCTCCCCACTTTGGACCACTGGTCATCGTTACACTAAACAGGTTCCTCTGTTAAGAGCTCAAGGTTGTAGCCAACAGATGATCGAAGGAACCTTAAATTCAGTAGGAATTAAACATGCATACGATAGAGAAGTCATTAAGATGGTGTATATGTTCATGTCTCTTGAAAAGTAACTAAATTTGTAGGATTTAGGTATCATGTATGTGGGTGGTGAAGTTCACCTGTTCCACCCCATGATGAGGCTGTGGTGGAAAGTTGTTGAATGAATTCAGACAAGTCAATGACCTTTCATAATCCCTGGAAGGATGTACTTCCATCAAAGACACTGGAGAAGTTTTACTATCACCCACAGACAGTTCTTACCTTTCCCCCTTAAGGTAATTCTGCAGTGGCCTTGGTTTTATTTATCTTATGTGTTTGTTCAGTTCATATGGGACAGGTATAGTCAGCTGTAAATATTTGTCAAGCAGTTAAACGCCTGACATCTGTACACTTTTCATCTCTTTTAAAGCTGGATGCTTTACCAGGGACACAGCTACATTTACCCTTCAGAGATTCCAACCTGTAATGTAACCTATACATGAAAAAATACATTAGGGTGTCATGTAAAAAAATGTTCACTGAACCATTGATCTTTTGAAGCTGTCAAACTTTATGTTCTACTGCCCTTGAAGATGCAACTCTGCAACCGATCGATGAAACAGGAAAAGGAGAAGACTCACTTTTCCTGACATGGCATCTTCATGAGCGGGGCCTCAGTTCCTCAAGAAACACCTTGTTGATGTATGTAGTGGTATACAGTCGGATTAAGCCCATAATGAATATTCTTATGTCAGATAACAATATATGTTTTTTTCAAAGCTTCCCACCACAAAGTTCTAGAAAGACTGCTGTCACAGGATTTGTTGTTATTTTGTCCACAAAACAATTTCAATCTATGTCTCAGAACTTACTATAGCTTTTTTCTTTTTTTTTTTTGGATTTGTTATTTACAATCATTGAAACATTAAACATAAAGAAAATATTGGATTGTGAGATTCCACAAAATCCTTCTTAATAGCAAAGTGCTAACAGGCTGTCAAAATTATTACGGGTAATTCTTGGAGATGTTTGCCAGAAAGTATTATAATGACTTAATTGTCTACACCCACTTCAGTTTTTAATAACCATAACTACTGTTAGCATCATCTCGTGGTCTTACTTTGCATCATATTGCAGGCATTCTCTGTCCAGGCTATACTGAAAAAAAGTCAATTTCTAAATTGTAATTTCAAGTATGGAAAGTTTTTAAATGCATTGCATTATCTTTTGCAGCAAGCCATAGAAAGAAGAGCTAAAGAATGATAATAAGCTTATCTCAGTGGACTGGATAGTGGTAATTTGGTGTCTTTTAGCCTTGTTGTACGACCTAATCATGGGTGCAGCTGTTTTATTCTCAGCCTGTTGAACAGGTATTTCGTTGTTCATCTCTGACGAAATGAGATCTACTCCTTAAAGGGAACCCCAAAAAAACCATATTTCGTTACGGAGAATTGCGAGGAAGATTATTGCAATTTGCTCAGAGATGCATATGAAGGTGGCTTATGCGATACTGCATTTTCCAACACTCTGCCAACCCAGCTCTAGTCCACTCAGTCTCCAAGCCACTATCCAGGACAGCAAATTAGATGGATTAGCGGCACCGCAATATCCATGGGCAGCAACTCATTTTCTCCAATGTGGGCAGTTTCTTCCCAGGCAGCTTTGGACCCGTACAAGCAGCTGAGGTGGCAACTATGGCAGATCACGAAAAGGGGATGCTGTGATGCGTGGCAGGCTAGGCGTGAAAACAGAGCAGGCTTGCTGATGACCCTAGGGCCCAGAAACCAAACCTGTAGGAAAAGCACAATCGTGAGATGCCAACATTTTGGGCAACAGGGGATCCTGTCCAATTTCCATTAAAATAATTTTCTGTCAGGAAGTGAACTGCATTCTGGGATAGGCTAATCCTGCAGACTGAGCTCCACACAATGTTATCTTCAACCATTTGAGGCTTTAGCAATAGATCCTACGTCACCGAGCCTCAGTGCTGACCCAGACAGAATGCTATAATAATTACCAAGCAGTCTCAGGCTAGATAAGAAGGCCATCTTCAAGTTTCAAGCATCCAGCAATTAAATGTCCAACAAGAGTGCTACAACTCACATTGCAGGGCTACGGCACCAGCAGAACTTTTTCCAATTCAGGTACTGTGTAAATTTGTGATGAGTCAGAGGTGGCTGCAGAAAGAATCACAATATTGTGATCTTGTTTTCTTTGTAGACCTTGCGAACCATGATACGCCTTGCCAAGGGAACACACTAGTAGTTCATACTTGTTAGCATGCAGGCGGGAGCACAGAACGAGAAAACACTAAACTTGGGATGCAACATGACTAACAGGGCAATATGTTAATTTTTATGTATCTAGCAGAAGTCCCAATTCATTTTCATCACTGGGGGCAGTAGGAAGTGGATGCAGGGACATCATATTTTCACACATCATCTCTCTGCTGCTGTACAGAGGCTGTGTGACATGTGCAGCCTCTGCACCAAAATGAAGAGAAGTTCACAGTGGACTATGGGTTCAGACCTGGGTTCAAATATGCCTCTTCCTGTGTGGAGTTTTCAGGTGCTCCTCAGGTTCTTGTGGATTCCTCCCAAAGACATGTTTCATATTAACTGATGATGCAACTTGTGACTCTAACATGCGTTTTGTGTGCATATGCGTGAGTGAATGGGTGTGATTGCCACTGCCTTGTGATGGATTGGTGTCCTGTCCAGGGTGTATCCTGTGGGATGTCCTATGCCTCTGGGGCAGGCTCTGGACCACTGTGATCCTGCACTGGACAAACAGGTACCTATCTTCTCTCTTATTTCTAACAAGCACTTATAGCTAATGAATGGGTACAATTCGTTGAAATTCAGGGTTATGTATATATGATTATGATTATTTTGATTTTGATATTACTGGGTTGTCTAAAAGCATCTGCATATAAATTCGCAGAAATCAAGACTTGACCCAGGATGTGCACAAATCCAGCCATCTCTCCTGGCTACCAGCAAGTTTACAAAGCCTTTCCTATAAGCTAGAAATGTCCACTAAGCTAACACTGTTATAGCCTTGGGGTCCTAATTACCACAGCCCATGGTACACATGTTCATATAGTGTTTTTTTTTCATGTGTTTCTTCTGAATATTTAATGACACAATACAACATGTTCAAACCATGGAGACCGTGACAGGAGAGCGAAATCAATCATGTATGGAGAGCACTGCATAAATAAATAAAATAAATCAGTAAATGAGCACAGCTAATGACCTGCAAACTCTTTGCCATGTAGCTGAGCTGATGTGTGGAATGAATTCTGCTCATCTGCAGATATTGAACCGGTCATTGACTGAGACAAATGGTTCCCCAAGTGAAAAATCATAGGAGGAAAACAAAACAACATTTCATGCTTAGTAATTTTTTTGTGGTTTTGTTTAGCTTAATCTCAGAGGCAGGTGCAGAGAGGGAAAAATAAATGATTTAGGAATGAGTTTCACTCATTTTAAAGTGGTTTCTCATGTCTAAAAGTCTGAAGCCAAATGCATAATTCATCTCTGTAAGTATCATGGCAACCCAGTGTTGATAACAGATGGACTAAGCAACATCGAGTCATCCTATGTTTTTTATATTTTAACAAAAAGTTCTCTTTTGTTTAATTTGTGCATCTGCAGAATTATTTACAGTTTTGGATCAGTGCAAGTATAAATGCGAGACAATACATGTCTGAATCAGTGGTACTTGGCAACTAACTTGTCTTTTGTAAAAAAGAGCTGCAATTGGTGTTTTTTTCTGACAGTTTAAGGTTCTTTGGGGTCTCAGTGATGAGGCACAATAAATCTTAAAAATGGTTTATTGCGGTTATAATTCACACACATTTCTCCTCCTCCTGTGTTTTTTACTCCCTAAAACTATCGTATCTGCTTGTACCAAACACAAAAACCATCCAGTGTCTCCTTCATCCAAATTAAGTAGAATTTACCAGTAGCGGAGGCACAGTTTTCCAGAAACTTCTACAGCAGGCTGTAACACAGGTATAAAAAAATATACAAGTAGTGCATAATGGGGTAAAATAATAAAAGACATTGAGATGAATACCAGATGATAAATTAGAAAGAAAAAATAGTTAAACATAAAAGGAAATTATAATAATCATAATATAATAAAGTGTATCTAATAGTACAGTACACCCCAACACTACTTTTATAACCATAGGTGTTGTTAAATAGTGTGGTGATTTTGTTACTTTCATTCAGTAAAGCTATAGGCAAACTTGTTCTTCGTTCTTAAATCACAAAAACTGTATTCTGTATGCCTGAAGGCGTTGCAAGCAGTATGTGTGTCACGCCCCCGGAATCAAGCCGAGCGACCTCACCTGAGGCTTGTTTACCCGGTTGGGTATGAAGAAAGCTCCGTAACTGCACAGAGGTGCGGATTTTTGCAAACACCTCCCTTCGTGGAGATGCAGTATCAGCGTTTTCTCCCTGCCTTAGTCCCTGCATCATGTTCTGATCTCCTGGCTTCTGACCCTCGTGTATTCGCCCGCCTACTGAGACTTGTTTTGCTCGTGTACCGATGTCTGCGCCTCAAACGACCTTCGCCTGTCCCCGACCGCTGTTTTTGTCTGTCCCAACGTTCCCGTCCTGAAACAAAGCCGACTCGCACTTGGGTCCGTTACCTTACCTCCTGTCCCCAGCCCGGCGCCCTGACAATGTGGGTGCAGCAAGTACTGTAGTGATTCGAGCCTTTGTCTTGAAATCAAAGGACTGTGTGGAGGAATCTGATCTCCTTTTGTGGTACCCTTCATCAGTGTACATACCCTGAACTTCTACTGTAAAAATTTCTCTTCTGTTTAAAAAGGCAAGTCATTGTAAGTACCTTAGCATACAAACCTAGCGTGATAACAGTACGATAAAAATAGTATTGTAGCACACTTCACTCTGGGTTCCGATGGGACGGAGAAGGACGCACGGACAACGTTCATTACAAACGTTTATTGGAACACCAGCACACAAGGAAATAATAGTGTCGGTCAAGGGATCCGTTTTCCTCTAGGACCTGCACCTCAAAGCAGCCCTCCCAGCCTGTTTAGCTCCTCTCAGGCTTTCTTCCCTTCCTATTGGCAAACACAGTCACCCCCCCATCTTCTCCCTAAGTCCTCCCACCGGTTGAACACTTAATTCCAATTTTCCCACAATGCAACTATTTACAGATGCTCCTCGAATTACGATGGTTCAACTTAAGATGTATCGAGGTGGTGATAGATACACACACACACACACACATTTTCAGAACCGCTTGTCCCATACGGGGTCACGGGGAACCGGAGCCTACCCGGGAACACAGGGGCGTAAGGCCAGAGGGGGAGGGAACACACCCAGGACGGGACGCCAGTCCGTCGCAAGGCACCCCAAGCGGGACTTGAACCCCAGACCCACTGGACAGCAGGACTGTGGTCCAACCCACTGCGCCACCGCACCCCCTTCGGTGATAGATATTCAGCAGAAATCATACTTCAAATTTTGAATTTTGATTTTTTTCCTGGGCAAGTGATATGCGGTGAGATACTCTCGCGATGCTGGGCAGCGGCAGTGATCCGCATCTCCCAGTCTGCCATGCGGTTGTGTTTTGCGCATCCATGAAGCCACAGACATGCCCATCTGTATCTCCTGCTATTGGTGAGAAGAAGAAGATGAGGGAAATTGCTCTTGAGGAGAAACTCAAGACAATTGCCCAGCATGAAGACTGCAAGCTCGTTATGACCATCACACGTATGCTAGGCTATGATGTTCGTTAGGTTAAGTATATTAAATGCATTTTTGACCAACAATATTTTTGATTTACGATGGGTTTTGCAGAACGTAACCCCGTCATAAGTCGGGGACCACCTGTAAAATAGACCCCTTTTTCCGCCCAAACTCCCCGTAACGCGAGTCATTACAGTATGTTTACATCGTCTCCCGTTTTCACTCAGCATCTAAATTACCTCCAAAATTCCGGTAATTACTTTTAATAGGCTTAGATCTGAAAAATAAATAATAAAACGGGAGATCATATCATGTTCAGTGTAATCAGTTTTCTGTCCCGCAGACACTTCACTCCGGCGGCCAGATTTGAAACTCATATGAAAAGACGGAAAAACGCCAAAGGACGAAAATAAATCACTTGCGGAAAAAATTACAGAGTGTCCTTTTCATAATGTGTATAGCGTGACACGGTAAAGGCCGTGGCTGCGATGACAGGCTGCAGTTACGCTGCGGAAATTTCTAGGTGAAATGAGAGCAATTTAATGTTCTCAGAGACAGACAAAGGAGGCATCGACAATAGGCCCCCGCACTTCATTGAAATTCTTTGAGTATCAAGGAAGGGTGGCATTAGTCATCTTCCGCTGGGGGATTCACCCACAGAGCTACACCGTGACCTTACGGGACATTATCCCTCTCCGCAGGAGTCCAGTCCGCTTCATCATCCCACCGCTTTGCAGCCTTTGCGTTGTCTGATTGCGACTCGCCTCCTCTCTGCTGACGCCCTGCTCTCCATCCTCAGCAATCGCTTTCCAAGAACCGGACATCTGCGTGGCCTTGCCGGAGCTGCGAAATAATGGGTGGGATGTCTGTCATTTTAATCAAAGAGAATAATTACAAAACAGAACAACTCAGGAAGTTACAGCCCTTATTACATATTGAAGAAAGTCACCTATTATCAGTGAATCATCGCTTAAGTGTGTTGATCGCTGGTTAACAAAAGCTCTGAAACGTGGTCTTTTTACCACATTAAAATGAATACAATCCACATGTAATCTAATATGTCTAATATGAGTGTGCAGTGATTTTGTACTAGGAACCAGCATGAGCGACAGGTCACAGCACCTAGAGGCTTTTGAATTTAACATTTTTCAAGTGGAAAAAATATACCACTTATATATCATTATATTTGGATTTAATGTCACATTCAAATAAATTTGGTTTGTGTGGTTATGACAAAATATCCCACCAGCAATTTCCGTATGTTCACCTAGGTCTTATTAATTATATATATAAAGTCACTTACATAGTGTATTTACATTTATTTAGCAGACACTTTTCCTTCAAAGCATCTTCCAACAAACTCTATGTAGTGTTATGAGCCCAAACACCTTATTCACCGCGGTGACTTACACTGCTAGACACACTACTTACAATGGGTTCCCTTATCCATACATATACTCACACTCTTTGTGTCACTCATATGCTATGGGGGAACCTGAACAGCATGCCTTTGGACTGTGGGAAGAAACCAGAGCACTCAGAGGAAACCCACACAGACACAGGGAGAACATGCACACTCCACACAGATTGAGTGGGGATCAAACCCATGTCCTCTTGCACCACCCAGGCACCGTGAGACAGCAGGACGACTTGCTGTGCCTCCGTGCCACCACAAATTAATACCTTAAGTGCTGAGACCTCCTCCGGAGCTAGACACTAGAAAAGGGTCTCCTTGGAAAGGAGAGTGACAATTGGAGCACAACATCAGTAAATAAGAATAAGATTTACTGTTACTTCAGACATGGGTCTCTCATCTGGGTTTGTCCCTGGAAATGTCAAGGCCTGGATGCCTGTGCTGCGGTGGACCCCCGAGAATGGAGCCAAAAGGTTACGGTTAATGTATGTTTGAATGTCGCTGCTCAAATACTGAAAACAACCGTTACCTCGGTGGAGCGGAAGTGGACGCGACAGATTGCATTCCGGTATTTTATTTATATCCACAGGGTCGAGCGAGTGAAACAAAAGGTTATTATTGCTATATATAGCCAAGAAAGTGACGCTTTTGGTGTGAAGTTCCTGAACGGCACACGTCACTGTGCACTATTTGATAATTTGATAGATGATGAGATGCAGAAGATTTTTTCCTCACACAATACTTTGTGAGTCAAAACCATCCATCACATAGAAAATATATAAATAAATACAATAAACTAAGGCTCAGTTTGACAAGCACTGTATGGAAAGTTCACACTTCCTAACAGGTACACGGCTCCATGGCATTTGCTGAATAATGGCAATGGTGAAGACCTCATCATTAAAATACAGCCTACTCGTGAAAGAGCAGATCCGATCTGGGGATGAGGAACACGGTATTGCGCTTCTTTTTTTCCCACTCAGCCTTAAACATAATTGGTACACTGGGTCCTTGTGTCATGAATTGTCAAATAACGATTTTTAAGATAACATTTTCCAGGCCATTGATTTATTTTTAGTGGCATTTAATTCACTCCTATTTTTTAAATTTCAATATATTTCAGTATATTGATGATCAGTGCCAAGATGATGTAATGCAAGATGACTACACTTCTTGGGGCAAATTGGTCAAAAATCTGCACTGAACAGGGGAATATGAAAATAACATATATTTATTGTGAGTAATTTGAAAAATCATTTTATTTTGATGTACTTCAAATTAACAAAATGTTGAAATATGTGAACAGCCTTTTGTATTTTCATTACAGCTATATCCCAAATTCCTGCAGAACCCAACCATTGAAAAGACTGAGAGGTTTCAGTAATATTAAAATTTTATTGATTGTAACATAGTGGTAAAAGTAACATTGGATTTCCCAAAAATCCCCCAATGAGTTATTTGGAAACAAGTCATAAACATCTTTTCATTCCATCGGAGGACCAAATACACTGCTGTCCTTCCTCTACATTACATTACATTTACATTTATTCATTTAGCAGATGCTTAGCAGAGTTAATTTGTTTCTTTCCACTATATGCATCAATGTTCATCACACAAGTAGCTGCATAAAACTCAAAACTTACGATTCCTGATAACCTTCCTACTAATTTTTTTTTGAGATACACAGACATTTACGCACATTACAGGAGCAGCGGCTGTGTTAAGGCTTATCCAGGTATTATCATAAAGTTAAGGTGCATGAACATTTACACCTTATATGAGCTTAAGAGTTCATGAGCGAAGTTAGTCTTGAAGAGATGAGTTTTCTAACACTTTTAATGTGGACAGAGATTCAGCAGTTCTGAGTGACGGGGGGAGGTCGTTCCATCACAACGGAGCCAGAGCCGAGAACCTCCGTGCTTTACCTTTCGTGCGCGGGACCACCAAGGGGGCAGATGTGGAAACGCGTAGCAGTCTGGTTGGGGTGTAGCGGTTGATCAAGTCTTGTAAATAGCTGGGAGCAGTTCCATTGATGCATTTGTAGGCAATAACCAGGGTCTTAAATTTGATCCGGGCAGCTTTAGGAAGCCAGTGCAGAGGAGATACATGGGAACGCTTCGGCAGTCCTCTAGGCAGTCTATTTTACTTAAGTTCAGCCAGTTACACCAAGAAGACAAATGAATGTCCATCTCACATTAACAGATAAACTAGTACAAGGACTCAATACTTAGCACAACTGTGGGTGAGGGAAAAATATCTTACTTAAATTAAACTTTTCATTTTTTTTTTTTGAAGTGGCAGTAATGATAGACAATAAATAAGACTGTTACTGAACCTTGTGCCTAAAACTGTCACATTTAAAAATACTTACAAAAACCCCAAAGCAATATTTCTAGTGTTACCCAAAGTGACAAATTTAAGCTAATGCTCAAAACTGTGCAATATATTGAGTGTCAATTTAAAATACATTTCACACAATTTCAGTGGCAGCCTCCATAAAAGGCACTTTTCCCTCTTGACTTTAAATGTCAGATTGATCTTCATAGCATTTTCCTTCCACCAGAGGGAATTCTTAGCTTTTTTTTCCCTTTCATCTTATTAAATGGAAGTGAAATTAGGGAAACGCGCTGACCCATCACTTTCTCCCACCCGCCACCTACAGTGCTGATGGCCTGGAGTAGGTTTTTCTTGAAATATTGTCACAACCGTAGAAGCAAGAACCTTCGTAAATACGGAGTTATGCATCAAGGATTACGTTTGGAATGAGGAGACAATGTACTGACTAAACTGGCTGAATTTTACCAATTTTAGTCTCAGCTTCAAATTTGTGTTCTTTCACCTTCGCACCTGTTTGTTCAAAATAATAAATGGACATTTTGACCGCTTGATAGAGTGTTAAAAAGTATTTACTCCATCATCTCCTTTACTCCTAGTTTTATAGAAACCAGCCTGAAGAATAAAAGAATTTTAAACCACTGTTTTGGATGGAGGGGGATGGGGGGGCGCGGCGGCACGGTGGGTGCATCCCGTCCTGGGTGTGTCCCCTCCCCCTCCGGCCTTACGCCCTGTGTTGCAGGGTTAGGCTCTGGCTCGCCGCGACCCTGCTAGGGAAAAATGGTTGTAGACTGTGTGTTTGTGTACTGTAATAATTAAAAATAAGGTAATAACATGCTATTACTACCTCTGCTAACCACTACTCCACCTTACAAGAGAACTGTTCCAGCAATGGACACACGGACCTCCACCACTGAAATACGACAGTCCGCTCATCATCTAAACATTGAAATTGACATTTATTCATTTAGCTGACCCTTTTCTCCAAAGTGACTTACAATGTTAAGGTTACAATTATTTACCCATTTACACAGCTGGGTAATTTTACTGGAGCAATTTTAGGGTGAGTACCTTGTTCAGAAGTACCACCGCAAGAGGTAGGGATCAAACCTAGAACCCGTGCATCCAAAGGCAGTAGCACTAACCAATACACTAGCAGCTGCCCCAAATTACTTCCAGCAAATACTCTCGTCCACTAAAGTACAAGCTAAGTGAAATATAAACAACTCTTACCCCATGTGGTAACTTCCAGTTTTACCAGTGTAGCAAGCCAAGCTAATCTACATATTGTCCTTGTCAAATGTGATCTCATACGTGTGTGATCTGACCGCGAAGGCATCAGTCCGAAGCTAAAAAATATTTCTTTTCCCCCTTTAATAAAAAAGTAACTGAACATTAAAAATATGCATCTTAAGTCGTAATTAGCATACTTACGGGGGATGAACTGTATATTAGCTGGGTCTGTCCCTTGGGATAAATTATTAAGTCTTTTCCTAGAAGTTTTTTATCTGCTAACCACAGACATGCAGAATGGTCCCGAAGCAAACCTGACACCCTAATGATGAATATACAATAATTAGATTATTACTGGATACAGAAGTCAGAGACGGAGGCCTTTAGAAACGAGCTGAGTGTACGGGTTGTTTGCATGCATGAATACGAAATCAAAGGCCGCGGTCGCGCCAGGTGGACAGCAAGGCTTCTGCCAGATTAAAATACAGAACGTGGTTCAGCAGGAATAAAAATGCACATCTTGAACAAGCGGCAGGATCTCAACATCGCCGTTTGCATTTTGATCGCCCCCTCGACTATTGGTTACACATTTGTCCGCGATGCAGCGGACGGATGTGTAATTTTACTGTGAAATTTTACGTGACCGACGGTCGTAATCAAGTTAAAGTTGTTAAAATCGTGCTTTTCCTCAGTTTATCTCATGTAGCCTTCACTGGAAATATTTCCATTATTGTTTTATGTAAAAATCATCAGAGCAGTTCAGCATCACACTGGGAAAGTGTTTGTAGAGAACGTGTAGGGTATTTCCTTTGTCGAAGCGCAAGCTTAACAGGGCCTCCTCTTCCCCATTTTCCACGGATCGAGCTATCTGGGAAAATGCCGAAATACATTCTTTTCAAACATTATGAGCATTATTATATTACATAATTATAATATTTTTTTGTGCTCTGTAATGGTGCGAGTCTGCGGGGCGGGGGGCTGAACCAGAGTTGTCTTGAGCTCCTTTGCAAAGATCAGGACACATACTGTAATTTAATTTACTCCTGCTGTAGCACCCTTGAGCAACATACTTACCGTAAATTGCTCCAGTGACGTTACCCAACTTCATAAATTTGTATGTAATTGCATGCGGTTTACCACTGTAAGTCGCTTTAGAGAAAAGTGTGAGATAAATGTAAATATTATGCTAGTGCCTCTTTATTATGATTGATTTGTCGGTTGTGGCTTGGGGATATTGATTTAGAAGCTGTTACACACACACACACACATTTTCAGAACCGCTTGTCCCATACGGGGTCACGGGGAACCGGAGCCTACCCGGTAACACAGGGCGTAAGGCTGGAGGGGGAAGGGGACACACCCAGGACGGGACGCCAGTCCGCCGCAAGGCACCCCAAGCGGGACTCAAACCCCAGACCCACCGGACAGCAGGACTGCGGCCCAACCCACTGCGCCACCGCACCCCGAAGCTGTTACATTTTACATTTATTCATTTAGCTGACACTTTTCTTCAGAGCGGCTTACAATGTTAAGGAACCTACAATTATTTACCCATTTATACAGCTGGGTAATTTTACTGGAGCAATTTAGGGTAAATACTGTACCTTACTCAAGGGTACTGCAGTCAGAAGTAGGAATTGAACCTGGGGGTCCAAAGGCGGTAACTCTAAACATTATGTTACCTACTGCCCCAAAGGCAAAACCTCATGGTAATACTTATACACCTTGAATGTGGCCTGCAGTGTGAGACACTCAAGGGCATGTCTGTTCTAAACACACTTTGACCAAGTTTGGGGCAGCAAAGCTACGATTTTGGATGATATTTACTCTATTTTTTCATATCTAGGAATTAATACAAAATACACACATTGTCTGAACCGCTTGTCCCATGGGGAGCCAGAGCCTAGCCTGGCAAAACAGGGTGTAAGGCTGGAGGGGACACACCCAGGACAGGATGCCAGTCCATCGCAAGGCACCCCAAGCGGGACTTGAACCCCAGACCCAACGGAGAGCAGGACCCGGTCCAACCCACTGCACCACTGCACCACCGCACCCCCCTTTAATACAAAATACAATTTAAAAAAATATATTCAAAATTCTGGAGATGGGTCAATAATTAACTGAATCAAATTGACTTTCTGAATTGAATTAAATGAAAATTTTTCAGTCAAAAAATGGCATTCACTTTGGGTTCAGCTGCAAACAATTTATGACACACATACATACACACATACATGCTGTGCACACACACATAACGCAACCAAAGACCTAAATAAGTGGAAAAACAAGCAAGTGAATGAATAGACAAACATCTTTAAATGAAAGACAGGATGGACTAGACTGAAGTGAGATGATGCGTGGAGTTGAAGGGATTCAGAGCTGGTCTCATTCCACACTTAGTACATCTCCCAAGAAATAACAACAATGAAAAATTAAGCAACGTCCAAGAAAAAAAAAAAAAAATCTCTACCCATTATCAATTAACATTTGTCCAGAGTAGGTTGTTGTGATCCAGAGCCTATCCTGGAAGCACTGGGTGCAAGACAGGGTACACACTGGGCGGGACACCAGTCTATAACAATGACGACAGCTAGCTGTGCCAAAAGGTACTAGAAAAGTATTATGAGAGTCTTGCCAAAGGAGATTTCCACTTCTACCGCTCCCTCATTCGCATTCGGAGCTCGGGAAACAAGGAGAGCCTCGTATATACTTTTCTCTGCCTCCCTCCAGCAATACCACCTAATTTGGCCTCGTTTGCAACCTCTAAGTTTGTACCCACAGAATCAGCCGGAAAGCATCATTGGAGACCCAGATGAGTGGGTCGACTCAGCATCGCCACCCTGTCCCCGAATCATCATTCTCCACCAGTTTCCTCAGCCCACTATCCGCGGGCCCCAACTAACCCCTCTCCTTGCTAACAGGTGCGCTGTCTGCCGGCGTCCTCTCTGGGTTCTCGAAACGAACGCTACCTTTCCCTTGCCCGAGTACTAACTGAGACTCTTTTTCTGTCCACGCTCTCCTCCCGGCTGTCAGAGAACTCGGGACGCTCTTCGGCACATTATCCCTATGCCCAAACCCTCGCTGACACTTTCTGGCGTCGTTTAGGGAGCAAATATTAGTGCATTTTTGTGTCTATTGTGGCAAACTTTCTTGTGCTTTTGAACAGTTACAGTGCAAGTCAAAAGTTTGAGTACACATGGACAATGCTACAGCTGGAAAGACATGTCTGGTCCTGTTCCGCACAGAACTCTGTGGCACCATGGCACAGCCATCTGACAGCACCTGTAGGGTACAAGAGGACAGTGGTTCAATCCCAGCTCAGTCTGCGTGGAGTTTCCATTTAGCTGATGCTTTTGTCCAAAACAACTTACTACATTAAGGCTACAATTATTATAAGCTTACCACTATTCAGCTGGGTAATTTTACTGTAGCAATTTAAGGTAAGTGTGTTGTTCAGAGGTACTACAGACAGAAGTGGGGATGAAACCTGCAACCTTTACATCCAAAGGCAGGACCTCTAACCACTACGCTAGCAGCTGTCCCTGTGTTCTCCTTCTCTCTGCATGGGTTTCCTCCGGGTGCTCTGGTTTCCTCCCACATTCCAAAGACAGGCTGCTCAGGTTTGCCCATAGTGTGTGAGTGACAGAGAGAGAAAGAGAGTGTGTTCCACTGATGTATGGATGAGTGACCCAGTGTAAGTAGTGTATCTAGCAGTGTAAGTCACCTTGGTGAATAAGGTGTGTGGGCTGATACATAAGTAAATGTAAACTGTCAACCGGATTTTGTGTGAAAAAACTAGTTTCCCGCAAGTGTATTCAGACTTTTCACGGGCATTGCGTGTCTAATGGATATTCGTGATATCAAATGTGAAACACGTGACCATACTGTGCTTTATGGAAAATTCTGTGCTTTCTGGTTTTGGATCCAAGTACTTGTCCAGGGTAGCGGAGACCCAGGGTACATTGGAAGAAGTGACTGTGACGATGCAGACAGAGCCCCCTAGGGGGCAGGGTTTCCCAGTCATTCATACTGAGAGTGTCTGAGAGGGACTTGCTACATCAGTAGAATCTGGAAACTAATTTTTCTCATGTATATGGAGATTATAGCAAGACAGACGCAAATTTAAAAACAAGACAACAGCTTTTGTGTTCCACTCCAAACTGTCTAGATTTGAAATTTTGCCTAAATTTGATGCAAATTTACATGTATTTATTTAGCAGAAGCTTTTCTCCAAAGCGACTTCTAATGAACTCTATGTAGTGTTATCAACCCACACACATTATTCACCAAGGTGACTTACACTGCTAGATACACTACTTACGATGGGTCACTCATCCATACATAAGTGGAACACACTCTATCTGTGTCATTCACACACTATGGGGAACGTGAACAGCATGTCTTTGGACTATGGGAGGAAACCAGAGCACACAGAGGAAACCCACACAGACATGGGGAAAACATGCAAATTTCAGACAGGCTGAGTGGGGATCAAACCTACATCCTCTCACACCACCCAGGCACTGTGAAACAGCAGTGCTCCTCACTGTGCCACCCATTGTTAACGCAACATTAGCAGGGCATGTGCTTTAGTGTGAGAAATGTTGTGAAGACTGATTTCCTTGTGTCGACCACAGCCTCTGCCCCGCTGGCAGTTAGTGCAAAAAAAAAAAAAAAAATGTTTGTTCCATTCACAAAATTAAGATTTTACCTGGAAATAATCTCAGCAACCTGGCAAATCATTGACCAAGGATAAGGAGTGAACATGCTGGGGCAGGTTTCCCTCAGCAAGGGTCAGATCTGGGAAGAATGACCACACGATTTAGGCCTTCATCTGGGGCTTCTAAAAATGTGGCAAAACTAAAATAAAAAAGAAAGAGCAATGAATTGACAGCATTTGAGATGAATCTCAGAGGATCCCTCAGTCCCACAGTGTAATGCCGTTTAAGATGTGAGAGTGGTTATCGTAGCGGGGCTACCCTCGGGAGCACCAGCTCGGAGCTGGCAGATGGGCGTATCCCCGGTGGCACTGTGCCGTGACTTTGATAAAATTCCGCTCGTTTTCATGGTAGCCTACTGCGGAATCACGGTCAAACTGCAAAACAATGACAATGAGTCTCTGTGGGCCCCCTGATGTCAGAGACATGCCTCAGCACATGGATATTTTACCTTGATGTTTTCCATGCAAACATGTGTGCACCTACTCCTATTGAAGAACTTCCTGAAAAAGATAAATGTACTTGATTCATGACATTTAACAAAGCGAATCTATCTGATGGACTTTTGTGGGCAGGAACACACACACACACACACACACACACACAGCCTGAGATCACCTCTCCTGAGGAGGAGTGTGGTGAACCGGAGCCTAACCCGGCAACACAGGGCACAAGGCTGGAGGGGACACACCCAGGACGAGACAACAGTCCATCGCAAGGCACCCCAAGCAGGACTCGAACCCCAGAACCACCGGAGAGCGGGACCCGGACAACCCTCCCACACTACCGTACCACCGCACCCCTTGGGCTGGAATACTGAATAACAAAAAGCTGATTTAAAAACATACTTCAGTTTTGTACAATTTAGTCACTAAATTGCCAAACACCTGGAACCGATTATTAAATGAAGAGGGATTTCAGATAAATGATTATTAGGAAATTTATTGTATTCAGATGGAGAGAGCAGAGGAAACACAGGGGTCACCAGGTGGTATAGTGGTTAGAGCCATCACTCTTCAGAGGAAGGTCCCTGGTTTGAATCCCCCCTCCTACTGCAGTACCCTTGAACACAGCACCTACCCAGAACACACACTGTCTGAACCACTTGTTCCATAGGGGATTGCAGGGAGCCAGAGCCTAACCCGGCAACACAGGGTGTAAGGCTGAAGGGGGAGGGAACACACCCAGGATGGGTACCAGTCCATTGCAAGGCACCCCAAGCAGGACTTGAACCCCAGACCCACCAGAGAGTAGGACCCTGTCCAACCCACTGCACCACCGTGCCCCCCTGTCTACCCAGAACAGAAACAGTAAATATTAGCCAGCTCCAAAAATAGGTAAACCATGTAAGCAACCCAACATTGTAAGTCACCTTGGACAGGGGTGTTAGATGAACTAATAAATGCTAAACATAAATGTGTAACACTGCACTTTAAAAATGTACATCTTTCATAAACGTTGATTTGCAGCCCACTATGAACAAAGAGAGCTTGGACCTCATAGAAGAGGAGGTTATAAAGTGAATTGCTTTTTCCCTCTGCAAAATCATAAGTAGCCCCTCCACTTTGATCTGTGTGGTTTCTAGGATACAGCGGACACCCCCCTCGGTGCTTGTAACAGCCTTTGGCTGTTTATATTCCACTTCATTAAAGTAACAGCTATAATTCCCTTATGGTAATTAGCCACCTGATATTTTCATTGTGCTGAGGGGGGCGATTCGGACGACCGGAACGCACCAGTGCGATTTGTGTTGGTGGCTGTGTGTTTGGAGGACTTCAGTAATGTACTGCATGTAATGCACTTCTAGCTCTGCATTGTATTGCTGATTATTTCCCATCTGAAACATCTCGCGTCGAGTCAGAATTCCCGCTCTTGTGCCAACTTCCGCACCACGATGTTCCAAAGGGTGAGAGATGATGACAGAGTGAATTGTTAGCTTAATTGAGCTGTTTAGAATCAGAGCCAGGATGGAAAACAATAAATGTACTAATTGGATAAAGAATACTCCACAGCAAAAAAAAAAAAAAAAAAAGGATCATCTGCGTGCTTGTGCACATAAAAATCAAGCCATTGTGCTGAGCAGGCTTTGAGCCATATAACTCAATGTACAACTTTAAACAAGAAGATCTTCTAGACAATCACATCACCTCTTACATGTACATTATATTATTATTAATTAGCTGATGCTTTTCAACAAAGGGACTTACAGCATTAGGTTTGTACACTGGGCTACTTACATTTTATTTGTCTACCAGACACTTTTCTCCAAAGCATCTTCCAATGAACTCTATGTAGTGTTACCAGCCCACACACCTTATTCACCAAGGTGACTTACAGTGGAACACACTCTATCACTCACACACTATGGGTGAACCTCAACAGCCTGTCTTTGGACTGTGGGAGGAAACCAGAGCACTCAGAGGTAACCCATGCAGACACAAGGAGAACATGCAAACTCCGCACAGACTAAGTGTGGATCAAACCACGTCCTCCCACACCACCCAGGCACCGTGAGACAGCAGTGCTACTTGCTGTGCCATCGTGCTGCCCCATAGCATACAGCTGATAGTCTTTACCGTGTCAATTCAGGGTAGTTACCTTGATCAAGGCTACTACTGCTGGACTAAGGATCTAGACCAGGGTCCATTTATTGCAGAGCAGTGACTTTAACCACTACACCACCTCCTGTCATATAATTCTTGTGGGCAGGTGGGTGGTGGAGCCATAATGTGCCCTCCTCAGACCAATTTAGTCTAATGAAGACCAGATGCTCTTAGTTAAATTTGCAGTCAAGTGGGACACAAAGGCAGCTGGTCAGAAGGGAAGAGAGAAGGATAAGGGGGAAGGTTATAATGTCTTGGACTGTTTGGTTTGGTTTGGTTTATGCATTTTGTCTTCTTTCGGTCTTTCCCTGCTCAGTTTATGTTGCCTTAAAGGGACTGCATCCTTGGCTTAGTCATATATTTAAATAAAAATGTGGTTTTGTTTGGGGAAAAACCTGCTGTTGCTAATATTTGCCCTGCCCATATGGCCATGTTTGCTCCTCAGCTGTGTACACTCTACAAAGAAAAAACACAAGGAAACACAACATGTTTATTTGAAAGTTATTAATTTGATGTTTGCATGACAGGACTAACTTGAGGGAACAGAACAAACTTTAGCTCTAGGCTCACTGCCAAAAAAAGAAGTTTTGTTCTTGCTCAAAAACATTCTGCAAAAGTGCTTTTTACTTTTGCTTGTAGAAACATCACATATGAACTAAATTATAATTGAATGATTTAAGTAAATGTCCTTTTATGCTCTCCCTGGAGATCCAGATAGTTAATCCTAATTACTGTTGCCATATGCTGGCCATATGAAGACATCATTGCTGTAGGAGCAGGCCTTATACTTTGATGACTATTATATTTGTACTAAAAGCAATAATTTTCTCACTTCCTTAATCTTCAGTTAGTAATACTTTGGGGACATTACTATTAGAAGTGAGCTATACAGTGCAGCAGTCTGATTACATGGGCTTTCCAGGGGCTACAGTAGACAAAGTTGAGCATGTTAACCATCATGCTGACCTTTGGTTTTTGCCCAAGGGTTCATGGGGAGACCAAAAACTCCCTATGACTATACAGCACCAACGAACAGAACACTGAGAATGAGACTGTAATTCAGGCTGTAGTTCATCCCTGTATTCATCCACGATCGACTTATCTAGTTCAGGATCGCAGTGGTCTGCAGCCTGTCCTGGAAGCATAGGACATGAGGCAGGCTGCACCCTGAATGGAATGCCACTCTATTACAGGGTTATAATTCACTTAAATCGTAATCTAGCTCTATAAGAAAGATCTAAATGTACTAAATAACACAAAACCACAGAGACAGTATGGTAATCGAGTGGCTATGGAGTTTCACATCTTGTTTAGGGCTCAACTATTGTACCTTACATTAGGAATTGAACAAAACCTGCCTGTGTTAAACTGGGGCAGCAGCTACCAGAAGGTTTAGAGCCACAACCTCAGGACCTTGGTTCAAATCCCTCCTCCTGCTGTAGTACTACTGATCAAGGCACTTTTTGTGTGCAGCTGGTCCCCAATTTACGATGGGGTTATGTTCCGTGAAACCCATCATAAGTCGAAAATGCATTTAAAACACCTGAAGATGATGACCAACTGCCATGATGGACGAAACGTACCATGCTGAGCTGGGGATTCAAGATACCATATAGCAACAATATTCTTGATACTTGTTAACAGGCTTAGAATTGTTACTTAATCTAGAATGTCCAGGAGGGGTGGGCAACCACTGGCCCTTGGACCCCCAGAGGTTTTTTCTCCCTCGATTTTCAGTTGGCAGTTTTTGTTTCTTTCCTCCATGGCCAGTAGACATACTTATAGCTCTGTACAAGTACAATATTATGATAGTCGGTAGTCAACTGTCTTCTTTGTTTCTTTATGTGATATATCTGTTTTTCTTGCCTTATGCCTGTGTTAAAGCTCTCTGTGTCACTGCGTGAGAAGAGCACTCTATAAAAATAAATTGAATTGAATTGAATTAATACACACCTCTGTGTGACAGACTCGCTGCCGCTGCCCAGCATTGCGAAAAAGTATCGCACCGCATATTGCTTGCCTGGGAAAAAAATCAAAATTCAAAATTCGAAGTACGGTTTCTACTGAATGTCTGTCGCCTGCTTACCACTGTAAAGTCGAAAAATCGTAAGTCGAACCATTGTAAATCGGTGACCACCTGTATTGATACAGTAAAAATTACTCAGATGTACAAACAGGTCAGCAGTTGTAAGCATCTTAATACCGAAATCCAACATTGTAATTCATGGCATGGAAAGATGTCAATCAATAAAATAATACTGATAAATAATATTGCGGAGAGACAAGCTGATGGCCAGAAGAGCACAGCAGAACAAACCGTATGGGCTGTCCACAGCCCACCATGAGATCTGGAGTAGACACATCTGACAGCATCACGGACACGCAACTCTCCACGCTGTATCTCCGTGACGACATTTTGGTTCCCTATGCGACCTAGGAGGCAGCTGTCAATATAATCTACTTCACGCATCTTCCAACGGCCAACCCATCAGGCTCCTCTTTACAGACTGACAGAGCATCCCCTGTCACCGAGAATCAATCCGGAGGAGAGGAGTGTGAGGAGGGAGGGAGAAGGAGAGAAAGAAATGCAGGGAGAATGAAGGATGGGAGGAATAAATACTAAATACAGATGATTTGGACTGTGACTGTTACTTTCAGTTCGAGCATCCAGGCTGTTTTTCCCCAAAGCAGAGCCAGTCAGATTCGAGCTCCCCAGAACTCAGTATTCTCTGGTTTCCTACATCCACTTTCCCTGTTCTCCTCAACCCAAGAGCTGGAAAGGGCTACACCAACTACTCTTTTACACCCTACTCTGAAAGATCCTACTTTCAGATACGTATAGAGTTTTGAAGACTTGTTTTTCTCAATGAAAGTCATGGAAGGTTAAAAAATCAAGAGCAGTTTTTGCTGTGGAAATGTTGGGCAGAAGGTGGCATAGTGGTTAGAACGATTGCCTTACCTTAAAGCTTTCATTCCCTGGTCCTGCTGTTGTACCCTTCAGTCAGGCTCTTATCCTCTACTGACAACATAAAAATTACCCTACTATGTAACTGGCTGAATCAGTCTAAGTATAGTATCTCATCATACAAACAAAAAAGTGTACATTTAGAAAGAAAGGTGTCAAATAGTTAATGAATGAATTCTTGTTACATTTTAGTAAGTTGTAGTGAGGTTGGTGTAGTGGTCAGATTCTTTTCTTTGTAACCAGAAGGATCCAGGTTTAAAGCCCACTTCCTCCTGTTGTACACTCAATAAAAGTACGTACTGTAAATCGATTAAAAAAAATTGCCGTTTCATAAAAGGGTAAATCGTGCTAAATAGATCAGCATACAAACCAAATGTTTGAAGTTGCCTTGGAGAAAAAGATCAGATCAACGCTAATGTTTTCACAGGAGTCTAATGGTGACAACTTATTTGTGCTTGATGTTATGTATTTTTGTGCGGAATTGTTGCACAGTTGATTTCTTTGAGTTCCATATTTTTACTGAACAACGTTCCAAACATGTACAGGTATGTTGTTTTACTGCAGTAAAACAAGAACAAAACATATGGCACAGTGATGTGTCACACTTACCATTTTGCAGTTTATCTGTTATGATTTTAGCCCAACTAAAATCATATTGAAGCAACTGTCTTGTTCTGAAATGGTTTCTTATATTTATGTAATAACTGCTGTAACAGGTTTAATATATGAACGAAATGGAGATGCTGAAGCACTTATTATGAACAGGCAAAAAGCAGCGCAAGGAAGTCATTGTTTGGATTCCAGCAACAGAAAATGACAGCAAATGAAATGAAGCGGAAATAACTGGCATTTTGGCCCTACGTGGTTTATACTGGCTCCTAGTGTTATGATCGCATTATGAATTTTCAAACATTTTGTAATTTGTTTATTTTATTTTTTGGTTTATCCGACTTTATTCACTTTTTTCTCAGAGTTTTGTTTCATAGAAAACAGGACGTGTACTTACCCTCCGATCTGATAGATGGCAGTAAAGAGCACCAAACAAAATGAGAGAGCGAGGCTGATGGTGATTAATAACAACAAGAGGAACGCTGCCCATGATTGTGAGATGAAAAGGTAAATGACTGGCACAACAAAAATTAATGGACGCAATATATTAATATACTGTAGTTTCCCTTACTTACAATTAGTTCAGTTCTAATCTAGCTAAATTTCTCAGTCACTCACTGTTCTTAATGGCTTGTCCAGGTCAGGGTTGTGGTGGTCCGGAGCTGATAGCTTTTCTAGGGTGTACCTTACTTTGTACCTTACTTCGCCATCCATGGGGTGCAAGGCTAAGTAAGGTACACCCTAGAAGAGATATCAATCCATCATAGTGTATATGATTAAATTTATTATAACTATATCTGATGTTTTTACAGAACTTTATCAATGAATAAACTGAGGGAACTTTGATTTATTATTCCTTTATTGATTTGAATGTAGTGGTAAAAATCATAAATTGAGATGCTAGTGTATGCTGTGTACTAGTCCATAAAAAAATCAAGACTCTCAAGTACATGGAGGATACACAGCACTGACATATAATAATAATAATAATAATAATAATAATAATAATAATAATAATAATAATAATAATAATGTCTCCATTACACAAGTTGACTTATTATTGAGAATGTTCCACTTTCTGCTGGCCACGGTGCTTCTAACACAGTCTGAGAAAGCGGCGAACGCACAGCAGTCTCGCTTTCGGCCCCTGATCAAAGCGCCTGTATTCTAGGAAGGACCAGTGAGCCGATTTTGGAATTCAGGGCCAGATGTTTCTATGGAGATTAAGTGGGTGTGTGTTGGTGTAACTGCACACTACACCACAGAGATAAACAGAACTGAGAAGAACCTGAAAGATGGTTTGGAACAGAGAAAATAATAATAATAATAACATGAAACATCAAACTGTTAAACCAAAAAAAGAGTCAGTGACAGCAACATGTAAATTTAAGACTCTCATTAAATTCAGCACTGATCTCAGTAAGGCTTTTGGCTCAACAACACAACTTTTCAGTTTTCATATTGCTGTATACGATATTCAGTTGTGGAGCTGCAGGTTTTGCCAAAGTCTCATAACATCTGGGTTGCACATGTGGATGCGGACTGAGGACCAGCTCAGGTTGTGTGGCGTTTGCTTGTTCTGTGAACTGTATTTATGTATGAGAGTGTTTGCGTGTGTGATGGAGCTACAGGGGAATAGCAATCCTATTCATGGTATACTGTGCCTTATACCCTGTGCTACCAGAATGGGCTCTGTACTTCTGATACCCTGCACTGGACATAGGGTTAACAAAGAATAAATGAACAATATCATCTCACCCCCTACTCTTAATAATGAAATGCTTCTTAATTTTTTAAATGAAAAAAAAGATGTTTAGCCAATAGGATTTGCATTCTTTGCAGACTTCAGACATCATCAGCAACACTGATCAAGCGGGAAGATCATAAGAAGGCATTGAAGTTGGTTATTTATGGAAAACAGCTCAACATCCACATTGTGCAAAGAGGGGATGAAAATTTCCACACCTCCAGGTGAAAAGGAGACAGTGACTGAAGTGTTGCGAACTGCAGCAGAAACACTTTTCCAAGCTTCTCCGTGACACCACGGGGATCCAGAGGTGGAACAAACACTCTTAGTGACACTAGTCCCCAGTATTTCATCTTGAGCCTTTCCTGAAAGGTGCTTCAAGATGCATCTACTGTGTCGTAGAAACACTGAAGCGACTATGGACTGGCTAAGCGTTGCCTCATGAATGCTTTAGCGGGAGTAGACGTACCCAGCAGCACCGAGTCTTTGTGCGCCTTATTTGTGTTGACGATAATTGAATTCATTGCCAGTTTCTCTCTGTATTATTTCTAAGAAACAACCACCCGTTTGCGTCCAGTGATTGAATCGAAATAAAATTATTTGAAGGACTTCTCTTGCGTTTCCCTGATCGATTGCCTCGTCTGTGTGTAAGAAAAAGGTCGTAGGTCAATAAATCAATGCAGGGGGCTATCTGTTCCTTTGGCATGAGGTGACAGATTTTCTATTACTCTACGGGAAAATTAAACACCTATCCTGCAAAGAAACTGTCAACGTTTAAAATATAATTCGACTGGGAGACATTGACTCATTCAGCTGACACTTTTCTCCGAAGCAACTTATTTTGTTAAGGTTACAATTGTTTACCCAGTTATACAGCTGGGTAATTTATTTATTTTTTTTTTACCAGAGCAATTTAGAGTAAATACCTTGTTCCAGTGTTCTACAACCAGAGGTGGGAATTACGCTACCAGCTGTCAAACATTTCATATACAATTTAATGATGCTGGCAGGTGTACAGCGATGCCCAGTAAAATCGATTAATTGGACTTATTTTGCTAGGGTGATGATCCCAGCCAAGGGGCTGAAACCCGCTGTCACTTCTGCGATTTTCATAGGTAAAAGTAACCCCCCAAATCCCGATCCGCCACGGACACCCTCTCCCCCGCTCCAAAATATGTACACCATCTATGTCCAACAATAGATGGACAGTGTTTGATTGTTTGTTTGCTTGCGAGATCCTTAGGAGCTATTTCTGGAGTTACCTAATCAGCATTTCACACATATCTGTTTAAAAATAGGTGCGACTGTCATACAAGCACAATTTGGATGCGGCCGGTCCTTCGTCCCCTTTCTGTCATCTGCGCCTATCGATAAAACAAGACGCGTGCGTCGGATGGCGCGTGTCGCCATGTTAAATGCACGCGGCTCCTTTTTCATCCGTACCCCTTCTATTCACTTTGGATTGTTGGACATAATCAGCTTTTGAACTGACAGCGAGAAGCTCCTTCTGCGACAATGTAATCTTGTTAGGACGAGTAAAAAGGGACGTTTCTGATAGCTAATCGCATCAGTTATGCTTCTGGTTGTTATTTCTGAAAGGGGGTTAAACATCATTAGCTGCAGCACCTCTGATTTCTCCTGTGCTCTCACTGCAGTGAAAACATGTCACACACGCCGGTGATTCAAGGGAGATGACGGGCCAGGTGCCGGCGGACGCGCATCTTCGTTCTTTGTCTTCCACATGGCTCTACTGCCATCTTGTAGTCAAATCCAGAAAATACCGCAGAAGGGAGGGGTAAAAAAAAGGTCGCATTAACCTACAGCGCTCGGGTGTTGAGGTTGTGATGGAGGCCACACATAGTCAAGTAGTTAGAACTGTTGCCTTGCAAACTGAAGGTCCTGGGATTAAATTCCATTCAATTTATTTTTATACAGCGCTCTTCTCATACAGTGACACGGAGCACTGAACAAAGGCACAAGACAAATAAAGAAATAGATACTTGGCTACATATTAAATCACTACAGTGTCCATGCAGTTATTACAGCAGTTAGTAACCCAACTGACAATGGAGGAAAGGAACAAAAAACTAACAACCACTCAAGTCAAGGGAGAAAAACCCTCTCGGGTTCCAAGTGCCAGTGGCTGCCCATCCCTCTTGGGCCTTCTAGGTAAAAAAAAAAAAAAAAAAAACACTTTTAAGTCAGTCATCTAGTAACAAATCCCACTCATGTATCTTTTAGCATGGTACTTGCACTGATTCATACATCAAAAATACTCAGCTGCGTTAACTGGAAAATCAGTGATTACAAAACTTGACAAACGTTATAGGTTGCTTTGAATGCGTTTACATTTATTCATTTAGCAGATGCTTTTCTCCAAAGTGACGTACGTCTCATAGAGAACACAATTTGTGCATTACATTAGGAGAAAGAGAGATGTAGTTGCAGACATCTGATTCTTAAGTGCAGTCAGTTTGTTTCTTTCCACCGTATGAACCAATGTTCATCACACAAGTAGCTGCATAAAACTTTCAGAATATCGACAATTCCTGGATTCCTCACCTTCCTACTAATTTTTTTTTTTTTTTTTGGCGATGCATATACTCATTTCTGTATAGTACAGGAGTAGCTGTGTAAAGGTTTATCCGGGCATGATCATAAAGTTATGAGCATAAAGCATGAACATTTACACTTTACATGAGCTTGAGAGATCATTGGCAAAGAGAATCTGGAAGAGGTGAGTTTTAAGACCCTTTTTAAATGTGGACAGGGATTCAGCAGTTCTGAGTGAAATGGGGAGGTCATTCCACCACGGCAGAGCCAGAACCGAGAACCTCCGTGCTTTACCTTTTGTGCGCAGGACCACCAATAATAGCGTTACTGGTGCAGCAGGTGGAGTAGTGGTTGCCTTGCGGTTTGAATAGGCTCTGTTTGAACACTTGCTCCTGCTTACGTCTTCTCTTTGGCCAAGGGAGTTACCCTAAGCTAATACACTAAAAATACCCTGAAAAGGCTAAATAACTGTGAGACACATACTACACAGTCCTAATGCCATAAATCACCTTGAACCAATTTATAGTTTTGAAAGTTTAGTGACCTTAAACCTCTGTGTGTTACTTCAGCATTTTTTAACTTATGAAATTATATGTAAATAGCCTTTTACAAAGCGTAGTCATTAATACACACACATTTTCAGAACCGCTTGTCACATACGGGGTCGCGGCGAACCGGAGCCTACCTGGTAACACAGGGCGTATGGCCAGAAGGGGAGGGGACACACCCAGGACGGGACGCCAGTCCGCCGCAAGGCACCCCAAGCGGGACTCGAACCCCAGACCCACCGGAGAGCAGGACCGTGGTCCAACCCACTGCGCCACCATGCCCCCTCATAGTCATTAATAAATAAACGTAAATGTAAATAAATATACATAAATAAATAAACCTTTATGCAGCTACTCGTGTGATGTGCATTGCTTGATATTATGCAACGTGACATGTTAACTGTGCTTTAGAATCACGCGTCTGCATCTAAGTGTCTCTCGATGCACATTGTATTTTTCTGCGAGATGTACAGTACATCGCTTTGGAGAAAAGTGTTTGCTGAATAAATAAATAAATAAATAAATAAAATAAAAAAGTCTAATTGGCCATCACTGTTAACTTTTTAGATCCTGCTTTTAGTCCTAGGGGGCACTGTGAGTCCATGTTTAAAATGAGCCTGCTGACACTTTCCAGCGTATGTCTTCTAAGAAAGTGTACAAGTGCAACGTGCAATCCTTTCGAGTCCTTTCTACTACAGCTCACGGAATAACTGTGATGCCCGTGGGTGACCATCCTGACAGTATGCTCCCCCAACCCACACGCTCCCACCCTCCCCCCGGCCCACAGCACTGCTCAGAACTTATTCCAGTCATTGTCTCAACTAGGCTTCCCTGTGCACCTCACACATGTGCACTCTGGACTCACAGTGTGTCTGAGTGTGATCTTTTTCAGGGTGGCGTATGGCGGTTAATACTAATAGATGAGCCGTGGCAAGGGCAGGTAGATGATCTATCCTAAATATTCGGTCATTTCTGTATTGTCATTGGGTGCCATTTCATTTTCAAGGTTGCAAGCAGATGCCTCCTGTAAATAAAATATAAATGAGATAGATAGATAGATAGATAGATAGATAGATAGATAGATAGATAGATAGATAGAAAAGAAATATTCCATGCACTCCTGGGTTCATCAATGTCAGACCTATTTAAGACCTTTCCTGGTCTGCGGAACCAAGCAAAAAGTTACTCTGGTAATTAATTAGTGAAGAGGTACATTTCCTGCTTCCTCCTCTTTGAACGGCCTCAGGAGTGCTGTGATCTGTTTTTTTTTTTTCCTTTCTTTCTTTTCCAAACAGGCTTAAGCTGGGGACATTTTGCGAGCTTTATTCTTTGTCTCCTTCAAGTCTGATTTAGAGGTTGCCTAGCAACAGTGACAGTAACAGCTGGGACGGCCTCGATCTTGTTGTTTAAACCATTAAAAATAGGTGATGGAAGGTGGCGCCATGGAAACAATAAGGGGGTTTGGGAGCAGGTGTCTAAACTGGCACACTTTAGGCTGCAAGATGTCAGTAATTCAATCCAAAACACTTTGCCACAAATCAAGTGAAATGCAGGCAAAAGAGTTTCTCGAAACAGGTTCTTTGAATTATTGTCCAACATTTAACATGTTTGACAATTACAGAAATAAACTTGTGTTCTTGTGGAAGATGCTCTGTGAGGTTTTAATAAAAGGGAAAAATTCTGTGGAACAAACAAGAATAACAACATACCGAAAAAAAAAAAAAAAAAAAAAAAAACTTGTAGAATTGCATTATATTTCTGCTACGAAAGAGTGAGAATTTTAATGTTTCAAACATTTACATCTAAAGTAGCATAAAACTGAGGTAGAAATGTATCTCTTTGACAATTGTTGGATTCCGTAAAGCAGTAGATCCAAACCCAAGATTCCAGTACATCCAGTCTCATCAGAAAATAAATGAGATTCTTTCAGAAACACTGAAAGTGTGGCACATGTACAGAATATGGTGAAATGTATGTAATGTGGTGAAATATAAACATGTCCTTCTATTATGATTACATTTCTTTCAGGAGCTCACGATCTGTTTTTACTGTATAGCTCTTATTTTTCTTATGTGGGCTGGTGCTGTTGTATAAGTTCTCTTATTCAATCACTCTTTCTCATTGTCTGTGCATTTTGTTTTTGCACCGGGGTTCATAACAAGCTCCCCTCCAGTCGTGGTGCTGCAGACTTTCATATCACATTACATCAGTAAGGTAATGAGTCCTTTTTGAAAAAGTGGATCTCTGGAAATGAGTTCTGATCATACCTCCTGTTCTGCCACTTACGGAACAGCAGGAGGACTGTTCTTCTGAGCACTGGTTGCGCATATGTTTCCTCCTGTTTCATATTTACATGCACAGTGTCTGAAGCTCTAGCCAATGTTTTACATGCATCTTTTTGAAATATATCTTTATGCATGTATTACTATACACTGGATGACGGGACTGAAAATGGATGGACAGACAGATGTACTTTTGTTTACTCTTGTGGCCAGTTCAGTATCTCCTTTAGGAGAAACTTTCCAGGTTTTGGAGAGTCTTTCTGTAATTTGGTCATTCTGAGCACCAGGCATAAGGGGCAATTCCATAACTTTTCCAAAACACATTCCTTCTTTACAATGTTTATGCAGTGATCTATTTGCTGTCCTTTAAACACTTACCATACCAATTGAGTTCTACACAGTTTCCTGTTTGGGCTCCAAGACATCTATTGAACCAAAAAATAGTTGAGTCAAAAATTCTGGTCATACATTTTTGAAAAATTAAAGCAGCAAAGATGCATGAATGAGATGAAATCATACAAATTGCAATAGGTGGTGTAGTGGTTAGAGCTTGAAGGACCCACTTTTGAATCCTACTTCCAGCTGTAATAACCCTTGGTCAAGATACTTATCCTTATTTGTTCAAATAAAAATTACCCTACTGTATTACTAAATAACCCTACTGTAAAAATAAAAATTACCCTAATCTATAAATGGGTAAATCACTGTGAATAACATTGTGTAGAAACTTCCCTTGTACGTATCTTTGGGGTTAAGCATCAACAAAATGAGCAAATAATAAAAATAATTGACCTTAATGGAGCATAGAGGAGAAACTAAAAAGAGCAGATGAAACGTGGACCCTCACTTCACTGCGTGGTTACAGCTGCCACAAGGGAGCAGGGTCATTCTAGGTAAACAAAGAGGTGTTAATAAGGACAACCTTATTCCAAGTGGAAAGTCAATGTCTGACACGACATGAATAACTAAGAGCCTGTATGCCACACTGGGCAGGTGAGTAAGGTAACAGTCAATGAACAAAAATGGAAATATAGCAGTTGATTTAGATAATTTAGAAAAAAAAAAAGCATATCAGTGCATATTCTCCCCATGTTTTCATGCTCTGGTTTCCTCCCACAGTCCAATGTCATGTGTTTCAGGTGAATCAATGACTTGAAATTGCCTGTAGTGTGTGTGTGTGTGTGTGTGTGTGTGTGTGTGTGTGTGTGTGTGAGATTGGCCTGCAATGAACTGACATGACCCTGTGCTGAACAGGTTTTTACTGTGGGCACCTGGTTGTGTAGAGGTTAGAGCTACTGCCTTTGAACCCAAAGGTTTCAGGTTTGCATCTCACCTCCAGCTTTAGTACCTTGAGAAAGGTACCTACTCTAAATTGCTGTAGTAAAACTTCCCAGCTGTATAAATGATTAACTAATTCAAAGTACATGTAGCTTAACATCGTAAGCCACTTTGGAGAGAAGTGGCAGCTAAAAGAATGAATGTGTTGATAATGCATAAATAAATGTGTCATTAGAGATCTGATAGTGGAGAAGGTTGATGGGGATGAATTGTTCTGATAAATGACAGAAAATTCTGCTAGGGATCGTAACCCTATAGCTCTGTGCTGAGGGCAACGGAGACCTTCATTTGTAATCTGCATGAGACTTGCTAAGAGTTTACATTCCACTCTTTTTTTTGCCTCCTGCCAATTAGGACCCTTTCGCAGCTGCTTAAATATACAGAGAAGCACATTTGCAATTTTCGTTTGTGTCCAAGGAGTGAAGCCAAGATGTGGGGAAAAAAAAAAAAAAAAAAAATCTGAATATCCACCACCTGCATTTGTGGCTGTTTGATCACAAGCTGTACTCTCTCGGAATAAACAACATGCCAACGGAGCCGTCGTGGGGTGACCAAGGTAAGCCAGGGAAAGAAGAGAAATTCAGGTGATTTAAAATGGTAACAAATGTTAGAACGGTTTCATCCAGCAAGGTTATTCTTTGCTGCGTCTAACCATAAACCTTGATTTTATCCCCCCTTAAACCCAGGACTGATATAAAGATACAGGTTGTGGCATGTTTCCACACAGGTGAAATGAGCAGAATGGTTAAAGGAAAAAAAAAAAAAAACAAGTACGAAAAGGGGCAGGAGAAATTACGTGGGAGTTAACAAACATCACAAAATAATAAAAAGTACCAGATCTCGATAAAACGAGCCTTATACGAAAGTCTCTTCCCTGCTTACGAAGCCAGTTTTAACCTGTCCGGGCTATTTTTGAACAGATGTAACTTCTTATTTTGTGAAATGTGCATTTGCATTCTGAAATTGACTTGCCTGGTCTCTAACTGTCCCATGCTTTTAGATCACATAGCTTGTGTACATGACTTGAGGGCCCTAGAGATTAAACAGAATTTATGAAAATGACACTTTCAGAATACTTATGTCTCCTCATGTTCACTTCTCAAGCATTTTGTGCTTTCATTTGCATAACAATAACATGAGATAAGTTACCACCGTTCTTTTTAATCTCCTTCGTTATGAGTACTGTAGAAATCATCATCAAACTCTATGCAGTTACACTAAAGCGTACCTGAAAAATTGGTGTGGTTTTTTTGCCTAACCTCTCATTTTTTCCTCTCTGCCATTTTTACTCTCTGTTGGAGCCCTGTTCATATTCTGTTCCATTCATAAGATCTCACCAAGCCATCTCTAGCCAGACCTTCCCTCTGGGTTAAGATTTTGATGTTATCAAGCTCAATTAATACATGACTTTCACCCGAAGGACCTCGAGAGGAGCGGAAGGTCAGAGACCTTAGGAAAGGCAAATAGCCGCACTGTGCAGAAGTAGTCATTATGTCACCGGCTAAATTCCCCAACATTTTCCTTTTCATCTGTTTCAGCATAAGGCTTACGGGGTTCAAAGAGGTTTCAGGGTGGAGACGATAATCTGCAGATGTCGCTGCTGATAGTGAGTGGAAGTGCACATCTATGTCGCCTGAATGATTCATTTGAGACCCGCCAAGCATTGTTATTTCCAACTTCTCTCCCTGTTGTTACTGACAAAATAACCAATATCCACCTAGGCGCTTAAAAGGCCTAAAATTACATTTATTCCTCTATCTGACACCTTTGTCCAAGGTGAGTTGGAGTGTTAGGTTTGTACGCTAAACTTCTTATTATTAATGGTTGATCCATTTATACAGCTGGATTATTTTACTGTATCAATTCATGGTAAGTACCTTGCTCAAAGGTACTAAGGTTGGAGCGTAGGTTCATCCCTTTATTGAATCGGATGCTCTCTCCAGTGGGTGACTTCCTAAGTGAAAAAGAAAAAAAAAAAAAATTGCTTTCTTTTTTCCCACCTTTGGAAGATCTGCAGAGCTCTGGAACAGCAGCACAGGGTCTTGGCAAGAAGTAGGACCTCATTTCTGAGGAGACAGCAGTAATTCTGGCGAGGCAGCACAGCAGGGCTGCAAAACACGGCTGCGCTCATCAGATCCATCCCTCCACCAACGTATGTCCCTGTTGTGAGTGTGAGAATGGGTGTGTGTGTGTGTGTGTGTCTGTGTGTGTATGTGTGTGTGTGTGTTTGAGTGAATGTTTGTGTGAGGGTGGTGAGTGGGTAGGTGAAACACACTGCCAGTGGAAACCAGGACCCATAAAATTACTTGATAACACAATATATCTGCTAAAGTAATGGAAAGTAGAGATTGATCTATTGCTACTTGCTATTGATATTGCTACCTATATAATTTATACCTTAGGATACATGCTGAAAAAAGTGCCACTTCATGATCACCCCTATTATAACACGTAAAGATAATTTCATATGCTCTATTTTAATACCTTTGGAAACATAGTCTAGGTATTAAAATGTACTTATTTATATGTATAAGCTGTAAATAAGTATTTGTTGCTGCAAGAAACACTGCAATACAGATTTATGATTGGTACACAACATGCGGTTTAAGAACTATTGTGGCAGTGGCGCTGTATGTAAACTTGGCTCAGGCATTCTGAACAAGAAGGTTGGCCCTAGAATCCTCCCATCCCATCCCATCCCATCCCATTTTCCTTCTTGGTGGTCCAACAGCCCATTGTCAGGCCCAGAGACAGCAGGATGAATGCGCTTCGGGGCTGCAGTTTTATTCCGCTTAATGGCTGTCAAGCTACTAAGCTGGACCCAATGTGAGACCTCACACAGAACCAGAAGGTCACATCATTGGCCATGGCTCCGGTCCAGCTCTCTGGAGATGAGTGCTCCTGTTCCCACTGTAAGCATCAAGAAAGGTGAAAAGTGGATGATCAGAGAGCCCAGTGGTACGGCACAACCAAAGGCTTTGATTTGAGGGCTTATTTGCATATTCCATAGAACCTATGCTTAGCTTCACAATAGGCCATGTGAGGGGTATGCAAGCAACTTGAGCTCATGAAAAATCAAAATTCTTTCGCTTCGAGTAACTTTTTTTCTCACATTTCCAGGAATATTTTTTTTTAAAGAAAATCACACTCATATAGACACAGAATAAAAACTCCAGGTCAAATAAAACTTAAATTTCTTTAAAAAAAGGAAAAAAAAAATCATTGCTTTTTTAACGGCATGAGATGTGGGTTCTTGCCATTGCAACAGAGAAAAAGTGTACATTTCTACGGTATTAAATCAAGGTTGGGAACTTATCATGAGTGTGTGGCTTTTTGGTGAAATAATTTTTCTAGGTTTCTCTGTCTTCCTAGTATATTATGGACTGCATTGAAACACATTCTTACTCGTAAAGTATCTTGAAACCCGCAGTATAATTTATATTTAATTTACTGGAAGTTTACGATTATGTCTGGCTTATTCCAGGTTTGCAATGTGATAGGCAAATCCCTTGTTGTTTACTGCGTGAGCGATAGCCGCTGATGTTTTGGAACTGTTAGATGGGAATTTGTCACTGGAACTCGAATTAACGTGACAAATTGATTGGCTCCCAGCTGGCAGCTTTCATCGAAGCGATGCTCGCAGCCTTCCCTGTTAAGGATGAGTTCGATGCTATTGCCCTCTAAGATATCATTACATTCAGACAAGCTGATATCTTCAATAAGGGTAAGAAACAGTTCACCAGCAGTGACATGTCAATCATAACCAATGGGGCATCTAATGATAGACTCCTCAAGTCTCCTGACTGTACGATTCATTAACAGTCAATTTGTGGGAAAGGGCTGGGACTAAAATTCAACTGAGCCTGTCGGGAAAACGGCCAGATTCTTACACGGGCTTCACGGCAGCATCGGTTCACGGAATCGCTCAGTGAATTGTTTCCTGGGGATGGAATCCTACAGGGTTAGGACCCAATCCCATTAATAATTGGCATGTGGTCTTTTCAGTAATAACAGATGCTACATTGAAGCCAAGTCAAGGATATGCCAAGAGTATAGAGAATTAAAGAACAGTCAGATACCCTGAATAAATTAACAAACAGTATAAAGAGAAATATGTTGCATTTGTCCTGTGTCCTTCAGAAAATAAATTACTGTAAATGTAATGAGGGTCTTTATGGGGGTAATGCGACATTTAGAGCTATCACCTGGGAATCAAAGGACTCAAATCTGAACCATGGGCCTGCTCTAGTACCCTTAAGAAAGGCACTTACCTTAAATACCTGCTGTCTAAATTACCTGCATAAATACATTACATATATATATATATACAACTTGCACATTGCCTGAAGCTGCTTGTCCCAAGCAGGGTCGCGGTGAGCTGGAGCTTAGCCCGGAAGCACAGGCTGGAGGGCTTGAGGGGGAGGGGACACACCCAGGATGGGACGCCAACCAGTCACAAGGCACCCCAAGCAGGACTCGAACCCCAGACCCACTGGAGAGTAAGTCCTGGCCAAACCCGCTGTGCCACTGCACCCCCCTATATATACAACTACATAAACCAATTTAATTTGCTTAGAATTGAAACTAAAACATTTAATCCATTTGGACTAAGGCATTGGCTAAATAATATTAATATTAATATGAGATCTACAGGTGCAAAATAATATCTCGAAGAATTTAGCAGAGACATTTATTTTATGACGAGTTGCTTTATCCAAACAAGCACTTTTCCAGGTAAAGTGAGAAACTGTAAGTAATGTCAGTCACCCAAAAAACTCCTCCCTTTCTGGCACATTATATGGAAAGTACGTAAAAATCAACAAAATGACATTTGTGTGTTGCTGATGGTTCCACGCTCACTTTTGTAAAATTGCCCATGTGCTAGTGTGACCAGTGTGGCTCAGCCCTGGAGCCTAACGGAAGAGTGGCGCTTTACGAGCCAAGCGGCACTTCACTGAATTCAAACAGTGCGGGCTTTATTCTCCCTTGAAGTGCTTCGCATTCCTCCTCACCAGTGCCGGCGTGCGTAATATTCATTCCCTGTAACACCATCCTGCTCTTTTGACCCACTGAGAATGGTACGGCTCGTGGGCCTCCATGTGATTCCTCACGTTGGCATCTGAGGTTATTTTTCACTGTGACCAGAGACCTCATGGTATCCCCTCTCCTACCTCCACCCAGTGAAAGATCAGATGCCGCAGAACCTTTCCATTGTTAGCCAGAAACGGAATCCCTCTTATGAGTAGATGTTTTTGTTTTCTCCCGAAGAAGGTATTTACACACCTGCGCTCGGGGTTGTCTGCAGTTCAACGAGATCATTACGTGCTCATGTTTACTTAAATGACTCTCACGTTTCAAAACCAACAGTTCAGGGTTTTGTTTGCCTTTCACAACAGCTAATTATATTCATGTGCACAATTCTTAAAAATAAGGCTCAGGAAGAGACATAAATACTTCAGATATTCAACACACAACGCCATCAAGTCATCATCGTCGTCATCATCAAACGTCATCATCAAAGTCATCATGTGGTCCTTCCAGTGCTGAGCAATGTTACCCCAAGTGAACTTATTGAAATGAAGACATGCTAATCCCTGAAGATGGAAATGAAGAAAGGGTTCACTTGGAGATCCACTTTTTATCCCTCGGACAGAGTGCACACTAAAATATTTATTCACCTGCAGTCTGAAGCGGAACGCAGATATTACTGGTTTTGAATGTTTTGGTTGCCTCTAATGCACGGAATGTTCCACACGAGTTGACTTTTAGAAGAAACAAAGTGTTTCAGGTAAATTTACTGTGTTTAGCATTTTCATGGCTGGTCTCATTTGAGGTTAATTTTGGATGCTGTAACTCAAACTGTTCTATCTTGAACTGCCAGCTGAGCTATTTAATCAGCATCTGGTAACCAGTCCCCACCAAAAAAAAAACAAAAAAAAAAAGAAAAACTCACTGGACCAATTCATAAAGCAAAAAAAAAAAAAGAAAAAAACTAAATTAAGATATACTGGTTCTTCAGTGGCCCACTGACCTTAATTCCAATTCAATTGTGTGGCTAAATAGCTTGGTAATTTATGCTATGTGTCTTTTTTTTTTTTTTTAGCAAAGTGATGGCGTAGGACTGCTACAATTCAGATGGGATTCTATGCAAAAATTACAATTTGGAGTGAAATAATAATGTAAAGACGGCAGTCGAAATTATGTTAGTGCTAACCGAAGTGCAGCTAAATCAGGCCAAGATGCACATGCTGCTGACAGGCTTCTTCCGCAAGTGGTTTTTCTGATCAACCTGTCCGGTGTGACATATGGTCATTAGGTTCTATCACACGTTTCATGTTTCGGGGAGCAGCTGATGCTATAGTGGTTGGAGCTGCTGCATTTAGATCTGAAGATTGTTGGTCCAATTCCAACCTACTGCTGTAGTACCCTTGAGTAAGGTGTGTACCCTAAGTTACTCCAGTAAAATTGCACACCTGTATAAATGGGTAAACAGTTGCAGGTAACTTAAGATTGTAAGTTGTTCTGGAGAAAAGTTTCAGCTACATGAGTAAATGTGATGTTTCAGACATGGCAGTGGCTTTATGGCTCCATTTGTGTCAACCAAATGTTTGAAACTGACAAATTCAAATTAGAGTAAAATCTATAAAGAACAAAAATAACACAATGTTGAGCAGCATGAACTCGCATGGCAATATTTCCTGTCCAGCACAGTAGTAGAAGAATAAAGTCATTCTGTTTATTGGCATAATAAAGTTTGAGAGAATATGATCAGGGGAAAGTAAAAAACCACTGAAAGCTCTGAATAGAGTTGGTTTAATTAGATGGAGTTTTCTCATCTGAAAAAGAACGGCGACTTAAATGTTTAAGTTCAAAGAAGGGACCTCCTGTAGTACCCTTGAGCAGCATACTTTACCTGAATTGCTTTGGGGAGAAATGCTGTATAAAAGTGTGAAGATTTCACATCTGGCTAAAAGCATTATGATAATAAAATGAGAATGTATGAAAATTCCAACTGCTTGTGACCTTTTGGGTCAAGGATCAGTTTCATAGTACATGGGGAAGAATTCATTTCATTATTCGCCCATATGTCTCATGGAATTACTCTTTTGCACATACCAAGTGCAATGCAACGTTTTATACTAAAAAAACACTCCTCATTTTTATCATTTTAAAATATTTAATTAATTAATAACATTGGATACTGTGGGTTATGAATATCCACTTGTGTTTTATATGCCATGGGGCTATGAAATCCTGAAATCAAAGATTCTGCTTACCAGTGCTGTGTGTAATAACCTTTGCACTTAAATAACAGCTTGAATCTCAGGGAGACATAAACAGTGGCTCTATAGGGATTGAAATCTATTTAAAGTTTGGTATGACTCATCCTTTCCCTGCTGTTGAGACACTGCAACCGTCCTCTGATGTTATAGCCACTTCTTCTGCCTAAGGAAGACCTTCTTTTTAAGCAGATTGAAAATTTGTCAAACAAGGCAAAATTTATTCAAGACATGAGTCTGAACACAGAAAAAAAATGTATTTATGTTGAATGTTGTTAAATGGTGCTGAAGCTGTGTCGGAAATGTCACGCAGCAATGTCTTCTGGTCATGATGCAATTATCCTTTTTGTATGTGTGAAACATCGGAGAAGTTACAAAAATAAAATCTGATATATTACTTATGAAGCAGTGCAAAGCAATTAGGGGTATACCTGTGTTTAAATTAACACTGACTTATTGATCCTTAACTATCTACCACTTTCTAAAATACACAAGAATCGATCCCAAGACTACATGTGCATTTTGGTTTTTTTTGTCTTTATTTTATCCCAAAAAGATAAGCCAGTCCTATTGTAAAGAAAAGAGGACCGTATTACTTAAGCACTAAGCTCAAGCGCATTGTATATGTGTCACGTCCATGCCCACAACTCAACCGACAACACCTGACTCTGCTCCAGCACCTGATTAACCGCTCACCCTTTAAAAGACTCTCCTCACCTTTGCGGAATCTCGTCAGGGACAACCGCCCTTCCTTGTGACTCCTTGCACATACTCATCTCCAGCTCTTAGTTCACGTTCTCCGGTTTTGACCCCTAGCTTTGTTTCTCGACCACGTCCACGGATCTTCGTTTCAACTGTGATCGCCGTTCGACCGACTCTTCGCTTCGTCTCCTGACCTTGCCCATGGATTCCCGCTCTGACCCCGACCTCCGATCGATCGACCCTCCGCCTGTCCCCGATACCGAGAACTTGCCTGATCCTCTGACTCCAGATGAACGACTTCGCATTCGGGTCTTTCCGTCCCGGTTCTCTCGGCCTGACGTGACAATATGGTCTCTAATTTATAAGGCTGCAATTAAAAGGAATTTCAGTTACACTTTGTTGATTAATTCTGAATTAACTCACACTCAGAATTTACCCTGTTTGCACTCTCCGAAAGACAAACACTGTAAGGTGTTAAAGTATCACCTCCTGCAACCGTTCAATCATATACCACTAGACTTTTGAATCAACATTCAGTGCTGATTCAATGTAATTCTATGCCATCCAAGTCTATTAGCAAAGCATAAGTAAATATTCTCATTTTTGCCGTGTTTAAATACTTAATACAGCCGGTGTTCTGAATTATGTATTTCTGTAAGGACTGCTGGTGTGACATTTCTGTCTCAAGTTATATTCACCATCTTTTGTTTCTACTCATTGTATTGCTTTGTTATGCCGCCTCTCCGTCTTGTGACAGACACCATGTAAGGTTTACCATGCTGTCTTCATGCATTGCTTGAGTCATCCGCTCCACATGGTATTGTGTCAAAACTATGTAAGTAGGGTATGGATAATATATCACAACACTACAGATTGGCAGCTACAACCACAGTTTTGCTGTTCTGCTGCTCATGAATTGCATTGTGTAAGTCCTGCAAAATAAACACAGAACATATGATTTACACACCCTGAAGCAGTTCTATTGGTCAGTTTCTTTGTGTTTCTGCCTTTTTAAACTGTGATGGGAAGTACATTTGGTGGTTGGGGAATCAGGAATACTAATGTACTGCAGCACGGTACCTCTGATCACTGGAACACACAACCATGATGTTACAAGCGGATATCCTTAAACCAAACACAGCCTGAATCATACATGGGAGTTATAGGAGACATACTTTTATTGTGGTATTACTATAAGAATTACATTCACTACCAGTGAGCAGTTTTGGTACGCTTGCTGGAAACGACAGGGGCTCCTCATACTATGAACGTATGAATGACACTGACTAACTATAAATATGTGCTTATGGAATAGGTAGGGTCAAGTCTGACTGCAGTCAATCACTGAATTCAAACACTGTAATGTTTGAATCCCTTCGAGGTTAACTCTTCCTCACATCATGTGTTTCTAGGTTAGGCTCTGGACCACTCTGCATTCAACAACCAGTTGTTGATAATGGATGGATGGATGGATGGATGAAGGTAAGTATTACAGTCTTTTATTTATTATATTTGCATCTGAGGTTTTCACAGTACCTAACGACTAAATGAAGGGATGTCTGTATTGTGTAGCTTTTATTGATTCTGACTTAGGAGTAAAAGTAAGGTTGCAGTTAGGAACAAATCAAATTACTCACAGACTTGTTTGGATGTTGAGGAGCCAGTGCAGTCTTTGTTTTCCTCAAGGATTTTGGTTTACAGGTTTTATCAGGAAATGAGTTGCCGTCTCTTCCCAGCTGTTCTGCAGCAGTTCCCAGAGCTGCCGGCGGCTTGTGGGATGCATTGGTTTCACTGTTTTCCCCAATTCTTCAACTACAGGTATTGTCCAGGTTGCCCAGGAGTCCCTACACCTTTCATTGGTTCTGTATAAACATATTATGCTACTTAGGTGATGAGCAGTTTTACCCATTTAATGATTAACATAATCCTTGACGATAGGAGTACTATTACAGTCAGTTAATCTTTCTCAAGAGCACAATAGCAGGGAACCTCCTAAGACTGAGAAAACCCACAAAATTGCAGGTCCTAAATCATCGGGCAGCCTGCCATGCTTTCCAAAATAGGACTATAAAGGGTTAATTTAAGTTAATTTGTATGGATTCCAAATCAGGCCAATACAGCTCATTATTCATAATCTGCCAGTATTCACACTAATGGGAGAGTGAGATTTAAAAGGATAAAAATAAGCCTGACAGATACTGACCTAGAAATTATAGTTTCTTGCATATGTCAGATTTCTGGCTCATAAAACCTGCAAGTGAAAGATTCTGAACATTTATTTTAAAATATGTGTCTATGAGCACCCCAAGTTAACCTAAACACAAACAAGCAAAACTGTATCCATAAACTATGACATGAAGTCTGGATGAAAACACTGACTCCCCCAAAAAAGTAATAATTTTTGCAAATATTGTAGGATACATTGGCATTATCATTGTCATGTATATAAATAGGCTTTATTTAGTTCATAAGTTAAATCACAGGCAACACATTTTTCCTCTGGGAACAAATTCTGATTTTTCCATAAGAAATAATGACAGTTTGGCCTTCACACAACAGGACTTTGCCTAATGCGCTAATTTCAGAGAATAAATTAACCCCTCCGTGTCCACTTCTTCTTGAATGGTATGTTTTTCCTTGTAACGTTTCGGTAAAATGAAGGTCGTCGCGTCAAAGTGATGGCGATATGCATGGTGATGCGGATAGGATGTTACTAAGTAAATTGTTCCAGAACTACCTAAGGGCCCCATTGAAACCCAGTGGGAGGAGGATAAGGAAAGTGGACTGAGTGCTCTGATATATATGTCTCCTAATAGCAGATTTGTAAATAGTGTAGCTGTGTTTGTGGCAGCATTTCCCCCCCCATCATAGTAATAGCCCTGTCTCGCCGCAGACATGTATTTTTTCTTTTTCAATCACAGCCAGCCACATCTTTGTGTCAGTCACAGGCATTTAGTGCAAGACAAGTAGGTTGTAACATGTGGACTTGAGCTCAGAGGAATAGAAAATGCAAGCTGGCAGCAAGCGACTGACAAAGCGAGACATGAAGCTAAAGAAAAGCGGACGGCGTGATCAAATATTTAGCCGAGCCTAATGCTCGACAAATGATGCTCCCCGGAAGAGTAACTGTTAGTAATACTGCTACACTGGCTGGATCAAATTCCTTTTGGAGTCTTCAAATTAATGTGATCCAGGTTAAAAAAAGCAATTGTAAATGTCACCCAAATTCACTTCCATAAAGGGGTTTGAGTTAAACATCACACAGAGCTTAAGCTGCTGAAAGAAACGTGCTCAGCCAAGCTTGCCATGTACGCCGGTCTCCAAACGCCCGGCGGCAAAGTCATTGTCTCGCAGCTTTTTTATTTCCAGAGATGGAAATGCAGCTTTTCTATTTTGCCTCAATTATTGCAACAAAAATGCATCCTCATTCTCGGAGCATTAGCAGGATTTATAATTACTTCTGTTTTGTACGTTTCGGGGTGTTTTTTTCGGCCGCTCGAACAATGCTGTGCGGAGGGTCTCTCCGGGTCCGGCTAATCGCTGGGAGGACGGCTCGAGTCGCCAGATAACCTGTGACTAAAATGCTGTCTAATTTTAAAAACTAATTAAAATTGCTGCCATAGACGACATGCAAATGTAGATGCATGTGCCGATAACAAGGCTTGTTCACTGAGCAAACATCTCTTTTTTTGACACAGGGACACGCATTTTTTTAGTAATTTAATAAACCTCACCGGCTATTACATAGAAAACTTTTTACTAATATGGATCCTACACTGATGAATTAGATATCCCATTTAATGAGGTCTGATGCCATTCGTTTATTAATAATAAAGATAATTATGTTTTTTCTGGCCCAGCTATTAACATTAGTTAGAATACTTAATACCGTTTGCCAGAAACTGAGGTCTTCTGAAAACATGCAGCTCGATGCAGGTCTGTGGAACTTCAGATGGGCAGTTTGTCTTTCCGCCACCTTGGGCTCTTGGTGTCAATACAAATAACCACACAACTCAATGAAACAAATGAGTCACGATTTCTATGGATTATGGATGAGCACTCACAAAATTAAAGAAAAACTGACCCATCAATGGCCACCAGCTTATTCAATCACTGACAGTGTAGTGGTTATGAGGGGATCCTGCTATTATACCGCTGAGTCGAGCACTTGGCCTGAAAATCATAAGTGAATGATGTGTAAAAAAAAAAAAAAAAAAGTGTGCATGATTTTTTCTAAGTGTCGAGAAATGAAAACAAATGCGCATTTCGTGTTATTTAATTTCACAGCAGGTGTAACAACTTACACAGTTTTCAATTACTATTTTTTGCATCGCTGATGCTTTGGTGCCAAATGGCTTTATACAGCTGGGTAATCTACTACAACAACTCGAGTTTGTTTCTTTTTTGTACGGCATTAACAAAAAGTGGGATTTCAAACTTTGGCTCTGCAGGTTACGCAGTTAACACTACACCACCTGCTGGACAAGAATGACCACGGTAAACTCTGACCATTTGTAGGGAACCTACGTGCACACACACATACGGGCTGAGTACTGGACCATGTTACATGGTACAGAAACAGATCTGACCACTTCATCAGCACTTAACCATCACTTCATCATCAAGCCCATTGGTGATGATTGTGTTTACTGCATTTTCCCATTTATTTTTGTACCTTTTTTGTTTTTCTCACATGCATCTATAATGTATCTTGTATTTACATGTTATATGGGACAGCTGGTAGAGGTACTGCCTTTTGACCCAAAGGCTGCAGGTTTGATCCCCTCCTCTGGCTGTAGTACCCTTGAGCAAGGTATTTACCCTGAATTGCTCCAGTAAAATAACCCAGCTGTACAAATGAGTAAATAACTGTAGGTAGACTAAAAGTGTAAGTGGCTTTGGAGAAAAGCATCAGCTAAATGAATAAATGTGACGGTCTGTTATTTGTTTCGTCTTTGACTTGTGAAAGAGTCTGACTTCAGGACAGAGTGCTATATATCAATAAATTGAATTGTCCCGAATTTCCTCTGATATTTAACCCTATATCCTTCCGGTGGTGAGTCCAGGTCCGTAGCCGCTATCGGGTGCCAGCCGTGCTAGTGCATCATATCATTCTGAATGCATTACGAACGAACCAAGAAGGGACGGCGCTCCCATAAACCTGTATTTACACACAGTTCAAAGGGTCTAGATGAAATAATATACACATCACAACGCCGCACACGATTAGGTTCGATAATGCACGCTCAGTATTTTATCTGGACTCGCAAGGCCGCGCTGTATGAGTTTTATCGCACAAGAAGGTCTGGCAGACAGACCCAAATCGAATCAAAGCGGCCCAGCCATGTGTAATTAATATCTGATTAGACAGATGCAGAGGACAGGCTGTTCCCGGTAGAAGGAAGGGTAGGGGTGGGGTGGGGTGTGGGGTGTGGGGTTTGGGGGGGGGGGCAGCACCCACAGCTGTGCCAGCAAAGCTGCCCCCCCCCCCCCACCTCTCCTCTCTCTAACCCACCACCCGACCCCAGCCCCAGCCCCCCGGAGCTGACCAATCCCTCTTCGATCGAATCAGCGGCGCATCCACAGAGGCGAGCGCGCTCGGAAACACGCTCGCACCCACACGCGGACGCACAAAAACCCGCCTTAATTAGGCATCAGAAACGAAGGAGGCTGGGACTTTAAGAGCCACCCCCTGCCTGCGTGTCCTCTGTGCTTCGCAGCTGTTGGAGCATCGGCGGGAGGTTAACACAAGGACTCATCAGGCTGCCTTCCTGATGCCAGCCTCGACATTATTAGCGAGCGGCCTGGCAGCGTGTCAGGTAGCCGTGCCGCAAGTCCGGCTTTGGCTCATCTCCTTTCTATAGTGTTATCACTGGTAATGGATGCCCTGCTTTCCCAGGGGAGCTGCAATTCCTCCTGTCGGAAAGAAAAATAAACGCATATATAATTGGCAGCCTTATTAGATTTTGTATTTACAGTAATATTATACGTATACTGCATATACGGACAAATACATGCAATTATATGCATGTATAAATGTATATATGCATATTAATGTCTTTGTATCTGTACAGAATTAATATTATACTTTACAGTTTTATTATGCATATTATAAATATATATTTATAGACAGGAAAATATATGCAATCATATCCATATAGAAATGTATATAGGCATATTAATGTATTTGTATATATAATATTGCAGAAATATATGAGTCTTGATATACAATCTTAATATTTATTAACCTTCACAGAAACAATGAGAATTTTTTATAGCTGTTATCTAACAATGTTACAGGCTAATGGATCGTCTGCGAGTGCCGTAAACATTCCTTTCAGAAGCCGCTGTTAATAATTTCCCGCTCGGGAGCTGCAGAGAGTGACCTACTTTGTTGTTTCTGTTTGTCCTTTATGCCGGCTCTGTGCACTTTTCGGTTTTCCGGCAAGCCGCATCCAGTCCCCGGCTCTCGGGCACAGCGGGCACTGGAGAATAAATAGCTTTTGGAGCGTGTGACAATCCCACCTCCTTGGGATCGGCGGTGTTTGGGCCTCCTCAGCCCTGCTCTGTGAACCGCCCCGCACCCCCGCACCCCCGCACCCCCACATTCGCATGCGGCACTCACACATCACGACCGAGCGCAAAGCTACACTTAATGGAATGAAGATCCCACTGCGACAGAGAATCGGCATAAAGGCTTGTGGGCCGGCAGCAGATGTCAACGGGTATCAAAACATTAACAATCCGCAGCTGATTGGCATTTAACAAGGAAGGAGCCGAGCTATTTGTGTAAATAATCTGATTTCTAATTGGAAAAGTAGCCGTATAATTATGGCAAATACTCTCTGACCTCAGCGTCTGTGACATTACGCTGTGGCTTCTGCTCAGGGAGGGGGTAGGAATAAAGATATAATGGAGGAATTAATAAAAGTGGATTTAATCTGTATTTTTAAATTAATTACCATGCAGCAGGAGGGTATACGTTTGCTTTGGGCTAATATATTCTCAATTCTGTTACCTTGTGTGCTCAGCTGTTTTACCAGTGAAACTAGGCAGCTTCACAAGGTGCCTGTTTACTGTGCTGCAGTAAAGTAAAGTAAGTTAAGCAGTGACATACGTCACTTAATCATTATGCTCTTTTTTAGCCCCAGGGGACCCATATCAGACTCACAGCAACTGAATACGGGCCAGAGTAATATGAATATATAACTGCTATATGATTACAAGAGGGGTGCGGTGGCACAACGGGTTTGGCTGGGGTCTGCTGTGCGGTGGCTCTGGGGTTCGAGTCCCGCTTGGGGTGCCTTGCGGTGGACTGGCGCCCTGTCCGAGGCGCGTCCCCTCAAGGCTTGCGTCCTGTGTTGCCGGGTTAGGCTCCGACTTGCCGTGACTCCCGCTCGATTGTAGACAGTGTGAGTGTGATATAGTTATATAATTTGTACAAATTCTGTCACATGTATAGATAGTATAAAAAAACACATTTGGGTTCATTCCTCTTTATGCATTTGTTTTACATTGTGGTCCTTGTGTTAAGAACATTTGGGTTACGAATTTTCCCAGATATATATTTTTTTTTTTTCATGTATCTACGCTGCTGTTCATTCCCACAAAGGAATGACATCCTCTGTTTTGGAAAAGTTTGACGAGATGTTTTGGCCCAAAATCCCTTATTAGATAAAGACCACCTCGGTGAACAAATACACAAATAAAAATACATACACCATATAAATCGCTTGTCCCATGCGGGGTCCCGGGGAACCGGAGCCTAACCCGGCAACACAGGGCGTAAGGCTGGAGGGGGAGGGGACACACCCAGGAGGGGACGCCAGTCTGTCGCAAGGCACCCCAAGCGGGACTCAAACCCCAGACCCACCGGAGAGCAGGACCTGCTCCAACCCACTCCGCCACCGTGCCCCCCGAGGGAACAAATAACACTTTATTAAATGAATAAAGTTATCCAACACCAGCTCGCGCTACGGGTGGTCCCAGACTTACGACGGGGTTACGTTCCGCAAAACCCGGCGTAAGTCGAAAATATCGTAAGTCGAAAATGCATTTAATACACCTAATACACACCTCTGCGTGACAGACTGGGACATGCAAATCACTGCTGCTGCCCAACGTCTAGAGAGAGTATCGCAGCGCATATTGCTTGCCTGGGGAAAAAATCAAAATTCAAAATTCGAAGTACGGTTTCTACCGGATGTCTATTGCCATCTCATAATCGTGAAGTTGAAAATATCGTAAGTCGTACCATCGTAAATTGAGGGGCATCTGTGGTGCAAAGAATGCCTCGGAAGGGAAAAGCAAACATGGAAATGATGTAAAAATGTGTTATTTTAGGTTTTGTTCGTTATCACTGGTGTTACGCAAATCATTTGTAAAAGCCAAAGTGCATCACAAAACCATTTTATACTGGATTACATAAGACGAACCGTTCCGTAGTGAATTCACCGTGTCTGAACACAGCTCAGCTCGCTCTCCAGCGCAACTATTTTGCACGCAAGGGCTGTCATGTACGGCAGTGTTTCCAAAACCATGAATTTTGTCCCGTGAGACATGGTGCCAGAGACTGCCTGTAAGGAAAGCAGATTGTCCGACAGAGGAAAAAACATATACTTCTTCACTATGAACATATGATAACTGGAAAAAAAATTGATTACCGAACATGAAAATTACATCTTGATTAAGCATACCTTTCCATAGAGTAGTTGATCATTGCTGATCTGCAAAATGCCAACGATTTACTGCTCATTAAAAAGGTTAAAGGTCATCAGTCTGCATGGCCTTCTTTACCCTATTCACACACACACACACACACACACACACACACACACATCGTCTGAACTGCTTGTCTCATACGGGGTCACGGGGAGCCGGAGCCTAACCCTGCAACACAGGGCGTAAGGCTGGAGGGGGAGGGGACACACCCAGGACGGGACGTCAGTCCATTGCAAGGCACCCCAAGCGGGACTCGAACCCCCAACCCACCAGACAGCAGGACCCGGCCAAACTCACTGCACCACTGCGCCCCCCCATCCATGTAATATTGTTTTCTAAAAATACTTACAATATGATGCAGTGAGGCCGACATGGGAGCCTGATCATGACATATCGATCGTGACACCTGCTTTTCTATATGTACTAAAGTCTTCATTGTCTGCACCTCCCTCAGCATCCAGGAACCAAACTTCAAGTTCATTCACAGAATCTACCTCACATCTCTTATATCTTCATTTGGTTATGCCGCTGCCTTTGGACCCAAAGGTCACATGCTTGAATACCAGCTCCGGCTGTTATACCCTTGAGCAAGGTCCTTACCCTGAATTGTTGCAGTAAAATTACTCAGCTGTATATAGGGGAAAATATTTGTAAGTAGCTTGATATTGCAAGTTACTTTGGAGAAAAGTATCAGATCATAACCTGATCTTTGTTTTTAATGGAATTAGGGTTCACTATCCTTGCACATTTGGCAAGGAGGTATATTTTATTGATATGGTTCAAACCAGAATGCATGTAGTTGACTGAAATATCTGTACTTTTCCTGGGCTAGGATGGGTGAACGGTGACACGGTGGTACGATGAGTAGCACTGCTGTCTCACAGCCCGTGGGTGGTATGAGAAGACGTGGGCTCAATCCCCGCTCAGTCTGTGTGAAGTTTGCATGTTTTCGCTGTGTCTGTGTGGGTTTCCTCTGAGTGCTCTGGTTTCTTCCCACAGTCCAAAGACATACCATTCAGGTTCCCCCATAGTGTGTGAGTGACAGAGAAAGTGTGTTCCACTGATGTATGGATGAGTGACCCAATGTAAGTAGTGTATCTAGCAGTGTAAATCACCTTGGTGAATAAGGTGTGTGGGCTGCTAGATACGCTAGCAGTGCAACACTCATTCAAAGGCGTGTGGGCTGATAACACTACATAGTGTTCGCTGGGAGTCGTTTAGGAGAAAAGTCTCTGCTAAATATGATAATAAGAATAACTTCCTAAATTTTCTGGCAACTCTTCTGTAACTGATAGGGCTACACAACAACCTCTGTAAACGTCAAACCCTTTTGCCCTTGTGTTACATGTATGTGTTTTCCATTTCTTGGTATACTGTTTCTCTCTATGCTGCGGTGACCCAGTTCTGTTGTGTTCTGTTGCTAATCAATAAAAATCCCATTTTTAGCTGATGCCTTTATCCAGTGTAACAACTACTTTTTGATTTATACAGGTATTTGTATGGTGTCAGTTCAGGGTAAGTACCTTGATGCAGGGTACTGCAGAAGTGGAATAGTGGGATTTGACTGTAAATGACTGCAAATGTGAAAATAAACAAAATGCTGCAGTAGCTGATTGTAGTGCTTCACCGGGACCATAGTGTACATTTATTTACCCCTCTTTATATATGAATTGCACATGTGCTGCTCCCACCACATACTCAACCTTCTTAATAATAACCAAACGGGTGGGTACTGTTGGACCTTTTTCACTTTAATATATGTCATTTTAACTCGGTCTCATAATTGTAATATTTAATTTCTGAACTCTCCTGCAAAACTAGGCAGTCTTTTGCAAAGTACAATAGAAGTAATTATTTTTTGTAGTCTGCCAGATTAAAAAGAAGAAATATAAGCTTTCATCTAGTATTATTCATAATTCATAAACGGATGGATCCCGCTCTATGGCACATTGTGTAGGTCAATATTTTAATCGGAGACCCGCGACTGGGATTGCCGAGCATGCTCATATATATTTGCATTAACCTTCTAATTTGCGAGAGTGAGTTCCGGCGGAACTCTGATGTTAAGAGGGTATTATCTTTAAAAGCGACTGAGCACTGAGACCAGCAAGAGGTTTTGTTCCATCCCTTTCAAGTGCTTACTGAGGCAGGACAAACAATTATAATTCTACTGGTGGCCAGTTTTACTTTGTTTCGTTCCCCACAGTCATGGCAGGAGTGCCGATCTCCGGCTGATGTGCGCACACCAGTGGAAGGGCTAAAAATAACCCCCTCTTCCCTAGCGGCCATGGCCCATTGTAAATTATTACTCTTAACAAGCTGTACTGACCCGCTGCACCGAGGAGGAAACATCTTTCACGTTTAGTACCCATATTCATGGATTGTTGAAAGAAAAATTCAGAAGTGTCTCAGCCAAATATTTATTTAAGTGGGGAAAAATATGTAATGTTCATATTGGAGTGATGAGAAGCATCAGCAAAAGCGAAGACAAGTAAGGGGAAGATGGTCCAACGGCATTAAATCAAATACTTTTACATTAGATATATAAGTGACAAGCACTGACTGTGTACATAATTGTTGATAACACCCAGTGGTGGTTATTAATGAGTTACATTTAGTGCAGTACTTAAATTTCTTGATTTAATGTAATATAAGTTTCTTGAGACATTGGACTGTTCGGACTGTCTTTTATTAAATACGGACTCTCTGATTCTTGGAATATGAAATTTGGGATGTCTTCTTCCTGCAATATCGAAACTTTCTCTTATGGATCGTGAAATCTATCATTCCTGCGATATGGAATATAGAATGTCTCCGCTTTCCCCTTTCACAGAACTGGTCAGTTAGTCACTGCTTTATCGAAGTGTACGCAACAGAAACAAAATATGCTGTAACACCCCATTCTGCAGGTCAGACAGCCACTTGCCTCACAACATTTTATTGAACAGATGGCCTCAGGAGGAAGATGAAATGCAATGGTGTCCTCCGGTTGCAAGAAATGATTTCTGCCTTCTGGATATGTATTATCTTACACCTGCCATTACTCCATTGCTAAAAGGAACAGCAATTACACAGGAGCTTTATTTGTTAACAAAGCATCAATTAGATTCAGTCGTGCATGATAGTGCCTGTTTTTCTGAGCCTGATGGTCTGATTCAAAGAGGGTTGATATGAAATATATATATACAAGCTGAAACCACTTATCCCAATCGGGGCTGTGGCAAACTGAAGCCTAGCCCAATGGCGCAGGGGTGGTGGGGGAAGGGAGACACCCAGGACGGGATGCCAGTCCATCGCAAGGCACCCAAGGCAGGACTCGAACCCCAGACTTGCCAAAGAGCAGGCCTCGACCAAGCCAGCTACACCACCGCACCCCTCTGCTACGAAATATATAACCATGCATTATATATGTATTTTTAAAAGAATATGTCATTTGAATAAGAAGTCATTTTTTAAGCAGCGCGGGTGCCTGATAATGAGTTACACTTATCAGTACATAAGTAATATTTTGGAGAAATTTGCCTTTTTGCACCTTTACATTAATGTCACGCTCTTTTCATTATTTTTAAATGTTCAACCTTTAACTGAAATTTCTCCCAGTTGCAAAACTGACAGTTCTGATGAATTCTGTAATATGTTGTCACCCTTCTTTAAGTTATTAGAAAATACCATATGATCATAACTGAGATGAATTGTAACCTTTTGGTCCTGAGCCCTCACTATGCATGTGGACATATTTGCAGTTTCTTGGTTTGCTGTTTCTATCTGTATGCTGTTGTGACCCTGAGCTGTTCATTGTTAAAACCAATTTTAAAATAAAGTTACTCTCCCTGAACCATTAAAAAATGTTTTCATAGTCAGCTGACTAATGTTATTGATTTATTTTGCCGTGTTTGCTAGTGGCGAGATGAGCGTTTCTCCGTCAGAGCTAGATTTCGGTTTCATTTCGCCTCGATTGACAACTCAGCTGCTTCACTTACAGGGAGTCCCACTTGGGAAAAAAAATGTGTTTAAATACACTTTTAAAATATTAAATGTATGTCTTTGTATAATATGTCTTTTTTAAGTTATAGGGTCTTTCCTGCGGTGGTGCAGTGGGTTTGGCCAGGTCCTGGTCTCTAGCACCTCTGGGGTTCGAGTCCCGCTTGGGGTGCCTTGTGATGGACTGGTGCCCTGTCCTGGGTGTGTCCCCACCCCCTCCAGCCCTGCGTCCTGTGTTGCTGGGTTAGGCTCTGGTTTGCCCTGACCCTGCTCACGACAAGCGGTTTCGGCCGGTGTGTGTGAGACGTATTTCTTTATTTATCCTTACTTTCCAGCTTTTTGTACGTTTGTTTAAATGCTCCTTAGTGACTTTTAAGTTCAAGGACTGGAGTACACTGTAGGTAATGCAAGGCCTGCTGTCAGTCTGGAATACATTTTCACTCTTTTATTTCAGCTCAGCAAAGTGAACCACATGAGTGCGGGTCCAATTTTAATGTCAGCTCTAATTAATGTTCTTTGTAGTGGTGAATACCATATGTCGGTGCGTCTGACCGATCATTCATCGGAGCCCATTAAATGTGTCAGGAACAGCCTTTTGAACCGAACGTGTGCCACGCAGCAAGGAGGCCATCACCAACGACCAAGCAGCATTTAGAGAAGGTCCAAGTCCGGACTGTCCTATGGAAAACAACATGTGATGTGACGGCATTTTTAAAAGAACTCCGTGGCTTCTCGATACATTTCAGACGCGCATTCCAACTCGCTCAAAGCGCTTTAGAATGTAAAGTATCTCCTGGAATAAATTCCAGATTTTATGCATTTCACAGCCAGTGAATGATTGAGTGTGTTACTGACATTGCCCTGCATGTGGGGCAAGACATATCCTTGTGGGAGACTTTATATTTTCCTGTCTTCAACACTCGTCTTGTGTAACATCCAAAGCTTTGTGTAACCATCCTGTGATTACATTGTTCTACTTTCCACCTTGTGTTTCAAAGGAGCTTTTGTTTTAGGTAATATTTGTTTTTATAAATACAGTTAATATGCAATTAAATATTAGCGGAAGTGGGAGACAATAGTCGCAACTACCCCCTTTGAAGGATTTGAAAATATCCTGGAAAAAATTACCCGGCTCCATTGTATTTTGCTTTGAACAAAAGTGTCAGCAAAATAAGTTAATAATTTATTATTCCGAGTTCATTAGTGCTAATGAATTCCAGATATATTGTGCCATTGGGAAAGTCTAAAATCAGAAATCTATGTCCATGTCACAGCTGAGAATAGTGTATTTATTTTTTTTCATCATAGGTCATGGAAACATAAGTTTAATAAGTTTGCAGGGGTAAAATATGGCTGTGCATAACTACAATGAGAACTATTGGTACTTTTTTTGTCCCCCAATACCTTTCACGTTGTTACCACCAGCATGCAAGAAAGTGTTCACCTTGCTTCAATTTGCCTTATTTAAGAATAGTATTTAATTTTTTTTCTTTACCATTTTAACTGCTCTTATTTATCCCATTCATGGTACACATTATTAAACTGACATTGTCATTAATAATACACTGTCAGTTGTAGTCCATTTCTGAACATAATGCATTTTATAGATGCCTTAAAGGACATATTGATGCCTTTGAAATAATTTCTTGGCTTTCCCGTTCATAAGGCTACAGGCTAAGGTCGTTCCTCCTACTTTCACATTCAGACATTGGTTATTTTGAATATTCACTCTCCTTGTGTTGTATGTAATTCGTTGCATGTTTACACATTTGGAGTTTGTAATGTTCATGAAATAAAACAAAACAACCGATGAAAGGCAGGTGAAGAAGAAAGGGCTTGAAATGTGCCGTAAGAAAGCAGCATGCTGAGATCATGCATATAACAGCTTCACTGAATCACTGTCATGTGAGATTTCGTGGAGTGAGTCAGGGACACTAAGGCGAAGTGGAGCCCCTGAATGTTGACTGAGCACCGTGTTAAAACACAGCCTGTCAAAAAAGGAGGGAAAAAAGTTGCTCCTAGGGGAGTCATTTTGAGGGCATGCGGTGATTGCTGGAAAAAAAACAGACTCAATGTCAGTTCAGGGATAGAGCGTCCAGCACAACAAAGGATAGCGGTCCCAATCAAAGGCGGGATGCTCTTATTCTGCTGGGAGCTGGCCGATTGTTTGCTCATTTATTTGTTTGGTGGTGTTCTGAGCTAAGGCATCAGCAGAGGATCTGAAACACTCAAGACAGTTACCCTCCAAAAAAAAAAAAGAACCACTAACCACTCATGACAAGAAAGGTGGAACTACAGCAAGCAACCAATTAGCTTCTCTGTACCCCTGACTGCCCTCGATAATAATGCCACAAAGATGACCTCCTCCTCCTGTTATTCTCTGAGGAGAGAACAGACGATGAACGAATGCCTATTTTTAATATATTTTTAATGTCGATCTTAAATGGCTTTGGTAAGGCATGAAGCCCTGTGCAAATAAGTGCCCCTTGTAAACGCATCTAACTAGAGACTGTTTGGACGTGGTGGTATTTCAGTGGACCTGCACACACAACTGTAAATCGCTTTTATTGCCTCTGGCATCCTGATTGGCTGTCCTTTTGATTGAACATATTTTTGAAAAATGTGTTGCGTAACCTTGGCCCCGAATGTTTCATGTGATGTTTACCTTATTGGCCGCTACATTGTTTCACCAAATTTTTCTTCTTGTCTTCTCCACTCTTTTTTTCTTTTGGTTTTTTTAGGCTGTCCATTAGGAATTAGGACGGTAATTTCTCTATTAATTCTAAGGTACAGTGATTGCACTTTACTGATCCTCTTGACCACAGTTAATCTTCAGATGTGAAGATGAGTGTTTTGCATTAATCCCATTTCCACTTTAGATGTGTGTTTATGATGTGACATTAATTCCACCGTCCTGGTACTAAGGCACATGCAGCACCACTTTATGTTCTGGACCATCAAAACAGAGGAAGCTGCTTTTGACAGTAAGTTTTGTTTCAGTTGAATGAAAACATAGAAGCTACTTCAAGTGCCATGTCTTCCCAGCATTTGTCACTGGAGAGAACGGGGATTAGCCTTGTTGAGTTCCTCTGCGGCTCTCCATATTGGTCAAGTGCTCAGCCATCTGGATTCTTAGCCCTTAGAGAGAAGTGTCACCTGCTGGAGTATGTCTGCTTCTTCAAGTGACCACACACAAACCACCTCAACACTTCTGGCATTTGTTGTTTTCAAATCTCCTAATAACAAAATCGATTAAACACAATACCGCTATCAATTAACTGTAACCAAGAAGACTGAACCAAGACTTATTGATTGACGAGAAATAATGGGAAGGAGCCATTTTGGCTGGGGGGCAAAACAGAACTCTGGAGCACTAATATCCAAAATCAACAGGTGGTCCCCGATTTACGACGGGGTTATGTTCCGTGAAACCCATTGTAAGTCGAAAATATCGTAAGTCGAAAATGCATTTAATACACCTAATACACACCTCTCGTGGCAGACAGGGAGATGCGGACCGTTGCTGTTGCTCAGCGTCGCGAAAGAGCATCGCGCTGCAAATCACTTGCCTGGGAATAAAATCAAAATTGAAAATTCAAAGGATGGTTTCTACTGAATGTCTATCGCCAGCTCAGCATCGTAAAGTCGATAAAATTGTAAGTCGAACCATCGTAAATCAGGGACCACCTTTAGAAGCTCATACAATGCAAAATAGTCATGAAGGTAACACTTTCAGCTCTCCAAACTGCCAAACCGACCGAGGTAGGAGAATAACACACTGAAATAATGAAGGTCATTTGGTATACTACACTACACCACACACACATACATTTTTGGAACCGCTTGTCCCATACGGGGTCGCGGGGAACCGGAGCCTACCCGGCAACACAGGGTGCAAAGCTGGAGGGGGAGGGGACACACCCAGGACGGGACGCCAGTCTGTCGCAAGGCACCCCAAGCGGGACTCGAACCCCAGACCCACTGGAGAGCAGGACCTGATCCAACCCACTGCGCCACTGCACCCCCCTTACACTCTGCACTCCCCTTACACTACACCATTAATAAAATATTTTGTCACATTAATAATATAGTTTGTTATAGTCTGGTAAGCCATGAAAGGGTAGAGTTGTTGAATACGAGCCATTCTTTTGGACCTCAGAGATAAACTCTTTGCTAGTCTTCCCACAGTGACATTTGGACCATTCCGCATGTGGCAACCAGCTGCACTGGACACACCTCCACTCTCAGGGAGAGATCAGCTGAAAGCACAATTAACAAGCTAATGAGCCTGGTAAGCATCCACACGAAGCGCAGTCAGTGAGGCAGCATCCTTTAAAACCTGTGCAAAGAAGGAATGTAAACAAAGCTTTGCAAGATCCGTGTGAACTACAGAAATGCAAGACACTGATTTATTAATACTATATTGCCGAAAATCTGCTATATGTACATGTTTTTTTTCCAGTGTGCATGGAATTCACACTGGAAAAACAATCATGTATAGCAGATATTCATCAATAGGGATGATGTTTGTTCACTTTAGAGGTTTTGTTCTCTCTGCTTTTTTGACAAACATTGTGTGTTAGCCTGGAGTTGTATTGATCAATGATTCAATACTCCATACAGATTTTCCAAAGACAATTTGTTCACTGATGAACTATTTATTGCCATACTGTAGTCCATTCTTCAGTTGCGGTGCCTCCATTCCTGGCAGTAAGAATTACAACTGCAGGTTGTTAGCTAATCATTACTTAGGTATGATGCTGTGACTCCAAGGTGACTCACTCAGATATGATGCTTTGTCACAGCTACCTAAAACATTTGACTGGAATCCTTATTGTGCTCGAGTTTATGCGAACTATTTATTAAATCCATTCATTCTGAAATACTTCTGAAAGAATCAAAATATGTGCTTACTATTCATGTGAATGTATAGTAATGAATAATGAAACCTACATGAGCTTTTCAGAGAAGGTCTGATATGAAAACAACAGAAGGTCTGGAGCGGGGCTATGGGGTTCATGGGCTGGAGCCAAACAGGGGGCAATCAGATTTTGAACTGCCTGCACTGGTCCAGTTGTCCATTTGGAAGAACTATAGACAGGGAAAGTGCTTCAGAATAAACTGTATGGCAATACGCTTTGTTTAACGAGGGCTTTTTTCCCTGTGCAAATCGGAGTGCACGGAGCAGTGGGCCAAGTGTTTTGCCCCAACACAGGGGAAGCAGGATTCAATGACCGCTGCATCGATGTGCTTAGCAGTTGAGCCAAGGAATGTATCCAGAGTGGGGTCATTAACCAACGGGGGCCTCATCATGAGAGATAACACTGCTCACAGTAAGAAGAATGAGATTTCCAGCGTGAGACTTCACAGAGGCCGCGAGAAGTGTGCGGCTCTTGTACTGAGAATACCGCACAGTCAAAAAGAAAAGAATTAGTGGAAACATCAAAAATACTGTGCAAAACAGTAAAGGCTTATTTTGCACGTAGCAATGTGCAGTGAATGGCCCATTCTGTTGTCCGTTGCCAACAACCACTTGTCCCGAAGAACCAGAGCCTTCCCGGCAAGGCTGAAGGAGGACACCCCGGATGGGATGCCAGTCCAACGCAAGGCACCACGCAGCAGTCGAACCCACCAAACAGTGAAGCACTGAACAAGGTGAATGGTGAATACCTTCACAACATTCTGCAGTGAGAGTACTACAGGTGGAAGTGGGATTCAAATCCATAATCAGTGGGTCCAAAGAGAGCAGCTCTAACACTATGCTACTATCTGAGAAGCCGGAAGGTGAATAATAAGTTCAACAGGAACTTTTCTATTAGCACATTTGCAGGACTTTAAATTTCTGACCAGCATTGATCCTATAAGCATCTCAACAAAACTTGGTTCTTTGGTCCTGAGGTTAGTATAGGTAGGGCTTTAGGGATCAGTTTTCTGTCCAAGCTGTTTGCAGAAGAGGTAGAGCCCAAGATATTTATTGTTGCTTATGTAAATCTATTAAACACACACAGTGTGAAACCACTTGTCCCAAGTGGGGTTGTGGCAAACCAGAGAGTAACCTGGTAACACAGGGTGCAAGGGACACACCCAGGACAGGATGCCAGCCCATTGCAAGGCACCCCAAGCGGGACTTGAACACCAGACCCACTGGAAAGCAGGCACAAGCCAAACCCACTGCACCACCATGCTACCCCCATCATTGAACACCTTAATTATAAAAAAATTAAAGACAAAAAATTTGGGTGTCCTCACTAAATAAAAGCTAAGTAATTCTAGAAATATTGAGTCGTTTCCTTTGAAAATTTCTTTAAGTTGTAGATTGTGTTCTCTGAATCATTACCATTTCATTAGGGCTGCATTACAAACTCCTAAAAATACATAGAGATATACATCAAAATGAATTATATTTTTAATGAGATAGGGTATAATTCCTACACTTAAATTTGTGCATAGTATTAATACAATTTCAGCTGGAAAGTTAAATTTGCATAAAATAATGCCTTTGAAATGCTCTTCATTTGTATTCAGGACCTCGATCTGGAAAAAATTACCCGAATAAATCAGAGGGGGATATCATTTCTGTGAGGAACTTGCAGGCGTGAAGGAAATCCTTAAACCTATCTGGGATCCAGGGCATTTTCTCTGGAAGGAGCCGTTTTGAAAATCCTTGACTTACAATTTTCATATGCTTAACAGTGGCACGACACTCTGCACATTAACAGTTGAGCAAATGCTGTTTATTTAAGCTGTTAACTCCTCTGTATTATCATGAAGCAAATACATTCTTCAGAATGGTTTACACAAACAGGTCCTTGTGATTTTGTTATGCGTTCTTTATGAAAAAACTAGAGGGAAAAAAGTACACATATTATACTCTTACCTCCCAAAAGGAAGAGCTTTGCAACGGGCAGTTCTCAATTTAGGATGCATTCATTTTCATGTTAACCTTCACTCTTGTTTGTGCTTTTGCACTTATTTCTTTCGCTCACACATGTATTGTTTAATATTTACACACCATGCTTCTGATTCACGATCGGAATTTATGTCACTTAGAATCCTCAGCCCAACTGGACCCGAGTTCTCAATTTCAGTGGCATGACCATAACAGAGCGTTATGGAATTATGAAGGAAAATAAATTATTATTTTAAATTTGGCTGATTAATAGACCAGCAATAGTACAGACATTACAAACAACAACAACAATAAGAATAATAATAAAAATAATAATATGTATTCATTCCACACTTTCTCCAATTGTGTTCAAAGCAACACAGGATGGCAGAAAGTGGAACATTGTGGATGATGAAGCAACATGTGTAATGAACTCAATGTCCAGAGCAATGCTTCATTCAAACTGGAAATTTACTACTACTAATACTACTATTATTATTATTATTATTATTATTATTATTTAAAAAACAATAATAATTGCACAGAACTGAGTGTCAGATATGAAACATCTGGAAGACAGCTGGGGGATAACATAATGGTTAGAGCTGTTACTTTTGGGCCCACAGATCACAGGTTCCAGTTTCATCTCTGGCTATAGTACCCTTGAGCAAGGTACTTACCCTGAATTGCTCCGGTAAAGTTAACCGGCTGTACAAACAGGTAAGCAATTGCAGGTAGACTAACATCGCAACTAAAAGCATCAGCTAAAGGAGTGAATGTAAGTCACCTTTATTTTTTCCTTGTTTTCTGCTGACTTGAGGGCTCAGCTCAAATACACATTTACCCTTCCTCTTGCAGAAAGCGGTACGGAGAAAAACCACACAAGAAGAAATATAATGAAACCCTCTGCTACAGCCTTTACACATTCCATGCACACACAGCCACTGTTTTTTTTTCTTATTTGACAGAGGTGTTATTCCTTAAGCTGGTGTAAAACCAAGAAGGATGGGCCCCCGGGTAACCACTTGAGGACTGGAATCAGTGCAAAGATCGAGCCTAATTCCACAAAGGCAGATGTGTTCGTTTTTTCCTGCTTGCAAGCAGCTCCAGCGAACGGCAAACATCCTGCGAGTTAAAACATCACGCTGCAGGTTCTGGCTCACTACGCTATAACTCTATTAGTTGCACAGATGGATCTGCAATCTACATTGATCCCCTCCTTAGCAGCATTTATCAGTTATTTGCCGGGGAACAATTTCTGAGTATTTAAGGCTCTTGGAAACCATACTTCTGTCCCGTGTTCACTTGTAAAAAAATGCCCCAAAGCTTCTTTAACGCTGTATATAATATGAGTTCAGATGCAAAGAAGTTTCCAGAATGGTGTTGATGCATCTGGACAAAGGCTACGGGTCCAAACCCTGGCGGTCTGATGCTTTAGCCTCAAAAGTTTGTTTCAGGAAAATGTCGGGCTAAATGAGTGTGAGCAATGCAACTTGAGATAGCAGACGGATAATGGTGTCTGTTAAGCAAATGAGGATTCACTAATTAAGTTTAATAAGCCATCAAGGAGACCTGCGCTGGCGGCAGACGGAGGTCACCGCGATCCAGTGAATCTCCACACAGGGGCCTGCCGTATCTGATCCGTGGCCCAGCTCTGACATTAGATAGAATTAGTAAAACGGTGGATGTTTCAGTCGGGCACTGGGAAAAGTTAAGAACATGATATCTCAACCAAGCCCTGGGGGAATTTAATAAACTGCTTTGAGAAAGAGGTACTGTAACAGCTATAATATCTAACTCTCAATATTCTCTGGACCTCAGAAATCTCGGCTCTGTTATTGCAAGTTCAGCACCCATGTTTTCTTGAGAGATAATGTTCTTTTTTTCATTATGGGGTCAGTTGTAGGATATTGTTTTGATATTTCAGCCAGTTTTGTCTCGATGTAATTTAATACTTTGTAACCCCCACCTCTGACAAACAAATGCAATTTTAGCTGTAATATGTAATGTTTTCTTGAATATGAATTGAATTTATTCTATAAAAAGGTAAAGTGCAAAAAGAAATATTTAATAACATTTTACCCACAGCCCCTAAATAGCTACTGAACTATCTTGTCATTAAGATATTATTACTATGGCGTGTATGTATATATCCATATTTACATTTATTTATTTAGCTGACACTTTTCTCCAAAGCGACTTACAATGTTAGGGTTACAAGCATTTCCCATTTATACAGCTCAGTATTTTTTTTACTGGAGCAATTTCAGGGGAAGTACCTTGCTCAAGGGTACTACAGCCAGAAGTGGGGATTGAACCGGCAACCTTTGGATACATGTATGGAGGGAGAGGGATAGAGAGGGATACAGAGAGATACCGCGTATAGTTCGTCTGTCTCTTAGTTCTCAGAGCACGACAATGTGATTTCATTATGTTAAATGGTTTAACATTATGTTTAATTTCAAACGGTCAAACTGGATCCAATAAATGTAGCTGCAATCACATATGATACCGCTGTAAAGAGTTTTATTTTGAAACCACAGCATGGAAGAAAAAAAAGAAATGTTACAAGATGATAATTCCTTTTGCAAATAATGGCAGCGATTATCCTGTTTAATCAAACACTTTACACTCTGTGATAATTGATTCATTTATTCAAATCAGCTGTTACCCTTTCAACCGTGAAATTACAAGACAGCGAAGGAGCCAGGCCTTTGATACATTCAGTCAATTTGCTTATTTATGGCGCCGCTATAAACAATCCGACTCACTTCGTTTGGACTCAGTAATAAAACACAACTCTGTTCATGAGTTGTTAAAATTTGGTAAATGAAATTACATTGTACGCCCAGAAACAGCAGCATTCTTCAAGCATTTAAGAATGCAAACTGGTCATGTAAAAGTAACGATGGAGTGAAATGATCTTTGTAACTTGCCAGTGTTGGAAACACTGTAATTAGGCCTTTCACATTTAAGCACGTAGTTTACTTACTGAGAGCATTTGTCCTATTTGTTAGGGGCAGTTAGACAGGAAAGGAATGTTGGTTCTTTAACCAAAATTTTGAAACAGTCAAAACTGTATCACCCTTGCAATCAAGGAACACCAGCAGATTGATTGCATATCAACTGAAGTATCTTGTATTATAAGAATACTTTGAAATATGAATAAATGTAAACAATGTGTTTTCGCATCAAGGTGGACCTGTGTTTTTGAGCTAGTAAAAGAAATTAAACCTATAACCCGTAGAATCTGTGGTTTAAAATCTATACACATGTATTTCATCTTGGAAACATTTTGAAAGACCTGGGGAGCATTTAAAGGTAGGAATCATCTAGTGTTACTTTAATGCAACTTTAAGGAGGCAATTCGAACTGGGAGCTGGAAGACGAAGCGACATACATGAGTGTTAGAGTTAGGAGAATCCTGGAAGGGAAGTTTTCTTGCTCGGTAGATCCTGGGAAGGAGGGTGATGTATTTGACGGATCCTTGGAGACATTGTGGTGTGATTGGTGTATTCGAGGTGGGTAGGTGATTTGATCAGCATGACTGGTAGATTTTGGGAAGGACGGAGGCATGATTGATGGATCGCAGAAGGATGGATGGAAAAAATTAAAGAAGAACCACCATAGAAAAAGACAGTAACATATATTTTGTCAGTGACTGACTTGCAACGACTTTATCATATAGCACAACTTTGAATTATTTGTCAACTGAAGTCTACACCTGGCAGATCCTTTCATCCACACCAACTTAAGCTACCAACACATATTTGCTCATTTATGGAGGTGGGTAGTTTTTACACAATCAACTTAGGGTAAGTGTCTTGCTCAATGGTATTACAGCTGGAGATGGGATTCAAACCTATGACCTTCGGATCTAAAGGAAGCAGCTCTAACCGCCACACTACCAGCCACCCGTTTCATCTGTTCCTGAACAGGTTATTTTTATGTTTACATGCATTCAGCTGCATTAATTTAACTGCGTATATGAAACATTTCTCTGTCAGAAATTGTGCTGTAAAATTACTGCCGCAGTTTAGATGTCATGTAACAGATTTGATATAAATGCTCTATCAAACTTCTGCTCTTAGTCTTATAAATTGCTGCTGTTCCAGTTGTTTCTGGGCAGCCATCTGTCACTTGTTGAAGTATGTTTTTTGAAGTGTGAAGCGCATGAAACACCATCATAACCTGAAGCGTGAATAATAAAGGTGTTTATGTGGTTGTGAGGGAGTTTTACTACCTTTCACTTTCTCTTCTTTCATTTCTTATCATCTTTTTTTCAACAAATTTCAACAAAAGGGGCTTCAGATCTTTGCCATGCAAAAGGAAAGGCTGAAGTGCAAATGCAAAAACTTTGCTCTGTGTCAACATGGGAACTTTCCTCTTTCTTGAACCGGAGGGAAGATAACAGGTGTATGTGAAATGAAAATATGCTTAGCAACATGGAATACAACGTTGTCCTCAAGGACACGTGCTTCTTACATGTTGTTCCAGAACCCGGAACAGTTCATAATGGGATCTGAGCACAGCATACTGTATCCCATAACAAGGGACTACAAGGTCTATTGAATACTTTTGAACAGGATAAAAATTGGTTCGGTCACAATACCCCCAAATGAAGAAGAAAAATACCTTGAGCAGCTAAAGGTGAAATAACACTATAATGCAAATGTACTGTATGTGCCTGCAGCAAAATCCTTTCATTCACACTGTCTATATTTCTTCTGGGTGGCCACTGAGATAGGGCTGAGATATTTTCAAGCAGATATTTCCATGTCTCCTTCGTTTTTTTTTTTTTACAGATATGCTGTGAATTTGCTGATTGTAGATGTTTTGGATTTCCAAACACTCCCAGAAATTTGGATAAAAATCAACTGCCGCAGCATGTTAAACATCCTTTGGGAGACTGCGGTAAAGCACTCAACGACAGTTCTGCAGAGTATGTCCTTCACAGAGAAAGTTGTTTTTCCAATGGTTACAAAGATTTTTTTCGGCTGTATTCCTTATATGTTAAAGGTAATCAAAAGTTCATGTCAAGTGTTAGGGAAGTGGGAGCGTACATTTTGCAAAAGCTTCTTACTGAGTCAGAGAACATTATAAGTATCTACTAGTGTATTAAAGTGCTGTGTGGTTATTAGTCATTGTTATACAAGCAGAATTGCAAAGAGATGTCTGCTCCAGGCTATTTTACATATAGTCATGGGCACGGGAAGGAAAAAAAAAAAACTGGAAAATAATCACTGGAAAACCAAAAAGTATGAGAATAAAAAGGGAAGCAAAAAGATTCCCTTAAAGGTCCACTTATTTTAACATAATTAATGATGTTTCAGGAGAAATAACGATGATCATTTTAAACTGTGCTTCTGATCCTGGTTGTGGTAATATACAACTTGATGAATTCCTTTTCCTCAGTAATACCGTGTCGGATTAAAAATGCAGTACAACTGCGGTGAATTCAAGTTATTAGATACACATTAACTATACAGTATGGTGTACTTTCGATGGATTGCACAAATCTCTATGGAAATCAAGGTAATAACTAAGACCAGCTGTAGAAATCTATATTCATGATTTTTAAATTGAACCAAACTCTTTGGATTCACTACTGCCTCAAAGCCTATCAGTGTATTTTTCACATGGAATTCTGCCAGGGTTGTCTAGCATATCTCACATAATACAACAATAATATTTTCTGCCTACAAAATATCTGCACATAGAAGATACTATTCCTGATTTTGCTTTTGGAAAATTACTTCAGTGACTTGTATGAACATGTAATTGTCTAAGAATTTGTTATTTTGTTTCCCCAGAATTCAAACCCCTTCATGCAATCGAAACCGACGCTTTAACTTATACCACACTTTACAAAATATTTAAACATTTATTTATTGTAACCATCTCATTCATCATACCTCTACCTGTGCAGTGGAAAACAACATTTTGACAGTATTAGCCAATGTGTTAAAGATATGATTCTGGTTAACAGATCATCTATGCTAGCCCATAATAAACTTAAATGATTATGACTGATATACGAATCACCTCGTAAGTCAAATAGGTGGTATAGGTGATCAGAGGCCTCAACTTGTGGAATATTAGCTGAAAACATAAAGAATCCATTAGTGTACAAGGGAAGGATCAATTTCGGTCATTTTACAAATGTAAAAAGTTGTAAAAAAAATGTGAAAAGAAAAAATCATATCTTCCTAATGCAAGATAGAATATATCAGTATCAGGTATACTTCTTCAAAGTGACTTGGAATTACACATACAGTCTGAAACCACTTGTCCCAAGGGAGGTCGCGGCAAACTGGAACCTAACCCGGCAACACAGGGCGAAAGGCTGGAGGGAGAGGGTACGCACGTCCATCACAAGACACCCCAAGCAGGACTCGACCCGCCAGACCCCCAACCTGGCCGAACCCACTGCACCACTTGTACATAGATTACATTTATTCATTTAGTTGACACTTTTCTCCAAAGCAACTTACAATGTCAATCTACCTATAATTATTCATCCATTTGTAGAGCTGGGTAATTTTTAGTGGAGCAATTTAGGATAAGTACCTTGCTCAATGATACTACAGTCATAGGTGAGATTCAAATCTGCCACCTTCAGGGCCAAAGGTAGTAGCTCTAACCACTGCTACCACTAATGTTAACTTCACAGTTATTTAGCCAGTTAAACGGCAGAGAGAGTGTGTTCCACTGATGTATGGATGAGTGACCCATTGTAAGAAGTCTATCTAGCAGTGTAAGTCACCACGGTGAATAAGGTGTGTGGGCTCATAACACTACATAGAGTTCATTGGAAGTCGCTTTGGAAAAAAGCATCTGCTAAGTAAATGAATGTAAATGTAGAATATTCTTACTCTATTAGTTCACAGAAGAATCTTGTGCAAGGTTACTACAGCAGTGGTGGGATTCAATTCAGAACCTTCAGACTGCAAGGCAACCAGCCTACTCCTCTCACCCACCTTCTGTACTTTTACATAAATAAATGAAGTTGGGTTGTGCAGAATGATAAAGAATACATTATTTACATTATTTTTTTTTCTTTGATCAAAACCCCACTGATTTCCACACTCACATTTTCACTCTCAGTCAAATCAACTCAAAGGAAAAATAGAAAGTGCCGCTCATTGTTTTGTTTTCAAACACAAAGTTACGACATTCAGCCTGAGAAGTTACTCAGCATGCCTTGTTGTTCCGCTTGCGCAAAGGATGACCTTTACACCAGATGGTAATTTTAATTAGAGACAATTAGCTTGCTGTTTTCTCAAGCTAATTTATGTGTATGCTTTTCTTCAGCAATGCCTGTCTTCTTCCAGCTAGACCTTTATTTTGATCTATTGTCAGTGGCTGTAAAACCAAAAGCATTTTAGAGCATTTCTTCTGAAGGGTGGAATCATTAATACATTATTTGTGCAGCAACTTAATCTTATTACTACTTAAAACAGGTGTAACTGAAACAAATTATACTTCATGTACAGTAGGTGAAATGGGTTTGAGCATTAAATAAACTGTATGTAGTGATTTGCTAAAATAAAATTAGGTTTTGCAAGATTACTAATAACATCATTATATGATCTGGGCAATAAATGATTACACAATCTTGGAGCCTAAATATGTTTTGGATATTTGTTTTGAATACACAGAAGAGGTTGAAGTTACTTCAACCTGAGATCCGTATGTTTCCAGTAGGAATCCCAGTATAATTTGCTGCAAAAATAAAACAACACAGAAGACCTCCTTCAGCTAAAATCACACACGGCAGGAAAAGGAGGATGTTTTAACATTTTAAAATCTCACCTTTAATGCATTGTTATGTATTTTTTCAAAATTAATTGACTTTCCAAATAGTTCCATTATCCCAGACAATTCCAGTAACTATAACAATGATGTTAATCAAGGACTTTTCTTCTTATGAAAATATGTTCTGACATATCCACGACAAGTTTTTCAATAAACTATTTTGCATCTCAAAAAATGTTTTCAACATTTTACAAACTGGAGAGAGTAAGGTAGCCCATTTTTCAATAAACGCAAGGAAAAACAGAGTAACATAAGATAAACTGCACTGACCATGTTAAGCCTTGTTTAAAACATATTAATAAGAAGATAAAGGAAATAGGAAAGAAAAACCCATTCTTCATTTGTCTTGGTTCTTTGCTCCATTGTTCTATTTCTCATGAGAAAGAAACAACAGTTAAGAGAGGAAAAAAAAAAAAAAAAAACAGCTCTCTTGCACACTCTTGGCTTTGACTACAGTCCTGACCAATTCCCATCATATCAGCATATGGCCTCCCTTGTTTAGGCCAATTCACAGTATGCCCTAAAGTGTCACAATTTCTGTATAAGGCATGATGGGTAGAAAGGGCACATTTCTTCTGCCCAGTACTGGGCTTTTGATTGAAATCCTCAAGTTCTTTGCTCATCAGAATTCTTAATTTTCCAACCAAAAAACAAAGGAGAAAAATAAACCTCTTGGTATCAACGTTCCAGTGACTGCCCAAACCTCATGGGCTTTCCAGATGGAAAAAGAGTGCCAGTAGTAACAGCTGACAGAGCACAACTATAGAGCTATTAATACATCAATATACAGCTATTGCTATCATCAACAGTAAGCAAATTGTTGCCCGGGTGCAGGTATGCTGATCTAGTCCACCATGGAGTACTGATATCACAGTCGGTCTTGTCAAGTCTTGCCAAGTATGCATTTCAAAAGACCTTGCAATAATCAGAGAAAAATTTTGAGTTCTCACTTAAATAGTCTTCCCCCACCTTGCAAAGGTAATGTGTTCCTGAAAATCCCTTTGTATGGTCAATTCTTTTATGTATGATTACCATGAATAATTTGTGTCAATGGTAAAAAATTTTTATGTGTTGCTAAACCTTAAAATTGATTCCCATTTTTTGCTAAAATATCACCAAATCCTATTAAGATGGACATAACATTTTCAGTTTCTAATAGTAGTAATCATAACAATAAAAAAGCAGTTTCCCTTCATTAATCACTGTATTATAGCTCTTTCTTATGCACTGTATGCTTAATGGTCACAAACAAAAGATACAGTACTGCTTCAAAAGTATGTCAACCCTGTAGGGATGGTCATTATTCTTGTATAAAATATTGAAATAAGCCTACAAAATTAAAATTTTAAATCTTAAAATAAAAATATGAAAATAATGAATTGTTATGATTTACACAATCGATTACCTCCCTAGTTTATGTAACTTGGGGATCACTTACACCTGCACTACTTCTCTGTTTCTATACACATATGATTTCCTCTAAAGCAACATATGGAATTGGTCATTACACTCGTGTTATATCAGATGAGAAAGACTGTTTCTGATTAAACAATGATTCTGCGGTAAAACTAAAAGACACATGGGGTTCACATACTTTCACGCAGCACTGTACTCACATACATACATGCATATGATACTCAAAATTTATACATTAATCCAACCTTTAATGAAAAGGAGAAAAATTTAAAAAAAAAAAACAATGCAAATGAATTCACACTGAGCAGAGAATAAAATGAATTCCCACAAAACAAGCTGCCATCATTTGTAAAATGCAAATTGTGGCCATAATTGCAGAGATTAAACAGGTGAAAGGTATTCAGTTGGTGTGGCATTTGTTCTCCAGCTGTTTGTGTGGACTCTGGTTTCCTCCCACAGCCCAAAGACACGTGTATGAGATGAATTTTTTACTCTAAATGGCCTGTAGTTTGTGAATGTGGGTATGCATGGGATACATTGTGCTGATGTAGAGATGGGTGAATAATTGCAAGGAGTTTAGTGCAGTGTATTTAGAACTGTAAATCACCTTGGATAAAGGTGTCTAAATAAAAGCTATATATTAAATAAAGCTAAATACTACATAATGTCATTGTACATCATTTTAAAGAGAAGAATATGTTAAATGAATGAAAGTAATTATAAATGTTTCGCTATCTGCAGCCGTCAGGAGGCAAGGAAGTTGAGTCATTGTAAATGTAAAGAAGTGCCTCATAAACAGAAGCAGGGATATTACACTCCTCATAAAATCGAATTCTTGCACTTCGAACGAGAATATTTTGGAGTAACACTGTGTGAAATTTATGAGCATCTTTACATGTTCAAACAAACTATTTTTTCACCAGTTCCATAACAATACGAGTACATAAAATGACAATTATTACAAGTATATAATGCTATGAGTTGTTAACTTAAATCCTTGAGCATCTTGCACCTAAATTAAAATCCACAGAGGCCATAAAGGTTATTTCTAACATTTGACAAGTATTGTGTCAGATATGGAGTATGCCTTCTTCTCATATTAACAATTTCTTCATTTTACTTTAAATATTAAGAAGGAAAATCTGCATAAGTTTGCATTCAATCTCTGAAACATGCACAATCTTCATATTTTTTTTAACACTGCGTCAAAGTGACAAGTGTATTCCTCTGTTGTAGTTGTCTGATTTTTCATTGTATGGATCTTCATCTAGGCATAAATCCACAGCTTGTTTTCTGACTCCTCTGGTTTGCACAGCTTTTGAGTCATGTGCTTGATTTTTTTTTTTTTTTATATATAAACAATCCACACATTTTATTCTAACATCTAGCTAAAAATAGTTCTATGCTTATTCAACTCACATAGCTTCAAGGTCCACTTGTCTCCCGATACCCAACTCCGTAAGTCTTCATCTCAGTTGTTAACGCATTCCTGAATGTACAATCTCATCCATCTTGTTCCATGCACTGTTCACCACCAACTCTTTTCTTGTTGGCAAAAATCACAAATTCATTAACAGGTCTATTGATCCCCATCATCATTGCTGTTCCATGTTATTGAATGTCTATCATCTCCGTAATTACCTGATCCATTTATTCCTCTGATTCAAAACGCATTAACTGACATTGCACGTCCTCCTTTGAGTCAACTCTACAATTGATGTGTTGTTTTAAGAATTGTAGAGCTCATAACCCTGATTTCCAGCATTGCCGTTATGTTTTGTGCTCTGTTTTTCCTTCTTACTACATAACTATATCATAATTGATATGTCTGGTTCTTTAACTAGATAAAAGAGAAGCTGAAGAGTTAATTCTGGGTTTTGAAGTGAGAACTTTTGCATCATAATTTCTTTCAAAACTTAATTATTTTTTTCTTATAAGTAGTTTTTCAGATACCTGAATAAGGGTTAAGAAGTACTTTAGTGGCTAGTTTCTGACTGTGGTCTTTTGTCTGAGATGTTACTTGTGACACTGGGATGCTGGTTCTGGTGGTGGAGGGAGTATTATGGTCTGGTGATATTGATATCTGGTGAATGGATTGCAATCATTACGGGACTAATGAATTCCAAATTGTCTGAGGAATTTCTACAGCAGAATGTCAGAGTGCCTGTCTGTGATCTAAAACTCAAAAGAAGTTTGTTCATTCCACGTTACAATGATTCAAAACACAGCAGTATTGATTGATCAGGAGTATTGACAATACCATTATGCAGGTGGTCCCCAATTTACGATGGGGCTACGTTCCGCGAAACCCATCCTAAGTCGAAAATATCGTAAGTCGAAAATGCATTTAATACACACCTCTGTGTGGCAGACTGGGAGATGCGGATCACTGCCACTCCCCAGCATCGCAAGAGAGTATCGCACCGCGTATCGCACCGTGTATCGCTTACCGCAAAAAAATCTAAATTCAGAATTCGAAGTACGGTTTCTACTGTATGTCTATTGCCAGCTCACCGTTGTAAAGTCGAAATAATCGTAAGTCGAACCATCGTAAATCGAGGACCACCTGTTTCTTCTTCTGTTTTTTTACTGTGTTTATTGTTTTATTTAGTAATTACTGTACTGTCTTGTGCTTTGCGTTGTTTTATGTGGCACCATGGTCCTGGAGGAACGTTGTTTCGTTTCATTGAATACCGCACCGTCTATATGTGGTTAAAATGACAATGAAGCCACTTTGGCTTTGAGGAGAAAATTAACAACACGGTGCTGAAACAGAAGAAATTATTTTAGAATAGTCAAGACAGATTCCTGACCTCAGTCCTTTTAAAATGCTGCAGCGTGATACGAAACAAGCCATTTGAGCAAGACATCCCAAAAATAAACATATACTGAAACTGTTTATTATTATTATTACTATTATTAGAGAAATGAGAAAAAAAAAATTCCCCTGTGGTTTGATGAGCAGCTACAGAATACATTTTGTTGAGGTTATTCACAATAAAGGAGTTTCCAGTAAATGTGAAGGTTCACATACTCTTTGTAGTATTGACCTTATTTAAAGTATTTGTTTAATAAGAACATGGAAAAGTAAAATGTTGTTGGTCAAATAAGTCTTTATTGTGATGACTTGGGTGAAGTGATCACATTTCAGGAGCCACTCATGCAGAAACTGAGATAATTCCATGGGGTTCACAAACTTTTTCTTGTAGCTGTATACTGCTGAGCAGTTTTACTGACGAACTTCAGGTCAAGTACCTTAAGTCGAGGTTAAAACCACAGGGTCTCACCTTAGGATGTCAAGATCAACTAACCTTCGTATTTCACTGAAATGTTATATTTCATTTTGAGAAATTCATGTGAACTATTGATATCAGTGGGAGTTAGAAAATTACTTAAAATTAGTTTACGCCAAAAAAAAAAAAAAATGTTTGTAATCCACTGTGGACTAAGACAAAAGTTATCACTGGAAATAACGAGGTGTATTTTATGTTGTGTAATTAATGCATTACTTAGCACAAATAGCACAAAATGAATGTTATAATTGGTTTTAGTGTAACGTTGTCTTTACATCTCAGTCATCTGCTTAGATTCCTGAAATCTGTTGTGGGCTGCCTCAGATTGGAAAGACGTAATATTAAACAAATATGTTCCTTAATTTGTCTTTTTTCAGATCTTATTTTAACCAAATGTAGAAAAAGCAGAAGAGTATTCAAAAGAAAATATCCACACTTTGAAACTGTGCTACGACGTATGTGCTCTAATCACATTTAAACAATACAAAAAAGACAAGCATTATATGATGGAATAATACACCAGAGTCTAAATATTTTTACATATTTGTCCGTGATACAGTGCATATGCTGTATTAATTCATGAAGAGTTATCACATTTACATTTTTTTTATTTCAGACTTAAAAGAATTTAATTGTGTCAATACTTTGTTTTGTAAGTGAAAAAGAATGCAAACACACACCATAAATTCATTATATCTCATTTTCATAATTCTGACGGAAAGGTTGAATGCCTGCATTCCCTGCAGATGAAATGAACACAAAAAAAAGTAATCGGAAGCAAAGCATCCCTTTCTTCTGTGAGTGTATATAGGAAGGTCAGCCCAAGGGCAGACTGATTAGTGACCCTGGCAAGGATCACGACCGGGTGGCGTTGCTCATGCTAATGAAGGGCGTTGCAACAGACCAGCAATTCCTATCAGTCTGAAGACGCTCAGAGCAACAGAATCAATACATAAAGACGACGTGTTGAAAGCTATCAGCGGTTAATATCAGGACGGTGTTATGCACAGAACATGTTAAGCATTCGTGTTCAGACTGTATGCATCTCTATGAGCTTCATGTGATTGTATTGTAATAATAATAATAATAATAATAATAATAAGAATAATAATAGGGGGCGCAGTTGCGCAGCGGTCTTGCCCGGGTCCTGCTCTCTGGTGGGTGTGGAGCTTGGAGTCCCACTTGGGGTGCCTTGTGACGGACTGGCGTTGCATCCTGGGTGTGTCCCCTCCCCCTTCAAGCTTGCGCCCTGTGTTGCCGGGTTAGGCTCCGGCTCGCTGCGACCCTGTTTGGGACAAGCAGCTTCAGCAAATGTGTGTGTGTGTGTGTGTGTGTGTGTGTGTGTGTGAGTGGTGCTTTGCATGTTCTTCCCATGCCTGCGTGGGTTTCCTTCAGGTGCTCTGGTTTCCTCCCACAGTCCAAAGACATGCTGTTCAGGTTCATGGTCTCATAATACCACATAGAGTTCTTTGGAAGTCGTTTGGAGAAAATTGTCTGCTAAATAAATGTAAATGTGAATGTATTATTATTATTATTATTATTATTATTATTATTACTGTTGTTGTTGTTGTTAACCGTTACTAACCTATACCTTTGTCCCAGGCCTCTTAAAATGTTAGTACACTAACATTACAACTGCAACATTAGTTATAAGATGCTCACTGATAATTATTTACATGTGTATACAGCAGGGTAAGTTTCACTGCAGAACTTCTGGGAAATTGCCTTAGTAAAAGTGTCATAAGCCCCAGGAGGACGCCCGCATGAGAATACGTGGTCAACTCAGCAACGTGTTTCATGGCACAGGAGTAGCACATTTGAACACAGTTACTTGGCATGGAAGGTGACAGCACTAACCTTTGTGGTATCTGCTGCCCCACTTAATATTTGACTTGAAAAATAATTGCTCGTCGATAATATGTTCAGTCAGCTCGTCAGTGTTCTCCTGGTTTTGCTGGAGAGGGTGGTAGCGGCAGCAGGCTGAACAAGGAGGTCCAAGCTCTCCTTTTCCCAGCAGCAGCCTCCAGCTGTGCCTGAAGGATCCCCATCCGTTCCCAGACCACCCAAGAGACATACAGCTTTCTCTTGTATAACGAAGACTCCTTTTACGAGATTTCTGAGCTGCAAATAAATATAATTTGCACCCAAAATTTGCATATGGAGCTGTCAGCTCACACCTTACAGCACCAGACACTTCAATTCAAAATACAAGGCTTTCTGATGTCACACCTCACAAGAGTTCCCTCCCTCCACGATGCACAGCTAATGAAGAGTTTTGTTTATTGGCGCTCACTTTACAAGAAGGTCTTCAGGAATGAATTAGGCTTGTTAAATGAGGGAAGCCTGTAATACCTCCAGTGTGTCCTGGGTATGCCCTGGGGTCTCCTCTCGGTGGGATGTAGCACCACGGCACATTCTGACAAAATGCCAAAACATCCTCAACCGACTCCCCCGTTGAGTCTCCTACTCTGAGGCTATCGCCATGCACCTCACCCTGTTATAAAGAGTGAGCCCAGTGAACGTCATTTCAGTCATTCGTATCCATGGTCTAATTCTTGCGATATTATCCAAAGCTCACAAGCATAGGTACAGACAAGGACGTTGACTGAGCGATAAACGAAGAGCTTTGAGCGAAGGCTCTGCAATCGCTTCACCAGCACAGATCCGTACAGTGCCCACAGAAGTGCTGAGGCTGCCCCCATCTGCCTCCCCCACTCCGGCTACTTACAATTATTTAATTCTGCTGGGTAATTTTTACTGGAGGAATTCAGGCAAAGTACCTTGATCAAGGGCATTCCTGTACAAGTAGACATTTCCAGAGATTTTATTACACTAGGAGAGTGCTCTCCAATAATCTACCTGCTGTCCATGTTGCCTAAATAATGTAAATACCATATAGCAGCTTGAAACCAACTTTGTAAAATTTTCATTATATGTATAGTGCACACTCAGGCTTTTAAAATAAAAATGGGTAAAAGAAATCTATGCATTATATTCTAGATTTTATGGCAATCTAAATAAACTGAAAGTTAGGGTGAAAAGAACGACTACATAATTCTGAAGTTCAGAGAATTTGAACTCAAACTATTATGACATCATAGAAAATCTTTGGTAACACTAGCATGTTTGTAGCACTTTTGTAAATGGTGAATAATAATAATAATAATAATAATAATAAGAAGAAGAAGAAGAAGAAGAAGAAGAAGAAGAAGAAGAAGAAGGATGGATGGATGGATGGATGGATGGATGGATGGATGGTGGATGGATGAATAGATGGATTGATAATGAAGTTGAGTCATGAAAAGGAGTTTGATCCCTTTGCACCTCTCTGATACCAAAATTGCTCTCTTCTCAGAATCTACTGTATATGTATGAATTGATTTTTTTTTTTTTTTTTACAGCTTTAGGCATATTGTAACCAACCTGGGCTGGATACAGGTAATCAATAAAAAGCATCACATTGATCTCTTAAATATCTGTCATATTGATCTTCTGAATATCAATATAAATGTAAGTGGATCATTAGTTGGCTAGTTGCTTTTCTTTTAATACATTTAATACCGCAACCTGGACATCACGTGTCCAATATTTTCAGCACTCCACCTACTGCCTCATTGTAAATTTAAATAAAGTGGGTTTGTCTGTAGATCAAGAGACATGCAACATGTTCAGTGCAACAAATAAGATTGCAGGGAACACTTCCCACTGATTCTGTATGCAGGCACTCGCATTTGTCAGTCATTATTTATGCGGTGAATCACCTTTTCATTTCTAGGTGCAGGATGATATTTCAAGGCAGGTAAAAAATAATCCTGGCAGGTCATTCTAGTGTTTCTACCAAACATTGTGTCTAAAGAAGAACATATTATTTAAGCCTTAATTGTGGATTAACCTTTTTTCCCAAGGTTTCAAAAAACTGAACCTTACAAGGGAACAGGCAGTGTTCTAATGCTGATAGGTCAACTGAAATTCATTACAGTAAATCTCTGTTGTAACCCTAACCCTAATATTTTATTCCACTTAACCTGAAATGGTCCAAATAGTAAGCGATTTGGAAAATTGCACATACTGTATACTTGGTTAAACAATATTGCTGTCTTTGTCTTTTGAACAAAATGATTTCTTCACTCATTTCGCACTTGCAGCACAGTCCACCTGAAATGAACTGTAAAAACTTAAATAAATAAATCAATGCGTTTATGTGCACAGATCTAGCTTGCAAAGTTCTTCTCCCCCTCCTTCTTTTGATTGGACCTAAAAAAGGAGATTTTCCTATGCATTATTCATGTTCATTTTGGGAAGAATGTACATTTTCAATTCTCCTCAGTCAGATGCCTGAGGGACACGTGGAAATGTGCTGCTTCCTTTTCCTGAAGACATTAGTAGGCAAAACACATTGTTAAATTGTTTATGCAGTCTCTAAGACCTTCACTTAGCTGCATGCTGGTAACTGATAGTCAGAGGACATCAGAGCTCTCAAACGCTTGTCAAATAAACGCAGGACCTCATTCCAGCACTGTGATTTCTGTCATTAGGGGTCTGCAATTTCCCATATAATTATGGACTTGGATTTATGACTTTTTGAGGCTGCCATCATGAAATTTTCCCCAGCATATCTCATGCAAGGGAGTCAAGATTGAAAAATATTAAAACTATTAGAACCGTTTTACCACTTCAAGCACCAGCTCAGCAAGACCTTGGCTCTTCATAAAGACACGTATTTAATACTTAGTGAAGTATACCAGTTGCCAAGCAACCAATGTCAACAACCACTTGTCCTGAGCAGGGTCGCGGTGAGCCAGAGCTTATCCCGGAAACACAGGGCGCAAGGCCAAAGGGGGAGGGGATACACCCTTGATGAGATGCCAGGCTGTTGCAAGGCACCCCAACCAGGGCTAGAACCCCAGACCCACCGCACCACCATATCCCCCGCTATACCCATTGCAAATAAGAGCAATACATCATTACAAATAGTATGATGCAAAGATTTCCTCAAGGCATGGTTTATGTGTTCATCATTTCACAGGCAGGAAAGTCATGAATGTAAATTTAATTTGTTTATGTCTGTTCTATTCTTTGGAATAGGTAGTCGGCCCTAATAACTCTGACTTCCATTTGGCTCGGCTTGCGCCACGACTGCCTATGATCCTCTGGCATTCGGAGATTTACAAGTGCAGCCTTCTTAATGTATCAGTAGAGACATACTCTAGGAGCAGTTTAGTAGAGGCAACAAAAACGGTTTTCTCCTTTAAGTACCATGCAGAAGCAATCTTCCTTTGGAAGGAGGAGGGGCTTTGGTGGGGGGGTGGGGGGGGTGGCATGTGGTTGCCTCGCTGCTTGCGACTCGGTGGGGGATGGGCATCCCAGCTGCTTCCCAGAGCACCGCCGCGTTTAGAACAGCTTTCTGCTGAAAGGAGAGAAAGGAAAGTATCGGTCATGGGTGGGCATTCATTAATCCTCAGTCTGTGGGCCTGGAGTAGTAGTTTAAAGATCATGTCTGCATCCCATCATGTCTTCTTTGCACACAAGCCTGAATCTGAATCTTTAATGCTCTTTACATTATAACAGAGATGTGGTTGAGTCCTAATTTAGCTCAAAACCTCAGTGATAGATAGGTGAACTTTGATTTTCAATTGTTACATTATTTAATGCACAGTAAACACTTTGGTTTATTTGCACACGGCATCTTACATTTACATTTATTTATTTAGCAGACGCTTTTCTCGAAAGCAGCTTCCAATGAACTCTATGTAGTGTTATCAGTCCACACACCTTATTCACCGTGGTGACTTACACTGCTAGATACACTACTTACTGGGTCACTCATCCATACATCAGTGGAACACACACACTCCCTTTGTCTGTCACTCACACACTATGGGTGAACCTGACCAACATGTCTTTGGACTGGACTGATCTTAACCTGTCCCACTTTCATGGTAAAATGATGGCTCATTTGTGTGTTTTGATTCGATGAGGCTGATCACTGTCTGATGAATAGATGGATGGAGTGGGTCTTGGTATTTCCTGATGTGCCCATTTGGAAGATAAACACAGAAAAATAAATTTAAAAAAAGTATGGAATTATCTAATTAAAATCATAATTATGACAAGTATTTGTGCAAACATTTCAAATAATAACTCATCACATCTTTCATTTTGTTAACAATCCTTTCACTGATTGAACCACTCACATATCATCTTTAAGCTTAATATTCTTGAAGACTCTTTCTTGTATCATATTAATATTTATTCATTTATAAACTGACACTTTCATCCAAAGCATCTTGAACAGAGAGTTACTATAGTAATGCAGGGTTTGTACCTTCCTCCAGGGTATTACAGCAGGAGTGGGGAGTGAGGCTTGAAGCAGCAGCCTTCTGTCTGTGACTCAGTGTCCTTAGCTGCTATGGTATCACATACCACACACTGACAAGCCACTTTATTAGATACTCTGAACCTGTCCTTCACATAGAATACCCAGTCTGACAGCATGAAATGTTCAAACAATGCCGTTTATAGAAACTAGGCAGGTTCCCAGGGATCCTGCGTATATTTACATTTTGTTCAGGGGAATCACAGTTTAATCCAATGCACGATGGACAAAATGAAATATTTCTTCTTTATGATGGGCAGTTTAACCCTGTGATGGACTGCCCTACTGCCTAGGCCGTCCCTCTACTGGCCTGGACTGCAGTATGGGCTCCAGACTGGTGTAATCCGGACAATATCAAGCAGTTACTGAAAGTGGTGAGTGGATAGTAGAGCTCAAATTCAGCAAGTGAACTGGTGCCTTGTTTATTTTTGTTTATTTTGTGGTGGGGGCAGGGAGGGCTGTATCCACATTCCCTCTCTCTGCCAGTCAGTCAAAGTTGGCCTTGCATTGCAGCCAGATGTGGGTACTAACAAGTGTACATTTATGGAGAAAATGTACTTTTTAGAGTAAATTTTGACAATGATGCTCCTTACTTTTATTTGATTACAGCTGTAAACAAGAAATGTGTTTACTCCATTTGTCACCCTCCTTTCGTTACTTTTGAATTTTTCAGATTTGATGTATTAACTTTCTCTCCTTAAAACTAATCAATGAGTTAAAAGTTATATTGACTACACATTCACCTGCACTACATATGTGTTGTCATCCTCTTCTGCCAGCTCGCGTCAACCTCAGGGTACATGAACTCAACTACCACTCAAAAAAAAAAAAAAAAAAGCAAAAACATTACTGTGGGTTGTTGTCCAACCTTTCTGTTGCTTACCATGAACTTATTAGGTAACTAACCAGAATGTTAATGTCACCATAAGCAATGTAATTTAACCAAAATAAGTTGATTTAGACAACATTCAACTAGGTGCAATCAACTAGCTGGATACCTTGCATTTAAACCAGCGTTTGCTGCCACATAATTTTGACATCCTAAGTGAACCATTGTCAGGTAGATAACTGTCAAATCAGCCATGCTGACTAAGTAGGGGGCAGCTGATAATGTAGTTGCCAGCTGTATAAATGGGTAAATAATTATAAATACTTCAACATTGTCACTTTGGAGAAAAGTGTCAGCTAAATGAATAAATGTAAGGAAATCATAGTCACCGAATGTGACACATTAGTTTAACATTTCTTTAGATTTTTAACATCTAAACTGAGTTGCCTTTTTATTTGTTAGTTATTTGTTATTTTGTGTCTCAGATTTTTTATTATGGGACAGTCACTGATCAGTGGTAATTCACATTTTTTCATTTAGCTGATGCTTTCCTCCAAAACAACTTATAATGTTAAGACTAGAATTATTTACCCATTTATACAGCTGGGTAATTGTACTGGAGCAATTTAGGGTAAGTACCTTGCTCAAGGGTACTACAGCCAGACATGGGGATCAAACAACCATTGGATCCAGAGGCAGTAATTCTAACCACTACGCTACCAACTGTAACGACTTCTAACCTGATAGGTTGTCTCTTCGGATTTTGAAAAAAAAGATATTTATCCGGAATTTTGAAGGTATAAAAACCCTGTTGTTTCAGCTGGAAAACAGCTGTAAATCACTTTGGATAAAGGCATTAGCTCAACTAAGAATCAGTCATATAACTTCATTTAGGGCAGCAGGTTATATAGATTGGTCACCTTGCAGTCAAACGACATGGACTGGAATTCCTGATATCGCTGAAGTACGATTGATCAAGGTATCTTCTCCATTAGAACATACAGGTAAATAATTGTAAGTAACTTAGCATGCAAAGAAAGTCATAAGATGCCTTGGAGCAAGTGGTCAGTTCAGTCAACCAACATCAACTACTGCTCATTCCAAGCAGGTTCCCGGTGAGCTGCAGCCTATCCCAGAAACACCAGGTACAAGGCTGAAAGTGGAGGGCAAACACCCTCAATTGGAAACCCTTTCGTCAAAAGGTGCCCCAACCAGGGCTCAAATCCCAGACATGTCACAAAGGAGGCAGTGGCCAAGCCCACTGTTCTCTATGTCATCTAGTAATTCTTAGCAAATACAACCTTTAAAATTGTAAATGTTGACATTGCTACTGATTCATAATGTCAAAAAGCTTAATTTGAATATGCACAAAGTGCCTTCAGTACCTGAGCAGTTTTGACCTGATACTTTTTTTTATTTTTACCGAATGAACAATTTCAGTTGCATAGTTACTTTTTCCAAGCAATAGCATTCATGTACTTTGTCTCAAGCACCACTCTGAAACCTTAGTCAGATGGAGCCCAGGTGTAGAATTCTTTTCCAAATCTGTTGAGTTGTGGATCCAAAGAAGTGCAGAGACAGACAACCACAGGAAACACAAAGGAACTTTTGGAGACAGGGCTGGGATACTGGATGGGGCCAGGTGAGCAGACGAGATAACAGATGAAGCACAGGTGATGCTGTAAGATCTCCAATGGCTGTGGTAAAGAGTACTTTCTGCAGAAGTTCCACAGTGTGTTCTTGTGGTGGTGCTTCCTTTGTCGTCGGCCTGATGAGGAACTGGTGCAGGTGCATCTTGTGGTGCTTGTATCAGGATTGTGTCGCCCTCCTGGGGGTATGACACGGTCAGATACTCTACCCACCTCTGATTGCGACCAATACTTACAATGCATTTTATTAAAAGATGAACTGAAGAACAAGCACAGCACCTTTGCTCATTAATTCTGACTGATAAATAAATTCTTAACACCAGTATGTATTGGAATGTATGGATTCTCATATTACCCCAAATAAGAAAATATTAAGCCCTGGTTTGATTATAACACCACTGAAGGACACATCGTTGTTAATCTCTCACCAGATTTATTGTATCTATTGTAATTCTACGCCTTGGTTACTGTGTTTTACTGTGAGAGAACTCTTACATTTTACATTAACATTTACATTTACATTTATTCATTTAGCAGATGCTTTTCTCCAAAACGATGTACATCTCATAGAAAATACAATGTGTGCATTACATTAGGAGAAAGAGGCATAGCAGCAGATGTGTGATTCTTAAGTACAATTAGCTTGTTTCCTTCACTGTATGCACCGGCGTTCATCACACCAGTAGCTGTATAAAATTTTACCAGAATATTGTCGATTCCTCATCATCTGCCTAGTTTTCTTTTTTTTTTTTGAGATACAAATAAACATTTTTGTTAGATTGCAGGAGTGGCTCTGTAAAGGACTGATCTGAGCATGATCATGAACATGCATACCTTACGGGCATGAATATTTATACCTTACATGAATTTAAGAGATCATGTGTGAAGTGAGTCTGGAATAGGTGAGTTTTAAGACCATTTTTAAATGTGAACAGAGATTCAGCAGTTCTGAGTAAGAAGGTGAGGTTGTTCTACCACAACGGAGCCAGAACCGAGAACCTCCATGCGTTACCTTTCGTGCGCGGGACCACCGAGATGTGGAAGAGCGTGAAAGAGACTCATTCTCTAATCTGTTACAACATGACAAGTCCTCTTATTTAAAATGCCCACAGGTCTTGGGTTCGTACAACATGGGTGACATTTTGAGCCTGTCATAAAGGGGGTTGTATTGTGTTACCCAGCTGCTGTTTAGAACCCTCAGCAGAACCCAAGCCTCCGCCAGTAAGTTTCTCAGTGAACCTGTCCCCTATCAGATCAGTTAACAACAGAGGTGGAACCTATTGAGTTACAGCCTTAAGAAAATTCTGTTGACCATAAAGGACATGCAGGAAGGAGCAGAAGAAAATTCCGGTAAAATATCTGAGAGTGGAACTGACTGAAAAACCTGACCTTTACACATCTGGTGTGGACGATGTGTCAGAATAATGTGATGTTGTATCAGTAGCAATAATATTGTGCTGCAGGGCTCCACAGCTGCAGTTTAGATCGCTTGCAATTCGCATTCAATCTCTAAATCTATACTCTTTCCATCACGGCATCCAGTGAGGAACAACTGTGAACGGTGTGTTTACAGTGAGTCCGATACCCTTGGATTAACTATCCATTTTCAACATCGCCAGCCTGAGTGGAACAAAATCTTTTGTGTGGGGGAGAATGAGGACCTTGGCTTGTCTGAAATAATGCAATGGAATGTTTCTGCACTTAAATGCATAAACAATCTTCAAGTTTATAATGGCATAAAATAATTATAGAACAGTGATGAAATGTGTGAGGACACATAAGGTCCTACAAAGGGTACAAAAGGTGCTCTCATTTGATGGGTAAAAAATCGACAAGAATGGGTCACATGTTATAACTACAAAGTCTTCTTCAAGGAATCAGCTATCCTGATTTGAGGTGGCATGGTGGCACAGTGAGTAGGGCTGCAGTCTCACAGCACCTGGATGGTGTAAGAGGACATGGGTTTAAACCCTGCTCTGTCTGTGTGGAGTTTGCATGTCCTCCCTGTATCTGTGTGGCTTTCCTCTGGCTGCTCTGGTTTCTTTCCACAGTCCAAACACATAGTGTGTGAGTGACAGAGAGAGTGTGTTGCACTGATTTATGGATGAGTAACCCATTGTAAGCAGTATATCTAGCAGTGTAAGTCACCGCGGAGAATAAGGTGTGTGGGATGATAACACTACATAGAGTTCATTAGAAGTCACTTTGGAGAAAAGCATCTGCTAAATTAATAAATGGAAATGTCCTGAAGTCATATTGCTATCTAATTAAGAGGCAAAGCAACATGTGAACTAGAGTTCTGTCCAAAATCAGGCCCCACTGATGAAACAAGTAAAGTGTGTCATCTCCACTTCAACTTCAGACCAGTGAAGGCACCATGTGCCACCCAGCTACGTACGTCTTTCTGTGTTTATACACACACTCTAGTATTTGAGTTCTCAATTTTAATAGCGCAGCTGAAAAGGGGGTCGGGGGGGGGGGGAACTGGTCCTCAGCAGGGTTGCCGGATGAATATGCGGTTTCCTGATTCACTCCAACGATTACTGTGTGCATTAGTAATAAAACAGATATAAAATAATTATTTTTATAAAAGTGTGTTCCAAAATGGCTTTTTCGAACAGAATACTATTTGCCTCAGACTTTTAAAATATATATTAGGAGAACATTCAGTTTCCTTCTGAATACCTCTCAGCTTTGTCAATCATTGTCAAGATATTTCCGTCCTCTGCTCCGGGTGCTTTGCTGTGCTTAATTTGCACAGGCGCCCTGTGAATTTTAATGGCGTTTCGCCCGAGCGGGGTGAGGCACGATTCCCGCGGGCCCCATCTCTCCAGCAGCCTGCGTCTCCACGTTAAAGCAGCTGTGCTTCAATACGCCGGCCTGTGAAACACGGATGGCACCCAGCACACGCAGAAGAGGTTCCTTGGGCAGCATGGTGGCACAGCGAGTAGCGCTGCTCTCTCGGAGTGCCTGGGTGGTGTGAGAGGATGTGGGTTTGATCCCCGCTCAGTCTGTGTGGTGTTTGCATGTTCTTCCTGTGTGGGTTTATTTTGGGTGCTCTGGTTTCCTCCCACAGTCCAAAGACATACTGATCAGGTTCCCCGATAGTGTGCGAGTGACACAGAGAGAGTGTGTTCCACTGATGTATGGATGAGTGACCCAGTGTAAGTAGTGTATCTAGCAGTGTGAGTCACCTTGGTGAATAAGGTGTGTGGGCTGATAACACTACATAGAGTTCATTCAAAGTTGCTTTGGAGAAAAGCCTCTGTTAAATATGTAAATGGAAGAGACAGTGATGCTAAATAATCCCAGAAAATGTGCAGCAGGTTAGAGACGGAGTATTTTATCCCATTCTGACCTCACAACCATAGTATTACTCAAGCATCTTCAGTGAAACCCCTATTATGTACCTAGCTGACACTTTTCCCTGAAGCAACTTAAAATGTGATCTTTTGCATACTGAGCCACTTTCAATTATTTCTCCATTTATACACCATGGTAACTTTTACTGTATTAATTCAGGGTTAAATACCTTAATAAAGGGTATTACAGGAGGTGGGGATTTGAACCCAGATCTTTTAATTGCAAGGTGGCAGCTCTAATAGGCCACATGTTGTCCCAATATAGAGTTGTTTTTTTTTTTTTTTTTTTAAATGATCTATTTGCATTAATGCATAAAGCTGGTTAAACAACTTCAGAACGAATACTTGTTTCAAGTGAAATGTGCTACCTAATCTCATAAAATACATGGCTTAGAAGCCTCATATATTCACAAGATGTGCAAATCCTGCTTTATTTTCAAAAACAGAAGAACATCTGTTGTTCATGTACTTTCTTAATCAAGATGACACTTTTGCGTGAAATAATTCTTGCAAAGACGAGCTCATTTGTACTCTGCCGAAATCTGTCTGCCGTAGACCTGCTGCCCCAAATTTGTGCATTGTGTTGTACAGGGCACATAGATCTCCAACATCATCATCATCATCATCATCATCCCTACTGCACTACTTGGTAAGTGAAACAAGGAAAACACACCTGCGAAAACTAGAAGCTGATGGCAACCATAGGTGTAACGGAGGGGACAAGCTCAAACAAGCCTAATATATTCCCAGAATATTTGTGTACAACTCCATTGTGCACTATTGCTTGTTTTGGTCCTCAGAATATCTGACCAGTTGCTATGATACTAGCGGTGACATCACAGATTCTTCTTCTTTTTTTAATATATAATTGTAATGGATGAATAAAAGGGCAAAATAAGTAAAAGAAATATCAGAACATGACAAGAATGAGGTGCGAATGCGGGGAGGAGAGGAGGATTACACAGCCCGGAGATGGTACAGATGTGTCTGTGTTTATGTTTGTTTATTTGTTTGTTGCTTGGTTTATTTTTCTCTCTGCATTTGTGCCTTTTTTATTTCTTTTTCAAATGCTGGATACTGTTTATTTCATCCTATCCTACACCACTTCCAAAATAAACCACTTATTTCCAAACTTAGCCTCCGGCTGCGTCGCCGACTCAAACTGCCGCTGCTTCACACAAGCATAAATTTGATCTCATTTCAACGATGATAACCGGGCCTCTTAATGGCCGGCTCCTGTTGAATTTTTAATTTTTTTTCCACTTGTATAAGGATACTTGGCCATTCTGCTCGAGTCCCAGTGGAGCACCTCCATGGTAATTGCAGACACTCCTGCATTCCACTATATCCTTTATAATGTTTAATTTCCAACGTAATTATTGTTTAATGGAATGGATAATCATCCCTTTGAAAGTTACAAATATGCTGTAAAGGGTGTTGTATCAATGAAGGTGAATACCCCGCCCCCAATCCGTAACTAGTTTTCACTAGACCGCTGAAAGCAGGCTTCATGTAATTTCTGTTCTCCCTCTTCAAAAAAAAAAAAAAACAAAAAAAAGCCACAGCTGAATGATGCTAAAATATATGATTTACACATCTCAGTCAACAACAATAGCTGAAAATGGGGCTCTCTCTAAAATCCGTGTTATTTATTGAATCCTATTTGTTTATTTCCTCCTGTGGGAGACAGTGATAATGCATCTGCAATCATGCCATAAGTGTTAATTTAAAAAGCCCATCAAAAGTTACTTAAATAACACCATTATGAACATAATGAAAAGGGAAAGCACCCATGAGATGAATTAGGCCACAATTCATATGGTTTGTTTTGAAAATTACTGGAGTGTTTGTATCCTCAAAATGGCTCCCGGTTAAAACTAATTTTTATGTTTAAGCACTGGCTGCTTACCATTAAAAGATATCATATGAAATATGATTTTGTTGTTGTTGTTGATGCCCGTTATTTGTTGTTGGAGATGGAGCAGCGAAACGTTCTGTGGAAAAAATAAACTGTAAACCCCAATTAGTCATAAAGGGTTGGTGCATTGTGCTGCATTAAGAAAATAATTGTCATTTTGATCAAATTAACTACAATTATTCTCCCTCAGCCAGTCCGCTGAATGTTTTTATTGTAGCTTTTTATTACACATTGCTCCACAGATACTGACTTGCTGGAATTATGAAGATAAAATATTTAAGCAGTAGACAAAGATGGTAAATATTTGGGAAAAAAAAAAAAAAAGCCGAGAAGGTAATTGTAGCCAGAGTTAGCGGCACACGAGAAATATTCTTAGACAGGGAGTTTTACATTGTATATAGCAAGATGTGAGAAAGTGCTGGCATCATGTGTGGCTTTACAAAATTCACAAGATTTGTGAATTTGCTTTGAAAATTCTTAGAGTTTGCAAGGTGATTCAATGTCAGTATCTGTTGAACATGTGAAAGGAGCTTTGAAAATGATATCACCAAAAAGCAACCTTATATTATCTCATTCTGTGCATTTTCTGGGCAAAAACTGGATAGTACGGTAACAGAATGGTTACAACTCTCCCCTCGTAATCCGAAGGTATCGGGTCTGCATTCAAAATTTCAGCTGCAGTACCATTGATTATGGTACTGACACTGAACTGGTACAGTAAGAATGCCCTGCTATATTAATGGGAGATATCATTGAAATGTTGGTAGTCTAACACCCTAGGTCACCTTAGACACAGCTGTCAACTGGAAATGATTAATAATAAAAACCGAAAGCGCGGCTGTGAAAAAAGGGTTTAGATGTGATACGCAACATAATGGAATGTCATTGTCTCTGTACGGGATTCAAACACCAAGTCACTGCATCCTCTTGAGACCCAGCCATTCATTTTTTGTCAAGTCTAGAGTGTATCTTCCAAACGGCACATGTTACTGATGCTCTTCATAGAGGACATTCCATGCTTTTGAATGATGCCACATGTAAGGCTTGGACGACTTCCTGCAAATCTTATGAATACATCCAAAAACTTTGTGCCTTTTTTCCTGGGTTTTATGAGGGTATGAGATTTAATGTGGTATCAGCATCTCCATACAGGCCTTAATGCTATGTCCATCTCTGAAAGGGATTTGAAAGGGTTATCAACGGCTTCCTGTACAGTGGAGGACTGCAATATGGTCTGACAAGTCATCCTTCACACTGAGAAAACAGTATTTTAGGTCATTTAGATTTACATAACTCCCACTCATTACAACATACATATACACAAAGTGAGAGCTAGTAATGCAAAGCTAATCTCACAATGTTTGCCAGTCTCTGTGAGATCAGAATTTAATATGGACCGGCATGTCGGAGCTGGATAAATATACTTACATCATTTGAGAATCCTAACCCTATCATTACAGTTAAGTTTAATGTAATGTTTCACCTTTGTGAGCCTGCAAACTCTGCTGTAATATTCTAGTGCATTGTATATCAGACCATTACAATTCCCATGTATCTAACGTCATTATTCTTCTGTCTAGGAAACGAAATAAAAATCCAATCAAGGATTTTTGAAGAGATGTAAGGTATCGCCAAAAAAAAAAAAATAAATAAATTACTAGGAAGGTGATCAGGAACCATGGAAATTTGGATAGTTTTATGCAGCAACTTGTGTGATGAACATTGGTTCATATAGTGGAAAGAAAAAAAACGAACTGCACTTAAGAATCACACATCTGCATCTATGTCTCTCTTCTTGCTAATGTTTTGTACACGTTGTATTTTTCTATGAGATGAATTTCACTTTCGAGAAAAGAGTCTGCTAAATGAATAAATGTAAATGTAAATGTGTTGCTTCCTCCACATATATTGTTCTTGCAAAGGAGACACGGAGCTAAAATGAGTGTCATTTGAGATTTACTTACAGTTTGCTCTATGGTTTTTGTTGACTGCTGCCTTGAGATGAAATCCCAGTTGCACTGTGATACCCTTGATGAAGGAACTTCTGCCAAAATGAGACAGTAAAAAGATAACCTAGCTCTGTTAATGGGTAAAGTACTTCATGTGGTTTGATTTACTGACCCAAAATTGTAAGTGTAGTTAAATAAGTTAAATAGATAAGTAACAATATTTGATAGAATATTTCGTTCATTATATTAATAGAATTCAAATAATAGCAATACACATACTAGTATCACTTTGTCTCTGACTGTCTAGAGTACTTATATTTCCAGAACAAACAGTAATTAAAGGCATACGCAGCAAACATAGAAATTGCTTAAATTCTTAATTTTACTTTTAAATTTATTTGATGTTTTGCTAGAACAATGGGGCGGCACAGTAAGTAGTGCTACTGCCTCGCAGTGCCTGGGTGGTGTGAGAGAATGTGGGTTTGATCCCTGCTCAGTCTGTGTGGAGTTTGCATGTTCTTCCTGTGTGGGTTTATTTTGGGTGCTCTGGTTTCCTCCCACAGTCCAAAGACATGCTGATCAGGTTCCCCCGTAGTGTGTGAGTGTCACGGAGTGAGTGTGTTTAACTGATGCATGGATGAGTAACCCCTTGTAAGTAATGTATCCAGCAGTCTACGTCACCTTGGTGAATAAGGTGTGTGGGCTCATAACTCTACATAGAGTTCATTGGAAGTCACTTTGGAGAAAGTGGCTGCTAAGTGGAAAAAATGTGACAATGTTTTTTTATACATTTTTAGTGACAGCAGATAGATTACAGATGGCAATCTGTTTTATGCTCTCGAGGATCATTTGCAATCCATAAATGCTCTAGATACCAAAGTATACATTTAGCAACTAGACACGATGAACATGTATGTACAAATCGTCAAAAACCAAATGCTGGCAGGAAAGAAACAGCTTCAGTTTTCCCTCCTTGACCTTGTGAGCTGTGCTAACATCTTTGGGAAAATATACAGTGTAAATTATACTTATAACTACTGATTTGCATACCGAATCCATGTTATGCAAATTTGTGTCTGGCAAATGACCATATCCAGGTCAATGTATTGCTTCATTAATTAATAAAAACTGCTGTCTAAAATTACTCAAACAGAAAATTTTGATGCATTAAATGTGAAAAAATACAAACAAAGCCTTGTGAAAGGCTATTAGAAAATACTTAATAATGGCACTGTGGAAGTTTGTATCATTACTTAATTGTACCCCCATAACATGGTGCTAACCCTGTTTCCATGAGTTAGGTTTTTTTTTTTTTTTTTTTTTTTAAATTTGTCTAATGTATGCATGCCATGTAGTTTGCTTTTCCATACCCATTAATTTTATCATTTTCTAGGACTGTATGTATGATACATGTTCATCTTGCTTGCATCAGCGACTACTACTTTATCAGGAAAATAAGGGTCACAACGAAACATCCTACAGCAACTATTTCCTTATATTTTCCCTATAATTCTTATTAATCCAGTATTTTTGTCCTGCTTTCATGCATATTTTTGGCACCCTTTTCACATTCATCTTAATGTTTTATAATTTTTTTCCTCCTCCAACACGATCCCAAAAGACCCGTCTTACCGCGTGAAAAATAGCAGGAGCTGTATTTTTTGACAAATGTCATTAGCTTGGATTGTAAGATAGTGAAACAAAACATCCTGTGCGTTACTGATTAACAACATGCTATTGCTCAAGCAGGAACAAGCTGTTTCGAAAACAGGCTCTGACGATGACCAAAACATCGGCCCTACTTCATCATTCTGAATGTGTGACCTACTTAACAGAGCAACCATACGGGCATTGCTGAAGAAAAGCAAAACAGGCCTGAAGCACAGTAATGAACTTCAGTTGTTCAAGATGAGCAGGAGAAGAAGTTCTTCTCAACAGGGATTATAGGGTGCAAACCCCGAGCCTTTAGTAATATAAAACAAGCACTTGGTCACAGTGAGCCATGACTTAGTGTGTTATCTGCGGTACAAAATTGGGATGCAAAAAAAACTGATTTTTCTTTTTGCGGTTTCTTTTGATGCTGGTAATAATGGTAGCGCTTCAACAACTTTAGAGCCTTTGTTATATGGACACTCTAAGTTACACGAAGAATACATTCATTGTATCTATATTCAAGACTGGGTTTGGGGTTCGAGTCCGGCTTGCGGTGCCTTACGACAGACTGGTGTCCCGTCCTGGGTGAGTCCCCTCCAGCCTTATGCCCTGTATTGTCGGGTTAGGCTCTGGCTCACCGCGACCCCGCTCTGAACAAGCGGTTTCAGTCAATGTGTGTGTGTGTGTGTGTGTGTGTGTGTGTGTGTGTGTGTGTGTATTCAAGACTTTTTACAGAACCTAAAAAGTGGATAAATTAAGGTTGGAGTCTAATAAGCTGTATTAGTTGAAATTAATTTCAAAGTGGTCAAATGTTGACGAACTCTGCACATGTTTATGGAATGGTCAGCATTGGATAGGAAGTTGTGGAGATAATGTATTTTTTCATCTTAAAATAGGAGACAGTTGAACTCAGTTTCAGAATAATAAAAATATCAACCACTGTAGGTGTTCCCTGCCTCATGCCGTGTTTTTGACACAAATTGAATAAAATCTTGCAATGAGCCTTTAATTCATTACAGCTTTATCTGAGGTTTTCCGTAGAAACTAATGCATGGATAAATTGAGGGAAATTTGTATATCTTTAAGCTTTTATTGATCGTGATTTAGTAGTTGCATTTACAAACAATCTGAGTTGCAATCAGACTTCGGGCCCAGTTGACTTTGTAAGTTGAATATCCAATGTATATTGTTTACACTGACTGTGGAATTTTACATTTGCAGAGGATATAAAGAAGGGGATGTAAGGGTTCCACACTGTCAAGTTTAGTGCTTTCAATGAATCGCTGACACTGTGGGAAAAAAAAAAAAAAAACTTCTTTGGAAAACCAAAGCTAGTAGTGAACTTGACAACGAAGCGTGTCAAGGAGGACATTGAGGATTACCTTGATATCTGTATCTTCTGGAACAGGCCACATCTGCCATTGCCTGGATTTCAACCTAATAATAGCACTACAGGCAGCATTACAGGCATTGATTTACAGCCTTGAGCGGCAAAGATTGCTTTTATTTTGTCAGTTATTGCACAACCCCGCTTATTGATGACACACATTTGAAATGTCAGGGTTGTTTGGAGATAGGTATAAGGTATCCAACTGATTAAGTTTTTTTTACATCCTCAATGAGATAATCTGTGTCCATGAAAGCATCTACAAATATATTCTAGATACACAGGATGTGATAGCTGCTCTTATCTCTGGGGGTGTTCCACACTAAATCACTCATGCTGTTTTTATTCCATCCATCAAGTCTTTGATGCACACAGTCTGGTTCAAGCCATTTTCTCTATTATAAAAAAATACAGAGCAAGCACACATATCAATTCGAAAAATGGCAACACCTTTATGCATTGATATATTACCCATGATAACCAGGATCCTACCAGGCTACAGCTGGGGATTTCATTTTGAACTATTAAACATTATTGTGCATTAAACATGTACTTGTTTTTTTTTTTTTTTTTTTTTAATATTACATGAAATCTGAAGCCACTGTTCAGTAAGTCGCCCAGAGCAATTACTTTAAATTCTTATCTTAAATTGTTACCAAAATATGGCCGTAAGACATGTTGGGACTTCATTTTAATGGCAGTGAGGAAGAAAAAGAAACACCTTTGGTCCTCTTATCCACTAGACTACTGCAATGTACACCCTGGACAGAATTCCAGGCCATTGTAAGGTAAACAGATACACTTTCAAACAATAATCATGCACAAAAAGCACTTGTAAAACCTCTGAATTCACCTGAACAGCATGCCTTTGGACAGTGGAGCACTCATAGGATATCCTTGCATGCAGAGAGAGAACATTCAAATGCCACATAGAGTAAGATGGACTTCAACTCTATGTTTGAACAGCACAGGTTCTCTAAGGTGGCAGTGCTACCTGTTGTGCTACCATGCCTCCCTTATGTTTAATGGAGGTTTTTAGTAAGTCCAAAGCAACAGCCCATCCACCTCATCATCTATGAACTTGTGCTCCTGAATTGCCACTTTAAGCACTACCTTGGGGCATTACAAATATCACATACTACCAATTGAATGAGCTACTGCTCCTTTGGTTTCTCAAGCCTTTGTTAATAAGCTATTGAGGGATATTATTAATTGGTTTGTCCTGGTTTACACAGATTTTGGTTTGCTCTAGACCCTATGAGGAACACACATCACCCATGGTTACAAATCCATTACAAAGGGTGTTACAACATCCATACAAATGTAAGCTGATAGGGAAAGGGACAGCTGGTAGCATAGTGGTTAGAAATATAACATTTTGACCCAAAGGTTGCAGTTTTGATTCCTACCTACAGCTGCAGTACCCTTGAGCAAGATACTTTCCCTTAGTTGCTCTAGTAAAAATTACCCAGCTGTGGAAATGGGTAAATAATTGTAAGCTGTTTTAGAGAAAAAGCACCAGCTAAATGAATAAATGTAAAAGATGTGTCAGTTTAAGAAGTCCAACATATCCATTTTGGGTTTTATACTCAGTCCACAACAAGTACTTAAAGATCGCAGGAAGGCTCAAATGGTGTCCTGGCTTCAACTACTCACAGTTTATAACATGCAGAGACTCTTGTGGTTTGTACTATGGGTTTAGGTTCACAGTCACTTATAGATTTTTAGAAATGGTAAGGCAGATGCCCTCTCCAGAACTCCATGAAGTACCATGTGACAGATCTGCAGCAGATACCATCCTACCTGCCTCCAGTTTTATCATCGTTATCATTGCTGTTCATTGCAGATATGTGCCAACTTCAGTGTTGCTTCAGTTAATCCAGTGGATTCATGGCACACCCAGTGCTGACCACCCAGGGGTGAGTAGAACTTCCAACCCCAAACCAAAGAGTTCTGTGGCTACCATGTCAGAGGATGCAAAAAATATGCTAGCCTGTACTATGTGTACCTAGTTCGAGTCCTCTAGACAACTGCACCCTTCCTATTCTTAAGAGGTACTACATAGTATTGGATTTAATAACAGACTTAGATCAGAGGGTTACATGACTATCCTTATGGTAATTTGCCATTTTCCCAAGAAGTCTTGCTTAATTCCCCTCAGAAGTTTACCTTCTGCTATTGAGATAGTTATATACTGTTAACAGGTACCACTTCACCTACCACCCCACTCAAATTAAAAAACTGTACATTTTCACTGTGCTTATGTAGTGACTTGGGGTTAATGTAGAGGTTCACCATCCTGGAACCCACTGTACTGTAATGGGACAACTTGGCAAAACTATACTTGATATTTGGGTTTAAATTCTTCTGCCCCTGGACAAGTGGTGGAGCTGAATGGCATCTGCTCTGTGGGCAATAGCAGATAAGCAATTCTTGATTTAAAAAGGTTGAAGGGGTCAAAAAGAGGAAGGCTGACTTCAGAAGGTCCTGTGGATCTACTTACCATCTCACTAAATCATACAGGAAAAATTTTCCAAACTGGATTTAAACAGAAGCAGTAATAATTATTGTTAATTTCTCTCAGCTTCATAAAAATGTTTTTATAAAAACCAAGCAAAAGACTAGTGCAGCTTTATATTTTGTGGATTCAGTTGCAATAACAATCTGAATTGCATTGTCTCTTTATTGACTTTCAACTGCATTGTCTCTTTGTCTGGAGCACTGGTTAGGGTGGTAAAACATTATAAACAAGATAATAATTTTATTCCTAATTTATTTATCTGACACTTTTTCCAGGGTAATTTATACCATGAGGACTGTACACTAAGCTACTTATGATATATACCCACTTATACAGCTAGGTTATTTTTACTGGAGCAATTTGTTAAATTACCTTCATTTAAAGACAAACAGCAGGAACAGGGATTCAAACTCGTACCCTTCGATTTCAAGGTCACAATTTTAACTACTAAACCACCAACATTCTACTCAGAAAATAAAGTGTTTCTGACCTCCTTATATTTTTCCAAACGATACTAAAATTTTGTTGATTTCATTCACATTTTGAGCGGTACTTGTGTGTGATTCATTGTGAACCCACGCACCAGGACATTTTTTTTTTTATATCCAAGCTTCAAAATACTTATGAAGTTAATAATGAGGATCCCCTTATGGAGCTCCTCATGGAAGTAATTCAGACTTTGCTCTGTAAACTCCAGATTGACAACGAGAAAAGGGGATAATGATGTCTATCCAAATTTCGGCAAGATGCCATGAAACCACGTAAGCAAAAATTATCCCTCCAGATTTAAATTGTACTGAAATAAGTGTTGCAGTCATTAAGTCAAACACATCTAAATTGTGGGGGAAGTTTACAGATAATTAAATTTTGCAAGACTCAAAAGTGATACATCAAATATTAAAGAAACCATAATTTATTCTTCCAGCTGAAGCAAATGTACCAGCTGGAAAATTGCAAATAGTGACTCCGGGTAATTATTCCCTTAGCAGACAGGTGCTTCTCCTGGGGCGATGGATTTAAATGTTGACCCCGAACTCCTCGAGGGAATCTCGGAGCGGCTCGCCGCTGGTTCTGTTCCTAATGGCGTGCGCACAGTTGTGCGACAGCTTGGGTCATGCCAATGGGAGGGAAGTCATTAGCAGGGCATCCAGGCCTTCAGCATGAGACTGCATCGCTCTCAGACATGTCACAGGAAAAATCGCCATAGGCCACGTGTTCATGTTTCAAACTTCAGTCTGCAGCTGCAGAGAGGAGCTCAAGGTCAGCGGGAAAGGAGGCGACAGCATATGGAAAATACGCCTTACAGACAGTCCTGTCTCTGGTCACCTCGTTAAGAGCAAAATGTCAGATTTTGTTGCAGTGCCTGTATCATAGACATCACATCTTTGCTAGTGTCAATACTGGGACCATGTTGGCAGGTGCAGATTAAATTAAAACTAACCTGAAACAGCCATATGTGTAGAGGTAACCAACAGTTAGTTGTGACACAGCATCATCCAAAATAGAGAGGGTGTGCCAGGCTAGAGCTTAGCATAACCCCAGAGTACCGGCTGCATAAGGAAATGGCTTGTTATTTAGAAAAGAGCATCAGGTACAGCCAGTTCACCATTTAAAAAGTTTATTTATTAGTAAAGCTGTAGAATTGGATAAGATTCTCCTTGAGATGTTGAAAGCATTGGACAATATAGGGTTAGTGGCAGCTGACATGCCCCTTCAACATTGCATGGAAGGCAGATATTATACCTCTGGACTAGCAATAGTGTTGTCCACCTAATGGCTAAACTTCAGAGCCTTCAGGAAGAAGAATATGCATTTTGTCCTAGCTAGAACACTCGACCAGCTTTTCCCTACAGTTTCTTGACGGGGTGTGGGATTATACTAATTCAATCTACATTTGTTTTGTGGACTTTGAAAAAGGCATATGCTATGGGAGGTACTGCTGGAATTTTGGGTGCCAAGGCTGGTTGATGTGTGCTATCTGATCTCCGTATTAGTACAGTGGGGTTGTGTCCTTATTCTTGGCTTTAAGTCCTATCCATTTAATGTGCTAGATTCTGCCAAGGGGTTCCGTGTCTCCACTCCTTTTTGTGGTTTCCATGACAAGTTATCAAGGTGCAGCCAAGGACCACAGGGTGCCCAGCAGTGTGGACTAAGGATGGCATCTCTACTGTTTTCAGATGATGTCCATTTGGCCTCATCTCCTTGTCACCTTTGGTGTGCACACAAGTAGTTTGCTGCCAAGTGTGAAGCAACTGATATGAAAATCAGCACCTCCAAGTGTGAGGTCATTGTGCTCTCCCAGAAAACAGTGGGTTGCTCTAACCAGGTGGGGGATGGTCAGTGTCCCCGAGTGGAGGAATTGAAGTATCTTCTGGTCTTGTTCATGTTTGATTGAAAAGTTGAAATGTGAATGTAAAGGCTTCAGCAGCTCAGCAGGCAATGTATGGATCAAGCCTCGCCAGCTGATCCAGAATGCTATTGTACGAGTTGCGTTTCACCTGCCAAAGTACTCTGATGTGTCATGTTTCCCCAAGTTGTCTCTCCCCATTGGCTCCCTGTGGATGCTCGTATCAATTTCAAGACTCTGGTTACGGCCTACAAGACAGTAAAAGGATCAGTAGCTCAAAACCTACATGGCATTATCAGTCCTCACACTCCAGCAAGAGTCCTGTGCTTGTCTGCCTCTGGCTGCTTGGTAGTCCCAAGGTAAGCAAAAATACCAGTAACAGAAAAATGTCCTACAGAACATAAAGCCTGTCCAATTTGAGTAAGCCCTCCTACTTCCTGCCAACACTTCCAAAAAGTTCTTTCAGTCATCAGATGAGCTACTTAAAAAGACCTTGTTGGTGAAGTTACAGCTGACAGCCGCTAGTCATTATTACACTGTTAAGGCAAGGGCAGGCATTGGGGAACTGTCTATCACAGCAAATCTCACCCCCTACCATGGCTGCACCACTCACCATCTTACAGAGGGTCTCACACATTTTTTGCACCTACTTCTCACCTGATCTCTTAACTGCTCTGTAAAGTTATATCACGCCATCTCTCACAACCATCTATTTTCTATTAGTTCTGCATGAAGCTACTTGTAATAGTTGCCAGCAGAACAGTGGCAATGGACAAGCTAACTGTGCACTGATAATCACATCTGCATTTGAAACTTGTCATATTTGGAAAAATGCAATTTTGTTTATTCTATGTGGACGCTGCTTTGGAGAATAGCAACTGCTAAATGAATAATAGTAAATAGAAAGAGCAAATGAAAGTATACCTCTTTGTAAAATTCTAAGTCTGTTAAATATTGTGTAGTTGTTTTTTAATGAAATATGTATTAAATATGTGTAGTTCAAATATTTATCATCCTAAGACTCATCAGACTCAAGATAACAATTAATTAATTCCAGGACAATTAATTAACATTTCAGAGTGTCTCAACATTTAATTCAATAAGCAAATTAATTTAAAAAATATGATAGCAAAGAGGCATTTGCCAAGGACTGGAATTACAAGGAAACACTAATTTATGACCCACCCTGAACGCTGAAATATGTGCATGCAAGGTGATCTCTGATTATGAAGCTCAAAAATTCAAGTTGCCTCACACACTTTCAATTAGAAGAAGTTCACTGACCTCACTGTGCGCTTGAATTCCTGCAGGTCCTCACAGTCTGTAACCATCACGTTAATTACAACTAATTTGATTTCGCCAAAATGTTGAAAGTGCTCTTTTTAAGCAAATGTCCTCTTGACTTATATGGATGCAAAGCAGGTTTTTTCTTCACTGAATCAGAGGTTGTAGGGAGTTCTGGTGCGAATACTGCAGTCCCTGTGTGGTGGATAAGGAACTGCTGACAAATTTCTTTGAATGTCAAAAATCTGATGGCAGGGCAGTAAACTCAAATTTCACATCTCTTCAAAAAAACTGACAAACCTGAGTGCTCAACTTAATACTGTATTTTAGTATGAACTCTAACTCTCTTAGAACTGCAACCAACATCTGCATTTTAGTATGAAATGCAACTCTCATACAACTGAAATCCTTGCAAGTATATTCCGCTTAAATACAGTGACTTGCAAAAGTGTTTTGACCCTTGACCAATTCTTTCATTTTCCTTAATCACAAATGGTAAAGTTTAATTTTCATTGATAAATTATTTCAAAACTCTGAAACTAAAAATTTCTTTTTTAAGATGAGATTTTTATGTTGCAAAATATTTAAAAAAAAAAAAAAAACTTGAATATTCTGTTCTCATAAGTATTATAATCTCTCTTTCTGCAAAAATATCTACCCATTGGTTGCTTTCACAGACTCTGGGTACACTCTTAAAGGGGAAGCGCCATAAATAGGCATGGCTCTGCAGGCACCTTAGTCAGGAATGCTGTGAATCTGATAGAAAGGTGTGAAAATGAAGACTAAAGAGTGTTCTACAAGTGTTAGAGTGAATAAATAAAGAAAAGGGCACAAAATAACATCCAAGTGCTGGGATATCCAAACGGGCACTGTTGGTTCAATTATCAGGAAATGGAAGCTATCTCACGCCACCCAGGCACTGCCCAAAAAACACTGTTCCCCAAAACTGAGTGTGCAAACAAGAAGCAGACTGCTGAAAAAAGTTGCAAAAAGGCACTCACTTTCGAGAAGTGAAAGAATCGAGCAGTTGAGAATGATTTAAAGGCACACCATTCAACCATATCAACGTCTTTACATAACACTCGTCTGTTTGGGATATTGGCAAATAAACCATACCTTCATAAAAACGGAGTGTGAAATGCTGGTACTTACCTCAGAGGACCTAAAGCTATTACAAAAGCTGTAAACTAAGGATAAATAAAGAAACACATCTCACACACACTGGCTGAAGCCACTTGCCCCGAGTGGGGTTGCGGCAAACCGGAGCCAGGCCTGGCAACACAGGGCATGGGGCTGGAGGGGGAGGAGCCAGTCTGTTACAAGGTACCCCAAGCAGGACTCAAACCCCAGACCCACCAGAGAGCGGGACCTGACCAAGTTCACTGCACCACTGAGCGACCACACCCCCCCCCAAAACTATTACTGAAGCAAAATGTGGTTGTACCAACAATTAATGTATGGGGATTGAAGGCTTATGCAACCAACTTTTTTTTCAGGTTTCTTAAAGTGGTTTCTAAACAAAAATAATGAACCTGAGATTATCATACTTTGGATACATCTTGCAAAGTTTGCACTTTCTCAAATAAACAGTAATGCTTGGAAAATCTGGAGAAAGAAGAGGATAGTCAGCAACCAAATGGAAGGACTCAGTGAGAGTGACAGTGGGCACACCACTTTGAAACCTAATGACACAAGTGGGGATAGAACACATCTATGAGTTGATATTGACTCAACGGCACAATGATGTATTGATACAATTAATCAAGTGCAAAATCAATAGTAAAATCTCAGAGTAATTATGTGTTGTAAAAGAGCAAAACTTATTAGGGTAAATGGACCAATTAGCTCTTTCAGTGCAGAGGTGCTATATGGCATACACACTGATGGTCGTGAAGCTCATGACAGATGATTACACAAGCAGAATCAAAGTGTGCTTCAAGGGCATCTTGACCTGAACTTTCTTTCAAACTCAGAAAGCACAGAAGCTGAGAGGTTTGCAGACCTCACCATGTACAGCTCAGTCTGAACAAAGAGTTGTCTCCACTGACCACTCTGAAAACATCCAGTTCTCACACTACTGTTCTGCACACCACACTGTACATCATCCTGCACTTGAGAGCTGTTACCATGGAAACGCAGCAGACAGGAAGTTCCAAGCCAAATTATTTTAAGGTCATACCTGCAAGCTCAAAAAAATTGTTTCAAAATGGGTTTAAAATTTGCTTTTCGTACATAACCTGCTGTACTCCGGTAATGATTAATCATCAAAGGAAAAAATTTCAAGAATGATTCATGAATCAATGCAGTTGTTAAGTTTATGTACTTATGGTATGATACACCTGTTACCTATAATATGTTTTATATAGGGTGAATGTGCATCTCAGGAACTGGAAAAAGGCTATTCCAACCAGACAAGTACACATGCATTCTGAATCTGGGTCCAGTTCAGTCTCAGTATGTTGCTGTGTTTATGTCGATACCGTTCGGTACATGAAGTACAAATTTGTGTTAATTCCCCAGCTGTTGAAACTCTCCAGGTGTCCAGCATCCTCAAAGACTCACTGAAATGGGCAAAACTACGATAAGTTTCTATATAATGTTCTTTACAAGGTCTCTTTCCATTAGTGTGAGTTACAATAACAAATATATACACTTTATTGCTTTTATTGTCTACTGTTAGCCATATAACAATTCTTTCTCTTCTTTTGGAATAGGTCTCTGACTTATGCAAACTATTCTTCAGTCTTTTATTGCCTGGATGAGCCACACACTGTGAATTTTCTAATTAAATCTGGAGCTCTCTAGCAATATCACAGATGATCCAGCAAGATCTCCGCAGGCTCATCAGGTTTAGTTAATTAGCTTGGTTGTGCTCGAAAAATCGCAGAGTAATGTTGAAAAGCTAATGAGCAAAACGTTCTCTTTTTTTTCCTTTTTTTGCGAAGCATTGCAGAAAACTCTTCCTGTCAATATTTCAAAGCCGGCGGCATCCAAGTCTTAATATTCTCCTTATCAAGAGTGGAGTTGAGTGTCTTGCACTATATAAATAGAAAAACAGTCATTAACTGTGTGCTAATAGCACAGCATAAAATTCACAGGTCATAGATGTCCAGTCCCTTTTTTTGCATTTATTGTCTATATTACCTTTTCCTGCTATGGTGGAAAAGTTATATAGTGTGTTGCCTTTGGATAAGCAGATATTTCTGTATATTACTTTCTTTACCTTTGCTTAACTATACTCAATGTCCAAAACCTCTAAAGTCTGGGTCATGGTGGTCTGGAGCCTATCCCAGAAGTGGGGCAGAGTGCCTGGCTAGTCAAGCACACCCTTTTTGGGACACCAGCCCACTGCACAATAGCCACACTCATATACAGTCACTCCCGCACACACTAATTTAGAAAACAAAAGGCTTTGCTGACGCATGTGATTCAAAAAAAGAGCTTGGTTGGATATGTGCACAATTCAGTTAGTGAAGGCAAAAAGAATTTCTTTCATTTTAAATTATTCTCTGGAAGCAAAATGTAAAAAAGTAAAAATCCATACAATTTTTATGCTTTCTTACTTTTTTCTTATTGCATTAAGCATCATTTAGGGTGATTCTGGGGTGAACTTGAAATAGAGTTAGAACAAATTGGATTTTTTTTTTTCCATGAAGAATATTCAAGATCAGGTAATCAGGGATGAAATGTACTGAACTTCAAATCATTATTATATCATATTTCATTATTGATATAAAACGTCTCCTTTGGGCTTTCATTGTGTATTTATTGTATTAACTTCTTTTTTTTGTTTTTTTTAAATTAACAATACTCCTTTTCCCTTAATTTTCAATGATTTTCTGAAGCATTATTATCATTATTTTGGTCCCATAAATTTTTATTTTGAAAACTTAGTTGGCATCTTATAAAACAAGCCACTTCCTATGCAGTAAGGTACACTGGATTTGTAGAGCAGAACTTCTTTCCTCTGTGCTTCACCTGTACTTAGGATTATTCTCATAGACAAGCTTGGTTTTTGTTGCTTGCAGACGTATGAATTGATCTGAGAGGCTGGTTTCCTTATCATTTATAAATGAACATGAAACTAATACTGTCTGTCCATGCAATCTAGTGTCTGTTTATGTGCTTTTAAAACTTCAGACACGCTATTAGCATTTATTTTTATTTCTCTGCCCAAACATTAAGCATTTTCTAATTTAAAAAAAAAAAAAAAAATGTATTTATATCTAAGCTTTGTCTGTTTTTGATTAGGCCTTTGTTTACTCTGAGTTGATATACAGCTGGGTATTTTTACTGGAGCAAATTAGGGCATGTACCTTACCCAAGGGTACTAGAGCAGGTGGGATTTGAAGGTGGCAAGACAGGGGCTCTAGCTACAACATTACCTGCTGCCTTCATCCCAAAGTCCACCGCTAAGCACACAGACATCCAGTACCTTCACATTTAAAGTCTTTTAAGACATCCAAACACAGCCCCAAAATATCCATATTTCCAAATAAACCAATAATTGTACCTCCCTCCACATCACATCACTTAGACATTAGAAAAGATTGTCAAAGTTTTTTTTTTTTTTCTTAACTCCAAGCAAAAAATGTCATTTACATAGAAAGTTCTCTCTTTGTAATGTCAGGATTTTGAAATGACAGTTTTTGGTATGTTATATGTTTGTAGATAATATGTGATGCCATAAACCCCAGGTTAGTGCATACAGGTTTGACTACATTCCACATTGCAGTTTTTCTAATAGCTCACAGGTCCCCCATCGAGTTCTTTAAAAGCGCTTTTTATGCACACTTAATATGTTTAATCTCTGTACATATGTATGCTGTTGTGTTCTCATACATTTTCAGATAACCCATTGCAAGCCCAGGAACACCTTCCAGTTGCCACCACATACAAAAAACTCCATCTAATTGGGTGTTTTGTGTTGTCGGATCACAAACAGACATCACTCCTAGGTCAGCTGTTAGGTCTGCCACTCAAAGTTCATCATCTAAATCATTCAGCTTCGATCCATATGGTTACTTGCAAAAGCATCTCAACAGAACTCCAATCAATAGTAACTGATTGTCATTCTTTCACCATTGACTGCAAACCCTGCTGCTTTTGACACGATTGTCTATCTGTGCTGATCCTTACCATTATAAAATATGACTCTGATGTACTGACAGGGCAAAAAGCTTTAAATTTACTCCACATAAATGTCATTTAACATGACTGAGACCTTGATTTGAAGCGTTAGCAATCTATAGCCTTCTGACATACCTAAAATAATCTATTTGTTGCTCAAGTATAGATTAATTGCTCCTCCACAACTGCCTGCTGGATGGTCCCACGCACAAAAGGTAAGCACAAAGGTTCTAGGTTTTGGCTCCGTTGTGATGGAACGACCTCCCCCTCTCACTCAGAACTGCTGAATCTCTGTCCACGGTTAAAAAGGGTCTGAAAACTCACCTCTTCCAGACACTCCCATGATCTCTTAAGTTCATGTAAGGTCTAAATGTTCAAGCACCATAACTTTAACATCATGGCCAGATAAACCTTTACGCAGCTACTCCTGTATTGTACGTAAATGTTTGTGTATCTCAAAAAAAAAAAAAAAAAGAAAAATATTAGTAGGACGGTGATCAGCATTCATCTGTTCTGAGTTTTATGCAACTACTTGTGTGACCAACATTGGTGCATATAGTGGGAAAAAACAAATTAACTCTACTTAAGAATCACACATCTGGAAAAGTCTCTCTTTATGCTATTTTAATGAACACATTGTATTTTATATGAGATGTACATAGCTTTGGAGAAAAGCGTCTGCTAAATGAATAAATGTAAATGTAAATTTATCTTTGTTCGCTTTCATGCTTCGAACAGCGTGTAGTTAACATGTAGTTAGTTGTGCTGCCTGCGGAGTCGAAGATCTCAAGTTTGATTCCCATCTGTAGGTGTAGTAACCTTGAGAAAGGTACTTATCTTAAATTGTGCCAGTAAAATTATTCAGCAATGTAGGTAACTGTAAGTACCTTAACATTGTAAGCTGATTTGGAGCAATGCATCAGCTAAATAACACTCAATCAATAGATCCGTTTGCAATGTTTAAAGCACATAGAACAGAGGTTTTTGACCTTTTCTAAGTTATGACCTACTTTCAGAATCTGAAGAAAAGTAAGTATTCTTTCCATAAATACATTCTGAGAAAATATTTCACAAAATTTCACAGAAACTTGGTTGTCTTCACATAAATTGTGTACACACACACACACACACACACACACACTGGCTGAAGCCGCTTATCCCGAACAGGGTTGCGGCAAGCCGGAGCCAACCGCAGCAACACAGGGCGTAAGTCTGGAGGGGGTGGGGACAGACTAAGGATGAGACACCAGTCCATCACAAGGCACCCCAAGCAGAACTCGAACTCCAGACCCGCCAGAGAGAGCGGGACTCTGAAAGTTACCCTTTCAGAGCCTAAAAGAGGAGTTTAGGTGTCATGCCCCCAACCGGGTGCCCAACCACTACACCTGCACTAAATCACAGAGGCCGGGTATAAAAACACTGCCAGGACAACCTCAACCCATGGAACCTAGTTTGAGCAAACCGCAACTCCATGGGATATCTCCGTGGTCTCCCTTGTGCTCCTCCTCACTCCCTCCTCCCTTGCCATTGGACATGACTGATCTGGTTCCTCAACTATTTGCTCCTGTCTTCTTGACTCTGGCTCCCAAACTCTTCCTTGGACAGCGAACGCCAATCGACCGACCCTCGCCTGTCCCTGACTATTCTTTCGCTTAGCCCTCAACAAAGAAGCACCTCCACCTGAGTCCCTTCTGTTGGATCCTTGTTGGACCATGACATTAGGACAGGATAGCACAGGTGATGAAGGTCCTGCAATGCAAGAACTCACACACACACACACACACATTTTCAGAACCGCTTGTCCCTTACGGGGTCACGGGGAACCAGAGCCTACCCGGCAACACAGGGCGTAAGGCCAGAGGGGGAAGGGGACACACCCAGGACGGGACGCCAGTCCGCCGCAAGGCACCCCAAGCGGGACTCGAACCCCAGACCCACCGGAGAGTAGGACTGCGGTCCAACCCACTGCGCCACCGCACCCCCTTCATGCAAGAACTCATGTCATCCTAAGGTCTGTTGATCTGACATCATGGTGAAGATTGGTTGGAAATGGATTGTATTAGCTAGAGTGTGGCAGGATTAGTAGCAGGACTCGAGCAGGGAGGTGGTTCACAGTGGAATATAGAAGACCTACTTTTGGCAGTGCTCTATCTCAGTGGTATGACAAGGCACAGGTGAAGCAGAAGCACAAGCTGATTTGGGAGAAGGTGTGTATAGCAACAGAGGAAGAATAGATGATTGGGATGGCTTGACTACAACAGCAGGGAGCATAGATTATAAGGAAACAAGCCTCTTGAACATAAAAGCCTCTTGGGAAGAGCTTTGGTGAGCAGACCTTCATCTTATCATATTCAACGAAGTCTATGACAAGAATGTTTGCTGCCAAGTCCATCTAACTTTCTCAGCTGGGAAAATTTGGTTTAACATCATATCCATTATGTCTGAAGAGAGGAACACTGGAGGACATCCTCAGTAGCTTTTAAAGAGCACTAAGTGAAAGCCACTATCATTGGTGCTATCACCAGGTACTCAAAGTTGTCTGTAGGGATAGAAAATAGTAGGACCTGCTGACAAGGAAGGTAAGCCATAGCATTTGTCAGGGAAGGTGAAAGAGTAGGATCATGGCAAGTGCCAATTCAGGGTTCCTGGTAATGGAGGTTGATGCATGACTTTATGAAAATGTACATTTCTGTTGAAATTACAGAGATATTTCTCTGACCAGACAGTTGTCCAAAGCTTCTAGACATGTTATTTTGTCAAACCATCCAATCCAAAGACAGTGGGAAGAATTCGTGGAGGAGGCCAATGAGGGGAAGAAGATGAAATACCAGGAACTAGTGGAGCAGTTTCTTTGAATGGTTGGAGAGAAAGGTGTGTGGCCATTGAAATAGGTGACAGAGGCTTTGCAGCAAAGTTATTGTATTACTTTTTCCCATAGGCGGTTAGAGGACAAAGACAATCGAAGTTGTTGCTGAGACTGTGGTCAGGGCATCTAGATAGCTGTGGATCAGGAGAGATGAATCATAAGTTCAAGGTAGTACTGTGTGGGTGCAGGCTGGAGTCTGATCAGCTGTGATTGGGTTGCCTGGGCAATGGTGCCTGATGCTGAAAGACCTGAAACACTCATGGACACAGTTACATAGCTGATTATGTGTCCAGATGCATCTGAAGATCAGTGTAAGAAAAAGTGTAGAGGAACCCTTGCTTCTCTGCTTAGAACTTTTTTATTTTTGATTTATTTTGTCTAGTAATCACAATGCATATTGCTGCAACACAAATTCTTGCAATGAAAGTCCAAGAGGATTTTACTTCCAAATGCATAAACTATAGCTCAAATGACTGATAAAAAACCTTGAGTGAGCGATAAAATACCAACCAGCCAACATCAACAACCGCTTGCCCCGAGCAGGGTCACAGCAAGCCGGAGCCTAATCCGGCAATGCAGGGTGCAATGCTGAAGAGGGAGCAAGCACATCTAGGACGGGATGCCAGTCCATCACAAGGTACCCCAAGCAGGGCTCGAACCCCAGACCCACCACACAGCGGGCGCTAGTGAAACCCACCATGCCTCTACATAAATTCATAATTTTTACCACTTTGGCATTATGTGCTTCGCTTTAATTATTCCAAATATTTTGTAGCTACAAAATTCCACATGGCTTTTCAATATTTTTTTGTTCTGTGGACTGTGTGATACTTGAGAATTGACAGTTGACACCTTTTTATAAAAAAGACTGAATGTATTATTGGTCTCCAGTGGGATTCAAATCTAGGTGAGTTCTCTAATGGATACTTATAATAACCATTTCAATTACAATTTGTGATCCATCAACATAAAGTAAGAATACATGTTTGAATCATGTGTGACATCAGTGATATCGCTTTAGTTATGTATCAAAGTAGGCGTTACAAATACAGAATAAACAAAGCATTTCAGACATAGTTTGAAATTTAGCTTTGTCTCACAAACCATGACTTTAAGATGGTGTATTAAAATACTGTGGATGACTGAAATCCTGTAATCAAGCCTTTGTGTAATAAAATCATAGATGATCTTTTCCTGCATTACTAAACAACAGAAAACATATTTCTTGGGTGCATAATTTCAAGGTAGGCATTGCTATCCACCTTTCAAGGCTCAGAGCAAGTTGTGATGAGCGGTCAAGCAGAATGATTAGGCCAAAGACGTTCTTTCAGGATATACAGTAGGAGCAAAAGGTACCCTGTTATTTGTGATCTATTAAACAAAATTCTGCCCTGGAGACACCAGAAAATTCCCCTAAAGCATAGCTGTGGATGCTTATTCCATGGTGATTAATAACGTCTCACAGTGGAGTCACGCACAAATGCAGACAAAGCCGTGGTACTGCACACCTACTTCTGGTGAAGCTGTGTATAAATTACTTCTGTAATTTCTCTCTGCTCATAGTCTTTTCTTTCAGCAGGTAGAAAACGTCCTTTTGACCAAGCAATTACTTAGACAACACACTGTTCTTTGGGTCCCCTGACTCGGTGAGTTTCTGCAATGCATCAAGAGTCTAGGCGTCCCCTGATCTCTGCAGGGATGCAACAAAACTTCGTCAAATAGGACTAGTTTGATCGGTCATTGCTGTCAATCATCCATAGCTAATGAACATGAAGTTGCACACATCAAAGCCAAATGGTTTTACATCATGCATCAGCTTTATGAGTGCAGTTTAGCTGTCACTCCTAATGTATCTTTTATCCAATAATTATTTGACCCCTTTTGGGGGTAGTATGCTTTATCGCTAATACTTCCATATTTGACGGCCCGCAAGGGGCAGAGTCAACATGGTGAAAAAGTAAGAGTTCCAAAAATTGAGTAAAAGCGGCAGCTTCATTTTATACTAGATTGTTTGATTCAGGGTTTGAATTGTGGAAGCAAAGATCATCCTCTGTAAGGAATGTTACATGTTTTAACAGAGGAGGTTAAATTCTCTAAAAATCAACATGTATGCCATTCTTAAATTAGTCCTATTTTTAAATGGAGAGAACAGGGAAAGCCCATTAGCATCCGCATGTGTTATGATCAGTCAAGCCCAAAATTGAATAACTGAGGAAAGCACAAAAAACTTCAACTAGATTTTGCAATGGCCCACAGAAAATAAACAGCCTTCTATCCCCCTATGTAAAAGAAAAGGAAAAAAGAAAAGAAAAAAAAATTAAAATTACTAATTAATATAAATCAACTGATGTGAGTGATTTGCTTCCCCTGCAATCAGTTAAGGGAGTATTTTTCATAAATTTGTCCGTGAGCAAAACAAAATGCGGCTTGAAAAAATAAACAATAACAAAAATTTCAGTGATATTGACTGGTGTCGCTCTTCAAAGTGCACACGTACATTTTACAGCTTGTATAGCTTTTTCCCTCTGTCTGTCCCGCATTTGCCACTCTGCCTTCCCCTCCACGCTAACAAGCCCTTAGCGTGATCCTGATGCGGTCTGAAACAATGACATTACACAAACAGCCACAGACAGACATTGCTGCTGACAGCTATACCTCCTCGCAGGCGCTGTGGTGGAGGCTCAAAGAAAAAATTCCTTAGACACAGGTGCAATGAGAAGTATGTCCTGAAATAAGGTTTTGGGTTGAGTAACTTGTGTTTTGTTTGTATGCTTAAGCTACTTATACTTATCTGCCTTTGATACAGATGGACGATTTTTGCTACGAGAATTACGACTTAGTACGTTGTTCCGTAATTCTACAGAAGGAGCATTAAATGTTGATAGAAAAGTTTACCTGTGGCTCATTTACCTTGTCTTTTGAAAGGCTCTGTGTGTGACTGTACGTACATGACGAGCACTAAGGTTTCTGGTGCCCCTAGGCAAGAAATAGTCCGGAACCCATTTGAATTCTACCTCTAAATTCAAAAAGGTACATGTAAATATCTATATAGAAAAATGTATTTTTACAAGTCAAAACGTGTCCAAAATAATGTTCATAACTTGAACAACTTTTTCAATAAATATTTCTGTGATTACTTTTTGACCCGCTCTTGAATAAGGGAAAATAAAAATGAATTTTTCAATAAAATGTTATTTTTTTAATGTAATTTTTAACACATCATCAATGTGAAGAGTATACATGTATATCCACAAACACAAATTTATGCTTTAATCACTGAAAACAGATTGAAAACTAAACTTATTTTTAGGACTGGAGATGAAGGGCACGAAAAGGTAAATGCTATTTATAACATATTGCTTTTTATTGCATTATTTGTTTAGCAAACATTTTCCTCCAAAGCGACACACATCATAGACATTTCATGGAAAATGGCATTTATAAAGTCGCAATATTTCAAAACATGCAGCAGTGATACATCATACAATGTGTACATAATACTGTATGCAAGGTGGCAGATCGTCTTCGGATTTGTAATAAAAATATTTATTATAAAGCAGAGTTTTTTTATTATCTTTTCCCAGATTTCAATTTATATTTTATTTTAATAGCAAAACCCCTAAATAGCAAAACTATCGTGCCTAATGTGCAGGCTAACCGAATTATAAAACTGGCTCCCTATATGTATGGTGAGTGTCAGGGGGATGGCTTACTGGCAACCACACTTGTGGGATTTATTTTATTTGTTTTTCCTCTGCAAAAAGTGACGCCTCATATCTACCGCATGATGAGGAGCTCTCAGTGATCTTGATGACCTTAGTCGACTACATAAAGGATATTAATGTTATTAAACCTGAGCAGAATGAGCTTCAGAATCATCTATATGCAGGAGGGTGGGGTGGACTCCCTACGGACAAATCTAGGCCAAAGAAGAGAGACCTGGGGTGGGGCTGGGGGTGAGGGGTGCTCACGTGGGACCCGGGGCAGTAAGAAACACACAGTCAGGGACAAGGAGATGAAAGCAAAGTCAGGTCATTACTGAGAAATGAGTGGTTTTACATATAGCCATTAATAAAAATGTTTTGAAGGAATTAACTAGAAAGCGGGTTTACGGTGCAATATCATGTGTCAAGAAGTTTTTATTTGTTTTGCTAACTACCTAGTGAACCAATTTATCCGCTTAATTTCAATTCATTCCGATCTCCCATCACATATGTTCCAACAAAAATACAAAGCAGATGTTTATTACATCCTATTTTTGCTGAAATGAAACAGAAGCAGGGTTCTGATGTGTAATTTATCTTTGTGATTTGCCTGAGTCATTTGCCCATAAAGAGATTTAGGATCACCCAGTAGTAGTGTTAAAACAATGTAGAATATTGTTGTTGAATGAAAGTATTGACATATTACAATGTCTTTACAGATTACATTTTCTTAAACAAAGAAACAGAGATGTTTTCCACCTCCAAGGCAAACAAATCTCTTGCAAACATTTCGTTTGATCCTCAATTTAAATAAAATCTCTCTTGTATATATGGACAGTCTGTGAAATGGGACACAAACGATGATCTTCTGTTTAGCGTTAATATGGCAAAATGACACCTGTTATAACCCCTTAATACAAACTGTATCAAGTAAAGATTTAAAATAAGGTTATTTCCAACAGATTTTTTTTTTCCTTTTTTCTTTATACAATCTCACCCTCATATTTAGAGTCAGGATATTTCATTTTTATGGACCTCAGCAGTTTTGACAGTGTAATCCTGACTGCTTTATAGTTATTTATGCACAATTTCTTCACCCATACAGTGTTTATCTTCAAAAGCGTCTCAAAGCTGGGATCGTAAGGCCATTTGTGACCATTTTCACCCCCCCCCCCCCCCCCCCCCCCAAACTGGATTTGCTAGATCCATACCCCAACCCCCCCCCCCAGTTGAGTCACCTTGACAGGGAGATCGCTGTGCTTTGCTGGCTCTTTGCACCAGGGCTCCTTAATAAATCATTAAGGGCTCACGGAAGAAAGGAAAGGTAAACTTCCTCCCAGGCCGCAGGAGCTGTGCACTCCCTGGGGGGAAGAGGGTGGCACGTGGCCAGCCAAATCCTTTCTGCTCCCTGCCACTTAAGCTGTGCCATAGAAAGAGGACAACTTGCTCTGTCTCATAGCATCTAAATGCAATGAAGAGTCTCTTTTCAGAGTCTTGAGCCAAGGGGTGATAGAATGCATCCTTTACTGATGTTAATCTTCTTAGCCTTTGGTGAGGAAAAGCTCTTATTATTGAGTGTCACTGTATTCTGGTTTTACATTCTAAAGGTGCTGAAGGTGAAGGAGGAATAGTCATTCTGAAGGGCAAGTCTCGCCTTATCATTCGCTGGAATCACAGCAAACTCCCCCCAGAATCTGTATACAAATCACAGGGAATAACAGTGGGTAATCCCCAGTTTATCTCTTATTCTAGAAGAATAAATTACTAGAATTGTGCTAATCTGCAGTGCACATTGTCACCATTTGTCTTTTATGCAATTTTGTGTGCTTCTGAAGATTTACAGATATGTAAATAATGTAGATCGTCTTTAATATCTATAACCAAAATGTGCTCTGTTACACTGTTTTTGTCACAGGATGGATGTTTGAAGGCTTGTTCACCGAAGTGCATAAATCAGCTCAAAGGCAGATTGCTTTAATAATGAACGAATAATTAAACCATTACAGACCATGGTGGAACTGTGTGTTCAAGTGTTGGCCCCCTTTTGTTGGAAATGAGTCATAGATTTCCTACAGGAATGCCTGTGCTCTTAATGCCAGGGGATGTGTAGTTCTTACCATGTGATTAACGACAAACTTTGGACAGTAATAAACTACAATCCCACCGTGTATCACAGCAGACTAGCTGAGAGTGGGTGCAAAATGACTCATCTTGGCCGAAAGATTTGAGCGTGGCGAAGTGCAGCTCTCATAAACCAATGTTACATGGATTTCTTAACACACAGCCCTGGCCTTGCCACTTTCTGTGTTTATTTCTAATACCCACTGCAAGGCGTGCAGAGAAAATGTATAGATTCATATTGATTATTCAATCAATAATCTCATTAGTGTTTTATCCAAACGGAATCTGCATGTGGAGCTCAGTCAATAGTCTCATTAAAATTTTATAGAGACCTGCCTTCAAATCTGCATGGGAATGGATTTGAAATACTTTACCTAATATTTTCCATACTGTAGAACATCCGTGTGCACTCTTGCAAAACAATGATTCAACAACAGTAATTATAAATACGTATGAAAATAACATTAGAAGGTCCGCCAGCTTCAGAGCACTTCACAAACATACATTTATACTTTTCATTGAATATTGAGAAAAAATGTTTTGGATATGTGTGATTGCTGAAGTTCTATGCTTTATGTCTCCAGAGAGGGGATATGGATGGATGGATGGATGGATGATTTGATTAACTGATCAATCAATCAATCAATCAATCAATTAATTAATTCGGTAGCTGGTAGCAAAAGTGGTTAAAACAGCTGGCTTTGAATACCAAGGTCTCACGCTGGAATTCCACCCAGAGCAACGTATTTACCAATGTATTTAATTGCTCCAGCAAAATTGCTATGTTGTATAAATGGGTGAATAATTGTAAGTAACTTAATATTGTAAGTCGTTTTGGAGACAGTTTCAACTACATGAATAAATGTAACGAATTAATGAATGCATCGGACATTTTTGTGCAGTGTGACCTTGAGTCATTTTATTTTTGGTCTCCAGAACAGACTGTAAATAGGCTGTAAATAGACTGTAAACAGGCTGTCAGCTGATCGTATGACACTGATGATAGCCTGTTTTGGGGGAAGCCCTCCAAAGTGGTCCAACACGGAGATTACTGTTCTCAACCCCACCCAGCATTCGGCACGGAACAAGTAATTACACCTGTCCGACACATAATGGGGTTAATTTGTTCCATGAAATCACCCTGTTAGACAAATTCCTATTGTGAGGGGATCGAATTCACATTATTTCTAATGCAAAAAAACAGTAGTTTCCCAGACAAAATTTATAGTTGTAACTTGTCTTTTAATGCTATACTTTTTTTGGTTTCTTTCTCTCCCTTTGCAGAATTTACTAATGTCTTCTAGACTTTCTTCTCAGCCTTTTTGTTACACATTTTATACACACAGATGTTTAGGACATAAAATTAACGATATTACTGTGTATTTCTTTTACTCTGTATAGTACGGTATGTGGACCCTATATTGTTAGAGGTGCTATGGAGCATTACTAATTAATATTTGATGCTAGATGATCTTCATTTGATTACAAGGTCAAGGTTTTCTTTACATTGGCAGCCATTGCATGGTTATTTAGAAATTAATGCACTAGATCTAGTTTTAAAAAAATAGCCAGACTGACACCACCATTGGACAAAAACTACTTGGGGTTGAGTGAATATTGAATGTCTCTGTCCCAAAATGCCTCATTCAGGCTGTTGTACCGAATAAATACGTGTTGCGGAAGTTAAATGACCAAGGAAAAAAAGCAGAATTAAAAGGCCTTTGTATGAAAAAAGGGTTTATATTTTCATAAGCTATTATAGCATTTTGCATAGAACAGGAACCTGTTATGTAAGGGACGAGCATACTGAATAAACAGGAGGCGACAATACAGGGTATATGTAAAATTTAGTCAAGGCATGTCTAATGTCAACTATGTGAACAGGACAAGGTATTCTATTTAGAATGTCATGCTTATTGTCATTTTATATAATTATGGTATGAGAACGATTACAAACAGAGGTCTGAGCCCCCGCAAAATTTTATGTAAGAATTTGAGTTACTCTGTAACCACTTGTAAAAATTGCACTGAAATGTTACAGGACGAGATAATGTTATATTTAGTAGCACGGTAACAAACATTAGCAAGGACAGATTCAGTGGGCTACAGTTCCACATCTTTAACAACTCTCCCCCGTGACAACTAAGTCAGTTCTGGGACTCTCCATGACACCCACCGTGGTAAATCTGAGTCATTGGCAGGGTTGCTAGTCTCGTCCCCATCCCATCCGCTCGCTGCAATATGTAAAAATATGTGGTCGTGGGAGTCGAAAGCAATCTGGTCTCCCGGTGCACCCTGGAAATTGCCTGCTAAAGGTGGGCCGTCTTCTTTAAATTCCCCCCGGGGGTCTCATCAGCAGCGGGCTGGCAAGCGTGCTGATGAGCTTTTGATATACAGCAGTAGTGTGACATGACTGGGCGGCCTTCCTGCTGCCACCTCGGGGTGGGGGGTTGGGGGGGGGGGGTTAGAGGGGTACTCTTCACTCCCCTAATTGTCAATGTGCTGCCCTGTGCTCTACCAGACATTGTTATAGTTAATATTAAATGTGCAATAATTACGTTCCTTTTCACTGGTGCTTTTAATACTCCGTTTGGCGAAACACATATTTGCGGAGTCTTACCACGTGATGACGTTTTAAGTGAGTAAAGTGGACCGTGAACAACAATGATTTGAGTTAATTACAGAACACAATTCAAAAGAAAATACTGGGCTTTTTATGAAGCGTAGTATTCCCTCAGTAATCCAAGAAGTGTATTTTCACATTTGGAATCTTGCACCATCCGTTTTTTTCAACAATCCCAACACTTCATTAGCAAAGACTGTAATGAACATTTAATGAATATTTTTCAGACACATGGTCTCTATCACATTACAAGCATTAATAACGATGTAAGTGCTGTAAGCATAACTTTGAAAACAAATATATATTTCCAGTAGGTTATACCATATGTCAGCAGAATGCAAAATAATACGCGGTAAATTATGAAGGCTGTGCATGTGTCTTTGCAGTCATAATATTAAAGTAATTTACCTTACCAAGTCTCTGCAGTCTATAAATTATTGCGTTACTCATAAAAGTCTGCGCGCAGTTTGAGTAAACACATCCTCTCCAGTTAGTCTTTTAATAAAGCCAATTTAGTTCAACAACTGTCAAAAAGCATGCGGAATGCGAATTTCCCATTAATGCCGTTCTCTCCCACTGAAAGGATGTTTATTAGTAAACAGCAGATGTCCTTGTTTTCTTAACAAATTTACATAACGGAGCTGGGTGGAATTTTTTTTTCCCCCTCTTTCCGCTTCTATTTATCCACATGAATTCCCTGGAGATAGACATTTCATTTCCAAGAGATTAGCAGCCTGAACGATAGGCTAGTCTGAAATTATGTGACAGGAGGAATATTATCTTGTAACACAGCCGTCCAGAAGAACTGTTCATTTTTCTGGCCTTTTTACTGGTTGGGTAACCTGTGGCCTCATACACTTTGACAGAGTAAACCCAAAATTTCACATGGTCTTCCTTCCTGTTTACTAAAAGGTCAAAGAAGAAGATATGGTAAAAGTCATAAAATATTCAAATTTGTGTTCACTAGGCCAAAGATTGAAATTGCTCAAGATGTGGTTTTTCGACAACAGATTCATCAAAATATTCGTGTGAAAGCTGAACATTGAAGAAGCAATAGAGCAAAGACATGGACTCCTTTGAACTGTGGTGCTACAGGAGAATTTTATAGACAACATGGACAAACAGTTGGATCTTGGATCAAATCAAACTTGAACTCTCACTGGAAGCATAATTGATAAAACTGAGGATATCATGGTTTGGATACATCATGAGAAGACTGGATTCGCTTGAAAACATGATAATGCTTGGAATAGTTGGAGGGAAGTAAAAATGAGGACAGCCAACATCCCGATGAATGGAACCAAGCACAGTGGACAATGGACACACCCTGTTAACCGTAAGAACAGAATTGAAGGACAGAACATTCTGGAGGCACTCTGTCAAGAGTGACCTTCTGTCAAGAGTTCTGGCTGGATCCAAGATTATTCTCTTCATTTTCCTTATTGCTTACACCCAGCAAGAGCACTGTTCTCCTTCATCCCGGGAGCTTGGTGATCCTTCTCATGAAAGATCCAAAACTGAAAAGACATCAGTTCTAAGTCTTGGCTCCTGATGTGGTGTAATGAACTCCCTCGGTCCTTCAGCAGTGCTGAACCTCTCCCAGCATTCAGTAAGGATCAAAACCCATCTCTTTCGGACCTGTTTCCATTTCTATCTCCCAAAAGCTACATACTACATTATTAGTCCATTCACTTCTTATCTACATGTCACTTTCATAAGGAACTAATTCAACGATGTGCAGCAGCAAAATGGTGGTATCGGTCAAACAAAGTGAACTTTAACAATCTTGTGTCTGTAAATAATGTTCTTTGTCTGTTACGTTTTGTGCAGCCTGAATTATAAGTCGCTTTGGGGAAAAGCATCTGCAAAATGAATAATTTAACGTAAATGTACTGATGTTGATGCCAGCACATTGAGCGACTCAGTGGCACTTAACAACAATTACGTTCCTTCCTGTTGCACCTCGTGGTTTGGATTACGCAGGATACCTGTCAGACTTTGCAAATGCTATGGTTCAATAAGTTTATTGCGGGTAAACTGTCCCTGACCTTTCCACTCCGAAATTGCTATGCCAGTACGACTGACTGCATAGGCATAGCGAGAGAAAGAGCACAAGACCAGGAAGTCAAAAACGAAATATTTTTATCTAGTGATTTAGCTCATGATAAATTACAAGTAAATTACAATTTTAAGATATATACAATTATTTACTCATTTATACAGGCAAGTAATTTTTACTGTAGTTATTCAGGTACCTTTTTACATAGCTATTGGGTTCATAAGGAAAACTTCATCGTGTAAGAATGCCTAATAAGCATAGGTGGCAGAACTTATTTAGTTGGGGTGGGGGGGGCACATAAAATGCAAGGCAGACACGAACTCAGTGATTTTATTTTATTTCATTAGCTGCACTTCACTAGCTCTGCAGCACATTAGGTTGATTACCTCCTATTATAATTCAAACATTATCACAACACAGCAAGGATTATCAGCTTGGTCTGCTTCATAGGCTGTGATTTCAGGAGGGAAAGTGCTTCCTCCGGATATTGATGGAAAGCAGCACTGTCTACCTGAGACCTTTCTCCCATGTGCTCATGAGTAAACGACCTGTGCACCTCGCACAGCTGAATCAAGTCATCGTGCTTAACTGCAGTCCATGAAAAAAATCTATAATGTGCATCTGACTCACTGTCTGAGACAATATTTTCAAAGATTTGAGAAACTTTAGTTTGTCAGACGTGAATGTCACACAAGTGTTATAAACGCATCTTAAAACATTTGCAAAGTTTTCTTTAAAGTGGGAATATTTTCTAATTTGCATATTTTTTTTTTTCTGTTTCGCTGGACATGCATTTTGTGAACTAATATCGTCTACTGTTCGTTGTGAGTACTACAAAAAAATGGGGATTTTAAATAGTTTACAATGCATTGACATTTGAAGTGTAGATTGTTATTTTGTAAGAACTGCTCACTGTACTGAAAATATCAGCACAAAATGAAATCATAGTCATCTCACTTTTCATAAGTATCAGATGCATTCCACATTAGTAATTATACTAAATTCATTAAGCTGTAATTTTTTAAGAGTATGGTAAACATGTGCCGGTTGTTTTTTCACGATTTCATTATGAACTTTTTAAAATTTTTGCGAAATTTGGGAAAGAAATTCGCATTGATCTTACAGTTTCAAACACTCTGCCATGCTGTAAAAGACGGATAACAGATTCAAATGTTGGACACAACTAGGCAACACTGGACATGCAGCTCTGTTCTCTGCTGCAGCCGTCGAACTTCCAACAACCCAGGGCATCTCAACAGCACTCCCCAAGGGAGGTGGGACTTTGATGCTGGGCGTGTGACAGTTGGATTGCTGACAGCTCAAAGAGTGTAGGCCGACCGTACTTCCCTAATCCTCCCTCAGACTTGGGATGTCGCATACTATTTCTGGTAAAAACTCCACTAGGCCGGATGGTTAAAACTGGATCCAAAAGACAGTTTGCGTTTTTAATAATTCACGACCAAAGGGCAGAATCCATTGTTACATTAAGATTTCACCATGAATATTTAAAGATCCCTCTCTGACAAAATAAATAAAGAAATAAATGAGAGTCATACAGGTGCTGGAGCCAAGCGGAGATTGGCGGGCCAGCTCATCCGTAAGTACAGCCGTATGAGATAAAAAAAAAAAAAATCTAGGAGCGACGGTACACACTGGTAAAATAATTTAATTAACAATTGATTAATTCATTATTGTTATGGATCAGTCGTGACACGGGTCACATATTGTTTTATCATCCACATGTAGTATGTAACCGTGAGTGTTTAAGATCCTGTTATTTAATGAATCCCTGTCAGTGACTCTTAATGATCACAGCAACCACCCACCCCTCCCCCCCACAGTGAAAATGGCCGATAAAGACATGCAATCTATTAAGCACTGTTACATCACATGCTGATGTTACATGTTACATCATCTGTTGAAAAAATAGAAAGAACTGACACATGATCCCCAGTTACAAGGAATATTCCTGTTCTTTGACAAGCGGAAAAGAATTCTGCTCCACTGAAGCAAGAGGCATACAGCCTATTAATGAAGACTTGTACAGGCTCAACTCTATTGATGGTTATCACACCACGGGACCAGTCTGTATGACAAAGTCAACATCACTGCGAAATTAATACCTTCCATTAGTAAGATGAATGAAAGTCACTTTGATCACTGATTACATAGTTATAGTTTACAATATAAAAATTCACACTGTCAAGTGTTTTGTTCAGGATTACAGCAATAGCCAGACCTGTCTTTGGATGTGGACCTGCATACTTCTTCTTCTTCTTCTTCTTCTTCTTCTTCTTCTTATTATTATTATTATTATTATTATTATTTTATGAGGGGAAAGGTTATTAAGGATCACTTACTGAACCTGGTTTTTATTTTGACTTGCTTAAAGCCACCACAGTACACTCTAAGATTACATTTTTCTCCATATGAAGCAGATGCAAAGACTTGATTGACTGATAAAACATCATTATTATGACATACATTTATTTAGTAGACACTTTTCTCCAAAGCGACTTCCAATGAACTCTCTGTAGTGTTATCAGCCCACACACACCTTATTCACCATGGTGACTTACACTGCTAGATACACTACCTACAATGGGTCACTCATCCATGCGTCAGTGGAACACACACTCTCTATCACACACACTATAGGGGAATCCGAACAGCATGTCTTTGGAGTGTGGGAGGAAACCCATGCAAACACCATACAGCCTGAACGGGGATCGAACTCACACCCTCTCACACCACCCAGGCACTGTGAGACAGCAGCGCTACTTACTGTGCCACCCTGCTACCCATTAACTGGGTTTTTCTTATTATTATTATTATTATTATTATTATTATTATTATTATTATTATTATTATTATTATTATTATTATTATTGTAATAATACATCTGACAGAAGTTAGCCTTTAAGCAGCTTATAAGATGAGGTTTAAGTATTAAACTACTACAGTGATTAACCCTTTTATATAGCATTGACATTTTTATTGGAGCAATTTGTGGTAAGTACTTTGTTCGAGGCACTAAAGCAGGAAATAAGATTCAAACCTTGGGCCTCTGAGTGGACGGTGGCCGTTCTAAGTACTGTTGCTTTCCTAAGTATTGAAACATGATATATCTACATTTTTTGATACTGCTGTTTTCCCTGGCACAAATATTCTAAAGGCTACCTGTGAAAGTGACATACAGATAGAAAAATTGGTGAATGAAAAGAACGCAGGTGTCAGGAGCTCAACAGGTCCAAAAGAGGTGACTTCTGAAACCTCTCTTGAATTCCAGAAGGGATTCAGAGATTTTGAGGGACAGAGAAATTTTGTCCTACTACTTTGTCATGAGAAAACAAGACTTCATAAACTATGTAATTCTTCAGTTTGCTCTGATGAGCTAGACATCTGGTAGCATAGTGGTTGGAGCTCCTGCTGTTGAATCCACAGGTCACAGGTATGATTCCCCCCCTTTGGTTGTAGTACCCTTGATCGAGGTACTTACTCCAGTGAAACTAACCACATGTATAAATGGGTAAATAATTGTTAAGTACCTTAACATTATACGTCACTTTGGAGAAAAGCATCAGCTCAATGTAATGAATGGCTAAGAAATGTGCGTTCACATCGAGTCCTGCTTGGGGTGCCTTGTGATGGACTAGCATCCCATCCAGAGTGTTTCCCCTCCACCTTCAGCCTTGCACCCTGTGTTTCAGCGATAGCCTCCAACTTGCCGTGACTCCGCTCGGGACAAGCTGTTGTTGACCTTGGTTGGTTGGGTGTTCACATTGTCTAAGCATCGCATGGTATGAAATGCTTTCACTGAGAACACAGGTGTCAACTTTACGTAAGTTATGTTTGGCAACACGTCTCTTTTGGGGACTCGGTCTTCTTTCTCAGCAGTGGAGCACATCATCTGAATCAACGCAGGGACTGGAGTTTAAGCTGAAGGAACAGCAGACAGGAGTGGACACCAGTAATGACTGCAGATCAATGAAATAGACTTCCTTATTAGTTGTGCTTCTGGCTGTTTCCTGATGTTCAATGAAATCCAGTCCATTGGGTTTTGACAGATTTATGGTTCATATTCTCCAGCTCTTATAGCACTCCTATTTTCCCAGAGCACTGGTCATTAAACTGGTGCCAGACAAATGGATTGGATTCTAATACACGTCTTTTTTATTTAATAGGGATCCAGTTCCTAATATTTGTTCCAAGTGTAATGATCTCCGAGATGTATTTAAGTACACTGTCTTTTTCTTCATTCTTTAATTTTCCTGTGATACGTTGTTGGGTCATGGTGGTTGTTATGATCATCATAATGTCCTTGAAGCTTTTCTGAAAAGGGCTTTATGCCATCTTTCTCCCCCCATCTGCTGACATATATTTGCTAGACATCCTTAACGCCTGGGTAGAGACAGCCAGCTGTAGGATGAAGCAGAAATTGGTTTGCATTTAGTTACTATTTGCCATCATGAGTCATATGCTAGCATAATTGGAGAGAATATATCTATTTTAGTGCGCTGGTTTCATGATACGTATTCGTATCTGATGGAATTGCTTGCATTAAATAACAGGTCTAATCAAGCCATACGCTCTGATGTGCTGCATAATACGCATTAGAAGTCAAAATATGTGATTTTGATTCGGAACGCGTCGCGGTCTCGACAGCCCTGGGCTGCTCTTCGTTGTTTATGTGCATGGCATTACTCTGGAAGTGTCAGCACTAAGTTGGCGGGAAACGCTAACGCGGTTTGTCTTGCGAGGCAAGGCCTTTGATCACGGAAGACAACGTCGAGTGGGAAGATGCACGGCTCCTCCATATGTGCATGCCGGCTTCTCCGTGGGAAAATGTGTCAGCGGATGAACACATTTGTGCTCACGGTGGATTTGCGAGGAGACTCGAGAAGGATGCTCTGCTGAGATGACTCTTCAGAAAACTGGACGGCGACTGTAAACAAAACATAACTCAAATTACATAATGTGTTAAATCACAGATTTCCCCAGATGTCTTCTCTAATCCACCGTGGACCAAAAAATGTGTTTTTAGTTTTTCTAAGGCTGTCGAGATTAAGGCCTAAACCAATATTTGTGATAATACGCAGGAGCTCCCCTATGTGTCTGTAATGATGTATCCACAACATCCAGTAGAAAGAGGACCGCAGGGATATGGAACATAAAAAAAAAGGAAGCAAGTGAGATATTGAAAGCGATTTATCAAAGCACAGCTCATCAGACGGCAGCACAAATACAAGCGCTTCCCAAATCCCCCCCCCATACCCTCCGTTACACGTAATCCCTGTACAATCACGTACTGTGTTTAAGAGTGCACACAGTAATTACTTTTTAACATCGGTTCATGTGAAAAGGGGAACAGCTATCAACTTCTCAGAATGAAATGTAAACAATACATTATTCATAATTTTTACATATCTTCCATTGCATTAATTAATATGTCTTAACTATGTGGATTAACGTCCATGTGCAGTATTTAGGCCTGCATTATATTATTTTATTAGGTATGTAACAATTTAATGTAATTTATATATATCTTCTCTTGCATTAATTAATATGCATTAACTATGTACATAAACAACCATGTGCAGTATTTCAGTCTTCGTAATATTATTTTATTATGCATATATATGTACATACACACTGGCTGAAGACACTTGTCCCGAGCTGGGTTGCGACAAGCCGGAGCCTAGCCTGATTGCACAGGGGTGGGGGGACACACCCAGGATGTGGCGCCAGTCCATTGCAGGGCACCCCAAGAGGGACTCGAGCCCCAGACCCACCAGAGAGCAGGACCCGGCCAAACCCGCTGTGCCACCGCACCCCCCGATAAATGTGTCCAGTAATAATATATGTGGGGGGCGCGGTGGCGCAGTGGGTTGGACCGGGTCCTGCTCTCCGGTGGGTCTGGGGTTCGAGTCCTGCTTGGGGTGCCTTGCAACGGACTGGCGTCCCATCCTGGGTGTGTCCCCTCCCCCTCCAGCCTTACGCCCTGAGTTGCCAGGTTAGGCTCCGGCTCCCCGCAACCCAGTCTGGGACAAGCGGTTCAGAATAATATATGTAGTGTTTATGTCTTTAAAACAGTTTTGCAATATTAAAAGTGAGTTTCTCTATTCAGGCTACACACACATTTTCAGAACCGCTTGTCCCATACAGGGTCACGGGGAACCGGAGCCTACCCAGTAACAAAGGGCGTAAGGCCGGAGGGGAAGGGGACACACCGAGGACAAGACACCAGTCCATCGCAAGGCACCCCAAGCAGGACTCGAACCCCAGACCCACCGGAGAGCAGGACTGTGGTCCAACCCACTGCGCCACTGTGCCACCGCACCCCTCTATTCAGGTTACAGTTATGGAACATATATGGGAAAGAATAAAGCCTGAATTTTCAACATATGAAACATACTGTATGATTCATCTACATATCGTGAGAATGCGGCAAACAAGATATTAGTTCATTAGGGTCACCTTCCCTGTCGGTGAAAACTCAAAAAACACAGAACTTTCCTTTGATGTATGCTGTGCTCATATATTTGTGCTCAGGCTCATTAGGCTGGGTTCACCTTAGCACCTCTTGAAATTCTTTCCAGGAGCCCTGGCAACGTTCCTCTCAGCAGTAGCGCCCTGATCTGGAGACACCTGAAGATCGAGAAGGATCCTGTTTGAAGAGCTGTGAGGATCCTGAACTCTCTGTACACCAACCACTTTCATATGCTGTGCAGAGATTGTCTTCTCAGGTCCCTGACAGTCTCGGCTGAAACCTCATTTAAATTTGTGTCCGCCCCAATTATAGCTGCTGTATTTCTTTAATACACTCCATATCGAACTACGTTGGGTCACACTACCCCTCTTTTTCAAACAGTTACAGGTGGTCGCCAAATTTACGATGTTTCGACTTACGTTTTTTTACTTTACGATGATGAGCTGGCAAAAGACATTCAGTAGAAACCATACTTCGAATTTTGACTTTGATTTATTCCCGGGCAACGATATGCGGAGTGATACTTTCTCGCGATGCTGGGCAGCGGCAGCAATCCACATCTACCAGTCTGTCACGCAGAGGTGTGTATTAGGTGTATTAAATGCATTTTTGACTTATGATATTTTCAACTTACAATAGGTTTCGTGGAACGTAACCCCATCATAAGTCAGGGACTTTGACTTAGACTAAAAGTTCTAGAGTGACTCAAGTATGGCCATACTACACATCTGCATTCTTCTTTACTGCTGCTGCCGAGGCTCTCCAAAGGGATCCCATAAGATCTGCTGATGGGTGTGGAGCAGTATCTGATCGGCCGTGAAAGAGACACCATATTTAAAGATCCTAAAATTCTAGTTATGTCTCTGTATTCATTCTATATTCATTCTATGTGACACATACAGAGTTCACGTTAATATGATTCTTCCCACAGGGATAAAACAAGTGACATTCATTTTCCTCAAATATAATTATTTCTTTACTCCAAAAAAAAAAAAAACATCAGATGACAGGAAGCTATGAGCGCCAAAGAGAGGCTAGGAAGCATCCATGCAGCAAATACACCACATCACAATATCTCTGGATTTGCTTCTGCTGCACAACTTGTTTGTTTAAAAAAAAAAAAATTAAAAAAAAAAAAACAAAACACTGGACATGTACCATATGTACAAATTGAAGCTGCAATCGCTGAGATCCCTCACTGCGGTACAGTTTTGTTCCCACGCAGCCAAGCAGGTGCAAGTAGTTTGATATGAGTGCTTGCTGAGAAGAACCCTGTAATATTACCAAAGTATGTAAGGTCGCACAATGGCAAATGGTGCTCTCTGTTTACACAAGCTCAGACTTCGGCCTCCCCTCAGTGGCCTCTCGGTCGTTTTTCACTCGGCATCCCTTAACTGCTGTGGCACCTTTCTGAAAGACTGTGTCAATGATAACCTTTGCGGGAACATATTGGAGCTGAAGCACTCACGCTTTCCTTGAGAACAGCATTTTCTGAGATTTCTGAAGGTGCTGTAGAGAGGGCAGTTGCTGAAAATGATTATTTCTGAAAACACTGACAAATTTTGTCGTGGCAACTTATCATTTTAAGGATGTTCCATTAAGTTACTGACCATTATTTACCCATTTATTCACCATGTCATACTGTAAATTATTCTGCTGTACTAATAATTTACAATAAGTGTCTCATTTAAGGTTATTTCACAGGGTGCTGGTGTTTGAAGCCAGGTCTTTCAAAAAAAGGCAAGAGCTCTAATTACTATGCCCCCCTGCTGCCCAACATATTATGAATTTAAAGTTTACACAAACTAAGGAAAGGCTCAATGCATAATTAAGGAAAGCGCATAAATATCAGGACCTGAAAATTAAAAATGTACAAATGTGCTCTGTGCAATTTTACTCAGCGTTTTAGCAGATCTTTAATAACTCATTTTACAATATGATCAACACAGAGTATTGCAAACCTGTACAATCACAGAAAACAATGGCAATTACTTGTTAAAGCCGAACTTTAGAAATAAAACAAAGAATTACAATAAGTGTGTATTTTGAAAATAGGAATGCGTGCGTACCACAGCAGCACCGGCCATACTAGACCTTCCGGAGCCTTCTTTCTCGAGGCAGTGAAAGAGCTGTGTAATCACTGGGATCGATTGAAATCCAGCTAACCATTTCATGAGCATTGTCAAGCACAGCACAATTTACTTCTCTCTCCACTGTGGCAATTGAGGTTGAATGTGTGTGTGGTGGGGGTGCAGCATTACAGTGAGAGATTGATTGATCATGGACTCCTGGCAGCAAACTGTGTGTTTGTTTGGGATTTTATTAACAGGCAGGTCCATCGCAAGGTTGCTCTCTTCCTGTGCCATTTGCTTTTACAGCCCCAGGATGTGTACACGTCAGAAGAGGTAGCATCACCTTCGAAAAGACATGCACGCATATGTTACTTCCAATCAGAGTTTTATTACCATACAATAAAATATTCAGAACTATATAACCAGCAGAGCCAAGGAGTAGTGTTCTGGTGTTTCCTCTGGTACTGAGAAGTCAAAAATAAGCACAGATTCCAAATTCTTTCTTTCTCTGGTCGAGGGAATATACTGGAAAAAAATTCCTATCGAAAGATCTGAAATTTTCATGTACGTTCATTCGTTTAGCCGACACGTTTCTCCAAAGCAACTTACAAAGTTAAGGTTACAATTATTCACTAATTTTTATAGCTTGCTAACTTGACTGGAGCAATTTCGCGTAAGTACCTTGCTCAAGGGTACTACAGCTAGAGGTGGAGAGCACACCTGAGACCTTTGGATCTAAAGGTAGTAGCTCTAAGCATTACGCTACCAGCTGCCCCATTGTGGACTCATGTGTTGTTTGCAGGTACCAGCTAGTGCTGTTGGAGTGCATTTTACACTTTTATGAGCTTCATGTCACTTTTTAAAGGATAGTCAGTGGTTTTTTCATGTTTTCTTTCTTTCCAGGGAATAATCAATGTTCATCAGTTTGTTCCGATGGGAGATCAATTTTACCACAATTTTTCTCCTTTTCACCGTGCACAATTACATGAAAAATGCGAGTGAAAATAGCTCAGGCTACAAATGACTCCACAGGCATGTTATTTTCATTACTTGTCCGAAGCAACATACAACTAGTACCCGTTCAATAAAGATGGATATTTTTTTCTGCAGGATTTCAGCACCTTACTCAAAGGTACTACAGAAGTGGAAGGGCAAGACTTAAAACACCAATCTCCAGGTCATAAGGTCACATTTTGATCTACTTCACGTCTTAATGACATGACCTCTCGTGCCTTGGTGTTCTTTCCAGTACGTTGCATGGCAGTTTGTTTCCTACATCATGCTTCACAATAGTCTCCATGTGATGGGCTCATGGGCTCGATGTAAGACGTTACCTTATTTAACCAAGTACAACCAACATTTACCTGGATAACTCTGGTATGAATAATTATTTGCATTTGCAATGATGCTTGTCATGGGCAACTGAACCATAAAAGCAATAAAAGATTTTCAACATTCACATTAGAGACTTCCTATTTTGTATTGATTACAATTCAGTGACCCTCGGGTTTTGTTTCAAATGTGACCATTTATAAATTGAATCTGTCATAAATATGGTCTCTTTTGTCTGATTGCAATAAGGCTTCACAGCATCCTCCTCACCAGGCATCCGAACGCATAAAATTAATGATCATCGGTTTTACTGAATTTTACCGGTTGTATTCAAATTTTGTACATCTGTGGTGTGTCCAATCATATGTGGGTGGCCACAAGAAAATTAATGGGTAATAATTGAGGAAAAAGAGTGTAAAATATTAGATTCAGGAGACTGCGCGCAAATGCTCATTTTGGGTAAATGAGGTCCGTAGACCATAATTTGCAAAAAGAAGTGCAGAACTTGTGAAAATGACTATGAATGAAGTTGGTTAAAAGGTGCAAGACAAGATTAGGTGGTTGTGTATGATCTGTAATTGGTTCCAAAACAATTATAACAGGCCATCCAATACTGGGTGGGAACACCAAAATTAGGACGCCATCTCCAACACAGCCGAAGGGTTAAAGAAGCACATTGGAGTGCTCAGGTCTGCTTTGTGTTTGCTCTCTTGTCTGTGGGCCGATGAACTGATCTGATCCCTCCACATCCTTGCGTCTGTTTGCTCTCGTCTTCGTCTCCCCCTCACCCCTAGTCCCTGCGTCCTCCTCGCAGTCTGCTGGAATAAACATCGCAAATCACATTTAGTTCGACTTGACAGACAAAAAGGAGTGGAGCCGGAGTCCGCGGAAAGGTAGAGCAGGCAGAGTGAGCCGTGCACTTGAAAAACCGCTGTCCGCAGCCATCGGACGCAAAGTCTTCTTCTCGTTGTCCGGCTCCTTCCTCTTGTGAGCAGCCGTCGAAAGCCTTATATTTAACTTCTATTCATTTAGCAGATGCTTTTCTATCCAGCTTTGATTTTTCATTCTCAGTTGTTTATTTCCATCTATATATGTATGTAGGTACATATGTATGTATTTTAAATTCAGCAAATTTACATATTTATCAGAAACTTTTCTCCAAAGCAACTTCCATTCAACTCTATGTAGTGTCATCAGCCCACACACCTTATTCACCGTGGTGACTTACACTGCTAGATACACTACTTACACTGGGTCACTCATCCATACATCAGTGGAACACACTCTCTTTCTCTCTCTGTCACTCACACACTATGGGGAACCTGAACAGCATGTCTTTGGACTGTGGGAGGAAACCAGAGCAGCTAGAGGAAACCCACGCAGAAACGGGGAGAACATGCAAACTCCATACAGGCTGAAGAGGGATTGAACCCATGTCCCCTTGCATCACCCAGGCGTTGTGAAACAGCAGCACTACGCCCTGTGCCACCAAGATGTAAATTTCATCATCCTAGCTAACCCCTTAAAAAAGACACTTGTTGGATGAGTATCCAACAACATAAAGTTGGTCAGTGGCTGATAATTTTTTTTCAGCACAACTGTACATTAATTTTTCTTCCATTATTATTATTATTATTATTATTAGAAGTAGTAGTAGTAATGTGTTTCATTTCATTTTTCACGTTGTTTATCGTACCACATGTTCAGCATTTCTGGACTAAATTATAAGAATGAAAGCATTCTTTAAAAATTTTGAGCATGTGATGTTTGCTCAGAAGCGAAACAATCTGAGTCAGTATCTTCTTCATAGGCCTCGTGCCACTACCCTTCTAACAGTTATTCGTTTGGCCGACACTTGTCTCCAAAGCAGCTTCCAGCGATTTGCCCATTTATAGAGCTGAGTAATTTCTTTTACTACGACGATTTAGGATAAGTACCTTCCACAAGGGTACTACATCAGGCAGTAGGATTTGAACCTGGTCTTTGTAGTCAAAGGATGCAGCTATAACCATTAAGTTACCTGGTGATTTGCTGGGGTTGTTCTGGAAAAGACTGTTCATGAGATTTGTCATACTTCACAATGCATTGCTGTCTAGTCCTCGCTTGAGACTACTCTCAAGCATAGAGGCTCTCTTTCAGAACTGGAGAGATTCACACTGAAAACACCCAATGATTTTTATTCATGTGTGACACTAGAACATGGAAATAGACTGACAACAGTGTCACCATCACTCAGTTCATTCCTGTGTTCAAAACATCCAAACAAGCGATCCAAAAATCAAAAGTCCATTGGCTCTGGGTTTGGGCTCTGATGTGGTGAGAGACACTCCCCGTGTCCCTTCGGAACTGCTGAATCCTTCCCAGGATTTGAACACTCAGAATTCTCTTTCGAGCCCATTTCTCTCCTCAACCCCGAAAAAGCTTCATAAATGACTCCAGAACCATCTGCTATGATTATCTACCTAGTGGTTATTTGAATGTCATTCCCCATGCAGCTGTGTGAGTGATGTGTAGACAAACAAGCTGGGCTTTGATAGTCATGTTTATGTATCTAAAACATTCTGCCTGTTGTTCGATGTACTTTTGTTTACCGAGTTATACGCGACTTTGTAGAGAGGTGCTTGCTAAATACATAAATATAAATGTTGCTAAAAATATTTGTGCTTGTGCTGTTCTGCATAAGCATCTGCACTGTAACTACTTGAGTTCATTCTTCTTTTTAATTGTTCTTTAATAATGCTGATCACACAACAAAAAACAATAATGTTTAAAAATAATAGAGGCTTGACTTAGTTTGAATTCTGCAGTGTATGCAATCAAAGTCACACTTGTCGCCTAGCAATTAAATACTTAGCAGGAAAAAAAAAAAATGCCACTAGAGTCTGGAGCGCATAAGGTGCAGGTGACCCTTGAACTGTTTATTGTACCTGTGAATGTTCCACACAAACATGTTATGAAATGATATCATACTTTACGGAATGGAAACACTGAAAAATGAACCAAAACATTTTTTCATTCATCAGATCATCAGATAAACTATAAAGCTTCACCTGCGTTGTAGCTCAATCAAAGTTTCACACTGCTAAAAGCATATGTCATGCTAAATGGAAAAAAAAAAAATATATATATATATATACCATCACTTGAAAATATTTTAACGTGATGCTCAACGCAGGTACTATGCAGACTGAGCCTCAGAAAGCGATTAAGAAAGTGACTATTAAGATTAAGATGTTAATAGATTGGAAAGTGGCAAGAATCAAGTGAAGGAAACCTGTGAACATAGGAAGAACATGAAGACTCCACAGAAAGTGAATCAGATTCAAGCCCACATCCAAACCTATAACGCAAGTGATGCACCAGTGCCACCCACTGCACCGATGTTCCACCCCTTATCGTGAAAATATGTATTTAGCGGTGTAAATAGACAAGTGGGTGCTCTGGTTTCCTCCCACAGTCTGAAGATATGTGTTTCGGGTAGATTTGCCTACACTGTTTGTATGTGGGTGTGTAAGCGAGCGTGTGCGATTGTACTGTGAACTGGCATCCCACCTAGGGTGCACCCTGTCTCACACCCTATGATTCCTGGATAGGCTCTGCACCACCACAGCCCTCCACTAGACAAGAGGTTACTGACAATGCATAAATAAACAAATGGTTATAGCATCTGTGCTTGTTTTTCCCAGCTTAACCTCTGAACTAATCGTCACCAGGGGCTGTTTTTTTTCTTTTTTAAAAATACTGAAGTATGAATACATTATGTCACATATCTAAATTCATAATTATTGCTGGCATGTGCAAATCATTTTGGGAAAATGATCGACGGCACCTTTTCCATGCATATATACATTTCACATTTTCGGTGTAGCCCAGGTTGCTGAGCATGGTTAATTTAGATAAATAAAATCCCTGCAAGACACACCTGCACCCGAATTGATGTGGAATTGCTAATCTTGTGTAAATAAAGACACAACTGTACAAGACAGTCCTTACCTGCACCATAGTGGTATTGCTAATTTCATATAAATAAAAACACACCTGTAAATAAACCACAGTGGTACTGGGAATTTAATGTCAATAAAAGACACACCTGCAGCCAAACCAGAAAAGTATTGGTAAATTAGTGTAAATAAAAGACACAGCTGTAAATAAGCCAGGGAGGTATTTGTAATTTAGCATTAATAAAGATACACCTGTACCTGTACCAGAATGGTACTGGTCATTTGGTGTAAAGAAAGACACACCTGTATGTGAATCACTGCGCCGAGTGAACCAGCAGTCAATGAAATAATCAATAAAACAACCTCTGTCCATTTTAAATCTCTATTTAAACAGTCAGCACTGCAATAACCTCCAGAGAGGTTACAGTTGTATAATTGTGTCTCTCTGCTACTTCAAAATTTTTACCCTACCCCTCCACCCTCGGCCCCCCTCCTTCCTCTCCCCCTTCTCTCTGCTTCTCATGGGAGTCTCCACTTTAATTTTTCTCCATGAGTGCACTAGATTTATTGCCCCAGTAAATTCCTGCGAAGGAGAAGGAACGAGCTGCAGGGTTGGGGGTGCTGGAGGAAGGGGGGGTGGGCTTCCAACAGGGGATCACCTGACCGCTGCACGGCTGTAACTGCAACAAAAACACATTCCTCCAGACCCATTTGTTATTCCAGGTCTAATCCAGGGCCTTTGCTGGGGTTTGTGGGGGGGGGGGGGGGGGCAGCACAGCGAGATGCTTTGAGAAGCAGAACACAACCACCCGCTAAGAACACGTGCGAGGTGGGACGTTTCAATGAGAGAGGAGGAGAAACCTCGGGTTGGTGGAGATCCTTCCTCCGGGCGTCAGACCTTTTTTATTTAAACATACCGGATCATCTGTTTAATGGAACAATTACCAGTTGGCTCATTTCAACAGCTCTTCTCTGAAACCTTTCATTAAAATGTCTTTAACCTTCCCTGCCGTTCTTTTCCAGTAAAATATTGTAGTTTTTTTCTATTAAACTAATCAGTGTGAAACACAGGTCACAGAGACCACAGATTGCAGGAAAGGAGAAGCTCGGTCAGTCTGTCTCAGTTTATTATGGGCTTCCGTGCCATTATGTGCAACGGTAATAACCCGAACCCTCTACATGGTGTCTGTCCTCGCTGGCAGCTTTGCCTCCTCCTGTACTGTACGCAATGTCTTCTCAAAGCTCATATCACTCCGTCCTCCTTAGATCTCACACACAGTCTCCCCGAGGACTCTTCGCTCAAAGGTTGCGATCGATCCACTGAAGTCTGGACAGAGGGGGGAAAAAATGCCGAGTGATTGTGCTCAAAGTCGACAGCACCCCCCACCCCTACACCAAACCACCCACCACCCCTCAGCACATTGGGGGGGGCATATTTATATTTCACCAGCTCTCCATCATGTTTTTGTTGACATGTTGCACCAACCCCCATCTCCCAGCCCACATTGCTTAGCTTTCATAGTGGGGCTGATGGATGGAGAACCGAACAGGGGCCCCCAAGAAGCTTCTAGTCACCCTCACTTAATATACACTGAAATCTCAAATCATCTATATATAAAGTACAGTTTTTTTTTTTTTTTAATTGATATTATCATTTCCTATTCAACAATATAAAAGCATTAAAATATATTTACAAATAATTTTGTACTGTCCGCATCATAATGTTGTGCTTATTTGCTGTATTATTATTATTTATTTTTTGCAATTGCTACAACTGCTTGTCCTAAGCAGGGTTGCGATGAGCCGGAGCCTACCTGGCAACCCAGGGCAGGACGTCAGTCCACCCAAGGCATCCCAAATGGGGCTCGAACCCCAGATGCGCTACTAGCAGGCACAGGCCAAACCCACCACAACGCCACACCATCTCACCCCCCCTCCGGATTAACATTACTTACTGTCATTGTCATTGTTTTGTTTTGTGCAGTATTTCTATTGTCTTTGTCCTTGTCCATAGTCTGTGGAGAAGCATTCAAAAAGAATTTCATGATACTTGTACATGGTACTTGTACCTATAACAATAAACTTGAAACTTGATTATGAAAGAGCAAATTTTTTAAATAATTGTCTTTGCTACACTGCAAACGGTTACTCGCTTTGTCTCTTTTAAAGCCATAACTGAAAAAAATAACTCTCACAACCATTTCTGTAAAATGAGATTAAGTTTTATAATAATAGTTATGGCGGGAAAAACAATCCAGTGTTTTTGTCAAGGGTACCACTACAGGCCTTGTTGCAAAACAATTCTGCTCCTTAACTCAATAATAATGTTAATGTAGAGAGAGTTCTGAAACAATATTAAGAAGGCACACGTTGACATTCAGTGGCCATTGAACTGGATGGCAATCCATGATGCCATCACTTGAATTTTATATTTTTGCCATTCAAGATCAGCCAGTGACAACCAAGTACTATACAAAACACATCCTCAAACAACCAGAAGATAATTCATGTCACCTGTGTTAAAAATGTGACAAGACAATCCAAAACATCGGTAACACTTGTGAAATGGCATGGCGGCATAACAAGTAGTGCTGCTGTCTAACAGTGCCTGGGTAGTGTAAGAAGATGTGGGTTCAATCCCTGCTCAATCTGTGTGGAGTTTGCATGTTCTCCCCATGTCTGTGTGGGTTTCCTTGGGGTGCTCTGGTTTCCTCCCACAGTCCACAGATGCTGCTCAGCCTGAGCTTCAGGTTCCTCCATAATGTGTGAATGATAGAGATAGAGAGAGCGTGTGTGCTCTACTTATGTATGGATGAGAAACCCATTGTAAGTAGTGTATCTAGAAGTGTAAGTCACCATGGTGAATAATGTGTGTGGGCTGATAACACTACATAGAGTTCACCGGAAGTTGCTTCAGAGAATTAGGTCTACTAAGTAAATAAACACTGGCCAGTATGTCCTACCTATGGCATCACAACAACTTGGTGAAATACATCTGCTAGAATACTGCTATGGATAAAAATGCAAATGTCAAGTCAATGGTTGGGCTAGAGCTTTGAGGAGCATAAAATCCAGGACAATAACACATCTAATGTTCTATTAAAGCTTCCTGTGCAAATTAATGTCAACTAAGCAGACATTATTTATACAAACCTGTGCAAGAATAAAAGAAACCTGGTAGATGTTTCAGTGCTACTGGACTATAATTGTACGGTGTAACGAACTGTTTACTGTACACATGACAATAAACTCTTGAATCTTGAATAACATCAGTCCAAGAGAACAGCATAAATTAGAGTATTTCCAACAGCTCCTGAATGAGATTAAAAGACTCTGGAAAACAGATGCTGTAGTAACCCCTGTCATCATAAGTGCCACTGGGGTTATCGCTAAATCCATACAGCAATACATGGAAAAGCTCCCACCCAACATTAACATCTGTTTTACAAAAACAAGGGGCAACATACACAGCATCCATTGTTGGCAGAGTCCTCATCACCATTACCAGTGATTAATAACATTTTTTTTCATTTGGGCTGGCCTAGACCAGCTAATCCTAGCCCTAACTGAACCAAAATGCAGGAATTTACTCTCTAGCCCTAAGACCCAAGAGAACTCTTGAGCAGGTATAGTTTTAATACCAGCTGAAAAGCTGTGAAATCCAAATAATAATAATAATAATAATAATAATAATAATAATAATAATAACTGGAAGGACTGCATTCTGATAACTGTAGTCAAGCTTCTGGATAAGCAAGTATAACATACGATTACTGATCACTGGAAAGAAGATAAAAACGTTCAGTAAGACAGGAAATCATTTATACCTGTTGGCTCTTTACACTCAAATGGAAAAATGTGCTGGCAGATGGGATCAAAATAATAGCACTTCATTACACAAGCCAGCTAACTGCAGCTGTCTAAGCAATGTGCATATTTATTGCATTATTCAGTTCCTTAGCACATGTTTTGTCCGAACTGGCTTACACATTTACATGTTTTATTTCACAGGAACAAGTCAAGTCAAACAGAGTAATAGGGCTTCTCCTGAGACTCGAATCAGCAGCATTTAGGTTATACGAGTCAAGGCCCTTAACCACTACGCTGCGTGTTCTTCGAATGTGAAGATGAAATACTGAGCAGTGATGCTGTTTGATTTACTCAGAGTAAAAATGTGTTTAGTGCAGACGAGTGAGTTCAACCTTTATGTAATTCCCCAGTGAATGAGCTGGTGAGACATTAACAATAGAAGATGGTAACGCTGTCTGAGAGCGATTAGAACTATGTCTACACTTGGTTTTTTTGTTCGTTGCCTGTCAGAATGTGTAGCTTTCCTGTGCATGCCTTTCAGTGCAAGGGAAAAGCAGAAAACACATTGTACTGTGGTACACAGAGTAAACAGACATTGAGTCCCCGTTGAGTCACTATAGACCGCAGCGTAAAGTTTGTAGTGCAAATAAAAACACTAAGCGAGAAACTTTAATATATCGTCGCAAAATATATCGCCGAGTCACATGGGAGACGTTGCATTGCTCTAACAGAGGAGTTCACCACGTTGCACAATCCTCCACCAATATCATGTTTTCATGCTGCACCTTTCAAGCACGATAAAGAATGTTTGAAAATAACTGTGATGTTTTAATCATTTATAGCTTGGATTTTCCGGACCAAAAAAAAAAGAAAAAAAAAGCACAATTACGTTTCAGAAATAAGGAATGATAAGAGACGTTTCCCCGCTGTGCTTGGCGAGCTGCAGAAACATAAGCTACACTTCAAACCTGGATCGTTTCCAGGAATCTGTCCCAGCACATTAGCTTGATCTGTTGCGCAGACGCTTCTTGGATCAAGCAACCGCACCATGGCCGTGCAGAATATGGCTCATATGGGCGCTTGTCAGCTTGGTCTCCTGGCTTCTCACACGTCACCTTTGACCCAACACTAAGCCTCTTATGCTCCTGCGGTGTAGACTCATCGAGAGATAGACACTAATCTGTCTGGAATGATCCCATAATAAATAAGGGGTGCAGGTAATATAGTGTTTATGGAACTGTATATGACTTAACGGTTCAACCCCCAAGAGACCCCTTGCTGCTGTATGCCATAGAAATATAAATGTTCATATATATCTATATATATGTCTCCAAAAGAAAAAAATATTACCAGGAAGGTGATTTAGAATCGTGGATATTCGAATAAACCTTCATATAGCTACTTGTGTGATCAACATTGGTTCATATGGTGGAAGGAAACAAACTAACTCGCTCTCACGCAGAACTTTGCTAAACTTTGTCCACATTTAAAAAGGGTCCGAAAACTCGTCTCGTCCAGATTCACTTCGCCCACGATCTCTTAAATTCATGTAATGTGTAAATGTTAATGCACCATAACTTTATGATGCTGCCTGGATAAGCCTTTACACAGCTGTTACTCCTGTATTCTACGTAAATGTTTGTGTACCTCAAAAAAAAAAAAAAAAATTTGTTGGAAGGTGATCAGGAATTGTCGATATTCTGAGTTTTATGCAGTTACTCGTTTGATGAACATCGGTGTACATAGAAACAAGCTAACTCAACTTAAGAATCACATGTCTGCAACTATGTCTCTCTTTCTGCTAATGTAATGCACATGTTATGTTTTCTATCAGATGTACATCACTTTGGAGAAAAGTGTCTGCTAAATGAATAAATGTAAATGTAAATGTGATTGAATTGCTGAATTGAGAGGAAATAGCATTTACGTTTATTCATTTAGCAGATGCTTTTGTCCAAAGCGACGTACATCTCAGCAAAAGTACAATTTATGCATTACATTAAGAGAAGAAGACATAGCTGCAGACATGAAAGTCTCAAGCAAACCTACTTTGTTCCCTACCACTTGCTGCAGGTTCATCGTTCGAGTAGGTACAGCACTCGATAGCACTGAAAAGACCATCACCGGTATGTGGCTAGGCTTCAAAAAACACCTCTGCTCACTGTCTGCACTATATCTACCTATTTCCTTTGTCTATTTTTCATGTCATATCTTCTCAGCCAATGTAATGTTTCAAAACGAGGTCCCATTTCTTGGAACACCATTGGCAACGCTGGCTTTATAGTACAAACAAGTATTTCTTGCATTGTTACCGAGGGGAGGCAGACAGTTCCTGCACTGTTCTGAGACATCCTTGGACGCAATCCAAATTGCAGTCCGGTCTGGAAATAGGCTGGATGTTGGACCGGCAGACGGCATGGGTGAATACCCCGTGACCGGCCTTCTCGAACGCCAGCTGGCCGAGTCCATGGAAGAGCGGCAGGCGGCCCGGACGCTCCGTGCCGAGAGAGTGTTTGATCTCGCAGTCCGCTATAAACAAATCATTAGCCAGCGGTTGAGAAAAAGGGTCGCTTAAAGTCGTTCAGGAAAGGCACAAACGAAAATATGAAAAGCCCGGTTAGGCCTTAGATCATTGTCCTTTGGGTTGCTAGCTTAAGTGGTCTTTATTTAAAACACAAGGCTGTTTAACACTCACAGTTAGTAAGCCAGGCGTGTATTCCAATCAGCAGGAACGTCACTGAACTGAGAGGATAACTGCTCACACAAGTGTATCAAGAAACCCAGAAATAAGCGCAATAATGAAAATATGTCAAAAAAGCAAAATGTTACAGTTTATTTCCTGAAGTCATTAAGTCATTCAGCAGATGGCCAAGTGTGGTGCACAGCCTATAATTACAATAACTAGGACACATATTAAACAAAAAAACATAATTATAAGATAAAACACTTTTTTTTTCCAGAAATAGAATCAATTTACAAGATACGCAATCAGTTAAAAAAAGAACAGAGCCAATGCATGCCAAAGCAAGCAATATGAGATATCTAAGTGGGGAAAAAAATGGTCTACTATGGGTAAATATGTTTATGGATTCAATTCTTCTGTACAGTTTCATTTGAAGAATTAAAGCATTGGGGTCAAACTCATTTTTACTGCAGTAAAAATAAATAAATAAATAAACTGATTTGCTTGTCCTTCAGGGTAGCTGTTCCTGTGTTCTATATCTTAATATTTATGGGACTCCTGTAATGTATGTCAATAATTTTGCATTATATGTTTTCTCTTTTGGGTTAATTATTGTGTTTAGTGGGAGTTATTGTCCTGCTGGTGTCTGGAGAAGCAGTAGAATGAAATTGGATGATGAAATGGGGAACATAGCCCTGTCAACCGCAGTAAATTTTGTCAGTGATTGCATCAGATTGCTTTCACAATGAAAAGTTGAGCACCAGTGTCAAAATGCAGTCGTTGCTGTAAACCATCTATATATGTTGGCAGCTCCTTTTTTAAGCATTAACTGCATATTTATTTGACATTGGACAAAATGTGTTCTTATGTGTAGGCTTAATAGATTAATTTCCACACTAGGCTAGATTTATTATACAAATATGCAGTATGTTATATTGTTACTAAGGGGACCTGCAGAAATTCCCTTTTAGATAATTAGATATGACAAAATCCTAATGCCGCAATCTACAGCACTCTCTATTGCTCTTTGTAGAAGCTGACAAATTCAACAGCTGACAGTATTTTGGCTCAATCATCTTTTAAATGGTGAGGGGTGAAGGTGTTACTACTTAAATGGGGTCCCACAAGGCTGTTAGTTCCTTTTCCCTGAGGTGGGGATGGTACAGAAGCAGTAAAATGTACAATCACCCTCTGGAGTGGACCACATGGGACCAAACTCCCCTGTGGACTTCCAATCACGGAGTAAACAGCCATTTCTACGTGTGTGTTGGGGAGTTGGGGTAAACTGCAGGGGGCTCACACTTCAGATGAGCAATAAACATGCATACATCAACCAAGCAATCATGGTTGTATGAAAACATAATTATTGGAGGTGAATCACTTCAATGTAAATGTAAATGGAATATTCGAACTTGGTTTTTGTGGATATTTCATGTGTGGTATAACAAGGTCATCTGCGCGATATTTTGTGGGGAATTAATTTGAAGAGTTTTCTTTAAACGACGTCCGACGTGCAGAACGTCCCTGAAACGTACGACGGAATATTAACGCAGCATCAGTCAAAAAGTATTCTTCACATCGCCATTACTTCATTAGTTACTGTATCATCTCAGCATGTGATTAGCTAAGAGGACATGGCAGGCCTTAAAATAATCAGTGACACATGAGGGGTCCGTCTCGTGTTCCTGCGGGTTTTAAGCCTTTAAAGGTGACTGCATCCTCACTGATGAAATGGGATGCAACTCGATGCCAAATCTCCTTTAAAAAGACTACAACTGATGCAGCATGGTGCGACTCGAAAGCTGTTGGTTATTCCTTTCATTTACAGATCCTCCGCCTTCCGCTAGCAACGGACACAAGGTGAGTACAAGAGACGAAAGTGCAATTTCTTCGAACCTAAACAACATTAAAATGGAAAAAAAAGAATAACAAAGCAGAGTCTTGGCCAATCTTATAGTATCTTGCTGACGCCCCATTCATATTTCAGGAAGGAACATCTTTGTTATTCTTGAAAAACAACCATAGTAGACCCAAGTTCTGTCTGACAGTTAACAATATCAGATGATGCTTCTGCACCAGCTGATATGCTTTGTTCATCTGGTTGATTTGCGAAACATTTCATTTATTGATTACGTTTAGTCTTTCAAAAAGTTATTATTAGCAACTACTGCATATTTATCTGACCAGCATAACAGCACAGCAGGTAATGCTGGTGCCTCACAGATCCAGCTCTGTCTGTCTGTGTGGAGTTTCTATCTTCTCCTCATGTCCATATGGGTTACCTCCTGGTTCTCCAGTTTCCTTCTACGGTCCAAAGACATGCGTTTCAGGAGATCTAGTGCCTCTAAATTGCCCGTAGTGTCTGTGAGTGTGTGTGATTGCAATGCAATGGACTCCCATCCCATCCAGGGTGTACCCTGCCTCACGCCCTATACGTCTAGCATAGACTCAGAACTACTGTGACCCTGCACTAAACAAGCAATTCTTGATAAATTATGGATGGATGATATGTAGCTGATATATTTGTGTAATTCTACTTACAATGTTAGTTTTTTACACTAAACTGCTTATAATGAGTTACCCATTTATACAACAACTGGGTAATTGTTATTGTATTAATTCAAAGTAAGAACCATGGGTACTACAGCAGGAGAGGGGTTTCAAACCTAAGTCCTTTGAATGAAAGGTAACAGCTCTAACCACAATACTTCATCAGTTGTAAAGCAAAAATTAGTTTTCAGTGCTAGCATCACACTGCACAACAACTCAAATATATCCTTTCAAAAGACCTGTCACAGAGATTTAAACATGTTTAGTTCAGAAGCATACAAAATTATGACACGAACAAAACTAGGTCAGTGGGATTGTTTTTTAGCTTCTAATAGGTGGGGACACTTCCTGTAGTTCAAACACTGGGGTTTGTGGGAATTGTAGTCCTCCACTGGCTACTCCGAATAGCAGGCCTGCTCTTCGCAAAGCTCAAATGTGCAATCGAACAGAATGAGTCAGAATGTAAACCATGCAGTCATTACGTGACATGCCATTAAGTTCTCGACGTGCGTTCTTACGGGCAGCTGCGCGGGTGGTGTTTTCGGTGTATCACTGTTCTATTTCTGTGTCCCATGAATCACCATAATGATAAGGAAACAGGAAGAGGGTGGCAGTTTAACCTTATCCCCTGGCTTCCTTCATGTCAGAACCACTGAAGTAAACAATGTTTATGATTTGAAAAGTAGACCAAATATATTGCACCATTATTTAATTCTAAAGACATCAGCCTGTGTTATTGCATAAACACCAACTCGGGATTTTATGAATACTCTGGCACCGCTGGGGAGGTTAATTTCAATACACAATTTGTTTAGCCCTTCAGAATGCGTGTTCCAATGCCTAATTTCAGAGTAGAATAATATAACCTTCAAATCTTTATCTAGATTCAAGTATGAGACATGTGAACCTCGAGGTTTTGTTTTATTACTTCATTAGTTTGATAATGGCAGCGTTGAGTACTGCAGAGGAAGACTGCGCGCTGTTTGGAAAGAGCACAGGGCAATTTAACTCCAAGATTTATGTCTTTATTATCTTTTCATTCCTCTCCCCAGTAATGCAGGCAGACAGTACAGGGCCATTACATTCGGATCAGATTTCATCTAGCAGTACACAACTCGGGCTGCAATTTGAATGTAGATTATTTCACAGCTTGCGCTGTGGCCTCATTAGCGTGTGGGAGAATCAACGTGGCGGGGACCTATTGGGAAGGGTGGGCATTATCGCAAGGAGAAGGGGTAGTTACACACTAAGCAGGCGCTTTTGCTCAAAACGACACAAAGCGTTATTATACTGTTTTACAATTTAACCGGCGAGACAGTGAGATGCTTAATTACTCACTCAGAGCTCCTGGCGTCCTTGTGATGAAATCCAGCTCCTTAACCACTATTTGGAGAGGTCATCCAGAAAGATGGTGAAATCTGGTTTCAAAGTTAGGCCCACAGAGATAGTACAGGAAGAACAGCAGCAAACATGACTTTGTGGAATTAGTCCTCTACAGCTGAGGACAGATGTCATTTTAATGTGGAAACAGGCGGTGTCCTGACTGGGGCTGTATCCTTTCAATGTGAAGGTGGGTGGTTCAAATCCCACTCTTCCCAGGGTACCCTTGATAAAGATCGTATCCCTGAACTGGTGAAGTAACAAAATCCTGCTGTATAAATAGATAAATCATTATAAAGTTGTTTATCTAGCTGTAAGCTGCCTTGGTGAGAAGCACAAGCTAAACAACGAACAGTAATGTACACCCCCCCCCCCCCCATCATTAGTTTCCAGTCATACAACAAATCAGTGATTTATCACTGATATTCAGAAGTTTTTTCTCCAAACTTGTTCTTGTCTTGTTTTAAGTAAGCTTAAAAAATACAAAGTATTTGGGAATATCTGAATTGCCATATACACTTTACAATATCCTCTGAATCAATATACACTATATAATAACTTAATAACTGACTGTAGTATAGTACTCATGAGCAAGGTACTTACCATCAGTAGATATAGTAAAAGTTAACATCCTATATAAACTGGGAAATTGATGTAGTTTAGTGTACAAATCTAACATTGGAAGTTGCTTTGGACAAAAGCCAAGGGCCATCTGCTAATTAATAGTTAATGATAACAGTGATTATTAATTGCATATGTCTATATTAAACACTCAGTTGGTGTTCAGAGTTATTGCATAATTATTGCATGTTAGACTTCTTTCGGAAACAAAAGAAAAGACTTTTGAAAGAACTGTTAAATCCTGTACTTGAGAAGTCATGATCACTTGTGTCAAAACAGTGATATTCAGGATCTCACAGCATTCCTTTCGTTAATACGTCAGTTTTTCTTACTCAAAAGGAATAATCTGCTCAAAAACATCTTTTCCTTCCTTTTAAATCAAATAAAGAATTACACTTCAGTAAATGCTTTAGTCTCTTGAGACTGTCACAGCATGTAGTGACGTCTTGCTCAGAGCTTACTATGTAAAATGTAGTCACTCACCGCATGCTGTGATTAAAAACAAAATAAAAAATTTAAAAAAAAACTAATGTATGAAGCTATGAACTGCAAGCTCCTTACTCAAAGTGTCACTTGCTCTGAAATCACATTGCCTTTATCTTTTGACATTCCTGTAGCTGTCGAAAGACTATAGGTATGGAAAGAAAATCATACTAAAGTATTTCAAGGGAAAATTTCATATTTCATGGCATTTTGCCTAAATGTCTGGGCTGAATGCCAGCACTTGCGAGGGTAAGTCATATATTTGACAGAGGGGAAGAGCGGATGACCATGAAAAAGATTTTGGTCACAAATCACATTCTGTCTCACCCCCACCCCCCATGTCTAACTTTGATAAACACCAAGGTCTAGATTGCAAGCTTTTTTAAACAGGAACTAAAACTGAAATAACATCCAGAAGTGGTCTGACCTCTCCTCAGGCTGGAATCACTGCATCAGCTGCTCCCTGCAAATATATGTGCAATAGGAAAAAGGCTCATAAGACAAATCTTAATGTGGGCTTCAATGTTTCCCTCTGCATTTTCTAAACCATGGTAATGTACATCAGGGCACAAATTGAAGCACTCATAAATGTTTGTTGTTTTTAATGTAAAGTTAATAAAAACAAAAAAATGTTCATGTCAGTCATTAAACTGTCCTAAAACCCACTGTGTCCCTTAATTTTACCACAAAATTGTTGTTTAATCAGAAGCAGTCTTTCTCATATGACATAATGGGTGTGTAATGACCAATTCCAGATATATTACTTTAGAGGAAATTATGTGTGTAGTAGAAAAACTGAAGATGTGTAGGTGCAAAAAAGTGAACCCCAAGTTGTACTGGTTAAAGCAAGAAGGTAAGTAGAGTTTGTCGTTTATTCATTGTATATGTTTATTTTAATATTCTGTACAAGAGTAATGACCATCCCTACAAGGTTCACATAGTTTTCAGCAGTGTTGTATAAATAGTCCCATAAATTCAGTAAAAATCAGATAAAGTATCCAGAAAATAAATCTGCTTGATATTTTTAACCTTTATTTATCTAACTCCTTTCTCCAAGACAACTCACAGAAATAGGTTTGTACACTAAGCAACTTATATTTCTTAACCCAATTATACAGTAAGGTAGTTTTTAGCATACCAGTTCAGGATAATTATCTCGATCAAGGATTGCTACAGCAAAGGCATGCATTTGAACCCAGGTTTTTCAAATTGTTAGGCAGCGGGGTGTCCCTTAGGTTTCCCATGATACAAATTCACTCAAAGACAGGTGGTGTTTGACAGAAAAAATATTTACATTTATGTTTACTCATTTAGCAGATGCTTTTTTCCAAAGTGACACACATCTCATAGAACATATTTAAGTACATAAAGTAATAAAGAATATGAAGTCAAAGTCCCACCCACTTTGTTTTCACTGCTTCTATCAAGTATTTCACTTCCTCATCTGACACCTTTGACCAAGGTAACTAATGCTAGATAGACAATAAACTGTAAGTGAGTTACTTCTCTATATAGCAGGGTAATTGTTACTATATCAATTCAGGGAAAGTATCTTCATCAAAGGAACTACAACAGGAGTGAGATTTGATCCCAGGTGCTTTCATTGTAAAACAATTGTTCAAATCACCACACCAGCTGCTCTCCAATCGCAGTCTTTTTCTCAACAGACAGCCTTTAGTTTTTTATAGTTACTTAGTAAATGTATAACTTTGTGATACTATAAGTTTGGGTGGCCGGTGCCTTTACTCCAGTTCGTTAAAATGGAAGGAAAGAAGAAGAGGAAATTTACGTTGTACTCTTTGTAGCCTTGAACGTGGCTCAGAAAGGGCCTCTTTGTAATGTCGTTTGGTTTTACTCTGAGACACAACGTGCGAGACAAAAGAAGGTAAATTAAGAACAAGAGCTCCCTCACAGACTGCATACAGCTGATGGGATTCTTGATAAGATTGTTTTGCTGCCCCTGCCTCCCTTTGCAAATTTCATTACTGGTCAATTACTGAGTTCAAATATAGCACCCGGGTAGAGTTTCCAAAAAGTCAGGTGAATTTTTGTCTCTTAGACAACCATTAGGTGCAGTGATTTTTTATTTTTTTTTTGTAATTCCCTTGTGATGCAGGGGATGTGGTGATGCAGTGGCCTTGACCGGGTGTTGCTCTCTGGTGGGTCTAGGGTTCAGGTCCTCCTTGGGGTGCCTTGCAATAGATTGGCATCCCACTCAGGGTGTGTCCCCACCCCCTCCGGCCTTCTGCCCTGTGTTGCTGGGTTAGGCTCCAGTTCACTGCAACAATGCTCAGGACAAGTGGTTTCAGACAGTGTGCGTATGTGTGTGCAAATAGATGGCTGACCAAACATTTGTTTAGTAAGAAATTGTGTTTCTGTTGCTTTCCATCTGATCTTTGACAAGGAGGAGGTAAAAACTGAAGACTAAAATGAGTCACTCCTACTTGTACATGTGCAGAGAACAATGAATGACAATGATGTGTCACTGTTTAAATGAAAATATAAATTCATTTCAGTTTGCTAAGTATGCAGCTGTATAGAATGTAACGTGTGTTACACAGAAATAATCCTTAGTGAAAGATATAATGTAGCTAAAACACAATCTCATTATCAATAACTATTTATTTCCATACCTTGATGCATGCATATCTGTAAAGGTATTAAAAACGTAGCAAAATATCCACTTCTGTATTACACTAGATAACTATAAGGATCACAAACAGTGCATGTGAATGGGTACAAATTATTATTCTTCAGTTAGCTGATACCTTTGTCCAAGGTGTCTTAGATAATCAGCTTTATAATAATTTACCAATTTACTCAGCAGGGCGTTCTTACAGTATCAGTTTAGGGTAAGTACCCAGATCAAGGCTATATCAGCAGGAGCGTTGATTTAAACTCAGAAACTTCAGATTCCGAAGCAATAGCCATAATCACTACGCCACCTGCTGCCCAATAATAACTATAAATGCAGAAGCCAGTGGTGGAATATAACTTGGCTCAGCCAAAACATCGGTAACATCATCCTGGAGAATATCCTGACTGTAAAAGAAAATAGAAAAGCTGTAGGTTGATTCTTGGCATCAGGTCAGTCATTTGCATTTTTTATCTGCTCACTTTTCTTTGCGATGTAACTTAAGAAAGCAGCTACTTCACATCATATGAAAAATGAGCCCCTAGAAGGATGCATAGCGGTTTAAACACAAAGTAGACAACCCGGACACACTGTAGCCTCTCTCAGAGGGCTCATCAAAGAACATAAAGTAGTGGTATGAATTTTTTATTTGCACCCATACTGTGGCAGTTCCTTGTTTGTAGCACAGTTAAAGTGGTAATTGCCACATTGATAAATACTACAATAATTAGTATCTAGCAACTGTTAATGCAGTGCTGCTGAGGGAGAGAGAGAGAGAAATATGAGGTTATGTACAGTACATTGATACAGAAGGGTGGTGATGTCATCAACATTCTGATGACAAATTTTTATTAAAAATCCCACAATGTACGAATCAATTTTGCACTTTCACATGTTTCGCCTTTGCCGCTGTTCTTGAAGATGTGCGTTATCTCACATTTAGCTGTTTTTTTTCATTCCATTCATTTGGATACCCCTATATGAGTGCACAGGAAACCTTATATACATTTACATTACATTTATGCATTTAGCTGACACTTTTTTCCAAAGTGACTTACAATGTTAAGGTTACATTTATTGCAGTTACAAGCTTACAATTCTTTTTCTATTTATTTGCTGTATTATCTGTTTAATTTTTGTATTTTTATTCTTAAGTGTTGTGTTTTATATTGTCTGAAGAACTCAAGGAGTACCACTATAATTTTGTTGTATTGCACAGCAGTACAATGACAATAAAGCCTTCAATTCAGTATTTATCCATTTATACAGCTGGGTAACTTTACTGGAGCAATTTAAGGTAAGTACTTTGCTCAGAGGTGCTACAGTCTCAGGTAGGGATGGAACCTGCAACCGTTGGGTTCAAAAGTAGTAGCGCTACCAGCTGTCCCCATATACAGCCTTATACCCAATATAGCTTAAAAACAATGCCTGAAGATGACAAATTTTCAGATTCCGCATAAGTTTCCTGTGCTTTCCTCTCTGCTGGGTGCATGAAGATGTGGGCACCTCTCTCACGGCTCGCCACCTACATTGTAATTGAATGAGATGTGTCTCGATTTTTAAAACCCCATATTTGTGTGGCTTACTGTCAATCGTCTCCGGCGCCACATAGCAACCCCCCCACGCTCTGCGCCCGCGAGCATGTAGCCTGGCTGCTAGCACATTGTGCTAATTACCAATAGCTCACAGGCATTGAAACGTTTGGGGTTTGAGATGCATTCAGCCATCCACCCCCACTCCTACTAACACTGCTCATTTCTGCTGTGGCAATAATGCACTTTGGTTTCCTTTAATAGCATCAAGTGTTTCGTCAGAGACAGAAACTGTGGTGTTGCGTTACAACATGGCATGCAGTGGGAAAGCAAACAAAGTAACCTTTTTTTTTTGGAACGTAATTGTTTTTTATTCCAGTTTCATGTACAGTGATCTGTGTACCCTTCCATGGTGAGATGAGCTGTCATCCTGTTCGCTCTGCTACAGCAATACTTTTATTTACAAATATTTACCCATTTATACAGCTGGCTAATTTCACCGGAGCAATTCAGGGTTGGTACCTTGCTTAAAGGTACTATAGCTGAAGACAGGGTGTGATCATGTGACCTTTGGATCCAAAGACAATAGCTACACTAACCACTGCACTACCAGCCGCCCTGGACTTACACTTCTCTTTTTTCAAACTGAGAAAAGCATGATGTTGAGTAATCACCGTCTTTATAAATGTTAATATGCTTTAGTAATTTATGAAATGTTGATTTCATATACATTTTTTAATTCAAAATACAACTACTGGTGATTTAAATTTATGTTATTCATCTGCAATGTTTCACTTGATAATTCTTATGATTAACCAGATAAATTACCCTAATTTACATATGTACTGAATATTCTTCACCATTCCAACTATCTGTTGAAATATAAATATTATTTTTATGCACTTTTTCATTCATTAGTATGCAGCCTTTTCAAAGAGGTTTTCACAGTAGTTTATCACTGTACGGCTGTATATTTGTGGAATCAGCTGAGATTTTTCACATCTTGCTGAATATGCCTTCTTTTAACTTTTCCCAGACCATAGTCATAATCCTTGTCCCTGTTTGCCATATCTCATAACCGTAGTCACAGGATTTTACAACCTGATCCCAGGAGCAAGCTTGAAGCCTTTAAAGAAACAAATTAATTTATTGTTCAGTTAAAAGACCAATAAAATTCAAAGGGTTCTTACTGAAGCTATTTTCCTTTCTCGCTCCAGTCATTCTCACCCAGCGATAAATGAAACCTAAACATTACCTCTGCACTTCCTAAAAGTCTCGCCATGAATCTGTGGCCTTCATAAAACCGGTTACTTTTCTGAAAGTTCTAGGAAGACATAATGTTGCAGGACATAATGTCCCCGTCCAATTTCTGCCCTTTTAAGTCACGAGTTATATCATCAGCTGCATTGCATCATCGGCAGCTCTTATCCCCACCGATTCCTTTGTTCGCTTTGTTCGGAATGTCATTTTACGTGCTGGCCGTTTCCAGTGAAAAGCTCTTCCTGCTCAAGGGCTATTCACCGAAGTTTGTAACTTTGTAAACATTAATCATGCTACAGCTGGACATACTGAGCGATGAAGCTGAAGAGCTAAGCATAAAACCAGAAATATGGTTTTTGAGAAGCATACTGAGGAACAGTGAATGAAATGTAAACCATGTAAGCTGTTGTGCATGAAAGCATCTGCAGACTAAATAAGTAAAGTATATATAAACACTTACAAGGAAATCAAAATTGTGTGCACTGCCTATATCTAATGTGTGTCGAGGACATAATTGTCCTATCAAAGATCGTAGGGTTCCGGGTAGGGGAGGAACTTAAATTATGTGTTCCTGAACATTTCTCTCTGTTTGCAGCAAAACAGTTACTGTTACAGAAAATGTGGCGGTGATTAAGCAGATAAAATTAGGTTGAATTCCCTGACAGGAAGCAGAAAGAAGAAGTCCCACACACAAGTTGCTTCTTCTAGGCAGCGCTATTCTTTATTCATTTTGCTGAAGCCTTTTTCTCCACATTTACTGACATACAGTTTCAGGTTTGGATACTAAGCTATTAACAGTAATTTACCCATTTTTACATCTGGGGAATTTTAACAGAATCAGTTTAGGGTAAGGTAATTTAGGGTACCTTAATCAAGGGGGATTCAGACTGCAAATTTTCTATTACTTCTTGATCCACACCTCTGCACACTGTCGCTGAGAAATAGGTGCAGTCTGTCTAGGAAGGGGAAAACATTCCGAAGCACTTCGACTTCAGGCGTATGTTGGCTCATGATTAACTCCTGGCTTCTTGTACAAATCTTAACTAGTAATTTATTTCAACTGACCTTTGACAGTCAACTGGCACCTGTACATTTACATGCAAGAAAATGAGTATTAACTGATCTCAGTAAATGCTCATTGTAAAACGGATAAAACATGTTCTCTATATAATCAATTTAATCTATATCTAATTTAATGTATACAATCATATATAATCTGTTTTAGAGTTTAGGACTTTTGTTAGATTGCAGTCATCCTAATTTACCTGATGTCTGTCCTTTCTGCGATGTGATTTACAAGACATTCAAGATGCACAGGAAAAGATGTTATACCCCGTGCGTATTTTTCAACAGCTACGCACAAGGACCCAGTCCACCCGCCACGCTAAAACCACAGAGAACGCCACCCAGCATCGCAAACATACATCTTCATGCCCCGAAACCAAGACACTTTACTGACCTAACACACCCACCAAAGCAAAACTAATCCCACCAACAAAATCCAAACCAAATTTAACGCACTAACAACCAACTTAAGCCTAACCGACTAATACAAAACACTAAGCCACACCCACCAACAAAACACCTAAAGCAAGCCTAACCCAACAAACCAGCCATCCAGCCAACCCACTAACAATAACCAACCACCAAACTAACCCAATAAATCCAAACCAACAGACCACAGCACAACCACCAACAGAAACCAACCAAGCCTACTCCCACCAACACAAAAAACTAACCAACAAACTACACAGACCAGGTCTAACACATCAACTCAGAACTATCCACCCGTGCCACCAGCAAAACCAAGCCAACAAACCAAGCTTAACAACCGACCATCAAACCACACCCACCCACAAAAACCAAACCAACAAACCAAGTCTAACCCACACACACAAAAACCAACAAACCACACCCACCAACAAAACCAAACCAACAAACCACATCTGATCCACCACCAAACCAAAGCTAACCACCAACACAAAAAACACCATCAACCAACCCCAACAAAGCCAAATCAACAGACCAAGCCTAACTCATCAACCAAACCAACAAATCACACCAGCCAGGCACCAACATGAGTATTTCATTGAGGTTATCAAGTGGGCACCTCCCTTCATAGGTGTCCGTTGAATTAGGCCCACGACACTTCCAGAAGGCTCAACAGTGCAATCCAGCATCCCAGACGCACCCCCCTCCATGCGCGTTCAATACCCTTCACCCTCAACAGCTACCGCAACCCCTCTAACTCGACCAGCTAAACCACAGTTCTATGCGTACCTTCTAACCTTACCTCCATACCTGCCACCAAATCAACCACAAATGTGCCACTCCACAAATTTAAACTAGCCTACTGAACAAGGCCACACCTCCTTAATTATCACCAGCTGCCTCCCATTACTCATCACCTGCCACTATCTTTCCATCATCACACACCTCCCTCCAGCCTGTAACCCCAACTACCCTGCTCTCTTTTCAACCACAACCACTGACTTGCCTTCTCCACTGCCTCAGACAGCTCCTTCACCGCTGCCTTGAACAAGCGGCCTCTAATATCAAACTCCCCCAATAATACCATAGCTGATTTAGCCACAAACCCTCTAACACCAACCTCTACTGGCCTCACATGAGCCCGCCAACCACGGTCCCTTGCCTCTGCCACCAGATCAGCATACTTTAACAGTTTCCGCTCGTATGCCTCCCCAATAGCATCCTTGAACGGCACTGTTAACTTTACAAAGTACACAGTATTCTCACCCTCCGAATATAACACCATGTCCTGCCGCAGTGAAGTAACAGCAATGACTTGCGAGACCTGGAGCTGCTTGCCCACATCAGCCAACAGCTTCCAGTCCCATGCGTTACCCCACCTACCAGGGCACGTCTGCCCTTGCATAGTGCTACTCTCTCCTGCCCGCACAAAACCAATTGCTCTAGCTAACCTGCCAACAGGCAGAGAATTAACAACCTGCCGCTTACTCTCAAACACAACTGCTAAACATCTAAGAACTTGATTGTGACGCCAGGTATAGCGCCCCTGCCCCAAACTAACCTTACACCCTGACAAAATGCAACATAATATTTGTATACGAGTGTTAGAATTGTGGCCTTTCATTGAAGGTATCCGGGTTTGAATCCCAGTTCTGCTGTAGGCCCCTGGAGAAAGAGAATTTCCCTGGTTTGGTAAAGCAAGGATACCCTGCTACATAAATGGGGGGAAGTGTACAAAAATAATGACAAAAGCCATGATACACATTATAACTGGAAAGAGAGGACATTCGGTAGTCTCTACAACAAATAAGGCAGGTTTTAATCATTTACAGCACCTTTTTCTGTCCTTTTTGAAATTACTCGAGAGTGCAGACATCATCAGTCTGTGTTTAAATGAAGGGCTTTGGTTTGATTTCATGCATTCATGTAATACCAGGGAGATGAACAACTCCTGCCCAGATCAAATAATCAAAATCAAATCAAAACTATCTAATCATTTCCATACTTGTCTGTTGACACGTTCAAGTGCTTGAATTTGTACCATGTGTAATTTGTCATGTGTTGTTGAAAATAACAGAGAACAAGGGATTTAAGGACACCGGCGTGCTGAAGCAAACAAAACGCTTCTTCTAACCTCTGCTTCATTAGCATAATTGTGTCAGCAGGTCGCGAAGAGCATTTTTCAAAGCCGTAAACAAATGATGGAGGAGCCCGGGGGTATGGAGGTAAAAGTCAGCCGAAACTCTGGTCAGAGGTGGCAAGTAGAAGTTGCTAAGCTAACACTTTACGACAGCTTGGCAAAGAGGCCAATTAACTCAGAGCGAGCAGTTCATCCCTCTAATGTGTGACATTGCTCCCCACCATTCAGCCCAATTCCATGTTTGGAGACGCATAACTCGCCAACAAGTGTACGCTGCCGCTTGGTTCTTCTTGCCAAATATCTATCTATCTATCTATCTATCTATCTATCTATCTATCTATCTATCTCTTGGATATATATATATCAATAATTATTAATGTATGTTCCCAATCAAAAACAAAACTTGGATTATTCTTTGATTAATGCTTATGCTTACTTCTATGAGACGTACGTCGCGTTTGGAGAAAAGCATCTTCTAAATGAATAAATGTAAATAAATATAAATGGTTAAACAAGCATATAAATCTCAAAGTTGTTAATTTCTTGTTAATGATCTTTTGAGCAGCTGAATGAGCAACATTACAGTAAGCCTTTACTGTACCATATTCCCTGAGTCAATATATCAAGGTGAAAGACCTGAGCTTACATTTGAAGCCCAACTGAAATGTCTCCAGAAAGAAAGGAATAAACAAAGTGTAAGACGGAACTCCCCTTGGCTAAATGTGAAGAAAGGCTTGGAATAAAAAGCGAGCGATCGGATAGCCTCGAATCATGTTCTTCTGGCATGTTCCATAGATGACCTAATCCTTCTCGCACTGTCATGTGTGGTATGTTACACCTGTCTTCTGTCTATATGCATGACGTCCCTCCAAGCCAACCATTCTAACAACCGAATGTGCTTCGGAGGCGCCTTCTATCATTTCCTTCCTGAAATGTTTAGGAAAATGTCTCCTGCCCCATTCATCCACATCGCTGTCCCCGCTGTTTCAAAGCTCCCTTGATCTGTGGTCTTTTTTAAGCAGCATGACAGGGTGCTGGTGCCCTTTGAATGTCAAAGAGCAGTGGCGAAGACCCTCGCTTCCTCAAAGGCTTTCTATTCCTGCTTGCCTCCGCTCCGTACCACCACAGAGCGCTGCGCATGTAGCCTGCAGCAGGTATATGTCATTCGAACATGCTTTAACTAACCTTAGCTAACATTTTAGCAAACATTTCCAAGACAGTGGGAAAAAAAACATATTTCATTATTTTCGTGCAGTTGCTTTTTTCAGTGTGATTCATATGTTCATTGCGATACTCAGTGTTTAGCAACTGAAAGACGCTAGTAAAGCTCACTTGCAAATAATATTGATAAGAATAACTAATACTTATTTAGCATCTGTCATACAAATTTTGTAGCTCACAAAATTCTGTGCTTTACAAAAAGAGAAAATTAATAGGCCACTTTAGATGAGTGTGTTAAAATGATTACGTTGCAGTGGTCTCCTTGGTGACCCGTTAAATGTACTTTTGAAAAAAAAAATACTTTGTATACATATATAGCCCATCAATAAATACATCATTAAATGCCACTTATCCAGTTCCCAGTCTCAGAAACACAGGGTACAAAGCAGAGCACATCCTGGAGGGGATGTCTGTGCCAGTCCATCGCAGGGCAATGACACACACTTACACACATATTCACTTAGACATATTTATTAAGGGCAATTTTTAGAGTCACCACTTTACCTGAAACACATCCCTTTGGATTGTGGGAAGAAACCAGAGCACATAAAGGAAATCCATGTGAACATCAAGAGAAACATGAGCAGAACATGCATACATCACTGAGATTAGGCTGGTTTTAAACGCACACCTGAACCCACATCCCAGGAGTATTGAGGCACCAGCCCTACCTACAGCACTACCATGCCACCCCATCCATACTTTATTGCATATATAATCTATTTTCCAGTTGAGGACCTTTGTCAGATTGCTAAGTAGAAAGTAGATTAAGCAGCGTGAAGAATACATTTTGAGTGTTGAAACTTTGCAACTCTTTTTCTCATTTAAATGTCTTTTTTTCAAGGGACATTAAGACCAGTGAACACTGGGAGAGCGAAGAGTGAGGCTTCATCTCCACTCCACGAGGACACTGAGTCAATATGAGCTCAGCGCTGCCTCCTGTGCCACCCCCACTGCACTGTACTGCCAAGCACCATTCAGTAAATGAAGAGTCCTTGTCAGGGCAGCAAAAACGTGATATTTTGCTGTAGACGTGAGATACATTTCTATAATTGTGTGCATCATCAGGGCTGATTATAAGCAGTATGACTTTTAGATGAATTCAGTGCAATCAGCATTCAACATTTTTCAATGTGTTACATTTCTCCAGCGTTAGGTTTGAAAATTAAGCTACATACAGCGATTTACCCATTTATACAGATGGGTAATTTTAATTCAGGGTAAATACCTTGTTCTAGAGTACTATGGTGGGAGCTTAGATAGGAACCTGCAGTCTTTGTTGGCAAGGCATTGGTGCTAACCACTAATCAACTCACTGCTCTCAAATAAGACTGTTTCTGCTGTCTGTGACCAGTCTCTGTGGTCCCCTCAAAGAATGGAAGATTTCAGAAATAGCTGAGAGTTACCTTTTTGCAGGTGTTCTTTACATTTATCGTCATAAACTACCTGGACCTGCTCACTGTTCTGACAGAAGGACGTCTTGAACAGCGTGAAGGTTTCCTGTTTACAGGTCGATTTGTGGTCCAGTTCGCCAGTTCCCCAATTATTTAACTGTAAGTTGACTAATTTATTTTTAAAGCTCATCCACTCACTCACTGTCAATAAGCGCTTGTCCAAGTCAGGGTTGCAGCAGTCCAGAACCTATCCCAGAAACACAGTTGGCAAAGTTAGTACCCAAATTACACCCTAAACAGGATACCAGTTCATTGAAGGGCATACAGATAAGCCCCTGCTTACGTAAATTCGACGTATGTAAATCCGAATTTACGCAAAAAATCCCAGGCATACAAAACATTTGAAATACGTTACACGCAAGTCAGCGTACCCAGACCAGGTAAGAAGCTGCATCTTCCCACATGAAATTAGACATAATAAAGAGTATGAAGGTGGACAAAGATTATCGTCTATAGCATAGGAACCATGTTTAGCCATATCGACTTTGAATACGATAGTGAAGGATGCTGCATAAAAGAGCACGCGAAAGGAACAGCTAGCATGTAAACAATAATAATAACGAAGAAACATCAAGGTCCAATAACCGAGATGAAAAAAGGAGAAATTACGAAACAACAGCACCCTCTTGTGTGCCAGCATACTACTAGATGTAAGGTAAGCACGCAAGTGCTTTAATTAAATGTGTGCTTTATAGAAATATAAAAATTTCTTTAATTGACTAGGCTGATGTCTTACTACATTATTTAAAATGTCTGACATTTACTAGAGAATTAAATTGTGTAATTTTTTTTTTTTTCTTTTTAACCTGTGTTTGCAACAAATGCGAAGGAAATGAGAAGGCTTGGCTCTGTAATGGAGGGGGAGGAGGAATCTGACCTACGTAAATTTCGACTTACGTAAGGCATTTAAGAACGGTCTATTTGCGTAAGTCGAGGGGCGTCTGTATATTTTCTTTAAATTTAATTAGGATATAAAGTTTGACAGTGGGTCATGACACAGTGAATAAAATGTAAGTAATGAATACAAAACTATTCAAATGTTTTCCACTGAATGTTGACTTTTGAAAATGTCGGAATGTAATATATGTATGTTACACACAGGCGTGTTACAGTATTTTTGCTATATATGATATTTTCGTGAGTTAGGTCTTGACGTTTGGTCACACTACATCCAGCCTGGTCACGTTAGGCTCGTGGCCTCCAAGGGTAGCTTAGCTTTTCATTTCCAAGTGAGAAAGCAAACGGCTTTGTGGATGGAGGCCCGCTGCGTGGAATCGATACCAACAGACACTTTGCTCAACGGTTATAAGCCAGGGCTAATTTGGTCGCGGCTGCTATCGTGCCCGGGACGGCCCGTCTCTCCAGTCCCACTCAGAATGGATGAAACCGCTGGCATTTGGCAATTTATTCAAAGGTGCTCAGCCGTGCCATGTGGGAAGGATGGTCTGAAATCTTTTATCTGCTAGGAGCAGACACTAACATATTGATTAGATGTTAGAGAGAGCATCCAGCACTCAGGGATTACCACTGAGCACAGAATCACACATTTTTACACCAAATGTTTTCCCAGTCCATCAAGTCTTCCCATCTGCTTCGTATGGAGTAAAAACGAGATGTAATCCTAGAGTGTACTGTGGTGGCTGTAAGCAAGTTAAAATAAAAACTAGATCCAGTGAGCTGATCCTCAATGTCCTTCTCTCTCATTTATTATTATTATTATTATTATTATTATTATTATTATATAACAACAACAACAACTTTGTTTCATAAAGCACATTTAGAAGCAGCCTCTCAAAGTCCTATACATAAAGAAAGATGATATAGGGCACCAGTATCAATACCACTGATTCCGTCATTATTCTAAGTACTCCAGTATTCGGGTGCTTTCTAACCTAATAAAAAAATTGTCCTGGGTATTTTCCAAAAAATTTGCCAATTTCAACTTTAAAAAAAAAATTTATATATATACACACATATAAATACTATTTTAATCATACATTTTTAAAGAGATTTAATAATAAAAATGTTAAAATGTGAGTAAAGGCAGAAGGGTTAATTTACTTTATTTTTTAAAGAAGTTAAAAGAAGTCTTTTTACATTTTAAAGAGCTCTCTTTAAACCTTTTTTTTTGCCAGTATTGGTTTATTTCTGGTCAAATGTCTTGTGATGTCATTTTCATTAGCCTCACAAGGCACTGAAAGGCACACAGGAAGAAATACACTGAGCAATAATGGCCAACAAAAATTTAATCTTTGAAAAATACTGTTTCGTCAACGGCTGGTGGGATTAAATGGGATGTACTGTCCCCTGAAGAAGATTACCACGGCTTAAATTTGAATCAAAGCCATAGTGTGTCGAGAAACATTTCACATTATTCATCTGGTCATCATTTCTGATGTGACATCTTGCATACTTGATAATTGTCTCCCTTCATAAAGCTTTATATTTAATTTATCCATTGATTTAAGATGAGTAACAGATACAGAATGAAATGGCCAATTTGCTAAGCAGATAGTGTACCAAAGTCGATTTTTTAAAGTAAAGGAGGATAAAAAAATAAATGTGATTTTTCAGGAAAAATTTGTGGCTCAGATGTTTATAAGAAACTTTTGTGAACCTTTGTCAATACAAAATGAAACAGTCATCAATGTTTATGGATTGTTTTGCTGTAGCACATATTACGTCATTGGTTAATTTGTTCGAAAGCAGACCTCTATCACTTCTTCATGCGTCCGGTAAGTTATATCTGCTTTAATTATTTTAACAAATAAGTGAGATCAATGTTCCCAGCAAGTGTACCCAGTCAACATAATTTTTCTATTCACAGTTTTTTTTAATTACATTTTAGGTGATTATATTCACTTAATAGATTCTATGACAATTTGAGGATTTTGCTGTTTTTTTACGTGTCCATTGATTTATTCTTGAACATGAGGAGAACTGAACTTTACGAGAATAAATTTCCCAACAATGATAAACTTGTTTTTCACTGATTATAAGTTTATTTTCTGTTTGAGTGTGGGTATGTAACGTCAATTTGCAACCACGCTACTGTAAGAAAATTGCTGGGATAAGCATTGCTTGCTTTCAGGAAGACAATTTTTCTTAAAGGACCTTTCTGACAATCATTCTCTCCCTCGTGACCCGGAACCCGGTCATTCTGTTCCACTTTCCACAGTTAACCCTTGATTATATGGAAACTGTGAATGTTTTGTTATCATATCTCAAATAGCCCAGAAGCCCCTAGAAACACTTATCAGGTGACTGTCACCCTCCATGGAGAAAGTCAGCGTTCTCATTTCGATTCAGTTGTTTGGTTAGGATCTTGATTTCATGGAGACGGTATTTACTCCTTGAACCCTGACAGCAGCTCTAAGGAGGCCTTCACTTTTTCCATTGCACTCACAATGGGGAAATGAACAATTCTAGCTGTCACACAAAATCCACTGATTACACAATTCAGGTTTTTTTTACACACAATGATCAAATTTAAGGTGACGAAATAACAACTGTGCAAGAACCAGCCATGTATGGCCTAATGTGAGGGAGGATATATACATAACTTTTTCAGTGGAATATTTCCCAGTCTACCGTATGGTTGTAAATTTCTCAGCCCTGACATTTCGCTTATACAACTGCAGTGTTCTGCACTTAGGCCTTGATGAATGCACTTTACATACTAAATAACATCTTAATACAAAACCTGCACTCAGTGGTTTTTCTATTAAAACAAAAGTTCCCTTTGGTACTGAACAAAGTACTAGGATTCCACCCGCCCAGGAATATCACCCCCCCGGAGTCCTGCAATAACAAAGCAAAGTCCAACCTTACACAGGTTAACGCCGGTTTTTCACTGTAATAAAGGAAGCACTCAATATATTCAAGTGCTATCAGCAAGAGGCACAGAGAAAAGAGATAAGTCCACAGTGACATCACAATCACTGCGATGCTGAAGGAGAACCGGAACAGACTGACAATAACAAAGCAATGCACAGATTTCCTGCTCTGTAGGTTTGTAAACTGTTACAAGGTGGATTATTTCACAGTATAACTGGCCTTGTTTAATGGTGTTAGGTAAATAATGGGTATAATAATAAAAGCCTGTGCCTGGCATTTGTTCGTTAATAATTTTACTTAATAGTTATTAGCACTACCTAACAGGGGCGGCTGCTAGTGTAGTGATTCAAGCTACTGCCTTTGGACCCAAAGGTTGCAGGTTTGATCCTCACCTCTGGCTGTAGAACTCTTGAACAGGATACTTACCCTGAATTATGCCAGTAAAAAAATTACCCACCTGTATAAATGGGTAAACAGCTGCTTTGGAGAAAAGTGTCAGCTAAAAGAACAAATGTAAATTCTTGTTATTTTGTAAATGTTTTAACTTATTTGTAATCTTAACGTATGTTACTTTTTTATCACCCCCAACAAGCTTGCGGAAAAAGATGTTTCACTGCCATTAACCACTGCTGTACACTGTATCGTTATGCATTTGATAAATAAACCATTGATTGATTGATTGACTGACGACAATGATGGCAACAGCAACAACAATAATAGCAACAACAATAATAATAATAATAATAATAATAATAATAATAATAATAAGAAGAAGAAGAAGAAGAAGAAGAAGAAGAAGAAGAAGAAGAAGAAGAAAAGAATACTTATCCTTGACGGATACAGTAAAAATGACCCAGACATATACGTGGGTAAATCATTTTACGTAGTTCAGTGTACAAAGCATACACACACACACACACTTTCGGAACCGCTTGTCCCATACGGGGTCGCGGGGAACCAGAGCCTACCCAGTAACACAGGGCATAAGGCCAGAGGGGGAGGGGACACACCCAGGACGGGACGCCAGTCCGCCGCAAGGCACCCCAAGCGGGACTCGAACCCCAGACCCACTGGAAAGCAGGACCTGGGCCAACCCACTGCGCCACTGCGCCACCGCGCCCCCCAAGTGTAGAAAGCAAACATTGTTAATTCACTTTGAATAAAGGGGTAGCTAAATCAAAGCAAAATAGTAACTTTCATTGCTGTTATATAGCTCGACTAAAAGGCAGTGTTGCTGGCATATCACAATTGTTCCACTTCTGTGCAGTTCAGACGAGAGAATTCATATATTCAAGTGCTCTCCAAATTTTCAGTGGCGAAGTCATATTTAAAGTAATTGGGGTTATTTGTTAAATTGCTTTTTTTTGGGGGGGTAAAGCTGAGGGCTGCATTGCACAGAAGAAAGCATTTAGTAGTTTGAAGAATACCATTTTTACCTATAAGGTGAGGTGTGTGTTGTATCTCTTCATTAAACAATTAGTAGATTTTCATTTACGTGAATTTTGTTTAGTTACTCAGATCCAGAGGTGTAGCAACTTTTCAGGTGTTGGCGAGGGTCTAAAATCATACCAACAGTATTCAATGAAGTTGTACACTGATACTGCGGGACACATTCGGTTTGCTCCAACATTGGAGTGCACATCCCCCCTTTGTTACACTTATGCTTAAAGATGTAATTTCCATCACCAAACGAACAGCTGACTTCCTCTAAAAAACACTGTCTTTGAGCCATGTATACATGTACAACATGAATGTAAATACAGCTAAAATTTTATCTGAATTGACACCTTTAGTGCTCTAGTGGGGTGTATAAGTGCAGAGCCTGAAGATGTTGTAAAGATTTTTTGAACCCCCCAACCTAATATGTTCGGGTGCACAGCAACAAAGCTTTCCATAATGTTTTGTTATTTACTGAAAAATATGTCCTGAATACATAATGAGTATAATAATAGTACAATAAGAACACAATAGCTGCACTCCCAATCTACCATCCAGCTGAAAGATATGTCCAGAGTGGTTGTAAGAAATTTCAGATTTCTCCACAAGCGCCTAGAAGACCACTTCTGAACATCTACCCTGCTGTCTTGCACACACGACAAAAATAGTACAGAACATGAGGTCAAGTGAAATTCGAGGAAGAATTCATCCTTCAGGGAGATTTTTTTTTTTTTTTTTTTAAAGAAACTCTCCTTCCAGAGGAACAAGATGTGATTCTTGTGACTATCTGTGCCTGGCTGTCCTGAAATTGTCTCCAAGAAACATTCTTTGCTGCATTACTAGAGAAAAAAACATGCAGTGTTTGCATTTTATCACAACGGCACAATGTGGGCGGAAAAACCATACAGTCTTTGGGATTTATCGTCCAAACAGTATACCTAAACATTTCTCCATCAAACTGATAAGGGAAATACAAGTATTTTTGACACTGGATGAAGCAGAGTACTTCACTAACCAACCCAAGTATTCTTACTTTCCACAATTTTCATCATTCATCATTATTGATAACTGCTTGCCCTAACTCAGGGCTGCAGTGTTTCAGAGCCTTTTCTGGATACTTAGTGTATGAGGTACAGTGTGTCCTTGATGGGGTACCAGGCGGTTACACTACACATTTTATAATATTATAATGAAAAATTATTACTGACAATTTTCTTATTTTTTTAGGATATTTAGAGAATGTAATGTAAATATTACTATACAGGATGTCAGTTTTGCTGCAACAAATATTTTGCAATGATGAAGAGTAAGATTACATTTACACTTTGTGCAAATTTTTGCATAATTATTAAACATGTGTAAATGTAAATCATTAATTGCAGTATGCGTGCACGACTGTGCAAGACCATCCAGCATGGGCTTTGTGCCTTGTGTGACTCCTCACTCCTTAACTCCACAGTCAACTCTTGTCGGCTGATGGCCATTATTCCCTTTGTTCCAGCAAGGGCCAGAAAGCTGGCAGCAGGAATGTTCATCACACCAGAGCACCGTGGGAAGGACCCAGCGGTCAGTCCGCAGCCCTTCAGAGCGTCCACTCATCCGACAGGACTAGACACCTCCAAGGGTTCCTTTCTCGCTTGCAAAAACAGAAGGATGGAGCCGTAAACGCATCCGCCCCCTGTGTACTAAACCCACCGACCAAACCCCTCAGACAGAGTTTATAACCTTTAAACCTACACTGAGCCTGGGAAATAACTTAATAGGCTTTTAGAAGCTTAGGGTGGTTATTCTGACAGAGTGATAACTCTTCTTAACTGTCGGTACCCGCTGAAGCGAAAAAAATAAAGTCAGAATCTATTCATCCGCATGAAATTATACTCGCAGAAAAACATAGTGATGTAGCAAGCATAAAAATCCTGACTGACTCAGATAGGGAAATTCAGTACACAGAGAGCATAAAAAGGTAATATATTATAAACATAAAATTGAGTGAATCAGAGGCAAGAGTTTTCAGCAGCTATGAAATTTAGTGGATAAACCATCTGTAACAACGCACACATACCAACAATTGAGAGCCATATATAATGCAGCTTAGATAAAATTCATACAGTTCATGTGAAGGTGGCATATAAAGAAGGCTGTAAAATGCTGGAGTAAAAGCCTGAGAAATAAATGACGCAACACTGATAAAGGAACGGGAAAAAGGAGGATGCGATCTACCTAAAGTATCGATGTGTTTATTTGTCACACCTAAGCTGCCATCAGTGGACAGGAGCTGATGCATAGCTAGAACAAAAGAAAACAGAGAAACATATGGCAGATTTACCCTGCTGTCTCATTTGCATACAACGTCTAACCTATTATTTCTGCGAAGCAAAATACACATGCTTTGATGTGTGTTCTCTTTATATTTCAAATAAAAATGTAATCTTTTCTCTATTCCCTGCTCATAAAGCTCTTGTAATGGCCACTGATGTTACCACAGCAATTGCATTATTGCACTGAGTTAAGCAGAGGTTCTTCATCTTTTTCCAGGGCATGGGCCCCTTTAAGACTCCGATGAAAGCCATGAACCTCCTCAATTAAAAAATTCAAAGAAAATATTGCACTGAATTTCACCGAAACTTGATTACATACGCCTAAAATCATGTCATAGGTAATAACAAAGTAATATTTAATTTTTTTTTTTTTAATCTTATTCAAGACTGTTTATTTTGTATCCCCTGAAGCCCATCCCCAAATGCCCTAAGGACTCCATAGACCCCAGGTTAAGAATCCCTGTTTTAAAGCAAAAATAATGCTTTGAAGTTTTCTATTCCTCTGACACCGCTTTCTATGACTGCAGATCTTGCTGGTGTTAAGAGTGTTGGAAGTATCTGGGCTAGTTGAGCAGCTTCAGACAGGGACGTCATTAGGTTGACGGCCCTAAGAACATGTAGTACAACGAAAAGTCCCTCCACCAGAACACAGAGCTGAGGCTTCTTTGCCCATCTTTGATGTGAGCCAAGATGTTGCCAGGGTTTTAAATACCTTTTAATACCTCTCTCCTGTACTCATACACACCATAAGACTGCAAAATCAATTTTTATTATGCCCAGTGACCTGCTAACCTCACTGGCCTGGAGGACGTGTTATGTCATAGCACAACCACCTTGCCCCGCAATTGACTTTGTCCCTCCTGTCCTGCTCTCAGCAGACAAGCTTCGAATACCTCTTCGGAGCTTCCAGTCAAAGGCAGGAGATCATTTTCTTCAGACCTAAGCTACTTTGGGACTTGCTCAGCTCAGAATAAGCACCATAACTGCTTCAGCCACTCTAGAGCCCCTAGTTTAATATCATTAAAGAGGTCTGTGCTGTAAGAAAGTTGAGTTGGACAATTAGTCGAACTCCCAGAGTCTCTTCAAGCCACACGCCAATGATTATGTTTCAGTGTCTCGATAGGGATCACTCATTCAGCTCTTACAAGCCTTGGCTAACTCTGTCATCAGTGATCCATTATTGATGCACTCGTCTCATAATCTACAGGGCTGTAGCGGGGTATTTTGTTTGTTCTTTTAATGGAGCATGTGGGATAAGGATACCATGTAACGTTCGCAAAAAATTAATGGCAAGGTGCTTGTGGCTCCTGATTAATGTTGCTTTGCTTGGCTGAAGTGTGTGCTCACGTTGAAGATAAGTGGTCATTAGGAAGATGTATGGGTCAGATAGAATTAGAAGTGGGATGGAGGAGCTGCTGACGTGAATCACTTTCAGCCTGATCTGCCAAAGAGAAATTGTAATAACCAGGAGTTATTGGTCGAATAAAAAGGTTAACTGTTATTGTTGTGACAATGTGGACACTGTTGAATTTAATACTTGTGGGCTTGCTTAATGCCAAGGCTGTCATTTGATTAGACGTAATTGATTTACAGCTTACCCAGGGGGACGGAAATCGGGAAACTCGAAAACTTGGAGCCTTTTTTGGGGTTGTCGGAACTCTGATCAGAATTTCTTTTTTTTCTGCATTTTGTCTGTGACGCTCTCTTATTTCACACCCCCGTGATTTGACGCTATGTTCTGCTTTTGTGTGACGCTATGTTTCTGTGTGAGTGGCACAGTGAGTAGTGCTGCTGTCTCACAGCGCCTGGGTGGTACGAGATGATGTGGGTTTGATTCCTGCTCATTCTGCGTGGAGTTTGCATGTTCTCCCTGTGTCTGTGTAGCTTTCCTCTGGGTGCTCTGGTTTCCTCCCACACTCCAAAGACATGCTGTTCAAGTTCCCCCATAGTGTGTGAGTGACAGAGAGAGTGTGTTCCACTGAACTATGGATGAGTGACCCAGTATAAGTAGTGTTTCTAGCAGTGTGAGTCACCTTGGTGAAGGAGGAAGCTTTGGAGGAAAGTCGCTGCTAAATAAATACATGCAAATTTGTGTTACTATACGTTTTCCATAACTACAAACTGCTTTGAGGCCTGTGAAATAACTTGAAGAATTGCAATACATTTTAAGCTCAACAGAATACATTGCTTTGATTTGATATATTAAAAATCATTATATTTTCTCTCTGTTGATGATGAACATGTGACATTTGGTCAATACTTAGTTCAGCCCTTCTTTAGAATTCTCAGGTTTATGTAGGTGGATGTTTCTGCGGAAACAGTTTAAGTCAAGAGCCTTTTGAATGAGGACTCGATTCAGGTCAGATTTTGGTCCCAAGTGTAGACTGCTGACGACCAGCAGGCAATCGTGGAATGCCGTTCCAGGGTGTATTCGAGTCTCTTGTGTGAAGGCTCACATTCAGTCCGGCAGCGAACTCCTGAATTACCATTTACTTGCACACAAGTCTGTGATAAACTAGTGGAAAAACATACATATATCAGCGCATAAAAGTCCTTTGATGGATCATTTGCGGCGCCTGCTTATATAAGTGAATCTCGAATGATGTTTAGATAATTTATGCAGGACGAAAGCACATGTTTGCGGCGCTGCTAAGAAAAGCTGAAACAAAGACCTCATAAAAACAAAGCTATTTTCAAGATCCCTAGAACTGCAGAGGCATTGTTAATTCTTTATAGTCACACTAAGTCGCAGTTTTAAGAGTTCAACTTAGCTGACTTGACAAGGACAAATACCATGAAGTATTTTTAACTTTTCAAATGAAAAGCCGTTTTATAAAATCTGGCCAACTGGTCAGTGAAGATAGCAAATGACTGCATCCCTTGTTTATGTCCTTTCTCCTTGTTTTGCTGAGCTTTTCATTCGCAGCTTCATTGCTTTTGTTTGTGCTGACTTCATATCTAAAAGGAATTGCCACAAGTAAGAAACAATGCGGAATGCTAGACATATAATTATGTGGTACAGAACAATAACATTATTTAGGAAGCAATGACATAGTTTTGCTGCTTGGCTGGAAAGTGTTTTAGAAACATCTGATTTAGTCATATAATTTTAGCTGGGGCTTCATATTCTCCCTGTTTTGAAAAGCAGGGGCACACATCTGCAAGATTTTAACTACAATAAAATAGAACGAAAATGCAGGTTTTTCTCCTCTTTTAAAGAGTCTGGAAAAAATGTGGAGTCTTCCTCTTAAGTTTAAATGTTAATCTACTGAGGAGATTTAAATGTGATAACTGATGGTTTCAGAGATGCACCAACATATATACAGTTGAATATGCAAAAACACTTTCAGTCTGTAAACTCTTTTACGTTTATTTATTTAGCAGACGCTTTTCTCCAAAGCGACTTCCAATGAACTCTATGTAGTGTTATCAGCCAGCACACCTTATTCACCGTGGTGACTTACACTGCTAGATACATTACTTACACTGGGTCACTCATCCATACATCAGTGCAACACACTCTCTCTCTCAGTCACACACTTTAAGGCCCCTATTCTCTGATTTTACGCAACACTTTGACTTTTTTTCTTAAATATACAAAACACTATCTCTTTCAAAACATGGTACATCCAAAGCAATTATATCATATGAAAGTCAATGTTACTCAGTTTTCTTTGCACTTTTTTCTAATTCCCCTACAGCAGCTTTCTACAACTTCTCTGTCAGATCTGAAATTGCTTTGTCGTCATCGGGATTTTGGAAGTGGTGGTCTGGGCCTTGGGTACGAGCAATGCTGGCAACACCACGGGTTGCTATCACCATCGTGCTACCTTCCCCGGGGACAGCAAGGACAAACAGCACCAACAGGCAAAGGCTAACATCTTAAACCACTCCTGGCGTGCCAGACAAATGATGAAGGATTAGAACAATGCAAAGATCTTATGACCTGGCAAGCAGCTTGGTTGGCAATCCAGTAATAGTAAGACTTTCAGATGGCAGTTGTTACAGTAAGAGGAACTTGAGGGTGTTTGCATTGTGCAGTGCAGTTCTGGACGGCCCAGAAAAGCACCCGTATGCAAAGATCAAACCTTACGCCATGCCATAGCCTCACTTCCTCATACTGACCTGTTCATCACGACTTGAGGCCTCAGGATACTGCAGTACCATAAGCTGGAATCAGGTATTCCAGTGCTTGTACGTCAATTTAAACACGTTAGCAAATCAACAAATCCCATACCACAGGGTCTATCTTATTTAAATACTAATTTGAAGATGAATTTCTTATGCAACTGCTTTTAAGCGCACAGGAAATCATGACGTTCTGAAGAGGAACTTCCCAGCCTTGCTGTAATTAAAGAAAAACAGCACTCAATGTACTCAGAGTTTTCAAATTAACTTCTGTCCAAGTCAGTGAGTCTACTGTGACCAAGACGTGTCACTGCAGATCTTGGAAGGTGAGTCAGATGAGACCCACGCTTCTCAGTTTACGCAGCAAGGAAGTCAGCAATCAGAACAGATAGAGGATTTAACTGTAGCATTGAGGGTCCACCTATGGGCACAGACACAGGGGACAGAATTTGTATAGAGAGCCAAGGCAGGGACACACCACCACCAGCACTACCCATTAAAGAAGGTAGTACACACTCAACCTATAGACACAAATATCAACATATTACATATATGTGTCATGGCAAACGGAGGACATGGAGGCAGCTGGACCTAAGTGCAGGATTGTTTAATCAGAACCAAGGGATTAGACTTGTTCTCGTAGTCCGGGTTGGGCGAATGGCTGGCCGATCGGTGACCAGGACAGAGGAAAAGATCCAAGGTCATTGTTGGGGGACAAGACGGGGTTGTTACCAAAGAGACATGGAGCAGGGCTGGGGAACGAAGAGGAGCAGAACATGGGAAAAGCAAGGCAAGGTTGGTTGTAGAGGGGGCACACACACACATTTTCAGAACCACTCATCCCATACGGGGGTCACAGAGCCAACTCAGTAACACAGGGCATAAGGCCAGAGGGGGAGGGGACACACCCAGGACAGGACACCAGTCCATCACAAGGCACCCCAAGCAGGACTCAAACCCCAGACCCACCAGAGAGCAGGACTGCAGTCCAACCCACTGCACCATCACACCCCCCTGCAGAGGGGGCAGTTGTCTCTAATGAGATTCTGCAACTGGGAAGTGGTTGATATAGCCAAGTGTTCCAGTTGAAATCAGGTGCTTAACTAGAGCCAGGTGTTGCTGGTTGAGGTGCAGTCATGACAATACACACACATTTTCAGAACCGCTTGCCCCATACAAGGTCACAGGGAACTGGAGCCCACCCAGTAACACAGGGTGTAAGGCCAGAGGGGGAGGGGACACACCCAGGACGGGACACCAGTCCGTCGCAAGACACCCCAAGCGGGACTCGAACCCCAGACCCACCGGAGAGCAGGACCCGGTCCAACCCACTGTGCCACTGTGCCACCGCACCCCCGCTGGTCATGACAATATGCATCTGTAACATTGTGGTAGGCAGTGCTCTTGATTGGGTGAAGAAGGACACGCAAGCAGTGTTCATGACGAACGTTTATTGGAATACCGGCACACGGGGAAATGATGCTCTCAGTCCAAGGACCCTGTTTTCTCAAGGACCTTTACCTCAAGCCAGCCTACTTAGCACCCCCGGGCTTTCTCTCCTTCCCACTGGCAAACACAGTCAACCCTTTATTTTCCCTGTAAGACCCCCAGCGGTTGCACACTTACTTAGATTTTTCCCATAATTCAGCCATTTAAAATAAACAGATTTCCCAGTCAAACTTGTGGTAACGCCCCCCCAACACACACACACACACACACACACATCTTGTGGCATGCACAGTCTGGACAGGAGGAAAAAAGAAGCAGGAGACCGATACACCTTCTCCTAAAAACCTGTGCTTTTTCAATTCCTGATGCGGTACAGAAAGAGAGCAAGAACGAAAGAGACATGATCAGCACTTAAAACAAATATGTGAACCTAACTCTGAGATTTTCCCTTATGGCCAATGCGACCCTGCACATCCCTCCACAACATTTGCTTGTTTTGGAGCACTGGTTTGTAAATAAACACAGCATCCCTGACCTGCACCTTGGTGTCTATGTGTCATCCTGAGTGAACGGAGCAGTGCACACCTACTTCACTGTTCTGTGCTAAGTGTTTGTTTTTTTTAAATATATTTTTCTCTTGTGGGATGCTTTTACAGGACTGAAGAATCTAAAGTCCTCTAGTTTATATCCCATCCAGAGAGGCTCGATGAGTGCAGTTGTCCCATTAAATAAGCATGTTAATGCTCCCAGCAAGCTCACACTCATCCACACCAATTACTTTTCCCGTGACACGTCAGCAAAAATAACAGCTGGCTTTCAAAATGTGCAGCTCAGTGGATGGAGATGTCCGTTCTGGGTAGGTCTCCAACGTGCTGCTCAATCCATAAGACCAATCAATGCTGACGTGAGTCACTCTTAAATAGCATGGAATACCTCTCCTGACAAAGAAATCATAATTTTGCACTCCTCTGGGGGTCATATTTCCTGTGCTCGTCCCCCTCAGACCAGTGGTTATGAGCTGCTTTTACAAAGAGAGAGTTTAAAAACCAAATTGGCAGAATTATAGGAAAGAGGAATGTTCTTCAGAGAGTATAACCACGTGTGAGCGTCAAGCAATCTTCAACACCCATTGTACGGAGTAATTAGCCATTAGCCATCAATTCAGCTCAGCTGTGTCCTTCCTAATTATTCTCGTCGTGTCAAAAGGGGGACGAAACGGATCTGGTTTTGTCGCCAGCACAATGGCACTGCCTCCTGCACGGCATGGCAGAGGGAGATAACCCTGAGCTGATTGATGAAGATAGCTGGGCAAAATTACCATTCCAGTTACCACAGTGCAGTGACTGACAGCGCTTATTACACAGAACAGGAAGGCAGGTGTCTCGTCCTTGTCATATTTCCATCGTGCCGCCTGACCTTATTTGGGCGTATTATTGCACTGATTATGGGAATAAAGTGCCTCGCTGACAGAGCGAAAATTGCCTCTTGTTCATTACGCCAGTGTGCCATCACCTCGCGGCCACTAGGGCTGCTTTGCTCGCAGGCGTCGAACGGAATCGGTGTTCTTTGAGCCAGCCTACCGGCAGAACAGCCCACGGTTTCATGCCTTATTTCTTGGACAAGACTAAATGAGCCCACCACAGAGCAAAAGGAAATAACCGATAGGCAGCGACATCATTTCAGCAGCCTCGTCTCCGAAAACGCCGTCAATTTGCAACGGGCTTGTAAATGCCATATTTAACAATAAGGGATGAATGCCCTCACCATTTTGTTTAAGCATAACAATCTTTCCCTCTCGGGGGTGGGGGTCCCGTTTGCCCACAGTTGTAGTTTACAGTCCCATCCAACAGCATCTGAGGGGAGTTCAACAGCTTGTTAGTGGCAAGCCCACTGTGTGGGTTGCGGCGATCACTCTGACTGAAGGGTGAGAAAAGTGGAGGCTGAGAATAGTCAGCGTTGCTGTGGCACCCGCAGAGAACCCGCTTCCACTATTCCACGGAGGCCATTGGGATGCCAGAGAATTCCATGCCAACGAGAAGCCAGACTGGCTCTGTAGATGCACTGAAAAATGTCTTATTCCCCAGGACACGCTCAATGCTTCATAGTCACACAGCATAAACCAAGACAAGCTGAAGACGTGACAAGGTGTTAAAATGAAAATACGCTTAAACACATTTTCCCATAGGAACTGCTGTTTTCGCTGCATTTTGAATCTCGCCAGTCTCACTGCGCTAAGGTTAATAATGGTTAAGAGTCACAGCTCCTTGTTAAGTTCTGTATCAGTGTATTTTTAATATGCTAGTTGCTAAACACATCTAATCTAAGCTATGAAGGACAAAGGTAAATAAATAATTGTAAACATAAAATAATGTTATTGTTTCCAGCAGTGTAAATGATGATGGCTGGAAGCAATGAACCATATTCCTATGCTATTAGGTCCTTCTGAAAAACATAAAATGCTACAAATATTATATACACAACTGTATAAAAATCTGAAGCTATCTATCAAAATTACATTTACATTTACATTTATTCATTTAGCAGATGCTTTTATCCAAAGTGATGTACAAGTAATTAACACTATAACCATTATTACTGTCATAATTGCTCTATTGTTTAGATTGTATACTTAACTATACTCTATACATGACACCTGTTATGCTAATAATGAAAATACCCAATGGAACTGAAGATACTGTTAAAGCCCCTACCTTATTAAGCTTGGTTCAGGTTTTGGGTGGAGTAGCTGGTAGTGTAGTGGTTAGTGCTACTGCCTTTGGACTCGAAGATTGTAGGTTTAATCCCTACTTGTGACTGTAGTACCCTTGTGTAAGGTACTTACTCTCAGGTATTCCACTTAGAAAAAAAAAATGGGTAAATAATTGTAACCTTAACATTGCAAGGTGCTTTGGAGAAAAGTGTCTAAGTAAATGTCAGATTCCCCTTTTTTTCAAAAAAAAAAAAAACTGCACCGCTTCCTTCTCTGTGAATGACTTCAAGGAAAGGCTTGCTGTTTTCATTCTCTTGGGGATACTTTCAACAAGCTGTTGAGAAACTTGACGTATCTTCCCATTAACTATTTTGCCTTGATTGGGTTGGGAATCCTGTCACAAATCCTGTACATATTCACTTAACTAACTAATAATATTATCGATTGTTATGGGCAACTGGCAAAAAAATGTATATTGCTGTATATTTTTAAATGAAACAATTTATTTCTTTGACCACAGGTACTACATCAGGGTCTCTCAGGAGACTTCAGCCTACAACTCAGTGGTCACGCATCCAGGTTCTTCACCACCACCTTGCAGACAACATAAGAAAGAAAAGCTTCTCAGATTTTTCATAAGTGCACGTCTTCTCTGCGGCAAAGTGCTTTAGCAGCCAATGAACCATCTGTGTTACTTAACCCCGCTTACAAATGTGACTTCCCTGAAAAGAGCAGACCGTACAGCTGCATTAAACAAACGGCACTTAAAGGAAGGATCAGCGCTGCCGTGGCAGCTTTCCGCCATGCCCCATGTTTATAAACCTCTTCAGCGCTGTCTGGAAGAGCGAGAGACGCAGACTCCCCGGCATCTTCAAAACAGCCGTCGTGAATGGACGGGTGGGAGAGCTTCAAAGGGCTGTCAGAGAGCGCACTCCCTCCTCCGCCTTTGCTGAGACATGCGAAGTGGGCCACGATCGGGCCCAAAGATTCCTGCCACACACTCATCCGTAATGAGCCGCAAGCGCTAATGTGGGCCTGCTAATAAGCTCCGCGTTCTTCGGCACCCAACCCTTCTGTATTGCGCTCCTGTCTGCGGTTTACACACAAAACACAAAAGATATGGCAAAGAGCAGTTTGCACAGAGGGGAAGGTCATTTGCTGTGCAGTAACAAGCTTTGCAACAGCAGGTCTGGTTAGTATTTTGTACTTTCAACTCCTAGGCTGCGTATTTAATCCCAGTATTCACTGCTATTACACCAGTGAGCAAGGTACTTGACCTGAATTATTTCAGTAAATAAATACCTGTAGAAAACCTGAACACCATAAGATGCAAAATATGTAAATTCATCTGGATCAAGGTGCGAAATACGTAGGATCACTTCTAACAGCATGGGCATAATTTATTTTGCTGACATTTTTTTTCTATAAAAACAGCTTCTAGTGTTAAGGTCCTACAATTATTTACCCATCTGGGCAGTTTTACTGGAACTTTAGGATAAGTACCTTACTCAGGGGTACTACAGCTAGATGAGTGATTCAAACCTGTAACCTAAAGGTCTCAAGGGAGCAGCACTAACAACCACGCTATATTGCACCCTGTGGCCAACGTATTTACTCTGGGGGTTCATTTGTAAAAGAGAAATGCAACTCTTCCGTTCTGCAGAAATATTTTTGACTCAAAAATGTGTGCAATTATTGCGTTGGTGAAGGAAGAAAAAATTGTTTAAATGCATTAGTATCAGGAGATGAAACAAGAATAAAATTTGCAAAAATTCAAGGGAGTGAAAACTTATATATAGTTTAATCTTTCCACTTAAGTGCTAATGTCTTAATTTTAAATCATTATATGGGAACTGGAGAATGGTTGGGTGAGATGATAAACTTTAAAGACCAAACTGCAGAACAGGCTAAATACTTTATCACCTTTGTACTATGCAGTTACCAAAGAAACTGGGATAATATAGCCTTTCAGCACTGAAGATTAGACATATTGAATTCACTGCCAGTTTTAATTTTAATTCAGTTTCAGTCTGCAGTCAGCCAAGTCCTGTAATTTATTTATACCTGCAAGTTAAGGATACATTTTCAATTATCCTACTGTAATAATAATTCTGCTTGAGGATTTATCATGAAACTGAATCTTTCGTTCTCCTTTCTGTATTCTCTAAAAGATTGATTTCTAATGCAATTAAGGTGAGAGGGAATGCATTTTGATGCATTATCGTGTTTGATTCCCAGAACTGTCACACTTCGTTACTCTAAACACAGGACACCTAAAAGTGTACAATCAGAGCGTACTATATTCTACATTGCTTCTGGGGAGCACTGGAAATGCAGTTCCATTTTAAGCAAGGCGTTAATAAATGTCACACTCTGAAAGCAGTGTTGTGTAATGTTGTACTAACTTTAGTTCAGTCTATTTTTGTTGAGCCCAGTCAACCATTTTGATAAAAAAAAAGCCTAACTTCTTGCCTCATTCTTCCACATTCCAGCAAACTAGAACCTGGATGATTCTGATGATGTTAGGAGATTCACAGTGCAGTCTATGACTTCAACAACCAGATTTACAGCAGTTTGTACAGACATAAACAGCTGATGCAGTGTAACAATCATACAGGTAAACAATGAAGATAGCTGAAATGCCTTCTTAATGTTCTGAAATGTTGAAATGCCTTCTTATTCTCTGTGAATGTATAAATATTTGAAGAACAATGAGGGGGGACCTCTGCTTATATAGGTGTGGATATTTTCAAGGTTTAAGGGATTATACAAAATTGTCAAATTCTAGTCAAACTCAAGAGCCTTCACAGATCTTAGTCTCTGGATGGATTATATAAATGATCGGCAAAAAAGGTAAACCTCTTCTCACAAATGGGTCTGTAATTGCTTGTTAGGACCTCTTTAGGCAAGAATCCTCATCAGCACAACTGAGCTTTATCAGTACGGTCCGATGCCACTTGGATTGCACCAGGCCCCACCACTTAAATATGTGGAATCAAGTTCTTTTTGGTGTACTAGAACAGGGGGTGTGGTGGTGCAGCAGGCTTGGCTGGGTCCTGCTTTCTGGTGGTTCTGGGGTTCGAGTCCCACTTGGGGTGCCTTGTGACGGATTTGGGGCCCAGTCCTGGGTGTGTCCCCTACCCCTCTGGCCCTATGCCCTGTGTTGCCGAGTTAGGCTCTGGCTCGTCGCAGCCCAACTTAGGACAAGTGGCTTCAGCTATTGTGTGTGTGTACTGGAAAATAGTATTAGGATACAGTCTTATATGCTATATATATGTAGCAAACTGTATGTGATTGAGTTGCCCACAGAGAAGTATCATAAACAGATAATATTGTCTTTGAAACTTCATCTCCTACAGATGTGATATGTATTTGTTGTGGCAAAATAACAATCATTATGAAACACCGTTCATACATAAAGTAAAAAAGCAATGATATAGTTCTTTGGATAGCTCGTTAATACTAAATACTCATTTATATTGCTTTGGAACTGTGTATTCTGCATTTCTGCCCATCTGCTGAATAGGAACCAGTACTAGGTATATATAGAAAAGCTATGTTTGGATGTCAGGTAAAAATGACGTGTTCTGTGCTTCATAACATATTTTTCATTAAAAAGCTTTATGTAACTGCATTTAACACCAAAAAAAGGTTATGTTGCCCTAGAACACATGACTTGTGCTTAAGAGGATAAAACTTCAAATTGTTCTTCAAACGATTATATTATTATTTCTCTGACCTTTAGACACGATAAGGGGTAAAAATCCATTTTTTCAGGTTACTTTATACTTCACAAAGTAGAGTAATAGAGTGAGCATTAGTTAAGTTGTGGCAATATTTCTTTGAATCTGGATAGTATTTTACTGCCTGACTAGATTTTATAAATAGTAACTACTGTATGTAAGTACTTAAATGTATAGCTTATCTCTAGATTTTCAAAGGTAAATGCTAGAGTTTCATTATTTATTCTTTGGTACAAGTAGAAAGGCAAAAACATAAAAAAAAATTGGAGGCTTAAATTTTGGAATTCTTGAGAAAACACTAAAGATAAGTTGAAAATGAGTATGTTTTGGAAATAAATAAATCAATACGGACATACACCTTAGTGATTTATATTAACCTCATGGTTTCAAAGTGTTTTATTACATTGTATAAAGATTAAACGGGAGTAGAAAGGTTAATAATGACTTTGTTTTGCTTTGTAATGCAATATGGTATGAATATGACATAGCCCCCCTTTCACCTTAGTTTGATGGAAAGAGATCTGTGGAGGAGCTCCCCCATAAATAAAAACAAGAGGAAAATAGTGTACAGCATTATTCCACTTCTGTGATTTTTTAATTATGGTAGGCTCAACCTGGATAGAAGCACTTAGCTTCATTTTGAGCAAGACTTGGCTTAGCTCTGTAAAACTAGTAGGGGCATTTATAAGATAAAATGTAAAACACAGCATGACCTTGAGTTTTATACACCTTTTATTTTTACAGTTTTTACATTAATTTTATGAGTCATTTTTCTCTCCACAAAGGTCTTATCCTATGCCATTGCCATTTGAAATCATATTTTTCAACTCATTCACTCAGTAACCTTGACTAGGAAAAGAAGGCATCTTATATACCACAAAGATATCTCAGAGATCCTGCAGCTTTGTGCTGGGACCCCAAACTGCACAAAGAAGGTGCTTGTCATTCAAGTTCTTCCAGGGTTTTACAGTTGTAGAAGGTATCTTCCCCCAAAAAAGGAAAAAAAAAATCCACACTCATGTCGTTCTCAAAACTGAATACAGCTTCTTAAGGAGCCCTGACTGCAAATCTCTTGGGTGCCTGACACCTCCCTCCCCCAGAGTGTCTTTTTTCAGAGAGCAAATATTTCACCCTACCGCTAATTGTCAAAGGGCTGCTGCAGGCCTCTCAGCTATTGCTCACTTACCAGTGTTTTAGTCATTGCGCTACGTTCGACTGAGGTGACAGCTCGCTTCTAGAATTTCAAAGACAGATGGCAAGTCATAGCTTAGAGGTTGCCTCTGTGTCAGACTTTTAATTGTCTGGCTTTTTATATGGGACTCCCACAAGATTCTTCTTCTTATTTATGGGGATGAAGGCTCACAATTTTCTTACTTGAAAAACAGTAATGTGATAGACATCAGTAATTCAGAGTTGCTGTAGTATTCCCTTGCCGTCAGTATTCGGGTATCCAAAAGAAATTTGGAGCACAGTGTTACTTGTTTCAATTCATTCCAACCACATGGCAAGAGCCAAAGGAAATAGGTTTGTAGCAACTATTCATTCACAAAAAAAAAAAAAAAAAAAAAAGTTGGTTACCTCAAGAGCAGCTGAGCGAATGCGGTCATACTCCATGGTGAAAAGTCTCGGGGTGTGCCACATAATTGATTTGGCACTTTTCGGTGGGTCTTGCCTACAGACTAGCTTGTTTGTGGTTGTGGGGGGTGGGATGGACTGACTCCTCTTTGCATTTCAAAGGCAGTAACCCTACGTGGCATCCTCCTGCTGATGGAGCTAAATGCCGGGCATTAAAATTGCAGCAGTATTGTGTCAAAATGGTCTTGTTAATTCTGGTTCAGAAATGCTGCAGGAGTGCAGAGGAGGCGACCGAGTGTGCCAGATTATTGACACGATGTGAGCAGGCTCTCTGCTCATTAATGCGCCTGTGGGTTCTGAAGGCACACGCGAGGTTAATGAGTGGGTGAGGATGGTGGGCAGGAAAGTGAGTGTAGAACTGTAAGGCAAAGTAATCACGCTCCTGCTATGGTCTTTCATAAGCACTGTTGAAGCCAGAAACATCTCACTATCCAATCGAGATCACTGATCTCTTTAAACATAAACATAGAAGGGTTTTTTGTTACACTTCCCCTATTTTCATTACTGCATTCATGAGTATCATATATAATAAGGGGTAGGAATTATAGCTATTATACTAAATTTATTATGTTTTTCATATTTTTAATAGGTTTATTCATATACGTGTATGATATCAGAATTATTGTTCACCTAGTTTTTTTTTTTTTTTTTTTTAACTCAACATAGGCTGGAATAATTGGGCCCTGAAGAAAAAGAAACTTTTTTTGTGTTTTGTAAAGATTTTAAAATCAAAAGATTTTTTTTTTTTTTCCAGATTCACTTATTTAACTTTTCTAATCCTAAGTATTTGCATTCCGTGTGTATATTCCGTCACTAAACTGTGTATATTCTGTCACTAAAAACCTGAATTCTGACACTTAGTAAGGCTCCTATGTTCATCTGCAGATTTTGCCACAACTTTGTGCATTGACCTAGAAGAGCAGATGTAAAACAGCAAGTAAATTTCCTACTTTAAAAATGTAGAGGGCTGAGTACAGAGCTGTGGAGCACCCCTACTGAGAGGCTATGATGGGTCATGGAATCACTACAGGTCAACAGGGAAAGGCTGAGTCAGATTCACTTTGATTATCTGCAGTGTTACTCGCAATCTGAGAAAACTCAAGCATCTGTCAGTCAGCCGTGTCAGATTCCCCACACAGGTCATGCAAAACATGCAAATAGCAGAGGACTTTGGATTCAGCAGGGTGAAGACAACACTAAGACAATCAGTTCACGTCCTTTTTAGCAGCAAACTAAAATGCATTTGAACCATTACTGATACAATCATACTTCTGTAGTATATCTCAAAACACAACTATCAAATTCATCAAACTTTTTATTAGCTATACTAAAAATTCCCCCGTTTTGCTGTTTTGCGGAATACATTCATCGTTTGCTTTCTGCCAGGCAAATGCAGCTGCTAACTTGTTTTAACTTGCTACATCCAGAATATGCTGACCATTTGTCCATGTGTCTGTTTTGTGTGTTGATCTTCCAAATAACCATAAAATCTGGTCATAAAATCCTGATGGTGTCCTTTTTTGGTTCTTTTCCCACTGCTTTTAAGGCCACAGAGGAGCAGCTGTGGCTCCAGTCACCTTATTATACCAGTTTGGCGTTGACACCTGCAAGTCCAGACAAAAGTTGTGTTCTCAGCCAGCACCAGAAACAAAGAAACAGAAACAGGACTGTGCATGTAGTATACCGCTGATTTTTTTTTTTTCCTTTCATAAATGATATCTCCCAGTTTGTAAGTTGATTTTGATTCAAACCAGAAGATATAAGATAGGCCATAGCTTATGAAGAGCTTTCAAATAGGAAAAGAAATATTTGCTGACTTCCAGCTATGCTGACTGTGCACAAGGGCCATGCAGCAAAGAGATGGTTTGTATGCAGTCCACGGAACAGCAGGTGACACCTAGTTCAATGACATTCCCTTGAAGGAATGGTATGGATGCCAGTTCTGGACTCCTGGGCTGTGTTAGTACCTCTGTGTACAATTCATGGGGCACATCTCCAGTGCCAGTATGTGTTTCAGTAGTTGCAAATCATCCCATTTCCCTCATAAACCCAGGTTGGTACATGCCTCTGTAGATGTTCCATTTATATTTATTTTTCTCGTAGTTACCAAACCTTGTGTGGAAAAGCAGCAGTATAAAATGGAAACATAAAATAAATAATCCTGATCAAACATGATTTAAAAAAAATCCTTAGTATCGCAGTTAATGACAAAAAAGCAGCCACAATAAAAAAGAGACAAAATCATAATAAAAAGAAGAAAAAAGATTACGGTATTTAGCAAAAGTGGTGATGTAGCACCAAATGAAAAGTTCCACACTGGTGATGGTATCTTCCAAAATTCATCAGAATTACGACATAGATCAGTTGTTAACGTTCTGAGTTGAAGGAAGTTATACCCTTGAATCAACCACATATTTGTAGAGGAGGTTTCTGGTGTCAACCATAGAAATAACATATTTTTTCTTGCCAAATATGTAAGAATAGTCAATATTCATTCAAAGCTTTAACCAAATGTGTTCTGTTTTGATTTATGAGGGGTGTAGAGAGGCAAAAATCAAAGGGTTTCTTACTGATGTTTTGAACAGTTCAGTGGATGAATGAATGAATGAATGAATGAATGAATGAATGAATGAATGCTGTTCCTGTAAGCTTGACTCCTATTATACACACACACACACACAAAGCACACAATCATGAAACTATGCACTTATACTGTTCATGTGAGAGTGCGATCATTGTCCAAAATCCAGGTGAAATACCTGTCAACTCACATCAAAACACACTTGCCAATTCAGCAGACAGCACACTACTCAGTAGTTCAGTGTAGGGGGCCAGTGGGTAGCATAGAGGTTAGAGTCTTTTTTTTTCACTTGAGTTCAAATCCGTACTCCTGCTGTAGTACCGCTGATCAAGTTTCGTGCCGTTAATTGTTAAATTAAAATTAACCAGTAGAATAAATGGGTAAATTATTATAACTAGGTTAGGATACAGACCTAACACTGAAAATCATCTGGGAGGAAAGCATCTGCTAAATGAATCAATATTTTACAGAGCTGGAGAGAAACTTATGGCTGAGAATAATTTCACTTTGAAATGTCATAATTCTCTCTGTGGTGGTATTTCGGGCTAAGATTGCCTCCATACAATTTATAATTAAATCTGTGTGCATGTATGTCTTATAAATTATGTCCCAGACTTGATTGTCTTTAAAATTTTAGGGTATTTTAGGAAACAACTGCATCTCCATCTGATAGCTCTGCGATGCCACTTGAGACATGGCACGATGTTGTAATGCTGGAACATTATTGTTGGGTCCAATCATCACAACTGTGATTTGCAGAACAGATTGTTCATTCTTCATTCCTGCTTCATATCTTCTGTTCAGTTTCTCATTTGCCTTTATGAAATAGGATGCTGTGCTTCTGCTGCGAGGGAATCCTGAAGAGCAAATCCTGCCTAGTCTGCGTTTCAGAGTCCAGAATATGTTTATTAGAGAGAATCCCCAAGCATTCTGCCCTGTCTGCCTCTTTCCACATTCTATTTACCACCAATGGTAATACTTTGCTCCTCTCGTTTGCTCGCCACAGTCAATAGCAGCGAGCGAGCACATTGTGCTCCTCTGACATTTAATCGAGAGATTTCTTTTAGAAAACTGAAACGTCGATTTGGTGTCAAGAATGAGTGGTTGCAGTGGGCAGAATGTAGCACAAACAAACGGTGTGGGTTTTAAACCGGATGCATCCTGTGAACCATAATGAACCAACGTGCCTTTCTGACATGTCAGAAATACAAAAAATCAACATGAAGAGGCATATATTCATTATTTTTTTATACTGATATTGTTTTGGCAATTATTTGTCAATCCATGCAAGTTGCTCCAAACAAAGGTGTAAGGTGAATAAAGACCAATAATAATTTTTATCGGGTTTATTAACTGCTGCAATGGACTGGCGTCCCATCCAGGGTTCACTCTGCGGCCCATTCTCCGTTTCTGGGATAGGCTTTGCAAAATTGTGATCCTGTGTTGGAATGGAAGATAATTACACAACGAGACTACATGCAGTGGGCTTCAAGAGTCTGCACCCCCTATTGCAATTTCAGCTTTTGTTCATGTAAAGGTTGAAATCAGCACAAACATGTCCAAGGTTTTTCCACCTGTAAACAGATCCTTTAACCAACAGTATGAAAAAATAAAAAAAAACTAAATGGATTATTTTTACTCTGTATAAAGAGAATATAAATGATTTAATATTTACCAGTATATTTTGTGCACGTTAGAAATATATATTACAGGTCTTCATTGTTTGACCTTCACAACATGCAGCTTTGTGTTCCACATTTTGCTGATGCCACCCATCGTATCTGCCTGTTCCAATGCCACAGCTACAGTGTGTGGGCACATAACATCAAGCTGTGCGTCATGGGGAACCTTGAGTGTGTCCCTACTTCATATCCCCTTGCAGTAAGTCAGTGTCGCAAGTGGTTTGGAATTAACCATTAATGGGTGTTCTTCAGTCAACAAACACTCATGGCAAATGGAGTATTAGGCATAACTTTTACCCTATAAAGGCAGAAGCAGGAATTGTTGGGATGGCTCAGAGTTGTGAATTTCACATGAAGTCGTGTACTAGTGCATTATAGGTGGTCCCCAATTTACGATGGGGTTATGTTCCGCAAAACCCATCGTAAATCAAAAATGCATTTAATACACCTAATACACACCTCTCGTGACAACCTGGGAGATGCAGATCGCTGCCTCTGCCCAGTATCGGGAGAAAGTATCGCACCGCTTATTGCTTGCCCGGGAAAAAAAAATCTAAATTAAAAATTCAAAGTACGGTTTCTACCGAACGTGTATCACCAGCTCGTCATCATAAAGTCGGAAAAATCATAAGTCGAACCATCGTAAATCGGGGAGCACCTGCACATACATTACATACTTACACGTTTTTCACATGTCGAGGCTTCGACTGTTTGGCCTTTTCAGCCCTGTGCCCCCGCACCCAACTGCATTAGGAATAGGAGGAGACGAGCCTTCTGGGAAATCGACAGACGCAGCTGCTCTGAGCTTTAAGGGGAGGGACGGCTTGCTCAATATCTGCTCGGTGACACGTCTCTAGATGCTGTTCCGTGGACTTTGGAATCCCATTCTTGCTCTGATTTAGTGCTTTTATGCCCGCCAGCAACAGTCCTCATATCACCCTACTTTCCGTACTATTTATAACTTGTTGAGCAGCAGCTCCACCCACGGCCAATTATTGCAGAGTTTACCCTTATTTCCATTTACACGGCAACCATATTTAGGCCTGCTTATCCATGTTACGAACTGTTTGTAAACCACTGCACATCCTGTTATTGCACTTTGCCAGACGCTGAGTTTCCGCAGCAACATGTAACTAAAAAAATTTAATAATAATTTGGAAGCTCAGCATATCAAAACCATAAATAATGGATTAAGTTGAATCAGGCAACTGTCAGTAATTTAAAATCATAACTATAAAATCCTTTTATATCCTCAAGAAATGAGCATGCTAGCTGTAGAGCTTTAACCAAAGCCCAAAGCAATTTGACCTACAGTCAGAGCTGGAAATATGAAACAGTCCTGGTGGATGTAGGCTGGACTCGATGCTGAAGGTTCGAGCCACACACCTTACCTCGCGTTTTCAGGTGGTTTTTCAGTGTTTTCGCTTGTCTCGCCCCAACCCTGTGCCAGACAACCACTGGAATCCGCACCTTGAGCCACATATTTCCAAGTAACCGGGCCACAGCTCAGAAATATTTCATAAAGTTTTTTTCTTTTTTTTTTTTTTTTTTTCTTTAAGACTTTGTGCTGAAGTGTTGCGTGTCATGCTCGGAAGTTTCACTTCTTTTTGTCAGTGATATAATAGTTTTGCTAGTTTTGCAGGGGAAATTTAATTTTACAAACTGGCAATCCTTTGCAGGGGATTTAAAATATGCAGATTTGTAACACTTCAAATTTTTTGTTCATCGCACATTATAGTTGCATTGCGTACTCACAAGCATAAATTTCAATACTCATTCTTTCAACATATTTTCTTGTTTTTTTGATACATAGCTTTTAAAAATCCTTGCGAGAATTCGGTCCGCATATTGTCATCTGGCCTCAAATTTTCATTTGTCTTGCAATATAATACCCTTTGTAAAGGTACTTACCCTGAAATACAGAATTTTTAATTAATTAAACATATCCACGCTGTATACAAGGGTATATCATTGAAACCTGCTTAGTATACAAACCTTGTAATATAATAAGTCACTTTGGACAGATAAATGAATAATAAAATGAAATAATGTCTAACTATGTATATGTGCCTGTTTTGCTGCACTGAATTTTGGGAGAAAAAAAAAAAAACATTTTAGGCTGTTTAGATTATTGTACAAGAGGCCATGTGTCCGTTTGCCAGGTCATTCTCCAGCTGGTAGAAGGTTGGGTTGTTTTTCTTCATCTTGCAGGAAAAAAGATGCAAGCGGACTCAGCGGTGCGGTGCACTGGAAGCGTTTGCAACACTAATATCTGTGCTCAAGGGAGAAGGGCACAACCGGGAACCGCGGAGGAAGTCGACCTTTGCGGATTGTCATGGGAGAGGCGGCCTTTGAGGGTCCAAAGGTGAGGAACACATCACATGGCCTCTCATGCCGGGTTTGTTTGTACGGCTGAGTTTGCTCTTAATCAGCTCCAGCGGTGGGAGGGGTGGCGTAGCCAGGGAGGGGCATTTATGAATCAGAAAAAAACCACCCTGTAATGCAGTCTTGTTATTGTTGCGAGAGAATGGGGCGCTGAGCCTCGGACAAGGGTCGGGCGATCGCGGAGAAGGCAGGCCTGACCAAAAATGCTGCAGTAGGAAAAATAGAGTCAGCGGACCCCCCTCGAGCCTGACCCCCCCCCGAAACCCACTCCCCCTCTCTTTGCTTGTCTTCACCCCTCCCCCGTCCTTGGAGCCCCCGCACACGTAAGCTCGACAACTGCTAGAAACCCGTTAAAGGCAGAGCGCCTCTTTCTGGGTTCCTTTTGGATCCGAGGTGTAAAATCTCACCAAATAAACAGACATCCAAATACAGCGCTCAAACCGTAGCGCCCCCGGGGGGGCAGGGGGAAGGGTGGAAGGAGTGGTAATGGAGCAGTGCAGGCAAAACAGAGAAAAGGCCTTTCTCGAGGACTGTTTGTGTTCCAGGGGGATGGAGCAGACATCATTGGGACACAGAGCATTTCTGAGAGGAAAGCCAAGGAAACATGAGTGCCAGGCTACACTATCGTGCTGAAGTCGTCCTTAGAGATTCACCTGAATTCCATTTTCTGGATCTCTTCTGCACGCTTTGTGTTAATTTACTTAAAAGTTTCATAGATCAACCCCATTCGGCTGTCCATTGATCATGTTGTTTAGCGTTAATAAACAACGTGTTTTAGTGATCGTGATGGGAGTGTCTGATCGCATCTAAAGTGGTGCACAGTTTCATCAAATTTGCAGATTTGAAGTTCTGTTTCGAGAGGCCTGCTTGCATCGGTTTAACGTTGCTTATTGAACTTGTGATTACGAAGCCAGAAAACATGGAGCTCTCAACTGTTCTAACTGTTTTTTCCCCCAGTCTGGGAGCTAAGGTTGAAGCCCTTGTGTACATATTTTTTTACCAGTTGGTGCAGAAGTGCTTAATCATGTAATATTTACCATACCAGAAAGAAAAGATATGGATGAACAATTTAAATGAAAAACCCAAGGCTGGTAAATAAATTCTGATTATTTTTAAAATTCAATTTATCACTTGTGTGTTCTTTAGAATTTTTTTTGGTTGGTTGGTTGGTTGGTTGGTTGGTTGGTTGATTGGTCGGTTGGTCGACTGGTCGGTTGGTCGGTTGGTCGGTTGATTGGATGGGTGGTAGCTCTGGTACCTCTCGTCACGTAAGCTATGAATTCTGATATAGGTTTGAATCTCACTGTGCATGGAGTTCTCCTCATGTTTGTGTGGGCCTCATGTCTTCACCCAAAGACATGTGTTTCACGTGAATTGGTGACTACCCACTGTGTGTGTGTATGTGTGTGTGTGTTACAGTGCTCTGCAGCCTAAACAGGCGAATGATTGTAGGGAATGCAGTGTATCCAACAGTTCAAGTCACCTTGGACAAAGGTGTCACCTTAGTACTAATTAATAACCATGTCATGTCACTTTGAAGAAACATGTCGGCTAAATTAATACATTTAATGTAAATTTAAACCTTCTGTTGTGCATTGCCCTACATGTTGTCATACTGTGCTTAATCATTGCACAAGGAGTGGTGTCAGTAACAAAAACAGTTAAAATCAGTTAAAAACAAGTGTGGAGGAAAAAGCCAGAAGGCAGTGAAGGAAAAGAAACAAAATTCCTGAGTCTGCAAAAGGATAAAAAAAAAAAAAATCCTCTGGGGGCCCGAGGCCAACTGGCTGCCCACACCTCCTGGGCATGCTAACAGTTGGGAAAATGTTAGTATTTTGGAAGCAGTTGTACATTTTTCTACTGTTTTCCAGTGCAACAATATGCACCCTGTTTGAAACATGTAAACATGTGAAGTAATCAGAATACAGGAATATATTTATTAAGACAGGTTATACAATATGTTTACAGATAATAAACTCATTTCCCAGTTTGAAATGATTAAAGTCACCTTTATTAGAGAATACTGGATAATCAAGTGATTTAAATTAAGATCAATAATTTCTGCAGAAAATGTATTGCGTGTGCATAAACACACACGTGCTCTTAAGCAGGGATGAAGCCTGAGAGTTAATATGAGGGTGGGCCTGTGCAATTAGCGTGCATCAGGGAACACAACACAGCTGCTGCCCAGGCATAAAGGGAAACATTTACACAAAGCACAGGACGAAGACAGATACATATAAAGAGCACTTAGCGCTCAAGTGCTGCAACGTTCGAGCGAAAGCCCAGATCACCAGTAGGATCATTCATTGAAAGAGGGACACAAAACACCCTACGTGGTTTTACTGCTTGCCACTAATAAGTTCTATGATCAAAAAGCATTGGTTCCTCCCAGTGTGTTTTCTCATGGAAGTCAGGGAGAGGTGCAGGTCAACGGGGCAGCAGGTAGTATAGTGGTTAAAGCTCCTACCTTCTAGTCGAAGGGCTTGGGTTTGAACTCTCGATTAAGGTTCTTATCTTCAGCTGCTACAGTAAAACTACCCAGATATTTATATAGGTAAATAACAGTAAGGTCCATACCATTGTTGCATCCGTGTTGTTTATAAAGCTGAATGAGTTATAAATTCATTTCTTGCAACAATAGGGAGACATTGATTTGACCAGGTGGTGGTGCAACAGGTTTGGCTGATGCTTGCTGTATGCGGGGTCTTGGGTTCGAGTCCTGCTTGGAGTGCTTTGTAATGGGCTGATGTCCTGTCCAGGATGTGTCCCCTCCCACTTCGGCCCCGCACCCTGTGTTTCCAGGGTAGGCTCTGCGACCCTGATTGGGGCAGGCAGTTGTGGGCATTGGTTGCTTTGACCAGTAATTTTGAGGTAAATAATGACAGATGTCCGCTGCTGAATTTATGAAGTATTCCATGAGAAGATGTTAGTGTTGACTCCGTGGCTCAATGTGGAATACACAACCATGATATTTCATTTAGAAATTTGGCTGAGACTGTTCTCCCAAGTGACTTACACTGCTACTATATCCTAAGGTTAACTACCACTTTGGAGAACTCACTACTGTTACTGGAACAATTCAAGGTAAGTACCATGCTCAGGGGTATTACAGCCAGCGATGGGGATTAAACCTGTGACCTTTGGGTCCAAAGGCAGCAGCTCTAACCACTTCACTACCAGCTGCACCCATAAGATGACCTCCTACCAACATACAGTAGGCTTTGCTGGGATGCCTTGTTTTCTAACTGACAGTAGGCCTTGCAGTCTGACTCATCATTTCCATATTCCAAAAAAATTAGTGGGCCAGAAGTGCCAACTTTTTCACTTTGATAATTAATTATTAAAGCTTTTTTTTTCTTGATAGGGCAGTTCCTTCTGTTCTATCAGCTGAGCTGTTTTCCTCCTGGGATTCTCCAAACGTTTAACTTCCAGTTATTTCATCTTGTAATGAGCTTAGCCCCACCTTTTGACCCTCAGCACCAGAACGCAAAAGACACAAAGTCCAGACTCCCAGACAGATTTGGGGGTTAATGTATATGAAGCAGGGGGGTGCGGTGGCGCAGTGGGTTGGACCGCAGTCCTGCTCTTCAGTGGGTCTGGGGTTCAAGTCCCGCTTGGGGTGCCTTGCGACGGACTGGCGTCCCGTCCTGGGTGTGTCCCCTCCAGCCTTACGCCCTGTGTTGCCGGGTAGGCTCCGGTTCCCCGTGACCCCGTAAGGGACAAGCGGTTCTGAAAATGTGTGTGTGTGTGTGTATATGAAGCCCAGGTGACACTGTCTATCTGCTCTGAGTCCATGGGGGAAAATGGCAGCAGTGACAATGCACAGACCTTAAACATTATTACAAATATAAATATTATTAAATGTCCTTACAAATTTAAGACCCTGGTTATAGCCTACAAATGCATCAATAAAACTACTCCCAGATACAGTATCTACAAGACTTGATCATTCGCTACATACCAACCAGACTGTTAAACTCTTCCACATCTGCCCACTGGGTGGTCCCACGCAGGAAAAGTAAAGCACAAAGGTTCTCGGTTCTGGCTCCGTTGTGGTGAAATGACCTCCCCCTCTCACTCAGAACTGCTGAATCTTTGTCCACATTTAAAAAGGGTCTGAAAACTCATCTCTTCCAGAATCACTTTGCCCATGATCTCTTAAGTTCGTGTAAGGTGTAAATGTTCATGCACCGTAACTTTATGATCCTGCCCAGATCAACCCTTTACACAGCTACTCTTGTATTGTATATAAATGTTTGCGTATGTCAAAAAAAAAAAAATTGTAGGAAGGTGATCAGGAATAGTCTATCTGAGTTTTATGCAGCTACTCATGCAATGAACATTGGTGCATAAAGTGGAAAGAAACAAATTAACTACTTAAGAATCACACGTCTGCATCTATATCTCTTCTCCTAATGTAATGAACACATTGTATTTTCTATGAGATGTACGTCGCTGTCATACGGGGCTGAGAGAACCGGGACGGCAGGACCCAAGTGCGGAGTCGTTCGTCTGGATTCAGGGGATAAGGCAAGTTCTCTAAGTCGGGGACAGGCGAACGGTCGGTCAATCGGCAATCAGAGTCAGAGCGAGGATCCACGGACGAGGTCGGGGGACGAAGCGAAAGGTCGGTCGGTCCGTGGTCGGCGTTGGAATGAAGATCCGTGGACGTGGTCGGTAAATAAAGCAAAGGGACGAAAACCGGAAGACGAGAACGGAGAACAAGTGTTGAGTAAGCACTGGACGTCACGAAGGAGGGCGGTTGTCTCTGACGAGATTCCGCAAAGGTATGGGAGCTGAGGAGAGTCTTTTAAAGGGTGAGCAGTTATTCAGGTGGTGAACAGGACACCAGTGACCAGCCTCTGAAGTGTATTAACGTGTTGGAATTGACAAACACCCCCAGCAGGCGAGGTAGTAGCTGGGAATAATAGGCCTCATGAAATAATATTGCCGTGCCCTCCCCCCTTATAAATAAAATAAATTAAATCCTACTGGAGGTTTTTTGGGCCCTCTCCAGGTGTGGGCCTCCAGAATCATCGGCACCATTCACTCCAGCCCACCCCCTGCCTGAGAGCATGTGTTCGCAAGCAAAAATCAACACGCATGTGTGTATTTTTTGCTCACACTGTATTTCCACGCTGTTCCCTCAGAACTGAGGGCTTCTGCATCAGACAGAAGATTGATTTGTGCTTAGGTGCAACAACAGTGTAAGGGCCTCCTGAAGGAATAGCTTTCACTTGTCATTTGCTGTGGGGGGGGGAGGGTTGGGTGAGTCACTCTAAGTTTTGTGGCTGTAAACATTTGTCATAATTTCCTGTGGTTGCCTGGCAACGTGTGAAAGACAAGATACATAAGTACGGGAGGATAGCCTACACTGGTCTAATCAAGTGGCTAATTATTATGTTGCTAAATTTAATGCAAAAAGTCCATAATCTTCTTACCGAATTCGAAATGACACACGCATCCACGTCAGTAAACGGCAGCAGAGACCTGAGCAGCAAATTAAATTAATCTCCAGTATTAACACGTTTCATTTGTATTGCATTAAAGTCGTTGGGCAGTTATTGAAATGATTTGTGTCGTCACGACAAGGCTGTATCGCAGCAAATGCGTGCGGATGGGTGTGCGGGAAACAAAGTGCTCAAATGAGGTTTGCAGAAAACGCGACGGGCGCTGTCGCCGTATCATTGTTTACATGTCCCCCTTCTTCCCTGATAGCTGACAATTAGACGGAGAAGCGCCACAAAAACTCATAAAGTCATATACAGTTCTGAAATAGTAGAATATTCTAGAACATTCAGTAATTTACATAATGAGGAGCTGGTGGTGAGAATCATCACCTTCAGCTCAAAACAAAAGTTCTTACCTAACCCTAGCACACCTGATCAAGGTACTTTCCGTGAACCGTTACGGTAAATTACCCTGTTGCATAGCTGGGCAAATAACTGTGAGCAGCTTCATTGGAAAACATAGCAATGTAAGTTCTTCCACAGAAATTCATCAGCTAACATGCAAGATTAATAATAGTAACAGAAGTGCACATGTTGAAGTGCACAATTTTGGTGACAGAGGGGTGCAGTCAAACAAATTGGCCTTGGATGCTGCTCCTGCTGTAGTGCCATTGATCAAAATACTTACCCTGAACCGATGCAGTAAAATACTCCGTTGTATTATGGGGGTAAATCACCGTAAATATTCTTGAACAGAAGAGTCACAAGTTGGGTAAAAAATGGTGAAAATATTAGTTTATGTTGAATCCTCAGTAGAGTGCAGTGGTGTAGACACTGTGTTCAGTTCTATGTCTGCTGCGGTACCATGGTTGTCAAATTAATTTGCATATGATAAGCCTCTACAGATAATGATGCAAAAAAAAAAAAAAAAAAAAAGAAAAAATGTAATTGAGGCTTGTGGTGAAGATTTTGTCTGTCCAACATGATAAATCACAATCATACTGGCGCTGAATCTCCCTGTCCTGCCAAGTCACACATTCTGCAAGCTGCATTGTGGGTAACATTCCTTCCCTGCCTTCCCCGTAACACCAACAACAGTCTCCATTGTGATGGCGGAAAGAGATGTCGCTTTGTCTAAAAAAAAAAAAAAAAAAAAAAAAAAAAAGTGTGTTCACCACATGCTGTTTTGGACGGAGAAAAACATTTTTAAACGTAGCCTTGAAAGGCATCCATCACGGTAAAAAAAAAAAAAAAAAAAAAAAAAGAAAAGCCTGCAACTTGTCAATACACAGTACATGTAGTGCTGAATGTCTGCAATCCTATATGTACAGGACATTTTTTTCCTATCATTCAAATTTACCAGATGCTCAAACGTTCTCACTCAATAAAAATACGTGGGTATTTTGTAGCATATGTATACGTATATATACATACATATACATATCATATTTATATATTTGAATTATATTGTTGTGATGGTAATGAATAAGGTAAGCAGATGCAGCCACATGGACGTGGTCGACAAAAAGTTATTATTATTATTATTATTATCATCATCATCATATAGATATGTGTATGTGTATGTATTTATACAGTATGTATATGTTTTCAGGAAATTGTTATTGTTTTTTCTTTTTGTGTCAGTGAGAAAATGAAAATTTACGAAAATATCTTAAAAAATCTGCACATAAAATTTTTGAGTTAACCTAATATGGTAATTTATAAGGGGGTGCGGTGGCGCAGTGGGTTGGACCACGGTCCTGCTTTCCGGTGGGTCTGGGGTTCGAGTCCCGCTTGGGGTGCCTTGCGACGGACTGGCGTCCCGTCCTGGGTGTGTCCTCTCCCCCTCCGGCCTTACGCCCTGTGTTACCGGGTAGGCTCCGGTTCCCCGTGACCCCATACGGGATGAGCGGTTCTGAAAATGTGTGTGTGTGTGTGTGGTAATTTATATTTTTCGGTATTTTTAACTGCTGTTTTTTGAAACATTCATTGCACACTTTGCATACCACGGTACATGCATCAGTAGGCAAGTTTACACTTTTCCAAGGGCCTTCTGCTGACATTCAGCGTTGCGTTGTTTCTTATCAATGCGTCACCCAGCATTCGCACTTCCAGTCTCACTCTGCAGCCACTGATCCCAAAGTGAGACACGTCAGCAGTGCAGTCTCACTGTACCAGCAAACCTAATCAAGGCATTTTGCTGAAATGACCAAAACACTGTCACGGGAAAACCGTGTATATATTGATTGGGAACGCATTTTGCTGTATATCACAAGGGTGGAGGGCGGAAGGTGGCGAGCTGCAGAGGTGCATATTGTAACATGAGCAGTGCTGCTATTTGAGAACGCACTGCAGCACGGAGAGCTGATGTGCAAGACATGCGACAACCCCCTCCGGCTCTAGATGATGGCTTCTAGTGAAAACATGAAGGATTCTATTTGTCCCCTTTAAAAAGAAACTTTGAAACAATGCTCTGTTCTGTCCAATAAGTGTTATGCACTCATTTTCATGAGACGTGGGGTCAGGGTTAGACTTAGGCTTAGTCATAGGCTTAGGTTGAGGGTTAGGGTTAGGATGAGGGTTAGGTTTAGGGCTAGGGTTAGGGTTAGGGCTAGGGCTAGGGCTAGGGCTAGGGCTAGGTTTAGGGTCAGATTTAGGATTAGGGTTAGGTTTAGGCTTAGTCGTAGGTTTAGGGTTAGGATGAGGGTTAGGTTTAGGGCTAGGGTTAGGGTTAGGGCTAGGGCTAGGGCTAGGGCTAGGGTTAGGTTTAGGGTCAGATTTAGGATTAGGGTTAGGTTTAGGCTTAGTCGTAGGTTTAGGGTCAGATTTAGGATTAGGGTTAGGTTTAGGCTTAGTCATAGGTTTAGGGTTAGGATGAGGGTTAGGTTTAGGGCTAGGGTTAGGGTTCGGTCTAGGGCTAGGGTTAGGTTTAGGGTCAGATTTAGGATTAGGGTTAGGTTTAGGCTTAGTCATAGGTTTAGGGTTAGGGTTAGGCTAAGCATTAGGGTTAGGGTTAGGGCTAGAGCTAGGGTTAGGTTTAGGGTCAGGTTTAGGATTAGGGTTAGGGTTAGGGCTAGGGCTAGGGCTAGGGCTAGGTTTAGGGTCAGATTTAGGATTAGGGTTAGGTTTAGGCTTAGTCGTAGGTTTAGGGTTAGGATGAGGGTTAGGTTTAGGGCTAGGGTTACGGTTAGGGCTAGAGCTAGGGTTAGGTTTAGGGTCAGGTTTAGGATTAGGGAGAGAGGTGCAGTGGCGCAGTGGGTTGGACCACAGTCCTGCTCTCCAGGGGGTTTGGGGTTTGAGTCCTGCTTGGGGTGGATTGGCGTCCCGTCCTGGGTGTGTCCCCTCCCCCTCCGGCCTTACGCCCTGTGTTGCCGGGTAGGCTCCGGTTCCCCGCGACCCTGTCTAGGACAAGCGGTTCAGAAAATGTGTGTGTGTGTGTGTGTGTTTAGGATTAGGGTTAGGTTTAGGGTTGGGTTTAGGGTTAGGCTTAGCATCCAAGGCAACCCCAAGGCAACTTAGAATGTTGGGTTTGTACACTAAGCTAACTACGTACAGTGATTTACCCATGTGATGGTCATTCATTGTCTCAGTTCTGAACTGAAATGTCAAGTTAAATACCTCAGTGAAGGGCAGTACAGAAAGAAGTGGGGTTTAAACCCTAAGGTCCTTCAACAACCAAGCAGTGACTCTGTTTAATTTGCCATCTGCTGGCTCAGCATCGAAAAGATCGTACGTGTTTTTTCACACACAGGATTCCCGATAGCCGTCCGCTATCAAAACATCCACAAGAGATGTTCTGTGCGGAGAGATGACTACACAACACGGCAGATAAACAGACTGTGTGATTCATTTTGTCCCAACATGTGACTTTTGGACGTTACGATACATCGGCGTGAATCAGAATGTCCTCCCCAGAGTGCAGTGGAACCGAAGCCTCAGTCTCCAATCTTGCAAAAAAGCAGCAAAACTACATAAACAGTTGAACTTGGGAGGGGGGGCTTGGACGAGTACATGCCACCCCTCCCTCTCTCGCAAGCCCCTCGCCCCCCATCCCCCACCCACAGACTCGCAGTCGTTGCTTGCAAAAACTTGGATCCACACAACTCCAAATGGAAATTTCTCACCAGGTCGTTATGCAAACACCTTGGCCAAACAAACAGGAATTCGCCCTCCACGGGTGTATTTACTGCCCCGTTTTAACTGTTTCTTTGGCTGCAATTTTTGAAACATCACACTTCTCTCCAGAAGCTTCCAAAGTTAGCTTTTTTCTCTAAAAGTAAGTCAGAGGTTTCAGGAAGTGTAAAAAAAAGGCAGATTCATCATAATTATATGTGTGTATGTGACCCTAAATTACCCTTAGTGTGTGCAGGTGCCAGTGTGCGTGTGTGTGTGTGTTTGTATCCTGCGATGGACTGGTGTCCCATCCAGGGTGAATCCTACCTGGAACCTGCTTCCAGGATATTAAAAATAATAAGCACACACACACACACATTTTCGGAACCGCTCGTCCCATACGGGGTCGCGGGGAACCGGAGCCTAACCCGGCAACACAGGGCGTAAGGCCGGAGGGGGAGGGGACACACCCAGGACGGGAAATAACAAGCAGTGATTTATTATTAGTTTTGTACATTAAGCCACTTACAAAACTGCACCCATTTACACAGCTGGGATTGTTACTGTATTAAATCTGGGTGTGTACCTTGAATAAGGATATTAGAGCAGGAGCAAGGACACAAACCCAAGAACCTTTGATTGCAAGGTGCCAGCTGTAAGTAATTGTTAATTATTAATTTTAAAAATGTTCCCACTTCCTCTACAAGCTAAGATGTTTTTAGTAACATTTTTACATGGGACAGCTGGTAGCGTAGTAGTTAGAGCTGCTGCCTCTGGCTCCAAGGGTCACAGATTTGATTCCCACCTCTGTCTGTTGGACCCTTGCGCAAGGTACTTACCCTAAATTACTCCAGTAAAATTACCCTGCTGTATAAATGGGGAAATAATTGTAAGCTTGTAACAAACATAACCTTGATACTGCAAGCTGCTTCGGAGAAAAGCATCAGCTAAATGAATAAATGCAAGATATGTCAGAACTAATCATAAGGCTGAAAGTATGAATATCTGGGACTCTAGAAGAGTAAGGAAATGTGTCTATATCATGTTTAAGAGTGAAGTTGCGCGGACGTCTGCAAGCGTTGCTTTCGTATAAAGAGCCACATTAGCAGCCTGGTCCGCAGCGGCTCCCCGCCGAGGGGAATCGGCCACAGGACGCGGTCACATGCTTGCATTCTGACCGGGGGTGACCCCCGTGACCCCAGCAGGCTGTGAGATCTCATATGACGACTGTGGGACTGGATGTCGGCGCACGCATTCCTCGAGCTGCAAAATTGGAATTTGGGAGAAAAAAAGCACAGTTGTTTGCAGAGAGACGAGCAGCATAACACTGCTTTTGTAAAATGCGTCCTGTTAAAATGTCCCCATGAGGTGCTAAAAATAATCTCAGAAATGTATACTCAATCAAAAAGAGCCATTCAGGATAAATATATAAACATATTACTGTTTTCCCTCACATTTGTGATCCACTGGCTGAAAAGCATTCGTGCCAGATGAAGGCCAGTGTGGAAAATGACTTATATTGATCCGCCAAATAAATCTTTACAAGAAAAATTTTGCGCATGAACAAATAAAAATGAGTAAATACAAAAGGCCTCAATGCTGTCAGATCCTTTCATGGTGTTTTTCTGCAATGTTCTAAGCAATGCTGCAACCAGTATGTAAACCTCCTGGTTCTGGCAGAAGATGCACTTTGCGTCTATGATGTGATTTCTGGACGTTTCTATGAGTTTCCTGCTGACAAACACGCAGGCTGTGACTTTGGACCGGAACCGCGGTCGTCGAAATTATCGCGGGACTCTACTCTGAGCTTCGCAGCCTCGCGTAGAATTCACCGTGATCACACCATGAATTGTGCAAGATCTACTTTCAGCTGCAATGCTGTTTTTGGACCCCCAGCAGCAGTCCAAAGCCCCCCGCCATAAAAACGAAAAGATCCGTCTTTTCCAATATTGCCTGTAATCCCTCAGGAACAGTGTCCTCTGCAATCTGAAGATGAACCCAGATGAACCCTTTGCTCCTGTAATCTTGATCCTGTAGTCTGTCACACTGTCACCCTAAAATCTTGACCCCAGATGCACTGGACATGGGTGGGAAACAAATGGTCCGTAGTGGAGTCATGAGAAAAACAAACAGTTGCGTGTGTATATTGCTCATGTACTCTGAACTATCATTCCGCTATTATATTATGTATATATATATATATAATCCCACACACACTGGCTGAAACCGCCTTTCCCACGCAGCGTTGCAGCAAACTGGAGCCTAACCCAGGGCGCAAGGCTGGAGGGGGACGCGACACCAGTCCATCGCAAGGCACCCCAAGCAGGACTCGAACCCCAGACCCACCAGAGAGCAGGACCTGGCCAAGCCTGCTGTGCCACCACACCCGCTTATATATAAACCTTATTATATACTATTTCCAAGCCAGAAATGTTATGACTATTTGCCAGGGCAGCAGGCAGGGTTTATAACATTGGTGTGTAATAATAATAATAATAATAATAATAAAGAAGAAGCTCACAATTTTATGTTTGCATAAGAAGCTGCATGGAATGAATGATTATTCATTCCATGCAGCAGTGTGATTTTTACTGTATCAATTCATGGTAAATATGTTGATCAAGGGTACTCTAGCAGGACTGAGGATTCACTCCTGGGACTTTTGATTACGAAACAGCAGCCTTGTATGTTTTGCAATTATTGATCACAGTTTTTGCTTTTCCTCTGTGATGACGATCATAACATTTCTGCAAGCGGTGTCAAAGAAATCATGAAGGGTTGTGATCTAGCAGCAATAGGGGCATTTCCAGGTCATGTGCTTCACAGCGATGCATTACCCAAGGGTTGCTGGTTCAAGTCTCACAAATAGTCCCGTTGCTTGTGCCCTTGATCAAGGTACTTATGCTGAATTGTTCCAGTCAAAGTTAAACCTGTATAAAGGGGTGAAATTGTAAGTCTCTTTGGAAAAGCAATGAAATAATAATAATAACACCATAAAAGGTAGCAGAGCAGATGGAGTCATATTTCCACCCAGTGGGAAACCTCAGCTGCTTCAAAAGGTATTGATGAAAAAAGTGGCCCTTGTATGAAACCATGTGAGTGCTGTTGAAAGCTAATTAATTGTTTCTGGGCCATTTTAGTTTTTTTTTTTTTTAAGTTTTATTTATTTATTTATTTATTTTTTGCGCATCGTGTTTATTCAAAAACAACTGCACTCCATTGATCGGAACCACCGGAAATTAGCATCCAGATTTCATTACTGGTTCGAAAAACAGACATCGCCACCGTCTTGCCGCCACTAGTCTCTCTAGAGGGTATTAATGACAGAAAATCCGTTTATTGAACACTAGCGTCTCAGTTTTGCGTGGTTTTACGCTGCCCGGCTGCGACTGCACACGGCCCCCGTTAACACAGGGTTGAAGTTAAACGTCGTTGCCGTCCATCTGGCAGCGACATGAGGTGTATTCCATTCTCTAAACAAATGCATTATTTCTTTGGGAAATAATAGCACTTGCGCTCTGCAGCCGTTCTGTTCGATCAGAATAAAAGGCCTGTCTATTCTTTCTCAAACAGATCTGTCTTGTACTGAGATTCTTGCAAATGTTTTTTTCCATCAGAATTGTATTGAAATGTGCATATTTGTCAGGCACAGCAACAGCGAAGTGAATTGCCCAGCATATGTCTTTATTTTATCTTAGCATCTGCTGGTAGCAGAGAGCTGGATATGCGTGTTGCACCACTGCATACTGATTCTTAAACGGCAGAACGGATCGACACAAAATGTATTACAACATAAATTGAATTATGACGGCATTTAGTCTTCCCCCGCTGAAGTTCACCGTAGGAAAGAAGACGTTCTATTCATATCGGACCGATGATACCGAGATGAGCCATGAAGCGGTGGACGTGCAACGATCCGAACAACAAACGGCTTCTATCGCAGTGAGATGGGAGGGTGGAGAGGAGCTTTGATGAGTAACACATGGACAGCCCATGTGCTGCGTTAGCACGGCCGCCGCCTGTTACCGTTTAACCCCACATTACCCAGGGTGCACCTGGTTTGGTTTCCATCACTTGGTCTCTGTTTCACCGGTTGGTGAGAGGGAGAACCCACATGTGACCCGCACGTGACCCACACACACATTGTGTGAAACTGCTTGCCCCAAGCGGGGTTGCGGCGAACCGGAGCCTAACCCGGCAACACGGGGCGCAAGGCTGGAGGGGAGGGGACACACCCAGGACCGGACGCCAGTCCGTCGCAAGGCACCCCAAGCGGGACTTGAACCCCAGACCCAACGTAGAGGAGGACCCGGTCAAAAATCACCGCGCCACCCTACATGTGGCACAACCCACCCAAACAATGTGACACGTGTCTTGACCCCAACGGCAGAGGACGAGCGGATTCCTTCAAGTGCTCCAATGCAGACATCCCTGGCTCTGTGCCCTGTGCGCGTGTGTTTCTTCGAAGAATACGTGAGAAGGCAGAACTTCTAAGTCACACGTTTCATCCGTGACTCGCCATCTCCCCGGTTCGTTTGCCTCCGGTGAAGAACTAGGATGAGCGCGCATTTCGAACCGGAGCGCCGTGTCAACAGAGGAGCGCATCAAGCTTGGGGGGATTTGCCAGCGTGCCCGTGGAAAGAAAACACCCCACTGAGATCAGCCCCAACACCTCTGTATTGTCCCGTCGCACAGAGAAAGCAGCCAATCACAGCAAAGAAATATGAATAATTTTAATTGTAAATTCTCCGCATTGTTTATCGCTTATGTACAGCTTTCTGAGGTCACCCCATAACACGGAATAGAATGGAATGTAAACTCAGCAAACTCATTCCAAGCCGAGTGCGTGAAGCGAAGCTGCAGCGTGGAGCAAACCCTAATTCATAACCTTTTATCTTATCGCCAAATTAGAGCCGTGTGCTTATGACAGCAACAAGTCCTGTTATTTAGAGAACGTGTCACTGCTTGTCCTATAAAAGTTGTCCACAGAGACAATTCCCTGGATCGAAGAGTCTTTTTTTAAGCAGCTGACGTGGTTGTTAGAGCTGCAGCATTTGGAATTTAAATACCAGAAGGACTCGGGTTCGAATGGCACCTCCAGCTGTAGAACCCTAGGGCAATGTACTTGTCTTGAATCGCTCCGGTAAAATTTACCCTGCTGATAAAATAGGCAGATCGCGGCTTTGGAGAAAAAAGTCAGCCAAATTAATAAATGTAATGTACTAGTGGGGGCAGCAGGTGGCACACTAGTTAGAGTCAGAGCCATCAATTTGCAACTAAAGAACCCCCATTTGAATTCCGCCCCATACTGTAGTAATCTTAATCAATGTACTTGTACCTTGAATTGAAACTGCAAAAACTACCCAGCTGTGTAAATAATTGTTAGTAGCTCTGTGTACAAATGAGAACCTGTAAGCGCATGGATAAAGGTGTCGGCTGAATTATATTTCACAATAAAAATATAGAGGCACGGTGGCACAGGAGGTAGCACTGGTGCCTCTCAGCTCCGGGTCTTCGGAGTCAGACATTAGTTTGAATCCAACTCAGTCCATCTGAAGTTTGCATGTTCTGTCGAGTGCGTTTCCCCCAGGTGCTCTGGTTTCCTCCCACAGTCTAAAGACATGTATTTCAGATCTACTGCTGACTCCGTTTGTGTATGAGAATATGTGTGTGTGTGTGTGTGTGATTTCCCTGTCATGAACTAGCATCCTGTCCAGACTGTACTCCCTTATGCCCTGTGCTTCTGAGATAGGCTCCCCACCACCATGACCCACCACTGGCCAAGCAGTTATGGATAATGCACTGACAATAACATTCAAAGTGGCAGCTGAAGAGAAGCTATGGCGAAGTAGCAGCTGGGGAGAGCCGCCTTATTTTCCAACTGCACCCCCAGTGCATCAACACGTGAACCACACACATCGGTGTGTGAGCTTCAATAAAGCCATTGTGGGATCACGCTCCCTCAGCCTTTCTCGCTCATTTACTGGGAGATGTAAAACAGCACACCCTCGGTTCCATGAAATCATTCTGACCTCGGGGGGGGGGTTTATTGCAAGGTTTCCACTGATCAGCCGCTCCTACTGGTGATTCATATCACTTTACATCACAGCGCATTTAGAGAGCCGCTTCGCCCCCCTCTTACTCCGGATCACAATAGAGGAAAGGCAGAACACGACACAGGCACGGGATGGTGAGCACTCCTCGTCTTCTCCTTTTATAAAGTGGAGTGCGTCTCGTCTTCTTAAAATAGACTCGAGGGCCGAGAGACCAGAATGCTTCCCTTTAGCACTGATGTGCGGTAGGTTTTCGGCCATATGGCTCCATGGTTAAAGGCTCATTAGTCAGATTCCCCACCGGGGTTGATTCAAGCCTGAACGTCGAGATTAAGAAGCCAAGGAATGCCATTGTCCTCTCCGACGGAGCAGCTGGATACGGAACGAGACTTCCGAGGAAAAACCGATCCGCTGAGAAGCACGCGTCGGAACGGGAGGGAGCTGCAGTATGTTAAGCATGAAGAGATCAAACAAGGGACGTGAATTCACTTCCAGATGCACAACTTTTGTCGCCTTTTGCTTAATTCAAATAGTCGCTCGGCGGCAAAATATGACCCTTCTCGCACAACGGCAAAACCACTTCGATCCCGTTGGTCGAAGCAGCTCGATCGGTGCGGAAGCCTGTTTATTTAGAAGCTTCGACATATATTCGTTTTCCTCGGCAGCGCAGCCAAATGATTATTGGCAAAACCAAACAAAGCGACGTTCGGAAAATGTTTCCGAGGCCGCCGCAGAACTCGGAGCGGGAGCACATTTATTGTCGTTCATACAGTAATGAATAATTTAGATATTATACTCAAGTCAGGGGTATGATGTAAAAACAGGAAATTCAAGCATGAAACCTGCTTGTGCCATAACAGAAGAAAAAAATATATATATAAAAAAAATTGGCCCAGTGTTTTGTTCAGGGTCTCAGTCCCAGCCAGAGGTGTTCTGCATACAAATTCGCCATTAGCTAGATTCATATCTTCATGTTCTCTCACGGCAGCGCCAGTCTGATCCGTCTGTATTATAATCCTTTGTTATGGCTTAACCGCTGCCTTGTTCATCCCAAGATATGAAGAGAAAAATGTCACTTCTTCTTGGAGATCACACTGGACAAATATAAAGTGTGCTGAGAGGCTGACCGTAGATTTAGCTGAGCTTCCGTCGGTGGACAGTCCTGCATCCTGCTGCCGAAGCAGTTTAACCGTCCCTACAGTTTCACACAAATTAAATCTCAGGCTAAGTGGCATAAATTATAAAAGCCCTGCATTTGTGAGCACTTGTCATGACAGTCTGTTTGTCTGTAACTGTACAATTTTTTTTTATTTGTTTGTTTCTTAAAGCTAAAGCGCTGAATAAACAGCCATGCTTCAGCTGGACTTGTGTTGCATCCCATCATTATTATTACATTTACATTTATTTAGCAGACGCTTTTCTCCAAAGCGACTTCCAACGAACTCTATCTAGTGTTATCAGCCCACACACCTTATTTACCGCGGTGACTTACACTGCTAGATACACTACTTACACTGGGTCACTCATCCATACATCCATGGAACACACTCTCTCCGTCACTCACACACTACCTGAACAGCATATCTTTGGACTGTGTGGGGAAACCAGAGCACCCAGAGGAGACACGGCGAGAACATGCAAACTCCATGCACACTGAGAGGGCATCGGACCCACGTCCTCTTGCACCACCCAGGCACTGTGAGACAGCAGCGCTACTCGCTGTGCCACCGTACATTTATTCATTTAGCTGATGCTTTTTCTCCAAAATGGGCGCGGTGGTGCAGTGGGTTGGACCGGGTCCTGCTCTCCGGTGGGTCTGGGGTTCGAGTCCCCCTTGGGGTGCCTTGCGACGGACTGGCGTCCCGTCCTGGGTGTGTCCCCTCTCCCTCCGGCCTTACGCCCTGAGTTGCCGGGTTAGGCTCCGGTTCCCTGCGACCCCGTATGGGACAAGCGGTTCAGAAAGTGTGTGTGTCTTTTCCAAAATGACTTACAATGTTAACGTCATTACAAGCTTACAATTATTTACCTCTTTACACAGCTGGATAATTTTACAGGAGCAATTTCAGGGTAAGTACCTTGCTCAAGGGTACTGCAACTGGAGGTGGGGACTCAACCTGCCTCTTTTGGGTCAAGAGGCAGTAGCTGTAACCACTACGTTACCAGCTGCACCCAACAACTTTCATTATTATTATTATTATTATTATTATTATTATTATTACAACATTTAACTGACAGTCTGAAAAACTACAATTGATTACCTTCCCTTTTTCCACCATCTCTCCATAAATTATTAACTTTTATTTAGCTGACACTTTTAGGGACTTAAGTGACCTACAATTTTCCTACACTCAGCTGCTTGCAATAATTTACCCATTTACAAAGCACCGTAATTTTACTGTATCAATTCAGGGTACCCTTGACCAAGGGTACTACAGTGAGGGATGGGATTCAAACCCAGGACCGAATTGCAAGATGACAGTCCTAACCACTGTATTATCCACTGTCCCTTTTAATAGGAACAGTATTTTTAAAAAATAATAATTGAAAATATGGTCACTGAGGCCTGGTTCCCGTGTGAGCAGGTATTCAGGTCACTGAAACTAAAATGTTTCTAGAGCACATTTCAATATTCATTTTGAGGTTGTTTTTACATATTTAAATAGTAAATTCATTAACTTTTCCATCCAGTCCCACATGATCCCAACATATCCAGTGTGGTCAAGGGCAGCGCTGTATGGTCCATTGTGTGTTTGTGTGTGTGTTCAGTGCCATAACACTAATGAGGCAAAGAGCAGCTTTGCCTTTCAAATTTACCACGTCTTTATTTAATAAACTTTATTTACTAATGTTTGTGTCACAACGGGCACACACCTGGTCATTACTGCACTTTTTACCAAGCTGCTGTAAATAAAGAGCTTACGAACAACTGGACAGAACGCATTAAAGAAACTTGCTTCTAAATTTTGTTTGAACTGATAGACACTGCACAGTTATTCCAAAGACAAATTCTGTAATTAAATAAAGTCATTAGCAACTATTGATGGTTTTTCAAATCCAATTCTGCAAAAGTTTTTATGTATTTTAACGTGCATCCGTAATATGGGCTGGTTATTATTATTTCTTTGTTTAGCTGACTGCCACCGTTTTCTGCCTTATGTGTATTGGCTTTTATTGTATTCGTTCGCTCACGGACAAAAGGGAGCATGAATGGCTAAGCAAATGTGCAGTCAGCTTTTAAACAGACCCTATTGTGGCGTGAAATCCGCGCGCCCTTTCAGCTGCTTCCGTTCACGACCACGTACAGTCAGCCATCCAAGCCTGAACCGTGGCCTCGGAACACGGCAAGCAGAATGCAGGGGAAAGCGATCTTATGAGCGTCGTGATTCAGATTAGCTTGTGAAAAGGGCCTCTTCGGGGAACTGGCGTGCTTCCAGGCTTTGGTACAGTAACCTTAATGAAGAAAGCACCTCCTTTTGAATCTACAGACATGTGTCGCTTAACGACGGGAATACCTTCTGAGAAATGTGTCGTTCGGCAATTTTGTCATTGTGCGAACATCATAGAGTATACTTATACACACCTAGATGGTATAGCCTCAATCACTGAGTGTACTTATACACACCTAGATGGTATAGCCTCAATCATTGAGTGTACTAATACAAACCTAGATGGTATAGTAGCCTCGATCATTGAGCGTACTTATACACACCTAGATGGTATAGCCTTGATCACTGAGTGTACTTATAGAAACCTAGATGGTATAGCCTCGAACATTGAGTGTACTTATACACACCTACATGGTATAGCCTCGATCATTGAGTGTACTTAACCTAGATGGTATAGCCTCGATCATTGAGTATATTAATACACACCTAGATGGTATAGCCTTGATCATTGAGTGTACTTATACACACCTAGATGGTATAGCCTCGATCACTGAGTGTACTTATAGAAACCTACACGGTACAGCCTCGATCACTGAGTGTACTTATAGAAACCTAGATGGTATAACCACGATCATTAAGCGTACTTATACACACCTAGATGGTATAGCCTCGATCATTGAGTGTACTTCTACAAACTTAGATGGTATAGCCTCGATCATTGAGTATACTAATACACACCTAGACGGTGTAGCCTCGATCACTGAGTGTACTTATACAAACCTAGATGGTATAGCCTCAATGCAGTCAAGAGACGCGGTAAATACGAGATTTATGACACTACTGCCAGCGTAACACAGCATATTGTTTCACAGTAAACTTTTTTATAAGCAGAAAGAGTACACTGTAAAATAATGATAAAAAGTACAGCATAGAAAATACTTAAACCAGTAACAGGCATTTATTATCATTTTCAAACATTATGTACTGTACATAATTGTATGTGCTATACTTTTATAGGTGGGGTGCGGTGGCGCAGTGGGTTGGACCGCAGTCCTGCTGTCTGGTGGGTCTGGGGTTCAAGTCCCGCTTGGGGTACCTTGCGACGGACTGGCGTCCCGTCCTGGGTGTGTCTCCTTCCCCCTCAGGCCTTACGCCCTGTGTTGCCGGGTAGGCTCCGGTTCCCCGTGACCCTGTACGGGACAAGCGGTTCTGTGTGTGTGTGTGTGTGTGTGTGTGTGTGTGTGTGTGTGTGTGTGTGTGTGTGTGTGTGTGTGTGTGTGTGTGTGTGTGTGTGTGTGTGTGTGTGTGTGTGTGTGTGTGTGTGTGTATACTTTTATATGACTGGCAGTGCAGTAGGTTTGTTTACAGCATTACCAGCACAAACACGTAACACATTGCGCTACAATGTTACGACGGCTACAATGTCGGTAGTCGATAAGGACTTTTCAGCTCCTTTACAGTCTTATGGGATCACCGTCATATATGTGGTCAGTCGTTAAGCGAAACGTTGTTAAGCAACGCATTACTGTATTAGTCAAGGATCGTTTCTGAGGCCGAATGCGCTCCGTCAGCTGACTAAGCGGCCGAAACCTCTAACTGATAGCAAAGGACCTGAAGAACGAGCTGAGAGGCCTAACCAAATTAATTGAATTCCACAAATGTCCATCCGTCCATCGTCAATAACCGCTTGTCCACCTCACAGTCACAGAGGCCTAGGGTCTATTCTTGAGGCATAAGGCACTAGGCAGGGTACACCCTAGATGGGACACTGCTCCATCATATGTCGGTCACACACTCTAATACACACATCACGGAGAAGTTAGAGTCACCATTTCAGCTGACACACATGTCTTTTGCCTGTGGGAGGAAACCAGAGCACACAAACATGGTGAAAACGTGCAAACTCTACCAGACTGAGCCGGATTCAAACCCACACCCATACACTCCGCCCACTCGCTGTGAGGAACCAGTGCTACCTGCTGTGCCACTTTTACTGGAGTAAATCACAGTTAAGGAGGACAACAGTGCCTCACAGTTGCCTCTCTAAAAAAAAATCAGTTTTGTCTTTGCTTATTGCAGCGTTTTGTGCAGAGAGAACTATTATCTTTCAGATCTTTCATTAGTTTTGTTTTTTATTGCATTTTGAACTTTTCTCCAATTTAGTCATAGCCAATTACCCAATTCCTTTGCATTTCCCTCAAAACATAACACACACCAACTGGGGAGGGGTGAACACAGGGACACACAGGTTTCATCAGGTGACAGCATACACTCATACTGATTACAGGTACCTCTGTGAGCAACAGGAAGGACAGCAAAGCTCAGCCATCGCCTCACCATGGGCCTGAGAACTATCATTATAAGCTGTTATTATGTCAATGTTTGTCCAAAGTGATTTACTGTATTTCTACTTGTACACTAAGCTTCTTACAAATCCATTTATATATCTTAGTGACTTTTACTGTAGTAATTTAGGGTAAGTACCATAATCAAGGGTACTGCTGCTGGAACGGGACTGAAACTCAGGTCCCCTGCCCGCAGGGCAATTGCCCCATCCATCATGTAACCTGCTACACAGTGTGTGACAGTAACCCGAGTGCCAACGACTAGACACATGGTAATTCATCAGCTCACCTGAGAGAATGAGAAGGTATTACTGCGTTTAATCAAACTGCACCACGAAACAAAAAATGTAATCACAGTAAAAAGAAGAAATCAAATGCAATATAACCACACCTGCAAACAATGTGATACAAACACATAATGCAATAGATATTAATCTCAAATTCGCAATGAACATGTCATTCAGTTCCACTTCCAAAGCCCTCAGAGGAAAAGAGCTAAAATGTATAATGAGATATGGGACATCACCCTTTTTCCTTAATAGTAAAGGCAGGGCCTTGGGGTGAATGGTGGTGAGAATTCTGGGGGCTCACAAAAATTCCAGCAGTAATTAATTTATTTTATTTAAAATGGGGGGGGGGGGGGAATATTCTTTCAAGGGGCCCAGAATCCCTAGCCATGCCCCTTGGCAAAGGCGCTATAAAAACCAACAGACCCTTGGGGGCCACTGGGAGCCTTGATCTCGGTGTCACTGCGGAACAACGTCCTTTTCACTTCCAGCTTATAAACATGTCCTAATTTCTCCCTTGCCTCACCGAGCTCCCGCTCATGTCCTCAGAGCACTTTTCAGGGTGACACCTCCGTGGAAGGAATCTTATCCTGCCGATATCCCACAATCCCCCTCTCTGGACTTTCCACACGACATCCCCGAGTCCCCCCCCCCAGCCCCACCCCACCATCCCCCAGCCCTTCGGCATTGCGTTCTCAAGGGAGAGTAAGTGTTCAGCCCTGTTCCGCTCTGCTCGTTGGAATCAGCTGAGTGCTCTCACATACCAGTCCCTCGCGCTCGCCAACAAACCGCCGCCTTAGAAAAACTCACACAAAGACACTCTATGGCGGTCGAGCAAAGCCGCACTCTACCCCTCTGAAACAAATTCTTTCATTATGAGAGCCAGACCAAAATTTCGGTGTTGTGCTTTTCTAAATAAAACTTTGCCGTTTAAAAATGAACCTGTTCCTTACCATTTGGTTTGATTCCATCAAAGAGCAGCTCTTGTCAACCGAAACAATGCGCTTGTTAAAACATGTAATTACATTCTGCTTGCCTGGGGAAGTATTCTCCTCAGCTGAAATCATTCCGTGTTTTGGATCTGTGCATAAATAAGATTAATTAATAAACTAATTAATTTGGTGAAAGGACAAATGGATGTCTAGCAAAACAGGAAAGCAAGTTTTGATCGTGTCGCTGTAACATTTACTTACTTAGCAGATGCTTTTCTCCAGACGACTTCCAATGAACTCTATGTAGTGCTATCAGCCCACACACCATATTCACCGCGGTGACTTACACTGCTAGATACACTACTTACAATGGATCACTCATCCATACATCAGTGGAACACACACACTCTCTCTGTCACTCACACACTATGGGTGGACCTAAACAGCATGTCTTTGGACTGTGGGAGGAAACCAGAGCATCCGGAGAAAACCCACACAGACAAGGAGAGAACACGCAAACTCCACACAGACTGAGTGGGGATCGAACCCACGTCCTCTCGCAAAACCCAGGCGCTGTGGGACAGCAGCGCTGCTCACAGTGCCACCAATAACCAAGGATTCTCTCTAAGTAGCTGGTCATTGGTCATTTTATGGTGATTCTAAGAATTACACTCATTGTTTAAAGTGTTTTACAGTTTTAAAAATGATAGTATACAAAAAATAAAGCCACAAGGAATGTATATATGGTCAAAGAGATTACTAAGTATTATGACATCAGCTGTATGCGGCTTTGCTAAATTAATAAATTGCATCTTCTAAATTAATAAATGTAGATGTAAATGTAAGTCAGCTACATATAAGACAGAAATCAAATCTTGCTTGTGGTTTATGTCACTTGAGTGCACTTTTACAAAAAAAAAAATCAGAGTTTACAAACTGGACCAGTTAATGATGATATAAAATTTAAAACATAACTATTTATAATGCAGTTTGTGAATTTTTGACAATATACTTCTGGAATGCATGCGTCATTACCAATAAACTTTAAGAGCCCTGAAGTACAACTCAGCTTGAAGTCAACGTAAAGTGTTCTCAAGTGAATCGAGTTAGAGGATGACCACAAACACACAACCTGTCCCCCATCACCAAATTTGTTACATTTTATATTCTGGCTTTCCATCCATCCATCCATCCATCCACCCATCCATCCATCCATCCATCCACCCACCCATCCATCCATAATTTTTTTCAGTCTGATTTCATTAACTGGAAACTCATCATCAGTGGCCCACTTGCTTTGGAGTGTGAGTGTGTGAGTGTGTGGGAGTGGGATGGAGCCCTGGTGCACTGTCCATCAGCCTGCATCTCCAGACAGGGGTGAACAGGTTTACTGGCGTCCCCTTTGCCACCTACAGTCACCCTGCTGTACACGTTCGTAAACCGAGGGGGGCCTTCGTAAACCGAAAGAGACGTTCGCAAAACACGGAAGTGGATTTTTTTTTTACGCTCTTCCGCACCGCACTCAACTCCACCACTGCGCTTAATTCAATTGTTGGAAAGTCATCAAGTCAGGTGGCGGCGTCTGAATTAAATGCTAGGAATTAAACAGTTAAGAAAAGCTCATTTTCCGTAAATATAAAAAATAGAGGAGTCCAAAGAGGTAACAAAAAAAGTTGAGATAAAACACCCTAGTGTAATATACTTAATTCTGTACTCCGAGCAGTAATTCGTGCATTTGTAGGGTATGAACGTGTGTACATTTAAATGTATCTTATATTTATATGTGTGTTGGTGGTGTTGATGTGCGCTGAGCTCCACGCGGTTCGCGGCTTTTCTCTTCTCGCTGCGTTCGGCTTCGCTCCCCCCCCGTCACTCCGTCCTCGCTCTCCTCTCCCGCGCGCCGACTCCGCTCCGCGTTTTGCGCCATCCTCGGGCCGCCGCGCGCGCTCCTCCAGCACGTCAGAGCCACGGTTTGGTTCGCTCCGCGGACGCCGGTCGCTCCGCCCATCGATGATCGTATATCAGCGGCAGCCAAAGGCGCCCTGAGCACTTTTATATGTTAGCGCGAGGGGATCCGCGAGCCGGGGCGTCTGCGCACTCATTTACATTGCAGACTGCAGACTGCAGGCTGCGAACATCCGCTGGACACTGCTACCGTTATTATTGTTATTACTGTTTTTTTTTTTTTTTTTTTTTTTTTCTTTTTTTTTTTTTTTGCTGAACTGTAAGTGGTGACTTTTTGCAAGCGGGGAGACTCCAACGAACGAGGAGGTAAAGGATAGTATAAATCGAGTTTAGTGCGGTCGCGCTGGCTGGGAGTTTTTATTAGTTTTTGTTTTTTTTTTTTTTTTTTTTTCTTTGGTTGTTCATCAACTCCGTGCAACTGACATTGAGAAGCGGTCCTGAGCTGCGCTCGCTCGGTTCACGCATGATCATTTTTGCATGGCTGAGTGTCGCACCTTTTATTCTTGCATGTCTGATCGTTGCCTCCTCTTGACTCGCATTCGTTTCGTGCATGTTTGCTTCCTGCAGTGCATGCTTTGCTCGTCCTTGCGCGCTTAGTTTTCCCACCTTTGCCAAACCCTGATGCGTTCGTCTCCGGACCGCGTTGCTAGGAAGCCCTCCCTTCTTCTTCCATGTGTTCTCTCGCGCCTGTGCACTCACTTCATCCTGAAAGCACTGACAGACGCGCCGCTCGCTCATCTAACGAACTGTGAGGTCGGAGTGACTCCTTTTCGGCCGGATCTCAGTTGAATTCGGACGCGCGCAAACTGCTCAATGTTGCTCTTTTACTTTTTGCGGCGCGCAGGGGAATGGTTGACCGCATGATGGCCATGAACCACGGACGGTTCCCGGACGGGGTGAACGGTCTCCATCACCATCACCCGGCCGCGCGCAGGATGGGCATGGGCCAGTTCTCGAACCCGCATCCGCAGCATCAGCATCAGCATCATCAGCAGCAGCAGCAGCAACAGCAGCAGCAGCACGGCTACGGCGCTTTAATGGGGGACCCTTTGCACTACGTCGGTGGCAACGTGAACGTGAACTCGAACCCCGGCATCCGGCTTTCCGCGGGCTCCGGCAACGCGAACGGTGCTCTCGCGAACAGCCCCGTGCCCGTTCCGCCCGGCGGCGGCGGCGGCGGTGGCGGCGGCGGCGGCGCGCGCTACGCCTCGCAGTACGCGAGTCCCGGCGCGGGCGCGCAGGGGCAGCTCGCGGCCAGCATGCAGCTACAGAAGCTCAACACGCAGTACTACGGGCACCACGCGCAGCAGCAGCCCCACCACCACCACCACGCCCACCAGCAGCCCCCCCACCACCCGCACCACCTGCCCCCCTACGTGTCCGAGCTGCACCCCGCGAGCCACCAGGCAAGCGCCGGCGGCCCCGCGGCGCAGTTCATGAGGGACTGCAGCCCGAAGCTGGGCGGCGCGGGCGCGCACGCGCCGGCGCACGCCCACCACGTGCCCGCGGCAATGCTGCCCCCTAACGTCATCGATACGGACTTCCTGGACGAGGAGGCGCTCACGTCGCTGGTGGTGGAGATGGGTCTGGACCGCATCCAGGAGCTGCCCGAGCTGTGGCTGGGCCAGAACGAGTTCGACCTGGTCACGGACCTGGTGTGTAAGCAGCAGCCGAGCAGAGTGAGCTGCTGATCCATCCTCCCCAGCATCATCTCCACTGGACCTCGGGGAGAGGGGGAGGGAGTGGAGTGGAGTGGAGTGGAGTGGGGTGGCTGGGTGGGTGGGTGGTGTGGGATTGGGGGACGGCGACATCATCAGACAAAATAACAAAACGCTAATTTTTATAGAATAAAGCAGTTTTCTTCAGTGACTCACCCTGGGCTCGGAGTCCCGTTGATTGGGGGGGGGGGGGGGGGGGAGAGGCCTCTAAGATTTAGGGGTTCCTCATCCCACATGGACCTCCGCTCTGAGCTGTACAGGTGTGCTGACACTTCAAGGACTATTTTATTTTATTTTTTTTTTTTTTTTTTTTTTTGTCTTAAAAAAGTGTTCAAGTCCATGCTATGCATCGAGGCTTGACTCAAACACAACCTGGGAGAATGAAGAAATTTCATTGGAGGTCCCTGAAAAGAGGAAAAAAATTAATAATGACAAAAAAAAAATAAAGCACAAGGTAATTGTGCGACACAGCCGGGTATCGGTACAACTGCTGTACTCAGTCAAATATTTATTTTACTGCATCATTGAAACACTTTGGATTAGAGATGTTAAATTAATATAAATTAATGCATTATTCAGATTTTTTTTTTTTTTGTAAATGGATATTAAACATGCTTGTAGGCGAGTACTGTGTAATTGTTCCAGACAATAATATACTGTACGATTTAGTGACCATATATTTGCCAGATATCTGTGCTGTTAAAATGATTTGTCTGATTACCGGGGAAGAAAACTGTCAAGACGTTGTGGGCTATTATTTTCGTCCTCCCTTTCGAAATGTCCATGGTGTTCAGTCGTAACGGTTTTGTCGGTTCTAAAAGCAGAAATGACATATTGGTTTCGAGGCAAGACTTCGACTCGGACGTCTTCAGGCATCTCGAACCGTCTGCCTCCCGCTTGGTTTGAGTCTGAGAAAAGGGGATCGGATCCCACGGGAAAGGGGCGCTCTTTCCTGGATGTGTGGCCATCCCCCATCTCCCCATCCCTCCCCCGGTGGCCCACGTGCGACCGGGTGGCGCGGGATGCCCACGGCTCGGAGGAAGGCCGTTCCACTGGATTTTCTTCCTTTTTAGGTTTTCAGATTTTTTTACACCACTGTGCTTATTTAGTCGATGCGATAAATGGCAATACTACTGTGCTTAGGCTTTCTGGGAAAGTTTTGACAGTATTTTTGTACATTTTTAGAAGAAAATGTTAATTTATTATATTTTAATTTGCAAACATGAATAAAGGCTGCTAAAATGCATCTGGGGTCAGGTATGTGGCATCCTTTTCCATTCACACCTCTCCGCGGGCCTGGAAAATTGTCGTCTGAACATTGAAGCTTTTCAGACACCTTTTATTTACTTTTACGGGTCTAGGGGAGCGCGACGGGCTCAGGAGGGCTACATGTTGCATCGCACTTCCCCTACGACACCCGCCTGTCTGTCTCCCCAGGCAGTTTCACCTAGCCTCACTGCAGGCCCAGGATTCCCTCCTGCAATTCTCACTTTCGCACTGTATCAAAACGTGGACTTCCGCTCAAGCCAAGGTGCGAACATCTTTCCCACCCTGCAGGCGGTGCTATTTTAAATCCCGTTTCGCCCCTCTTCCCTTCGCTTGTCGAGGGTACCTAACATGAGCTGATCAGCCGTGAAAAGCGTAGGACTTTCCTCGTTTAAACTTTTTTTTTTTTAAAAAAAATGGGACGATTCTTCATTTGACAGATTTCTCGTAATTTCAAGTTTGCTTTGATCTCTTGTGAATAGAATAAATGGAATTTATGAATAGCTGTACGCAGTATTTATATACAATTGATTTGGCAAATCTTTCTATTATACAGCATCCCTCCTCTTGGAGGGGAGTCGTGCGGTTGTACTTAACATACTGTCAACTTTTTACATTTACGTTTTTCTTTCATTCATTTATCCGATGATTGACAACAAAGCGACTTGGTACTTAGCTACCTATGCTGATCGTGATCTCAAAGCTGATGCTTTGCTATGATGTGCATTTAAACGGTTTCCTTTGTTACATCCTCTTTAACGCTCGATTCATTTAATTCGTAGCTTTCAGCTGGCAGCTAATTTTGTCCCCTAACTATTGAGTACTGACCTTTGTTAGCAGAATGCAGTGTTTCAGTGCTGATGCTGAAAATGTACAGAATATTGGTCCACAGCATCTGGAAGGGTGACGTGGGACGAGGACAGCCCATGTCGCTCGTGTTAACGCTGGAACGTGTCTCGCTCCGCCTACTTCGGACACAATACCTGTGGGGTTCAGGTAGCCGTGACACTCGGAAAAGCTGTGACTTAAGGCTCAGATGGTGCTTGTTTTCACACTGATTGGGTGTTTCTGGGTTGTTCCCTCCAGCTGGCAGAAGATGAGTAAGCATCTAAAATCCGGTTTGACTCTATTCCAGCCTGGAATTCCGCGATGGAATATTGCCGTTGACTGAAACGGTTGCCTCGTGTCACTGTCACACTTGCAAAGGCAACGCAGGCATCGCTGTCTTCTAATGTTAGTTCCCCATCTAAAGGAGGAGGAATTTAGCTATGTTTCATATTTCAGAATGGCCTAGATTTCATTCTTTATGATCATTACATTAATGTGTCGAGCTGTGTGCAATTTTTTTGTGCTGAAATGTCAAATTGACAGATGGTGTTTTTGCAGTGCCAGGGTTGTGAGCAACGGGGAACTGACCATCCGTAGGTATCGAAGGTATTTACCTTTGACGGTTCTTATAATTAGAATGTAGAATTTAAACTTCCCATTGCTCTGGGAAAAATCGAGGTGATCGCCAGCAGGTGGCATACTGGTTAGAGCCATGGATTTGCAACTAGGAAATTCCTGGATTCAAATCGCACCTCTTGCTGCTGTACTCCTGGGTAAGGTTCTTACCCTAAATTGCTTCAGTGCAAATTACCCAGTTATATAAACGGGTAAATAATTGTAAGTAGTTTCATATTTTAAGCCACTTTGGAGAAAAGCATCAGCTAAATCAATAAATGTAAACGTATATAAATGGAGTGTAATTCCGATGACCGTGGTTGTCAATCTGACTTGATATAATAAGAATACCTTTGAATAAAGGTGCCAGCTAAATAGATAATAATATCACTAAAGTGTGAACAAATGTATGTGCCCCAAATTTCAAGCACAGGTAAAGGAAATGGTGGATTATGGGAAGCCTTGGTATTCTGCCAGATTACCTGAAAAAAGTATGTTTTGAATGAAAACGGTATAATTTGGAAGCCCTGGGATCATTTTCAACGTGGTATGAAAGTGTATTTTGTATAATGTTGAAAATTATAACTGGGTTACTGAATTAGTGTAAGCAATGCATAAAAACTGGATAAACAAAAATGTTAATATTTTTAAAAAAATCAGAGTTTGTGTGGGACGTACAGTTGTTTTCTATTTCATGAAGATCATATCTTCAACAATGTCATTGTACTTTTTGCTTTTTTTTTTTTTTTAGACGTAACAACGGTATCTGAACAGATGGCCCATGTGATTATAAATTTAAATGTTTTTGCTTAGCTGACATCAGTTCTAAAGCAGCTTCTTTATGCCAGTCTATATAAAAAAATATTTCACTGGATTGTTTAGATTAACCCTCTTCATAAGGATACAGAGCTTTCTGTGGGATTTGACCCAATATTTAACTATTAAGGTTTCTTGTTTCTGTCCTAAGTAGGTTATAACAGCTTAAATTACTTTCCATTTATATAAGAGTTTTACCAAAGCAATTCAGGGTAAAACGGCAGTTTTAAGTCACCGTCCCTCAGCATCATGTTCCATGCCACCCCAACGATAGTTCCTATGGGACCTCAGTAACATGTGGTTGATCTCACGGGTTTAATTTTGAGAGACACTGAAGTCTGGGAAATGAGAAGAAACACTCAGATGATCACAGCTCCTTTTATCAAACCTTCTTTTCAGCTCATCGTTCACAGGGAAATATCCCATACTCTTCTGAGAATGGTTATTTCCATTACTTTCAAACACGTGAGACAAATCAATAAATGAAGCGAATAGAAGAGACTGGAAATCGCAATATGAGATTTCTGCAGTATATTAAAATTAATGAAATTAATCGATGGGGATTTTTAAAGGTATTGTCTATGAGGATTTTCACACATCCAAATTACTGTCCTTCTCATAAAAAAGGGAAGACTAGATCTGCAGAGATAATGCAAAGATGAAGAAAAATGTGGCATGGTAATTTGTGGTGAGAAACATTACGTTATAGTTGCTTGAGAGAGATAGCAATAACTGCAATTAATGCTGAGTTGAGCATTAGCTTTAGTATTATAAAATAAAAAGAAATCTCAAATGTGCCTTGAAACCACTTTGTGAGCCCTGCCAGCCTTCGCATTATATTATATATTCTCTTCTGATATTATTTTAGACTTATGGCCGTTAGATCACAACTCCTCTCGTTTCTTTTTTTTTAAAAAAATCTTTGGCAGTTTTGTCAATGAAGCATCATTGTTGGAAGCATCTCCTATAGTATAAATGGTGATAAATTGACCAAAAGGTTCAAGTTCTGGCTCTTGTGGTATATAATATGTTGTAAAGCCTTGTAACATGAGGCATTGCCAGTTCAAGCTCCACTCCCTGCTACTACTAAAGTACCTTTGACTAACTTATTTACCATGAAATGCCCTAGTAGAATACTTAGCTGTGTAAATGGCTTGTATAGTGTAACTTGTTTTGCACAGAAATGTTATCTGAACAACCAGATTGTAATTATTAATCTAGATTATTTCTGTGAAAATATTACCCTACTTATATGTTTTGTGTAGATTTGTATTCCCTTTATATACATATGTGTTTAATTAAATTTCCCCATTGCTGAGGGGTACCAGTTACCCCCAGGGTATGGGAGAGGAATATGGGATGAAGGCGGTTTGAGGGTATGGGTAAGGTGTAGTGGGTCCATCATAAAGATGTCTAAGAAAAGGCTGTTGGTTAAAAAAAAAAAAAAAAAAATCGGACTTCTCACGTATGAATGGCTGAAATATGCAGCCCTGAGCCGCAGATGTCCGAGCACACCAAGCAGGTGTGTAAAGAAACACCTCACATCTTCTCGACAGCAGGTACGGGCAAATAATGTCGGCGAGGACTTCATACTTGACTGAGTTTGTCCGTCATCACCTTGTCACGAAAGGATTAATCAGGGCATCCTGGTGTTTAAGGGTATTTTAGCACCTGCGGCATTAGGCGAGACAGCGGCAATGATCCAGAGAGGGCCGGGGAATTTGCAGCTCACCGAAAGCCCGGCACATGAGCGAACAAGCATCACCTGTGCTCGGTTTGACTGCTCCCCCAAAAAGACGTTATGAGAAGGATCATGAGAAGGACCGACTCTAGTGGTTCCGTGGTAAAAACGGGCAGAGTTTTCACACATGGCGGCTCATAATTAAATCACCGCAGCACAGCAAGCCATGTTGTTATAAGCACCCTGTCTCAAAAGGTTCCTTTATGTATATCAAATGGGCACAATTGTTCATTCTAATTGCCTACTTATAATATTCCATTTAACTTTAATTTTATTCTCCATTTTACCTGCTAGACAAATTGTATTATTCACTTTTCTGCCCATTTATGGGGATCAATCTGTTTTGATTTATAGAAACACTGATGTCCAGTGACGGCAAGCTGAAGTAACATATCTGACATATCTTGATGTATATTTTCTAACTGTTATTATAAATAGTCTCTCCCCACCTTACAAAAGGTAATTCGTTTCTGAAAAGCCCTTCATATACTGAAGATGCAATTACCATTAGTTTCAGTGGTTAAAATTTGTATGCATTCTAGAGCCCCAAAACTGACACCCATTTGAGCCAAAATATCATGGAATCCAATTAAAAGGGATAGAATTACTTATCATAATGCAATAATACAGGGCAGTTTCCCTTCATAAATTATTCTATACTGTATGGCTGTCTGCCTGGGCTCGTTCAGGTCTTTAGTAGCTTGTACTTACAATACACTTAAGAAACGCTCAGAAAAATATACAGCCATGTAATACTCTGTGTTTGTGTATTAAGCAGAGCTTGAAACAGAAATGAATTCACACTCACTGAACAACGAGCATCCCTTGCAGAGTCTAGATGGGGTCCGTGATTATCTACTGTAGGTTATAACAGGTGAGACTGGGAATAAGGGGCAACGGAGATTGAGAACTTAATGCGTCACAAAGCAAACCATGACTGTGAAGAACCCCTCATGGTGGCTCTGGTCTCACGCTATTTATTTATATATATTTATTTATTTATATTATGTATTATTATCAAGCCTGCATTAGGACAAGTAATATTTTGTGAATGAACATTGGTATCAGAGGGGGTGCGGTGGTGCAGCGGGTTTGGCCGGGTCCTGCTTTGTGGTGGGTCTGGGGTTCGAGTCCCGCTTGGGGTACCTTGTGATGGACTGGCGTCCCGTCCTGGGTGTGTCCCCTCCCCTTCCAGCCTTGTGCTCTGTGTTGCCGGGTTAGGCTCCGGTTTGCCGTGACCCTGCTCGGGGCAAGAGGTTTTAGTGTGCGTGCACATTATTATTATAAATTGTTACTTGTAGCGTTAGTGATTTATATGTGTAGATGTTGCGAATACAGATATTCAGGCAATGGTCTCTGCTCAGAGCTCAGCGTCACTGCATCCAGGTCCCTTGTGAGACTGAATGCACCACCAATCTTCAGGTGAGAGGTCTTTGTCTTTAGCAATTATATTTCTTCATTTCGCAGCAGAAACCTCTCTCCAACTACCTGCACAGCCTCCCTGTAGATATGGCAGCCATCTAGGCCATTCGGTTTGTGTGAAGTGTTTTCACTGGAGTTGACTCAGGCAACCGGCAAGGCCACAGGGGGATAAGAACACACACACACACACACGTACTCACAGATATACAAAACACACACAGCTTGCTGCGCTCAGCTTGTTCTCGGCAGATCCCCCCCGAGACGTTTTTCGGAGAGTCTGTCCACCGTGCGTCAAACAGCATCTTCTACTCCGACACCCAGGAGGTCCAGCAGGTGTCATTGAGAAAACACAAGCAGGAAAGAGACACCATCAGAGGAGATGGCCAACTGATTCTTCATGATTGTAATGCAGGAAAATCCTTCTTGATTCACATGTCATACATTCATAAATGCCTTGTTTTTTGGGTAAAGTTTAAAGTGTTTCCTTGGTTGTTGTTTCTCAAACTGTTCAGACGATCAGCAGAACGCATACATGAGACACGTTTGTTGATAACCATCAGTATGTTAGTATGTCACACGGTGCTGTGCAAAAGGCTTAGGCACGTAGATGTTTCACAAAAATATTTCTTTTAGATGGTTATTTAATATCTTCTGCATTAGTGTCGATGGGAAAGAGCATATTTCAGATTTCCGAGCATTCCTTTTGCAAAAAGTTACAGTATGACAGTAAGGGTTTTGTATGTTGTTAAAGAAAGAAATTGCACACACAGACATAGACACTGTCTGAAACTGCTTATCCCAAGTGGGGTCGCGGCAAACCGGAGCCTAACCTGGCAATACAGGGCGCAAGGCCGGAAGGGGAGGGGACACACCCAGGACGGGACGCCAGTCCATCGCAAGGCACCCCAAGCGGGACTCGAACCCCAGACCTGCCAGAGAGCGGGACCCGGCCAAGCCCACCGTGCAAAGCGATCGTTAATGATGGATGGTTGCTGAGCTTTGTAGGACGTTTATTAATTAAGAGCATTATCTTTGGAAGCATTCTCGCTTTACAGCTTTTCCCCCCAACAAAGTGCCTAAAACTTTTGCACAGTGTACATTGTAATGGGAACAATACGCTCTTGCTGAGTGTAAGGTGGTTGCTATACCTCAGTTCAGGCTCTTGGTCTGATGTGTGTTATTTGCTGGTTGTGACTACGTTCACCCTGAAACAAAGTGGCTTCATTGATGTGCCGGGCTCCTGGTTGCCGTGGCACTTATTCAGTCAACGTTGTTTTCCTGCGGAGTGGTGAAATGATTCACACAAGTGTGAATCACTGAGTACTTCAGACGTCACCTTTTTCCTGTCGAGAGAGGAAATGACAAATAATGTGATTTTTTTTTTTTTTTTTTAATTCATACAGCGAGAAAGAAGCAAAACTTTACTTTGAAACTGCCCTGGGGAAACGTGTCACTTGCACCGATGAAACTGCAGACCTTTATATTAAACCTACATAATATTACAGTTGCTCTGGAACATGGACCTCTCGTTCACTTGATAAAGAGTGTTTCTTATTCTGCCATCTATACCTGAAGCTCCCTCTGTATAAAAAAAAAAAAAGCTGTATATAAATGGACATTTGATTTAAATGACAACTCATGGGAATAAGGGACATCTTTTTGGATGGCACACCTATCATATAATGGTACCTGATCACACGTTCAAAACATATTTGTGTATCGATTCACAATTTCTCTGAGCCTTTTCTGCTTCTGTGTTGCTGTGACCCAGTTCTGCTGCTGTTCCTAATCAACAAAGAAAGCCTCAATCACAATTTTGCACTCACTAGGCAGCCATTGATTTAGTTCAGTTGAATCACACATTCTCAGATCTTCTGGCTCCAGTACAGATAAGAAAAGAGTGACTTTGGATCAGAAAAAAAGCCCTAGCTCTGCAAGCCAAATTGCATTCAGAGCTCGTGGTCTCAGGTGCCTACATTGTTCACACTCAAGGGATCACGATGTCAAATCAACGGAAAAACTCTAGGGGGTCTGAATCCCTTCCGACTCGGTGTGCTTGCTGAAAACAGGGTTGTTAGGAGGTTATAAGGGCGGCACGGTGGCACAACAAGTAGCACTGTTGTCTCACAGCACCTTGGTCCCTGCTCAGTCTGTGTGGAGTTTGCATGTTCTCTCTCTGTCTGTGTGGATTTCCTCAGAGTGCTCTGGTTTCTTCCCACAATCCAAAGATATGCTGTTCAGGTTCACCCTTAGTGTGTGAGCAACAGAGAGAGTGTGTTCTACTGATGTATGGATGAGTGACCCAGTCAGTGTAAGTAGTGTATCTAGCAGTGTAAGTCACCACAGTGAATAAGGTGTGTGGGCTGGTAACACTACACAGAGTTCATTGGAAATCGCTTTGGAGAAAAGTGTCTGCTAAATAAATAAATGTAATGCTAGAAATGATGGGTCAGTCTGTACTGTAACTGCTAGGTAAATGTTTGTGCACCTTTAAAAAAACATGTAGGAAGGTGATCAGGAATTGTCTACTGAGTTTTGTGCACCTACTCGTGCGATGAACATAGGTGCATAAAGTGGGAAGAAACAAACTAACTCTACTTAAGAATCACATGTCTGCAACTACATCTCTCTTTCTTCTAATGTAATGTACACATTGTATTTTCTGCATCGCTAAATTAATAAATGTACTGACTTGAGCAGTCCTCAGACAACCCTGCTGGTACCAGTAAACTTGAACCAGGGGCTTTTAGTGAAAATCAGTTTCTTTAACCATTTCTTAACCCCTCCTTACACATCTTCATCGATCACACACATCATCTGAAACCGCTTGTCCTATACAGGGTCACGGGGAGCCAGAGCCTAACAGGGCAACACAAGGCGAAAGGCTGGAGGGGGAGGGGACACACCCAGGACAGGACACCAGTCCGTCACAAGGCACCCCAACCGGGACTCGAACCCCAGACCCACCGGAAAGCAGGAGCCGGTCCAACCCACCGTGCCACCGCACCCCCTTTGCCGGTTGCTAAGGCATCAGCAAAGCCTAATGAAAGTACTACATAACGCATAGATACGTCTCCTTCAAGATACACTGACAAGATGGGAAAGGTCAAGCAAGTTAACATTCCCAGAATCTACTTGACTTGAAGTTGTCACACCATCTACTTAACATCTCCTTTCCTGTGTTGTTCAGTGAGAAATAATTCACTGAAGTGGTGATGGGAAGTTGATGTGTTCCCACAATTCAGTGCCCCTTGACTTTTTGCATATTTTTGTACAAAGTTTATGCTGTTTGCGCTTCTTTGACTCCGAATATTTGCGTTGTTGTTGATTGCAGGTTCTGCTTTGATTTTATGTCAATCATTTAGTTTAGTTTCATAACATCACCAGGATACGTGTTGTTGTTGCAGACCCCCATACTGTTGAATGTGTTCAGAGAGCTTTAGTCCAAATGTCTGGATACTTTGTGGAGGTGGTGGTGCTGGAAATGAAATAATAAGTGTTTTCCCAGATGTCAGTCTCCAGAACATTTTATTAATAGCGCACTGTGAGAGGGGTTTGGACCCTCTGCCGTGGAAACCCAAGTGGAAATGAAATGGTCTAAATTTACATTTACTTGTCTGGCAGATACTTTTGTCAAATGTGACGTGCAACTCCGAGCAAGCACGAGCGCATTTCACAAAAGAGCTTTTGATCGGATGTGAAATAGCTCAAGAACATTTAGTCTGTCGAAAACCACAGTCTTTGCAGCTTCCTATTACGCCAGTAGTTTGCTTACAATTGAGTCTGACAGGAAATACAAATGTGATCGTGACAATTGGCGTGAAGCAAATTTATGGAGCTGTTATGAGATCAGGATGAAGTGGGTCCAAAAGAGATCCGTCCTGAAACCCTTCTCAGTTGTTGAAAGGGATTCAAGAGTTCTGATGGGCAGAGGGAGCTCAATCCACAACACTGGAGCCAAGGTTTTACATTCATTTATTTAGCAGACACTTTTCTCCAAAGCAAATTCTAATGAACTCTATGTAGTGTTATGAGCCCACACACCTTATTCACCAAGGTGATTTACACTGCTAGATACACTACTTCCACTGGGTTATTCATCCATACATCAGTGGAACACACGCTCTCTGTCACTTACACACATTTACATTTACATTTATTTATTTAGCAGACACTTTTGTCCAAAGCGACGTACAGCAAAAGCACAATCTATGCATTACATTAAGAGAAGGAGACATAGCTGCAGACATGAAAGTCTCAAGCAGACCTACTTTGTTCCCTACCACTTGCTGCACCGAGGTTCATCGTTCAAGTAGGTGCATAAGACACAGACAAATCCCGATACCCACACCAATTTTTTTTTTTTTTTTAATTAAATTTTATAAGATACGCAAATGAGCAGTACAATGCCAGAGTAATGGCTGAATAAAGGTTGTATCTGTGGATGCTTCTGGAGTTACGACGCGTGAACGGTTACACCATAGACAATCTGAATAGATCTTGGGCAAAGTGGGTTTTCAGACCCTTCTTGAAAACAGACAGAGTTTCCGCAGTTCTGAGTGACAGGGGAAGGTCATTCCACCACAACGGACCCAGAACCGAGAACCTCCGAGCTTTGCCTTTCGTGCGCGGGACCACCAAGAGAACAGAAGTAGATGAGCGAAGGGGCCTGGCTGGGGTGTACCGGTTGATCAAGTCCTGTAACTAGCCGGGAGCAGTTCTATTGATGCATTTGTACACAGTAACCAGGGTTTTGAATTTGATATGGGCAGCTATAGGAAGCCAGTGCAGAGAGATGAGTAGAGGAGATACATGGGAGCGCTTTGGCAAATCAAACACAACTCGTGCAGCAGCATTCTCTAGAAGCTGCAGAGGTTTGATGGCATGAGCAGAAAGGCCACACAGAAGAGAGTTGCAGCAGTCCAGACGGGAAGTCACCACAGCCTGGACAAGTAGTTGGGCGGAGTCAACACACTCCGGGGGAACCGGAACAGCATGTCTTTGGAGTGTGGAAGAAACCCCGCACAGACAGAGGGCGAACATGCAACTCCACACAGACTGAGCAGGAAATTAACCCACATCCTCTCACATCACCCAGGCACTGCGAGACAGCAGTGCTACTTGCTGTGCCACCATGCTGCCCATTTTGGGAACTTTTGTAAGAGGGAACACCAAGCAACCAGAGATGGAGTAGCATAGCAGTAGGGATAGATTAGGTCCTGTAGTTATCTGGGTCCAGGTCTTCTGGATAATAACCAGTCTTAAACTTGATGTGGGCAGCCACGGGAAGCTAGTGGAGATATAAGGAGGGGAGATACATTGGAACAAATGTAGCTGAACAAATTTCGACAAACAGAACATTGCTCCTGCCATGGTGTTCAAGATCAGGCTGGATGACTGAGGTCAGAAGACCAGACAATAGAGTGTTGAAAGAATAAAATTAAAATTATCCACCTGTATAAATGGCAAAATAATAGTAGAGATCTGTGTACAAACTTAACATTGTATGCTGCCTTAGACAAAAGTGTCTGCTAAACAATGGTTAATAATAATAAAATTGTGTCAGATAATATTTTGGAGTTTAAGAAGGAGCTAATGTACTTTCCCCAGGTTTTCTTTATCCATTGGTAAGTCGCAATTCTTTAAGTAGGAAAGATGTTTATTACAGTGCCAAAATATGTGAGGAAGAAGGAACCGTTTACAATATTGACAGACATTGACTATACTTCATATGAGCATCATCTACATATTCAATATGCATCTGCATCACACTAGGAAGGACTGATCCATTTCACACAAAGGGGGTGTCATAATAATATGATCTGAGCAAAGCAAACATGGACCTCAATATGAGGAATAATAAGCTGTACATCACACACTGCCTGAAACAGCGTTGCAGCAAACTGGAGCCTAACCCAGCAACCTAGGACATAAGGCTGGCGAGAACACGCTCAGGACAGGGCGCTAGTCCGTTGCAAGGCACCCCAAGCAGTACTCGAACCGCAGACCCACCAGCAAGCAGGACCCAGCCAAACCCACTGCTCCACCACACCCTCTTTAAGCTGTGTGCCCAGATATTTTACTTGGTTTATGTATAAGCATCATTCACTCTTATGGTACATTCCACCACACACACACACACACACACACATTTTCAGAACCGCTTGCCCCTTACGGGGTCACGGGGAACCGGAGCCCATCCGGCAACACAGGGCATAAGGCCAGAGGGGGAGGGGACACACCCAGGACGGGACGCCAGTCCACCGCAAGGCACCCCAAGCGGGACTCAAACCCCAGACCCACTGGAGAGCAGGACTGTGGTCCAACCCACTGCGCCACCGCACCCCCTACATTCCACCACTTTTATAAAATACAAATGATTACTGAAAAGCAAGTACTTACAAACTTCCCCAGCAATAAGTTTCCCATGAAGCACCAACTGAGCTTGTGAACCAGTACTGCAAGCAAGGTATCACCATAGCCTGGATCAGAGGTTATGTAGTGTGTGTTGTGAGATATGAGCAAAGATGTTCTAAATGTAAGTTTCTTCAGAATCGGGTTTCGGCTTCAGTGCGCTGGGGGAAGCAGAGACTTCAGCTAATTGTAACTCCAAGGCTTTTCACTGAACAAGCAAATGAATTGAGCGACTTGTCCAGTTTGACAGAGTTCCTGACAGGTGGTTGGGCCTGCTGGGAGACTGAGGATCTCAGTCTAGGAAAGAATGAGCTGTACGTGGTAGTCAGTCATCCAAGCAGAGGTGGCCAAGAGGTAAACAGCAGTGTGAAAGATATATCTGCAGCGGTTGGAGAAAGAGAAGAGCTGAGAATCATCAGTACAGCAGTGGAGAATCTGTGAGAGGCAGTGACAGAGCTAAGGGAGGCTGGGTGGATGGAAAAGAGTAAGGGGCCCAACACAGAGCCCTGTGGGACACCAGCTGGTAATTTGATGAATATAAAAACAGTGTCATCATAGAGAACAGTGATTTAATCATTTTTAAATCAATTCTGGGTCACGACCCAAACCCGTGGCTGTGGAACGCAGGGCAGCATGGACTGGTGTCAGTCGGCAAAGAGAGAGAAATTCCGCAAAGCAAAATCCAAAAATCCTTTTCAGAGACATCAGTTCATTGTCATTTCTCAAACTGTGATATATCTATTTAATCACACAAAGATATGAGCTATTATTATTGAATAATAATGTCTGATAACTGTGTTCAGAAATGACTCGTAAGCAATCTTTTTCAGATCATTTCCTATTAAAGGGTTTCAGATGTAGAATTTGGAATAATTTAGGTCGAGTTCCATCGTGTTCTTTGTGATAAAAAATAAAAGGAATGTCCCAGTCGACAGAATGCCCTGTCAAAATTTGTGAAAAATTAAGCAGATATATATTTAAAAGGAAGATGGGGCTTTTAATAATTTAAGCTCATTTCTAAAAAATGTATAAATGCCCACTTGAATATTTAAATGTGGTTTTAGCACTTAATAAAGGCTTTAGGTTGTGGAGTCCATCGCTGTTTTCTCGAAAACTGTGTTTTGGAAACACGAAGGTTTGGAAGGCAAAAATTTGGGAGAAAATGGTCAATTAATAAAACAAAGGAATTCACAGAATTATACATAGAAGGCTGAGAGCTGGAACGGTAGTTACGGTTGCAACAGCCCCCCACCCCAGAGAAGAGATGCAGATATATTTTTCTTTTGTCAGAAAAAGCTATAACCCTTTTCATTAGTCAAGAAAATGTGTTACATGTATCCCTTCCAAAAAACCGTAATTTACATTTATTTACGTAACTGATGCTTTTCTCCAAAGCAGCATGCAGTGATTTACCCATTGATACAGTTGTACATGCCTTGCATCAGGGTGCAACAGCAGGAAGAACCAGCAACCTTCAGGTCCATCCCCTTAATCAGTACACTGCCTGTTGCACAGAGAGTAACGTAAATCACAACAATGGAATAAAAGCCGCACATAAAGCAAAAGTATAAGCAGAGAATAAATATGAACAGATGCCACTGAAGATGAAAACCAAGCACAGAATGATCAGATCCCATATTAAAGTGGAAAAAAATAGGATGAAAGGTGGCAACTGAAGCAAATGGCAGAGATCCAGCCTTTTAACAATATTATTACCAAAGAGCATTTGGCCCTGAGTGAAGGAGAAGATCAAAAATGCTGCCGCGCAACGAGATGGAACAAAACATGCAGATCAAAATGATAATTACAATGACTGAATGGTTTCAGCAGAATCAAAAAAGATGATGGAAATAACGTTAAAAACATGTAATAGGTGCTATAGGTATCTGTAGTACAGCGTTACAATGATAGCTGAATGCATCAATAATAAGTTAATAAAACCACAGGATCATGCTTCAGTGATAAGAAATGAATAGTCTTTCTCCAAGCTGTAACAAGTACAAAATTAAATTGTCTCTAGTGATGAAATCTAAAATGACATCACTGCAGAAAATACCATAAAATAAATCTTTACACGTTTTCTACCATACCAGACCATCCATTGCCTAAAACATTTTCATTTTGCTATCTATTTGCACATGGGTTGCACCCCTTAATACAGGTACCCATCCTGATCCTTAAAACAGACATCGACACAATTCCTTAGTTATAATAATAATAATAATAATAATAATAATAATAATAATAATAATAATAATCCTCATCATGTTTGTTTATATTGGAATCCTGTCCAGGGTGTACCCTCTCAGTTTGCACCCATTGATTCTGGGACAGGATCTGGCTCATCGCGACCCCGCTCAAGGCAAGCTGTTATTGAATATTTGATAGATGGATGTTTATTTATACATGTATTCATACAAATTCTGCTACAAAAACAGGCAACGAGCTGTAATACAATTAAAAATAAATTTAAAATAAATATTAATATATATACAGATAATAATAGTTAGGATAGTAGATAGCAATAGATCAATACTTGCTTATGTGAGTGGGCAGCCCAGGGTATGGGTGTACTTTAATAAACAGTGTTAAAGGGAGCTTATAAGGCTGAGATCCTCTAGCGTGCGTATTATTATCTTCCACTGTCCGGTTTATCTGCAGATCAGATGGTGGGGGATGATTTGTCATTTGTCTGGTGGTAAATTGGGACTGTATCGCTGCAGCCTGGGAGCTGTTGGCGATTGTCATTCTGTCAGAGTTCTGTCACAGACACTATTAGATATGTCGTCTGACGAGATACAGGGGCTTCTTTGTCTTAGATCGTGTCCGCGCGCTTTATCGGGGCTTGTGATTTTCTTCGAGAAACAAAAGCAATAACAGCAACAACAAAAAGACATTCCAGGCACATCTATTAGAAGCGCGCAGGTGACTCGGGTGCCGACTGAGAAACGATGGGTTTCATTGCCTTTGTTTGGAGCTGGAATAGAGCTTCTCGTATTTTCATCCTTTTAACACCTTTCTCTTTTCCCCTAAAGATAACTTGTGTTTTAGGTTCACGGTCTCGACCGGGTGTCGTAAATGCCAGCGCGAATAACCGCAGCAAGCGATTTGGGCCTCTTCCCGCTATTAGCGTCAGCTACCGTTTTCGAATTAGCCTCAATGTCAGACGGCCCGGCTCCTGCGGGCGGCGGAGGGGTTGGCGTTGGGGGGGCCAACGACGGAGGCAGGTGACTGCGCAACGCTGCGCCTGGCAACCGGACCGCCGCGCTCCGGCCCTCTCGCATCCTCTCGGCGGTCGTCAGGGTGGAGGGGGGGGGGGGGGTGAACTCCGCTATGCCTCCGGTTTATTCCTGCTCTGGCAGGCTCCTCAGATCTGTACACCTGTCAGGCCAGGATGGTCCACATAAGGGAGAGTCGATGAAAGGAGGACCTTGAGCTCGTTCCAGAAAAAAAAACAACATTTACGAAGACCTCCGCAGCAAGTTCATAAAAAAATAAACACCGGGGAACTTAATAATGTAGCTTTAACTATCTTTTATTTATTCCTGCAGTTCATTGTTCAGTGAAGACTCGTATAGTTAGAGGTTTTAATCTAGAAAAACATTCATGTTTTCTATCCTCCGGGCTGTAATGTCCGAGCCGTGCCTTCGTAATCAGAAGGTCTCAGGTTTGAATCCCTGCTCCTCCTCTAGTACCCTTGATCAAGTGCTCACTCTGAAATGCAGAGGTAGGAATCACACAGCCGTATAAATGGGTAAATCGCTGTAAGTAGCACGGAGTACGAGAAAGCATTACAAGGTAACGTAACGGCAGAGAATATTTATAACTTTCACTCCATCTTTTTCACTGGCTTCAGCAGCAGGTAGCACTGTGGTTAGGAACATGTTCTGTATTTATCACAGAAAAGTTGCCGGTTCAAGTCTGGTGAGTGTGAGAGCGTGCCCTTTTACATAAAATACACCTGCTTAGTCCAGATTGCGTCAGCTAAAATATTCATATATATAAATCTGTAGTGAGAAAGTAATATATCAAATAACTGTCTATTCAAAGCACTTCTGCTATATTCACCGTATCAGTTCAGGGTAAGTACTGTAGTCAAGGGTACTATAGCAGGAGTAGGGATTTGAACCCTAGACCTTTTTCTGCAATGCAAATTGTAACTACAATTCAACCTGCTACCCATCAATGCCTGAGCAGCACACCCCACTTAAAAACATCACACTAAATTTAACAAGCTGTCTGACAGAGAAAATTGCAAGTCCAAATGCTAATATACATTTTCTTTAAAGGTATTTGAAACCCTCGCCGAGAACATGTGCTGATATGTCATGTCAAAATCGCCTCTCACCTGGAATTAAATAGAGACACATAATAAAAGTCAGCAGAAAAGATTAACAGCAGGGGCTCTCATTGTGCAGACTAACACCTCCATGTCACTCCGTGCATCTTTTCTGCCCTTAAACCATGTTTGATTGGACGGGGACACCGGCTGCCAGCGGTCCTGCTGTGATTATGAAAGGTGTAGGACAGTAGCGTGGTGACACTTAAAAATCCGCCTACCTTCTAATCTCCATTTCACACCCTAGACCAAAACCCTTGGTCTTGGATCCCAGCAGGAGGGCCAGTTATATAGACGCACTTCTCTTGAGACGCTGCTCATCGATAAAGCCAGTCAAACAGCACATGGCACCACCCTAAGAATTTACACCCTCAGGTGAGTTTTGGGGTAAGCTTTTTCCAAAAATACTGTGGCGCACGGCGCCGTGGGTTTGGATGGGATGAAGAAGGACGACGTTCATCTCGAAGGGAAATAATGCTCTCGGTCCGAGGACCCCGTTTCCTCCAGGACCTGCGTCTCCAGCCGGCCTTCCCGGCCTGCTTAGCGTCCCCAGACTCTCTCTCAACACACGGGCAAACCGGTCACCCCATCATTTCCCCCAGAAGTGCCCCCAGTGGTTTAACACGTTATTTACAATTTACCCATAACCCAGCTATGTACAAGAAGCAAATCTTCACAGCCAAACACGCAGTAACGCGGGTCGTTACATTATTCTTCAGCTAAAAGTGTATCACAAGCATGAATTTAAAAGTGACATCGGAATAGGGAGGGAAGTACCCCACTGATTGCAATCATTCCCTCGAAGCTGAAATGACATCAGTTCATAAGAAGTCCATGATACTTCCAGGGGTTTTAATAAGAGATGGCTGGAAGCGTATTGGCTGTCGGGTGGAGCCGTCGCAATGGAATGATCTGTGTTTGAAACCCGCCTTAGCACCCTTGATCAGGGTACTTATCTTGATTTTGCTCCCGTAGCAATAACATGCTGCATAGATGGGTGACAAAGCCATGGAGCCAATGCCTTGTAATGAAAGGACACGTGTTTAAAACCCACCTTACTACCTTTGATCAGGGTACTTACATTGATATTGCTCCAGTAAAAATTACCATACTGTAAAGATAGGATAAAGAGCCACGGAGCCAACGCTTTGTAATGAAAGAACCTGTGTTTGAAACCCATCTGAGTAACCTCGATTAGGGTATTTACCTTGATTTTGCTCCAGTGGGAATTATAATAGAAATTATTGTTTGGTAGCTTAGTTTACAAACCCGACAATGTAATTCACTATGGAAAATACTCAGTAACAATAAATATACATGATAAATTCTATAATGCACGATCAACAAATGGGGTGTGATGGACGACTTTGATGATGTTACATGATCTAGGTGTACAATATGTGCTGTGGCCAATGGGAAATGTGCCTTTGCTGCGTCAACAGCTGGTTTAATAAGGAGGATCTGAAGCAAAGGGCCTTACCAGCGATTTCCATGGACCCATTACCGGCATCGGGCATGAAATGAGGCCATTGAGATTCATGGCAGGGCCAGCGCTGGAGATAAAATTGGCAGCTGGATGGTTAATTAAAAAGCAAAGGTAATAGTAAACACACTTCCGAACCATTAAACACACATCACGGAAAGCAATATGAAAAGCTGCCTTTTTCAGTTAACAAATGGGCATTTTCTGTTCCACAGCTTGCAACGATTTTGCTCTTTGAAGTATTTTTTTCGCAATTAATTTGTCTCCCTTCCCCCCGATTGGTTGGAGACGTATCGGCCGATCGATCTGGCAGTTGCCTAATACCATGGCAATATCCCTTACCTTCCCATTGGAACACATCACCGATATTATGTTACGCCGTCGAGACAGAGGGAGTTGAGAGCCATATGGTAAACTGCATTGAAAGTGTTGTTTTCAAAACAAAAAAAAAAAAAAAAAAGGTTTCCAAAGGAATAAAACCGAATCACAGACGCAGTTCCCAAGAGAGGGTCTTTACATTGTATAATTTTAACGTTGTCGAACCACTCCTCGTATTACCGTTCTGTGGGCGACTTGATAACGATCAAGTACAAACACAGCTTCCACGCAAAACAGGAGGCATCTCAGGAGGCAAAGTTGTTTACGTCCCTCCGACGGTTCACTTTGCAAACGTGCGTGAGACGTGCCGCTTCGGGGCCGTTCGAAAAGCGCGGCTCCGGCTCGTATCCCACGGGAAAAGAAGCGCGGAGAGGCGGCCAAGCGAAAGCAACAGACGCGAAGGGCACTTCTGGTGACCTCTACCACCCCTGGCTTCTCTACAAAGGAGGATGATGGGAACTGGCCAGTACAGACTGCCTCGATCCACGTGCTAACACTCCCTGTTCGGAGGGGGGGTGATAAGGGCCCAACGGAATAAAAGCCATACCAGCAAAGAGAAAAGATTAGCATTTTGGCGTGGATGTCTTGCTGTGGTGTGAGCTAATTTCCATCTGATTATTTGTTTTTTGGGAGGGCGGCAAGTTTTACGGTAGTTTGGCACTGAGGGTTAAGCCAGTTGACCTAAAATCGCACACTGGGGGGTGGAAACTATAGCGGTGGGGTTAAGATAATGGAGCTAAGATGACACCGTAGGGTGTGGGCAGTTTGGCACTGAGGGTTAACCCGGTTCATTTAACGTTACGCTATGGGGTAGGTGAGGAGTATGGCAAGTTTGGATAAGCTATTGCTGCCGTGGCATAGGCGGACACCGTAGCAGTAGGGTTAACCCAACGGTGCAAAGATACACTATGGGGCAGGTGGGCACTTTGGCACTGAGGGCTTAACTCAATGGAACAAAGATCTTGGACCGAGCAAAAGGTCCCATTATATTGTCTAACAAGGCTTGTATTGGCGAGACCTTAGTTCTGTGGGGTTATTTTGGGGGGCTGAAGATGTGTGTGTGTGTGTGTGTGTGTGGTGTTGCCTATCACAGCTGTTGTCTCACTCATCGTGCTCCCGGCCTCGTTTTGCCCCCTCTTCTACCCCGCTAGCCTGGTAAGTAGCAGCTCCTTTGCTTTCTGCTTCGTTCTGGAACTACGTTTGTGTAGAAAATGATATTCATTAATTCTTTTGTTCATTCGTTCAGTCATTCATTCATTCATTCAATCTCCCACCATGGACTGAGGCTCCTCTCATCGTCCTTGTAGCGCTCTGACCTTGAATGGCCTAATCTCGTGTTTGCCAGGATTTTAAATGCTGTGTCATCTCGGTCTTCTTTATCATGTGCGCTTTGTACATCTCAATTCTGATGATCTGGGTATTTTAAAACTGAAAGTATTTCACCAAACTGAAAGTACATGTTAATTTTCATACAAAAAAAGTCGGAATTACCACTGACCCAATGCAGCGATATTAATACAGCATATAGAAAAACTTCAATATTTCTGCTCTCTTCGATTAAACATTCATTTCCGTATCTTCCACACGTGATGCGTGGGGCTAATTCTTTCTGTAGTCGTAATGAGCATTTTTGTAAAAACAAACAACGAGAAAAATTAACTTGTTTTGCTTATGTCTTGGATTTGTTCCATTACAAAGCTTTGAGAGAACAGCCTTAATTTATTTATTTTGGTTGCTTGTATCATAGGTTAGAACAGGCTAACATGTTGCATTTAGTGAATAAATGATAGCCCCAGGTATACTGACAAGTAATTAGGAATTAATGCTGATGTCAATGGCTTCCTCATTTGTTTTTCCGCTTGTATACAGAAGGGCCATCACTGACATCAATAGAGACGTGCTTGGAATAAGAAGTAGTTTGACCATATTTAGAAGGTCCAAAAATAGACGGTGGCTAAGGAACAGGTGCTGTGTGCCCGGTGGTGGCAGCGCGGCGGGCCTGGAGAGCAGGCTAATTTTACTTCATCGAGCAGACGCAATCATTGGGTAGCTGAGCCGGAGGATAAACAACCCCTGGGGCATTTTAAGCTCCGTCAGCGTGAAGGGGTCACACTGGGAATGCGTGCGCATCCAGGGCTTGGCGAATTCAGGGTGTGTGTGTGTGTGTGTGTGTGTGAGAGAGAGAGAGGAGCTTGTGATGGGTAGATAGGAAGGGCCTGTGTTTCTTTGATGGACCACAAGGGTTTCAGATGGTTCCCTTTTCATGTCTCGCTCATGAGGGCTTGAGGTTATACTGACTCTCTGAAGCTGTGACAACGCTTTGTTTCGGAAGAACCGCAAGTGAGGATTCGTACGTTTCTGGATGAATATATATCTCTTTGCTCCTGTGAGGTCAGAAAGCACTTGATATGAGACTGTTGAATGACCTTTTCATTTGGATTTACATTTATTTTTTTAGCAGACACTTCTCGCTTTTTATGTTGCAGCGGGGGGCACGGTGGTGTGGTGGGTTTCACCGGGTCCTGCTCTCCGGTGGTTCTGGGGTTCGAGTCCTGCTTGGGGTGCCTTGAGATGGACTGGCATCCCGTCCGGGGTGTGTCCCCTCCCCCTCCAGCCTTACGCCCTGTGTTGCTGGGTTAGGCTCTGGCTCCCCGTGACCCCGCAAGGGGAAGAGGTTTCAGATGGTGTGTGTGTGTGTGTTTTCTCCAAAGCGACTTCCAATGAACTCTATGTAGTGTTATCAGCCCACACACCTTATTCATCAAGGTGACTTACACTGCTAGATACACTACTTACAATAGGTCACTCATCCATACATCAGTGGAACACACGCTCTCTGTCACTCACACACTATGGGTGAACCTGAGCAGCAAGTCACTGGAGTGTGGGAGGAAACCAGAGCACCCGGAGGAAACCCACACAGACACAGGGAGAACATGCAAACTCCACACAGACTGAGCAGGGATCGAACCACATTCTCTCGCACCACCCATGTGCTATGAGACAGCAGTGCTACTCACCGTGCCGCCCCTATAAATTTAAGTAGAAAATAATTAATCGATTAATCAAAATTACTTGATCTGAAGAGAAGGAGCGTGTAATGCAGGAATGGGCATTGGGTAGGGTAGAGTTCAAGGAGTTCAGCTACTAACTTGGTTCAAATCCCTAGAGGTGCTCTTGAGTGCAGTGCTTAACCACCAGTAAAACCAGTAAAATTGTATTCTGCCTTGGAAAAACATGTCAGCAAAATCATGATAAATGCATATTGTTGACAGTTTGATGCTGATAATTTAGTTTGTTTGGACGTATCTCTTCTTGTTTATGATGGCGTGTCTCGGCCCTTCCCAAGACGAGCAAGGATGATCAATCCCTTTCTGACGCACAGCTTAATATAATTAGTTTTATTATGTCTATGCATTGTGACTTACATGGAGATTAACTACCGAGGGAAGTTCGCCCACAGGTCATCAAGAGAGCCGCAAATATTGACTCTGTCCTTGTCATTTTCAAAGAGATATCTCTTAATAACCAGATTTAATTGCACTGATTTACCAGCTGATTTGAGTGGAATTTCACATTTCATTGGCTTCTTCCATCATGCTTGGCTTAACACGTTTCCTGCACTGCAAATGCGTGCGTTTGAAAGAATGGGGGGAACATTAGTTATTCTCAATTAAACTCGAAACGCAGAGATTTTATGCGACTTATTTCCGAAAATTCGAAACAGCCCATCAGCCTGTGTGACAACTGTAATGAGCAACATATTAATTCTCCTTCCTCTACAAATTAATATATTTTCTCGTCACTTACATGTCATAGCAGGGTCGTATGTTAACAGGTAGCGGCGGTTAGCATTGCGGGTGTCATACAGGACTCGCGGTCAACTGCCGACTGATGTGAGTCCCAGCAGGGGCCTTTCTGTTGCGTCCTCAAGGAAGGAAGCTTTATTCTCCTTATATTACGTGAGGCCTTTGTTGAAGGTGATTTAGAATGCCAGACGTGCAGCTTTAGTATGATTTATCCATTTAAACAGCAGGGTATCCTCGCATCATAAATTCAGGATTCAAGCCCAGGTCGGTCAACTACGAGGAACTCTAACCGCTCGCTTAGCTTCTTGTATGACACGTAAGGTCTGTTAAAGAAGTCCATCTGCTGAGGAACTACGCGAACATGTCCTTTGAGTAAAGCGTGAGCAATCGGGGAGTAACGAGTAGGCTTTTGATTTCAGGTTCATCTGCGAGAATGGAGAATAATCTAGAGGTCACCGCTGATCCAGCACCCCAAGTCCAAATCAATGGGATGGACAAGCCTTGCGAGGACCCTTCCGAGGACTTCAGTCGGCAGCTGGAGGACATTATCAGCACCTATGGGTCGGCCGCCAGCCCGCCGGAGCGGCAGGATCCCACCCCGGAGGCGGAGGAGACGGAGGAGGCCCCGGAGGACGACGAGGACCCCGATGGAGAGCAGGGCGAAGGGGTCACAGCTGCTCCGGACACCGAAGGCAGCACGCAGCAGCCATCGGAGAAGAAGCTGCGGAAAGGGCTAGGTGGGTGGGGGTTCCGGGATCTGCATCTCGCCGTGGTGTCAACGGAGGTGTCGGCGATCGCGGAATCGATACGAGCCGTTTGCACGTTTTAAAACTTCAGCTCACGGCATCATGCTGACTACGTCAAGAACAGCCGCACGACACATTCCAATCCTCTGATCGCACATCCGCTTCTTAGTTCGTATAACGAGTTGTTGTTTTCGAATACGTGCTGGCGGTACGTCCGCCCCTCGCGGACGCGGAATCCCATCATCCCCCTCTCTATACCTGTAGTTCAGCAAGACGCGTGTTTATTCCGCTCCGCTCAGCTGTAACTAATCTGCTGTTGTTGGAAAGCCGTTGCCGACGGGGAGCCGGAAGAGGCCGTATATCACGACGACCCAAGGGGGAGCGTAGCGCTTGAGTTACAATTCAAAGGCTAATCAATTGACAGGACATTTGTCAGAATTACCCACGGGCACGATGCCCACCACTCCCATGCGAGCTCAACTCGCACAGCTTTTTATAACAATGATGTAAGCAAGGAAGCATATTTGTTTTTCCATTTGAAAAATAGATAAATGATTGATCGCCCTTCTGTTTCACGGGGTAAAGTTGCTGTTCCATTATGCACAATTTAGCGAGATCCTCTTTTGTGACATCAGCGCTTATAATATGGTACGACACATTAAGGAGCGAGCAACAGATGTCGTTTTCTCGTTCCTTCTGACGCAGGGTCTCTGCATTTCTGTGACACATTCATCGACTCCTAATTCAGCAGAATGCTCGGTCTATCAATCAGAATGCAAATGTCATTAACGCTAATTTTCTAAGAGGGAGAAAAAAACACAACTGAAAGATACTGTATATTGGCTTTTCTGTACTGAAACCCGTGTCATTTAAAATTTTGCAGGAAATACTGAGCTTCATATTAGTGAATAACCACAAAACAGGACAATAGAAACACTGATGTCATGGAAGTTTTTAAAATGTTGATTTAGGATCAGCTTTTGTTTAGAAATACTTTATAATTTGAGATATGATGTAAATGAAAAATGTGAGTTTTTTTTGTCAGAATGCATGTGTATTTCTTTATTTTTATTTTATTTTTTTTTTATTTATTTATATTTAGCATTCTGGGGATGCGGTGGCGCAGTGGGTTGGACCGCAGTCCTGCTCTTTGGTGGGTCTGGGGTTCGAGTCCCGCTTGGGGTGCCTTGCGACGGACTGGCGTCCCGTCCTGGGTGTGTCCCCTTCCCCCTCCGGCCTTACGCCCTGTGTTGCCGGGTAGGCTCCGGTTTCCCGTGACCCCGTGAGGGACAAGCGGTTCTGAAAATGTGTGTGTGTGTGTATTTAGCATTCTCTTTCATAGTTGGAAAGTCTTACATGCTCAGTATCAATATTCACTTGTCCAGGGTCATGGTGGTCAAGAGCCTATCCCAAAATATTCTCACTCCATCGCACTGTAATCACACCCACTCATTCACTCACAAATAGACACAATACAGGTTATTTAGAGTCACCAATTCAGATGAAACACATGTCTGTGGGAGGAAACCAGAGCACCTGGAGGAAGTTACCAGGAGAACATGCAAATTTCACATAGACTGAAGAGGAATCAGACTTACACAATATTTCCCACACTACTCACTGCACCATTGTGGTTCCCTTTAAAACTTTTAGACATCACAAAAACATTTTCATAAGCATAGTAATTTTGAGGTTGACTGGCCATCATCAGATTTTTATTAACACCACAACTATGTTAAATTACTCAAAGGAAATAAAGTATTGATCAGCACAGAAAAACTAGTCTTACAAGTATTTAGCATCAGGCTGAACTAATGGTAGGGGTAAACTTCAAAACAGGCCAAAAATATGTTAAGCTATTGCTACGAGATAACAATAAACCAGATGTTGGGCAGCATTTTTTTTTTATATTACGTCAAACATATAAAATGTGTGTGGGGTTTGCAAGTTCTCCCTGTGTCTGCGTTGGTTTTCTCCGGGTGCTCTGGTTTCCTCCCACAATCCAAAGACAGGCTGTTTAGGATCCCCCATAGTGAGTCAGTGACAGAGAGAATGTGTTCCACTGATGTATGGATGAGTGACCCAGTGTAAGTAGTGTATCTAGCAGTGTAAGTCACCACGGTGAATAGGGTGTGTGGGCTCATAACACTACATAGAGTTCATTGGAAGTTGCTTTGGAGAAAAGCACCTGCTAAATAAATAAATATAAATATAAATGTAAAATGGAGTATGTTACTTCTACAATATTAGCAGATTCTGCAACAGAGAACATAAAAGTGCTTTGAAAACATCACTTTAGTGGCACTTTTACCCCAAAAACCCCTGCCTACTGTAGGGTTTAGTCAACATGAAGAGAAGCGTTTCTTCAGCTTCGGTTCCACGAAAGTGCTTCAGAAATCCGAAATGCCACGTGAACTCCGGAACAGAAACCAGGTCCGGCCGCAGATGTAACTTAATACAGGATTATGTGTTTATATTTTTCCCAATAGTTTGCTTTTCTTCACCATGGGTGTCTGGACATAAAACCTTGTCATGCTGTGAAGCCTCAGCCTGAAGTTGATGTATTTCAAAACTCACTTACAGAAAGCTCCCCGCTGTTTCTTTTCCCCCCTTTTAGTTTTTATTTTATTTTATATATTTTTCGTAACTCTGCGTGACTTCCCACCACCCGTGCAGGGAAAGAGGCAGCGCTGCTAATGCAAAGCTTGAACAAACTCGCCAGTCCGGAGGAGAAACTGGAAACGCTGTTCAAGAAATACGCAGAGTTGGTGAGTGTGCCCCCCCCCCCCCCCCCCCCCGATCCCCCCATCCCCCTATCCCCCTATCCACACCCCCACCCCCGCCGGGCCGAGCGCTTGTTGAATAGATGAATAACCACCGGTATCAAAACACACAGGAGAGGAGGATTTAAAAAAAATAACAACCAAAAAAGAACTGGGAAAAAAACACTGACAAAAGAGCCATAAAAGGGCCTGGTGAAGTTCTTCAAAGTGGTTCAGCTTGTACCGGAGTGACCTAAATATTCAGAGCTCGAGGCAAGGGACGCGCTGAGGAAAGGACTGCATGCAGCCATATGCTGCGCAAGATGGAGACGGCAAGCGTGTCCGATCACATCGGGAGGAGAAAGGGTGCGAAGCGCAGATCGGATAAACTCACACATACGATTGTGTGTTTCAACAAAAGGGGAATGAGCAGCGGGTCACTTGGGCAGCAGGTGGTGTAGGGGTTAGAGCTGCTGCATTGCTGTCAAAGGACAGGGTTCAAATTCTGTTGAAGTACCCTAGAGCAAGGACCGTTATACGGTGATACTGTAAAAATTGCCAGGCGGTATGAATGGGATCCTTGATGGAGTGGTACCCTGTCCATGGTGTACCCTGCTTACCCTAGAGCCTACACCTCTGGGAAAGGGTTTGGATTACTGTAACTGAGCACTGGACAAACAGCCATATGGATGGATGGATGGATGGATGGATGGATGGATGGATGGATGGATGGATGGATGGATGGATGGATGGAGCTCAACATACAAGCCTACTATGGGGAAGTAGGTGGTACAGTGGTTAGAACTGTTGCCTTTGGACCTGGTGAACTCAGGTTCAGTTCCCACCTCCTGCTATTGTACCCTCCAACAAGGTACTTACCCTAAATTGCTCTCAACAGACAAAAGCATCAGCAGAATGAATTAATGTAATGTAACATTGTAAGCTGCCATAGAGAGTGCCAACTAAATGAGTAGGTAATAGTAACATTAGGAATTTGCAAGTAGATTTGGGAGCAGGTTGTGGTGAATAACATCATTAATTAAATGTCAGACTGTGCAAAGATTGATACTAATGCATACCCCTGTCTCAGCTGGCTTCCCAGAATTCCCTTTCTCGTAGCCACTTGTCTACCTCTATGAATCAGGTCTATGAGGGTTGCCTTGAGGTTGGTGGTTGTAGGCTCTGATGCAGGTGCGGTTGTGTGTGTCCTGCCCACAGGTGGAGGAGCGGCGGGCAGAGCAGCGGCAGCTGGGTGCCCTGCGGAAGAAGCATGCCCAGACGCTGAAGGAGAACGAGCGGCTCCAAGGCGAGCACAACCGTGCGGTCTTGGCCCGCAGCAAGCTGGAGGGGCTGTGTCGAGAGCTGCAGAGGCACAACAAGGCCCTCAAGGTGGGCTTCTCACCCCTCTGCAAACCTCCACACTGAGGCTGTTTCTCCCTCTTCCGCACCCCACGTGATCTCCCGTAGGTGTGTTTACAAGCCTTTCAACGGAACAAAATTTGCATGTTTCCCCCTCAAAGGATTACAACTTCGTATAATTATTCAAAACTCACACCAATGCTAGAAACACAACAATAAGGTCAATGTCTGTCTTATCTCCTGTCTCGAAATTCGGTTCAGTTCTAGTCACTGTGGCCAGATGGCATATGAAATGTCAAATTGGGGCGAGCATAAAAAAAAGACATAATAAAAATTGCAGGGAAATAAGTATATTACTCATACTGACACAGTTATGTGAGAATTCGTAATATTTACTGAAATGGAATTGTGCTGATAGTTCTGTAAGAAGACGTGCAATTATCACCAAGAGCATTAATAGTACTGTCCGTCACGGGGGGGAGCGGGGCTCAACGAGACATGGAAACACCTGTTATTTTATTTAATTTCAATCAATTTGCTCGCTGTTTCGAAACACTGGTTGGATTGGACCTTGTGCAGGGTTCGGGTGATGCTCTCATCTCAATGAAGTGAGCTTGGAAAGACAAGCAGCAGGTTTCCTCAAAAATCACATGGCGCATCGAATAATGTTAACGATCTTAAAATTTTGCATTTTGAAAGCTGCTTCTCACACAACACAAAAAAGACTCAGGAATTAAATTACGGTACATTCGTGTATTTAGCAGACACTTTTCTCCAAAGCAACTTCCCATGAACTCTATGTAGTGTTACCAGCCCACACACCTTATTCACCACAGTGACTTACACTGGGTCACTCATCCCTACACTCTTTCTGTGTCACTCACACACTATGGGTGAACCTGAACAGCATGTCTTTGGAGTGTGGGAGGAAACCAGAGCACCCAGTGGAAACCCACACAGACACGGGGAGAACATGCAACCTCCACACAGACTGAGCAGGTTCAAACCCTTGTCCTCTCACACCACTCAGGTGCTGTGAGACAGCAGCGCTACACGCTGTGCCACCACTCCTAATAGCCTAATGTGCTCTATATGAACCATTGTTCTGCAATTTTAAGGTTGCTGGTTCAAATCCCACTCTTGCTGCATTGCCCTTAATCTAGGTACTTTCCCTGAACTTCTGGAGTAAGAATGAACTGCTGTATAAATGGGTAAATCATTGCAAACTTGATTATCTGACACCGTAAGTCACCTTGAACAAACTGTGTTGCCTTAATGTATTAATAACCAAAAGACCCTTGTGGAGATTAATGGGAAACTGTTAATATGAGCAGTTCATTTCATATGCATAATTTATATAATGTATTGAGGTACTCAGGCATAAAGCTACAAGGGGTCAGCAATTAAATAGTTTAGACACATAATGCAAGTCAGTCAGATGTAGGTTTATTTGGCTAAAAAAATGCAGTAAAAAAGCAGCAATCCACACCGCAGAGTTCCACATCTGCCCATAATTAGGAATATTTCATAAGATTAGGTTTTAATTTTCATCAGTGGTCTCCAGCCTCTATGTAAAAGATACTGTATTTCACAGCTGAAGAGACTGCAGTTCTGTCCACGGTTTAGATGCAGTTTTACATCGAGCGCACGCTAACGTACTGTGTTTTTTGCAAACGCTGCTTCTCTTCCGCTCTCCTTCGGACTGACCCCGGGTCACCTTGTACCCGTCCCCCATCTGAGACCTTCCAGCGATTTGCCTTCCCATGGCTGCAGGGAGCACTTCACATTTTGTGCGCTTGTAGTACTTTCTCCCTGACAGGCAAGAGGCTTCGCTCAGGATTCGCAGCACCTGCCCTTTGACCATAAATCAAAGTGCGGAAGAAAAACCTTGGAGCAGAAAGCCAGAGGATGAGCTCATGTCCCCTGATATACTTGAGCATGACAGTTTGACCCGCTGATCTTTCTATTTTTAAAACCGGGAGCCTTGGTCCAGGTTTGTGTTGGGAGCAGCAGGTTGCTCGGCGATTAAGGGGCTGTATTTCAGACCTGCTGGCTGTACGGTCAAGTGTTTGTTGAACCATGGTGTTTTATAGCAAATTGGACAAAGGGGCGAAACCTGAAGACATGCAAATTAACTGGGGTGTAACACCTTCTTAGGTACAACGGGGGCTGGAAAAAAATGACAACAGTTCTCAGTGGAGTTATACACACATATCTCAAGGGGGTATATTGAGGGTGACTTCAACACGGGGGGTAAAAATCCCCCCTCCACCATTACCTGCTAGTGGGTAGAGCTGCATCCTTCAGATCCGGTAGTTACTGGTTTGAATCCCGCCTACTACTGTTGTACCCATGATCAAGGTACTTACTCCAGTAAAAAATTACCCAGCTCGATGAACTGTAAGTAGCTTAATGTTGTGCGTCTCTTCCAATCACTTTTACATTTATTCACTTAGCAGACGCTTTTCTCCAAGGCGACTTACATCGGATACTATGTAGCGTTACCAGGCCACGCACCTTATTTACCAAGGTGACTTACACTGCTAGACACAGTACTTACACTGGGTCACTCATCCATATGCTTTGGAGAAAAGCATCAAAAATGTGAATTAATCCGACGATCTAAACCACAAATATGGTAAAAGTGTCTGCTTACTGGATGGGCAAAGGTCCTCAGCCTGTATTGCCGTGGCGAAAAAGAACACGACTAGATAAACGGGCAAATTTCAAAATGTGCTCATCGTTTTGGACCTGCTGAGCAATTATATAATGTCAGTGATTTTTGCTGTTTTTTTTTTTTTTTTTAACTGAAGATCTGAGTCTCTATTTGTTCCATCTGCCGCTCGATTTATCTTCACCTTCACAACGAAGTTGCAGATTGTGTCAATTTATTCCGCAAACGAGCAGCGTTCCCTTATAGCCGGGCTCGCGCGGCGGCGGCCTGCGTGATGTAGAAATCTGCTGCGCCTTTTGCTTCCTCGTATTAGCCGAGGTTAAAGACAAACAGCGGTTCTCCTCGTCCCTGATTTTCTCGGCTGCATTTTAATCTCCCGCCCACAGGATGCTGAGCAACTCTTCGGCCCACCTACTACATCACGGTTTAAATTTATCTCGCGGCGTCCACTGATACTGGTGCAATTAGCCTGACGGCTCTTTTCGGTGTGTTTTCCGCACTCCGGGCTCATGGTCGGCGGTTGGACGCCGCGGGTCCAACCGAAAGGTCTGGACCCGGACCCGGACCCGACCCTCGAACCCCGGAGCACGAATGGGCCGTTGCGCCACCGAAAAACCACACAATGAATGACGCGTGCTGCGGACAGGCGTCGTGTGGGCGCGTCTGGCCTCATCGCCGTTTGCAGTTTGCGCCGTTCTCCGGCTCTAGGAGGCGTGATAATCCTCGTGGCCTATTTTCGGATGCCGTCGCAATGTTTTCCAAATGAGTAATGTTTCCATTTGACAGCCGGGCCATCAGAGGTGTTCCCCACCAGGCAGCACGCTCCGTTTCCTAATCATCTTTAACGTGCACAAAATAACCACCGAAACCTCCTAAGTACGACAGCGAAAGTATTTTATACGTTCGTGGACGGAAGCTTTACTTCGGACGCAGTTTATTTCCCCAGTTTTTGCCGGCGTTTTCATTTTTAAATTGTTTCGCGCTAACGGTGAGCACCGTCAGACGGCCGTTAACGAACCGTTTATGAAACCATTAACCGATGCAGGCCTTTCGTGCGCAACTGCTTTTACTGATGCATGTATGAATATTAAGATGTCCTATTAATAACAATTAAAATTGCAAAAGTATGTAATGCTCAGCATCGGGTGCAGAACCCATGTTGGTTTCATTCTTCCCTCCATATCCGCCTAAAGTGACTCGTCCCATTTACCCTAAACTGGGAGTCTGCAATCCCGGTCCTGGTGGACACATTTTCCAGCTCTCTTTAAACCACTAAGAGCCTCAGTACTAAGCGAGAAAATTAATTTAATTAGGAGAATAATTAGTTTAATTGAGCATCTAAGTGCTTAGATAGAATAAAAATGTGCATATACACCAACCCGCAGGACCAGGACTCGTGTCTCGCAATATAAACCAATAATGAGTCCTCATAAAAACCACTCGCATTATCCAAAATAAACAAAATAATAAGCTACAGATACGATATCTCTGAGCTCCAACAGCTGCTCAGTTTGTTGTTCGTACTGGAAAAAACTATTTCCTGACACCTCTCTCCAAGGTTATCTTCAGCGTTCCGTTTGTACACTAATCTAGTTATTGTTATTTGTCAGTTTATCCGGCAGATTAATTATTACTCTATCAGTTCAGGGTAAATGCCTTGATCAAGGGCACCGTAGCACCAGTATGGATTTGCACCCAAGTGCTTTGGTTGGAAAGACAACGGAGTTAATCGGTGTGCTACCTGTTGGCCTAGACATTTCTATGTGGATGAATGAATGAATGAATGAATGAATGAATGAATGGGAGCGCAGTGCTACAAGCTCACTGATGAAGCTCATCCCAGCTAGTTTCCTTGGTTTCCCAGGGGAAATACTCTGTTTCACTGTGGCTCAACGAGCCATTTGACCTACCTGTCCACACCAGGGCAGGGGGAACGAGGCTCCTGTCGCAGATTCAATTTAGTCATCAGGGTGATGTGTCCCCCCGGGCTCTCCCCAGGGTGCAAAGAGCGGCTTTAATTGATTCACCTGCGCCAGGTGGGAGCTTGTGTTTGTGCCATTAGCAAGCGCTGGCAAACAAACAGATAAAACCCCAGAGGAAACGTCCAACCATGCTTGGTTTATTCTCAATTAGCTGAATCTGAAAACCGTCGTTTCAGAAACGGAAGCTGGGGAACAGGTGTGTGTGTGTGTGTGTGTGTGTGTGTGTGTGTGTGTGTGTGTGTGTGTGTGTGTGTGTGTGTGTGTCAAGAGATGGCTGGTTCAGTCATGTCACCGCTGTCTTCCTCCCCTCCATCCTGCCAGGAGGAGTCAGCCCAGCGGTGTCGAGAGGAAGAGCAGAAGCGCGAGGAGATCTCGGTCCACTTCCAGAACACTCTGACGGACATCCAGGCGCAGATCGAGCAGCAAAATGAACGCAACAGCAAGCTCCGCCAGGAGAACAATGACCTGGGTGAGAAGCTGAACGGGATCATCCAGCAGTACGAGCAGCGAGAGGAGGTACGGCCCCTCGCCGTGAAAGCGCACCGCTTCGAAAGGGGTTCACCTCCGCATGACGTTCTCAATGAACGGAAACGGGCCGGGGAGTCGTGGTATTGAAAAGTTCTTTGGTGTGCGGTTCAACACACATATAGAATAAATACTCTGCATATGCAGATAAGGGTTAGGCTTATTCCGGCAGAAGTATGCTCTCCTATCCAGAAGCAGTCTAACTATATCTTTCCACGAACAACGTGGAACATCCAAGCATCTAAATGATCAACGTTCACACACCTCTCATTTGGTATGTATTTGTATGGTCTAAATAAAACGCTGCACCACATGAAGCCGTGAAGAGGCTGACTCGGGTCCCCATCGAGAAGAAACTCGCAGGTAGGAGGACTTCATAGATATATCTTCAGCTATAAGGAGGACAAATGGTGGGCCTGCATGAGAACTTCTGCCTTCCGCAGCTTTGAAGCACATGCCCTCGTAGCGCCACGCTGAGCTGTGTTGTGTTTAATCTCCCGGGGCACGCTGGGTAATACTGCATACCACACAGGACTTGTGACCATGCCAGCTTAAGCTCGTTGAAAGGCTGGGAGCAGGATGCGTCCGCTTACCTTTTTTCTAGTTTCAGTGTCATTGGGGGAAAGAACCGTCTCCAGTGCCATCCACTGGTCAGACAGCAAAAGTGTAGACAGCAGCATGACGGAGGGTGAGAAATCAAGACCATATACATATTTATATATAGTGTTATGATATTAAACAATAACCGGATACTTAATCAAAAAGACCAGCAGGGAGCATAGTGCTTAGACTTGTGCCCTTTGGGTCTAAAGGTTACAATCCCACCTACTGCTGTAGTGTCCTTGAGGAAGGTGGTTGCCCTAAATTGTTACACTAAAAAAAAAATTGCACAGCCATATGATGATTCAGCTGTTTATAAGTTTATCTGGAAAATGCAAAATCTTAAGGAATACATTGAAATGTATTACTGCAGGTTAAAATTGCTGCTGTTGTAGTGATCAGTATACCAACCAACCAATGTCCACAACCGCTTGCCCCGAGTGGAGTCCCGGTGAACCGAGCCTAACCTGGCAACAGAGGCGCAAGGCTGGAGGGGGAGGGGACATACCCAGGACGGGACGCCAGTCCGCCGCTATGCAGCCCAAGCAGGACTCGAACCCAATACCCGCTACACAGCAGGCCCTAGCCAAACCCACCGGAGTGATCAATATAATTAACTTGAATGTACACAGTAAGAATACCTTGAAGTATCAATGGTTAAATCATTGTTAGCAACTTAGTGTTCAAACCGAAGACTATAAGTCACCTTGGAGAAAAGAATTGGCTAAATAGATAACTAGTCGTAATTGTCTGTGTGGGTCTCACGAATATAGCTCATATGAGAGAAACCAAATTCTCAGAAAGGAGCTTAAAAACTGCTCTGTAGTTCAGAGTTAATTTTCAAATTTCACTTCGGCACGCGGAAGAAAATTTCCAAAAGGGTGTTCAGCTGTTACCAGCCGATTGCTTCCTTGCATGAGTTTGAGCATGTTTGAATCGGAAAAATCAAACGGGCGAGGCGTCGAAACCAAAGGGTTTTGTGCCAAAGCGGCCCTTAAGACAGAGGTCATCGCGACGCCATCGAGGGACATCACCACAGCCCACGAAAGGCCTCTCTGAGAAATAGGCACCACGAAACACACACTCCTCCCAATCCATGAACCTCAGCATTCTCCACTGCACCATCTGTGTCACATCAGAAATTACCAAATGTGTCCCTCAGCTAAACATCGGCCCGTAGGGTGTGACTGCAGTTAACATACGTGTGTTGAGTTGAACAAACTCGGTAAAAATCCTCATTCCGAATGCAAACTATGATTCTGTAAAAATAAGCAAGAAGCCACATTCACATGAGCTCTATGTGCAGTCATGCATAAAAGTAGAAGTAGGGTGATAAGAAATTGTTACTGGAATTTCACAGTTTGAGTTGTTAGTTGGTTAAGACTTCAGTGGCAGAGGTTGCCAATAGTAAGGACACAATGAATTGCACTGATTTATGGAAAAGAAGGACGATGCTCAAGGAAGTGAAGATTATTAAATTAGGGTTAAAATGGAAATAAAAAATTATGAACCCACAGACATGATTCTATTTAAATGTGTTTTTGAAACCATGTACCCCAACTGTGCGACATGATGCTCATCATATTTGTCTTTCCTCTTCATTTCAAACGGCACTTCTTAGGGCATGCACGGGTCTTGGGGCAAATTGCATATTTCATATCCCGGAATTTTGAATATGTGGTTACTGATACTGTGTCAGAAAGCTGCGGGCACTTTTTCATGTAACTTCCCGAAATATTTTCAAAGACATTAAAACTTACTTCACAGTGAAAATATGACAGTGCCAAGTCACATTTCCCTCCCCTGCTTAAAAAAGCTGCTGCACCCAGATAGGACGGATACCCAATAATTCAAATTTGCGATTGTCATTCGGCAATGATCCACCCTACAGTCACTCGTTTTCAAGGAGACTGTTGGCTGAAAGAGCGTTTGGCGGTATGAATAAAAATCACACTGAGCGGAGGTGTGAGAAATGCACCGTTCGGTGTGCTGAATGCATAATGAGGTCTAGTTTTTAGTGCGGCAGCCCTCGCCTTCAGTAGATGTACTGAAACACTATGTGCACATAGAGGAAGTTGTTCCTCAGAATCATTCGAGAAAACCATCATGACATGTGGGTATTCTTACAAATTTGGTTAGAAATTATATTTCATTGCTGTGGCGAACACCAGAAACACCCTCAACAAACATCTAATTGACTCAAGTGTCTAACTGATGTTTGCAAGAAAAGTCATTTGACCTGAATCATCATTCCAGAGAATTCTGGAAGATTTCATCACCCTATTGGAACTTCTGAAATAATCCAACCTGGTGACTTTGCCTTTGGGCTTTATTTACTTGTATTTGTAAATATTTGCACTTTTGTCAGTGATTTCGTTGCTGTGACTCAGTTCTGTTCTTCTATTTAATTTTTTTTTTTTTTTTTTAAAAAAAAAAAGCATCTCATAAATGGCCCGTGAACACAAAAATTATTTGCCGAGGCTGGATTTTGTGACAGCGTCTCATTCTTTTCGTCTTGTTCAGCCACAGGATAGCTGATTTCAGAAGTAGCTCTTTGTATTGTTTCCAGAAAACCAGAGAAAAACACTGGATATTAGAATTTTACCACAGTGTTTCCACCCCCCGTTTCATTTTGTTCTCTGTGCTTCTCAAAGCACCTGGAGAAGATCTTCAAACACCGCGACCTCCAGCAGAAGCTGGCTGATGCCAGACTGGAGGAGGCCAACATGCTGCTGCATGAAGCGGAAGAGAAGCATAAGCGTGAGAAGGAATACGTGAGTTGCGCTGTCGCTGTCCCTTCCCTTCAGTAAGATGCATGCTGTGAAAATGCATGTACAGCTACACACACACACACACACACACACACACACTGTCTGAAACCGCTTATCTCATGCGGGGTCGCGGCGAACCGGAGCCTAACCTGGCAACACAGGGCGTAGGGCTGGAGGGGAACGGGACACACCCAGGATGGGGCACCAGCCCGCCGCAAGGTACCCCATGCAGGGCTCGAACCCCAGACCCGCTACACAGCAGGCCCGCTGCACCACCATGCCCCCCTCGTACACTTGGGATACATGTAAACCTTTCATTATGTCACAATGTTCTGTTCATTCCAACCATATTCTAGATCTCTGGATCCTCACCTTCCAGCCACTGAGTTGCAGATGTTCGGACGCTAAAATCTCCCAATTGACTTTGTTTAAACTGCATTTTTATCACTTTGTAAAATTTGTTTGTTAAGGGACAGCAAACTGAGCTTATCTGGCAGGCCGACAGGCAACAGTGAAGTGCACCCACAAATAAATAGTGGTGTGAAACTGATTTAGTTCGGCTCCCTTCCATTGCATTAAATAACAAGAGAAGGAATATTGCACGTTTGTTGATCAGTCAATACCTGGCATTAAATCAAAGTTTGTGTAGACTATTTATATGTCTGCTTTACTGAGTTAAAAGTTAAGAAAAATGCTGCAACAGTCTTCCAAATTATTTTATTTTTTTATATATCAAAGCTATATCTGAAATTTTGACCGACGATAACCTGTGAATAAATTGAGGGACTCCGGTCTTTTGCTTTTATCGATTCTGGTATCTTAGTAAAAGTGGCTTTGGAGTTACAGACAAATCAACAAAGAGACTTTTGGTCCCAGTTGTATGTGTTAGACAAAGGACCCAGTGTAATCTAAGACTTATTGCTCAGATGGTTGGAAACAGATGTCAGCGTATCATATTTCTTTTTTCCTCAAGTCCCATAATGACATTTACATCTCCAGCACCACGGTGTTTGCGCTGATGTTTTACGTTCCATCTTTTTTCGTAAAGATGTGATTCTGAGATACTCCGGAGCAGTCCTCCCCAGGCTTCTGCATTAAATAGGATCTGTGTGGTGCTCTCTGCAGCATACATGATGTAGGTGTTTGCTTGGAACAAATGGGCTGATGCTGATGAGATGCCGGTGACAGAGGCCAAGATTAACCCTTTCGCTGTTTCTATTGATAGTTGCTTAAAGAGGCAATTGACAAAACAAAGAGCTGCTTCACAATGAAGGAGCAGGAGTTGGAGTTGAAGAAGCAGGTAAAGACGAGCGCTGTGACCAACCGGCACCCACCCTTCATGTTTTGTGTCTGTCTAACCACAGTTACTGACACAGGCCGCTGAGTGGAAACTGCAGGCTAGGCTTCTGAAAGAGCAGGAGACAGTGATGCGGGCACAGGTGAATATCCACATCCACCCACCCCCTCATGCTGCCGGATCACCTTCCCTTTGAGGTTAGAGGACAAGCTGAGGTCAGAGGTCAAAGAGAGTCACCCTGGAGCTCCACCAAGATGACAGATTGTAGGCTGACCAGATGCTCATTTGAAAATCATGACAGCTTTGAACAGTGACAGAAGGCAAAATTTTAAAATCACTTATATAAAGACCTTCATAGCAACATTCCAGTCTCAGCATCTTCTGGGCACCCTAAATGACTCACTACATGTCATTCACTGACACCTCGTCAGTAATTTCCTCACATTTACATCAGGTAAGCAGTACTAAGACGGAATCGTGTTGATTTAAATTTTCTCAAACTAATGATGGTCCAGAATGTTCTGAGACATCATGCAGGGTCACCTTAAGGCACAGAACAGGACAATGGCGCATCAGGCCTAACAGTGTTTTATACTCTTCAAGCGTGAAGGTCACTCAGCGCAGTAACTCCACGTCATCTCCAAGACTGACTGAGGTAAAACTGATTGGAGCACATGATGGAAATCTGACATAAACATTCTAATATTTATTTATTTAGTTAATGCCTCTGGACAACTTAAACGCAAGTTAAAATGTTGAATAATCGGCTTTTACAATGACTTACCCATGTATACAGCAGGGTACTCCTACTGCATCAGGAGAGCTGGTAGAGTAGTGGTTAGAGCTGCTGCCTTTAGGTCCAAAGGCTGTTGGTTCAATCCCCACCCTTAACTACAGTGCTCTTGAACAAGGTACCTACCCCCAATCATCCAGCAAAATCACCTAGCTGTCTAAATGGGAAAATAGTCATAAACTTGTAATAACTGTAACCTTAACATTGTAAGTCACTTTTGACAAAAGCATCTGCTAAATTAATGTAATCAGTTTGGGGTGAGTCCCTTTATCAAGTGTGGGATTCTAACCTGAGACCATCTGACTGCAAAGTGTTGTCTGTAATAACTATGTTACCTGCTCTTCCCATGTATGTATTGGTGCCAAACTCATAACGTAGATGCTTATATTTCACTGCAAGGGAAGAATATGTGTAGGATCAACATATAAAACAGCGTAGCTTAAAACAAGACAAAAGTCAGAATTATGTTCGTTTGCTGTTTTTGGTTTTGTATAACTCAGTGAGAGTAAAATTAAGTTAATTAGGAGGGTTAAATGGTTCCATCATTTTGAATGCCTAATCTTACAAGGACAAATGAATCTGCCATACACATAAATTACTGATGACAGTTTATGCGGTGTTAATGAATTACAGAGAAACGATACCATCATTTAAAGCCTTATGTTTTTCAGCGGCGCTATTAGAAGGCCTCCTTGGCTGATGGAAATGACACAGTAATGCTAAAACAAAAAGGATATTAAAATTGTATTCAATCTTCAGTTCAGTACGTTGGGACCTCGGACCATGTGGCCTGGAGGATCGAAGCTAAACGTTTTTTTTGTGTTTTAAAAATGAAGCCAGTTAATCAAGTTGTAACCATGTTCCTTGCCTCTAACAACAATAAATTAAATTAATCGGAGGTCAGACAAGCTGAATATGGCCAATGCACATTCAGTTGGTTTGGGTCATTGATAAATGTGAATAAATGCATACTGGAATACTGCATCTCCGCAGCACGTAATGGTCAGGGTCATTGCCTTGCAATTTGATGGTTCATGATTTGAATCCTCCTGTATTACCCTTGATTGAGATACTTGCTCTGAACTGATATAAAGAAGACCCACCTTTATAAATGGGCAAATCACTATAGGCAGCTAAGTGAACAAACCTAATATTATAAGTCACCTTGGAGAAAGATGTCAGCTAAATAAAAGTTAATAATTTCAGGAGAGGTGGTGGATAACAGGGAAGGTATTCCACTGTGTAGCAGTTTTTCTGGCTTGCCCTTAGGATAGACCTGTAGAAAATTCCTTTCTTAGCCTGGAGCATCACCAGAAGACAAAATATAAACTCTAAAACGATGTCAATGGGGGGAAAAAAAGCCTGAAGAAACTATAGCACTAAGCAACGTTGAAATATGTCATATGTCCCTCAAACCTGAATATTAAAGCACATGCAAAATATGCAAGCCATCATTGAACACATTCCTGAAAAGGGTTCACGGTCAAAAGAGGGTGGCCAATTTATTTGCTGCTTATTTAGATTTTTTTTTTTTTTTTTTTTTTTAAAAAAACTTCTGTGTCCTCGGCTGCAGTTTTGTCCTCCTTGTGTTGACAGCTCGTTCTGTATTCAGAGAAGTTTGATGAGCTGCAGAGCACTCTGGCCAAGAGCAACGACGTTTATGCCAGCTTCAGGAAGGAGATGGACAAGGTCAGAGGCGCCCTTTCATTGAAGCCATTTGTCATATCTTACTGTCAGTTCGGTTTCGCCTCACCAACTCATGACTATAAAAAGCTTTTGTTCCAGTTCTTACTCCATTTACCCCAAATTCACCCATACATAAGGCTGTCAAAAAAGTTACATTTTGCATTTATTGATTGAAATGAATGTATTAACTGATGCCCATAACCAGCAAAACATGTGCATGAAATAGAAAGAACTACATCTATGTACTGCTTGTTGGTCTTGTGTCGTAGATGTCGAAGAACATGAAGAAGTTGGAGAAGGAGTCCGGCACTTGGAAGACACGCTTTGAGAACTGCAACAAAGCCTTGATGGACATGGTTACAGATGTATGGTGGTCCTGTTCACTTTTCTCTCATCACTTTCATGAACAGTAACAGGCAGAAAGTCCAGTACCAACGTCAGAAATATGAAGATCCAAGACCTCCAAACGGAGGATTAAGACAGGATTCAGTAATCATGTCAATGACAGCCAAGGCTATTCTAGCATATCCCATAAGGTTTATGTGGCGACGGGGTTAGGCGCGTTTTTTGGCTTTACGTGCAGCGTCAGCAGCAGAGCGATGAAACATGCATGCAGACAATCACACTACAGGGAACTGAGTCACCGGTTGAACTGAAAATCATGTCTCTGAACTGTGGGAGAAAACCAGAGCTCCCAGAGGAAATCCACCCTTTAAGTGTAGCATCCTTTAAGTGGGTGGCACGGTGGCACAGTGAGTAGTACTGCCATCTCACAGTGCCTGGGTGGTGTGAGAGGATGTGGGTTTGATCCCTGCTCATTCTGTGTGGAGTTTGCATGTTCTCCCTGTGTCTGTGTGGGTTTTCTCTGAGTGCTCTGGTTTCCTCCCACAGTCCAGAGACATGCTGTTCAGGTTCCCCCATAGTGTGTGAGTGACAGTATAAGTCACCATGGTGAATAAAGTGTGTGGGCTGATAACACCACAGAGAGTTAATTGGAAGTTGCTTTGGACAAAAGCATCTGCTAAATAAGTAAGTGTAGAGTATGTACAGTAATAGCTACAGAAGTTGATGAAGTGCAGGTGGACAGCCTTACAGTACTATAGAGGAATCAATGAAAGGAAACTGTCCTATTGTGTTGTCTTATGATTAACTATCGAAGTAATTGTGTCCACACACACACACACACACACACATTTTCAGAACCGCTCGTCCCATACGGGGTCACGGGGAACCGGAGCCTACCCGGCAACACAGGGCGTAAGGCCGGAGGGGGAAGGGGACACACCCAGGACGGGACGCCAGTCCGCCGCAAGGCACCCCAAGCGAGACTCGAACCCCAGACCCACTGGAGAGCAGGACTGTGGTCCAACCCACTGCGCCACCGCACCCCTAACTGTGTCCATTTCAGGAGAATTTTGTGATATTCTAGGATAGACGGGTGTCACTTATGTGGTTCAAGAACACATAAAATTTGCCATTGAAACTAATGGTGATGATTGTATCTTCAAGTTATGAGGATTCACCTTATGAAAGATTTTGACTACATGCATGTGAAGGAAAGTCAGTCTTACTCTAACTAGTTTTCACCCATTTGGTCCCCTAGAGGTCGATTAAAGACAAGGAGTTTGAGATGTTCACGCTGAAGATCAACAAGCTGGAACGGCTGTGTCGGGCTCTACAGGAAGAGAGGAAGGGTCTGTACAAGAAGATCCAAGAAATCTGCAGGCCTGGAGAGAAAGTGGATGTGAAAGCTGTGGAGGTGGATGTCCAGGAAGAGGACGTGAGCCCTGAGAATGCCCCTGTCTCCGTCCCACCTCCGGTTTCTGCTCCACAACCAGCCTCCGACTCAGAGTCCACCTCCAGCTCCACCGCTGACTCCATCTCCACCTTCATCCCTGTGGAATTCCCTTTCACCATGGATATGTCCCGCTTAAAGGCGGAGCAGGAGCGTCTGGAGGAGCTTGCCGCCGCCCTCTTGAATCCTCACGAGGAGTCAGGCGAGGCGACAAACAGCGACGAGGAGGCGCCAATCAGTGCAGAGGTTCAGAAGAGCTCCGAGGCAGGGGAAGCGGCTACTCCTTTCGACAGCGGTCCAGTTTCCTCACCCCCGCCAGAGACCTCACAGTCGGCCCCTGCTGAGAAGTTGACACCTGGAGACACGCAAGGAAGCAGTGAAACAGGGGAATCGCAGGAATAACATCGACGGATGCCTTGACGTGTCTTGTAACTCAAGCAGCACCACACGAGTTTTCTATATCCTCCACTTCTAAATTTTGCTTGTATTGGTGTCAACTAGTCGGTTTTAATGGCTATAGATGTTTCTGATATCAATCAGTTTTTCGAAAGAGACCTTTGCTGTCTTGAACCAGGTCTTTTATATAGAATGCTTCATACTCTTAAAGTGGATTTGCCCGTGCACATGAGTGCTTTCCTCAGAAAAAATCACAGCAGTGTATTTATTCAATAAAGCTCTCCAGAGTATCACAGCAGCAGTGTGTCCCTGGTGTATCACACACAGTGTTGTTTTTCCTCAAATAGCACCTATAAGCTCTGAGAGTTTGCTGTTCAAAGACATAAGGCAGCAAACATTGAAGGAATACTCGGCCAATGTGCTTCTGATGTTCTATATCAGTCACTGAGGGATCTGTTTTTACCGTTACTTCAGGGTATACTCATCGATCTCATAACACTACTTTGAGGAATACATCATGATTCCGTCTTACTCCGGTTTGGAAACATTGCCGCTACAGGGGTTTCCATGGTAACGCACATCCAAAAAAGAAAATCCTGGTCTCACTTGGAGGGCAATCTGTGTCTGACAGTCAGCATCCCATGAGTGCAGAAGTACTACAGCAGCAGCACATGACGTCGTATTTTTTTCTGCAGAAAATAACGGCATTACATTAACTCAAATCCTATCCCCCATCAAGGGCGCCAGAGACGCGTCGGACGTCAAGGGCACCCGGTCACCATGGCAACTCCCTCTGCTCCTCCATCTTGGACATCAGCAGTTTGCGTTGCTTGACATCACAAGTGAAAATAATAAACACGCCAAGGCCTGAGGGTAAAGCAGACGCATATAAAAACAAGGTCACCCAAACCTTATAACGGAAATATAGAAATCAGTTATTACGCAAGCCTTTTACTGGTTATAAAAGAACATATTTGCTGAAGTTAAAAAAATTTGAACTATTTATGAGTCACAGTACAGTATATCAATTCAATTCTTTTCCTCGGCGCATGCTTTGCCTATTCTTTCATCATATTTAAAAATGACACCATCCACGCCACTAGCCATGACTTGAGCAACAAATGCATGCTAGAAACATAATAAACCCAGCTGGTACAGCATGAGACAGCTCAGCATCCAAAAATTTGATTTGATTTTCTTTTTCTTTTTTAAATGTTGTCTTTTATGGATGGGTGTAACTTACAGTTCAACAATGAAAAATTACCTTCAGAGGGCAATTTCGCTATACTGTTGTAGCCAGCAGATGGGGCCTATGTACTTAATGAAAGTACAAAAAAAAAAAACTTGTTTTTCTAAACGCCTAACTGATCTTTTCCACATTGTTTCTGCTGATTTTTAATACATTCATATCCATTTTCTTATATTTACATTTGTTACTAAGATTTTTCTACAATCCACCGCACATGTGTAAGATATTGATGCAAATAAATGTACTTAACAAGTCAAGGGGGGGGTCACACAAAAAGGAGTTTTTTGACAAATTTTACCAATGTAATTTTTCACAAAGCATCATTTCCCAGAAACCCGAAATGGTCTGGACACAATGAAGCAGCAGGTCTGGTGTTCAGCACAATCTTTTCATTTTCACAACATTTTTATTTCATGTGCAGAGCCAGCAATGGCCAAGCTATAGGAATCATCAATCATATTTCTACTTAATGACCATGCTACACAAAAGCACTCCGGGGAGTGTATGCATAAAAAAAACTGAATAAATATTTATACAACATCTGCACAATGTAAACAGCTCTCTCCTGAACCATATGTTGACCTGGAGGTATAGAGAAAGTGACACCAGGGTAGAAAACATGAATGCAGATCTGGATTTGGTGTTCTAATGAGACATGTTTTAACAGAATGCCATTATTGCGGACTTGCTTGCCATTGTTTTTCGGCTAAAAACCGTGACAGTTGTGCTAATTGCAGTTTCCAAAATTTCCTGGCGATGTTTATTGAAAAGGAAAATGTTTGCTCTACAGATAGAAGATGCCAAAGAAACAAGGCTGGTTGCTGAGGGCTTCGGTAAACGAGTAATAAACCAAAGGCGAGCGAGTTACTGTGTTTTCACTTCCTTAAATAAACCGCCAGAAACGAAACACCAGAACACATGAAAGCCACAGCAGTGATAAAGCAAGACAGAAAGTACAAAGAGTTCATATCTCAGGCTAAATGCATCTGAAATTAAACGTCTGGTATGATTTCATGAGATGGGGAGGGAGATGCTAGCATTTCCTTATAGTGACGTTTTCGAAATGTGCGAATATTCTAAGCAGATGAGGATGTTCACGGAGCACAATGGAAGAACACATTTTGCCTTAAGCTCTAGTGTGTCACTGACCCACCCCAGTCCGTGCTGGAAAAGAAATCATGCCTGAACATGCCACTTTCAAAAAGCATTTGGAAAGGAGGGGGGGGGGTCACATTAATCAAGAATCTACATGCCATAATTTCCGTGCAACAAGGTTGGTTTCATTGGCTCTTACAAAAGCATGAATTGTTATTCACTGCCTCGACCTTCTGCTCGGAGGAAGGTGACATGACCCAGATTTTTTAAGTCACGCATCAGGGGCACATCACGGAGAAATCAAATCGGTGGAGCAAAGGCCCAGCCAGCTTCTGAGAAAGCTGGTCCTGCAGCAGCCTGAACCAAAAAAGGTGGAGCTCTTAGAAGCCTAAGGCCACAGCAGCGAGTAGAAAAAGTCTAACCCTCCATCCACCAAACCAGCAGGACATACAGAAGGTCCATTTCACATGAGATGATTAAGAGAAAAGCTGTAAAAACAAGACTTTTGCAGTATTAGTTCTAGCAGTACATACAACATACGGACATACAACACAGCAATGCTGATATTTTACTCTTAAATAATTTTGTTTGCTCACCCGAAGCTGCTGTTTGAGTTGTTTTTGGTAAAGATATACTGAAGGACACTACAACAAAGTGTAGAGAAAGAAACCAGAGCATGAAATAAAATGTAATTGTGTAAATTTTGGCACTTTTCTGACTGCATAGTAAAAAATGAGGGCCCAGCAAAGCACCTTGAGGAACTCCTAACATTATCTTGATACCAGTTATTAATCTGTACTGTATTGAAGCCCATTCTAAATCTGCGGTCAGACTTCCCTTTTATTCCCCACAAGTTGGGATTTAGGGCATGTTTTCAACAGAACTAGTCTGTGCTGTTTGTTCTAATTGCTCAAATATTTATCAGTGTTTGTTGGTACTGACCTGATAATTTTATCTCATCCATAATGATATGTATATAGAGGTTCAGACGTTTTAATGAATTTAACTTTCTAACACATGTATTAAATTGGTTTATTTTTGGTGTGTCTAGGAATGGAAGATTTTTCTCACATTTATAGGTATTTGACAGGATAACAACCCCAAGATACACATATTGACCGAAGCTGCTTGTCTCAAGCGGGGTTGTGGCAAGCCGAGGCGTTGGGCTGGAGGGGGAGGGGTCACACTGAGGATGGGATGCCAGTCCGTCGCAAGGCACCCCAAGCGGGATTTAAACCTTAGATCCACTAGAGAGCACGCAGAGACCAAGCCCACTGCCCCACTGCATCCCCCCTTACACCCCCTAGCATCACTCAAATTGTTCTTCAAAACCAGTTCATGTTCTTTCGGTATAATACTGTGAAGAGTTCTGTTCATCAAAACACTTACCATTGCTAGTGCTTTCTCCTTTAGGAAAAATCTCTGCAGCTCAGGAACGTTGCTGAGGTACTGGAAAAAGAAAAAGAGACGCAAGAGCAGAGCTGCACAGTCATCAGCCACTCACACACATTTCATCATACTAATGAACTCAGTGATGGAAACATGATTAGAGTAATGATGGATTTGATGGATATACCAACGTTTGAACGGGAAGGTTTTACAGCAACAGTGCTAAGAGCTGAGCAGATAAGATTACCGTGGTGAATAAGGTGTGTGGGCTGATAACACTACATAGAGTTCATTGGAAGTCGCTTTGGACAAAAGCATCTGCTGAATAAATAAATGTAAATGTAAGATGCACAAAGACTGCAGTTACACCCCTTCCCCTATGCTTTCTCGTGGGCAGAGGAAGTGCTGTAAACCTGGGCATGTTGCACACTAAATATTTAACGTTGCAGGTATTTTATCTACTGTTGGTGCATTAAAATACTGCAACAACTCTTTGTATGAGACATAGACATCAGCATTATCATTGCTCTCTTTTGTCCAGAAAATTCATTATTGAATTTTGGGACACAGTTAAAACAAAGAAGAATTATATAAAGCAAAAAAGGAATGTGAAAAAAAAATTATACATCTCTGCCACTAATGTATCACAGTCCCACCACATGGTTACATAACGTGGCTGATTGCCTACAGAGCCACTTGACAGAAAATAGATCCATGAGTGGAGAAAGGTATGAATATGCAATTCTGTCCAAGAACCTTGTCTGCTAGCTGAACATAACAGAAACGGCAGTGTTGTATAACAGAAGCATGAAAAGGATATACTGATTTAGAAAGTACAAAAATAATCCAGCACATAACTTTATTTTTAAATCCCTGCTTCCTTTACACTCACCAGTGTGAATGGATTCAAGCATGGCATCAATGGAGTTTGCATGTTCTCCCCATGTCTGCGTGGGTTTCCTCTGGGTGCTCTGGTTTCCCCCCACACTCCAAAGACATACTGTTCAGGTTCCCCCATAGTGTGTGAGTGTCACAGAGAGAGTGTGTTCCACTGATGTATGGATGAGTGACCCATTGCAAGTAATGTATCCAGCAGTGTAAGTCACCTTGGTGAATAAGGTGTGTGGGCTGCTAGATACGCTAGCAGTGCAACACTCATTCAAAGGCGTGTGGGCTGATAACACTACATAGAGTTCATTGGAAGTCGCTTTGGACAAAAGCGTCTGCTCAGTGAATAAATGTAAATTTAGTGTAATGTAATGGGTCCTGGTGGTTAATGTACTTGAGATAAGTTCACGCTCAAAACTCTGGTTGAGGCGATCACGGTGATCAAAGGATCAGCATCCCGAAACCTAGAGGACCCAATCACTTTACAGCAAGAGTGCTGTGTCCTTCCACCTCTGGTTGCTTGGTGGTCCTACTTAAAAGAGGTCCAATTAGGAAAGTCTATCAATTCTCAGTTTTCACCCTACGGTGGTAGAACAAAGCCCCTGTTCTTCAGAACTGCTCAGTCCCTCCCAGTATCAAGAACAATCTCAAAACTGATTTATTTCCAACCTACTTTTCTCTTCATCTCTTAACAGCTTTGCAAATTAATTTATTACTTGTACCTCTGCACTTACTACGCAGGCCAAATATACCAGCAAAAATGTAGTATTAAACAAACAAGATGTGTCTTGATAATTGTGTCTTCATCTAAAGAACTTTCTTCTTGAATTCACTTTAGTCTACTCTCCAAACTGTATGTCATTTTTGGAGAAAAGCATCTGTAAAGTTACAAGTTACAAGTTCAAGTAGTTTTTATTGTCATTCCTCCATACAGCTTGCGTACAGTGGAACGAAATGTCGTTTCTTCGGAGACCGTGGTGCAAGACAGAACATAGGCTAGGACGCGGGTACGACTGTGAGCTGTAGGCAGTTGTGGAGTAGTGTAGTGCTGAGTTCACTGGTCAACGGAGCCAGTTGAGTGTTGGGAGGTAGCTGGATGTTGAGAAGTCTCACTGCCTCAGAAACTCTTGCGGAGTCTGCTGGTGGTGGCGCGGATACACAAAATATAAAATACACATATTTTAACATGATTGTAATGTTTACAAGGGCCAAAACTTCACCGATTGTTTTTTCCCGCATAAAAAGGGAAGGCTTACCTGCGTTCCTCTCGGATCCAACAAAACCAGGCACTGGGTAGGATATCCGCATATCCGCGGGCTGGATAGGAAGCGGTGCTCATTTATCAGCTAGTGAACATTCGGCAAAGGCAGCTAGAGATGCTCGGTGCAAATGCTGCATCAGAAAGAGTAATTATAACCCAGCCCCCATCATCCTTTGAGTCCCATTAATGTCTACATTGCTTAAATTACAAATGTTATATTGCCTGTCACTCAAGCCAGGGAATGAAACCACAGCAGATATAAGAACTCTTGTGGCTGTTAAGGCTCCAGTGAAATGCAGTGTAGCATTAAAATTTATATGCACCATCACTCGCACGGATTGCACATCCAGATGGGGAGAGCTCCCAGAAGTCGGTGGTTTTCCCTTGGTTAGTGCTGGCGGGGGGGGGGGCATACCAACACACTGTGCTTTTCACAGCTCTCCTCAAGCCACAAGTCACAAACAGCGTGACCAATCTGTCAACCGTGCGGTCAACCGTGGGGCTAAATTAATATATTCAAATCTTGACTGCTTGCTCAAAATAATTTTAGAGAATTATCATATTTATCAGTAGCTCTAAAGGTTTATGCAGCAGCAGGTCTCTTTCCTGGTCCTGGTCATCGGCCGTGTACGTAGCTTTTTGTTATAGGTGGGCTGTTAATTAAATTGTCTTGGGAAATCCAGATAACATATTTCAAATTATGTTGAAACAACTGTGCTAGTTAATGACCGCTGTAAAGTTCCGTGACATTTCCAGTCAGGTTAAAAGGAATCACTGTGTAGGATTACCTGTTAAAAGTGAGAAAACTGGCGTATTTGCACTAATCAGCTGCTCTTTTGGATCGTTTGTGAAATGTGAAACATCATAATAGTACTGAACTGAAGGATTAATCAAAATAAATTATGCATAAAAGCCAAAAACAATGGAAAAAGTATTCAGTGTGATCACGAAAATTAAAGAGGTGTTTTTTTTCTCTTTTTGTATCTTAAGAAGTGGAAAAAAATATAAACTTATGACTTATTCGCTTAGCACCATTGGGATGTGTGTGTATTCTGTGACTAATGCAAATTATAGCACGTTCTCAAATAAAATTTATTTTAACGTGATTTAAACTCATTCGAGTAACAGCCCAATGAAAGCTTATTAATCAGAAGGTTAGTGTGGACACACAGGGAGGCTAGACGAGAAGCGAGAAGAGAGCACCAAAGGAAAGATGCACTTGAAAGATGGTTTCTGTTGAATCACCCTAACTAATACACAGCTATCTAATAAACTGCACTGTTATTGTATACTTCACCGCGGTATAGGGTCGATGCCTATTGGAGCACCAGTATCCATCAATCATACCCATGTGCAATATGCTCTTTAACCAACTGACAATCACTGCACTATAATGTCACTTTATGTTACAGGCCAATGCGTATCGTTTTCTATGCTTGGTCATTTAGTGGTGTTAAGTTTGCATGGTACTGTGTTCTTGTCTGCTGCATTGCTAACTGTCATGTGCTATCTGTAATCATATTTGTATTAGTCTATGTCTAGTCCGGTATGTGTGCATGTAGCCTGTATGCGCGAATGTGCTCTGTAGGTTTGCTCTAAACCGGAAATAAATTCCTCGCATGCTCGGGTATACTTGGCCAATAAAGCTGATTCTGATTTATTATTCGGACATCTGATGGGTTGCTAGAGGATGCGGGGCAGTGACAGCCAGGCCAATCTAGCCCACCGCCCCCAGCAGAGCAAAGCCCGCTATTTTCCTGAAGCCACAGGACTCAACGGTCACCCCTGGCGACCGTATATCCCAGACTCAAAGCACTGTTCGGCATGCAATATAAGACAGAAACCAAAATTAAATTTGTGATGATGCACTGCAATGTGCCCAGGTGTGGTTCAGCAAAAACAGGAAGTAAGTAAGAAATACAACTTCCCAGAAATTTCCAGAAACCCTGGAGACACATCAATGATTACGTGTGCCACAGGGTGATACAATGCAGATAAAGGTGTCTCCGTTACTGGCATGTGACTTTGCACAAAATGCATATTGTACTTTGCGGACTGCGCATAATTCACGTTCCTCTTGATTTATCATTTATTATTTATTCTTTGATCTGAAACTTTTCTCTAAGCTGGCTTGTAATGTGAGGTTTATACACTAAGCTGTTTATGCGGATTTACCAATTTATACAGCTGGGTAAATTTTACTGAGTTAAATCAGTTTAAGTTCCTTAGTCAAGGGTAATACTGTACAACAGTAAGAGGAATTAGAAGCGGGGGATGGTGGTACAGCGAGTAACGCTTGTGTCTCACAGCACCTGGGTGGTGTGAGAGCAGGTGGGTTCGATCCCCCTTAGTGTGTGGAGCTTCCATGTTCTCCCCATGTCTTGTGGGTTTCCTCTGGGTGCTCTGGTTTCCTCCCACAGTCCAAAGACAGGATGTTCAGGTTCCCCCATAGTGTGTCAGTTCCACTGATGTGTGGATGAGTGACCCAGTGTAAGTAGTGCATCTAGCAGTGTAAGTCACCGCGGTGAATAAGGTGTGTGGGCTCATAACACTACATAGTATCCGTTGTAAGGCACTTTGGAGAAAAGTGTCTGCTAAAGAAATAAGTGTAATGCAAATGTGGGTCCTTTCGGTTGACAACTATGCCACCTCATGCATTCTTTTTTTTAATTGACAACAGCCTCACTCAAGCATGATTACTTCGACTTTGGCCCCTCAGCAATAAAACACCACACAGAGGCCATGCTGTGGACATCGTTCAAATTCAAAAGTGAAATTCCGTATCGGCACACCTGAAAACAGAGCCATAAAACACATTTCAACCAAATTTACTGTTCCGTTTTCTTTATTTTGTCCAAAAACAATTTGGTGTACCGATACATTCACTCGTCACAGTTTTTGCTGCAGTCCTTTTTTTAACACCCATTTCAAAAACTTTAAAGACTCCATGTACATAAACAGAAGTGCTTCATTTATTTTTTCCTTTTTTGACTTTAATTATAAAACATACTTTCTTGGTATGATATATAACTTTTACCTGTAAGAAAAAAAAGTTTTGTTTTTTTTTTTTATTTAAATTTTAAATTTTTTTTATGAATAAAAGCAAGGTACCTAGAGAAAGGAAAAATAACCCCCACCCCCAAGCGCTGCATTCGTCAATAGGCCTCTAGGACTTTGTAAGAGGAGAAGGGCTTGATGAAGTGGTAGTCCAGGTTTCCACAGTGGGGGCACTGCTGCACGTTGCTGTACTCGGAGAAGTACTGCATCCCCACTCGCACATCTATGACAGGCTTGCCACAGTGCTTGCAGTTCAGCCGGGCCTGGAAAAAATAAGAGAGAGCAAGAGCTGGTGTGAAACCCAGGCGCCCCTTGATCCACAATCTCTCTCCATGTGAAATTTCGGTATAACAGCTCTTGGCTTTTGATACCAAAATCTCGATTTCTGAAACAGAGAAAATCTGTATGATGAAACTTAGCGAATATTTTCAAAAAAATTTGAAAGTCAAGCAGAAGTGCAGTAATGTACTGTACTAGGCAAGAGTGTTTTCTGTTGGTTTTCCGACTCTGGTTTAGCGTGTTTATGCAGCGGCAGTGCAAGAATGACTGCCAAGCCTCCTCCTCCTTTCACCCGTAACTCACAATCAGCACTTTTTCTCTTCACTCCATGAATACAGTAACAATCAAGAAAAGCATCTGCTAAATCAATAAGTGTGTATTATATCATAAATGGGTTAATAGTTACAGTATGTAGGTGTTTTATAGTGTCTTAGTGAGATTTGGGAAAACTGATCTGGGTTTTCAGGTAGGCTGGAAACGCATTATTATTTTTCCCCACTTAAAGTAATGGGACATGGGCTTTTGGTATCTAGAATTTTGGTTTCCAAATTTTGATTTTCAGGCACAGATTAACAGCAGGGGACAGCTGGTAGCCTAGTGGTTAGGGCAACTGCCTCTAGACCCAAAGGTCACAGGTTTAACCCCCACCTCTGACTGCAGTACTCTTGAGCAAGGTACTTATCCTTAATGGCTCTAGTAAAACTACCCAGCTGCATAAGTGGGTAAATAACTGTAACCTTAACATTGTAAGTCACTTTAGAGAACATGCCAGGTAAATGTAACTCAAGGGGTTGCTGCTATTCAGTAAAATGGATAATATTTATTCTGCACCAGTCAAAAGTATGAATACACCTGACCAATAACTGCACAAGACAAACCAGAGAAAAGAATGTAAGCTAATCAACCCACAAGTGTCCTACATCTCTAGAAACTACTGTAAAAGATTCAAGAAGACATGTCAGCTCACCTCGTCATAGAAAAACATAAAACTTGTTTCCACCAAGCGGAGTCAGACTGCACTACTATCTGCAGAACAGTGATTACATCACCGAGAGAAGAGTCTGACACTTACTCAGAGTATGTACAGTGTATGGCTTAAATCACTTCATTGCTGTGAAAGGTCTGTTTATACAGCTGATACAGCAGGAAGATTGTAATTCATGTTTCAGAATACAGGGGAGCGCGGTATAAATATTGGCCTTGTATAAATATTCTGAAAGCAGCTATAATTATTTCCACATGTTCAGTTCCGTTCATCTGATGTTACATACATTATTATTGCCATTATTTATCTGACACCTTTCTCCAAGGTGAATTACAACGTTATGTTTAAATACTAAGGTGCTAGTAATGATTTAGTCCATTTACAAAGGAGGGTAATTTAATTCATGGTATGTACCTTGACCAAGGGTATTAGAGCAGGTGTGGGATTTTAACTTGGTTACTTCATGGAAGGAAACAGCTCTACTTGCTGCTAAGTATACATCCATATCTCACATAAGAGCCTTGATTCGGCCCATGAATCAATACATAACAAGCTACATAAAATCTTTATTAATGCCAAAGGAAGTTACATGAGGCTGCAGTAACATACATACACCTATGTAATAACATAGACATAAATAAATATCTAAACATAGACTTAAGTATAAAAGAGTGCAAAAATAGACACTGAGTAAATAAATAAGTATTAATAGCAGCTCAGTACCACTTGGGCAATAAGGGGTCAGTACCAGCCCAAGGATGTGAGGACTTCAGGTAGTGCTCCATGGAACAACACAGATAGACCAGTCTGCTGCTAAATGTGCTCCTCTCTTTAGCCAGGGTGATGTGTAGGAGGTGTGAGTCATTCTCCATGATGGTTAGAGTTTATTCAGAGCCCTTGTCTATACCACTCTTTCCGGAGAGTCCAGCTAAACCCCATTAAGAGAATTCCCATTGTGAGGGGGTGTTGAGAATTATCATTATTTATTATAGGGAAAAAAAACGTATGGCTTCCTCGCCACAAAATATCACCTAAAATTTAATAAAATCCCAAAGGAAAAGGCATGTTATGCATGGCAATGACAAGAGCAGAATATAATATTTGTTTAAAAAAAATCATTATCCGAAGCTTTGCTTTTCACATTCTTCATATTTTCATACATTACCAATTACTGCTTGTCTAATGGAGAGTTATGGAGGTCTGGACCCATCCAGGAAATATAGCACACAAGGCAAATTTTACACTGGACAGAGGCATTGTGATAATTTGGATCACACATGTTTATGATACAAAGAAATGTTCGCAAGATGACTGCCTATATCTTTACACTATAAAGCACGTGAACGCTATAATATTAGAGACACCAAAGTGTTACAATCAAATGTTTGATCCCTGCTCTTACAATAACCTTAGAGCAAGGTACTTACCCTAAATTTCTCCCATAAAAATTAGTTTTATAAACGGGTACTAGCTTAGCACTGTTACGTTGGAGAAAAGCAATCAGCAAAATTAATTAACAACACTGGTCTACAGCCAAAATGCTTCCAAAACAAATTACATCAAACTTCACTAATTCTGGGTCACTGAGAATGGAAATGATGCTTAAAATTGTTGCTTGGCTCTAGTTTGTACATGTACATGTACACGTATGGGAATAGCATACATTAGCGAGTTAAAAAGGGATTTGGATCTCAACTAAAATACATGGACATCTTTCACGGGATCTATGAATAAATGAATGGCTGGATTTAATATTTACATTTATCAGATGCTTTTCTCCAAAGCGACTTCCAATGAACTCTATGATTTGGACAGTATACTTATTCTAAGAGAAAATAATGAATTGATGCAATCTAAATCTGGTATTGCATCACACACGACATGGATTGCAAGATTTCGTTACCACCCTTACACATAAAGCTGGGTCTGATGAATAACTTTGTCAAGGCCCTGGACACAACACATGCAGCTTTCAAGTACCTCACCGGGAGATTTCCTAGGTTAAGTGAAGCTAAGATAAGGGACGGCGTCTTTGTCGGTCCACAGATTCGTGAACTTCTTCGAGACGACGGATTTGACCGTGCACTGCACGGCAAGGAGAAGGCGGCGTGGAAAGCCTTCAAGTCTGTGGCAACAAGCTTTCTTGGAAACAACAAGGCAGAAAACTACAGGAAGTTGGTGGAAAACCTCCTCAAGCCTGGGCTGCAACATGTCACTCAAGATTCATTTCTTGGACTCGCATCCGGATTTCTTTCCGTCGAACTGCGGAGCAGTAAGTGACGAGCACGGTGAGCCATTTCACCAAGATATCTCATCCACGGACTGACGGTATCGGGGCAAATGCAGTCCATCAATGCTTGCAGACTACTGCTGGGCAGTGACAAGAGATGCTCCATTTAACGACTACAAGAGACAAGCCAAGAAGAGCAGAGCAGACACTGAATAAGGACTGAACTATGAACTGATACGTAGTAAGTGTTGCATAAACAGGGCAGGTGACATAATATCAAGTGAAACAATCATAAACACATGAAAAGACCTAGGTTTACAATTCATGATCAAAAATCTGCTGTGTACACCATATACATAGCACACACACTTTCTGAACCGCTTGTCCCATACGGGGTCGCAGGGAACCGCTGCTGGGAGCCTAACCCAGCAACACAGGGTGCTGGAGGGGGAGGAGACACACCCAGGATGGGACACCAGTCCACCGCAAGGCACCCCAAGCAGGACTCAAAGCCCAGACCCACCGGAGGGCAGGACCTGGTCAAACCCGCTGCACCACCACACTCCCCTCTACATAGCATGTAAAACGTAAAAACTTAAAAATATCTTCAAAACAGTAGCCAATCAGCAGTTTTAATTGTCATGTTTGAATTCAGCACATCAAAATCTATAACAAATAGCACAATTTTATCTCTGAAAGAGACAATTTCAAAAAAAAAAAAAAAAAAAAAACATTGTTGACCACACATTGACTGAAACTGCTTATCCCAACAGGGGTTGCGGTGAGCCAGAGCCTAACCCGGCAGCACAGCGGGTACGGGACATACCCAGAACAGGATGCCGGTCCGTCACAAGGCACCCCAAGCGGGACTCAAACCCGAGACCCACCAGAAAGCAGGCACAGGCTAAACCCACTGAGCCACCACACCCCCCCATCATTGACCCATGTATTTCTGAACCGCTCATCCCATACAGGGTCGCGGGGAACCGGAACCTAACCCGGCAACTCAGGGTGTAAGGCTGGAGGGGGAGGGGGACGCACCCAGGACAGCACCCCAAGTGGGACTCGAACCCGAGACCCACCGGAGAGCAGGACCTGGTCCAACCCACTGCGCCACCGCACCCCCTTGAGCCAGCTAATAATAATAATAATTGTTATGACTGCTATTTCAGTTGTATTTCATTTACCTTAATCAAAGGTTGTCATTATTAAAACCTATTGTGACAGGAAGTGTACAGAGTATCTAGTTTTCTTATGGAAACAGCACAGTGTCCACTGGCTTTGCAGAGTGATAGACACACTAAGCATAGAATAAAATGCCCACTGTACAAGTAAAATGACCAGGTAAAAATGTGATTATGCTGAATAATGACCCATCACATCAAAAAAAAGAGCATTTATTTTGAGAAGCCGCCGCAGCGGTCTTTCATCGTACGGGACCCCGTCACACGTGGGCCGAGTGCGTATTGCATACACCCGGCCCACACACAGTGATAAATATATAACACTGGTTTCAGTATTTGTTACATTCAGTCATTGTGCAACCAACTGTAGGAAAGTAGTTTCCATTCAGAAGAATTCACCAGGTACTGATATCTCCCCCCGCCGCTCTTCATCGGCAAGGTCAGCCCGTTAAAATTGCTCACATCACCAAATAATCCTCAACATCTGAAACCTTAGAAAATGTTACATTTCATTTCCCATATTTACGCTATGAGGCGTTTTACTGAAACGGTGCACGTTGGCTATGACGTTCAAGAGACCAGCAGCCAAGTCCTCGGGCTGTCGCTCGGAGACGAACCCGGCACCGCGTGCCGCCTGACCACCTTCTGGATTTTTGGAAACCGAGGCCCCCGAATGCGTGCAATTCTGCGTGACGGTCGGGTGCCGAAAGCACACTCACCTGGCAGCACGGCGATGCGGCCAGGATGTCGTAGGTGTACATGGTGCCCAGCTGGTGCCAGCTGCCATCCCACTGGGACTTGCACTTGACGCAGATGATTTTGTGGACACCCTCCAGGCAGTCGACGCACACGGCGTACAGGTGCATCAGCCTCCCTTCAGAGAGCAGAAGGCCTTGTTAGTGCATCATGCGCAAGCTGGGCGGCAGGAGGCCTACAGGTCTCGGGAGGCGTTCTCATTAGCACCCGATTTACACCTGAAACTCCAGGTGAGGTGCATCCCATAATTACGTCAATGCAGCAAATGGGTGGAGCGGAAACGGGCGACCCCGTAGCCTCGGAACGCTGGAGCTGCCTTGTTTGACGTGGGAGGAGCTCAAGATCGCCGGGTTTTTTTTTTTTTTGTTGCTGTAGCTGAGAACTGTATGCAATGAAAGCTCTAGGAAAGATCCACAAGAACAAACGTGGTATTTAAACCAACACTGTATGGATGTGAAAGCTGGACACTGGAGAAGAGAGGAGGAGGAAAAACATGGGTTCCTTTGAAATGTTGTGCTGGAGGAGACTTCTAAGGGCAGGAAAACAGATGGATGCTGGAGCAAATCAAACCGGAGCTCCCGCTGGAAGCGCAAATGAAGAGACTGAGGTGTTTGTACTTTAGACACATCATCAGAAGACTGGACTCTCTCAAAAAGAGCGAAAAACTTACGGACGCACAATTTTCAAGCCTAGCCAGCATCCAGCAGGTGTCCAAACGCAGCTTTCATCTCCCCAGCAAACTCATGATCCACCACCAGCTTCTGGTGGCCGCCACAGTCGTCGTGCCTGGTTCGCAACTTCGGAACTTAAAATTAAGGAAGTTTTCAGAGTTTCATTATTTCTTATCTCCCATCTGAGGCTTGAAACCGAATGTGAATAAATTCGGTCCCGTGGCCTGCAATCCCTGAACTTGGTACCGACATCTGCGTTGCTTCCGAACACGAAATGCTCCCAATGGGTTCGGCTTCCCTACGAACATGGATGAAGTATCTACAAGAAGAGAATCTAAGAGAGGATCTACTCAAGATACTGGGACAGCTGGTAGCATAGTGGTTGGTGCTACTGCCCGTGGTCCTGAAGGTTACCTGCTCAAGCCTCCCCTCTAGCAGTAGTACCCTTGAGCAAGGTATTTACCCGAAATTACTCCAGTAGAGTTACCCAGCAATAAAAATGGGTCAATAACTGTAATCTTAACACCATAAGTTGCTTTAGAGGAAAGTGTCAGATAACTGTAAGATGCACCTTCTGAATCGAGAAACAAATTTACATATGAAATGGGGTCTCTTCGTAACGTTTCGATATGCTCACCACAAGCAACAACAAAGGACTTCCTTTAGCTCGGTCCTCTGAGACCCTGCAGACATGCAGCCAGAAGACCAGAAGTGAATCATGATGGGAAACAAATCAAGTAATCATCGCTCTTTTCCAATAAACTTGTAGTGCGGTGGAAACGCATTAGGAGAACATTAAAGTGTCCAAATCATTCCAGATATTTAGATCGCCTCCATCATCCCGTCACATAAAAAAATCACTTTCCTCTGCAAGGTTTGGTTCAGATTGTAACTTTATGTTTAGAATTTGAAAACGTAACTTGTTATCCAGGGTAGCTTGAGTTCGGTGGTTTTTTTCAGGGAAAGAAATACAAGCAAAAAATTAATTTCTACACATCTCACCCTCCCAGGTGACTCATGATACCCCATTAGAATCTCAATGACGCACACATGGAAAAAAAAGAGGAGTTAAGGGTACATGTACCACTAATACATACTGAGTGTATATTGTTTTCATAAGATTTTTATTATTTCTTGAGTACAGTGGATGTTTCATAAACACTTACACTTATCCCCAATTAACCGGTCCTAATTCGTTCTGGAGAACCGAAAATGAAATTACTTCTTTCATTCCTTTTTATGGGAAAAAATTCCAATTAGTTCCAACCCGACCCTAAGTTCCCCTAAAATCACACTAAATGATACCTAATATAAGGAAAAGCACTGTAACATGTTGAAATTTTACAGTTTTATTTTTTTTGAAGTATGCTCCTGGGAAATTAAAATGTTTAATTTTCATCCCGTCAGCTCCGTGAAGTGTCTTTGAATCCAGTACATGTCCGAGAATTGTTTTAATGGTGCCTATAGTTGTAGTAGCAAACGTGGACTTGTATCTAAAAAGCTTCCTCACCATTCTAATTAACAGTTTTTTTGGCCTACATTTTGAATAGAGGAAGGAACAATGCATTTTTAAATTTCATTTAATTTTATTGTACTTAGTTTAGCTCTACTGTGGGGGGTGCGGTGGCACAGCGGGTTTGAGCAGGTCCTGCTATGTGGCAGATCTGCAGTTCAAGTCCTGCTTGGGGTGCCTTGCAATGGACTGGCATCCCGTCCTGGGTGTGTCCCCTAATCCTCCAGCCTTGCACCCTGTGTTGCCGGGTTAGGCTCCGGTTCGCCGAGACCCGGCTTGGGATAAGTGCTTTCTGACAATGCGTGTGTGGATCTAGTATAAGTTATAAATAAAAACTGAAATAAAACATTTTTTACTTGATAGTTGCCATCTTCACTTCTTGGCCACCACACTTCTCTTTACGAAGATGTCAGGACCCCCCATAGAGCACACATTGTGGTTCTATTCTGCATACTATACTATAACTGGCTATTCAAGGAAATTTAATTCATGAAGGATCTAGTATAGAAAAAAATGCATTTAAAAAAAAATAATTTCATAAAGTATACACACCATGATATTGACTGGCTTGAGGAAGACGAAGGTGATACGCTGCATTTAAATAAATTAATGAGACAATTAAAGCACAGCGGTTCTCAAAGTCTCGCACAATCGCTTGGCACAGCTTTGCAAAGATGAGCATCTTGCTCAAGTGTGCAAAAGGAGAGCCCTTACTATACAGTGAGGAGGTAAAAAGCTTCAATACTGAGAATTTTTTTTTCTTTTTTTTAAAAAAAAGGCACAAGCAACTTTTCTTAACCAGGAAATTAATGAAACGTGCAACTGTGTCATACAGGCGCTACTACAGCCGTATAGGGGGTATGTTATCCAAGAAAACACATGGATCAAGAAGCTCAATTTCAAAATATTGAGACATTATTGACAAACAGAAGCAACCCAGCGATGGTTCGGAGCACAGGAGGACAGCGCGACTGACCCTCTCCAGCTTTCTCGACATTCGGTACAACAGGCTTCTTCGGATCACTGAGTAACCGCATAACTTTTCGGAAGTAAACTTAGATTTCTTTCCTTCCGTACATCGTCCCTCACTACACACGCTGGCTCTTTAGCATGCAAACACAACAGGGGGTATTGGGCTGTTCATAACTCCAAAGTAACTATTACCCCTCCCAAATCACAACCAACAACTTTCACAATAGACAAGTGCCTTTGCTTATTTGAGGGCTTGCTTCTATAAAACCTTTGTCTAATGTTACAAAATATTTGTGAAGAAAACGGCACAGTGGGGCTATAGAGCCGTTTGTAACTCATTTTGTTCATAACTCCGAAGTAACTATTGTTCCCCCAAGTCACAATCGGTATAATTTTAATAATACACATGGGCCTCCATTTATTGTGGGTTTCCTTCTGTAAAAGCCTTGAACATGACTATGGTAAATTAAATAATACTCTGCATGAGTACACGGGCAGACATTCAGGCCACATGTTAGAAAATGGTAATGAAATAAGCAAATAATCGCAAAGCGTTCGTACCTTTGAAAACCTGTATGTCAACCATTTGTAATTTGTAAGGAACTGGTGCATTTGCCACTAACGGAATCAGACTATTTGCGCAGAGGGGAAACAACACAAGAGGAAGGAGCAGAAAGCAGCGTTACCCTGTAAATGGCAGGGTACGTCATACTCGATCTCTTCGTGACGAGAAGGACTGAGGAACAGGGTCCCATCGACGAGGGGGAACTGCTCGAAGACCGGCAGGGCGCGGTGGCAAAGGGCACAGTTCACCATGTTTCGGTGGCTGGCGCTGAGCGCAGACAGGATAAACTTGCGCAGGTCCTCGCCCTGGCCGGCATGGGCGTCATCCTCCATGCGCACGTGGTACGTGTTCAGCTTGTGCCGCGGGATGTGCGCCAACAGCTCCGAGAGGTCCAGCCTCCGCAGGAACTGCACGGGATGCTCCGCCGGGACCAGCCGCGAGGACATGGGCAAGGTCAGCCCCATGCCGCTGTCCAGGTGGGCGTTCCTGGTCGACCCCGACCCCACCCCCGGGATCTGCCCAGCTCCGGACCCCGCCCCTGACCCGGCCAGCAGGTGCCGGCGATGGCTGTCCATGTGGACGGCGTTCTTCAGGAACTCCCCCAGGTGGCGAGAGCCACGGGGCCCGCCGAAGGACGGCGGGGAGAAGAAGGAGAACCCCGACGGCGGGGACTGGCCTGGCGAGTCACACGGGGAACGCAAGCTGAGGCTGCCGCCGCCGCAATGTCCGGCGACACCCCTCTCCTGCGAGTTCTGCCGGTCGATGGACTGCCGGCGCGGCTGTTCCTGGCTGGGCGTCCGATGGGCCAGCTTATTCCCCCCCGCGTGCCTGCCTTTTTTGGCGTCTTCGCCGGACTCGGCCCCGGCCCCGGCCCCACCCCCCGAGGCGCCTCCCGCCCCGCCGCAGGACCTGCCCAGACCCTTCTCGGGCACCGCCTTCTTCTTGCGCTCGTCCTGCATGCGCTTCACCTGGTACCAGTCAGTGTCCTTCTTCAGGTGGCCCTGGCCGCAGCGGCACGAGCAGAAGCGGAAGGCCAGGTCGTAGCCCTTTTTGGTCCACATGTTCTGGCGACACTGCTTCTCGTTCCAGCTGCGCGCGCGGCCGATGCAGTTGAACTGCACCAGGATGCTGCTCTCCCACTCGTAGAAGCACTGTAGGTGCATCCAGTTGCCGTATGGGCAGAGCTCGCTGTTGCACACCACCCGTTGGTAGTCGTCCTTCTCCAGGTCGACGGGCCTCCCCAGGCTGCACACCAGGGGCGTGGCACAGGGGGCTTCTGGGAAGAGGAAGGGGGGGAAAGCAGCGTCACCAATATTTACATCAACAATGGTAAAACAGCGACATGAACTTCGTTATCGCTTCTAAACTTTCAGAAACACATTAAAATAAACTTTTCAAATGACCTCAGGTTTGATGACGGGTAAGAACGGACACGCACGCAGTGTCGACATCAACAAAAATAAGATACCCGTCCGTCGTCGCAAGACAAGCTCCGCACTTGAGTCCACCACAGTGCTCTGGCTCGTGGCAGAGGGAGTCTGGGCACCACATGGACAGGATGCCAGTCTGTCGCAGTACTTTTTTTTTTTTTTTTTTTTTTTTTAAAGAACTCATTTATTTTTTAGTTGACTTTTCTCCAAAGCAGCTTAAAATATTAAGCTAAACAGAATTATATACCAATTTATACCTTTTTTTTTTTTTAACTAGAGCAATTCAATGGGGGGGTGCATTGGGTTGGACCAGGTCCTGCTCTCTGGTGGGTCTGGGGTTCAAGTCCCGCTTGGGATGCCTTGTGACAGACTAGCATCTCATTCTAGGTGTGTGTCCCCCCCCCCCCCCCAGCCCTTTGTTGCCGGGTTAGGCTCCAGCTCTCCGCATCCCCGTATGGGACAAGCGGTTTCAGATGGGCAATTCAAGGTAAATACCTTGCTCAAGGATACTTGAGGAAGTGGGATTGAATCCTCAGGGTGAAAAGGCAGCAGCTCTAACTACTACTCTACCTTTGCCTTTAATATCTTTTATTAACTTGAAACAGCATAAAGATTAAATCCATTTTAAAATGACTGAAAATAAAATCATCTCCATGACCTCCTATTCAGTGCCATGTGGAAAATCCTGGGAAATTCCTCTTGGGTGAAGCGTGATTTTGCTCAATTAATGCATCATTATGTATAGTGAAATCAGCACTGGGGGACAACAACTCCTCGCCACTTTAACCCGTGTACCTCATTGTCCTAGTTTGGATGAGAATATCGCCTTAACATTAGTGTCTTAGCGGCCTTCTGACCGAGGTGAAGATGCATTATGCACGTGTCTTGTGATTTTTTTTTTTAACATCACTAGCATTGTTTCTCTTATGTATCTCAGTGTATTTTCTGGTTATGATGTGGAAAAGTCTCGGATATAGCTATAATAAAATATACTACAAGACTTGCAATGTTTTCTTTCTCGTCAAGCGGTATCAAAATAAAAACTTAAAATAAAAATAGAGAATTCCTGCTTATTGACAATTATTGCCCATAAACGTGTGCTATGTTCCTCGCTATTATGGATCTCAAAACACTCAGGAACGCCAGATGAAGTCGGTCCCACGTTCCTAACCCTGTTCGGGGCAACTCGCTGCCAGCAGCCGTTTGCGGGAACGCAGGTGGTGCTCACTCGAGAAGAAATAAGCAAAGACTTGTAAAAAATAAACATTAATTTCGACGACAATTACCAACTCGAATGTTCATAAGGAACCGGTGTACTGATAAAAAGTAACTTCATCAAGGGTACTACATCAGGTGTCAATGCCAAGATGCCAATGAAAAATGGTCATATTGTGAGACCGCAGCCCTAACCACTACGCCGCCTACTGCCTGCTGGCGGTAAGAACGCGTCACAAAAGATTCCCAGCCTTCCGAAGGCGATCGGCAGGACCGCTCCGGACCGTACGGAAACAGAGGAGGATCGCTGCCCTTGTGTGGAGTAATGAGTTTGCCGCATGTCACCTGCGAACCGCCACATGTGCCCGCGGCGCCACCGCATTGTTCCCCATGCGATAGCATCGTCTTGGCAGAGACTCCCCGCAACAAGACTTCCTTCCTGCGGAGTTCATTTCTCAACGCCTTACTCTTTAAACATCTCACCTCATCCAGGAGGACAGAAAGAGCACAAGAGCTTCGTCGTCGGTTCCCGGTTTGCTTCGCGACCAAGGTTCGGCCGCATAAAACCAGAAGGCGGCACGGGCGTCGGGGCCGTGGACGTGTTATTACTTCAAATCCCAAATCCTGCCGTGGTGCCTTTGAGCAGGGTGCTTACACCGAACTGATCCAGTAAGAATACTCCTGTATGAACGGTAAATCACTGTAAAGTACGGTTAGCTGACACTGGACAAAAGGGGGTCAGCTATAATAGCGATACACCTGAAACAAGTGTTCTGGCTGCAGAAGCATATCCAGGCAAACACGGCGAGAACATGCAGACACCACTGAGACTGAATGGGGATCAAACCCTAACCCTATCAAACAATCCAAGTGCTGGAGGAGGCCACACACACACACACACACACATTTTCAGAACCGCTTGTCCCATACAGGGTCACGGGGAACCGGAGCCTACCCGGTAACACAGGGCGGAAGGCCAGAGGGGGAGGGGGACACACCCAGGACGGGACGCCAGTCCGTCGCAAGGCACCCCAAGCGGGACTCGAACCCCAGACCCACCGGAGAGCAGGACTGTGGTCCAACCCACTGCGCCACCGCACCCCCCCAATAATAATTATTATTATTATTATTATTATTATTATTATGTTCATTATACGTCAACCTTTCCTAGATGTTTCATGCACACCTTGCAGATCTACCTTCCTGCTGTGACCCTGCTCTCTGTGAAGAAGCCACCAACACACACTCTCTGCACCATGGCATGTCGTGCACGGCCTGTGGTCTGGTTAAGAGCGACCCCCCAACACACACACACACACACACACACCGCCATGTTGCATGTTCATTTTGTACTGTCAATGTGCTCCGTGGTGTGCGCGCAGTCACGTGACCGCCGAGACGGAACCGTCACGTTTGAACTCAAGCAGCGCGTTTGTTTACTGGTGCACGACAGGGGACGACCCCCCACCCCGAATCCGCTCCGACCCCCTCCCGAACCCTCCCAACCAATTTCCGACAGCCGCTCGTGTCACTCTCAAAACCGAAAGTGCACGAAACCGCCGCGCGCGCGCGCCACTCGCGGGCCGCGCGCCTGAGGGAAGCCACAACAGGGTTTCGGGGCGCAGGAAGACAAGTCGACGACACGTCCGCGCGGCGTCGCTCACCGCCACCATCCGTGATGCGCGCCACTTCGTCAGCGCGCGACTGAACGGACCGTGATTGTGCGCGCGCGCTCCCGCACGGGCGCATCCGTCCCCCCGCGAGCGCGCTCCTCACCTGTGCCGTTGTCTCCGTACGGCGCGGCCCCGGCACCCTGCGCGCTCGAGCCCGCCGTCGCCGCCGCCGCCGCCGCCGCCGCTGCCGCGACCGCCGCCGCCGCCGCTCCTCCGGCCGTCGCTCCCGCCGCGGCTCCATCCTGCTCGTCGCCGCTGCTGTTGGTGCGCCTGTTCCTGCGGCCCTTGCCGCCGCTCTTCTGGTTCGGCATGGCGGCGGAGCGCCTGGGCTGGTCGACGGTCCAGATGGTGGCTGTTGAACACGCAGAGACGCGCACTCCCGCAGCGCAGCAGTGGCAGAGCCCGCGGGCGATCAGGCGCGCTCCCGCGGCTCCATGCTTGCCCTCCTCCGCCGCTCGCTCTGTCTCTCCGCCGTTGCGTCCGCCGATCTGTCAGCGGAGGTGCAGCGCGGAGAGGGCGTGTCCCCGCCTTGTTTTGATTCCTGTTCAGAGGCGCTCCCCCCCCTCTCCCCCCGCGGCTGTGACGTCACCAGACTCCTCCTGCGCCACCTCGTCTTCCTCCGCCCGCGCGCGCGCGCGCGCTATTAATAGAGCTTGGCGGAGAAGACCCCCCCCCTTACGCGCACACACACACACACACACACACACACACACACACACACACACACACACACACACACACACACACACACACACAGCCACAGCCACAGCCACAGCCACAGCCACAGCCACAGCCACACTGGGGGATCTTTCTTTTCCGTCTGGGGGTGTTCCTGAGCTTCCTGCCCCTCATGTTCATGATCATCATGTATGTGATTCGGGGGGAAAAACACTCCTGCACCTGTCTTTTTTTTTTTTTGTAATCTTTTGTACTTTCAAAACAGAAATACTGGGAACGTTTAAGCTTATTAATTATGAGTGTATGGTATCAAGTTTGTATTCCTGAAATTTAATTGCTAGCAAACAGCTGGATGGTACTGCCATTTTTCCTAAGCTAATGCATCACCCATATGCAGGAAGTAAGAATAAAAAACTATTGCATTTCTCACCGACTTACTCGACTTTACAGTGATTTACCAACTTACGTTTTTCCACCTGGTACCGTAGTGGTTAGCTCTGCTGTCTTTACTCTTTGGACCCAAAGGTTGCAGGTTCAAGCCTCACCTCTAGCTGTAATACCCTTGAGCAAAGTACTTATCCTAGAAATTGCTTGGTAAAAATCACCCAGCTGGATAAATAATTGTAAGTCACTTTTGGAGAAAAGCATCAGCTAAATGTAAATGTAGTCAATTCTTACTGTGTCCATTTAGCATCTGGATTCAAATCAACAATCTTCAGATTACAAGGCCACAGCCAAAACAAGACACTACCTACTGTTGCTGCGTTCGTATTTTCTACAGTATTTTATTATATAAAATGTCAGAAAGAAGTCCACACAGCTGGATGGCAATGTTCTCTTTAATCTTTTCTTTTCTCTGCATTTCACACACCGCTTTGATTCCCACTGTTTGATCAGTTAGCCATTATTGTTATAAAAATCCCAACAGGTGAATAAACTATATTTTGTCTATTCTTTTGTTTTAAAGATCACAAGTGTTTAAGACAGTGTCATCACCACATATCAGTAGCATATGGCTCCAGTGAAACTCCAGTGCAACAAAATCCTGTAATTTCCTTTTACATTATTTTCTCTAGATTTACAAGTATGAACTCCTGTCATATGAATAACATTAAATTCCTCCTGAATACATTTATGAATAAAAACAGACCACTTTGCTCAGATTAGATTCCCCAGTCTACCCGATTCAAAAATTCTACAAGAATTTCTTAGTATTTATTAACATTCTGTTTTTACGTTCCTATGAGCTAATAACAAGTGACATACAATATTCAAGTTTTTTTCCCGCAAGGATGTTAAAATCCTTCAGGCTGGAAATTATTTATCGGAAAGAACATGTAAGACACTTGCAAAAATGTTTCTTTGATAACCTTGCATCAGATGTAATACATTCAGGTTAAACCAAGTTAAATATGTTCAAGTCAATTCAATCTGAAGGAAACACTATAAAATTAAACACGACTTTGGCACAAAACATGCTGTTCGCTAAAGGATGACTGAAAGGCCAACGCATTACACTGTTGAAAAGGTATTAAATGTGCGTTCCTCCTCATATTCTCCTTGTCGTGTGCCGACAAAGAATTTAGCTCTATGGTTTTGCTCATACAAAAACTGAACATTCTTTTCTTTAAACTCCAGGAATTTCACACATTCCACAGATTTTTGAACAATCTTTTCATAGACACCTTTTTTCAAATTTCACACCACCACCTATTTTAACTATGGATTTGGTCCAGAATGTAAAAAAAAAAAGGAATTTCATCTAAAAAAAATCCACATGAGGTAGCCATATGATCATGCAAGTAATGTAGAAAGATTGCTTTTTCTGACATATCTGTAAATATCCTCCTGTGATCCAGCCATTTGTCTCTGTCTACTCTAGAGGACATATTTTGAAGTGCATCTCCCAAACTGGGCGTGGTACAGCGTTGTCCTCATGCACCATATAGAGACAATTACGTGCTTTTACATGATATATATTCGGAGGTGGGACTTGGACATCTTCTTAGAAACATTTCAGACAAAACTTTTCCTTGCTGGCTCTTAGGAGGACATGTATGTTTTTGGTGGACTGTTTGATCAACAAAAATTCACTTATATGCATGCCTAAGAATTTTTTTTTTAAATTTTACTTTAAAAAATCCGACTCATAAAAAATGTTTTTTAAAATGCGTCTGTCATTGCCCTGAAAAATATATGCAGATTGTTGTTTTTGTGACTCGACAAGAACAGAGCACCCAGTGTAAACTCAGTTATGTACAGTGTGCGCCTGAGCATCAGTCCTGCAGCAGGATGACGTCCACATTGTCATGAACGCCCTGAAGGAGAAGCTCCCCATCAAAGGTGATGATCTTCTTCCTCTTGGCCGCCTTCAGGGTTCCCACCAAAGCTTCGAAAAGGTTGGCACATTTGTCGTCATTGAAGAGCACGCCGAATTTCACGCTGGTTTTTCCATCTGCATCTGTATGTGAAGTCAGGCAACTACTGAAATTTCTCCACCTTGGTATACAGCATACTCAGCTCACATTGGTGCTGTAAAGATGCAATGCTCAAATTTTTCATTGCATTGCACACTAGAACATAAACAGCCATCCCTCACATAATGGGGTTACTCTTTCCTCACCGCCCCAATTAATGATCCATTACGCAAATTCCATCCCCATTTTCAGTGGATCAACTGCCATTATCTCTTAGGAAAAAATCATTGCTGGCCTAAAAACACGATTTCTAACCTTTCTTTTGATGTATGTATGGATGGACAGATGGATAGATAGATACTTTATTGTTCCTTAAGGATATTGTACAAGGTTACATCATCACACACACACACACACACACACACACACACACACAACAAAGCAGTGAAAGGAGACAACATGCCTTTCAGAGGTTCTGTACAGACTGTCTGACATGAAGTGATGTTCATTTCATCGATAGGTTAAATCTTTATTTACAATAGCAGTCACTGTTTCTAGCATACCAGATTTAGAAAACAGCCAGACTGACACTTTTGAGGGGGGAAGAAAAAAAAAAATAAAAAAATCTTTTCAGTTTGAGACACCAAGTATGTATCTCTGCCCCAATGTGCCTAATATAAGCAGTGATGCCATTGTTCTGAAAAAAATACCCATGGTGGAAGTAAAATGACTGCATAGTAGGAAGAATAGCTTTGTACTGAATGAAAACTACGCTGTATGAATGCATACATTTTCAAAAGCTGCCGCAGCATTTTTCCATTTGTCTCGTACTGGTATACGTTGACATTACATATATTTAGCACCATGGTCCCCGGAGAGACAGCATTTCGTTCCACTGTATACAAGTTATATAGGGGAATGACGAAAAACCCACTTGAACTTGATTTAAGCATGGCACTTACTTTTGCTGCCAAGACGGCGAATCTCTTCAGCTAGCAGGGTCACTTCGTGATCCACATTCATTGTGACTGCAGATTAAAAAAATATATATATATATATATATATATATATATATATATATATATATATATTATTGTGAGTCCACAGTAAAACTGGGCAACTATTTAGCCGGTACCTTGAGAAAAGTTACTAGAGCAGGAAGGGGAATCCAGCCAGGGACCTTCAGATGGCAAATTCACCGGCTTAAACCCTATGCTACACGCTGCCTTTCGGAGGGCTGTAAAAACAAAGAACCAAGCAAACTGTGACCTCCTGAAACGAGGATGACTCTGAAATCATCTGACTTGCCCAGAAGAACAAAGCCGCACAGACTCCTTTTCTCTCTTCGCTCTTAGCCTGGAAACTTGTCGAAGGACAAATACAGCATTTAAATTAAGTCGGCAGCACAGACACGCTTGGTTTCATGGTGTTATACAGGGCACGCAAGCTGTGAAAGACACATGCGACACACGATGTGCATTTGAAGCACGGCGGCACAGGACACAGTGGGTACATTGGATACTTGGTGTTGTGTGTGCTGTCAGGCTAAAACACACATGTGAGGAATTCACTCCATCTGCCATTAAGTTTTTTTTTTTTTTTTTTTTCCTTTTGCACCAGCTCTTTAACAAGAAATTAATTAAAACTAAAAAGGCAAAGAATTTTATTTAAAAAAAAAAAAAAAAAAAAAAAAAAAAGCCCTACACCCGATTTAGTCCCATGCTGGAATGCCCACTCGGGGTATTGCCCAACACACCACCACCACCACCAGTCCCAGTGGAGTCGGGTTTACTGGGGTGGATCCCGGATCCGAGAACCCCCCCCCCTTACTCCCCCTACCGCCCCCCGGCCCACTGTATAAGTTAACATAATCATCTCACAGACTGATATAATATGATGTGCTGTATTGTAGCTTGGTGGTGCTGCTGCGCGGGAAAACGACAGCCGCCACACAGCAGAGCGCGCGCGCGTTCCGGACAGCTCGCGGCTGCCGCGACATGATGGCGCGCGACGACGGGCGGTGTGTGTGTGTGTTATCCGACGCGGAAGTGAGCGGTTGTTCTGCGACTAGCAGCCCTCTAAAACAAATACACGGTGGTATCCTTCAGAAGCCACGCGGAGAAGGGTCCACACAGCACAGGGACTCACTCGGTCGGTGAACGTGAGACGGAACCGGCTCTCCGGCGATCTACCGACTCCGACTCAAGTGGAAAAAAGAGGCGTAACAGCTTCTTTCCATGCGATGCGGCACACGATGATGATCGCTCGTCTTGCGAGTGAAGCGTCTAAAAAAGCCCGAATCACGATGTCATGGCATTACGTTTTTAACATGTGTTGCAAGGCTCCGAAACTCACCTGGCTAAGAATGGGTCCCTGCCGGTTCGGTAAGGCGGAATGGGAATAAGCAGGAAGTGTGCGCCGGAAGTGAGCGAGAACACGCGGAGACGACCTCATACGTCACACCGCCGTGACGTCACAAACGCAACCGAAAATACGGCATCGTTGCGTCACAGCCCAAACTATGACTTAATTCTATCCAACATTATGAACTTTAGACAGGACATCAATGCATGTTTTCAGAACAGAACCATAGTCATGAATTCATTTATGGTATAATAGTGTGTCTTATACCCGCAAAGTGCAGTTGTGCCTTGACTGAAACAGCCAGAAACCAACTCAGCTGGAAAGTAGTTTCAAGGTTTTAGTTTTAATTAGCAGTTGAATAGGGTTACCATACATTTATTCATTTGGCTGGTGCTTTTCTCCAAAGCAACATACATCTCATAGAAGATACAATGTGTGCATTATATTAGTAGAAAGACATTTAGATGCAGACACGCAATTCTGAAGTACAGCTGTTTTGTTACTTTCCACTATATGAACCACCTTATCCATATTTACAGCTGGGTGATTTTTACTCGAGCACTTAAGGGTAAGTACATTTCTCAAGGGTACTATAGCCAGAGGTGAGAATTGAACCTGTGGCTGTAAAGGAAGTAGCTCTAACCACTACACCACCAGCTGTCCCTACAGGCTACAGCTCTGTCTGTCCCCAGCAGATAGGGCAACAGCCCACAGAGTGTTCACAAACACATTTAGTCATTTCTTTACAGTATTGCAGTTTTAACAGCTCGAAGTGATCCTAAGACTATAGTGACTTCAATATAATGAAAACTCTGCTGTTGCATACAGCACTTAGAGTAAACATGCATTTATAACAAGCAGCAAGCAATATGTTAAGTTCTGTAATATTGCTGTATTCCATATACAGTATTTCATAGGACAGTATGGTAAAGGTTTCAACAATTATTTCAAAACTAAAAATTAGATAAAAGTTCATAAGCAAAACTTGCAGAATATTGCAGAACGCCTTTGAAATAAAGGTAGAACACTTTCAAATGAGTTTTTTCCAACACGTGGTAAAATGACTTTATTTGATCAAACACTGTTTTATTTTGAATTTTATTTTGTTTGCTTGTTTGTGTTGAGGCTTACACCACAAGGTCAGCTAGTTTAGGGAGGTTTAAACCCGAAACACACAAATGTGATCTGAGTGCCAAATCCGATTTAGTGGGATTTGATCAGACATCCTTGCAGATTTATAACAGGAATGTTCCATTAGCATAAGCTGGACCATTCAATAAAAGGAACTCTCAGACTTCACAATATTTATGGTTGGTGCATCAGGTCCACAACTGAATCGTATTGTTGGATTGTTGAAAAAAGTGCTTATTGTTACTGAATTGTTAAAATCTTTTTTTCATGAATATATCCACTAAGGAACATATTAATAACGCATAGCATCGTTGCATAAATGGTCAAAGATTACAGTGGTCACTCATTGACACGGGAATGAAAGTGGAACATTGAACATGAGAAAAAAGCATTGGCCATGAAACTGAATGATATCACATTCATACATTTCTTAATGCCGTAATACCATCCAGTAGGCTACAAGTAAGAAAGATATCATGCTATAAACAAGTGTTCGGCTCGCCATATGCATCTGATTTTGAAAGTACACTGTGTCATATAGCATTGGTTATGATACTGAGAAGCTCATTCCACAGATTCTTGCAACCTGCTGATGGCTTTCTAAACCAATCTCCACACCCTAAAATAAATTTGGCTGGAAAGGACCGGCTGAATAATACAATAACTGCGAGCTCAAATTTCAGGCTGTTCACACCTAAATGAGAGAACTGATTTAGCAGCCTCTTACACCTACTTTCCATAACCACATTTTTTTAATTTAGTCTTCCAGGATTGTATGAAGCCCACATGCTGAGAAAAGTAGCAACTTTTTGGTTTGATTTAATTTTTTTCTGTTGAGACGAGTTGATGTCAACTTTTGGTGACCAAACAGATAGCATCTTCAGTATAATCAGTCCTTCACTTGTGTCCTAATGGCTGGAGAGGTTTCTGAACACACATTTACTGTGATTGGTTACATTATTTACCACTGTGTACAAAATTACACCAAGAGTACAAATACTAAGGGGCACACATTGTTCATGCATTTCTTTTTTTGGATGTTTTGCTTTTATTGAGCTGGTTGTGTCTTTGTAATAAATTGAATTAAATAGTTGAAGCAGGGAAATTGTACAGGACCAGGTGATAGTCCAGTTGATGAAATCAGCAACAGAAAAAGATGGAGACAACATAATGTTATTTGTGCACACACTCAAATAATTAATTAGAGCAAATGATCAGACAGCTTCCCATGTTGTACACAGTACCACCATTAGTACAAACTGTAACTCAAATTCTCAGAATTAATTCACATGGAATTTCTAATGTTATAGTATTGCAGGTTATGTGGGAAAAGATAAAACCTAAAAAAGAAAACCTTAATAATAATAATAATAATATTGTGCGTGCCGAAAAGTCTAAGATATATGTAGAGGAACTGTGATTTTGCATTAAGCTGATACTGATAACGCTGACTCTGCGTTTCTTCTTGTCGCCCAGTTTACGGTATGACGTCACCAATGGCGTGGACGCACGACGTCTACGTGCGACGTCACGGCGCGCAGGAATGGCGGCGTTGGCCGTTAGGGGAAGGAACCCGAGGAGCTTGAAACTTTATTGCTAATGTCGTCTGCGGGATTATAGGAAAAAGTTAGCAAAAAAGGAGTCGATCCTCCCTGCAGTGACGGAGAGGAGCCGCACGGAACCCACCTGAGCCCCGGGAGGCGTGTGGTGCGCCCGTCGGGAGTCGTGCAGTTCACTTTTTGTGCTGCTTTTGCTGCTAGTCGCTACCTACTTAGCTAAATGTAGCAGATTACTGCTAGCTAGCTAAGGTTAGCCGTGCAGGAGTTGGAGAGCGGGTGGTATATCCATTTTTAAAACTTCTAGATTTTTGGGAAAGAACAAGACAGCTTGAGGAAATTAGTCTGTTGAAATAGCTAACATCAGCAAGCAGCGTGCTCCGTCTCGCCCTCCTCCTGGCCATTAGCACGGACGGTTGGTTTAGCTGTAGCCGCTAAGCTAGCCCGTTAGCGCCAACTGCCAAGCAGCTCTTGCACCACAATGGAAACTTTAACCCTGAGCGACGTGGAGCAGAAATACTACTCGGATTTATTCGTGTACTGCGACACAGACAACACGAAGAAAGTAGCCTCCAATGGCCGAGTTCGGGAAATTTTCCGAGCAGCCCAGTTACCTGCAGAGGTGATTCTACAGGTGAGTCTTCAGTTACCTGAAGTCTGACTCACACACAGTGTGTGGTGGTCCTACCTACAAGTCACAGACCTGTCTGGTGTGGTGGTCCTACAGATATTTTACCTAGTACCTCACACACCTCGGTGTGGTGGTCGTAAGATGGTTACCTACAATCTCACACACCTGTCTGGTGTGGTGGTCCTACAGATAGTTACTTAATATCACACACACACCTAGAACAGTCAGTGTTGAATAGATAACTTTTTGTCACTCTTAAAATAGTTGCTGAGCTAGAGCAGTAAGGTCTTGGGTCTGAATGTCCGTTCCTGCTGCTGTAGCACCTTTGATCGATGTATTTACCGTGAATACATACAGTGTACGAATACTCTGCTGTATGAATGGATAAATAATTTTAAGTCATTTGGTGTACAAGCTGAACACTGAAGGAATAAAGTACCAGGAAAATTAATGAAATAATAATATTGAAGCCCAGTGTAGAATTCTTTCATGTTGTCACACTGTTTCTGGAGATAATGCCAAAGTCTTGCTGGATGACTTCTAGGAGGAAGCTGTGAAGAACTGCGGTTTAGTTGTGGCAAGTTGATGCTGGTATCTCCAGTCTCAGACAGTAAGCTGGTTGACTAAGAGGTTGTACTGATCGGACTTTTTAAGCTCACGGTTGAAATATACTATATGGTTTGTCGACTTAATGCAATGTCTAGGATACTGAACGATTGAATTACAACAAAACCCAGATGGATGGCATTGTTTGCCATATGTACTGGGTGACCTACTGTTGGTGGGCTTGCTTCTGCAAATACCCTGGCAGCTAGCTAGCTAGCTAGACCTTTGAGTTTTCATTCCTTATTCTCACCTCAAGAAAATAAAAAAAACTCTCTATCAAAGATGTGCGTTCATAACCAGAACCATTAAATTAGACCTGTTCGTTCCGTACACTACAGCAAATGTGCTGCACTGCTCCACCTCTGCTCTCTTGGTGGTCTCACTCACGGGGGGCTCTAAAATTAAGTCTGCTGCTTCTCTTCCTTAGAACTGCTGAATCCCTTCCAGCCTTCAGGAAGGGTCCCCAAAGCCCATCTCTTTTGGACCCTCTTCTCTCGTGATCTCCTGACAGCTGAATAAATCAGTCCATCACCATCTGCTTGCGATTAGCTATTTATCTATGACGAGCATTTCAGAGAGTCGAGTGAATGAAATTAGGTGTGAAGTTGCACGTATTTCTGTGAATTTTACTGTATTTTGTGTGCAGTCTAAGAAGAAATTGTGTAATTCTCTATTTTTTCTGCTTTTTCGCCGTGCTGATACTCAGAGTGTTTCCTCCTGTAGGCCGGGGTGTGTCTTTCCTTGCTTAAACGTTGAATCAGCATGTTGCTGTGCATGTTGTCATCAGGGCCCTGCATTCTGTATTGTATGCTCTTCTCAACTCGGGTCCTGCGTCTATTACTTAAAGGACCATACTGTTGATGCAATTCAAATTTAGCTAGATTAATAATTCATGACTTTATTGTGTTGTGTTAACCATTAATATAAATTAAGTCTTGTAAATGAGCTATTGCCATGGATAGATTTTTTTTTTTTAATGTACACCCATCCAAAAGGTAATCTTTCAGATGTTGCTTTGCTTATTCATTATGTGAACAGGGAAAAACACAAAAATTCTTATTCTGAAATATCACTTTCAAGGTGCCAGTGTTTCAAAAGTATATTCATACTTTATAATAATTTTACAAAATGGGTACATTGTGTGCATTCATAGGAGCATCAGTTTTTCTCTTTATTTTCCAAGTTATGCATAACTGGTCTCATCTGTCAAGTTATGGTACATTACATGCATTACATATACAATAGCTTTTAAAGAAATCGCCCTTCTGAAAAAATAACATGTATCTGAAATATCTACATATATAATCTTATGTTTTGCACGGTAATAATTTTGATGTTCATGTACATTATTTAGTATAATCAGCATTTTGGAGCAGCGGATGCTGTAGTGTTCAGGGCTGTTTATCTTGTAATCCGATAGTCCTGGGATGAACCCCCGCTCACGCTGTAAAACTTCAATTGAATGGATACAGTATGTATTACATAGCTGTATAGACAGGTGAATAATTGTAAAGTTATTATTGGAAGTCATATTTAACAAAGATGTCAGCTGAATAATGATTAATAATCTTTAGGGTGTCTGTTGGTTTTCCCATCTTTCAGAATCCAGTTAAGACCCCAGGGTAACTGAGTTACATTTTCCACTCAGACCTCTTGTAGGTGCTGGTGTGAAGCTACTGTTGTAAATTGGGGCCTGCTGTGCACTGGGAAAATAAAAACAAGCCTGATTGTAGGGCAAGCCTTCTGTTTATGGTGAAGATCTCATGTTTGTGTGGCAGATCACCGAACTCTGCGGGGCCACACGGTTGGGACATTTCGGACGTAGTCAGTTCTACATTGCGCTGAAGCTCATAGCGGTGGCTCAGTCCGGACTGCCCTTGCGTGTGGAAAGCCTAAACACGGGTAAGCTGGCATGTCGTGACGGTCCTTTTACTTTTAAAATGTAGTTTATCTGGACTAGATTTTATAAAATGTCTTTCTCCTTCCATCAAGAATCCCTGATCTAATACTTTTATATGTTTTGTGTGAAAGTAGCCACTGTAACAATGTGTAAACTGTGTAGCAACACACATGGGCAGGGAAATCCACCTACTTTGCAGTCTGGTTTGTATGCCAGCTCTGTGCTGCAAAAGGAAAGTAAAGTAAGAAACAATAAGTGCGGGTAAGCAGGCAATAAAGACACCCCTGTAGGGCTGGAGATGCAGTCATGTTAGCTGAGTCAACAGGAAATTGCAAAACACAGAGCTCAGGTCTGGAGCTCCAAGATCTTAGGAAAGTCTTGTCAGTTTCTCCATCTCACAGTTGACACGTCACAGTCAGTCTTTATGACATTGTTTAAAATCTGTCTACTAATGTTATTTGTTAAACTAGGACTTAAGGTTTTCTGCAGCATTTGCTCCTTTTCTCATTTTTATTTTTGAAGTATTTTCATTAAATTTGAAACAGTTCAAGAGCCAAACCATTTCTACATTTTTAATAAATTTTGCATTCAAAAGGGACAGTTTTAATATGATCCCATACCAGCATTGCGTTCTGTACGTTAGTAAGAGTAGTAGTACGTGCTGTTTGTCCATTGGTACAGTAAAGCATGGAAGGACAGACAAGGTCAGCGGGTTGTTTCTGGTTGATGTCCTGTCTGCAGTGAAGGACCTCCCTTTGCCTCGATTTACGGTGGGCAAGAACGAGCAGGAGGCGAGGCATGCAGCCGTCTACTCGGACTCGGAGAACCAGGGGCCTTACTCTGGTGTCATCCCACGACCTCCGGGAAGGGGCCATGTCAAAAAGCCGCCACCGCTTGACACCGTCCAGCCGTGTGTTCCCACAGCCGACGCGCAGGTTGGGCTCTTCCTCTCACTCCTGTAATCTCAACCCTCACCTCCACAATTCTATCAACTGCATGTCTGCTGTGATGGAGGTGGTAACAATGACCCAGAACCTGCTGACCACAAGCTTTTCACATGTGTTTGAAGGAACTGTTTGGCTTTGTGAAATGAGCTAAAAAGGTGTCCTGTCTGAAAAAGGCTCCTGTTTGCTTACATTGGTCACCACTGTTGCTGCCTGTGTGTTGGCTGCTTCTACATCGTGCAAGAATAAAAATATATTGCATTCTATAACAATAATGAAGTTTTTACGCTTGTATATTTTTTTCATGTATCTATATTTGGTCCCCCCCATGTTGGTGTAAAAGTAAGGTTAAGTCGAAGTAAGAAAAACATTAATTGCAAAATGTCATTTTCGTGTGTAATAAATTGTCAGTTGTTCTTTTTTGTATTGTAATATGGAATGCCACAGTAAATCACTTTTTTTTTTATTTTAAAACTAATGGATATATGAAGGGTGTTAAAGCCCAAGAACGAGACTTTTTTTTTTTTTTAATGGTCATGTGTCTTTTCCTCTCCCGCTCTTCTAGCCTGACACCACATCCCCAGTGGTGTCGCCCAGCCAGTCTCCACCCACCTCCCCCCACAGTTGGAGAAAACACAAGCGACAGGCTAGCGGTGGGAATTCGGAGCGACCACCTGTCGTAGCCGGTGCTGTCTGGACCCCGTTTGGGGAAACACAGTCAGGTACTGGGTGGTTTTTCCATTCAGCTCGCTCTTCAGTTCTTTTCGTTTGTGTGAGTCTGATGCATTGTGCCAGTGGCCAAGCAGTCAAGGTTCTACCGTCTAGATGTAGGGTTGCCAGTTCGTATCTTAAAGGAGTTGGAATGGAGCACGTGACCGGAAGGTATGCAGTAAATATCTAGCAGCAGAAAGTGCTAATATATGCAGTTACAAGATGACCCAAGAGGATGCTTTCAGTAGAGAGAGTTGGTGAGGAAATGGAGTGAATATCAGTGTTTAAACAAATGCATTGCTCTTACTGACAGCCTTGTGTGTTGCGTGTCCTCTCCCTTCCTCTCCGGAAAGCACCGGTATCAGGCGATGGCATGTGGTCTCCTCCAGTGCAGGAGAGCTGGGTCAGTTTTACAGACACACCCCCTGCCAGCACAATCCCTACCATGCACCCTTCCTCAATCCAGGTAGGCTAGCACATGCAACCTTGAACCTTGTGTGTGTGTGTGTGTGTGTGTGTGTGTGTGTGTACACGTATAAATTCTTCAATTCTTGGTTGAACAGCTTCTATGTAGTATAACATTAGACAAGCCCGCAGGAGGTATGGAGGTCAAGGTACAGGAATTTTGTCCAGCAGAGTTAATTTTCTTCTGTGGCAACATGTATTCTTAAAGGCTGCACCCAAAAAAAATCATTATCATTCATATCAGGTTGTTTAGCATTAATTGGCTTTGATTGGTTTCTTCTCTTTGATACTTAGCTTTTCATGTTTTCGTGGAAAGATTTCTCAGTTTGGATAGTTTTAATTAATATATATTTTGGCTTTGTTACCGAACAGCTCTCTTACTTGATGCTCCTCATATCTGTTCTCTTGTAAGTTGACTTCTTTATCCTCTCATGTCCTTAGGAGAGCACAACAATACGCACCGTGGCTTCTGCCACCACAGCAAACGAAATCCAAAGACAATCCAGCAACTATGACGACCCCTGGAAAATCACTGAAGAGCAAAGGCAGTATTATATTAATCAGTTCAAAACCATTCAGCCCGATCTAAACGGTTTAATCCCTGGTGAGTGAGTTGTTTTCTCCCCACGTTTCGTACCCCTTCCACGTCTGCAGTTTTCTTGTACGTTTTAGTCCGTAACCTTGACTCCCTCCCATTTTCCCTTCCAGGCTCTGCAGCAAAGGAGTTCTTCACTAAATCCAAATTGCCAATTCTTGAACTTTCACACATTTGGTAAGTCATGCTCATTCAAAATCCATTTTTTCTTTATGGTTTTTTTCGCTCATCATAAACAGAGAAGCATATTGACCTCTGCAGTTATGCATCTACTATATTTAATGTCATTTTGAAGTAACCTGTAAACATGGTTGTCAGTAAGTGCAAAATAAAGGCCCCTTTTATGTGTATCATCCTACTTAGATTACTTCCTATTTGATTTGCATGATGTAACACAAATGGATTATTCATTAGTACTGCCGGCAGTGTTGTAGCAGAAGAGGAAATTACTGTGCAAAACAAAAGGCTCCTCTGTTGAACGTCATCTCAGCAGACACCCTTCAGCTTTGGCCAGAGTTCCCTGGCGACTCATTCACACACTTTTCCATTCAGGGAGTTGTCAGATTTCGACAAAGATGGCGCGCTAACACTGGACGAGTTCTGCGCGGCGTTCCACCTGGTGGTAGCGAGGAAAAATGGCTACGATCTTCCAGAGAAGCTACCAGAAAGCTTGATGCCCAAGCTCATCGACCTGGATGACTCAGCAGGTAAAATCAAAATGGAAATTGCTTTGTTCTCAACTCAAAGTGAAACACATTTCACTAGGTGTCACAGTTGTGCTACTTCTAAGTGTTTTGTCCCCTGTATTGACTTCTGATATACCTGGTTAATTGAGAAATGTCTAGAGTGCTTTTGCTCTGTGTTTGCAGAAGTCCCAGACCAGGCCCAGGAGGTTGGCTTCCCCAGTTCTCCTGTGGAGGTGACCTCCAATAAGTCCCCATCGATGCCCTCGCTGAACCAGACCTGGCCTGAACTGAACCAGAGCAACGAGGTGCATTCCTTTTTATTTTTAAACATAATTAATGTGTGCCTGCACCATGCTGCCATCACTCTCATAGCCTGAGAGATGGCAAACTGTCTAAAATTAAAGGTTTTTGCAAGTAAAATTTTTCAGAACTCTTATTAGTTTAATTCTCTGCGGTTACTTGTTTATGATCAAGTTCTGACTAACCAGGTTCATCTTTCTCTTGCTCACTGTCACTAATTTGAACATCTGTGAAAAATGCGTTCATTTTCTCCCCCAAACCAGTTTCCCCCCATGGAGTTGATCTTGTGTCTGCTTCTCTCCAGCAGTGGGAGACGTTTAGCGAACGCTCTTCCAGTTCACAAACTCTGACCCAGTTCGATTCTAACATTGCACCAGCTGACCCTGTAAGTCAATCACTGAGGCCACAATCGCTCGTTTTCATTATTAATTATTTCATTAACCCGCACTGTTTTCCACCCAAGGCACATATTCTAATGCTGTTGGCAGCGTGCCATCGCTTGCTCGGCTTAAGAATTGCAGCATGCTTTTTCAAATCCACGTCATAATTGATGCTGCAAGTCTCTCCTGTGAGGGTATATTAAAAGCTGTGCTGAATTATATTTTTTCCATCAAAGACATCAGGTTAAGCTCTATCTTCATGCTACTAATTGATTAAAAGGGTCCTACACTACTGAAAAAAATTTGTTACAAGACAGTTTCCTGTGGATTGCTATTTGACAGCATGTTTTTGACTTATTATCAGTTTTGAAAGTGATAAAGTTCCCATTTAGAATTACTTTGAAATTATGCAAGTTCATCCTGGGAGTGATATTTCTAATTGGCCCTTTTAGTTATTAGTTGCAATCTTCGGGATATAGAACAAGGTTTTTGTAACATCTAAGTACAAACTTTAGTATAGGATCCTTTTAAGTGTGTTCATTGTTGTTGTAGTTCTAGTCATTTTAAAAAAATTTAAGGCACACTTTGATTTTGTGGTTGTAAAACAACTAGCTGTTTTCTTTTAGCTATTAGCTTACTCCTTCTTAACACCTTTATGAGGAAAAGCGTACAAGATGGGTGCCAAAGGAACAACTTGGACATGTTTCCCCTTCAGGACACGGCAATCGTGCACCCAGTTCCTATCCGCATGACCCCGAGCAAGATCCACATGCAGGAGATGGAGCTGAAGAGGACAGGAAGCGGTAATGAACTCCCTTCACCATAAAAACACTGTTTTCTTTCTGTTTAATCACATTCTATAATCTCCATCCTTTTCATTGTTTTAATCCTTTTCAGATGGCTTAATTGAGAACAGTCAACACCTCCTCTTAGTTCTCCTCATCCTGCTTTCTTCAAAGTAACACTGTAATGACTGTTGTCTACAGTTCTGCTATAACACACGTTTTAATTGTCATTTAGATAAATAGAGGACCATGGTTTACACAACTTAGTTTTGAGGCAGTGATTTGGGAGTAACACAATGCCATTCTGAAAATTCAGACTGATTCTTTGCATTTTTTTTGCATTTGTCTACTGTGTTACAGTTGAACATAGTTAGTCAGTGGTAAGAGGATAAAAAAGTGTTCTGGTGGTCCAAGGGCTCTTGGAGGTTGTAAGAGAATGACTTTAATGCTAGAAGTTTGGTGTGGTAAAGCACTTTTGAAAGAAATGGGAACAACATGCTCTCATACATATCACTTGTTGGTGTTTCATACTCTTTTTATTTTCACGTGCTTTATTATTTACTTGCAATAGATAGTTTATTAGTAGGTTTTGCAATTTCCTACAATCTGATTTTTAATCTACTGAGTTTTTTGTAGGCCGTAATGAATGTATTTACTGTGCTTTTCTGCAACTCCACTTTTCTCCTTTCAAAATTAATTTTATTATGCTTTATATGAGACCTTGGTATATTTGAGTTATTCAGTAAAGCCTGAGGTGTTAAAAGTATTTTTTTTCCCCTAGTGTTCGAATTTATGCTATCATATGTTTAACATATCTGTAAATATAACCTTTTTCATTACAGGGGTTGGTCATTTTTATTAGATGGTTTATTTTGTGTATTTAACAGTTTGCATGCTGTAAACCATGTCTTGTTCTCAAATGCCTGCTTCTACTTTTTGAAGACCACACACATCCCACAAGCCCACTGATGGTGAAACCTCCAGAGCTTTCAGAAGACAACAAGCTGCCTGCTTCCATTAAGTTTGTAGCTGGTAATACCGTAGGTATGTTTAAAATGAATTCTTCTGGACTCGAGTATAAAATGATTGTTTCCCAGCGCAGCTGAATAACACAGTAGCTGAAATTCTGAAAAATGAGACAGAAGTCAATCTGACTTTTTGTTGGATTTTGCAGGTGATGGTTACAGTAGCTCTGATTCGTTTACTTCGGATCAAGAACCAATTTCGGGTGTTGTAACGCGCCAAAGGTTGGCTTCATTTTCATGTTGAATGAATGAGTCACTTTCCAGCAAACCACATCTGAAATAAGCCAAAGACAATGCCATAATAGCACCATATAATTAAAATAGTCATCCACATATACACACTTGCCGTGATATTTCCACCAGTGATCTTGATTAGGGTTAACAGAGCCACTACATGTTTCGTAAAGTCCACGTTCATGCTATAATTTACTGAGCCAACACAACACACAAACTATTTTTAAAAAATTACTGTTGATAACCCTAAAGTGCAGAAGGTATTACCTCAGTCTTCAAATACCATACCACATAGAGAATTGGGATTAGAGAGTAATGTTTGAATTGTTTTGCTCCTCTGTACTGTTCTGTGAATTTCTTGATGTTCCGTTTTCCAAAGACCAGGATGACTGAAGTGACTTGTTCCCACATTTCAAATATATTACACTGCTGTGTTCCTCTTTTGCGCATGGACACACTGAAGTACTGTAACTGTGAGAGTTCTTAGCGTCACAGTTCACCTTTCACTTATTTGGTCCAATCATTTCTCTTTCTAACTGTATTTATACCACGGTGCTTTCAGTGGTTCATATACAGCAGGCCCATTGAACTTACTGGTAGTACTTCTAGGCTCATACCTGGAGGATTTGGTTGCAGTGCGACAGTAAACAACTCTGCAAGTCATTTGAACTCCTTTCTGGAGCTCGCTGGTTTACGAACAGCTGGAAAAACTGATGTTGAAATCAAATTGTTGTTCCCTGTATTGGATCACTTGTTTCCAGTTTATGCTACTGTTAAATTCTTCCTAGCAGCTACAGATTAGCATTTTAAAAATAAGAACGAAGGCATCTGTGGTGTTAGTGGTCTACTGTAATGTCAGGAAGCAAATGCCAGTTTTGTTTGATATGCAGTTGAAACAATGACATTTTCTGGAGTGACAGTGGTGTTTGTGCTGTGTGTTAGGTCTCATTCCGGTACATCCCCGGAAGGGCTGAAAGCGGTGGCTCCGGCTCCGCCTCCGCCCCCGCCCAGGCCACAGGCTTCCCACTCACGCTCCTCCTCCCTGGACATGAACCGGAGCTTTGCAGCTGTGCCTGCAGGTAGAATCTCCACTTCATCTCTTCAGCGTGACCAATGACTTCTGTGTGTCTTTTTGGTGGCATTTTGAGCTGTGCATTTGCCCCTTCGTTTTGTAGGACAGCAGCAACCTGGAGTTGTGGCTTACGCCCCAGCTGTGCCACCCCGACCACAACCTGCACAGGTGTGTCACTGTGCCTTTCTGCTGTTGCCTACACTGCCGACTCCGCTGATCCTCTAAGAACTCCATTTAAACATGTTGCTGTTTTCGCCCTTTAAGCGTCAGGGTGTTGTGGGATTTACCAGATGTGTAGCGAATCATGTTATTAATGGCTTCACTGGTACAGTTTGAACCCTGGGACTTTTCACTTGTGAGTGCTGGCCTCTAATTGCTGTTCCACCTGCGATGCAATCACAGGCATCGGGCTCCCACGGTCACCGCTCCACAGATGGTGATGCTCTTGGCCCGCATGCCAGCACCTCGCCTCAGAAGATCCCCGAACAGCCCAACTTCGCCGATTTCAGCCACTTCCAAGCATTTGCCAGCGAACAGCCCCCTGACGATGCAGACAAGCACGGCGAGGTTCCTCAGGTAGCCATCTGGTTAACCATTCCTTTCTTTGTCACTTTTCAAGCTTAGCTCAAGGATACAAGAGTTTCTGACAGTATAACTGAGCATACAGGTGGTCCCTGATTTATGATGGGGTTACGTTCTGCGAAATTCGTCATAAATTGAAAATGCATTTAAAACACCTAATCTACCGAACATCATAGCCTAGCATATTTGCGATGGCCATAATGGGCTTGCCACCTTCATGCTGGGCAATTATCTTGAGTTTCTCCTCAAGAGTAATTGCCTCCTCCTTCTTCTTCCTGCCAGCAGCAGGAGAGACAGATGGGCATTTCTGTGACATTATGGATGCACAAAACACAACTTAAGTACAGGGAGGTCTCTATATAGCGACCATGTGACAGACCGGGAGATGCGAATTTCTGCCGCTGCCCAGCATCGCGAGAGAGTATCACACCACATCGCTTGCCCGGGAAAAAAATCTAAATTCAAATTTGAAGTACGGTTTCTACTGCATGTCTATTGCCAGCTCACCATCGTGAAGTCGAACCATCGTAAATCGGGGGCCACCTGTATATATAATTCTTTTGTTCCTTTCAAGCTATCGAGTCTTCAGTAGCTGTTGACGTATTATTCTGATGCTCATATGCTTTTGACAGTCATGCAGGAGCAGTACAAAGGTTCATGATAGATTTATGGGCTTATCTGGTAGTTATAGTCTCCTTTTTAAAAACAACATTGTCCTAATAGTTTTGTCTTTTACTAAAGCTGCTCAGGCTCATTAATCCTGTTGATATGATTGGAGCAAGTTAATCAGCCTCTGCAGCTTTAATAAAATACGCAACTGTTAGGACAAATTTATTTTTAAAAGCTGACTCCCTTTTCATGGTATCTGCTAAGCACTAAAGTTCAGTATACACAGCACACAAGGCAGCGGTCGTGGCAGCTAGAATGAGCCAGCAGGTGATGCAATGATTAAATCTGCTGCCTTTGCACCTGAAGGATGCTATGTTACCTCTGAGCAAGGTATTTACCCAGCTATATCAATGGGTAAATAAACGTAAGAGAAACACATCGGCTAATGGAATAAATGTAAATGTTCTGATGGCTCTGCTTGTGCAGGCCGAGAAGGCGAGTGATCCGACATGTTCACTGAGGACCCCAAAGGTGGACCCCCAGTCAGAGGAGAGGACTCCAGCCACTGTGAACTCGGTCAGTACACCACCATGGTGCATGTGAAGGGGATGTGTGTATACAGGGGGCTGCCAGCTCCCTAATCCCCCAGTGTTTTAGTTCAGTGATGCATATTGTTCTGAATAATTGTGTGCTATCTGAACATGAGCCCTGTGCCCCCCCCACTTTCTCTACTAGACCAAAGGAGCAACACCCCTGGCACCCCCACCGAAGAAGCCTATTCGCCGGAGGTTAAAATCAGAAGATGAGCTACGACCTGACGTGGAGGAGCACACGCAGAAGTCCAGTGTTGGTGCTGGAGTGCTCACCACGCAGCTCTCTATCCCCAGGTAGATCTCCTCACCCCAGGACAGAGGCCTCCTTTACTTGGTTTCTGGCACTGAATCCACGAGTTTACAGTTTAAAATTGTACTGTTCTTTATGGCAGAGTATTTATTGATCAACTTGTCTACAGTAGAGTATGGGTGCACTGGTTAATTGAGTTACAAACTGTCTAGCAGAAAATAATTTTCTCTTCCTATAAATCATAGACAAGGGTATCGGATTAATAAAGAATAATCACCATTATTGTTTTTTCATTCCTTTTTTTATAATTTTTTTTGTATGAGGCAAACACAACAGGTTTACCTACCAAGCCGATGTGACGCACAGTAGGAGTATAGAACCACCTTAATTCAACTCAGCTTCCACAGTCTGTACAACTTGTGTCTGGTGTTCCCGAGAGTTGATCAATAACAAAATAAGAAACTTTGACATTTATGGGAAGAATTTGTCAACATTTGCCATTAAAGTTGAGTTTGTGGGGCCAATATATGTTCATTTGTTTTAAATTAGTTCTAATTTTAATGTAACTTGGATTTGGTGTTATATTACAAAGAAATGTTTTAAGTATTCAGTTTAGAGATTTAAATGGTGAATGTGGATGAAGTGATTACAGAATTTTCATCTTTGCTTAACAGGTCAGTTGGAAAGGATAAGAAGGCTATTCAAGCCTCCATCAGAAGAAACAAAGAAACAAACACAGTTTTAGCAAGGCTTAATAGTGAATTACAACAGCAGTTGAAGGTAAGGATGTTTTTTCCCTTTTACCAAACTTTTGTTAATTTTGCGGTTTTCTTTTAAATACTGTAGCTCATTCATGGGTTAATTTAGTCATTTGGCCAGCAATAGTCTGCAGGTTTACATCTTATCGTCCCAGTTGTGTGACTGCTATGATATACAGTGTAAAGTTGAAGACTGCGTGAGGCTTAAGTTCTCTGATGTTGTTGCAGGACTTGCTTGAAGAGAGGATATCATTGGAAGTTCAACTGGAGCAGCTGAGACCGTTTTCGCACCTGTAACTTGTGTATGACACACCCATCCAAATCTGCTTTCGGGTCGGCCCTGACCTCCGGTGGGATGCCTCTGCCTCTGCCTCTGCTCTTCCTCTCCTCACAGCTGGTTACCCTAGGAGGGTTTGGGATAGATCGCAAAGTGAGGCGCTTTTATTTCACGTGGGTACATGTGACATTTGTCTGCTACCCTCCTCCCCTTTGAACCTCCTTGAAGCACACGCTTAACTTACTGCAGCAGGACTCAAACTGGAAATTGCCACATGCACCCCTACCCCTCGTACCAACACCTACTGTGGTAAGTTTTAGATTGATGGAGGTCCATTTTGTCCACTGTGATGGCCAAGGGCAGAGGGGGAGCCCCGGAGACATGCCATGGTATCTGGGAATGGTTCGCCTGAGTTTATGTCCAATGTGGACAATTCTCTATCCTTCCCACCTATAACATCATACAATAAGCTTCAGCTTTTGTGTATTTCTGTTTTCCTTTCTTCCCTTGATCTTTTATTCCTCAGCAGTCCTCACAGGATGAGTTGTCAGCCATGCACAGCACACGACCCGAGACAAACACACCCCCATCCCCAATGCACACACTGCCTGACCCTCATACAGTGCTTGATCTGAACCAGTCCTGCTCTAAAGCTTCCCTGCCTCCACACGATAACTGTGTAAGAAGTGAAACCTGAAATGGAACTAGCGCACTTTCTCCCTAACTGCCCCCACACCTTCGTTCCTGGACACCATTTCAGTCTGCATGTTGTTAATGTTCTTAAGTATGACGGCTCTTTAAAAAAAAAAAAAACAAACCACTTGATTTGTATTTGTGTATTCTATCTAATAAGAATTCATTTATGTTGAAGACTAAATGTGTATTAATGCCCCCCCACCCCTCCCATCTGTCCACTATCTTAGCCTTATTCCTGGCATTCAGGTTTTCACATTAATATATTTTCCCTGTTTTGAAGGAAGGTGAATCTTTTTCCTGCTGTTCAGGTTGATGTACTGTATAAGGGGTATGTTGTATATTGTATGATACACACCTTTGATCTCATATGTAAATTTGCATTAATTGCTGACTAACAGCAAATATATTTAATTGCTTATATTATGGCTGTGGGATCATAGATGTTTAACTGCATGGATGTGTCTCTGCAGAATGAACTAGCCGCTGTGTGATTTTTACGCAAAAAAATAATAAAAACAGCACAATATTTTAATGGCCTCTTTCATAATTCCCGACAGCCTGTTTGTCAAGCAGTCATAATGAACTAGCAGACATGCTATTAAAATTATTTTCCAGCATTTTGATACTTGATGGTAATAATAAAATATAAAGTCAATCCTTGTTGCCTGGCCACTGAGCTTGATTTAAATGTTAGTCACCTTTCCAACCTAAATCAGTTGACAGTTCAGTTCAACTGGCAGCCTCCAGATTACAAGTCTGACCCCCACATGTACAGAACCTGCAGATTTAATGAAAGTGGAACTACTTGGGATGTCACTTGACCTATTTACAGTGCCATAAATAGAATAAACAAAAAGGGAAGGATTGCTTTTTTCTTTTCAAATAATGAGACAAAGGAGGGGTTTAGTATATTGCACACTTTATTAATGTTTGCATGAGGACACCTGGGTGTACAGTATGAAATATACAAAAGGAATACTCAGGAACACAACCTGCTTAATTTGTAATGCACAGCTCTTATCTCGGCCTACAGTAGAGGATCACGTGTATATGAATTAAACTGCAGGATTGTTGAACTAGCAACATTTGGAATCTTGTCTATTCTAGTGTTACTCAACCACTTTATTGGCTTATTTTTCTAGGAAGAACATCTCCACAAAAATGTCTCAGTGCTAAATCTGGAAATGCTAAAAGCTAGATTAGATGGTAAGGTGCTAGCCAAACAGCAGTTACAGTAGGCAATATGATTTCTGAATGCTCTTTATGTTGAAGGATTCGTGGTGAAAGACTTGTGACCCTATGTTGAAGACATAGGATAAAGAGGAAGCCAGGAGTCTATTTCACAATTCTGTGAAAGAGAAAGACATGTCAGTCAGACAAGTGTGAACAACTACACATTCAAATGTGAGGAAGTAAACCTTGACAAGTGTCAGAAATGAAATGAACGGACCGACCGTGGAAATGCAGCAGTATTTTTTTTTTTCTTTTTTTTTTTTTTTTTTTTTTAACCAACTATTGTTTTCTGAGTACATTTAATTCAGAAGTTTTTTTGTAAGACACTACGTTAGAAGTCGTACATCCACTATGATGGGAGGAGGCCTGAGAATAATCAGACCAATGAATTATTAAATTTGACTTCATACCGACTTTTTCTTTTACAAGCTGTCAACTTCTAAATTTCTGGAGTTACCAACATTTTTCAAGTTTATTTTTTTTACTAAATTTCCATTGATCTATTTTCAAACATTTCTCTTCATGGAAATGTCAAGGGAACTATGTTTAATCATGCAACTGAAATATGGTAGTAAAGATCACCCAAATGAAATCAAAGTTATGGAAAGTGCACGTCTATGGGATGATTCAATTAACAATCGGAACAGAACAGCAGTTCCTGGAAACAACATATTTTTCAAGTTTTAGCAATTAATTTTAATTTTAATGTAGCTTGCAGTTAATAAAAGTCTCATTTTTATTTCTACAACCTTACTAGCAATCAAAGTCTGCTGTTAAGCTTTTATAGATTTTAACTTAGTGGGAAAACTGACTTTGGAATAAAATTAATACATTAGAAGCTGGCTTTTGGTCCCAAGTATGTCAACATATTTAAAGTTATTTGAAATATTCACATCAACCATCCCTTGTCAGTTGCCTTGAGTTTCCTAGAAAACTTTTTAGTCCTTGAATTTTTGCAGATGCTGACTAAAGCTTCACCGGTTTGACTTACGATTGCCAAAGATAGCAAGGAAGTACTCATACGGTTTGTATGAAGGGAGTCCTCATATTGTTTAGCACAGTCAATGAAAAACTGGGGAATATCCAAGGTATTCAATGCATACTTACACAGTGTTTTGCTTGTAGCGGTCCAGTGCCTCCTGGGCGACCACCTCTGAGAATTTGGGATCATTCCATGGGATGTCTCCAGGCACAGTGAAGGTCATGGGTGGGGTGTCGAAAAGCTGGACAGACACTGAGGTATCCCCCGGTTTCTCATGGTCCTCTGTGGTCCTGGAGATCACCTGTTCATACATTGTTAAGGTATGTCTATAAATGTGTATAAAGAATGGTTGATGAAAAATGAACATAGTTGCCAGAGACAGAAACTCACCGTTTGTATCTGGAAGATTCCATCCTTGCCCTTGGTATTATTAGCGAGAGTGGACACCCAGCCGAACTGCTTGTTGAACATGTCCAGCAGACTTGAGGTATTGAACATCTGCTCCTCGAACCTCCTGAGGATCCTATTGTACTCCTGCGTGAACCTCTCAGCCATAGCCAGTGCGCTTTCCAGCTCCTCCTTCAACGGGCTCTCCAAGGGCTTCTTACCTGAACAGTCTGGAAGACACAAGAGGACGTCTTGTTTAGACCTGTAATGCCATGAAATACCCCAGGGTTGAACTCGGACATGCTGGTCTGGGAATGCCCTGATATCCACAAGGAGGGGATCTCTGAGAGTGATGCCGTGGGAAGGAAAATGAAATCTGCCCTGCTTCATCTGTCGCCCCCATAGATTTGAAGATTTGGGTCTCAGATGTTACTATTAAAAGAGTTAGGAAGCCCTGACATTTATAGTAGATGTCATTGTTTCAGATATAAACACCGATTCTGTGTCAGGACAGTCCAGACCAGGACTGAACAGCCTGCACGGACTCTAGTGGCTCCTTACCAACAGCCTGGATGGCTTTGCATTTTTCACACTCCTCCCGCAGCTTGATGCAGCCAGCAGAGTTGCGGCGGATCTCCCTGCAGGTCATGCGATCGTTCCCAAAAGGCTTGGTGATGATGACGTCCTCATTCATGCTTCCATCTGTTTGAAAAAGTAATGCAGATTCACCGGTTATTATGACCAACATTTGGAGAGACTGCAGAACTGTAATAAATCATTTCTAAGCTTGTTTGTGCCTCGTCGTTGAAACTCCAAAGAACCCGGAATGATCTGAAAAAGATCACTTCCAAGGATTTCAAGAAGTGGACTAACGGTTGCTCACTGTTGACTAATGAATGGCTTGTAGTATGAACTCTTGGATGACCAGTTATACCTTTAGAGGGTTCACCCTCAAAGTCTGCATCGTTGTCCACGTAGGGGCCCATAGAGTCAAACAGGTTGCGGGCCATGTCCATCATGGGTTGGAACATGTTGTGGAAGCCGTGGAAGTCCGGGTCCCACAGGGGTGAGCGGTAGAACCGAGAGCGCCCAAAAATGCTGGGCATTCGGAAAGGGCTAGAGAACAGAGGCTGGTGGAAGGAACGCATGTGGTCGAATACTTTCATGCTGTCCAAGAATATGCTGTCAACACCGTCGGCGACCTCCGAGTAGCGGTCCTCCAGCTCCTGGAACCGTTGGCTCTGCTCCTGGCTTTCCCTCTGGAGGAAGTCCATGTTTTCTCCGTTGATCCATATTGAAATGGGGGAGCTCCTGTTTAGCATCTCCTCCAGCTGAAAGAGGTGGTAAGAGAGAGTTTGCTTCAGTTCCGTTCTTCATCCCAAATAAATCATGCTTTTCCACGTTCACCATTAGAACTAAGTAGCCAACACTTTAGATTAAGGACAATATACATTTGCTCCTCAACTTACAAGCACAGTTGGAGCTGGAAGCTTGTTTACAACTCCATAGTCCATTTTTACCACCCAGCCAGAGTCAATAAAAACTTAATAGCACAGATGTCTTGATTTATATCTGGGTTACTTTCTGTAGAAATCTCAGATAGAGGTGTAATAAATAGAAAATGATCTGTAACACTTCAAAATTATTTTTAACCTCACTCGAGTGTTTCACAAGATGTATTCCATGGATGTTCAGGTGTTACCGCTGAACCTCGTCCTGCCGCTTGGTTGTTTTGCGTTGTGTCGTTTTGTTATTGACCACAAACACTCAGGCACCTGAGCTACCAGCACAGCTGGTAGCATAGGGGTTAGAGCTACTGCTTCAACTCTGAATCTAAAGGTTGCAGGTTTGATCCACCCCTCTGGTTGTAGTACCCTTGAGTAAGGTACTTACCCTAAAATTGCTCCAGTAGAGTTACCCCACTGTATAAATGGGTGAATAACATTGTAAGTCACATTGAAGAAAAGCTTCAGATAAATTATGAGAGTCCTGCATTATTTGGGTGCTCTTTACTGCCATCTATAGGCCCGGAATGTAAACGCAGGTTGTTTTCACTGCTGCGAACACAAATTTTAGAAGCAGAGAAGTTGAAGGGAGCATTTCTCAGTGGTGATCACCTCCGCATCTACCATTTCGCCTCTCAGAAAAGGGAAGAAGAGAGGACGGCCCACCTGTCGGCCCACCAGGCCAGAGCCGCTGCTGCAGGTCCTGGAGTAGTACTTGACGCAGGTGTTCTTCAGACAGGGCTTGCACTCCTCCCACAGAGCCTGCATGGTTTCATTGCACACCTCCTGCTCCTCTTTCAGTGTGGCTTCCATCTGCTGGGCTTTCTTCAGGGCATCCTGATGGAGGCAAAGACCTGCTCACTGAATCAGCCCTCCCAATGTGGGTACCCTACACATCTAAAATTTAGTTTCTAAATGCTCAGCAATGAAACCATAACTTTTATGAAGTGTTCCAAAGAGTTTTTGTAACTTTGAGTATACTGACAAAGTGACAACTCCTCCTACTCTAAATCTCGGTCACCGTGACTCATACTGGACATCTAGCGAGCCTAATAAGACCCATTCCATCGATGTCCAGGTAATATTGCCGTACCTCTTTCTGCTGCTTGGTTGTCTCCAGGGCCTTCAGGAACTTCTTATGTTCTTCTTCAGACCTCTCCATCACAGTCTTCATTTCCTTCACCCCGGTGATAGCATTCTCAATCTGCTCATCCAGGTACTTTTCCCCAGACAGGGACAGTTCTGGGAAATGAGACAGGAACAGAAATGAATGTTTTAGAGAAGTTCTACTTACACTATCTCGACTGACCTGTGACATTTTCAGTTTGCGGCTCTCAGCTCATGCCTTTGGCACTATTATTTGTTTGATGTTGCTGTTTTGGAGTTACATTTCAAGTTTCCAGTATAGTTTGTACAAAGCCACATATTTATATTTATGTCATAAAATTTCTGATTGCGGCAGAGAAGGTTCAATTTCAGTTTACCTACTGAGCCAATAGGTGGCAGTAAAGAGCTCCCAAGTAGCTCAAAGTTATAATAACAGAACAAGTAACACAAATAATATTAAGCATATTTTTTTTCTATTATAGAACAATAAAAATTAAATTTAAAGTCTAGTTTTAATGTTTTTCTGAGGCCTGATGTAGGCCAAAGAGTGCTGCTTATGTCAGTGATGTGATATTTTGCACATGTAGACAGTGTGTGTGTGTGTGTGTGTGTGTGTGTGTGTGTGTGTGTGTGTGTGTGTGTGAGACATTCAAGATGACGGTGTTTCATTTGCAGGGCTGGACACTCACGGCTCAGGTCCTCCTTGCTTGGCGGAAGCAGACACTCCGCCGAGTAGTAGAGCAGCCACAGCCCGAGAAGTGACCACAAATGCATCTTCGTCACACCGTGGCTCATGAAACCAGGGCTACTTATGCAACTGGTACCTGTGGGGGTGTGAAGAGGGGTATGAGCCCACCGGCTAAAATGAATGGATCAGCAAGATGAGGGGCACCGGGTGGTACGGTGGTTAAGCCATCACTTCACAATTTAAGGTTGTGGCTTCAAACATCATCCTCCTGCTCTGTTACCCTTGATCAAGGTAATTAAGTGATACAGTAATAATTACCCAGCTGTACAAATGGGTAAATGACTGTAAGTGGCTTCTTGTACAAGCATAAAACTCTTAAGTCTCTTTGGAAAAAAGCTGCCCAATAAATAAAAATTAATGAGGCAGTGCTGGTGTTAAAGGTGTGGTTGCAGCTCTTTGCCAGGAAGGTTGTTGGATCAAATCCCTGTAGAGGAAGGAAATCCTACAGGTTGGGGCACATCAGTAATCTGGACAAGGTCCTCATAGACACAGAGGGAAGTTCTCACTGCGAGGCAGATGAAGGAGGAGCAAGCTCCCAAAACATTGCATGGGACAGACAACCTGCGTACATTTAAGATCAACTGAACAACAACAACAACAACAACAACAACAAACACTGGCAGAGCAATAAAGAGCCACAGGTAAATAATAAAGGGAGTCCCTTCTACCATCCCAAAAAAAACCACTCCAGTAATATTTGTCCCTATCAGCACTCTGAAAGAACACTGCAAACACATCCATCTGTAAGTAGGTGTGCACAATAGGCATTAAAATGTCATTACATTATTTAATCACAATTAAACCTCGACAATGACTCAATAGAAAAGTCCCTTTCTAAACTTTTCCTTATGTTCTGTTATTGTCGCATGCAAATGGGGGTGGGTTGTGGGGCTGGTGCATTGGTGCCATCTTTGTGGGTGGAAAATGGTGCTGCTATCTTTAGGCACTGCACAAACACAGTGTTTTTGTTCTTGTTTTTGTTTTGAACCATAGCCATACTGTCTTGCAATTCTATAAACTACCAGTAGGTGGCGCACAGACAAAGAGCTTGGAATTTGTGCAGTTTCTGCAACAGTAGAATAACCAGTACCGCTGGCATGAAATTTCCTTTTACACACAGAAGGAATAATTGACAGGGTGCGTTAATATTCATACCCTGGGACAATGCAGTAATTTCAGATGTGCAGTTACTACACAAACGGGGGGACACGGTGGCACAGCGAGTAGCACTGCTGTCTCAAAGCGCCTGGGAGGCGCGAGAGGACGTGTGTTTGATCCCCGCTCAGTCTATGTGGAGGTTGCATGTCCTCCCCGTGTATGCGTGGGATTCCTCCGGGTGCTCTGGTTTCCTCCCACACTCCATATATCAGTGTATTGGCTTATAACACTACATAGAGTTCACTGGAAGTTGCTTTGGACAAAGCGTCAGTTAAATTAATAAATGTAAATTAATTAGGGAACACCAGGTTGATGCGGTTAATTATGGTACTTTGTGTCTGGAGACGTTTTACAATCATTTATCAGCGATGGCAGGAGTTTGGCACGGCGGGATGGTAATGGTCAGCTCGCAAGCGCTGTGGTTGTGAGTCAGCAAGGCTGCTTTCCAATACGATGACTAAGTAAGGAAGGTCTGCACGTAAACAAAAGAGAAATCCTTTCCCGCCATCGGTCCCCATGCCTCCACACTGATGTGCTTTTTTTTTGAGTTTACATTTTTTCATTTAGCTGAAACTTGTCTCCAAAGCAATGTGCAAATATGGAGCTGGATAATTTTGCTTTATGGATTTAGGGTAAGTGCCTTGATCAAAGGTTTGGGGGGGGGGGGGGGTTATACAAATTACACACACACACACACAGTCTGAGACTGCTTGTCCCAAGTGGGGTCACAGCAAACCGGAGTCTAACCCCACAACACAGGGTGTAAGGCTGGAGGGGGAGGGGACACACCCAGGACAGGACGCCAGTCCATCGCAAGGCACCCCAAGCAGGACTTGAACCCCAGACCCACCAGAGAGCAGGCACAGGCCAAACCCACTGCACACCACACCCCCCTATACAAATTATGGGCTTATATATTTATTTATTGAGCTGGTGCTTTTTCTCCACTTTCTCATTTCTACAGCTTGGTAATTTTTACAGGAGCAATTTAAGGTAAGTACTTTGATCAAGGGCACAACAGCAACAAGGTGGGTTTCAAACCTGCAACTGTCAGATCCAAAGACAGAAGCCGTAACCACTGCCCCAAGTGCTCATCTTTCCCAAAACATAAATGTCACTGATCTGTGTGATCTACATGTGCACACATCCCCCCCGAGTGGGACAGGAAACTGTTGCCCATCTTCTTTCACTGGCCCAGATGGGCCTGTGCTGGGGACTTCGGGGCCCCTCCCTGTGAATAGAAACACTTGGAAACAGGGATCTCGGCCAAACTGAGGTCGGAAGCCCGGCTTGCATAACAAGTGCGTTATCTCTGAAATTCCTTATACAAGTGTTTCACACAACTGTGTTAAGAGCCACCCGCTGTTCCACTATCAGTGCTGCACACACAGCACTGACAGCTGCACTGACCCTCAGCGACTCTGTGTGTGTGTGCGTGTGTGTGTGTGTGTGTGTGTGCGTGTTTAACTTTGGGGGCAAAAAAGAAAGAAAGTGCCATAAAACGTGAATTCAGAGATGCTGACTCATGATGCAAATTGGAGCAAAACAAGCGAAAAGAAAAATCCCATTTTTATTTTTTAAGAGAAATTAATACGCGTGACAGATGAATCGGGGTGGATTAAAAAGGAGCTCGTACGAAAGACCCTCTCGCGTAATAGCGTCCTTCACAAAACCGGATGGCTTAAGCCCCGGCAAAGCAGGGATTTGAACATTGCGGTAAATTCCTGGCAGCAGAGAGCCGTGAAAGCAAAGCAAAGAGGTCCGGAAGAGAACGGCAGGTGGGTTCATTAAGAGCCTCTGTGTTAAGTCTCCTTTGACCCGGAGCATTAACTGATGCATATAATCACAGCGGACGACAGCAACGCGCACACACACCCAGATCTGACCTGGAAAATGTATGACACCGTTCGAGTGCAGCGCTGGACAATGACCTAGCACAGGTCCTGGGTTATAATAAGAATATCTGGAAATAAAAAACCTGCCAGGGATGAAATTGCCCCAAAGGTCAGGATCGATCACTGGAGCGATCACAATTTTTCTCTGAAAGACAGTAGAAACTTGTAGGAGCTGTAACCGAGCCCCAGGCTGCCGACCCCACTGCGGACGGACCCGCATTTCCCCAGTGTGAAGGATCCCTCTGCACTGATGCAGCTGGAAAATGTGCGCACGGCGGCAGCAAAAACAAACCCGGTGGGCACACCCCTGCGAGCGATGGTGTGTTTGTTGTGTGTCACAGATGAGCCATCCTGCAGACGCAAGTCCCTGGTGGGCAATGCCGCAGTCAGTGCTGTGCCTCTATAGCCGCCAGCAAACACACACACACACACACACACACACACACACACACACACACACACACACACACACTCTCCTTTCTTCTCTCTCCTTCCCCCCAGCTGATGTCCACTCACCTCCCTGCTGCCGATCCTCCTCACAGCGACGGGGAACACGGACGCACTGTCTCCTCCCAGGTATTTATACCTCGCCGCGATGCTGACACTGTGAATCACTCGCGGAGAATGCCCTGCGCTTTCAGACTTTTCTAGAAGTTGTGTAACTCCCAGGCGGCAGCCCTCGGATTAGTCTGCCTCCGACCAGAAGTGGGCAATGTTGTTCTGCCAGACTGCAGCCCTGCCCACCGCCACCCCCCCTCCCCCTCCCCCTCCCCAGCGTCTCCCTGGCAACCGAGAGCAGCGCTACAGAGAAAGGATTAGGGGGGTGGCAGGGCCCGACTTGACATGCCTACGGCATCAGAGAAACATGGCAGGCAAAATGTGGGACAAAGCTGCTGAAGAATCGGGAATGAATGACACGGCGCTTTAAATGCTCACATCTCAGGCCGCACTTCCGCACGCAGCTGCTTGTGGGACACGAACCAGCAACATAGCGATATCGGACGAACGAGCCAAGCTTCCGCAGTCTTGCGTCCGGAGCTCTTTTGCCTGTTGCCGATGTGCTTTTGGTCGCTATCTGGCATCGAGCAAACACTTAGATGCTGCAGGCGATGGACTGCGAATGCAGGTCTGGGGCTGTCGGTGGTAAACACACATAGGAAGGAAAAGCTGAGACGTTTCTCGAGTTATGAAACAGACAAGGGTTCCGGAAAGTCGTGTCCCGGCAGGGTTTGCCGGCCGTAGGGAAAGGCCCAGCTGTCTTTACTTAGGCAGCTGTGACATGAGATCGTTGCGTAACAGTATTTTCACTGCAGCCCCATGCTCCGCGCCGTAAACAAGGTGAAGACGGCCGCACGCGTGCCGAGCCGAAGGGTACATCAGCCTCCCCGCCGTTAGGTATGTAATTTGGGCTGTCTGGAACGCACCGCCAGACGTGTCTCAGTTTGTCCCCAGAAGGGACGGTCAGCAGCGAATAGTTGGGACAGGACCTGCCGCACATGAGGGCGCTTTTGGACGAAACACAAGAGCACAGTTGGAAATCTACAGATACGAGTCTCGACTCTCACAATGACAAACAGGCAGGTATGTTTCACGCACATTTTCCAGCTGCGGCAATGCAAAGGGATGCTTCGTATTGGGGAAATGCAGAAACTGTACAGATCTGCATCAGTCTGCAATGGGTGGGCAGGTGGGGGGCTTGAAGCTTCTAGAAGTTTCTACCCACTTTTTTTTTAGAGAAAAATTCTGGTAGTTTCTGCAACTATCTCTTTGGGAGAATTTTATCTCAGGCAGGATTTGTTTTGGCGAGCGCGCAGTGGTCTGTGGGGCACTGTGGTGGGGTAAGCACGTGTGGGTTGGTGTGAAAGGTTACCTTGAAGTGTAGGCCCTACAGCAAGTTCCTTGGACCAAGAGCAATATTTTCCAGTGCTTTCGTGGACACTTATCTCTAGCTGTTATCTAGAGTTCTAATAAATGTTCAGTTATGGACACCGTACGTGTGCTTACTTCAGCGGAGCCCAGATTTGCATTCACCACATTGGTGTTAGAAATGGGATGAGGTAAGACCACAAGAAGCTGCATCCCGGAGCAGTGGAACGCTGAAGTCAAAGGTGAGAGTGCCTAGAAGGAAGAAGCTAGGTGGATTCAAAGGGCAGCTGGTAGTGTAGTGGTTTGAGCCATTGCCTTTAATTCCAAAGGTTGCAGGTTTAATCCCCACTTCTGGTTATAGTACCCCTGAGCAAGGTACTTCCCTTAAATTGCTCCAGTAGCTTTACTCAGCTGTATAAATGGGCCAATGGAAAGGTGCTATGGAGAGCTGGTGAACAGGTCAGGAGGTCTGACAATGTTTAGGGTGGCCTGGGGCTGCATACCCTGTCTAGCAGAAGTTGGGTTTTGAACAGTTGTTCAGAGTCATCCATGTCTACTGAAGATATTGCTGCAAAAAAGGAGGCACCAGCTTGCCAAAGACCCTTCAAGCAGCCCTGAAAAGGGGCACCATGGTGGAGCAAGTGACAACAGTGCCACATAAGCACTTGTGCCAACCAGAAATGTCCAGTCCCCTGGCACTGATGTACAGAAAAGCAGTGGGAGTGAGAATGGCAACCTGACTGGTCCACTAGTCCTCCGTTAAAATGCAATTAAGCAGCAGGAAGTACTGTGAGATGCCTGGATGCAGAGGTGGAGGGTTCACCACCACTGCTGGAGCAGGGACAGAGAGAAGTGTCTGCAATGTGTGTTGCTGCAAGAGCAGCCTAGCTATGGGGAGTGTAGGGTGGTCAACGCTGTCACCGGAGAGGACACCCCAGGACTTGGTATGGCTGTGTCAAGAAGCTTTGCTGGGACCGAGGGCGGGCTTATGAAGGGTAAGGATTTCCGTCTCAGCCCCTGGATTCACTGTCTTAGTGGGCTGTCTCGACTCATGATCCTGTCCCCCACATCGAGGCTGTTCCTGTTCAAGTCACTGATCCAAAGCCATGACTTGGTACTTAAGTACAATGTAGTGTTTCAAACTGCTGAAAGCCCCACCTGTAGGAGTGGGAATGTGGTATGGACTTTATATGGAAATTAACAAGAGAATTATGGGTAATATAAACAATTGTGCAACCGTAGAGAGGACTGTGAGGGACCTTCAGGGGGTCAATTCATGTTGGCTGATTTAAGGTACAGGTCCTGAAGAAATCCGGTACATTTGTTATGTTAATTTTCAGTATGGGTCTTAGAGAGTGTCAGATAAGTTTTTAAGATCATATCTGGGTGTATTTGTTGCTGTTGTCTCCATTATTACCCTAATGTTTATGCACCAGATCAGAGGAGACTCAGAGACACTAACGAAGTGACATGGATGGAGAACAGCCATGTATTCATTCCTGATCCTCCTCCTCTTGCAGCTAAGGTCAGGGACACAGATGGATGTCTCCTACAGCCCACATGAGAGTGAGGAGTCCACAGACACAGCAAGTTTTCTGTCTCCAAGGTGATGATAACAGTGTGCTGAATGCTAATAAAAGCTGAAAAGTAGCCTTGTAAGATGGAGGAGACTCGCCCCCTTCTGCCCTGTCTGTACTGGGTGGCCTTGAGTGGATCCTCATGTTGTTTCAATATTTGTTTTAGTGAGGCTACCGCAGAGGGAGGGCTGCTCCTTAACAGGCACCCACACACACACACACACACACACACACTCAGGGTGATACTGACCTTGAGGAAAGGAAGATACTTTGAGGCAGTACAGGATATGAAAAGATCGATGGTCTTCGTTGCATAAATGAATCATTAAACCCTTTCTGAGAGCTGACTGGAAGTCCTCCCATAGAGCATCTATTTGGAGAGCAAACATGGTGTCTGTTTGGGTAGCTGGACTCTGTTTGAGCTTAACTGCAACCTTCTGAAAGAAACTATACATGTGGAAAAAGGTGTAATGATTAATTTATCTCTTTACCCCTTTCAATTTTAGGGGGGGGTTCAGTCTTTTCCTGCCTTGAAATGCTTGATCTGGGTGAACATGAACAATGGAGTCAGCAGGTGGTGTAGTAGTTTGAGCTTTGGAATCAGAAGGTCCTCAGTTCAAATCCCTGCTCATGCTGTTGCTCAAGGTCCTTGCCCTAAATCGATAAAATAGATAGTAAAAATGGCTCTGTTGTGTAAATGAGTAATTCATTCTAAGTAATATAATAATAATAATAATAATCGCACACACACAATGTTCACAACCACTGCTCTCAAGCGGGATCACGGCGAACCGGAGCCTAACCTGGCAACACAGGGGGGTAAGGCTGGAGGGGGAGGGGACACACCCAGGACAGGACGCCAGTCCATCACAAGGCACCCCAAGCTGGACTCAAAGCCGGACCCACCAGAGAGCAGGACCCGGCCAAACCTGCTGCACCACTGCGCCCCCATTATTAATAATAATAATAATAATAATAATAATGACAATGTCAGCCATTCACCTGAATTGCAGGTCATATGTTAACCTAAAAGGTAACAGGGCTTCTCTACAAACTGTCCACCCTCAAAAGGATGCCGTCAAGAACTCTGTTTAGAATGACCCAGCTCACAATCCCAGACCCCTGATGAAATGCTGCCCCAGCTGCAGACCGCATTCTGTAGATAATGCATTTACCATGATGCGTCCTGAAGTGACGACAGTGTGTAAGTCAGTAAGCGGTGCCCATCTTTCGGAGACAGAGGCAGGAAAAAATGCAGAATATCATCACCAAACGGTGGAACTCGGTGCGGTTCGAAAGCGGTGCATTTTTTTCCTATCGACTTCATGAATTGCTTTTAACCAAATAGAAAATGAAAGATATGCCTGGTTCTGGTTTTTTGAAAGTGTTAAAGGCTGTAAGACGGAAAACGTGGCATTCGGGACTCGGACCGCGGTAAACAAGAGCGGCTCAGTGTTGATCGTGGAAGGCCATCCAACTTACTGCCCTTTTACATAATTTACCAGCGGACGTCTGGGCTCTGTTTTCATCCCTCGCACGGAATCGGGAGGGAGAGAGAGCAGACATCATGGGGACCGGGCAGAGCGTATCCGGAAAAGTACACATGTTTATTTATAAAAAGTAAATGCCTCATTCAACGCCGTTTTTACAACAGTTTTAGCTCTGTGTTTTTATAATGATTCTGGTGAAATAATTTCTTACTATTGCAGCTAAAAAAAAAAAAAATTTAGAAAATCAAGAAAGAGGAAAAGAGGAAAATAAAAGTACTGTCCACTGGGTGACAGTAGAGATGACTTTTCGCTGCTTTACTGTGATCCATGAAATAGAGGATTTGAAAGAAAAGCATCATCTTAATACCTCAGAATTTTTGCCGGAATCCATATAGATTTTATGAAGCTGTAAGAATTATTACACGTCTTATCCATGTTTGCAGTTTTAAGCACAATTTAAAAATTGTTTGGACAGGGATCAACAGGCGGACATCTATCTGGTGCAAGACTGGAAGCATCGACGGCCCTTCTGAGTTGGTGCTTGACATAAAATCCATGGATTGAGTCAGTTGTTAGGGATACGGCACAATAACCACTTAGCGTAAGCGGATTTGAAACTTTGCATCAGATGTGCCGCACAAATCACGTGCTATTTACATTTATTTATTTGGCAGACATTTTTCTTTCAAGCAACTTCCAATGAACTCTATGTAGTGTTATCAGCCCACACACCTTATTCACCGTGGTGACTTACACTGCTAGATACACTACTTACACTGGGTCACTCAACCATACATCAGCGGGACGCACTCTCTCTGTGTCACTCACACACTATGGCGGAACCTGAACAGCATGTCTTTGGAGTGTGGGAGGAAACCAGAGCACCCTGAGGAAACCCACACAGGGAGAACATGCATACTCCACAGAGACTGAGGAGGGATCAAACCCACATTCTCTCACACCACGCAGACACTGGGAGACAGCAGCGGTGCCATCTTTGCCTTTGTGTGTTCCCTGCAGTAATGAACACATCCTGTTTTTTATGAACTGAGCGCTAAATTGCCCAGCAACTCTGCTGCCAGCTCTTACAGTCACTCACGCTGCCCTATTAAATCCGGCTGCACGGCCCAGTTGTTCCAAGTGCATTTGAGGGCTGGCGGGCGAACGAAAGCTTTCGTCTTGAAGCTATTTACTTGTGAACGACGCGGCTGGGTACGTCAATACGGGGTAAGTACCTCGATCAAGGGTGTGAAGGGTGTTTTGAACCCGAGGCCTTTGCAATGACATGCTCTTATCACCCTACTAGCTGATTGTCTGACAGGCTTGGTAGCATAGTTGTTAGATCAGCTGCCTTTTGACCCCAAGGTCACAGGTTTGATCCCCCTCTGGCTGTAGTACCTTTGAACAAGGTGCTTCAGTAAAATTATCCAGCTGTATAAATGGATAAATAATTGTAAGTACCTCACACACATCATCTGAAACTGCTTGTTCCACATGGGGTCACGGGGAGCCAGGGCTTAACCCAGCAACACAGGACATAAGGCTAGAGAGGGAGGGGACACACCCAGGAGGGGACAACAGTCCACCGAAAGGCACCCCAAGCAGGACTCAAACCCCAGACCCACTGGAGAGCAGGACCTGGTCCCACCCACTGTGCCACCACACCCCCCCTAGGTAAGTACCCTAATGTTACTATATTTACCCATGTATACATCTGGATAATTAAGTACCTTAATGTTGTAAGTCACTTTGGAGCAGAGCGCCTGCTAAATGAATAAATGTAAAATCATTAAAGGAGAGAATCCACCTTTAAAAATTATTTTAACAACATGAATACAAACTGTTCTCGAGGTGAAAATAATCCATCCCACATGCTCCTGATTAATGCGTCCACCTCGCATCTCCTCAGATCTCCGAGCTCTTGCAGCTGGGCCGAGATCTTAATTGAAATCATCTGACCGCTTCGCATCTTTCTGGATGTGGGCAGAGAGGGAGAAAAAAACAGACTCCTCTCAGCTGCGGCCGGCAGAGCCTTGTTATCGCAACGGATGAGAACCACAATTGCGGTTTTGTAAAGTCGCCGTCCAAGTTGCGAATCCACGTTCTGTGCCGTTGATGAAAGCACTTCTCTTAGAAGGCGGCGCCTCATGAGCTGCGGCAGAACTTCGGCTAATTAGTTGCGTGGAAATGAGATTGAGACGGTGGAAGTGCGGAGTGTGTGAGCGCTGGCCAAGATATTTGAAAAGAATATACGCGCACTGCCAGAGCCTAATCCAGGGTAGGAGGCTGGAGAGGGAGGGACACACGCAGGACAGGACACCAGTCCACCGCAAGGCACCCCGAACAGGACTTGAACCCGAGACCCACCAGAGAGCAGGACCCAGGCCAACCCACTGCACCACCGCCCCCCCCCATAAAGGAGTTAAAGTATTATAATTAGTCATTAGTTCAGCCTTGGTGGAGCATATTTCAGAAACGGAAAGAACATTATAAATCAGAAATATGAATGAGTTAGTCGCTATTATGGGCAAACATGGATCTCTGAAACATCTTCATTATTTTGTCTTTTTTCATTTTATTTTTAACTGAAGTAAGTAGACGAAGAACCTGAGTGTGGTATCTTAGCAAAAATGCTAATTATATGATTACCCCATCCAGCTGATAATTAGGCTTCATTATTAACTGATTCCATTTCCATTTATTAATTTAGCAGATGCTTTTCTCCAAAGTGACTTACAATGGATACTATGTAGCGTTACTAGCGCTCACACCTTATTCACCGCGGTGACTTACGCTACTAGATACACTACTTAGAATGGGTCACTCATCCATATACCAGTGAAACACACTCTCTCTGTCACTCACACACTATGGGGGAACCTGAACAGCATGTCTTTAGAGTGTGGGAGGAAACCAGAGCACCTGGAGGAAACCCATGCAGACACAGGGAGAACATGCAAACTCCACACAGATTGAACAGGAATCAAACCCACATCCTCCCCCTACCGTGCCACCCGTATTATCATTATTTAGTGTTTCTAAGGCACCTCCGAATGTATTTGGGTTGAAGGTATGTGGCATCAGTGGCAGCATCTGCTTGATGTGACCAACTTTCCTCAAGCTGTGAAACAGATTAGGTTCTTCTTTTAAATGAAAAAAATTGAGAAATGTATCTTGAGTCTTTTATTTATAGCCCTAATTAATTCAGTTGCACGTGTGTGTGTGTGTGTGTGTGTGTGTGTGTGTGTGTGTGTGTGTGTGTGTTTGTTTTTTATACGCCTGCCGAATCAGCCTTCGGTGTCCTGCTTTGAACTTTCTGAATGTGCATGTTGATTGAATCAAGATGGGTCCGGTTTCTTCGCACTCAAATTGATTTCAGGCTCCTCTTACAGCAGAGGGAGGGGTTTCGCAGCATCTTGGAGTGTTTATGCAGTCTGTGATTTATGGGCCTACAGGTTCCTGTCCTCGTTGGAAACGATCATCTCCCAGAGGTCAGAGATGAAGAATTTGAGCTGTAACACCTATACCTACCGAAGGTCATGCAGGATGTCGCTTTTCCTCCCTTAATGTGAAACGTTTGGCGGTACGTAGCGCAGAAATGATCATATTTCAATGGCACAGAGAAGGAATTCAGACCCAAGCCAAGCTGATGATTTATGTGGAGAAGAGAAAGTAGGTTTTACAAAGCGCGTTAAAAATAATAATTTCATACAACATTCAGTTGGGACCAGGCTCTCTTCCGTAAGATGGGCTTGGATCCTTTTGGTTGGAAGCCAGTAGTCATGGTGGAGTGTTTAGAACCATCACCTTTAAGACAGGTGGCCCTGGGTTTGAATCCCACTTCTGTTGTAGGGCATTTGATCAAGGCCCTTGACCCTGAATTGGGGAAAAAAAATTCCGTACTGTATAAATGGGTAAATAACTGTACGTAGACTAGTGTACCAACCTAATAGTGTACATCATGTTAGAGAAAGATGTCAGATGAAATGATAATAAAGTAAAATATCTAACGTGGTGGCTTTGTGTTCCTGCGAATAAAATAGAAAAAAAAAGGAAATACCATAATTAAGTCCTGCTAATGTGCTACAATGTCCCATGTGATGAACTATTAGACAGCGGATGGGCTCATTTGGACTCCACACACATGGAAAGCACATTTAACACAGACACGTTAATTGAATCACATCTTATCTGGAGCCACCGCACAATGACACAACCATCTGAGTATGACTCCTGGGTGAAAATCCTGTTCTGATGGCAGTTCCATCTGGTCCCTGTCACAGATGGATTTACAGCTGGGGAAGAAAACTCATGAAGCCAATATGTGAGCACAGAAGTATGTAATTAAAAACTTAAATACATCACCCAACATGAGATATTCAAGGCTAATTAGAAAACGACACACTGCCAGCATGCTGACAGATAAATTTCGTTATGTATTTATTAACTGCAGGAATTCATGAACAAAAATGTGTGTAGCATTGTCTGAATTCGGTGTTTGCTGTTGTCCATTCTCAGTCACCGCTTGTCCAGTGCAGGGTCCCGGTGGTCGGGAACCTATCCAAGAAGCACGAGGGATGAGGCCACCATCACAGGGCAGTCGCACACACTCAAAGGGTAATTTTAAGTCATCAAGTCAAATGAAACTCATGTTTTTTAGACTGTGGAAGGAAACCAGAGCACCCCCGAGGAGCCAATGCAAACAGAGAGAGAATATCTTTGAAAGACAACCAACATCTACAACTGCTTGTCCCAAGGGGGTCACGGCAAGCAAGAGCCTACCCGGCAACACGAGGCACAAGGGCAAGGGGGGAGGGGATACACCCTACATGGGATACCAGTCTGGCACAAGACACCCCAAGCAGGGCTCGAACCCCAGACCCACCACACACAGTGGGTACTGACCAAATCTGTTACACCACCACAGCCCCCACAATCTTGTTGAAAACAATCTGCGAAAAATGAAGCATGCGCTCATTAAGCACATTCAATGTTCCTAGAGATGCAGGACAGTGGAGCACTGATTTATTTCTTATTATGCGCTCCAGTTACAAGTACTATCCGCTACACGAATTTAAAAAAGTCTTGCGATGGTGTTGATTCGAGGGGGAGCTCGTCCTCGACCCACACGCTGTGTCAGGATTATGAATATGATGACATAGTTTGGCCGTAGCTACGTTCGGTAAGATCGCAATAAATTGCGAAATCGATCGCCAGATCAAAGTGCTTCTATATTACTCTCGATCCCTGAATGTGTAGCCAGTGAAGAGCATTTCTGGACATGTTCTGTGCATGTTCTGTAATGACAGGAAGGAGGACCCCCGCCCCCGACTCTGGGGCTTGGCTGCTGGCGGAGCCTCGCGTTCCAAACCCTTCTGATCTTACAAGCGTGAACAAGCGCTGACATCTCTGAGCTGATGGACACACAAGTAGTTTGTGTTTCTCGAAGTGCAGCGGGTGTTGGGGGTGCTAGGAGACAATAAAATTTTTCGAACTTCGCTGGCCGCAGAGGGCAAAGGTGTCTGTTCCTCTACACGTCCCACACATTTGTTAGCAATTAGCCCGAATTGGGCTGGAGCACATGGTCGCTCACTTCTTCCCCATCCCTCTCGCTCATTCGCTATCCCTCCATCCCTCCCTCTCTCTCCCTCCCCCCCTCTCTCTCTCGCTCTCTCTCTTTCTTTCTTCTGTTTCTCTTTGCCGCACATGGTTACTGTCAGGGGTATTATTTTCCTCCTGCCGCACCAAGGAGAGGAAGCATGTTCCAGGTGCCCAGCATTACACAGCTTCGCCGCACTCTCTAGTCCAGCCACCACGCTCCAAGCGCTCCCCAGAGGACTGGGAGATTTACTCAGGCTGTGGGCCAGACGAGTGGTCCCTGGTGCAAGTCCCACGGGGGGGTCTCAGTGGGATGGTCGCTTCTCAGCTTCGGAGGCCGGAAAGACAGGAGCGATAAAGCGGCGATGTCAGGGGCCGCCTTGTGACTTTGCTGGATGCAACTCCACACTTTGGATATTTATGAAGACCCCACACCCCCCACCAGCAGGAGCAAGAACACCTGATATGCGTACAGATATGTGTTTGCTAAAACCCGGTGGAAGAAAATAAGCAGCTTCCCTCTTTCCTTCCCTCCAGCAGCATTTACCACGGTAAAGCAGGTTTTATTCCACGGTGGAATTGCCGAACTCTTCAGGTTACCGCGAAAACTCCTTAGTGCCCGGTGGAGGCACCATGAAAGGTAAGGCTTGCCTCCACCTTGACACTATAACCTTACTTTGTGCTTTAGAATCTGCTGTGAAGGAGAAATACAGGTATATATTATTGAGGGAGCTTCAACGTTTATTCACGCAAGAATTAAAAAACCTGCAGACAGCATCTTTTTTAAAAACTGCACCTCTGCGAGTCCAGGAAAAATGTTGGTTTGTTGTCTTTGGACATGGGACATCCTCCAGTTCACTTTGAAAGCAGCACATTTAATAACTTCCCAGTTCCACCAGACAGACATTTGCTTTGGGGTTGGGCTCTTGGATTAGTTTATATGAACCACATTGAAAGGAAAGTGTTGAGTTCTGTCGACATTGCATGAAATGAGAACCTTTCTTTTTCTAAAGGGGCAAAGAAATGTGACGAATCCACAATTCCACTGGAGGAAATGTGGTTGAAAGGGTGCTGTGAAGTTTAGAGGAATTAACACGGGCTCAGGGTTTTTACCCTGCTATTGACTTCTTTGTTCTGCTGGATGCCTCTGCTCAAAGTGAGAGCTTGTCTTTTGGAAAGTCACAATTATTCATTTCTAAGGTACATGTGGGTCAAGCAGAACAAGGGTCAACCAGAGAAGAAAGGAGCAGCAAATCCTCTAGAGACACTTATACATTTAACTGACAGAATGGTAATTTTCAGTATACTGCTTTAGGGTAAACTAAAGCACCAGTTGAGATTCAAACTGGTGACCTTTGGAGCCAACAGCAACTGCCCTAACCACTATGCTACCAGCTGTTCTATACATGTGTGGTACATCAACATGAGGTAATCAGAATGCGTTCTGTCCATTGGCATGTGATTAACCATGGAAGAGGTGCGTTACTGGGTTCAAGTGTGAAGCAGAGGGTGACCATCTGCTTCTGAAGTGTATCAGATGTGTCAGAAAAGTTATAGGAATGTCGACAATGCTGTCAGTCCTTAGGATGTTCATGGATTCATTAATTCTAGAACTTTTTTACAACCTTAAAGTCCTAAGCTACACATTCCTGTTGTTTTGCTAAGAGTGGAGCCACACATTCCAGGGTAACTAGATGTTAAACAGTTAGATGTAATGGGAAATGAAAGTCACTGATTTTGTTGGATGTGGCTGGTTTTACTCAGTTTTGGATGTACCACATGTGAAGTCCCCACTTTTGACTTCCTGCGTGTAATTTTATAAAGTTGGATGAAAACCAAGGTATAATCTCAGGGTTTTCCCCCAGTACACAGCAAATTGTATATTCTTAAAAACATTGCTATTTCTCAGAATCAAGAGTCTTAAAACCTAAGAGATCCAAATGCTTTTAACTGATTTTAACTGAAAAAGTCTTTGGGATTTCATTTCCGACTGAAATAAGAGGTCCGTTTCTTAGTGTTAAGACTCGTAGCTTAATCACTTTATCCCTCATAACCAAGAAATAATTGGAGAACTTTGTACACATTGTTTTCCATCTTCCACCCACCCTTCTCTTAAATCAGTGAACTCATTACCTCTGCAGTGAAATCATTATTTCTAAAGGTCAATATGCAGTGACATCATTATTTTTAGAGATTACATCATTGGCGCTGGGCTGGATGAGATCCAGCAGAGTCAACATCTAAAAAGTCCTTGTAAAGACTGTCTCAGGAAATTAAATCTGGAATCTGCCATGGTGGACCCCTATTGAACCATGACTACAGTCACTGTAGTATCAAAACTGGTTTGTTTCATCAGTTGTTTTGAAAAAGAAGGTTTCTGCAAGGAAGAAGAAAGACCAGGAACAAAAATAAGCAGTACATGGCACGGTCATTAAGGTATTAAGCATAATTAGAAAGTTTCACATTACAACCCAGGAGGGTCATGGTTAATCTTTCAAACAACCTGCAATTACTTCCACAAACAGTTCATGTAAAACCACATCAATTCAAAACTGTACACTGCTGCCCTCCTCATATTTGAATCTTTAATAAGCTGAACAAATGAAATTACTTCCAACATGAACATTTTTATTGTCCGTTTGATGTCATTTCAAGTATGAATTTGATGAGTTTTTGGGTCTCAGAAGGGGACATCAGGGAAAAGGACAAGTGTACGTCATCTCTACAAAGGATCTCCTCTAGACATGGAGACGTTTATCTCACACAATGCAAGGTGTCGGAAAAAATCACAAACCACAGTTTGCTTACAAAGATCACTAAGAGAATTCAGAATGTTTTTTTTTTATAGCTGGTCACCTACAGAGAAGCATATGGAGAAGCACTGCCCTGCCTGCTCCATTTAAAACTAAATATATTTGTACAGCTCCCCAATTTAATTCTTGGGTTCACATTTAATTTTTAAAGCCCACCCAAGTATTTTGTTTGGAGATCTGTAGATCTGAGATCCTTATTGAAGTCAGTGGTCCAAAAAACCTCTGTGACAGCAGCAACAGATGTACGCTCTCAGAGTAATTATGAGGTCGGAAACATAAGGATGTTCAGGGTATTTGCCATATGTGACAATGTGAAGATGTCTACAAAGAGGCCGCTGTGTTCCGGTAGTTCTGCAGTTCTGCAAAAAAAAAAAAATCTTTTCATTCAATTTTCTAGCATCATTTTCCAAGTTTTACCTTTTAATTCTGAGATAAATTTCATTTGGCAGATATACCAGTGCTTTGCACCATCCAATTCATCAAAGTTAAGCTAGATGCAACATGAACTTCTCTCTAGAGGTAAAGCCCTTAAATAAGATTGAAAAAAGTATATAAATCAGGCGCATAGGTCCATTCTGGGCATATCACATCCATCTCACATTTCATAGAGTAGCTTACATGGTTGGGAAAGATCTTCAGCCCCCAGGACCTGATAAGCCTAGGCTGTGGACTGTATTCCAGTCCACTACCAGTAGATACTGAAAAATGAAGGTTTATCGCACACACCGTTGGGTTTCCCATGGCAACCAAACTGTAAAAAAGCTAGTTTTGGTTATGGGACTAAATTCTGTTGCACAAGTAGTCAACCTAGTTCAAATTGTTCTGACCTACCCATTAATCGCAAAGACAAAAGTGACCTTTTTGAAGGTATCAGGTGTTGTGGTGGCTGAGAAACTGGGTTTCGAACTGAAAGTTTGCAATTTAAAAACAAAGTATTAGAAGTAGTAACATTATACTAAGGTACTTAAACTGTGTTGCATTGAGAAATGATCTATTTAGGCAAGTGAAAATGATTAGAAAATGTGAACTGTTTTACTTGTTCTGGGTATGTATCTTAGCAAGGCAAATAAATCAGAGAAAAGTAATGATCAGTTTTAAAAAAATGGGAAAAATCCAAGTCTAACAGCTGCACTGGGAATACCCAGCCAGATGCAATAAAAAGTGTTGTTAAAAAGATGCCTGGGTTCTTTGGAACCTGATTTGGTGCTTAAGAGCCTTTGGCTGGGATCCATCTCCAGTTTTCTGTCCTGACTTAACTATAGCAGTTATACTGTGAGTCTGACAAGGAATGCAATCTACATAATTTGCGAAGAACCGTTCCACAAAAAAAATTACACTTGAATGTGCCAAGGTAAGTGAGAGGAACAGACGCTCAAAAGCGGCATCATCCATCTGCTGACCGGACTACAAATATGCTTTTCGAGAGATCCCCATCTGAGTACATTTCCGTTATTTATTCATTTAGTAGAATTTGGATAATCATTAACTAGCTGATGAATTTGACCAAATACACTAAACTTCCTGAAATTATTTGTCCATTTATACCACAAACTAGTGTAACACAGTGAAACATTAAGGGCAATTCAGAGTCACTGGTTCAGTTGAAACTCATGTCTTCGAAGTGTGAGAGGAAACAAGAGCGCCTTGAGGAAACCCACAAAAACACAGAGAGGACATGAAAACTCCACACAATCAGGGCCAGATTCAAACCACAGAGTTTGAACCCACAGCACAGGATCCCCTCAATGCTGTCTGCTGCTCCTACATTTCCTAAGAACAATCAAAACAAATTCATATCCACTCACTGCAACATTTCAGGACTGATTACAACTAATCAATGTTATAGAATAGAATAGAATAGAATAGAATAGAATAGAATAGAATAGACTTTATTGTCCCATTTCTGGGAAATTTGTCTTGGACAGCCATGACACGGCCAGTGCACAACATTGAACTCACATAAAACAATGCATACCATAACATACAGTAAAATAAGAAATAAAACAACAATCAAAATCTATTAAAAAAAAAAAACCTACTGTATACTAATCTAAAATCTCAGTTTTGGAATTCTCTATTCAATAATTTAACCGCAGTTGGCACAAAAGAATTTTTAGAACGATTTCATTTACACATCAGAATCCTAAATCGTCTCAATGAGGGTAACAGGTTAAAATGCTCATGTAAAATATGTGTGTCATCAGCAGCAATTTTTTTAGCTTTTTTAGCTTCTTTTAAAATAGATACCTCATACAACTCCTGTACGGGTCGTTTCTCTTCCCACCCTACAATTTTTAGAGCAGTACGTACTAGTCGTGCAAGTTTCGATTTTGACCGGACAGTCAAGTTTCCATACCATGCTGTAATACCATATCTTATCAAGCTCTCAAAAGCAGACTGATAAAACGGAAACAGAATCTTCTGGTCGTCCATCTTCCACAGCAGCCAACAGAAATGTGAGCCCCAGTTGTGTGGCTCCTCCCTGGGTGCAGTTGGCTAAGCGAGGCCCTGGCTCAGCAGGCCCAGAGCACGGGGCCAAGACTCCCATGAGCATCCTGCTAACACTCTCCACAACATTACTTCATGACAACATCCATGTAACTGTGTTGATCTTACACTCGTGCCAAAAGTAACCTCAGATTTTAAATGAGCCCTGTGAGTTCAGATGACTTTTGTCTGAAAGCCCGGGGCCAGTGGGGTATTATTGTGTTTCCAGACTATAATTTGTATGATTTATGATGCAAGTAATTAGGTATGTGTATACTGGCAGCAAACAGCATCTTTTCAATTCTGATATGAATAATTGGCTTATTTGTTATTAAAATCTCATTTTATTTATTTGATTTTTCAGAGAGCCACAGCGGATATGAAAATCAGCTCTTTAAAGGTGTGTAAATGCTCCGTGTTCATGCGTACGCTGCAGTTTGGTCACGTCATATTTCATTCAGATACATTCATCTTTGCCTATCTATTGATACAAAATTAGCTGATCTATATGTTTTATTAAGTGCTGTTCAGCGTTTTTAAACAAAAAGTTCATATGCGCAATTCTATATTTAAAATGAGGGAATTAACAGTGAAGTTACAAGATAGTTTGATCACATAAATATATCTGTGTTTCAATCCAGAAGGAATTATACTTATGAACTCTACCACAGTTAAAGATATTATGGAGACTAATCAGAAACATAATGTAAAATGTGAAATACTGAATCTTTTGCCAGGGATTACCAGGGAACTATCGCATATTAGGAAACATTATGTATCTATATTGTTTGTTCCTCCGTCTTTCAGAGGAAGATCTGACAGGGGAAGACGAAGAGATGCCTTCATTTAGAGGTGAAGTTCATTCTTTCCACTGGATTTGTGGGCCAGAATTGGCTGGGAGCCTGAAATATTTGTGGGTTACAATGAGGAGGACACGTGGGAGCCAGACATGGTCAGTAGGAACAAAGGGATGGGAATGAGAGCAAGACGCCAGTATGAGAACACTGAGACTGTTGTGTGGTCTAAAGTAAGTGAGCAGGAGCCCTTTCAGAATGAAAACTTCCCTCTGGCATGATGCCCCAGCAGTCCCACAGCCAGATAAATGCTGAACTTATTATCCACAAAATGATGAAAGATGTAATTATGTTTTTTTTCCCCTTTACAATAAATCATATTATATTTTCTTTATTTTCTGTCAGTCCCAGACTTTTGAAAATATTAATTTTGGTTTAATTAGAGGGTGCTATACAACCCAAGAAAAAAAAATGCTTGATTGCACCTTATAAACACATTGTACTGACACACACACACATTGTCTGAAACCGCTTGTCCCGGGTGGGGTCGCCACGAACCGGAGCCTAACCCGGCAACACAGGGCGCAAGGCAAGAGGGGGAGGGGACACACCCAGGATGGGACGCCAGTCCGTCGCAAGGCACCCCAAGAGGACTCAAACCCCAGACCCACCAGAGAGCAGGACCCGGTCAAACCCGCACCACTGCGCCCCCCCATTGTACTGATGTTAATTTTAAAATTACTGGACTATGTTAAATGTTCAGTTGTTCAGCGTTCAATGTTCTGCATCACTCTGCTTTAAAAAAAATTATACTGACATTTTTAAACTTCTTCTTCATTTATACTTCTTCATTGTACGCGTATGTTTACATTAATGCATTTGGCTCACTAAAAACTTTAGAAACAGACAGTACAATTATCAAAGCATAGCTTGTCTGTCTGATACCTCCATTTTACTGTTGCACATCCCTCAAGTAGCTGCGTATAGAAGTGACATTCAATATCAAATACATTGATAATCACAGCAGATGGTGTTGCACTCATCTATGTAGCTGTTATGAGATGAAGATAAAAATGGTTCCAAAAGGGATAGCCTTTGAGACCCTTCTTGATTCTGGGAAGAATTTAGTAGTTTTGAGGGACAGAGGGAATTCGTTCCACCACATCAGAGCCAAATCTGAGAACCTATGGACTTTCTGTTTCGGACCCCAGTGTTTTCCTCAAAAAGCTGACATTCTCTTTAGACATCTAAAATGTTTCTGAAGCAAAGTTGCTTTGCCTGAAAGGTAATTTTGTGTGTAACACCTCTGTTCCACCAAGGACCGACTTGGTAATAGAGCTCCATGTCTAGGACATTATGTAAGAGTGACCTGTGTTGTGTCTGTAGGAAGGACGCGGGGAGGTTGTGTGAGGTGCCAGCAGACACAGTCGCTGCAGTTGGCAGTCAAAGTGCTCTACGGATTCTTCGCTTTCCTCATCGTAACAGTGGCTGTGCTGGCATCTCTTGGTGAGGACACTCGGAGGACCACTATCCACCCACAATCACTGACACCACTCATATTTCCTAGCCAAAGCTCTGATGCAAAGTTGGCCGGAAGACATTATCCAATCACTTCTACGGAACTGTTCCAACTGTTGATCTAGTATTACCTTATAACCACACCCTGCAATGTTCAGGCATGGTAATCAAAAGGAATACAGAGGTTTTTTAATGTATGGATTGCATTCAAAATCTAGAAAAGGTCCAGCCAGTTTTACACCACCCGCTTTAGTCCTTAAATAAATAATTATAAAACCGAATTCAAGATTCAGGAGGAAACAAGAAGCAAGGAGCTATGAAGAATCGGGCAGTGAGGCATCATGTAACATTATATGATGCCCTGCAGAATTCTGGTATTCCTTTCCGGTCAGGTCATGTTGCTTTCGATAGACAGTTCACTCCTCTTAGGTGAAATCACACATACAGGGAATGGAGCATCTGCAGAAAAGCTGGAAGTTTGATCTCCAGCCATTTAAAAAATCTGTAAAAAAACAGCACAACCAAGTTTTAAAATGACATGTGAGGTGCAGGGGCTGCAGCTGAGGTTTGGAACATCCCAGCAGTCGCATGGCAAATGGAACATGACAAGATCCACAAACAATGAATTGTGAAATGCAGGAATGTAAGACCTTTAAAAAGAAAAAAAAAAACTTGTAAATTGTTGGTTTGTTGAAATTTCCATGTTACACATCTGTTTTCAGTTTTCCAAGATTCCCCATGATTTGCATTATGCAACAATCACTCCTAATATGAATGTTGCAGGAAATATTTATTTAAAACATTACACAGCTGTCGAACTGAGTGCTCGTTGGTTGCCAATCGCTACATTTTCAAATGACAAAGGCATTCTTGTAAAGGTGGAAAAAATGTAACTGGTATTAAGAGCAACACCTAAGGAGACATATGGCCTGTTTTTTGGGCTGACCTGTGAAAATTCAGATATTAAAACTCACAGTTAGAAATGTATGCGCAACCCATGTGGACCCATAAAGTATTTTATGAAACACTGCAGGACCAAGGAACTTAGGGCTCAGCTGTGGAATGTCTGTGGAACTCATGTATTTTCAGTGGGGTTTGCAGTTGGACTGGTTTGGAGGGAAGTGAAAAAACATTGTTTGACAGTAACTCGTTTGCCTCATGCCACATGTTCAAAGAACCAAGTCAGGAAAATATGCAGCAGTACTATAGTATAATAATCATGAACAGCAACCCAAAGAGAGGACACAAAGTGGGGCTGTTAAGGATCCATCCTTCAAACACAGTTTCATTTATAATGATGCATCATATGCTGGTAAATTGACATAACATTCTCTCTCTTTTCAAAGTCTTCAGAAAGGTGGACTATTTATCTGAAGAAGAATCTTTCTACCAAAAGAAAATTGTGAAGGTACAGGAAAGTATACAAGGTGAGATGTACATTTGGAGAAAAGTGTCTGCTAAATGAACAAATGTAAATGTAAATGTACACAACAGTGCATAGTGCTAAGTATATTAAACATGGCCTTTGTAAGAGTATCTATCTATCTATCTATCTTACATCCTCATCATCATTATCATCATCTTCATTTTCTGTTTCTGCTGCAGATCTCAGCTCAGCCAGCAACTGCTCTGACAATGATGGTACTGTCCGCTATGGTGATGAGATCGGCAAGCTCAAAAAGGAGTTAGAGGACATTCAGAAACTGATCCTGGGTCAGGAGCAGACGCTGGCTCAAGCTACCCAGACACAGCAGAGTTTAACGGTATTCAGCAACAGGATGGCACGGGACATGCAGAATTACTCCATGGCATTTAAGCTGGTAAATCAGTCCTTGCAGAGCTACCTGGGTCAGGTTAATGGCTGGAAGGTGGTCATCAGTGAAACGGACGAAGCCATGAGGACTCTTGTGCAGGATCAGTATGATATAAAGGCAACGGTACTACAGGTCAACAGCACAGTGGAGGTCAGCAAGCTGTGGATTGATGCCATCCAGCGGAAGGCCGATGAGGAAGCCACTGTTCTGCAAAAGTTGACAAGAGACTGGCAGAACTACAGCAAAACCCTGGGGTCCCTAAAGTCCAACTCCAGCACTATCAGCCAGTCGGTGAGAAGCATCCAAAATGGGATTTCTGCCACACACCAGAGGATCAGCATGAGCTCTGAAATGGTACATGATCTCACGCTGCAGGTCATGAACCTGCAGATGCAGCTGGACAATGTAACATCATTCATAGATGAGCATGAAGAGAACACAAATGACCTCCATTACCACTCCAAGTATTATGAGAACAGGACCAGCGAGAGGTTTGCAACTCTGGAGGCCAGAATGAATTCCATCGAGATGGAGATCGACACCATCTCCTCCAGCATCAACGCCACAGTTAGCCATGTGCAAAGCATGTACAAGTACATCAACATAGAAAGCACATCATGCCAGTCCAGGCTGGGAAGCCATACGGAAGATCTTCACAACCTCAACAATACGGCCTTGCTCCTCCTGCACCTTGCAGACACCCTCAGGCAGCAGTACATGCAGCTAAGCATTCGACTGGACGTTGATGTCAGAAACCTATCCATGGTCATGGAGGAAATGAAACTTGTTGACACGAAACATGCTCAGGTCATCAAGAACTTCACGATTCTGAAAGGTAATCTTCTCAGGATTTTGAAGTCTTACACAGCACTGCTATAACTCCATTGCCATAATAAAGATATTATAAAATGCTTTGGACAATGGTACAAACAAAATATTTTATTGACCCTGTGTGTAATTTATCTTTTTGAATATCTTTTTTCACTGCATAGGTGCGCCAGGACCCCCAGGTCCAAAAGGTAACAAAGGAGATGTTGGAAGCAAGGGACCAATGGGTTTGACAGGCATCAGAGGGTCTCGGGGACTTCCAGGGGTCCGTGGAGCCCAAGGTGAAAAGGGCTTAATGGGCCCCAAAGGAGATCCAGGAGAACCTGGTCCACCTGGGGTTAAAGGCAGCCCTGGGCTCAAAGGTGCCAAAGGATCACTAGGGCAACCAGGGCTTCAGGGTGAAAAAGGTCAGAAGGGTGACATGGGAGTTATGGGTAAAGACGGACCTCCAGGCCCCCAAGGACCACCAGGATTACGAGGCCTTCCGGGTCCTCCTGGAATTCCTGGTCTTCCGGGACCCAGAGGGAAACCAGGACTCACAGGTCCACCCGGCCCCCGTGGTTCTCCAGGCCCTCCGGGGGATTCACTGTCCATCTCCTGAAGGGACCATTCCAACCTTGGTTCCTCAACTAAAATGAAAGAAGGCACATTCTGTACAACCATGTACATTGAAAACGTAACATTAGGGGACTGTTTTCACCAGGGATTGCCACAGTGGTCCACGTACATGTTCAAGTTACCTTCCTCTCAGTGGATGCTTTTTAGTGCCTCCTTGCAGTTAAGCTTCAACATATGGTGCAGCCTTCCAACCTCAAACTGTAGAACATTCAAGGGCAAAGAAAAAACATTTTGGTAATATGCTTCCTTTGCCTGAGTCGCCAAAAGTGTCAAAATTTGAAGAAGACCTTGCATTCAGATTCTTAAATGGACAATACAGCAATTGTTTATGTGCATACACAAAGATTTCACACGGCATCTATGAGGATGCATTGTTACAATGTGGGTTTACATTATATCAGAATGCACTTTTTCAAAAATAAAGGAAATATGCTATTCGTTGCTGGTTTATAATGTTAAATTCTGTCTCATGGCACCTTAATGGTAGGGGGCATGGTGGTATATAACATAATATAAGAGGGGGTGCGGTGACACAGTGGGTTTGACTGGGTCCTGCTCTCTGGTGGGTCTGGAGTTTGAGTCCAGCTTGGGGTGCCTTGCGATGGACTGGCGTCCCGTCCTGGGTGTGTCCCCTCCCCTTCCAGCCTTGCGCCCTGCGTTGCCAGGTTAGGATTCGGCTCACCGCGACCCTGCTCGGGACAAGCAGTTTCAGACAATGTGCGTGTGTGCGTGCGTGTGTGTGTGCGAGTCACCTTAATGCTTCTGCTGAAGTGTATAAACATTTATATAAAGTACCTTTTGCTTTTCTGTAATTTAAAAAAAGGAAGGAAGGAAGGAAGGAAGTTCAGAGCAGGTACTCTGAATGAATGCACCAGCCAAGGTACCTTTTTTACCTTTTCACACACATTTACATACATATAGACTGAAAGACACTTAAAAGTTTTGTGTATGGTGTAATGCTCAGATTGCTTTTTAATATGCAGAACTTAAATACTCACTTTGCAAGATTTGTTTCTAAGTACCTCAGATTTCACTGCCAATTTATAGTTATTCTTTATTAATTTTGTGAGACAAGTTACTAATTTAAGATAATCCACTGAAATACAGTATAGCCATTGTCCTGTCTCTTACATGACATTCTTGAAGTTTATTAAATCTTTTCCATGCTATATTGCAGTCTTTTAATCATAACTGTGTAAACACCTGTAAAATGTCCTCCCTCTATTTCCAGTGACAAAATTTGGGTCATGAATATTAATATTTAATCCCTTTGCATTTGCAAATTTTGTTATACAAAAGTACTATGAGATAGTTATATTTTTGTATTAAACTGAAATATTATCAAAGGCTAAAAAAGATAACAATCCTTGAGTTCAATGTTATGTAAACACATCTGTAAAAAATGCAACTGGCTTGCAGAAATGTTGAATAAAAACAGATCCCTTCCATCTTCATGGATATATGCATTCCATGGAAAATTGCACCTTTTTCAGTTTTGAATTCAAGATGTATGGCGATCATCTTCTGCGCTACAGTCTAGATCTCAGAATAAGGACTCTGGAGCAGTGTCCTACAGATGCTGCATAACTTGGATCAGCATGTCCTGGCAAAATGCAGGGTGTTGGTTCTTCTCTCCACTTATACATAAGCATTCTTTAGCATAGAAGAAGTGAGACAAAGTGAAACAGAAAATGCATGTTTTCCAAGGGCAGAGAAGGGCTCTTATGCACCAATGGGACATGTCCTTAAGGTGGATCCACTTGGCAATGTGTAAAAGAAAGCAATCTGCTTGGCGGGGGGCACAATAAAAAGTCTGAGACAGCAATAGGCCCGGTATGACTGACAGAACTTTAAAAACTCCAGTTAAGTGGGACGTGTTAACTTCTGAGCTGCCCTTAAGACAGCAGGAAATAATAAACTGGTGTTATGTTAAAAATATTACATTTACATGTATTCATTTAGCAGACACATTTCTCCTACAGTGACGTACATCTCATGGAAAATACAATTTATGCATTACATTAGGAGAAAGAGACATAGCTGCAGATAACTCTTGGGTATAGTTAGTTTCCGTCACCATATGCACCAGCGTTCATCACACCAGTAGCTGCATAAAACTTTACCAGAATATTCCCAATTCCTAATCACCTTCCTATTTTTTTTTTTTTTTGAGAGATACATATAAACATTTCTATTCCATTTCAGGAGTAGTTCCGTAAAGGACTGACCTTTGAACGATTATTCGACTTTATTTTTGAAATACGAGAAAGTAGGGTCTTTAAACATGCCCAGTGGTCTAAGAACAATGCAATGTATAAAGACAAAAGGAAATGGAAAAAGTTACATACAAAGAAGCTTGTGAAGATTCTCAATTCAGGAAATATTTGAAATCATAACCTCCTGGTCAACAGCCAGTCATGAGATCAGTGAAAATGGAATGTAACACATGATAGGAGAAGGCTATTGTGACATTTACAGATGGAGTGAAATCATGATCAAAAGCAAAGATGACTGCACGGATTACTAAAACTCTTAAAAAAGGCAGCTGGGACTGTTGCCCAAAATACTGGGAACATTAAACTAGTTTTCATCATAAACACATGAACCATCCATAAATCCAGCTTGCAATAGCCTGTGATGGTTTGATGTCCAAATGGTCAGCAGAGATTGTGCAGACTTTTCGTCCCGAGACTCCTTCAGCAGAACGTAATACCAGTTGTAAAGTTGTCTGTGATACAATTTTCATTAAATTTAGTGTGAAGCGCTGGTAGCACCGATCGATAGAGTTCGCTAGCTTATCTCTGGTTTGACACTCCTCTGTGATCACCTCTAAAAGGGGTGACATTAAACTGGAGGCCTGCAAGAGCTGTGACAGTAGTGATAATTGACAATGCCTGACCAATGAAAACTTTGGAACCAGATGAAGAAAAAAACCATAGAAAACCTGACCTTATTTCAGTGGAAGGTTAGGAAGAATGCAGAGAGACTACTAACTACGTAGTGCTGGTGGTTCGTACTCTTATCAGAGTTCCAGTTCCAACCTTAAGCTGTTAGCTTGCACAGGTGCACAACCTGTTTTTTTAAACTTTAGTTATGGCCAATTATCCTCACGTTCAAAGCACAGCATCAACACCAGCACAAAAGGAGTGAATAAATAGGTACAGTCCTTCTCTGAAGTTCTGGATTTCAGAAACCCATTTGATTTTGCTCTACGTGTTATTAGCATTATGAAAACTTCTTGAGAAGTATTCAGTTTAACATGATTCCACCGACAGGCCTTTAGACACCTGGCTGACTGCAGGTATATCTATATGGAATGAAATGCAAGGAACACCAGCCATCACACCCACCAAAGGGAACACCGATTTGCTAAGGCAAGGCAGAAATTTAAGCAAGTTAGAAAATATAATACATGCTCACCACAAATGTCAAGGAAACATTACGTCAACAGGTGCTCTAACCCCTGAAAAGCACTAAAACAGAATATATCTAGAAAGCTAGTCATAGCTGTAACTGCATTTGTTTATTGCAATACAAATTTAGACAAATGTAAAATTAAGACGTTTACACGTTTCGGCCCAAGGTCTTCAATAGTGTTAACCAATAGTAAGAGGTAAATGAATAGGAAACGTACAAAAAATTTGATCATTACATGTGAAATGATTTATAACAAAGAAGATCGTTGGGAAAAAATGGGTGCATATCAATACAAGCGGTCCCCGATTTACGATGATTCGGCTTACGATTTTTTGACTTTACAATGGTGAGCTGGCGATAGACATTCAGTAGAAATTTTGAATATTGATTTTTCTCGAGCAAACGATATGCGGTGCCATACTCTCTCAAGATGTTGGGCAGTAGCAGCAATCTGCATCTCCCACTCTGTCACGCAGAGGTGTGTATTAGGTGTATTAAATGCACTTTCAACTTACGATATTTTCAACTTACGATATTTTCGATTTACGATGGGTTTCGCGGAACGTAACCTCATCTTAAATCAGGGACCACCTGTAGTCTACTTCAAAAACTGCAATTTAGAGATCTACGGAGGAGGACTGATAGCAGCCACATATAAAATTAACAGATTAAAGTCAATAGATGAAGAAGGTACATTCGGAGGTTAATCCGATCAACAAACCTTCTAGATCTACACTTTATTCTGGGTTTAACCAAGCAGCTTTAAAAATTACAAGCTCTGAGTGCAAACGACTTTGGTGAGATTTGTTTTCACTGTCTGGACTTCATTACAGTCTCGCTGCTGGCCGTGAAAACAAGCATGCGGTTTGTTTCAGTCGTTTACAAGCTCAAGGCTGGTGCTTTATTTCATGCTTGGCACACACACCTTTGGGTCAACGCAAGGAGTCACTCTTCGGGTGTGGGCTTCGTCATGAAAAATACCTGTTCAGACTGGTTGAGAAGGTCTTTCCTGGCCAGGAAAACCAGACATGAGCAGATAAACGTCACGCTAAAGCCCAGACATTCTGTTGCATACATCTCATGGTCATACTCTTCCATGGATGGAAAGCACTATTAAGTCCAAATCCCCCGACAACCAAGATGATAGTTCTCAAGGTAAAGTTTCCCTGTACTGTTCAGCCAGTTTACCCCAACTGTAATTTGCCGTTGTAATAAGAGGGTTGTAACGCTGATCCGAGATGAGATGACTATGTTAACTCCACACTCTGCAGTAAACAACTCTGAATGAAGACCTTCAGCACAACTCTTGAGAAAGTTTGTATGAACAACGAACAGAGGGGATGACTGGAACTTTCTAAAAAACGATTTTACTTAATTGAATTTGAATGTAATTGAAGGCAGCAGCTCTTTCGTGTACAACAAGCCGAAATGTGGAGTCGGTCGTGTTTATTTCTCAGAAAGGTCTCCTACCAGACAGCTGAGCGGGGAACCTGTTCAGCAAAAGAAAACACAGCTGGGCTCCATTTCCGAAGCAGGAGTCACAGTTGGGTGTTTTCTGTACACCTCGGCACATGGTGGATAGGGCGGCGTGACGGATTGGAGCCAAAATCATTTCTCCTAGGAAAGTCCACCTTTGTTCGGCATCACCCTCAGGTGTGCTGACGGTGCAGCGTCCAACAGATGCCTCTCCAAGGTGCGGGATGTGAAACTGCAGGCCCAGGAGAAAGATTCATCACCAACCTTCAGATGCTCTGCTATTTCCTCAGCACTCCGAAAAGGAATGCTTTACCTAAATAGCAGAAAACACCTCGGAAAATAAATTGAGCACTTGATCCAGCTCGATATTATTCATGTTTCGAATGTGAAATCTTTAAAGTGGGCGTTCTGTTTTTGCCCTTGCCAAAAAACACAACTCTTGCCAGAATAAATTGTACCAGATGTTCATTGGGAGGTGGAGAAAAGGCCAGGTTTTCCTTCTCCAGGTGGAACACATTTCATGCGTGTATTTTCACACTTCTGTGGGCAACGGAACAGCTGCTCTAAGGTCATTTCTCTCTTCCAAACAGGGATAGTTATGAAATGTCGACTTGCAGAACCTTTGAAGTGTGTAGCTGTTGACCACAACAACCTTGATCCTTTTGGAGGAACTCAACATATCACTGCATTAACATTTTATAACGGCAGCAGAGCATATTCACGTGGTTGTGTCTCCCTAGAAATCCAAATGATGAAGTAGGAACAGCCCCACATGCTGTATAAGTTCAGTTTAACATTCATAACTAAAGGATGATCATACCAATGAGTAATTCTAGATTCTTCCAAACTTAGTGTCACAGTCACAGACAGGTGAGAGGAGGTAGGGTTGGACCCGAACGCGGGGTTCGATTATTTCGGGACAAGACACAAGAACAGACAGGAATCAAGGTCGTGTGCACGCGCTGGTCTTCTGAGGTGCAGACGTCTTTCCGAAGGGCAAGGCAAGAAACAAAACAGAGTGGATGAGCAAGAGGTCAAAAGCCAGTATATCCACAAACAAGGAAGGTGCACTGACTCACAAGCCAAGAAGATTCCATAACACAGTGAGTCAATGTTGTTCCTTTTATACTTGGCTGGTCTGATTTGCAGCAGGTGTGGTCGCTTGGCTTGATGGTGTGGGCATGGCACTTAGCCTTGATGAAGTCTTGCAAACAATTATATGAGTCTATTTATGAGGAGGAGGAGGGCATAGTGATGTATTGACACAGCAGGCTTGGCTGGATCCTGCTCTCTGGTGGGTCTGAGGTTCGAGGCCTCCTTGGGGTCCCTTTCGATGGACTGGCATCCCATCCTGGGTGTGTCCCATCCCCCCTCCAGCCTTACACCCTTTGTTGCCGGGTTAGGCTTCAGGTTGCCGCAACCCCGCTTGGGACAAGTGGCTTCAGCCAGTGTGTGTGTATGTATTTACGAGGATGGTGAAAGTCATGATTTAGAAGGGTTTAGTCATGAGTGCTGTTTTGCTCTCAGTGAGAATGTGAGGAATGCACAACACACAGTCCCAGAGGGATGTGGAGGACACTGAGGGCTGCTGGAAGACACGTGTGAGAGATACTTGGCAGACCTCCCCAAGAATCCCTCCACTTTGAGGCCAAGCATGGGATGGAAGTCACACTGTTGCTCGGAAGTTTTTGGTGGGCTGCCATTCCGCGTTAGTCGAATATTGATGAGGAGCACATCTTCAGAATGGGTCATGTTCATTTACCGTTTACTTTTACATTAGTTAATTCGGCAGATGTTCCAATGCAACGTACAGGTCAGAACCAGCAAAAGTGTGTTTGACAGCAGTAAAAGGGCTTCAGGTACAGCCAGACAGTTATCAAAGCCCAGGTTGTTTGTCTGATACCACCATTTTGCTAATAAACATTACTCAAGTTTTTCCCTGTAGAAGTGACTTTTTAAAAACAAATATATAGATAATTATAGCAGATGGTGATGGACATATTTAGGTAGCTATCAGAAGATCAGGGGAGAAGTGGATCTAAAAGAGAAGGATTTAATCCCCTGGCTGTAAGCTGGAGCTTCTAGCTGGTCTAAGGTACAGAAGGAGCTCATTCAAAACCTTTGCATACACATGTACTGTACATAGACATATACATATACAGTACATACACATACATATGCATACGGTGTGCATATACATATACGGTAAATACACATACACATAAAAAGTATACAGATGGTGCATGATGTAAAAAAATTGAAAAAAAAAACCCCACTAATTTTCAAAATGATGAACACAGTGGTTACCATTAATACATCTACGGCTGTGCATATAAATCATATGATAATTGCGATGCTGCTTTATTCACCGTTTATGATAAATTCCACTATTCCAGACAAGTCATTTCCTCAGAGGTTGTTATCGCTGAAGGCATAACTCCATCATGAAGAACAAAATATTTGCAAGTAATTAAGTAAAAAGCAATAATAATTAAACTGCATAACCTACTACAACATCATATTTAATCTTATTTTATTCTTTCTTTGAGGAAATTCCACCCCTACAGGTATGTTTGTTCTTCCATGAAAAAAATGCTGACCGTGTCAACATCCATCTTCCTCCTGGTCTATCTTTCTCTTTTACTGCACAAAAGACCAGATGTTTGGCAGTTAAATATCCAACGTTGGTTGCTTTTGTCGCAGGCAAGAACAACTGAGCCAGCACATTTACTCAGAGCTTAAACTGAAGTGCGCTAGTAAAAAAACATACAGACCCTTTACTAAAACGGAAAAATATTTTTCACATCTGATAACCAAGTACGGATTGGAGGAATTTTGAAACGTGATTCACATTTTTTCCTCAAGACAGCCACTGTAGGAAGGGCTCTGGAAGGCATTCAATCTCAGCATGAATCAGCCTGGTCTTATAAAGGTTATTCCATAGAGCAGGTGGACACAACCTGCTGTGATTTGACCACCGTGAGTCTTGAGAACAATAAGCACACTTATGCACACAACTGAAATGATCACCTAATGCAAAATCTAAATGAGAAGAAGGTTACAGTCAACAAAGAGTGGCACGGTGGCATAGCGAGTAGCGCTGCTGTCTCACAGCACAGGGGTGGTGCAAGAGAACATGGGTTTGGTCCCTGCTCAGTCTGTGTGGAGTTTGCATGTTCTCCCTGTGTCTGAGTGGCTTTCCTCCGGGTGCTCTGGTTTCCTCCCACAGTCCAAAGACATGCTGTTCAGGTTCACTCATCTTGTGTGTGTGTTGCACTGATGTATGGATGAGTGACCCATTGTAAGTAGTGTATCTAGCAGTGTAAGTCACTGTGGTGAATAAGGTGTGTGAGCTGATAACCTTACATAGAGTTCATCTGAAGTCACTTTGGAGAAAAGCATCTGCTAAATAAATAAATGTGCAAAATTCATTCAAGCTGATATAGAACAGCAGCAGGAGGTCATGATTTCTCCAGCTCATGTATGGTGTAAATGTTCATGCACCGTGACTTTATGATCATGCCCAGATAAGCCTTTACACAGCAGCTACTCCTTTATTGTGTGTAAATGTTTGTGTACCTTTTAAAAAAAAAAAAAAATTATAGGAAGGTGATCAGGGTTAGTCTATCCTGAGTTTTGTGCACCTACTCGTGAGATAAACATCGGTGCATAAAGTGGAAAGAAACAAACTAGATTTACTTAAAAATCACATGGCTGCTACTCTGTCTCTTTCTCCTAATGTAATGTACACATTGTGTTTCTATGAGATGTACGTCGCTTTGGAGAAACGCACCTGCTAAATGAAGAAATATAAATGTAAATGTAAATTAAGAAATGAGAAAATGATACTCCGTGAATTCAGCTCTCAAAATGCAGGCTGGAAAGTGCTACCGTCTATATATTTTGCTTCTTCGGAACAATCACAGTCTCGCCGGATCTAGTTATCTTTATTGCGTGGGTCAAGAGTCACCTCATTTGCAGAGGCGGTCAGCACCAGATGCTCGCGCGGCCGACGGTTTGCTTGGTTTATTACTCTGTCTGCGGGCTGAAACTACAGAGGCCTAGAACGTGGCCGTGCTGAACTTCGCCGCTCCAGAAAATTTGAACAAGGTCCTCACCCTCACCTAAAGGAAGTCACTTTTGTCACCCAGCTGTTGGTAATCCAAACAATGTACAGAAGATCCACAAAATAACTGTGCCGAAGAACGCGTTTTGATCACGACTTCATTATCTCGATCGAGTTTCGACCGTGACTTCTTTATATACATATTTATCACTCCTTCTCAATTTTGCTTCTTTATTGAAAAGTGACGAGTTTAGAGACCATTTCCCCAAAGCTTTGCATGTCTGTGATCGCTGGATATTTTCTTTGTTCGGTCTGCTCTCTGCTTGACTGTTGACGGTCATTTTGCAAACCTACTTTCCCAAATTGCAACGTTCGAAGATGCCGATTCCCTGACGATATCCGAACGAGATTGAGGGGGGCATCTCTCCAGACAGGTGGTTGAAGGAGAGCAAGCCTGTCATTAGCTGCTGCGGTCTCGTCTGGTTTTAAGCATGTGCTTTAAGACAAGACAAACACTGCACTGGGTCACCTTTACCTCACACAACACTGCAGAGAGAAACCTATAGTTAGTTTTCCCAGTCGAATAAACAAAATATTTTTTTTATTTGAAACCAAAGAAATATCTATTGCAAATTTGTCACATTAGAAAACTGACTTCTTAAATGGGTATCACATATGAAGTCCTGACTGACAAAAGCAACTGGGCTCAACATCTAGAGAAAATAAAGGGTTAAAATCACAAATTATTAATTATTATTATTAATTTTAAAATTAGCCCACTCTGTGTAAAAATTGATCATTCAGAAAGTTTGACCCACAAAGCTGTCCGAATTAATGTTATCTGGCATCTTCCTTTCACGTTCTTGTTTTCGAAACCCAACCTTAAGCCTCATTTCTAACGAGTACATTTTCAGAACTCTCACGGTCACCACAAGTGTCAAGGTAGCATGACGCCGACAGGTGCTGAAACCTCTGAGAAGAACTAAAACAGAGCACATCTAGGAAGTCGCTCATAGCTGTAACTGTATTTGTTCACCGCAGTACAAAATTTACACAAATGTGAAATGAAGACGTAGACGCGTTTCGGCCAGAGGTCTTCGACGGCGTTAACGGACGTATTTTATCCAAAGCGCTTCTAAAAGGGCTTAAATCACTGGTTGCATTTATTACGATCAATTAGCCGACAACTTTTCCCAAGGAGATTTACTGCGTTAGTTCTGCACGCTAACTTACAGTGTTTCACCCATGTATGCAGCTGAGTAACTCCCGTGTCAGTACTGCAACCTTGCGTCCGGATAAGTGGTTATGGACTGCAAGTGAGTAAATTCAGGGTAAGCACCTCAGTCAAGGGTGCACTTAACCAAAGGGATTCAAACCTTTTACGCTGCACATACCCCAAACCAGTATGACACCTGGGGTTCTTATAATAAAGCAGTGAAGACACCCAGTACGTTGGATCGCCGTTGCGCTGCTAAAAAGATCCAGTAATCGGCGATGTAGGACAACGTGGCATTGACTCGTCGCGTGAGGAGGACATGCACGGTCTTTGCGTGCTACTCTCGCAGCGGAATGGGGTATGTGGGTGCCAGACCCACCCCACCTGGGAGCTTGGGCAATTACAGAGGAAGAAATGAAGAAGTGGCCTTTGCTGAGCTCATCATCTGCGGTCACCCGTGGAAAGAGACGGGGGAGGTGTGGGACACGGCTAGCGAGGGGAGCTAACGAGGAGCAGATGGACGGGGATGAAGAGCAGGATCCGGGCAGCGTTAGCACAGCTGCAGCCTCCTCTGCTCCGACACGGGTGCCGGAAACGCTTCTTATCACTGGAACCCTGAACCCAGCGGAGGATGGGCAGGATGGAGAGACAGGAGAGTCGGGGAACTGTGGAGGCATTCGAGATAATATCACGGGGTCCTTTCGAAAGATATTCAAGCACGACTGGAAACACAATCGACGCTACATCTCCCGGAGATCACCTGCTCACCATGGGGGAGACCAGATGACCGGCGGACCATTCCGGAAGTCACGTTTCATAACTGCGTAGAGTTGGAATGCCCAGGAGGGGTGGGCAGCTAGTTGTCCTTGGACCTCCCAGATGTTTTTGTCTCATGTAACTGTCCCAATCTTGAGCGTTTATGACTCACACTAGATTGCAATGTGTCTGTACTGTTTGTGTTAGTATATTTTTTGTTCTTTGTCACATACTTTAACACACACACGCACGCACACATTGTCTGAAACCACTTGTCCCAAGCAGAGTTACGGCGAACCGGAGCCTAACCCGGCAACACAGGACGCAAGGACGGGATGCCGGTCTGTTGCAAGGCACCCCAAGCGGGACTCGAACCCCAGACCCACTGGAGAGCAGGACCCGGCCAAACCTGCAGCACCACCATGCCCCCCTACTTTTACACACATACTGAAAAATTCTGAAGGGTGCTAACAGAATGAAACTATTCAGAAGTAGTATTTTTAGTAACCATTTATTATTCCCAACCTCCAAATGTATTTACATTTTACCTTTATTTTAGCAGACACGTTTCTAATGAAAAGTGCTCAAGGAAAAGGATGGCATGCCCCCTCCAGGTAAAGGGAGAGAATTTGTCCCAGGTGGAGGAGTTCAAGTATCTTGGGGTCTTGTTCACGAGTGAGGGGAGAAGGGAGCGTGAGATCGGCCGCAGACCGGGAGCAGCGGCAGCAGTAATGCGGTCGCCGTACCGGACTGTAGCGGTGAAGGGGGTCCATTTACCGGTCGATCTACGTCCCTACCCTCACCTATGGTCATCAACTCTGGGTGATGACCGAAAGAATAGGATCGCGGATACAAGCGGCCGAGATGAGTTTTCTCCGCAGGGTGCTGGGACTCACTCTCCGTGACGGGGCGAGGAGTTCGGACATCCGGGAGGAGCTCGGAGTAGAGCCGCTACTCCTTCACATCGAGAGGAGCCAGTCGAGGTGGTTCGGGCATCTGATAAGGGGGCCCCCTGGGCCCCTCCGCTGGAGGGATTATATCTCACAGTTGGCCTGGGAACGGCTGGGGATCCCCCAGGTTGAGCTGGAGGAAGTTGCGGGGGACAGGGGCGGCTGGACCTCTCTGCTCTCCCGACTGCCACCGCGACCCTACTAGGACAAGCGGGATGGAAAATGGATGGATTTTCTCATGAACAGTTTACTACGCTAAGTTACAGTGATTTTACCTATTTATACAACAGGGTTTATTTTCATTAAATGTAATGAATAAAATAAAATAAATTATTTTCATTAAATGATTAACATTTTCACTATTAATTTAGGGTACGTACATTGACCAAGGGTACTACAGTAGGAGATGAGATTTGAACCAGGATCCTTTGAATGGAAGGCAGGAGTCCCAAACACAATGCTAATAATAATAATAATAATAATAATAATAATAATAGTAATAATGATGAAAATAATAATCATCATAATATACATTATTCAGCTGTTATGCCACCCTCTCTCCTCACTTTATCATAATCCTATTAGAAATATTTCCATATTCACTTTAAAACTCTGACAGCTGTGCTGAATAGAAATATGAACCAGAAGTTCCGCACCACGGGGTATAACCAAGGGAATCCACATGACGACAGAACCAGACCCATAAATGGAAGCAGAAGTGAAAATATTATTAAAGAGTCATTTATAAGAGATATCTGTATGGGATACTTATTCTGGTGGTGGGGTTTTGAATGATCAGTGGAGTGGCGATGAAACGTGAAGCCTGCTTGCAATTTGTGAAATGTCACTCAGTGTCCAAGAGGATTGTAAAACACAACCAAATACACTTAACCACAGCTACAGCAAAGTGACTGCCCTAAATTCACTCACCATGGTGTTTTTTGTACATGTGCATGCCTTCAGCATGTGCTGTTCGATATGAAATTAGGAAATGTGATTTTCAAAATTGAAATACAAAAATAACAGAAACATCAAAAAATATATTAATATCAAACCTAACCTAACACGGACCAGGGTCACCCTTTATCTTCAGAACAGCTTCAGTCTTTCTTGGAAAGCTGTCACACAAGTCCTGATCTGTGTATAGCGGGATATTGATAAAGCCTAATATCTGAACAGAGGTGGAGGACGTGGAAATCTACTTTGCAATCTGTGTTCCAGAACTTCCCATAAAGATTCAGTGATTGTGGAGACCATGGAAGGCAGTTGACTTCATCCTTTTATTCATGGTGTTCATGGGGACATCATCATCCTGGAATATGGGAACATCATGGTAAAACAGCGTTTGTACCATAGGGTCCTGTAAAATTTCATCATATTCCTTGACCGTTACACAATAATCCAAAGTAATCATCAGACTTTATGACTCCTTCGAGATGGCTGCCCATAACATTACTCATCCCCCACCGTATTTAACAGTTATCAACGGACAATGAACCCATCTTTGGCTTTCTCTAAATCTAAAACCATCTGGATGTAGGAAACAGGGTGAAAGATGACTCATCAGACCATATTACTTTTTGATACTACTTACATGGGATCACTCATCCATACATCAGTGGAACACACACACTCTGTCACTCACACACTATGGGTGAACAGCGTGTCTTTGGACTGTGGGAAGAAACCAGAGTACCTGGAGTAAACCCACATGGACACAGGGAGAACATGCAAACTCCACACAGGCTGAGCAGGGATCAAACCCGTGTCCTCTGACAGCACCCAGGCACCGTGAGACTCGGTTTGTAGGTTTTGTACTCCTTACACTAGGTTATAAGTCTTTGTTCTTGGCCTGGGACATAAGTAGTTTCTGAATGGCAGCCCTGCCAAAATTCCAGCTTTGTGAAGCTCATGTTATACAGTTTGTGTTGACACTGGGTCACAAAGGAGCTGATTCAATTCTTTGGTAATTTTTGAGGCCGTACTTTTGTGGCATTGATCAACTATCCTGTGAAATATATCCCTCGGTGAGCTTTGACTTATTTCCACAGTTCCTCCTTGACGATGCAGTTTGTCTGTCTTTGGAATATGCTGTTAATATTTTTGAGACTGTTCCCTTTGACGCATTAAATAACTTTACACTTTTTGTGACTGATACACCTGCAATCCAGGCACTGACTATTCAGCCTCGTCGGAACCGTTAGTCGCACCACGTTGTTTGAAAAACTCATATGTCAAAGTGTTTATGCTCAGACCTCTTTTATAACACATACTGCCACTGGGCAATAAACCAAATATGACTCATCATCGTAGCTGCGCTTGTAATTCTGATTTAGTTACTTCAAATTTAAACTCCTTTCTCGTGTGTTGTTTCCATTAATATGTCCACTAGTTTTTTTTTCTCAGGGTTACTCTTGAATACTCTCGCGTTTTTTTGTTACGAGATGGTTATTCAGAAACTGTCGCCTCGGGGCTTGAATTTACGGGCTTGGGCTCTGCTGCAGGGGTGGTGGCGTTGCTTCACATTCAGGGTGGCTAGAGCTGTTACGTGCATGTCACTTTAAGAGAGTGAAGTAGTTTTCTGGAATTTTCCATAGCATTTTGCCAAGAACCTGGAGAAAGAGGTAGAATTGAAAACACAGATGGGAGGCATATGATGGACAGACATATATACAAATCATCCATCACCCTCTGAACTTGCTTCCTGTTGACATGTTGTGTATATACGGCAATGATGTATGATGGACCTGGTGGGACCCAGTTGGTTCACGGTCTTCTACGCCACATGCTCTTCTGACCTGTTGAAGACTATAATCAACATGATCTGAAATTAAGCTTCTTAGAAAACTGCTTTGTGTGGGCGTGACATTTGTATGTTTATGTTTTCAATGCTAATTTCCCATAATTGCTCCCAATCCATAATGGTTATTATATTCAGGACATCCCTGGGGGGTAAAATGGGGTTTCGCCTGAACTCACGACAGGCTGACTGGAAACAAGGGACTCTGTTCAGTGTGTCAACATGCTCGCTCCTAAGAAGACATTGAGGACCCCTATAAAAATACAACATTCTGAGCTGACCACATCGAACAATGGTCTCGAAAGGCATCTGCAAAACTCAAAGTTGCACATTCAGACGCACACACGCTGTCTGAAGCCGCTTGTTCCGAGCCGGGTCGCGGTGAACCGGAGCCTACCCAGGGCACAGAGCTGGAGGGGGAGGGGACAAACCCAGGACGGGACACCAGCCCATTGCAATGCACCCCAAGCAGGACTCGAGACCCAGACCTTCCAGAGAGCGGGACCTCGCCAAACCCGCTGCACCACCACACCAACCCCCCTCCAATTCCAACAAAGGGACCCAATAAAGAGGACCGATTCTTTGTTTCCAAGAATGGATTCCAGACAGAGAGCATTGCAGAAACTTTGCTGCAACAATCGTTCAGCTGGGACGCCACACTAATGGAGGGTCCAGCATTGCCTCACAGCACCTGTCAGGGGCCCCATCGACCAACATCACACAACCTGGTTACTAGTTCACATGTTCGCATTCACAGCTTCTGTGCATCTACACCCATTTGCACATTTAGCTGATGCTCTCCTCCAAAGCAACAGTGTTAAGCTACCTCCACTTACTCCTTTCTACAGATGAGTAATTTTTACTCAAGCATTTCAGGATTAGTACCTTGCTCAAGGTACGAGAGCAGTAGGTAGCATTCAGACCTGCAACCGTCACCTAACTACTCTGCTGGCATTTATTTATTTAGCTGAAACTTTTCTCCAATGCAACTTAGTGTGAAGGTACTGACAATTATTTACCCATTGATGCAGCTGGTTCATTTTTATTGCACAATTCAGAGTAAGTACCTTCATCAAGGGCATTACAGCAGGAGGTAGGATTCAATCCTGCAAACTTTGCACCTGAAGGCAGCAGCTCTAACCATTTATGCACCCGCTGCTTTCAGACTCTCCCTGCACCTGCAGCAACGATCCCGTCTTCTTGGGGGGACGTGTGGAAATCTCACAGAACGTCAGTGGATTGGAGGTTAACGTCCCTCACCATGATGCCTAATAAAAGAAAACTGTATAATAGTTAACCGTTCAGCACAATCAGTTGGGAGTTTCTCTCCAGTGGGCTGTGGTCATGTTTGCCATTAACGGTCTCACTATCAAACCTTCTTTTCACCCTCCAGCCTTCGGTATGCGATGCTGCTGTTGCTGAGGAAGTGGCGGCAGCATTTTTGCAGCACGGTGCTGCACACGTTCAGGCGAAATGCGGTATACGGAACATTGATGAGGTGATGGAAACCTGACACTGGTCTTGTTTAGGGGTTATCTTAGATGTCGATGGACCACTATGTCAATGATTTCTTTAGATGGCAGTGGTGACTCCCCCTCTTTGTGCGCTCACTCGATGCTGGAGACATCACGTGGCATTTGGCCGTACCCAATCAGCACCCTGGGGGGCGGGGGGTCCTCTTGGTAACAGCTGCTATCTGTCGCTGGGGTGAATCAGCAGAAAGCAACAATGCTGGTAAATGTACTCATGCCTGCCTGTAAACGGCAGCCCTGCCGACTGACTCACAGGTCACACAAGCCAAGAGAGCATCTCACGTGTTTAACCCCATCTGCAAAGTGCAGCTCCTGTTGTGTGGAGACGATTCAGCTTGTTTCTACAACTGCAATAGCGAAACACCAAGGGTTTCAGTGTTTTTTGTTCATCTGACAAAAATTTTATGATTCGGTATACCGATTAGAGCAGTCACCCTTTAAGAACCCGAGTCCAAACCCTAACACGTGAATTTATACTAATTACAATTGCATAGCTGCACACATGAATAAATCATTGTGAATAGTAAAATAAATATTGCATAATAGCTATATTAATAAAAATTAATATCCTGTTACACAAAATAGGGCATTTGTTCCTCATAGGAGCTAAACCAGAACACTACTGAGGGGATATAAAACAGTAATTATTAAGTTTCCTCATTGTGTTTGTAGGCAGAGATTAAAGGTCAAGACCTTTGACCCCGATTAAGCTCTACTGCCCTGTATGAATGTGTTAAAGTATTAATACATGACTAACAGAGTAAAATAAATGTTACAGTCATTGCCTGCCTCATCGAAATGTGCCATTTCAGCATCCCTCCTAACAGCGAGGTGATAACGTCTTTAACTGAACTCACGTTCCATCCAGAAGCGCCACCTGCGGCTCATCCTTTCACCACTCGCGTCCCACGGTCGTCAGGGTATTGTCTCTTCATGGTACCCAAACATGCTCCATATTCCCTGACATCAGAAAGAAATACTGCCAAGGACAACAAGTCAGACTCCTCTTTATAGGCTTGTTTGCTTTTCTTGGATGCGAGAGTTGGTCCCGAGCAACTAGGGGCCTTTGTCTTCTCCATCTTGCCTGCCGGGGGCCCACTACCCACGAAGCTGGTGTGTGGTCCTCACAGTGGCCATTTACAACCACAGCCCACAAACTATGGAACAACGTCCACCAAGCCTGGTTTGTTCCGGCTGAACAGGAAACGAGGGGGCCTGGACACGGCCCGGACAGGACGAAGTCCCCCGACGTGGTGGGCCGGAGGAACAGCTTGAGCGACTGGACCCCGGGACATTTCGCAGTGGCAAAGCAGATTCCAGCACCACCCCGCTGTCACACAGCCCAGGACGAAAGGGGTAACGAGATGAAATCGAACACTTACGATGCGTTAGAAATACCTTGCGCCGGCGTTTCCGTTCCTCTCGTCTGTGTGAGACGCTGTTGAGCTCAGGGGTTCTGCGCCGTGTCCAACGCAAAGCCATGATTCAGTGTTTCCTATAAACATAACAGGCAGAGTCCTTTCAGGACTTCAGGGCGAAGGCCGGCACAGCCAATGGCACAGGTCACATTTTCCAGGCCCACACCACCCCCCCACTGCACCACTTCACTGCCGGTGGAGAGGCTTGTTTGCTGTAGGACAAATGAGGCCTCCTATCCTACCTTTGCGCAACTTGACCAAAGCAGTTCGACATCATACCCATAAAGAACCAGGACCCTGGTGATATAGTGTTATTCATCAGCGCTGCACATTACACTTTTTTTTTCCCCACATTCAATACCTTGCACATTTTTTTGTTCTCTAAATCTTAATATTAGTTTTTTTTTTTTTTTTTTTTTAAACTTTAATTATATTCTCTTGTCTTTTCTAAATATATATTGTCTTGTTTGCACAGTCTACAGAGTTGACTAGATTAACATTTCACTACAGGTTGTATGTGTGTATAACTGCATGTGACAAATAAAATCTTGAACCACCTGTCTACAGTACAAGTCAAAAGTTTGAGTACACTTGCCGGAAACTCGTTTTTCACATTTGGAAAACTTAGATCAGGAAATGAAGCACCACATCTTCCCAGCTCTTTTGCTGAGGTTCACAAAAATTTAGGACACTTGCAGGTTGTTTCACATCCAGTTTCTGTCCACTTTGTCCCACAAAAGGTGGACATGGTGACGTCCAGGCTGTCCAGCTTTAGTCAAACTTTTGACTGGTACCGTAGACCTGTAGACTTCACTTACTAAACAAAAAAAAAAAACACTGAAAACTTTCAGAGAAGTATAAATTTCAAACCTTTCAGTGTTAACTGATACAATCCTGACATCAGTAGAAATCAGCCATCTGGTCTTGTCCTGCATTTAAGGACAATGCTGGCAGGGGTCTGTGCTGTCTAACCTCTTCCTTCCTCTACATCCCGTTTAAAAACATATCAGTCCCAAACAACAAGATACTTTCCACTTAAGAATTCTCCCAGACAGCAGCAAATTAAGTCAAGTAAATCCATGCCTCATAACAATGTGGGAAAATGAAAAACTTTTTTCCAATGGGAAAACCAAACATTGCTTTCAATTTCATCATTTCAACCTATTTTTATGCACATTGAGTTAAAATTGTAAAACTAGACTAAACATGGATAAAAGTATAAATTTAACATAACGAAAGGCTTTCTTGGGGTTTTGGTCTTAAAATATCCAACTTTTGGCAAAGTTAGACATTTTTATTGTTTTTCCCTTGACAGTAAATCGTAAGAAGCTCATACTAGAATTCCACTTCATGGCAAGCATCTTCATTCTTTTATTTCTTAATTACATACTTTGTTTTTAAAACACTAGGAAATTTGTAGAAATGCCCCACTTTGCTGCCCATTTTCTCAGAAGGTTGATGTTGCCACCTGGTGGTGTTCTGGTTCTTAGCCTTGTTTGTCCAGTTACAATGGAGAGGCTGTCAGGCAGCACCCCTGCCATCAGAATAAACACATGAAGGCCTGCAAGAAGGTCCCTAGCTGAGTATTTTTCATTGGTTTCCATGGAGGTGCAAGGTTCTGATCTAAAAAGGTTCAGTTCTCACTTTGCTTCTACACTCAAAAGTCTTTGTGTACTTCATCACTCCAGATTCCTTTGGTTCATACATGAAAACAACCAGATATAGTGCTGGAAATAGAAATATAAACTCACCATGCTGATCACAGCCAGAGAGTCGGTCAAGTGAAACAGGCACTGAGGCACTCTGTCATCTGTACCGATTCAGTCATACTCTTTCACTTCCCTCCAAGCTTCCTGATTAAACTCTGAAAGCAGCGATACCCGTTCACAGAATCCACACAGCGAAGTTACATACTCGGGATAACATGAGAAAACACATTGAAAAAACATGATAAAACTGATTAATGCCAAGCCAATTAAAAAAAAAAAAAAAAAATTCAAAGCAGCTACAAAAAAAAAAAAAAAATCACAAAAGACAAATTACATCCTACCTTCTAGCAAATTCCATTACTAAAGCTACACTTCCTTTTGATAATACACTAAACATGCTGTAAGGTTTATGTGGTACAAATGGAACTTTGGTCTTCACCTTTAACCTCTACAAGTATATAAAACACAGGACTAAAACTGAGCTCTTATTAGACTGGTTACTCATCCAGCTCTAATCGTGGGGGGGTGCACCAGGGATTATAGCCATGCCTGCTAAACTCTGGATGACTCCAGCTGCTCTAGCTCTTATTCCACTACACCTGGACAACAAAACAAAGGCAGTTAAAATGGTATCGATGCCTCAAGATCCCAAAAGATTCCCCAAAGTTTCAAATAAAAAAAAAAGCATAATAGCTGCATACCTCATATTTATTTCCTGGGTAGCTATAACACATTAAATATATGTTGAAATCATATTCTGTACAGCTCTCACAAGCCATCCCCTCACACCAGCACTGCTACCCGAGTTTATATTAAGTGCATTTTTCTGCCCTCTAATGGCAGAAAGTACAAATGCAAGACCCCGTGCAAGAGAAATCTTAGAAAATAAAACTGAACAAAATGAAATTAAAAATATTTTTAAAATAACGGATACATTTGTATCTTTGAATATGTATAACCTGGATGTTTGGGATGATCTTTACCATAATCTATCAAATGGGCACATTCAGGTTGTGTTCACTGCAAACAGAAGCTGTGGTAAGTAAATAAATTAGGAAATGAAAAACAACAAGCTAGTGTACACATATCAGTATCATTACAAAGATGTCTAAGAGTCCAAGGAGTAGAGCAATGCAGGAATGAGTGATCCGTCATCCAGCAATGCACTGCTCTTCAACAGGTCTCCCATGACTTCCACAGATCATAGTGTAGAGTCCTGTGCTGCTGTAAACTCAAAGTGGACCCAGTGTTTAGTTAGGGAATCCCAACATCAACAGCCCCCAAAGGAAGGCAGACCAGGAAACACACCTCATTCATTCTCCAGCACAATGATTACACAGGCTACAACAAAGTGACATGTAAGTAACATAAAATTAATTTGGTGTGAAACAAAACAAACAAAAGCATTCCAATGCACTTTCAAAAGTCAGACGTGTTTTGCAAATACCGACAGGATCTTATGGTAACCAATGTTTCCCATCACATTCCCCGAGGTGTTTGGGGAAGCTGAAAATCACAGCTGGGTAAAAACCAAAGGCTTTTGCTTTGAGCTTCGTTTTGACAAACCATCCATCCACACACATTGTCTCCCTGACCAAATCAGCTACGTCTCACAAAGCATTGGGTTCTTATCAGTCAAAATGGTTTACTCAGTTTCTCATCAAGAAATCCTTGCAATAAAACACAGTTTGTCTATTTCTGTTTTGGCAGGGCTTTTAATATTATCAACAACTTTACATTTAAAAAATTTATGCCAAAAAAAGACATTTAGTTAACTGAGACTGAAGAATGTGACAACACATGTACATTTATTCCGCCACCCACTGATCTACCATTCAGTGATGACTCAGGCCATGGAAATACCTATACTGAAACCCCATGACAGGTTGCAAATCAAGCAACAAACAAACAACACTGTGGAAAAATGGATGTAACAAATGCTCACAGTTTCATGACCACACCAGAGCGTCACTCTTGCTTTACAACAGCAGGACCTGGTTTTCACCAGAGTAGAAACACCTCTAATCACTGAGATGAGTGACATCATCCATTCCGTTTGCCAGGTGCTGTGACCTGTGTGACACACTGTCATATAAGAAGAAAAAGCTGCATAGTGCCGGGTACCACAGCCCCTTAGAGCTGGCTGCTGAGGAAACAGAGACCATGTCGTCTCCACTGAAAATATCACTGGCACATGAATCACTTGCATGAATAGTGGCAATGCACTTTGGTTTGGAATCAGGGGAACAGGCAGGAACCAGACAGTCTCAGTGTTCTTTAACATGCTCTGTCTTCACATGAAGTCATCAGAGTCATATCCTTCCTAAAAAGGAAACAAAATGACACTATTATCACATGAAACCATAACAACTATTGTGTTGATAAAAGTACTTCTGCAGTACTTTGGCACACCATTCTCATCATTTCATGGGACATTACTTCATTACATTCTGTACTTCATTTTAAATAGATGCCATCAATTAAGTATTTTGCTCTTGTAGTTTTTGTGCTAAACAACCCCAGCATTAAAAAACAAAATGCCATAAAATGCCTTCAAAATAATACATATTTGATGCTATACAGTGCAATTTACCTCATTGGTTGTCATGTTGTCATTTTTCATGAGAGATTCGTAACTCCTGTGGGAAAAATTGATCCCAATGAAATTTCACAAAATTCATCACCCTTTCAAGCTGTGCAACTGTGAACTGACTCAAACTGGGATGTATGTTGCTTTTGAGAATAGCGTCTGCTAAATGAATAAATGTAAATGTAAATAAATGTGCCTCTTTTCTAAGGGATAATTCAGCCTGGAAAATCGTCTGACTTCACATATCATGAAGACCCTGGAAAGGCTGGTCCTGGTACAGTTTAAACCCTTGTTCAGATCTGTATTGGACCCTCTCCAGTTAGCCTGCCAAGACAACACTGGAGCAGACAATGCTCTCATAGGGCTGCTGAACAGAACCTACTCCTACTTGTCAGAGCAGGCAGCATCGTGAGGATCTTTTTTTAACCTCTCTAGCACATTTAACACCAAACAGAGTGAGCTGTTAGGAGAGAAGTTGCGGTCAACCGAGGTGAATACATCTGTGGTGTCCTGGACTATAGACTACCTGACTATCTGGACAGTTGTATACTGAGGTAATGCCATTGCTACAGGTAATGCCAACAGACTGAATAAACTAATGAGTGTCGCTGGCTTGGTCACGGCCTTAGCATGGAATAGAAGTAGTACAGAAGACTAAATAAACTCTAACCATCATAGACAATGACTCTTACCACCTACACATCACCCCTGCTAAAGAGAGGAGCACATTTAACAGCAGAGTCGTCCAGTTTCACTGTTCTGTAGTGTGCTATTTGAGACCGCCAACCGGCAATATGTTGTTTGCTGCAGTATCTTACAGGACTAATAAAGTTCTTTATCGTTCCATCCATCTAGCTTCCTACCTCAACTCTTCCATTTCCTTCTTTCTCTTCATTTCCTCCTTCTCCTTCCGCTTCATCTCCTGAATCTGTGCCTTCTTCTCTGCCCTCTCCTCTCGGTCCCGAGACTCCTTCTCTGCTGCAAGGTCGGGGAATCGCTCTTCTTTTGTTTTTTCCAGCCGATTAACAATCTCATTGATTTTCTTCTCTACTGCAACGACCTTCACCTGTGTATAAAGACATTAATTCCACACCAAGAAAGTTGATAATGGCTTATATAACAAAATTATGTATATATTGTTTAGCATCAGATTACACTGTTCACTTGAGGTTTAAAACAGAAATGACCACGATGACAGTACAGAAAAAGATCACAGTAAAAACTGTATTAATAGACAAAAAAAAGTAAATATTCAATATATCTGGATTAGTAAAAGTTCAAATCACTTACATCCTTCTGCCGATGAAAGCCAATCTGGCCCACGTCCATGTCCCCTGTTTTCTTCAGGTTGCTCCATGGTGTGTAGACAACATTTATATTATTCATCTTGCATCCTATCAGATACAAAACAGTATGTAAAATAATAAAATGTCAAGAGATAATCACTGGAAACAACCAAAATCTGTTTTCCTTCTAAAAATTTAATTCAGGACCTGTATGCTATATTTAACAATCTTCCAGTACTCAGTCCAGTCTGCAACCTTACTATGGGAACAAAGTGTTTATGCTTGCAACTTCAATAGTAATTCCTTTTCAGTCTTAATTTACCTTGGATGCTGTTGTTTTTCACAAGCTGTGCACAGTCAATTAAAACCTCTTTAGGTATATCGTCTATTGTTAATCCCTATAACATCAAAGAGAAAAGAAACAGATGTTCCCACCACAGACCTCTCAACAATGACATAATGGGGCATCACACACAAAACTTGTCTTTTACAAAACATCAAAACAAGCCAAGAAAAAATATAAAGACATAAAAGATATATATATAAAATTGATGTAAACCAGGAAGCTGAAAACAGTTTAACCCAAAGTGGTTTGAGGATTTTTTTCTACCTTTGGCATTCTCAGGTAGACATGGGCAGAGGACAGCTTATCCACATGAAACCTGGAAGCATAATATCACTGTTCACATCAACATGAACTTTCAGCGAACTTCAGTAAATTATACTTAAAACGCGATTACAAAAACTTTACCTCTTGTATTATCAAAACAAATTAAGCAACACTACAGAAAATAGAAATATTTGTAGTTGTTATTTTGTTTGTACTTACAATTCTAACAGATAAAAGGGGCTAGCACCCCTTGTTTTAACAAACGAGATAGCAACGAAATATGCTAAGTGTCTCACCATATATCTTCTGGCCATCCGTATTTAATAAGATCTTCATCTATTGAGAAAAATTAAATTTAAATTCTGAGAATGATATTTCATGTAAAAGCATTTTACACATTTTTCACTGCAGAACAGTGCTTACAGTCAAAGGACCCCAGTCTGAATCCCATTTCTTCTCGAGTAAGGTACTTACTCTGAACTGACACAGTAAAAATTACCCAGCTGAATAAATGGGAAAATGATTTGAAATATCATAGAATAGAAATATATAAGGCAGATATATATATATATATATATATATATATATATATAGAGAATAATTTTAGTTTTAGTTTCTCCTTCCAAAAAAAACAGGACCTATCCTGGAACTTGGAACAGGCAGCTGGTACACTTAACCATTATGCTACCTAAACTAAATTCCCAATGTATGTTCAAATTACAAGAGTAAATTAATACTAACTTACTTTCATACTTGTCCTTCCCCATATAGATGGTATAAGGGGGGCTCACAACTGCACAAGGAAATAAGACAGATTATCTATGATAGCAAAGTAGCTTTGGAGAGAAGTATGCTAAATGAATAAATATTAAATCCTTGATTAGCACCCAAGCAATGACAAGTACCACACATATTATAATATATCACACCTGTGGAACCAATTAACTTGCAATAGTTACGAGACAATTAAATGTTAGATGTAGTAAAATCTTATTTCAGATAACCATGCCATGCAGACAAACAATAGAATAAGAGCTGAATTTCTGTTCTGTATCAATCTGCGAACCCCTTCGTGGCCAAATAAGCTTTATCCACGTTCTATATATATTTAAAAAAAAAAAAAAAAATTCACTGTTGTCAACAATTTTAACGCTGGTCTGAGCTGGGTAGGTAGCTTATCTCGTTTTTCTAGGTACTTACCTGCACTTGTAAAGTAAAATACCATCCTGAAAATAAGTAAACAGCGAGAAAACTCTGTGTTTTTATGTTTTAATCACGCCGATTTATTAAATATATTGTTATGATAAACGAACAGCTGGGAAGTTTTTCCCCCCCCCCATACACTGGAACGAAGAGTTTCCGGTTGGAAAGGGCCGATTTCCGGTTGGTCCGTTCTCAGATCCGTCCGTGGGAACCGCTTCCCAGTCAGTGGATGTTACGGAAACGCTTAAACAGGGGAGATGGGAAATATCAGAAGAAAGTGTCGTTCTATATCAGAATATTATTCCTTAATTTAATATTTTGCAGGTTAAGTGGGTGACAGCTACTAAGCCACATATCAGAAAAACAGATTAAATTTAAATAAGCACATTGAGAATAGCACCATGCTGAAATGTTCTACCTCAGATTCAGTTTCGTAGGGAATCTGTATTACAAGGCTCTACATCAAGGACTGAATGTCGACATTCTGAGCCAATGCAGGCATGAAACCCCAAGAATGAGACATACAGTGATACAGCTCATTATCCTAGGAATACAGACTAGGGAGTTGAAGTTGAATCACGCTATAAGTTCACCACTTACACATTTTCAAATCCAGGACTTTGGTAATGATTATTGTGCGTAGCTGTTTTACTAGTAGTATACTTGTTAACTTTTATGAAGTAGTAGCGGGGTAATTTTGTCACTTCCAACAGACGTCGTACCAGACCTCTTACCCCTTTAAGAAAATCGTGCAACCCACCGTGCTGCCTACGTAGACGTCCCGCCATTTTTGGTGATAGTTTGTTCGCCCGCGCAAGAGGCGCGCGCAATTCGAAAAGGGGTTCTGGAAAACCCCGCGCGCGCGGTTTAGTCACTTCACTTGCTACACAGAAATCTGGCGCGCGGCAGTCTGAGGTTGGTGAGTTAGTAGTAGAGGCTCTTTTATGGGGACAGTAATAATAACAACACTGGACATGAATTCAAATTTTCTTATTTATGTCGGTCGGTATTATTATTTCCCCGGCCGGAGCCGGGCTGAGTTTTAATTTATTATGATGAAAATTAATCCTGTGTGTGTGTGACATCGTCGTCTCTCTCCCGTCACCGAGAACAAGATCAGTCGTGAGTGACGGGTGATATCGTCAGGTACTAGTTTAACGGCGACTTCTTCCTGATCATAATGATAATTAATACAATTTTTCACAATCATAACTTTGTCTTTGTCGGTTAATAATAGTATTTTTTTGTAAGCTTCGATTTCAAGGTAAATAAAAACTCTCTGTGGCCGTAGCCTTAGGCTAGTTGAAATCCGTGTAAAACAGGTATTCATTCATTCATGATTAAGTTATCAATAATTTAAAAATTGTGTGTAATTCCGTCAGTAACCACACAGCTACTAATACACCGGCGGCTTAGTTATACTTATCCGCGGGCTTAGTTTAGCCACATCCCGCCTAATTTTCAGTACTGTCGTTGATGCTGAGGAATGAAAATCATTCAGAAACTAACGTGAACTTGACCTAATTAGTCCATAGTGATTACATTCAACACACATCTTTAGATCTGCTGATTTATGTGTGAAAATGCCAATCAGTCCAGTGGGAGCATAGGTTATCATCTTGGTAAGTGGTCAGGTGAAATTTTATACGTCTAGAAACTTCCAAGATGCAGCCATTCAGTCCCACTAGATACATCTAAGCCTTGCTGAAGTACTAATCTTTATGATTTAATAAACCTTACACATCATTGTAAAGGAATTACACCAAATACACAGTAAAACGCGATAACTCCAACAGTGTCACTATGTGTGGTGGGGAGAGACATTTATATTACATTTATTCATTTAGCTGATGTTTTCAAAGAGCCTTATAATTGTTTACTCATTCATACAGCTGGGTAATTTTACTGACGCAATTTTGGGTAAGTACCTTGCTCAAGGGTACTACATCTGGAGGTGGGGATCAAACCCATGATGACCTTTGGATCCAAAGGCAGTAGCTTCAACCACTATGCTACCAGCTGTCCTGAGACTCGCTTAGGGTCATCATGAAGGTTCAAAGGTTATGGACAAGCATACCTTAGTGACTGCTTAATATCACAACTTATTATAATATTCAATATTAATATGGAGGCAGCTGGTAGGGTAGTGATTAGAAGTGTTTCCTTTGCATTCAAAGGTTGCAGGTTTCAGCCTCACCTCCAGCTGTTGTACCCTTGAGCAAAGCACTTACATTAGATTGCTCTAATAAAAAATTACCCACCTGTTTAAATGGGTAAATAATTGCAAGTACCTTAACATTGTAAGTCACTTTGGAGACAAGTGTCAGCTAAATGAGTAAATACAAATTTAATGAGTGGCAGGGTGGTACAGCGAGTAGCACTACTGTCTCAGCACCTGGGTGGTCCTAGAGGATGTGGGTTCGATCCCCACTCAGTCTGTGTGGTGTTTGCGTGTTCTCCCTGTGTCTGTATGGGTTTCCTCCCACAGGCCAAAGACATGCTGTTCAGGTTCCCCCATAGTGTGTGAGTGACAGAGAGTGTGTGTTCCACTGATGTATTGATGAGTGACCCATTGTAAGTAGTGTATCTAACAGTCTACATCACCTTGGTGAATAAGGTGTGTGGGCTGATAACACTACATAGAGTTGAATGGAAGTTGCTTTGAAGAAAAGCGTCTACTAAATAAATAAATGTAAGGTCTTATTTTAGTTTTTCCTTTTGTCTTTAGTATGACATGAATAAATACATTGATTGCATATGTCAGAATCAAGCTTTGCTTGCCTATGCTGTCAGTTTAAACCATAACTGTGCTCTTATTAGTATATTTTTAGAATTTCACTACAGAGCTTGAAAAACATTTGTTTCTTGGGGATGCTGGATTTGACTGTCCTGTCTTTTTTTTTTTTTTTTTTTTTTTTATATCTTAAAGGTTAAAAAATGCTTCCACTAGGTATGAATGGAAAGAGAAAACGCCGGTCTGTGGGTTCTCAGAGGTAGGTCTTCACTACTCAGGCTTCAGGTGAGTGATGCTGTTTACTCATCTGTCACTTAATGACTTTAACTTTCCCAATGTCACCTTCTCAGCAGTCCAGTAAAGAGACAAATTCTGGATGAGTACTGTTCTCCCCAAAAGAAGTCTCGAAAGGGAAAGCTGGCTGTGGGTAATATTGACCAGGAGAAAGAAAACCACCAGTCTCCTCAAAAAATTGGCTCACCCAGTAGGTGGAGAGGTTCACCTGACCACACCGCCCTGGCCCCCCGAGAGCTTTATGAGTGCTCTTCGCCTAAGGGGTCTCCTAAAAGTGCATCACCATTCAAGCCTTCCTTGGCAGTGAGGTCTTTCTACAACAACAAGAAAGCGCTCTACCTGACACCACTGGAAAGGAAGCTGGTCAGTGAGGCTAAACCGCACAGTAACCAAACAGACATCAGTCCACTGTCACCCTCCAGACCTGGAAAGAGACCGAGACCAGCAAAAGTCAAGAAAAGGAACGTGGCTCAAGGTCAAAAGAACAGTATCCGAGGCTATATGAAGCCTCCAAGGACAGGGAATAGTTCTCCAAATGTTGAAGACAACCCTTCTATGGGAAAGGCCACTAACGCTGCAGACCCTAAAGGAGCGCCTTCCATAGCATTTGGCAGTCTGAAAGCTAAAGTCAAGCCGAAGCTCCTTGTGGGAGCTGCATTCTTTAGTAATGGGAAGAGAACCGCCATGGCGTACAAAAGCACCGTTTTAAAATCTTCCAAATTCAGGCCACCTTCTTATGTTGAGAAAAGTCATGCCCCTTTATCTGTGGAGGAGCCAGACCAAAAGCCTGCAAAGAGTGTGTACACACCTGTGCAAAATATTGCCCCAGAGGGGAAAGGGCAAGAGAATAGTCTAGAAGTGTCCAACAAGAACTTAGTATCCAAAGGGTCTTTGTGTACAACCACTGTGGAGAGGACCCAGAAGCAGCAGGAAGAGAGCGCACCTGAAAATGTGTCCCCAAGTCAGCTCCCCCAGCAGTGTGAGCTGGTCAAGGATGTGAGGATTATTCTTAGGAAATCTGAAATTCCATCTAGTCTGGAGTCCTCCCTTACAGACACGAACTCAAAGGTAAATGCTAGTTCCATTCATTTCCCAGAACATTATCACCACCAGTGGCAGTGAGGCTTTCCAGCAAAACATTTTTGTCCCCCATATCAAATGTTTTGAGTCTCTTGAATGTTTTACGTCTATTTTCTTCAGGACAATTCCACAGAAATGGCATTTGACACAGGGTTTGACCTCAGTGAAATTAAGTCTCAAAGTTCAAAGTGTGTTTCAACAGGTAAATTTGCTTTTTTCTGTGCTTATTGTTATATACTTATTGAAGAAATTAAAATAATGGAAGATGTAATGAGTAGCAAAGTCTGTATCTTTTTTCCTTTTAGTTTCTCCTACTGTGTACCCTATCTTTGGTTCTAAGAGGTAAGTAGGAGAAGTGCTTATGTACTAATTTAAATTAAGTAATAGACCCTGTTATATGTATAATAAATGCAGCTTGTATGACCAAGTTCTGTTGCTCTGTTGAAAGACACCGGAAGAAGGCTAGCATACCTTCCCCTAAGAGCTGCAGCACTCCAACCACTGCTAGTTCTGCTATTTCCATGTCTTCGAGGCTGAGAAGCACAAAGAAGAAGAAGGAACTTGAAAGGGAGTCCTCTGATCAGCTCATCATTGTGTGTACATGTTTGCACCTAGTTTAGAGCTGGTTTTTCAAAACGCTTTGAGAATTTATAAGCATCTTTATCAGGCATTCATTGTAAAGGCTATAATCTGAACTGTTTGGGTTCTTGGTGGTTTCTGTATATCACATGAAAGGGTTATAAGGAACATATCTGGTGTAGACTGAGAATTTTTCCTGTGATAAAAATGTTATAGCAATATTGCGTGTGTGATGTAGATTTCTCCCCCCTCCCCCAGGATGCTGGCCAGAAGCAGTTTGGGGCCACCACTTGCCCATCCTGTGGTATGATTTATAGTGCCGACAGCTTGGAGGACAATTTCCAGCACACACAGTTCCACCAGCAATTTGTGGACAGCATTAAGTTTGTGGTCAGTGGCCAGATTTGCATTTCAGTACTGTTCCCTTTACACTTACAGTTGAGCCAAAAAGGCTACCACAGTAAAGTGGTTGTTGTTAACAGCAGTCATACTTCCTTTTCTTAGTCTATTTGATGCATATTTTATGATCTCGTTCCAGGGCTGGAAAAAGGAGCGAGTAGTTGCTGAATTCTGGGATGGAAAAATTATACTGGTTCTCCCTGATGACCCAAAATATGCCATCAAAAAGGTCAGTGGCTGGTTTTATTTCCTTGATCGTAAGCTCCTATTTATTTAAGACTTATCAGTTTTGATATTGTTCAGGCAGAAGATGTGAGACAAGTGGCTGATGGCGAGCTGGGATTTCAGCAAGTTTCCCTTAGCTGTCCCAGCAAAGCTAAGACATACCTTTATGTAAGCCGCGACCAGATGATTGTTGGCTGCCTCATTGCGGAGAACATCAGACAGGTAAGATCTACTATTTTTTGGGGGGGCATCGGGTCCAAGAGTGGTTAAGGAAAGCAGTGACTTTTGGTTCCCTTTAGCAAGGCACTTTGAGTCAGTAAGAGGCACCACGGTGGCACCGTAAGTAGTGCTGGTGCTTCAGTTCTGGTTCATTGTACGTTGTTTACATGTTCTGTGTGTGTGGGTTTCTTCCAACAATCAAAGATGTCCTTCAGGTGAATTTGTGACTTTAAATTGCCCGTAGCGTGTATATTTGCTGTGTGAGTGACTGGTGTCCTGTCCAGGGGGTACCCTGCTTCACATCGTATGCTTTCTAGAAAAGCTCCAGATCAGTGACTCCAAAAAAAAAAAAAAAAAAAAACTTGTCAGTGATCATCTTGCTGTAAAAACAGTGATAGTGGCCTTGAAACAGAAACATCTGCTTAGCAGATGCATAGCAGTTAAAACTGTTTGCATACAGTGTGTATCACTAGGCTGATGATCATTGTGGTGCTGAAGGCATTCAGGGTTCTGGACCAGCCCGCATCAGCTAAGGACACATTGAAGGCTGACTTCATGGAGCACCAAAGAGCATGGTGCTGCTCTACCACACCTGTGCCAGCCATTTGTGGCGTGAGCCGCATCTGGGTGTTCAGCCTGATGAGGAGGCAGGGCGTTGCTACTCGACTGGTGGACACAGTCAGGTAACTTGTCTGCACCCTTGCCCTTGTGGATATAAATATCATGCATGATCTTCAAGCATTACATTCAGTCCCTGGGTATTAGCTATGAAAATGTTGACTTGCTTACAAAAGGCATTGATTGTTGTAAAAAATTTTCCCAGGACCTCCTTTATGTATGGCAGTCACCTGGACAAGGAAGAAATTGCCTTTTCAGATCCCACTCCAGATGGCAAACTCTTTGCTACAAAGTATTGTGGAACCCCTGAGTTTTTGGTTTATAATTTCATTTGCTAAGGGTTTTGTACATTTACTTGAATAAATGATGTACATATCTGAAAGGAGACTTTGTATAAACTGCACCATAGTGTAAGGAAATGTTTCATAGTCCTGTCTTGGAAGTCAGAGCTGTTTTAAGTACTTCAAATAAAATTTAATAGAGGGGAAATGTCTCATTTATTCCATGAGCGTTAAGATATCAAAACCTACATTTAACTCTGGCTAAAAGTTACAGTAGAATTTAAGGGTTAAAGATAAGCCCCACTGAAATATTAACACAAATCCACAAACAAGAAATACAGAAAGAGTGCATCTGTCTGACTATAAAGAAACCATGTTCTAGATTAACAGTTTAGGATAACAATTGTCAGCTGACACTACACAGGTATTTTCAACTGCATTCATATTCGATTCAAGCACCTGCACAATCTGTGCAGCTGAAGGTCGCTTAGCTGGGTCTTCATTGGTGCAAATGCAGAAGAGCTCCACCATCCTCTGGTATTCACCTCCCAGGTTCTTCTGGTCAAGGGCTGGCTGGGTCCCGAGTCTTTCATAGTAGGCGTCAAAGTCAAAGTCCTCCTCACTGAAGGAAGAATCTGGAGATCAAGTGTCAAAGTGGGTGCAATTAGCACATGTAGGTAGTATTGTGGTTAAAAGACGTGATTGCTGTTCTTAAGTCAAAAGGAAAGTGGGACCGGACCGATCAACCAGGCTGGTACCTTCATCTTCGAGGTCCAGCATCTCCATATGGGGTACAGACAGCGTCATCATCTCCCAGAGCGTCAGGCCATAAGCAAAGATGTCAGCCTTGCCAGTAATGACCCCTCCCTCCAGCGCTTCTTTGGGCTTCCAGGGTTCTGTTCCAATGTACTCTGCTTTTGGATTGCACACTGAACAGGGTGGAGGAACAAGCAGTCACACTACTTACACAGTAAAGGTCAGGGGATATATTTACAAAATGGGTCACATCATGGAGTATTTACAGCAAGCACCAGTGTCTGGCTCTCCAACATCTGTTGGGCACCCTGTTGGAGTCTTCAAACAGCAATGAGGTAGATGCTCTCTAGTAGATGTTTCACTTCTTGTGACCCTGTCTCAAAACAATTATCCCCGTTGCTAGGCATCTAAAGACCTGAACTTTAACTATGCACAACTTTTGGGTACCAACTAATAGCGATGCCCTATCCACATTAACATTTTTCTATTTGTAAAGGGAAAAATATCCCAGCTATAAGTTGTTTTAAGATATGCTTTCTGGCCCATACCAGTGTCATCTAGTGGGGACCACTGTATTACTATTATGTGAAAATTACTTTCAGCTTTAAAGCTTAGAGTGAATATTACTCTTTTTTTTCCTTCCCCCTGAAACATAACCTCCATGACTTCATGTCTTCTCAAATTAGTCTCATATTAGCAATTGAAGTCTTACTGACATGACTGAAAACAGCCTCCTTGGCACAGAACAGTGTTCTCACATCAAGCCACAGTAAAGAGTGAAAGCACACTTTTGGTTTAGTTTTTTTTCTGCATTGCAAAAGCTTACAAGAGGCAATGTCACATGATTTTCCCCATCAATTCCCAACCCCCAAAAAACCAGGGAAGATTTAAAGTACTGTACTTATTAATATTCTCATGTGTTTTCCTTCTCTTAATAAAAGGTAAAGAACTTCACACCCCCACTGCAGTCAGTCCACGTGGGAAATGTATTCCTAAACTAATGAAAGAATATAAGCATCAGCCTCAAAATCACAGATGGTTGCAATCCATACAATCAGCAGTGTGACTGATTTCCTGGAATTCTAGGCTTGCTAAAGTACTGCAGCAGTAAACAACGGAGCAATTAACCAACTGAAATCAAATGAAGATGGAACATTCCCACAAATGCATCTCAAGCAGTTATGAAAATAGAACATTTCACTTTGATAAAACGGGAACAAATTCATGGCACTACAGATATTCCCTACACATTCCCAAGGACTGTTCAGGTTAATAATTTAAAGAATTTTGTCAACTCAGCCACACACAGCAGCTGCCACATTGGTATTCATTATATTTCAGTTTTCCAGACATACAGCTGACCATAAATCAGCATGTTTACAACTGTTGAAGACCACGGATAGCATAGGACTCTTAAAAGAATGTGACTACACTGAATACATAACTGAAACAAGGCACTTAGCATAGCCCAACACCATACATCTTCATATGTGTGCATCAAATGGTCAGTTGAGATGGTAGGAGCACATAACTGTGTTTTACCATGCTTTCGAAAACACAGGTGCATTGAAAGGTAGCGACAATTTGAGACCACAGCATTTGTTTACCTTTCAGATTCTCATCCAGCTGGAGAGAGACTCCCACGTCACAGATTTTAATTGTTTCGAAGTCCCCTTTGATGACCACATTACAGGACTTAATGTCACCGTGGAGAAGCTTTTTCTCATTGTGAAGATACTGGAACAAACAATGAGTTGTGTATAATGAGCAACTGGCAACAAGGAAAAGTATTTAAGTGCTATGTGGCAATCTTTAAGCAAGCATCTGTCAAGAATGAACAATTAGAACAAACAAGATCTTTGCAAATGAAGACACTATCAAGTTATGTCCTTTGTAATATGAATTTTATACTTACATTTATTAGTTTTTATTCTTTTCTGTATCACTCACTTTTCATCATAGTTATCTCACTGGACAATATTTATTTTACAACTCTTTAAATAAAGGCTATAGCAAGCAGGTTCCTTTCAGAAAAGCATGCAATACACAATACAGCTTATAGGTCTATATACAAATTCTTTGCCAAAAATATTAAAAAGTTTGCTCTCATACTGCAGACGTAGCCTCCAGGTGAACATTGGGAGAATTATATAATTTCACTCTGAAACAGTATATTAATCTTAAAGTTTCCTTGCACAAGACTATAAATCATTTCATTCTGTGTAAGTTAAGAGTAATCTACCTGGAGACCCCGGGCCACATGCAAGGCCACCTTCTCGATGGTGGCCGCTGGGAAAGCCCAAAGGCCGTCCTCCCTCCTGTGCTCTATCAGGTCGTTGAGAGACTGCTCGCCACCATACTCCATGGCTAGGCATTCTGAGCCATCTTTGGCCTTGGTGAATGCTCGAAATCCTGGCGTCAGACAAAGGCATTCATGGTACAGATGACAAACGCACATGTTTACTGCATGTTTAAAAAAAGGAAAAGTACACTAAATCAACTCAAGTTATATGTGAGGAACTGCATTATTGTCTAATAAGCAATTTAATCTGCACTAGTGCTTATACTGAAACAAACATGTAAATATATAATATATTGTTTTATTTACCAACAATATTTGGATGCTGCAGTCCTTTTAGTACCTTCGCTTCATCACAAAGTCGTTGTTGGTAAACAGTCTTCTGTGTCGCTGTGCATTTGCTGCTGATTTTCTTTATGGCCCAAGGTGAATAGGTCTGTATCCCAGGACTAAGGGGAGAAAAACACACTAGTGACTGCACAACACTACACCTGGCCAGTAGCACAGGTGTGTATCAAAATACTTAATTTCATCTGCCTTCATGTAATTGATCTTCTACATTTACAAATTTAGCAGATACGTCACTTTGGAGAAAAGTATCTCATCAAACATCGAATCTTTTACCGAGAGATCTTTTTTCCCCAATGTCTGAAAACTTGTCTTAGGATGTTCACAATAGCCGATTAAAAAGAAATTTCCAAAGCCTCTTTGCACACCAACCGGTTCATGAGATACACATTCACTCCTGTTCCACAGCCCAGTTTCTGCATGAACGGAGAAGCGGGAATGGTCACTGGCATTCCACAGGACCCTGCTGAAAGGCACAAAAGAACCAAGCATTAAATATATCGGCTTGCAACCTGAAAATTGTGGGATCTTGTCCCACATGACCCTCCTGCTCCAATACCTTTGATCAAGGTACTTACCATGAATCACTATAGTAAAAATAAGCCTGCTAAATCAATGGTCAGTGCCATGACCAACTCCAGAAAAAGCCAACAGGCAGTTAAATGACTTAATGTGCACTTGTTACATTCAACACTAAGCCTTATGTTTTACCTTTCAGCCAGTCTTGCAAATCAAATGCCTCTTTCAGAAACACCTATTTACTGTTACTGTTATTATTGACAAATCGCAGCAGCTGAAGACGCACCAGATCCGCACTGCGCTCTTTCCTTCTTACAAGGTGTCTTGAAGGTGTTTTCAATCTCCATGCTGGGGTCTGTCACGAGAAATGTATGTCAAAACACACACACACACACACACAAAAGCAAGCAAAAAATTAGATAAACGAACACAGTTGAGTTGAACATTTTCCTCTACATAGATAGAATGTGTCAGCCGTACCTATCGGCAACGGCATTACGGTTACTGTATATATTTTAAAATAATACAGTCATTCGGGTCTCGACAGTAGCTGCGCGGGGAACGAATAAAATAACTATTATATAATGACGACGACGACGGTCTCGTCACCAAAACGTCCACTCGTGAATCAAAAAATAGGTAATTATACTGAAGAATCTTCAGAATATCTATAATTATTTCTCACAACATGTTTTGTTTTTTTTTTTTTTAATAATAATTAAACGAGTTAAATCTCAACCGCCAGACCTCTTCACGAAACCCACCGCCTGCTCAGCTGTGAGGAAAGTGTAGTGCGTCGCGCGCCAAACTTTCAAATTCGTTCGAGGTCTCGTGCGGAGGCGCTCGAGGGACAAATTGCGCGGGCCCCAAAACAGGAAGTATAAATGCGTTTTCGTTTCTCCTTCAGCATGTAGTCATGTTCGCTCTTACACAGGTGTTTTGTCTTATAATGCTTTTCTTTATTTCTTTATTTTTTTAGTAAAAATGTGTAAAATTAATAAACGATTTGTCAAAGTGATATTGTGCTACATCTCTGCACCCTACCTGCGAAATAATTCATTCCTAGGCCTTTTGTTTTGACGAAAGTCTTGTACTGATGACGTGTAAAACTCTCCAGTCCTCAAATTAGCTGTGTAATATTTTAGGAATATTTTATTTTTGATACATTTCAAAGCCCTTTTCAGGAAACACATCAGCAAAAAATGTGAGGCATACGGACCCTAAATTAATGGTCTGAGGGACACACGGTGGGATCGATGTCAATGCACTGCAGTCCAATGATGGAGATTTTCTAACAAGTCATCTCAGCTCATCATATTAAAATATGTTGTATTGTCGAATTACAGTTTTTACTGTTATTTCTTAGCCGTGCAGTGCAACTGAAAAGGTTTTAATTCCTGCTTTTTTTCTTCATAATTCCAAAACCGTTACCAGTTCTTCACCAACAGATGGCAGAAATGGCTTTGAAATAGGATTTTTTTTTTTTTTTTTTTTAAATTTAATTATTATTTTCTTCTGCATAAATTGCACGAGCGTGTCTCATTAACAAACAGATCATACGTGGCGTCTGGTGTGCACCCAATTAAAAATTTTCACACTTAAATTATTAAAAACAACAACAATGCAAAGTCAATAGAGGGGAATTAATTAAAGGCAAAAAGTCAGCCTTATTGAAAACCAGGAGGTTAAATCCATTAACCGTGCCAGTATAATCAGTGGTAACAATTATCATTAAAACATATTTTTCTAATTCAGTTTCTTGCTAAAAGGTTATGAACCATTTACATAAAACTTGGCCTGTTCCAAAACTTCTGTCATTTCGCTGTTTTAATTAGCTCAGTTAAAATAACTATACAATTCATTATATTGCTACTTTAATATTTGACATAAACCAAGTCACTGAAGTATTTTAATGTTATTTATGAGACATTTTATGTTTTTTTTTTTCCTCAACCTTGGACCGTACTCTTCTTTTGTGCACTCCTAACTATACTAAGCTGATCATTCCTTTGTTTTCCATCACCAGGCCTCTCTGCTCCAGGAGTGAAAAGGGAGCTGAGATTTATTTTGCTCTTTTATCCAGTCATACTTATGTTTATTCATTTAGCTGACACTTCTCTCCAAAGCAACTTATAGCATTAGTCTACCTACAATTATTTATCCATTTATACAGCTAGGCTACTTAACTGGAGTAACTGGCTTGCTCAAGGGTACAACAACTGGAGGAGGGAATCAAACCTGCAATCTTGGGGTCCAAAGGCAGTAGCTCTAACTATTATGCTACCAGCTGTCCTCTAGGCTTTTAGATATGAACTTAAGTGACTGCTAACCGCTGATCAGTCGCTTTGATTGATGTTTTTTCGCCGTCCGCACCAAACTCACCAGTCATTTCTCCAGTCCAGTGGTCCACTACTGTAAAGTAAATTATTAAAAAATACTCTGATGCCTTTTGTTGCATGCGCCTTGTCTTGCGTTTTCCAGTAGCACATAAGCGGCACCCTTTTGTTTACACCTGAAGAATTCTGTTGCCAGACAGTTCAAAATTTAACACAAGAGGAAATATTTGTTTATAAAGTCACGGTGTGCCTGGTGGTTCTCCTGAACATACTATTGTGGAAAAGCTTTCCTGGGCAAATTGCAGTGCTGTTGATCGTAGGCATGGAAACTGAAATGGAAAGATTTTCTCACTTTTTCCATGTATCAACAGACAAAGTAATTTCAGTCGTTGTGAACAGTCAGCGCTCAACAACTGGGGTAGAAGGTGGTTAGAGCTGTTGCCTTGCAATCTAAAGGTCATGCATTCAAGTCCTTCTGTAGTGTTTCCCATGGTTTAGGTACTTACCCTTAATTGATACAGTAAGAATACACACACACACTGACTGAAACCACTAGTCCCAAACCGGAGCCTAACCTGGCAACACAGGGCATAATAAGGCTGGAGGGCGAGGGGACACACCCTGGATGTGACGCCAGTCCACCGCAAGGCACCCCAAGCAGGATTCGAACCCTAGACCCACCAGGGAGCAGGACCCAGCCAAAGTCTTTGCACCACCACACCCCCTTCAGTAAGAATACCCTGCTATGTAAACGGTAAATCATTTTAGGGTTATTCATCTAATGCTGTACATCGCTACATGTACAACTGTTTAAATTCAACCATCCATCAATTTTCAATAATCACTTGTCCTGATCAGGGTCAGGGTTACCCAGAGTCTATCCCAGAAGGCTGAAGGAGGTACACCCTGGATGAGATGCCATTTGTGTCAGCTCAATAAAGGTTAATATTAAGATATATGCCTAACTACTAATACTTGCATATAAAAAAAAACTCTTGGATGAAATAATGCGCAGGCCATCTTAACCCAGTCATTTGGTAAAAATTCGTGTTATGCTTTTTTTGTCAGTTGGCATATCTTACGTCCTCACCGTTTTCACAAAAAGCGTGTTCTTTGTTGAGCGCATGTGAGGGGTTGCTCATACAAGGAGTATTACTCTGAGAAAAACAAACCAAATCACTGTTTGTGAACATTATATGAATCCAAGAGCCAAGAAATGCTGTGTTCTTATTCTTTCAACCAAATTGTATAACATCGATTCACACACTAAACTTATAGTACACTAAAGAGTCTTCATAAAGTAGCATAAATATGGTTAAATGCATATGCTTTGACTTACAATTTTTCGACTTTACGATGGTGAGACTGGTCGAAGATGGACCAGTCTTATTAGTGGACCTGTCCTTACAGAACTTAATGCTGGAATTTCAAAGCATCCACTAAAGAGTGAAAATTCCAGAACCTTCCTGTGCCACTTCGCATGGCTGCAGACCATCTGTAGAACACACACACACACACACACACACACACACACATTTCCTGAACCGCTTGTCCCATACAGGGTCGCGGGGAACCGGAGCCTACCCGGTAACACAGGGCGTAAGGCCGGAGGGGGAGGGGACACACCCAGGACGGGACGCCAGTCCATCACAAGGCACTCCAAGCTGGACTCAAAGCTGGACCCACCAGAGAGCAGGACCCAGTCCAACCCACTGCGCCACCGCGCCCCCACAGATCTGCAGAACAATGTCGTGCATTTTCACCACAGTAGACCAAGCAAGAGGGCTGACATGCCCACCGCCCAGTGAACAAACGCCTTATAAATCTTTGTCCCTCACATCAATGTGGACGTAGTTGGATGTAGAGCTGTTTTCCACAATCCGGCCAAGAAAGTCAGGCTTTGAAGCCCAGCGTCAGAGAATGACTCCTTTTACGCTTTACTGCCCCGACACACTAAACACACAACTTAGTATCTGTGAAATTCTTCCTGACTTTCTGCCCCCATGTTTTTTAATCCTATCAGTGATAAAGAGCTCCTTTGTTCGCAAATAAAGAGCTTTTTTGTGCGTCTCAGTCACTATCGGAAAGGAAGATAGAACGTGTCAGCCAACAGCAGTGTGTGTAGCGTATGGCCGTCCTGAATAGGAGTGTGTACTAGCAGTTGATCACTTTTACAAAACAAAGAATCGCTCGAAAAGAGGTTTCGAAAGTGCTCTCACTCCACGTGGTGAGCTCATGTTCTTCTAACCAAGCAGTGCAGTGCCTGGTTACCGCTGAGGAAAACTCAGCCCTCAGGATTTTCTCAAATCACCCACGTAACTCACAGGGTGTATTATTTGTTAATTTATGGCGACATTTTTATTCGCATCCAAATTTTGTTAAAAGAAAAGTATAGTCCTCGATCATTATATTCTGATGCTTCCTATCAGCAAAGCTGCACTTCTACTCCATTCCGTAAATGTCCTGAAAATTAATCTCAGTATATTTTTTAGCTTTGGAAGGTATATAAGAAATAAAATTCTTACCTTAATATCAAAGTTAAGATTTTTTTTTCCAGAAAAAATACCCTAAGACGTACTTGTTTTTCTTAAAAAAAAAAAACTACAAAAAAATTGATTGCTACAAAAAAAAAAAAAAGGATGCAAACAATGTCAGTCTTTTGTGTTTAGACTTTTTAGAGTTTTAAAACCAAGAGCACATGTTGATGAGAAACACCGAACTATCAGCCACGCCTCAGCCTTTGTGTTTTACCCACTGACTACGTGTTGGGTGAAACCTGCAGCGGTTTCTGCTCTTCCCATCCTTCATGTGGAAATACTTAGGCGTAATTGTTGAATGGCTTCTACGGACAGAAAGGAACATTACGGTGCCTTTTTATTCCACCTGGTCCCATGATGTCAGCGCTGGGGCTGTGTTGGAGCTGTCTCCACCACTGTCAAAATAATCCAAAAAATAACCAAAGACCGCATTTGAAGACAAATTTATATTTTATTCTCTTCTTCTCTCTGCAGCATATGAAATGCATGAAAACATGAGAATTATTGCTGAAATGATTAAGGTAGAAAAATTATATAACAAAATATGAAAATACATTCTCAACAGATATATAAAATGTTACTATCTGGATCTGTCAACCACTCAAAAGAAATGAAGGCCAGAATGACGGAATTGAGACTACATGTGAATAGTGTAAAAATCCAGCTAAGTGGTTTGTTTTTTTAATTAAAAAATTCATAGAAAGTATTTCAGATAGATGGGCTGTCATGTAGCCACCCCAGTATCCATGTGTGTTCTGCTGTCCCTTGGCTGGAGCAGAAAATGGGAACACTTTCACGGAAACTGGAAATGAGTCATCAGCCATATAACTTTAATAGTTCTATCATCTTGGCATATCACCAGGAGACCCGAAGCCCAGATTATGCTGCATGTGAAACCCTCGTCGATGATGGCAGAGTCACACTGTCTGGGTCCCAGACGCCTCCATCTGCCTTTGATTAATGATGGATTCGTTTGGAATTATTTTGCACGGTTCATTAATCAAGCACGATGGCATTTTAGAAATGCTGATAAACAATGTGCCTTGCAGTTCAGTTGTTCCAAAGGCCAGTTTTCAAAGAGGATCCCTTAATTCATGGCTTAATGGTGCCAAAATAAAATTATGAATTGCATCAGACAGACGTTCTGTAAGTAACCTACTGTAAGCTAAAGCTCGCATATCTCATTTGCCCAGAATACAGCATAAGCAATGTCTGGCAACCTGAAAAAGAAGCTTAGTCTCCTTGTTTATCAAAGCCAAGCCCAACAAAAATGATCATTTCAAGTGCTTGGAATTAGCACAGGGTTCAACAAAACCAAGGCAGCATAATAGCAGTCACAAAAATGCCTCTCATGACAATACCAGAGTACACATATTTTCGCAAAATACTTAAGATTTGTTTTTAGTGTAAAAATTCAGAAAAATATTTACATTTTCCAAGTTTTCAGTCACCAGAAAGGGTTGTTTTCCCTGGAGAACTTGAGCATTTGGAGTGGAAGTACAAAGTGAACAGAGCTTAATGTCTTTGGCTGTTACAAGTTTGAGCTCAGCACCATGTGTTGGCTGTGAAACGGCACTTTGAGAGGGTCGCTGCATGTTTTTTGGACCACCGGCACAGAGATCAGAGATGAACAATGCAGCACAGTAACCACATTAAAGCGAATCACTTTGCCAAGTAGGATAGGTTGGGTGGCCAAGCAGTTAAGGAGCTTGATTTCTTACCAGAAGGTCATTGCATCAGATCCTAGGAATGGAGCTCTGGTTGTCTCTGTGATAATCTCTTAAAGCAGTGAAAGTAACACCTACAAGTCCCATAGACACTCTCCTTTTTATATACTTACATATGATCGTAGTGTTCTTACAAAGTAGGTCCTGTCTAGTCAATTATGCATTAATTTTTCACGCCCCTCTGTTAACAGGAGACGTTGCATGTACGAAAAATTCATCTTCCTTCTTCTTTCCCACATATTTTTCCAGCTTTTAAATAACAAACTAATTTGTTTCCTTTTACTTCACCTCTTAACCAAATTTGTGCTAAAATTTTGTTTTATGATGGTGTACATGGCCCTTTAGTTGATTTTTTTACATTAGTTTCTTTCAGAACAATAGAATTTTTCCAAATGGTAATTAAAACAATTCAGAGGAAGAATCACAGTTTCCGTGTTTGAAGCATGTTGAGTTTTTTAAATCACCCATGAGATGATTTATAACAAAGTGAATGTTTTTCAAGGAAATTATCTTACAAATGAATTAGTCTGGAACCGAACCTTCTAGACGTCAGTGAAGACTAAGTTTTACGTTAAGGCACAGCTGGCTCTGCTACTGGATATGAGGGCATACAGTATTGATATAAGTGAAGATTACGCTCAACATTTACTTTTAAAATGTGTTTTCATTTGGTCTGAGTGCATCGCTGACAATGGTCCCAACCAATGTCAGTCAATCAGCATTTGTGTGTCTGTAATTAGGATGAATATGTCAAAGGAAGAGAGACCAGAGACACTGGTCAAGTCATGACGTGTATTACCGATGCCATTGTGAGTCTCATTTGGGAGCTAAAGTGAGAACCTCTCTGTAGCACTGCGAAATTCCACAGGAGACAGGCACTGCAAGCACTTGTCCTCCATCGGTCAATTCCAGGTCCACAGATGAAGTGGTGAGCTGGCCTTAGGTGTTGCATGTGACTCCCGCGTCCTCCACATGACCGCAGTTAGTCTTCCCCCAGCCTAGGAACTTGCACTGGTGGATGGTGACCTCCGTACCATTGCAGGCCACATCGTCCATCCAGATGAGCCCCTTACCTGAGGAAACCAAATTATGATGACAGTGCAGGTGAAACAAATAATACCCTCATAGTTAATATATTATCAATTACTGCAAGTGAAAAGCCTTAGCTTACGGTCAACCAATGTAATTTTTTACAACGTTTATACACCTGAATACTGTACAAAGGAATTTAAGTTAAGCATCTCTCTCAAAGGTACAACAGCAGGACCACCAATGGAATTTGAACTGGCAATACTGGGCTATATTTTTAATTCATCATCATGCAAGGCCATGAGCTTCTGATGACTTTCAGCAGCAGTCTACCATTGACGGACAGCAAAAAATGATCCAGGTGTGCTGTACTGTACTGTACTGTGCAGTAATCAGATCGATAGGGTGGTGGCAGGGGCTAGTATTCTCCTTCAGACAGTGTACTGACTACCTGCAAAAGGTGGGGTGGCAGGTGGCACTGGAACCAACTGCAGCATCTCAAGGCATAGTTGACCGTTGAATCAAGCAAACGGTTCTGGAAGATTGACAGCTGCTGGATGGATTCAACTCCAAGGCAAAACTTAATCTCAGTCAGAGGTGACACTGACATCATTTTGCATCTTGAAAAGTTTCTTTGTATTTCTTGCTTCAACATCCAACAAAAATGATCTGGCTGGACTGAGTTGAAACTCATTAAATTACCGCTAATCCAACAATCCACCAATCCCTTTCTCAGTTCCACTGGAACAATATCACAAACAGGCATGTTTATGAAATAATGGAAAAATTGGAAATATGAGATTTTCTCTATGAATGCAATAAATTCAGTTAGGGTCATAGTCAATTAGGAGGGAGAACGCTTTTAAAAGAAGTTTTTTTAAAAATTTTTTTAAAGAAGTTTAGCGTGCCGCTCCGTGCAGAGCTTTTATCTTCAGTTATGTTTCAGGACCTTTGAATGGCAAATATAATTTCAGCTTCGGCAGAGCCATAAAACCAGCAGATACTGTACGTGGCACTTAGGGGACATATTCATCACTCGGCACACTTCATATCCTGTGACGCCTTTTCCGCACCCATAAACTGTCCTGCAACAGCCGGTTCAACGACGAACTTCTGGCCAAAGAGGCCTCCAAGATCCATCTTATTGTGGCATATCCTTTACATTCTAGGAAAACCCTTTATGCTAACACACACATACACACACACACACACACACACACACAGAGCAGCTTTTTTTGCTTGTTTACTTGCTTGTTTTGACAAAACTTCTTTGTCAGGCTTTTAAAACAGTCATAGCAGCTGTGACAGCTTGCTTTTAATTTGCTTTCCCTGTTTAGACTCTCGGATGTGGTTTTCCATTTATTATGCAAATCCATCTCTTGGCGTGCGCCATTATCAAAGCTAAAATACTATTACAGAGATTATAGCGGCTGAATGGATCTGCAGTTTGGCATCTCAGAATTCTGCCGAGCGCCGAGGTGTTTCGATATGGATGTCCAGAAATGGGAGAGTTAGGAGCGCAAAATTGAAAGTACAAACTGTATAAAGAAAGTGTATGATAAAGACCTTTGGAGAACTTTGTGTTAAGTACGATTTATTATCCTGTAAATGGTATGCGTAAACAGACTCATATTTTTTCTTTATTTTAAATAAGAGTAAATGAATTAGAAAATAGATTAACAATATTAACAAAAATAAGTAATCTTCATGGACAACATATTCAAATGATAAATAATAGTGAATATTTCTAGAGCTTATAGTCTGCGCTCATTTTTTCATTATTTATTTAATTAAAATAGAATACAGATATAAATACAGTGCAGATATATTTATATTAAATAAACCAGTTCAATATTTTCACTCTTTTGCAACATGCTCTCACCACACAGATCTTTGATTTTTTGCACCATCAACTTTTTAAAACAATCTAGTTGCCCAAAGTCCTCCAGCATCAATATTAATGCTTTGAGTTCTGGCTCTTTGTGCACTGTCAACAGACATTTTATTTTCCAAGCTGGAAGCACAATAGCGCCTGGATAGGTACCACAAAATCTCGTGTTTTCTGAAGGATAACAACTAAGACACAGACAAGTAGCACCATAAGCCGAACCATGTTCAAGGAAACTGCACTTAACTTCACTTAATACATCTTGATTCAGTCTTGTATTTCGTGCTGACTTTTGAGCGCTGGGTCCGACAGGCATAGGGAGTGTTTATGAAAGCGGATGTGAGAAGAATGAGGATCACACACCGGCCTCGTGTTTTACAGCAATCACCAAGAACTTCTCTTAGTAACATCTGCGGCGCTCCCCTCCGAAGACCGCTCCTGTCCTTCATCGAGCTACGCCTCCCAGGACATCTGATGGCTGCAGGGAAACGTATGCTTTGGCAAAGAGTCGCAAAATCCAATTTCTTTTAACCTCAAAATCTAGCTAATGTGATATTGACATGTTTTTTTTTCCCCCAGCAGTTTGTACAAAAAACTTTCACTTGGGACTAGTGCAATTCAAACTGTTTTAAACAATCCTGGGGGCCTTGGCCCTAACGTTACAGCACGGTGCGAACAACAACTGGAATATTTCCAGTGGATACGATCCATTCCATTTCTGACTAGGAGGCTGTGATGTTTCACTGACTGATGAAACCTAAAGATCCTCTGCCATGAACCACCACAGGCGGAAAAATATTCAAGCTGGGAGGCAACAGGGGGCGCGTCCAGAGAGAGCTGGTACCCTCAGCATAGACGGTAGTTAACGCAATGCCGGTACTCGCAGACCTTCTTTGAAATCACCAATACGTTCAAAAGTGGGTGGACAGATGCCATTCAGAGAGATGAGAACACCACCACCATGTGTGATCAGAGAGTTTTCTTTCACAAGCAACGATGAAGTGTGGAGCCACGATACACTGCTGCCTTGCAACTGAAGGACCTGGGTTTGAATCTCTACTCCTGTTGTTGTACCCCTGATCAAAGCACTTAACCTGAATGGCACACACACACACAGACACACACACACACACACACACACACACACAGTCTGAAAGCACTTGTTCCAGGCAGGGTCATGGCAAGCCAGAGCCTAACCCGGCAACACTGAGCATAAGGCTGGAAGGGGAGGGGACATACCCAGGAAGGGATGCCAGTCCACCACAAGGCACCCCAAGCAGGACTTGAACCCCAGACCAACCAGAGAGCAGACACAGGCCAATCCCATCACACCACTGCATCCCCTTAACCTGAATCTTTTCAGTAAAAATTACCCTGTATGGATAAATTTTAAGCAGCATAGTGTACAAGCCTAACACTGCATCTTGCCTTGGAAAAAGGCACCAGATAAATAACTGATAATAATGTGGCAGTGATTCCAGCTGGTGGTTTTACCACTCAAGGAACTCAACCACTTGAATGTATGTCTTTTTTGTTATACAATATCTGGATTTCTGCATGAACGGCTTTCAAAATGTTTACTAGTTACGAAATATGTGGGTTCACATAATTTTTTCATTGATTAAATTTACATTTACATTTATTCATTTAGCTCATGCTTTTATCCAAAGCAACTTACAATCTTAAGCAGCCTACAATCTTAATGAGCTGGACTGTTTTAACGACTTGTTCAAAAAAGTTAGGCAAATGTAAAACGCTGCCTGTTTGGTTCGTTCAATAAGACAGTTTTTTTATTATTATAATTTAGGTGAAGGTAAGATCACTCTGTTATTGTGGGACAGGCTCCGGACCACTATGACCCCCGCACTGGACAAGGGGTTAGGGATACTGAGTAAGTGCCTTCCTTAAACTGTTTGAGAGAGAAAAGTGTGTCAAGGATACCTTACCTTGCCCGAATCTCGCCATTTTATGAACCTCTCTTGCCCCACTGTAGCCGAGCATCCTGCAGACGACATCGCCATCCTTCTTGTCCCACGTGTCGTCACACACGGTGCCCCACCTATTCACATGAAATACCTCCACCCGGCCTTCGTGTGGGCCGGACCCATTAATCAGCCTCACCAGCACCTCTTCCGCTGCAGAAAAGAAAATTAAAATATTCAAATATTGCACTGGAACATAGTACTGAAATATTGCTGACTGTGTTTCAAAGCACGAAGTGGAAAATGGTGTGGAAGGGGTTGGTGTAATTCCTGAAGCGGTTCAAACTGGCACCTTTAACAAACTAATCTCTTTGGATAATTATTAATAATATCATTAATTATGTAGTGATGAATTATAAAGAACAATCAATACCCCTTGTAAAACCCCTTGTCCAATTAATAAAAATGTAAGAATTGTGCAATAAAAATCGAGTGTGTGTGCTTCTGTACAATTGGTAAAAAAATGCATAGTTGCATACATATAGTGTTTCAGTTATCCTCTGGACTTGAATTTTTGCTGAAAATAAGACAACAAAAAATGTTGGATTATTACACACACACACACTATTTGAAGTCACTTGTCCCGTATGGGGTCGCAGGGAGCCAGAGCCTAACCCGGCAACACAGGGCGAAAGGCTGGAGGGGGAGGGGACACACCCAGGACAGGACACCAGTCTGCTGCAAGGCACCCCAAGCGGGACTCAAACCCTAGACCCACCGGAGGGCAGGACCTGATCCAACCCACCGCGCCACCACATCCCCCTGTTAGATTATTAGTTAATAACTAATTATTACTGCATTATTTTACCCACAAAATCGACGTGTGAGAACACGTTAGCTAATATTAAGGAAGGGCCCTCGATACACAAAGTGTTTTACAATAGTGTCCTGT